>NC_090923.1:74873821-76129934 GCF_040938575.1 Ambystoma mexicanum
GTACACATGTCCCTACAGAGACGCAAGCTCTCACTGTGTGTGGTACACATGTCTCTAGAGAGACAGTAGCTCTCCCTGTGTGTGATACACATGTCCCTACAGAGACACTAGCTCTCCTTGTGCGTGGTGCACATGTCGCTACAGAGACAGCAGCTCTCCCTTTGTGTGGTACACATGTCCCTACAGAGACAGTAGCTTTCCCTGTGTGTGGCACACATGTCCCTACAGAGACACTAGCTCTCTACGTGTGTGGTACACATGTCCCTACATAGACACTAGCTCTGCCTGTGTGTGGTACACATGTCCCAACAGAGACACTAGCTCTCCCTAGGTGTGGTACATGTGTCCCTACAACAACACTAGCTCTCCCTGTGTGTGGTACATGTGTCCCTACAGAGAGACAAGCTCTCCCTGTGTGTGGTGCATATGTCCCTACAGAGAAAGTAGTTGTCCCTGGGTGTGGTATACATGTCTCTACAGAGACGCTAGCTCTCCCTGTGTGTGGTACACTTGTCCCTACAGAGACACTAGCTCTCCCTGTGTGCGGTACAAAGAGACAGTAGCTCTCCATGTGTGTGGTACACATGTCCCTACATAGACACTAGTTCTCCATGTGTGTGGTACACATGTCCCTACAGAGACACTAGCTCTCCCTATGTGTGGTACACGTGTCCCTACAAACACACTAGCTCTCCCTGTGTGTGGTACATGTGTCCCTACAGATAGATAAGCTCTCCCTGTGTGTGGTGCATATGTCCCTACAGAGAAAGTAGTTGTCCCTGTGTGTGGTATACATGTCTCTACAGAGACACTAGCTCTCCCTCCCTGTGTGTGGTACACATGTCCCTACAGAGACACTAGCTCTCCCTCCCTGTGTTTGGTACACATGTCCCTACAGAGACACTAGCTCTCCCTGTGTGTGGTACACTTGTCCCTACAGAGACACTAGCTCTCCCTGTGTGTGGAACACATGTCCCTACAGAGACACTAGCGCTCCCTGTGTGTGGAACACATGTCCCTAGGGAGGCATTAGCTCTCCCTGTGTATGGTACACAGAGACACTAGCTCTCCCTGTGTGTGGCACACATGTCCCTACAGAGACACTAGCTCTCCCTATGTGTGGTACACATGTCCCTAAAGAGACACAAGCTCTCCCTGTGCGTGGTACACATGTCCCTACAGGCACTAGCTCTCCCTGTGTGGGGTACACATGTCTCTACAGAGACAGTAGCTTTCCCTTTATATGGTAAACAGAGACATTAGCTCTCCCTTTGTGTGGTACACAGAGACACTAGCTCTCCCTGTGTGTGGTACACATGCCCCTAAAGAGACACTAGCTCTCCATGTGTGTGGAACACATGTCTCTAGGGAGGCATTAGCTCTCCCTGTGTGTGGTACACATGTCCCTACAGAGACACTAGCTCTCCCTGTGTGTGGTACACATGTCCCTGCAGGTACTAGCTCTCCCTGTGTGGGGTACACATGCCTCTACAGAGACAGTAGCTCTCCCTGTGTGTGGTAAACAGAGACAGTAGCTCTCCCTGTGTGTGGTACACAGAGACACTAGCTCTCCCTGTGTGTGGTACACATGTCCCTGCAGAGACACTAGCTCTCCTTGTGTGTGGTACACATGTCCCCAAAGAGACACAATCTCTCCCTGTGTGTGGTACACATGTCTCTAGAGAGAAAGTAGTTGTCCCTGTGTGTGGTATACATGTCTCTACAGAGACACTAGCTCTCCCTCCCTGCGTGTGGTACACATGTCCCTACAGAGACACTAGCTCTCCATGTGTGTGGTACACGTGTCCCTACAGAGACACTAGCTCTCCCTGTGTGTGGTAAACAGAGACAGTAGCTCTCCCTGTGTGTGGTAAACAGAGACAGTAGCTCTCCCTGTGTGTGGTACACATGTCCCTACAGAGACACTAGCTCTCCCTGTGTGTGGAACACATGTCTCTAGGGAGACATTAGCTCTCCCTGTGTGTGGTACACATGTCCCTACAGAGACACTAGCTCTCCCTGTGCGTGGTACACATGTCCCTACAGAGACAGTAGCTCTCCCTGCGTGTGGTAAACAGAGACAGTATCTCTCCCTGTGTGTGCTACACAGAGACACTACCTCTCCCTGTGTGTGGTACACATGTCCCTACAGAGACACTAGCTCTCCCTGTGTGTGGTACACATGTCCCCAAAGAGACACAAGAACTCCCTGTGTGTGGTGCACATGTCCCTACAGAGAAAGTAGTTGTCCCTGTGTGTGGTATACATGTCCCTACAGAGACACTAGCTCTCCCTGTGTGTGGTACACATGTCCCTACAGAGACAATAGCTCTCCCTGTGTGTGGTAAATGTGTCCCTACAGAGACACTAGCTCTCCCTGTGTGTGGTACACATATCCCTACAGAGACACTAGCTCTCCCTGTGTGAGTTGCACATGTCCCTACAGAGACACTAGCTCTCCCTGTGTGTGGTACACATGTCCCTACAGAGATACCAGCTCTCCCTCCCTGTGTGTGGTACACATGTCCCTACAGAGACGCAAGCTCTCCCTGTGTGTGGTACACATGTCTCTAGAGAGACAGTAGCTCTCCCTGTGTGTGATACACATGTCCCTACAGAGACACTAGCTCTCCTTGTGCGTGGTGCACATGTCGCTACAGAGACAGCAGCTCTCCCTTTGTGTGGTACACATGTCCCTACAGAGACAGTAGCTTTCCCTGTGTGTGGCACACATGTCCCTACAGAGACACTAGCTCTCTACGTGTGTGGTACACATGTCCCTACATAGACACTAGCTCTGCCTGTGTGTGGTACACATGTCCCAACAGAGACACTAGCTCTCCCTATGTGTGGTACACGTGTCCCTACAAACACACTAGCTCTCCATGTGTGTGGTACATGTGTCCCTACAGAGAGACAAGCTCTCCCTGTGTGTGGTGCATATGTCCCTACAGAGAAAGTAGTTGTCCCTGGGTGTGGTATACATGTCTCTACAGAGACGCTAGCTCTCCCTGTGTGTGGTACACTTGTCCCTACAGAGACACTAGCTCTCCCTGTGTGCGGTACAAAGAGACAGTAGCTCTCCATGTGTGTGGTACACATGTCCCTACATAGACACTAGTTCTCCATGTGTGTGGTACACATGTCCCTACAGAGACACTAGCTCTCCCTATGTGTGGTACACGTGTCCCTACAAACACACTAGCTCTCCCTGTGTGTGGTACATGTGTCCCTACAGAGAGATAAGCTCTCCCTGTGTGTGGTGCATATGTCCCTACAGAGAAAGTAGTTGTCCCTGTGTGTGGTATACATGTCTCTACAGAGACACTAGCTCTCCCTCCCTGTGTGTGGTACACATGTCCCTACAGAGACACTAGCTCTCCCTGTGTGTGGTACACTTGTCCCTACAGAGACACTAGCTCTCTCTGTGTGTGGAACACATGTCCCTACAGAGACACTAGCGCTCCCTGTGTGTGGAACACATGTCCCTAGGGAGGCATTAGCTCTCCCTGTGTATGGTACACAGAGACACTAGCTCTCCCTGTGTGTGGCACACATGTCCCTAAAGAGACACAAGCTCTCCCTGTGTGTGGTGCACATGTCCCTACAGAGAAACTAGTTGTCCCTGTGTGTGGTATACATGTCCCTACAGAGACACTAGCTCTCCCTCCCTGTGTGTGGTACACATGTCCCTACAGAGACGCTAGCTCTCCCTGTGTGTGGTACACGTGTCCCTACAAAGACACTAGCTCTCCCTGTGTGTGGTAAACGTGTCCCTACAGAGACACTAGCTCTCTCTGTGTGTGTTACATATGTCCCTACAGAGACACTAGCTCTCCCTGTGTGTGGTACACATGTCCCTACAGAGACACTAGCTCTCCCTCCCTGTGTGTGGTACACATGTCCCTACAGAGACACAAGCTCTCCCTGTGTGTGGTACACATGTCCCTACAGAGACACTAGCTCTCCCTATGTGTGGTACACGTGTCCCTACAAACACACTAGCTCTCCATGTGTGTGGTACATGTGTCCCTACAGAGAGATAAGCTCTCCCTGTGTGTGGTATACATGTCTCTACAGAGACACTAGCTCTCCCTCCCTGTGTGTGGTACACATGTCCCTACAGAGACACTAGCTCTCCCTCCCTGTGTTTGGTACACATGTCCCTACAGAGACATTAGATCTCCCTGTGTGTGGTACACTTGTCACTACAGAGACACTAGCTCTCCCTGCGTGTGGAACACATGTCCCTACAGAGACACTAGCGCGACCTGTGTGTGGAAAACATGTCCCTAGGGAGGCATTAGCTCTCCCTGTGTATGGTACACAGAGACACTAGCTCTCCCTGTGTGCGGCACACATGTCCCTACAGAGACACTAGCTCTCCCTATGTGTGGTACACATGTCCCTAAAGAGACACAAGCTCTCCCTGTGTGTGGTGCACATGTCCCTACAGAGAAAACAGTTGTCCCTGTGTGTGGTATACATGTCCCTACAGAGACACTAGCTCTCCCTCCCTGTGTGTGGTACACATGTCCCTACAGAGACACTAGCTCTCCCTGTGTGTGGTACAAGTGTCCCTACAAAGACACTAGCTCTCCCAGTGTGTGGTAAACGTGTCCCTACAGAGACACTAGCTCTCCCTGTGTGTGTTACACATGTCCCTACAGAGACACTAGCTCTCCCTGTGTGTGGTACACATGTCCCTACAGAGACACTAGCTCTCCCTCCCTGTGTGTGGTACACATGTCCCTACAGAGACACAAGCTCTCCCTGTGTGTGGTACACATGTCCCTACAGAGACACTAGCTCTCCCTGTGTGTGGTACACATGTCCCTACAGAGACACGAGTTCTCCCTCCCTGTGTGTGGTACACATGTCCCTACAGAGACACTAGCTCTCCCTGTGTGTGGTACACATGTCCCAACAGAGACAGTAGCCCTCCCTGTGTGTGGTACACATTTCCCTACAGGGACAGTATCTCTCCCTGTGTGTGTTACACATGTCCCTCCAGAGATGGTAACTCTCCCTGTGTGTGGTACACAGAGACAGTAGCTCTCCCTGTGCATGGTAAATGTGTCCCTACAGAGACACTAGCTCTCCCTGTGTGTGGAACACGTGTCCCTACAGAGAAAGTAGCTCTCCCTGTGTGTGGGACACATGTCCCTACAGAGACATCAGCTCTTCCTGCGTGTGGTACACATGTCCCTACAGAGACAGTAGCTCTCCCTGTATGTGATACATGTGTCCCTACAGTGACAGTAGCTCTCCCTGTGCGTGGTACACATGTCCCTACAGAGACACTAGCTCTTCCTGTGCATGGTACACGTGTCCCTAAAGAGACACTAGATCTCCCTGTGCATGGTACACATGTCCCTACAGAGACACTAGCTCTCCCTGTGTGTGGTACACGTGTCCCTACAGAGACAGTAGCTCTGCCTGTGTGTGGTACCCGTGTCCCTACAGAGACACTAGCTCGCCCTGTGTGTGGTACACGTGTCCCTACAGAGACAGTAGCTCTCCCTATGCGTGGTACATGTGTCCCTACAGAGACATCAGCTCTTCCTGTGTGTGGTACACATGTCCCTACAGAGACAGTATCTCTCCCTGTATGTGGTACATGTGTCCCTACAGTGACAGTAGCTCTCCCGGTGCGTGGTACACATGTCCCTACAGAGACACTAGCTCTTCCTGTGCATGGTACACGTGTCCCTAAAGAGACACTAGATCTCCCTGTGTGTGGTACACATGTCCCTACAGAGACACTAGCTCTCCCTGTGTGTGGTACACGTGTCCCTACAGAGACAGTAGCTCTCCCTGTGTGTGGTACACGTGTCCCTACAGAGACACTAGCTCGCCCTGTGCATGGTACACGTGTCCCTACAGAGACAGTAGCTCTCCCTATGCGTGGTACACGTGTCCCTACAGAGACAGTAGCTCTCCCTGTGCGTGGTACACATGTCCTTACAGAGACACTAGCTCTCCCTGTGCGTGGTACACATGTCCCTACAGGCACTAGCTCTCCCTGTGTGGGGTACACATGTCTCTACAGAGACAGTAACTTTCCCTTTGTATGGTAAACAGAGACATTAGCTCTCCGTTTGTGTGGTACACAGAGACACTAGCTCTCCCTGTGTGTGGTACACATGCCCCTAAAGAGACACTAGCTCTCCATGTGTGTGGAACACATGTCTCTAGGGAGGCATTAGCTCTCCCTGTGTGTGGTACACATGTCCCTACAGAGACACTAGCTCTCCCTGTGTGTGGTACACATGTCCCTACAGGTACTAGCTCTCCCTGTGTGGGCTACACATGCCTCTACAGAGACAGTAGCTCTCCCTGTGTGTGGTAAACAGAGACAGTAGCTCTCCCTGTGTGTGGTACACAGAGACACTAGCTCTCCCTGTGTGTGGTACACATGTCCCTGCAGAGACACTAGCTCTCCTTGTGTGTGGTACACATGTCCCCAAAGAGACACAATCTCTCCCTGTGTGTGGTACACATGTCTCTAGAGAGAAAGTAGTTGTCCCTGTGTGTGGTATACATGTCTCTACAGAGACACTAGCTCTCCCTCCCTGTGTGTGGTACACATGTCCCTACAGAGACACTAGCTCTCCCTGTGTGTGGTACACGTGTCCCTACAGAGACACTAGCTCTCCCTGTGTGTGGTAAACAGAGACAGTAGCTCTCCCTGTGTGTGGTAAACAGAGACAGTAGCTCTCCCTGTGTGTGGTACACATGTCCCTACAGAGACACTAGCTCTCCCTGTGTGTGGAACACATGTCTCTAGGGAGACATTAGCTCTCCCTGTGTGTGGTACACATATCCCTACAGAGACACTAGCTCTCCCTCTGCGTTGTACACATGTCCCTACAGAGACAGTAGCTCTCCCTGCGTGTGGTAAACAGAGACAGTATCTCTCCCTGTGTGTGCTACACAGAGACACTACCTCTCCCTGTGTGTGGTACACATGTCCCTACAGAGACACTAGCTCTCCCTGTGTGTGGTACACATGTCCCCAAAGAGACACAAGAACTCCCTGTGTGTGGTGCACATGTCCCTACAGAGAAAGTAGTTGTCCCTGTGTGTGGTATACATGTCTCCACAGAGACACTAGCTCTCCCTCCCTGTGTGGGGTACATATGTCCCTACAGAGACACTAGCTCTCCCTCCGTGTGTGGTACACATGTCCCTACAGAGACACTAGATCTCCCTGTGTGTGGTAAACGTGTCCCTACAGAGACACTAGCTCTCCCTGTGTGTGGTAAACGTGACCCTACAGAGACACTAGCTCTCCCTGTGTGAGTTGCACATGTCCCTACAGAGACACTAGCTCTCCCTGTGTGTGGTACACATGTCCCTACAGAGATACCAGCTCTCCCTCCCTGTGTGTGGTACACATGTCCCTACAGAGACGCAAGCTCTCCCTGTGTGTGGTACACATGTCTCTAGAGAGACAATAGCTCTCCCTGTGTGTGATACACATGTCCCTACAGAGACACTAGCTCTCCTTCTGCGTGTTGCACATGTCGCTACAGAGACAGTAGCTCTCCCTTTGTGTGGTACACATGTCCCTACAGAGACAGTAGCTTTCCCTGTGTGTGGCACACATGTCCCTACAGAGACACCAGCTCTCCACGTGTGTGGTACACATGTCCCTACAGAGACACTAGCTCTCCCTGTGTGTGGTACACATGTCCCCAAAGAGACACAAGCCCTCCCTGTGTGTGGTGCACATGTCCCTACAGAGAAAGTAGTTGTCCCTGTGTGTGGTATACATGTCTCCACAGAGACACTAGCTCTCCCTCCCTGTGTGGGGTACACATGTCCCTAAAGAGACAGTAGCTCTCCCTGCGTGTGGTAAACAGAGACAGTATCTCTCCCTGTGTGTGCTACACAGAGACACTACCTCTCCCTGTGTGTGGTACACATGTCCCTACAGAGACACTAGCTCTCCCTGTGTGTGGTACACATGTCCCCAAAGAGACACAAGAACTCCCTGTGTGTGGTGCACATGTCCCTACAGAGAAAGTAGTTGTCCCTGTGTGTGGTATACATGTCTCCACAGAGACACTAGCTCTCCCTCCCTGTGTGGGGTACATATGTCCCTACAGAGACACTAGCTCTCCCTCCGTGTGTGGTACACATGTCCCTACAGAGACACTAGATCTCCCTGTGTGTGGTAAACGTGTCCCTACAGAGACACTAGCTCTCCCTGTGTGTGGTAAACGTGTCCCTACAGAGACACTAGCTCTCCCTGTGTGAGTTGCACATGTCCCTACAGAGACACTAGCTCTCCCTGTGTGTGGTACACATGTCCCTACAGAGATACCAGCTCTCCCTCCCTGTGTGTGGTACACATGTCCCTACAGAGACGCAAGCTCTCCCTGTGTGTGGTACACATGTCTCTAGAGAGACAATAGCTCTCCCTGTGTGTGATACACATGTCCCTACAGAGACACTAGCTCTCCTTCTGCGTGTTGCACATGTCGCTACAGAGACAGTAGCTCTCCCTTTGTGTGGTACACATGTCCCTACAGAGACAGTAGCTTTCCCTGTGTGTGGCACACATGTCCCTACAGAGACACCAGCTCTCCACGTGTGTGGTACACATGTCCCCACAGAGACACTAGCTCTCCCTGTGTGTGGTACACATGTCCCCAAAGAGACACAAGCCCTCCCTGTGTGTGGTGCACATGTCCCTACAGAGAAAGTAGTTGTCCCTGTGTGTGGTATACATGTCTCCACAGAGACACTAGCTCTCCCTCCCTGTGTGGGGTACACATGTCCCTAAAGAGACACTAGCTCTCCCTCCGTGTGTGGTACACATGTCCCTACAGAGACACTAGATCTCCCTGTGTGTGGTAAACGTGTCCCTACAGAGACACTAGCTCTCCCTGTGTGTGGGGTAAATGTGTCCCTACAGAGACACTAGCTCTCCCTGTGTGTGGTACACATATCCCTACAGAGACACTAGCTCTCCCTGTGTGAGTTGCACATGTCCCTACAGAGACACTAGCTCTCCCTGTGTGTGGTACACATGTCCCTACAGAGATACCAGCTCTCCCTCCCTGTGTGTGGTACACATGTCCCTACAGAGACGCAAGCTCTCCCTGTGTGTGGTACACATGTCTCTAGAGAGACAGTAGCTCTCCCTGTGTGTGATACACATGTCCCTACAGAGACACTAGCTCTCCTTGTGCGTGGTGCACATGTCGCTACAGAGACAGCAGCTCTCCCTTTGTGTGGTACACATGTCCCTACAGAGACAGTAGCTTTCCCTGTGTGTGGCACACATGTCCCTACAGAGACACTAGCTCTCTACGTGTGTGGTACACATGTCCCTACATAGACACTAGATCTGCCTGTGTGTGGTACACATGTCCCAACAGAGACACTAGCTCTCCCTAGGTGTGGTACATGTGTCCCTACAACAACACTAGCTCTCCCTGTGTGTGGTACATGTGTCCCTACAGAGAGACAAGCTCTCCCTGTGTGTGGTGCATATGTCCCTACAGAGAAAGTAGTTGTCCCTGGGTGTGGTATACATGTCTCTACAGAGACGCTAGCTCTCCCTTTGTGTGGTACACTTGTCCCTACAGAGACACTAGCTCTCCCTGTGTGCGGTACAAAGAGACAGTAGCTCTCCATGTGTGTGGTACACATGTCCCTACAGAGACACTAGCTCTCCCTGTGTGTGGTACACATGTCCCTACAGAGACACTAGCTCTCCCTGTGTGAGTTGCACATGTCCCTACAGAGACACTAGCTCTCCCTGTGTGTGGTACACATGTCCCTACAGAGATACCAGCTCTCCCTCCCTGTGTGTGGTACACATGTCCCTACAGAGACGCAAGCTCTCCCTGTGTGTGGTACACATGTCTCTAGAGAGACAATAGCTCCCCCTGTGTGTGATACACATGTCCCTACAGAGACACTAGCTCTCCTTGTGCGTGGTGCACATGTCGCTACAGAGACAGTAGCTCTCCCTTTGTGTGGTACACATGTCCCTACAGAGACAGTAGCTTTCCCTGTGTGTGGCACACATGTCCCTACAGAGACACCAGCTCTCCACGTGTGTGTGGTACACATGTCCCTACAGAGACACTAGCTCTCCCTGTGTGTGGTACACATGTCCCCAAAGAGACACAAGCCCTCCCTGTGTGTGGTGCACATGTCCCTACAGAGAAAGTAGTTGTCCCTGTGTGTGGTATACATGTCTCCACAGAGACACTAGCTCTCCCTCCCTGTGTGGGGTACACATGTCCCTAAAGAGACACTAGCTCTCCCTCCGTGTGTGGTACACATGTCCCTACAGAGACACTAGATCTCCCTGTGTGTGGTAAACGTGTCCCTACAGAGACAATAGCTCTCCCTGTGTGTGGTAAATGTGTCCCTACAGAGACACTAGCTCTCCCTGTGTGTGGTACACATATCCCTACAGAGACACTAGCTCTCCCTGTGTGAGTTGCACATGTCCCTACAGAGACACTAGCTCTCCCTGTGTGTGGTACACATGTCCCTACAGAGATACCAGCTCTCCCTCCCTGTGTGTGGTACACATGTCCCTACAGAGACGCAAGCTCTCCCTGTGTGTGGTACACATGTCTCTAGAGAGACAGTAGCTCTCCCTGTGTGTGATACACATGTCCCTACAGAGACACTAGCTCTCCTTGTGCGTGGTGCACATGTCGCTACAGAGACAGCAGCTCTCCCTTTGTGTGGTACACATGTCCCTACAGAGACAGTAGCTTTCCCTGTGTGTGGCACACATGTCCCTACAGAGACACTAGCTCTCTACGTGTGTGGTACACATGTCCCTACATAGACACTAGCTCTGCCTGTGTGTGGTACACATGTCCCAACAGAGACATTAGCTCTCCCTAGGTGTGGTACATGTGTCCCTACAACAACACTAGCTCTCCCTGTGTGTGGTACATGTGTCCCTACAGAGAGACAAGCTCTCCCTGTGTGTGGTGCATATGTCCCTACAGAGAAAGTAGTTGTCCCTGGGTGTGGTATACATGTCTCCACAGAGACGCTAGCTCTCCCTGTGTGTGGTACACTTGTCCCTACAGAGACACTAGCTCTCCCTGTGTGCGGTACAAAGAGACAGTAGCTCTCCTTGTGTGTGGTACACATGTCCCTACATAGACACTAGTTCTCCATGTGTGTGGTACACATGTCCCTACAGAGACACTAGCTCTCCCTATGTGTGGTACACGTGTCCCTACAAACACACTAGCTCTCCCTGTGTGTGGTACATGTGTCCCTACAGAGAGATAAGCTCTCCCTGTGTGTGGTGCATATGTCCCTACAGAGAAAGTAGTTGTCCCTGTGTGTGGTATACATGTCTCTACAGAGCCACTAGCTCTCCCTCCCTGTGTGTGGTACACATGTCCCTACAGAGACACTAGCTCTCCCTCCCTGTGTTTGGTACACATGTCCCTACAGAGACACTAGCTCTCCCTGTGTGTGGTACACTTGTCCCTACAGAGACACTAGCTCTCCCTGTGTGTGGAACACATGTCCCTACAGAGACACTAGCGCTCCCTGTGTGTGGAACACATGTCCCTAGGGAGGCATTAGCTCTCCCTGTGTATGGTACACAGAGACACTAGCTCTCCCTGTGTGTGGCACACATGTCCCTAAAGAGACACAAGCTCTCCCTGTGTGTGGTGCACATGTCCCTACAGAGAAACTAGTTGTCCCTGTGTGTGGTATACATGTCCCTACAGAGACACTAGCTCTCCCTCCCTGTGTGTGGTACACATGTCCCTACAGAGACGCTAGCTCTCCCTGTGTGTGGTACACGTGTCCCTACAAAGACACTAGCTCTCCCTGTGTGTGGTAAACGTGTCCCTACAGAGACACTAGCTCTCTCTGTGTGTGTTACATATGTCCCTACAGAGACACTAGCTCTCCCTGTGTGTGGTACACATGTCCCTACAGAGACACTAGCTCTCCCTCCCTGTGTGTGGTACACATGTCCCTACAGAGACACAAGCTCTCCCTGTGTGTGGTACACATGTCCCTACAGAGACACTAGCTCTCCCTATGTGTGGTACACGTGTCCCTACAAACACACTAGCTCTCCATGTGTGTGGTACATGTGTCCCTACAGAGAGATAAGCTCTCCCTGTGTGTGGTGCATATGTCCCTACAGAGAAAGTAGTTGTCCCTGTGTGTGGTATACATGTCTCTACAGAGACACTAGCTCTCCCTCCGTGTGTGTCGTACACATGTCCCTACAGAGACACTAGCTCTCCCTCCCTGTGTGTGGTACACATCTCCCTACAGAGACACAAGCTCTCCCTGTGTGTGGTACACATGTCCCTACAGAGACACTAGCTCTCCCTGTGTGTGGTACACATGTCCCTACAGAGACACGAGTTCTCCCTCCCTGTGTGTGGTACACATGTCCCTACAGAGACACTAGCTCTCCCTGTGTGTGGTACACATGTCCCAACAGAGACAGTAGCCCTCCCTGTGTGTGGTACACATTTCCCTACAGGGACAGTATCTCTCCCTGTGTGTGTTACACATGTCCCTCCAGAGATGGTAACTCTCCCTGTGTGTGGTACACAGAGACAGTAGCTCTCCCTGTGCATGGTA
Organism: Ambystoma mexicanum; assembly: GCF_040938575.1. Taxonomy (NCBI): domain Eukaryota; kingdom Metazoa; phylum Chordata; class Amphibia; order Caudata; family Ambystomatidae; genus Ambystoma; species Ambystoma mexicanum. The sequence goes on from NC_090923.1 coordinate 74,886,437, forward strand.
AATGTGTCCCTACAGAGACACTAGCTCTCCCTGTGTGTGGAACACGTGTCCCTACAGAGAAAGTAGCTCTCCCTGTGTGTGGGACACATGTCCCTACAGAGACATCAGCTCTTCCTGCGTGTGGTACACATGTCCCTACAGAGACAGTAGCTCTCCCTGTATGTGATACATGTGTCCCTACAGTGACAGTAGCTCTCCCTGTGCGTGGTACACATGTCCCTACAGAGACACTAGCTCTTCCTGTGCATGGTACACGTGTCCCTAAAGAGACACTAGATCTCCCTGTGCGTGGTACACATGTCCCTACAGAGACACTAGCTCTCCCTGTGTGTGGTACACGTGTCCCTACAGAGACAGTAGCTCTGCCTGTGTGTGGTACCCGTGTCCCTACAGAGACACTAGCTCGCCCTGTGTGTGGTACACGTGTCCCTACAGAGACAGTAGCTCTCCCTATGCGTGGTACATGTGTCCCTACAGAGACATCAGCTCTTCCTGTGTGTGGTACACATGTCCCTACAGAGACAGTATCTCTCCCTGTATGTGGTACATGTGTCCCTACAGTGACAGTAGCTCTCCCGGTGCGTGGTACACATGTCCCTACAGAGACACTAGCTCTTCCTGTGCATGGTACACGTGTCCCTAAAGAGACACTAGATCTCCCTGTGTGTGGTACACATGTCCCTACAGAGACACTAGCTCTCCCTGTGTGTGGTACACGTGTCCCTACAGAGACAGTAGCTCTCCCTGTGTGTGGTACACGTGTCCCTACAGAGACACTAGCTCGCCCTGTGCATGGTACACGTGTCCCTACAGAGACAGTAGCTCTCCCTATGCGTGGTACACGTGTCCCTACAGAGACAGTAGCTCTCCCTGTGCGTGGTACACATGTCCTTACAGAGACACTAGCTCTCCCTGTGCGTGGTACACATGTCCCTACAGGCACTAGCTCTCCCTGTGTGGGGTACACATGTCTCTACAGAGACAGTAACTTTCCCTTTGTATGGTAAACAGAGACATTAGCTCTCCCTTTGTGTGGTACACAGAGACACTAGCTCTCCCTGTGTGTGGTACACATGCCCCTAAAGAGACACTAGCTCTCCATGTGTGTGGAACACATGTCTCTAGGGAGGCATTAGCTCTCCCTGTGTGTGGTACACATGTCCCTACAGAGACACTAGCTCTCCCTGTGTGTGGTACACATGTCCCTACAGGTACTAGCTCTCCCTGTGTGGGCTACACATGCCTCTACAGAGACAGTAGCTCTCCCTGTGTGTGGTAAACAGAGACAGTAGCTCTCCCTGTGTGTGGTACACAGAGACACTAGCTCTCCCTGTGTGTGGTACACATGTCCCTGCAGAGACACTAGCTCTCCTTGTGTGTGGTACACATGTCCCCAAAGAGACACAATCTCTCCCTGTGTGTGGTACACATGTCTCTAGAGAGAAAGTAGTTGTCCCTGTGTGTGGTATACATGTCTCTACAGAGACACTAGCTCTCCCTCCCTGTGTGTGGTACACATGTCCCTACAGAGACACTAGCTCTCCCTGTGTGTGGTACACGTGTCCCTACAGAGACACTAGCTCTCCCTGTGTGTGGTAAACAGAGACAGTAGCTCTCCCTGTGTGTGGTAAACAGAGACAGTAGCTCTCCCTGTGTGTGGTACACATGTCCCTACAGAGACACTAGCTCTCCCTGTGTGTGGAACACATGTCTCTAGGGAGACATTAGCTCTCCCTGTGTGTGGTACACATGTCCCTACAGAGACACTAGCTCTCCCTGTGCGTTGTACACATGTCCCTACAGAGACAGTAGCTCTCCCTGCGTGTGGTAAACAGAGACAGTATCTCTCCCTGTGTGTGCTACACAGAGACACTACCTCTCCCTGTGTGTGGTACACATGTCCCTACAGAGACACTAGCTCTCCCTGTGTGTGGTACACATGTCCCCAAAGAGACACAAGAACTCCCTGTGTGTGGTGCACATGTCCCTACAGAGAAAGTAGTTGTCCCTGTGTGTGGTATACATGTCTCCACAGAGACACTAGCTCTCCCTCCCTGTGTGGGGTACATATGTCCCTACAGAGACACTAGCTCTCCCTCCGTGTGTGGTACACATGTCCCTACAGAGACACTAGATCTCCCTGTGTGTGGTAAACGTGTCCCTACAGAGACACTAGCTCTCCCTGTGTGTGGTAAACGTGTCCCTACAGAGACACTAGCTCTCCCTGTGTGAGTTGCACATGTCCCTACAGAGACACTAGCTCTCCCTGTGTGTGGTACACATGTCCCTACAGAGATACCAGCTCTCCCTCCCTGTGTTTGGTACACATGTCCCTACAGAGACGCAAGCTCTCCCTGTGTGTGGTACACATGTCTCTAGAGAGACAATAGCTCTCCCTGTGTGTGATACACATGTCCCTACAGAGACACTAGCTCTCCTTCTGCGTGTTGCACATGTCGCTACAGAGACAGTAGCTCTCCCTTTGTGTGGTACACATGTCCCTACAGAGACAGTAGCTTTCCCTGTGTGTGGCACACATGTCCCTACAGAGACACCAGCTCTCCACGTGTGTGGTACACATGTCCCTACAGAGACACTAGCTCTCCCTGTGTGTGGTACACATGTCCCCAAAGAGACACAAGCCCTCCCTGTGTGTGGTGCACATGTCCCTACAGAGAAAGTAGTTGTCCCTGTGTGTGGTATACATGTCTCCACAGAGACACTAGCTCTCCCTCCCTGTGTGGGGTACACATGTCCCTAAAGAGACAGTAGCTCTCCCTGCGTGTGGTAAACAGAGACAGTATCTCTCCCTGTGTGTGCTACACAGAGACACTACCTCTCCCTGTGTGTGGTACACATGTCCCTACAGAGACACTAGCTCTCCCTGTGTGTGGTACACATGTCCCCAAAGAGACACAAGAACTCCCTGTGTGTGGTGCACATGTCCCTACAGAGAAAGTAGTTGTCCCTGTGTGTGGTATACATGTCTCCACAGAGACACTAGCTCTCCCTCCCTGTGTGGGGTACATATGTCCCTACAGAGACACTAGCTCTCCCTCCGTGTGTGGTACACATGTCCCTACAGAGACACTAGATCTCCCTGTGTGTGGTAAACGTGTCCCTACAGAGACACTAGCTCTCCCTGTGTGTGGTAAACGTGTCCCTACAGAGACACTAGCTCTCCCTGTGTGAGTTGCACATGTCCCTACAGAGACACTAGCTCTCCCTGTGTGTGGTACACATGTCCCTACAGAGATACCAGCTCTCCCTCCCTGTGTGTGGTACACATGTCCCTACAGAGACGCAAGCTCTCCCTGTGTGTGGTACACATGTCTCTAGAGAGACAATAGCTCTCCCTGTGTGTGATACACATGTCCCTACAGAGACACTAGCTCTCCTTCTGCGTGTTGCACATGTCGCTACAGAGACAGTAGCTCTCCCTTTGTGTGGTACACATGTCCCTACAGAGACAGTAGCTTTCCCTGTGTGTGGCACACATGTCCCTACAGAGACACCAGCTCTCCACGTGTGTGGTACACATGTCCCCACAGAGACACTAGCTCTCCCTGTGTGTGGTACACATGTCCCCAAAGAGACACAAGCCCTCCCTGTGTGTGGTGCACATGTCCCTACAGAGAAAGTAGTTGTCCCTGTGTGTGGTATACATGTCTCCACAGAGACACTAGCTCTCCCTCCCTGTGTGGGGTACACATGTCCCTAAAGAGACACTAGCTCTCCCTCCGTGTGTGGTACACATGTCCCTACAGAGACACTAGATCTCCCTGTGTGTGGTAAACGTGTCCCTACAGAGACACTAGCTCTCCCTGTGTGTGGTAAATGTGTCCCTACAGAGACACTAGCTCTCCCTGTGTGTGGTACACATATCCCTACAGAGACACTAGCTCTCCCTGTGTGAGTTGCACATGTCCCTACAGAGACACTAGCTCTCCCTGTGTGTGGTACACATGTCCCTACAGAGATACCAGCTCTCCCTCCCTGTGTGTGGTACACATGTCCCTACAGAGACGCAAGCTCTCCCTGTGTGTGGTACACATGTCTCTAGAGAGACAGTAGCTCTCCCTGTGTGTGATACACATGTCCCTACAGAGACACTAGCTCTCCTTGTGCGTGGTGCACATGTCGCTACAGAGACAGCAGCTCTCCCTTTGTGTGGTACACATGTCCCTACAGAGACAGTAGCTTTCCCTGTGTGTGGCACACATGTCCCTACAGAGACACTAGCTCTCTACGTGTGTGGTACACATGTCCCTACATAGACACTAGATCTGCCTGTGTGTGGTACACATGTCCCAACAGAGACACTAGCTCTCCCTAGGTGTGGTACATGTGTCCCTACAACAACACTAGCTCTCCCTGTGTGTGGTACATGTGTCCCTACAGAGAGACAAGCTCTCCCTGTGTGTGGTGCATATGTCCCTACAGAGAAAGTAGTTGTCCCTGGGTGTGGTATACATGTCTCTACAGAGACGCTAGCTCTCCCTGTGTGTGGTACACTTGTCCCTACAGAGACACTAGCTCTCCCTGTGTGCGGTACAAAGAGACAGTAGCTCTCCATGTGTGTGGTACACATGTCCCTACAGAGACACTAGCTCTCCCTGTGTGTGGTACACATGTCCCTACAGAGACACTAGCTCTCCCTGTGTGAGTTGCACATGTCCCTACAGAGACACTAGCTCTCCCTGTGTGTGGTACACATGTCCCTACAGAGATACCAGCTCTCCCTTCCTGTGTGTGGTACACATGTCCCTACAGAGACGCAAGCTCTCCCTGTGTGTGGTACACATGTCTCTAGAGAGACAATAGCTCCCCCTGTGTGTGATACACATGTCCCTACAGAGACACTAGCTCTCCTTGTGCGTGGTGCACATGTCGCTACAGAGACAGTAGCTCTCCCTTTGTGTGGTACACATGTCCCTACAGAGACAGTAGCTTTCCCTGTGTGTGGCACACATGTCCCTACAGAGACACCAGCTCTCCACGTGTGTGGTACACATGTCCCTACAGAGACACTAGCTCTCCCTGTGTGTGGTACACATGTCCCCAAAGAGACACAAGCCCTCCCTGTGTGTGGTGCACATGTCCCTACAGAGAAAGTAGTTGTCCCTGTGTGTGGTATACATGTCTCCACAGAGACACTAGCTCTCCCTCCCTGTGTGGGGTACACATGTCCCTAAAGAGACACTAGCTCTCCCTCCGTGTGTGGTACACATGTCCCTACAGAGACACTAGATCTCCCTGTGTGTGGTAAACGTGTCCCTACAGAGACAATAGCTCTCCCTGTGTGTGGTAAATGTGTCCCTACAGAGACACTAGCTCTCCCTGTGTGTGGTACACATATCCCTACAGAGACACTAGCTCTCCCTGTGTGAGTTGCACATGTCCCTACAGAGACACTAGCTCTCCCTGTGTGTGGTACACATGTCCCTACAGAGATACCAGCTCTCCCTCCCTGTGTGTGGTACACATGTCCCTACAGAGACGCAAGCTCTCCCTGTGTGTGGTACACATGTCTCTAGAGAGACAGTAGCTCTCCCTGTGTGTGATACACATGTCCCTACAGAGACACTAGCTCTCCTTGTGCGTGGTGCACATGTCGCTACAGAGACAGCAGCTCTCCCTTTGTGTGGTACACATGTCCCTACAGAGACAGTAGCTTTCCCTGTGTGTGGCACACATGTCCCTACAGAGACACTAGCTCTCTACGTGTGTGGTACACATGTCCCTACATAGACACTAGCTCTGCCTGTGTGTGGTACACATGTCCCAACAGAGACATTAGCTCTCCCTAGGTGTGGTACATGTGTCCCTACAACAATACTAGCTCTCCCTGTGTGTGGTACATGTGTCCCTACAGAGAGACAAGCTCTCCCTGTGTGTGGTGCATATGTCCCTACAGAGAAAGTAGTTGTCCCTGGGTGTGGTATACATGTCTCTACAGAGACGCTAGCTCTCCCTGTGTGTGGTACACTTGTCCCTACAGAGACACTAGCTCTCCCTGTGTGCGGTACAAAGAGACAGTAGCTCTCCATGTGTGTGGTACACATGTCCCTACATAGACACTAGTTCTCCATGTGTGTGGTACACATGTCCCTACAGAGACACTAGCTCTCCCTATGTGTGGTACACGTGTCCCTACAAACACACTAGCTCTCCCTGTGTGTGGTACATGTGTCCCTACAGAGAGATAAGCTCTCCCTGTGTGTGGTGCATATGTCCCTACAGAGAAAGTAGTTGTCCCTGTGTGTGGTATACATGTCTCTACAGAGCCACTAGCTCTCCCTCCCTGTGTGTGGTACACATGTCCCTACAGAGACACTAGCTCTCCCTCCCTGTGTTTGGTACACATGTCCCTACAGAGACACTAGCTCTCCCTGTGTGTGGTACACTTGTCCCTACAGAGACACTAGCTCTCCCTGTGTGTGGAACACATGTCCCTACAGAGACACTAGCGCTCCCTGTGTGTGGAACACATGTCCCTAGGGAGGCATTAGCTCTCCCTGTGTATGGTACACAGAGACACTCGCTCTCCCTGTGTGTGGCACACATGTCCCTAAAGAGACACAAGCTCTCCCTGTGTGTGGTGCACATGTCCCTACAGAGAAACTAGTTGTCCCTGTGTGTGGTATACATGTCCCTACAGAGACACTAGCTCTCCCTCCCTGTGTGTGGTACACATGTCCCTACAGAGACGCTAGCTCTCCCTGTGTGTGGTACACGTGTCCCTACAAAGACACTAGCTCTCCCTGTGTGTGGTAAACGTGTCCCTACAGAGACACTAGCTCTCTCTGTGTGTGTTACATATGTCCCTACAGAGACACTAGCTCTCCCTGTGTGTGGTACACATGTCCCTACAGAGACACTAGCTCTCCCTCCCTGTGTGTGGTACACATGTCCCTACAGAGACACAAGCTCTCCCTGTGTGTGGTACACATGTCCCTACAGAGACACTAGCTCTCCCTATGTGTGGTACACGTGTCCCTACAAACACACTAGCTCTCCATGTGTGTGGTACATGTGTCCCTACAGAGAGATAAGCTCTCCCTGTGTGTGGTGCATATGTCCCTACAGAGAAAGTAGTTGTCCCTGTGTGTGGTATACATGTCTCTACAGAGACACTAGCTCTCCCTCCGTGTGTGTCGTACACATGTCCCTACAGAGACACTAGCTCTCCCTCCCTGTGTTTGGTACACATGTCCCTACAGAGACATTAGATCTCCCTGTGTGTGGTACACTTGTCCCTACAGAGACACTAGCTCTCCCTGCGTGTGGAACACATGTCCCTACAGAGACACTAGCGCTCCCTGTGTGTGGAACACATGTCCCTAGGGAGGCATTAGCTCTCCCTGTGTATGGTACACAGAGACACTAGCTCTCCCTGTGTGTGGCACACATGTCCCTACAGAGACACTAGCTCTCCCTATGTGTGGTACACATGTCCCTAAAGAGACACAAGCTCTCCCTGTGTGTGGTGCACATGTCCCTACAGAGAAAACAGTTGTCCCTGTGTGTGGTATACATGTCCCTACAGAGACACTAGCTCTCCCTCCCTGTGTGTGGTACACATGTCCCTACAGAGACACTAGCTCTCCCTGTGTATGGTACACGTGTCCCTACAAAGACACTAGCTCTCCCAGTGTGTGGTAAACGTGTCCCTACAGAGACACTAGCTCTCCCTGTGTGTGTTACACATGTCCCTACAGAGACACTAGCTCTCCCTGTGTGTGGTACACATGTCCCTACAGAGACACTAGCTCTCCCTCCCTGTGTGTGGTACACATGTCCCTACAGAGACACAAGCTCTCCCTGTGTGTGGTACACATGTCCCTACAGAGACACTAGCTCTCCCTGTGTGTGGTACACATGTCCCTACAGAGACACGAGTTCTCCCTCCCTGTGTGTGGTACACATGTCCCTACAGAGACACTAGCTCTCCCTGTGTGTGGTACACATGTCCCAACAGAGACAGTAGCCCTCCCTGTGTGTGGTGCACATGTCCCTACAGACACACTAGCTCTCCCTGTGTGTGGTACACATATCCCTACAGACACACTAGCTTTACCTGTGTGTGGTACACATGTCCCTACAGAGACACTAGCTCTCACTGTGTGTGGTACACATGTCCCTACAGAGATACTAGCTCTCCCTGTGTGTGGTACACTTGTCCCTACATAGACAGTAGCTCTCCCTGTGTGTGGTACACATGTCCCTACAGAGACACCAGCTCTCCCTGTGTGTGGTACACATATCCCTACAGAGACAATAGCTCTGCCTGTGTCTGGTACACGTGTCCCTACAGAGACAATAGCTCTCCCTCTGTGTGGTACACATGTCCTTATGTGGTACACATGTCCCTACAGAGACACTAGCTCTCCCTGTGTGTGGTACACATGTCCCTACAGAGACACTAGCTCTGCCTGTGTGTGGTACACATGGCCCTACAGAGACGCTAGCTCTCCCTGTGCGTGGTACACATGTCCCTACAGAGACACCAGCTCTCCCTGTGTGTGGTACACATGTCCCTACAGAGACAGTAGCTCTCCCTGTCTGTGGTACACGTGTCCCTACAGAGACAGTAGCTCTCCCTGTGTGTGGTACACTTGTCCCTACAGAGACAGTAGCTCTCCCTGTGTGTGGTACACATCTCCCTACAGAGACACTAGCGCTCCCTGTGTGTGGTACACTTGTCCCTACAGAGACACTAGCTCTCCCTGTGTGTGGTACACTTGTCCCTACAGAGACACTAGCTCTCCAGGTGTGTTCTACACGTGTCCATACAGAGACACCAGCTCTCCCTGTGTGTGGTACACATGTCCCTACAGAGACAGTAGCTCTCCCTGTGTGTGGTGCACATGTCCATACAGAGACACTAGCTCTCCCTGTGTGTGGTACACATGTCCCTACAGAGACAGTAGCTCTCCCTGTGTGTGGTGCACGTGTCCCTACAGAGACACTAGCTCGCCCTGTGTGTGGTACAAAGAGACACTAGCTCTCCCTGTGTGTGGTACACATGTCCCTACAGAGACAGTAGCCCTCCCTGTGTGTGGTGCACATGTCCCTACAGACACACTAGCTCTCCCTGTGTGTGGTACACATGTCCCTACAGACACACTAGCTTTACCTGTGTGTGGTACACATGTCCCTACAGAGACACTAGCTCTCCCTGTGTGTGGTACACATGTCCCTACAGAGATATTAGCTCTCCCTGTGTGTGGTACACTTGTCCCTACATAGACAGTAGCTCTCCCTGTGTGTGGTACACGTGTCCCTACAGAGACACCAGCTCTCCCTGTGTGTGGTACACATATCCCTACAGAGACAGTAGCCCTGCCTGTGTCTGGTACACGTGTCCCTACAGAGACAATAGCTCTCCCTCTGTGTGGTACACATGTCCCTATGTGGTACACATGTCCCTACAGAGACACTAGCTCTCCCTGTGTATGGTACACATGTCCCTACAGAGACACTAGCTCTCCCTGTGCGTGGTACACATGTCCCTATGTGGTACACATGTCCCTACAGAGACACTAGTTCTCCCTGTGTATGGTACACATGTCCCTACAGAGACACTAGCTCTCCCTGTGCGTGGTACACATGTCCGTACAGAGACACCAGCTCTCCCTGTGTGTGGTACACATGTCCCTACAGAGACAGTAGCTCTCCCTGTCTGTGGTACACGTGTCCCTACAGAGACAGTAGCTCTCCCTGTGTGTGGTACACTTGTCCCTACAGAGACAGTAGCTCTCCCTGTGTGTGGTACACATCTCCCTACAGAGACACTAGCTCTCCCTGTGTGTGGTACACTTGTCCCTACAGAGACACTAGCTCTCCCTGTGTGTGGTACACTTGTCCCTACAGAGACACTAGCTCTCCCTGTGTGTGGTACACGTGTCCATACAGAGACACCAGCTCTCCCTGTGTGTGGTACACATGTCCCTACAGAGACAGTAGCTCTCCCTGTCTGTGGTACACATGTCCCTACAGAGACAGTAGCTCTCCCTGTGTGTGGTACACTTGTCCCTACAGAGACAGTAGCTCTCCCTGTGTGTGGTACACATCTCCCTACAGAGACACTAGCGCTCCCTGTGTGTGGTACACTTGTCCCTACAGAGACACTAGCTCTCCCTGTGTGTGGTACACTTGTCCCTACAGAGACACTAGCTCTCCCTGTGTGTGGTACACGTGTCCATACAGAGACACCAGCTCTCCCTGTGTGTGGTACACATGTCCCTACAGAGACAGTAGCTCTCCCTGTGTGTGGTGCACATGTCCATACAGAGACACTAGCTCTCCCTGTGTGTGGTACACATGTCCCTACAGAGACAGTAGCTCTCCCTGTGTGTGGTGCACGTGTCCCTACAGAGACACTAGCTCGCCCTGTGTGTGGTACAAAGAGACACTAGCTCTCCCTGTGTGTGGTACACATGTCCCTACAGAGACAGTAGCCCTCCCTGTGTGTGGTGCACATGTCCCTACAGACACACTAGCTCTCCCTGTGTGTGGTACACATGTCCCTACAGACACACTAGCTTTACCTGTGTGTGGTACACATGTCCCTACAGAGACACTAGCTCTCCCTGTGTGTGGTACACATGTCCCTACAGAGATATTAGCTCTCCCTGTGTGTGGTACACTTGTCCCTACATAGACAGTAGCTCTCCCTGTGTGTGGTACACGTGTCCCTACAGAGACACCAGCTCTCCCTGTGTGTGGTACACATGTCCCTACAGAGACAATACACTAGCTTAGCTCTCCCTGTGTGTGGCACACGTGTCCCTACAATGACACTAGCTCTCCCTGTGTGGGTTACACATGCCCCTACAGAGACACTAGTTCTCCCTATGTGTGGTACACATGTCCCTACAGAGACAGTAGCTCTCCCTGTGTGTGTTACACATGTCCCTAGAGAGACACTAGCTCTTCCTATGTGTGGTACACATGGCCCTACAGAGACACTAACTCTACCTGTGTGTGGTACACATGTCCCTACAGAGCCATACGCATGATCCTACAGAGACACTAGCTCGCACTGTGTGTGGTACACATGTCCCTACATAGACACTAGCTCTCCCTGTGTGTGGTACACATGTCCCTACAGAGACGGTAGCTCTCCCTGTGTGTGGTACACATGTCCCTACAGAGAAACTAGCTGTACCTACAGAGACACTAGCTCTCCCTGTGTGTGGTACACGTGTCCCTACCGAGACACCAGCTCTCCCTGTGTGTGGTACACATGTCCCTACATAGACAGCAGCTCTCCCTGTGTGTGGTAGACAGAGACACTAGCTCTCCCTGTGTGTGTTACACATGTCCCTACAGAGACATTAGCTCCCCCTGTGTGTGGTACACATGTCCCTATAGACAGTAGCTCTCCCTGTGTGTGGTACACATGTCCCTATGTGGTACACATGTCCCTACAGAGACACTCGCTCTCCCTGTGTGTGGTACACGTGTCCCTACAGAGACATTAGCTCTCCCTGTGTGTGGTACACATGTCCCTACAGAGAAACTAGCTCACCCTGTGTGTGGTACACGTGTCCCTACAGAGACACTAGCTTGCGCTGTGTGTGGTGCATGTGTCCCTACAGAGACACTAGCTCTCCCTGTGTGTGGTACGCATGTCCTTACAGAGACAGTAGCTCTCCCTGAGCGTGGTACACATCTCCCTACAGAGACACCAGCTCTCCCTGTGTGTGGTACACATGTCCCTACAGAGACAGTAGCTCTCCCTGTCTGTGGTACACGTGTCCCTACAGAGACAGTAGCTCTCCCTGTGTGTGGTACACATGTCCCTACAGAGATACCAGCTCTCCCTCCCTGTGTGTGGTAAACGTGTCCCTACAGAGACACTAGCTCTCCCTGTGTGTGGTAAACGTGTCCCTACAGAGACACTAGCTCTCCCTGTGTGAGTTGCACATGTCCCTACAGAGACACTAGCTCTCCCTGTGTGTGGTACACATGTCCCTACAGAGATACCAGCTCTCCCTCCCTGTGTGTGGTACACATGTCCCTACAGAGACGCAAGCTCTCCCTGTGTGTGGTACACATGTCTCTAGAGAGACAATAGCTCTCCCTGTGTGTGATACACATGTCCCTACAGAGACACTAGCTCTCCTTCTGCGTGTTGCACATGTCGCTACAGAGACAGTAGCTCTCCCTTTGTGTGGTACACATGTCCCTACAGAGACAGTAGCTTTCCCTGTGTGTGGCACACATGTCCCTACAGAGACACCAGCTCTCCACGTGTGTGGTACACATGTCCCCACAGAGACACTAGCTCTCCCTGTGTGTGGTACACATGTCCCCAAAGAGACACAAGCCCTCCCTGTGTGTGGTGCACATGTCCCTACAGAGAAAGTAGTTGTCCCTGTGTGTGGTATACATGTCTCCACAGAGACACTAGCTCTCCCTCCCTGTGTGGGGTACACATGTCCCTAAAGAGACACTAGCTCTCCCTCCGTGTGTGGTACACATGTCCCTACAGAGACACTAGATCTCCCTGTGTGTGGTAAACGTGTCCCTACAGAGACACTAGCTCTCCCTGTGTGTGGTAAATGTGTCCCTACAGAGACACTAGCTCTCCCTGTGTGTGGTACACATATCCCTACAGAGACACTAGCTCTCCCTGTGTGAGTTGCACATGTCCCTACAGAGACACTAGCTCTCCCTGTGTGTGGTACACATGTCCCTACAGAGATACCAGCTCTCCCTCCCTGTGTGTGGTACACATGTCCCTACAGAGACGCAAGCTCTCCCTGTGTGTGGTACACATGTCTCTAGAGAGACAGTAGCTCTCCCTGTGTGTGATACACATGTCCCTACAGAGACACTAGCTCTCCTTGTGCGTGGTGCACATGTCGCTACAGAGACAGCAGCTCTCCCTTTGTGTGGTACACATGTCCCTACAGAGACAGTAGCTTTCCCTGTGTGTGGCACACATGTCCCTACAGAGACACTAGCTCTCTACGTGTGTGGTACACATGTCCCTACATAGACACTAGATCTGCCTGTGTGTGGTACACATGTCCCAACAGAGACACTAGCTCTCCCTAGGTGTGGTACATGTGTCCCTACAACAACACTAGCTCTCCCTGTGTGTGGTACATGTGTCCCTACAGAGAGACAAGCTCTCCCTGTGTGTGGTGCATATGTCCCTACAGAGAAAGTAGTTGTCCCTGGGTGTGGTATACATGTCTCTACAGAGACGCTAGCTCTCCCTGTGTGTGGTACACTTGTCCCTACAGAGACACTAGCTCTCCCTGTGTGCGGTACAAAGAGACAGTAGCTCTCCATGTGTGTGGTACACATGTCCCTACAGAGACACTAGCTCTCCCTGTGTGTGGTACACATGTCCCTACAGAGACACTAGCTCTCCCTGTGTGAGTTGCACATGTCCCTACAGAGACACTAGCTCTCCCTGTGTGTGGTACACATGTCCCTACAGAGATACCAGCTCTCCCTTCCTGTGTGTGGTACACATGTCCCTACAGAGACGCAAGCTCTCCCTGTGTGTGGTACACATGTCTCTAGAGAGACAATAGCTCCCCCTGTGTGTGATACACATGTCCCTACAGAGACACTAGCTCTCCTTGTGCGTGGTGCACATGTCGCTACAGAGACAGTAGCTCTCCCTTTGTGTGGTACACATGTCCCTACAGAGACAGTAGCTTTCCCTGTGTGTGGCACACATGTCCCTACAGAGACACCAGCTCTCCACGTGTGTGGTACACATGTCCCTACAGAGACACTAGCTCTCCCTGTGTGTGGTACACATGTCCCCAAAGAGACACAAGCCCTCCCTGTGTGTGGTGCACATGTCCCTACAGAGAAAGTAGTTGTCCCTGTGTGTGGTATACATGTCTCCACAGAGACACTAGCTCTCCCTCCCTGTGTGGGGTACACATGTCCCTAAAGAGACACTAGCTCTCCCTCCGTGTGTGGTACACATGTCCCTACAGAGACACTAGATCTCCCTGTGTGTGGTAAACGTGTCCCTACAGAGACAATAGCTCTCCCTGTGTGTGGTAAATGTGTCCCTACAGAGACACTAGCTCTCCCTGTGTGTGGTACACATATCCCTACAGAGACACTAGCTCTCCCTGTGTGAGTTGCACATGTCCCTACAGAGACACTAGCTCTCCCTGTGTGTGGTACACATGTCCCTACAGAGATACCAGCTCTCCCTCCCTGTGTGTGGTACACATGTCCCTACAGAGACGCAAGCTCTCCCTGTGTGTGGTACACATGTCTCTAGAGAGACAGTAGCTCTCCCTGTGTGTGATACACATGTCCCTACAGAGACACTAGCTCTCCTTGTGCGTGGTGCACATGTCGCTACAGAGACAGCAGCTCTCCCTTTGTGTGGTACACATGTCCCTACAGAGACAGTAGCTTTCCCTGTGTGTGGCACACATGTCCCTACAGAGACACTAGCTCTCTACGTGTGTGGTACACATGTCCCTACATAGACACTAGCTCTGCCTGTGTGTGGTACACATGTCCCAACAGAGACATTAGCTCTCCCTAGGTGTGGTACATGTGTCCCTACAACAATACTAGCTCTCCCTGTGTGTGGTACATGTGTCCCTACAGAGAGACAAGCTCTCCCTGTGTGTGGTGCATATGTCCCTACAGAGAAAGTAGTTGTCCCTGGGTGTGGTATACATGTCTCTACAGAGACGCTAGCTCTCCCTGTGTGTGGTACACTTGTCCCTACAGAGACACTAGCTCTCCCTGTGTGCGGTACAAAGAGACAGTAGCTCTCCATGTGTGTGGTACACATGTCCCTACATAGACACTAGTTCTCCATGTGTGTGGTACACATGTCCCTACAGAGACACTAGCTCTCCCTATGTGTGGTACACGTGTCCCTACAAACACACTAGCTCTCCCTGTGTGTGGTACATGTGTCCCTACAGAGAGATAAGCTCTCCCTGTGTGTGGTGCATATGTCCCTACAGAGAAAGTAGTTGTCCCTGTGTGTGGTATACATGTCTCTACAGAGCCACTAGCTCTCCCTCCCTGTGTGTGGTACACATGTCCCTACAGAGACACTAGCTCTCCCTCCCTGTGTTTGGTACACATGTCCCTACAGAGACACTAGCTCTCCCTGTGTGTGGTACACTTGTCCCTACAGAGACACTAGCTCTCCCTGTGTGTGGAACACATGTCCCTACAGAGACACTAGCGCTCCCTGTGTGTGGAACACATGTCCCTAGGGAGGCATTAGCTCTCCCTGTGTATGGTACACAGAGACACTCGCTCTCCCTGTGTGTGGCACACATGTCCCTAAAGAGACACAAGCTCTCCCTGTGTGTGGTGCACATGTCCCTACAGAGAAACTAGTTGTCCCTGTGTGTGGTATACATGTCCCTACAGAGACACTAGCTCTCCCTCCCTGTGTGTGGTACACATGTCCCTACAGAGACGCTAGCTCTCCCTGTGTGTGGTACACGTGTCCCTACAAAGACACTAGCTCTCCCTGTGTGTGGTAAACGTGTCCCTACAGAGACACTAGCTCTCTCTGTGTGTGTTACATATGTCCCTACAGAGACACTAGCTCTCCCTGTGTGTGGTACACATGTCCCTACAGAGACACTAGCTCTCCCTCCCTGTGTGTGGTACACATGTCCCTACAGAGACACAAGCTCTCCCTGTGTGTGGTACACATGTCCCTACAGAGACACTAGCTCTCCCTATGTGTGGTACACGTGTCCCTACAAACACACTAGCTCTCCATGTGTGTGGTACATGTGTCCCTACAGAGAGATAAGCTCTCCCTGTGTGTGGTGCATATGTCCCTACAGAGAAAGTAGTTGTCCCTGTGTGTGGTATACATGTCTCTACAGAGACACTAGCTCTCCCTCCGTGTGTGTCGTACACATGTCCCTACAGAGACACTAGCTCTCCCTCCCTGTGTTTGGTACACATGTCCCTACAGAGACATTAGATCTCCCTGTGTGTGGTACACTTGTCCCTACAGAGACACTAGCTCTCCCTGCGTGTGGAACACATGTCCCTACAGAGACACTAGCGCTCCCTGTGTGTGGAACACATGTCCCTAGGGAGGCATTAGCTCTCCCTGTGTATGGTACACAGAGACACTAGCTCTCCCTGTGTGTGGCACACATGTCCCTACAGAGACACTAGCTCTCCCTATGTGTGGTACACATGTCCCTAAAGAGACACAAGCTCTCCCTGTGTGTGGTGCACATGTCCCTACAGAGAAAACAGTTGTCCCTGTGTGTGGTATACATGTCCCTACAGAGACACTAGCTCTCCCTCCCTGTGTGTGGTACACATGTCCCTACAGAGACACTAGCTCTCCCTGTGTATGGTACACGTGTCCCTACAAAGACACTAGCTCTCCCAGTGTGTGGTAAACGTGTCCCTACAGAGACACTAGCTCTCCCTGTGTGTGTTACACATGTCCCTACAGAGACACTAGCTCTCCCTGTGTGTGGTACACATGTCCCTACAGAGACACTAGCTCTCCCTCCCTGTGTGTGGTACACATGTCCCTACAGAGACACAAGCTCTCCCTGTGTCTGGTACACATGTCCCTACAGAGACACTAGCTCTCCCTGTGTGTGGTACACATGTCCCTACAGAGACACGAGTTCTCCCTCCCTGTGTGTGGTACACATGTCCCTACAGAGACACTAGCTCTCCCTGTGTGTGGTACACATGTCCCAACAGAGACAGTAGCCCTCCCTGTGTGTGGTGCACATGTCCCTACAGACACACTAGCTCTCCCTGTGTGTGGTACACATATCCCTACAGACACACTAGCTTTACCTGTGTGTGGTACACATGTCCCTACAGAGACACTAGCTCTCACTGTGTGTGGTACACATGTCCCTACAGAGATACTAGCTCTCCCTGTGTGTGGTACACTTGTCCCTACATAGACAGTAGCTCTCCCTGTGTGTGGTACACATGTCCCTACAGAGACACCAGCTCTCCCTGTGTGTGGTACACATATCCCTACAGAGACAATAGCTCTGCCTGTGTCTGGTACACGTGTCCCTACAGAGACAATAGCTCTCCCTCTGTGTGGTACACATGTCCTTATGTGGTACACATGTCCCTACAGAGACACTAGCTCTCCCTGTGTGTGGTACACATGTCCCTACAGAGACACTAGCTCTGCCTGTGTGTGGTACACATGGCCCTACAGAGACGCTAGCTCTCCCTGTGCGTGGTACACATGTCCCTACAGAGACACCAGCTCTCCCTGTGTGTGGTACACATGTCCCTACAGAGACAGTAGCTCTCCCTGTCTGTGGTACACGTGTCCCTACAGAGACAGTAGCTCTCCCTGTGTGTGGTACACTTGTCCCTACAGAGACAGTAGCTCTCCCTGTGTGTGGTACACATCTCCCTACAGAGACACTAGCGCTCCCTGTGTGTGGTACACTTGTCCCTACAGAGACACTAGCTCTCCCTGTGTGTGGTACACTTGTCCCTACAGAGACACTAGCTCTCCAGGTGTGTTCTACACGTGTCCATACAGAGACACCAGCTCTCCCTGTGTGTGGTACACATGTCCCTACAGAGACAGTAGCTCTCCCTGTGTGTGGTGCACATGTCCATACAGAGACACTAGCTCTCCCTGTGTGTGGTACACATGTCCCTACAGAGACAGTAGCTCTCCCTGTGTGTGGTGCACGTGTCCCTACAGAGACACTAGCTCGCCCTGTGTGTGGTACAAAGAGACACTAGCTCTCCCTGTGTGTGGTACACATGTCCCTACAGAGACAGTAGCCCTCCCTGTGTGTGGTGCACATGTCCCTACAGACACACTAGCTCTCCCTGTGTGTGGTACACATGTCCCTACAGACACACTAGCTTTACCTGTGTGTGGTACACATGTCCCTACAGAGACACTAGCTCTCCCTGTGTGTGGTACACATGTCCCTACAGAGATATTAGCTCTCCCTGTGTGTGGTACACTTGTCCCTACATAGACAGTAGCTCTCCCTGTGTGTGGTACACGTGTCCCTACAGAGACACCAGCTCTCCCTGTGTGTGGTACACATATCCCTACAGAGACAGTAGCCCTGCCTGTGTCTGGTACACGTGTCCCTACAGAGACAATAGCTCTCCCTCTGTGTGGTACACATGTCCCTATGTGGTACACATGTCCCTACAGAGACACTAGCTCTCCCTGTGTATGGTACACATGTCCCTACAGAGACACTAGCTCTCCCTGTGCGTGGTACACATGTCCCTATGTGGTACACATGTCCCTACAGAGACACTAGTTCTCCCTGTGTATGGTACACATGTCCCTACAGAGACACTAGCTCTCCCTGTGCGTGGTACACATGTCCGTACAGAGACACCAGCTCTCCCTGTGTGTGGTACACATGTCCCTACAGAGACAGTAGCTCTCCCTGTCTGTGGTACACGTGTCCCTACAGAGACAGTAGCTCTCCCTGTGTGTGGTACACTTGTCCCTACAGAGACAGTAGCTCTCCCTGTGTGTGGTACACATCTCCCTACAGAGACACTAGCTCTCCCTGTGTGTGGTACACTTGTCCCTACAGAGACACTAGCTCTCCCTGTGTGTGGTACACTTGTCCCTACAGAGACACTAGCTCTCCCTGTGTGTGGTACACGTGTCCATACAGAGACACCAGCTCTCCCTGTGTGTGGTACACATGTCCCTACAGAGACAGTAGCTCTCCCTGTCTGTGGTACACATGTCCCTACAGAGACAGTAGCTCTCCCTGTGTGTGGTACACTTGTCCCTACAGAGACAGTAGCTCTCCCTGTGTGTGGTACACATCTCCCTACAGAGACACTAGCGCTCCCTGTGTGTGGTACACTTGTCCCTACAGAGACACTAGCTCTCCCTGTGTGTGGTACACTTGTCCCTACAGAGACACTAGCTCTCCCTGTGTGTGGTACACGTGTCCATACAGAGACACCAGCTCTCCCTGTGTGTGGTACACATGTCCCTACAGAGACAGTAGCTCTCCCTGTGTGTGGTGCACATGTCCATACAGAGACACTAGCTCTCCCTGTGTGTGGTACACATGTCCCTACAGAGACAGTAGCTCTCCCTGTGTGTGGTGCACGTGTCCCTACAGAGACACTAGCTCGCCCTGTGTGTGGTACAAAGAGACACTAGCTCTCCCTGTGTGTGGTACACATGTCCCTACAGAGACAGTAGCCCTCCCTGTGTGTGGTGCACATGTCCCTACA
Source organism: Ambystoma mexicanum (assembly GCF_040938575.1). Classification (NCBI taxonomy): domain Eukaryota; kingdom Metazoa; phylum Chordata; class Amphibia; order Caudata; family Ambystomatidae; genus Ambystoma; species Ambystoma mexicanum. Next base: position 74,905,667 of record NC_090923.1, read on the forward strand.
GACACACTAGCTCTCCCTGTGTGTGGTACACATGTCCCTACAGACACACTAGCTTTACCTGTGTGTGGTACACATGTCCCTACAGAGACACTAGCTCTCCCTGTGTGTGGTACACATGTCCCTACAGAGATATTAGCTCTCCCTGTGTGTGGTACACTTGTCCCTACATAGACAGTAGCTCTCCCTGTGTGTGGTACACGTGTCCCTACAGAGACACCAGCTCTCCCTGTGTGTGGTACACATGTCCCTACAGAGACAATACACTAGCTTAGCTCTCCCTGTGTGTGGCACACGTGTCCCTACAATGACACTAGCTCTCCCTGTGTGGGTTACACATGCCCCTACAGAGACACTAGTTCTCCCTATGTGTGGTACACATGTCCCTACAGAGACAGTAGCTCTCCCTGTGTGTGTTACACATGTCCCTAGAGAGACACTAGCTCTTCCTATGTGTGGTACACATGGCCCTACAGAGACACTAACTCTACCTGTGTGTGGTACACATGTCCCTACAGAGCCATACGCATGATCCTACAGAGACACTAGCTCGCACTGTGTGTGGTACACATGTCCCTACATAGACACTAGCTCTCCCTGTGTGTGGTACACATGTCCCTACAGAGACGGTAGCTCTCCCTGTGTGTGGTACACATGTCCCTACAGAGAAACTAGCTGTACCTACAGAGACACTAGCTCTCCCTGTGTGTGGTACACGTGTCCCTACCGAGACACCAGCTCTCCCTGTGTGTGGTACACATGTCCCTACATAGACAGCAGCTCTCCCTGTGTGTGGTAGACAGAGACACTAGCTCTCCCTGTGTGTGTTACACATGTCCCTACAGAGACATTAGCTCCCCCTGTGTGTGGTACACATGTCCCTATAGACAGTAGCTCTCCCTGTGTGTGGTACACATGTCCCTATGTGGTACACATGTCCCTACAGAGACACTCGCTCTCCCTGTGTGTGGTACACGTGTCCCTACAGAGACATTAGCTCTCCCTGTGTGTGGTACACATGTCCCTACAGAGAAACTAGCTCACCCTGTGTGTGGTACACGTGTCCCTACAGAGACACTAGCTTGCGCTGTGTGTGGTGCATGTGTCCCTACAGAGACACTAGCTCTCCCTGTGTGTGGTACGCATGTCCTTACAGAGACAGTAGCTCTCCCTGAGCGTGGTACACATCTCCCTACAGAGACACCAGCTCTCCCTGTGTGTGGTACACATGTCCCTACAGAGACAGTAGCTCTCCCTGTCTGTGGTACACGTGTCCCTACAGAGACAGTAGCTCTCCCTGTGTGTGGTACACATGTCCCTACAGAGATACCAGCTCTCCCTCCCTGTGTGTGGTAAACGTGTCCCTACAGAGACACTAGCTCTCCCTGTGTGTGGTAAACGTGTCCCTACAGAGACACTAGCTCTCCCTGTGTGAGTTGCACATGTCCCTACAGAGACACTAGCTCTCCCTGTGTGTGGTACACATGTCCCTACAGAGATACCAGCTCTCCCTCCCTGTGTGTGGTACACATGTCCCTACAGAGACGCAAGCTCTCCCTGTGTGTGGTACACATGTCTCTAGAGAGACAATAGCTCTCCCTGTGTGTGATACACATGTCCCTACAGAGACACTAGCTCTCCTTCTGCGTGTTGCACATGTCGCTACAGAGACAGTAGCTCTCCCTTTGTGTGGTACACATGTCCCTACAGAGACAGTAGCTTTCCCTGTGTGTGGCACACATGTCCCTACAGAGACACCAGCTCTCCACGTGTGTGGTACACATGTCCCCACAGAGACACTAGCTCTCCCTGTGTGTGGTACACATGTCCCCAAAGAGACACAAGCCCTCCCTGTGTGTGGTGCACATGTCCCTACAGAGAAAGTAGTTGTCCCTGTGTGTGGTATACATGTCTCCACAGAGACACTAGCTCTCCCTCCCTGTGTGGGGTACACATGTCCCTAAAGAGACACTAGCTCTCCCTCCGTGTGTGGTACACATGTCCCTACAGAGACATTAGATCTCCCTGTGTGTGGTAAACGTGTCCCTACAGAGACACTAGCTCTCCCTGTGTGTGGTAAATGTGTCCCTACAGAGACACTAGCTCTCCCTGTGTGTGGTACACATATCCCTACAGAGACACTAGCTCTCCCTGTGTGAGTTGCACATGTCCCTACAGAGACACTAGCTCTCCCTGTGTGTGGTACACATGTCCCTACAGAGATACCAGCTCTCCCTCCCTGTGTGTGGTACACATGTCCCTACAGAGACGCAAGCTCTCCCTGTGTGTGGTACACATGTCTCTAGAGAGACAGTAGCTCTCCCTGTGTTTGATACACATGTCCCTACAGAGACACTAGCTCTCCTTGTGCGTGGTGCACATGTCGCTACAGAGACAGCAGCTCTCCCTTTGTGTGGTACACATGTCCCTACAGAGACAGTAGCTTTCCCTGTGTGTGGCACACATGTCCCTACAGAGACACTAGCTCTCTACGTGTGTGGTACACATGTCCCTACATAGACACTAGCTCTGCCTGTGTGTGGTACACATGTCCCAACAGAGACACTAGCTCTCCCTAGGTGTGGTACATGTGTCCCTACAACAACACTAGCTCTCCCTGTGTGTGGTACATGTGTCCATACAGAGAGACAAGCTCTCCCTGTGTGTGGTGCATATGTCCCTACAGAGAAAGTAGTTGTCCCTGGGTGTGGTATACATGTCTCTACAGAGACGCTAGCTCTCCCTGTGTGTGGTACACTTGTCCCTACAGAGACACTAGCTCTCCCTGTGTGCGGTACAAAGAGACAGTAGCTCTCCATGTGTGTGGTACACATGTCCCTACAGAGACACTAGCTCTCCCTGTGTGTGGTACACATGTCCCTACAGAGACACTAGCTCTCCCTGTGTGAGTTGCACATGTCCCTACAGAGACACTAGCTCTCCCTGTGTGTGGTACACATGTCCCTACAGATATACCAGCTCTCCCTCCCTGTGTGTGGTACACATGTCCCTACAGAGACGCAAGCTCTCCCTGTGTGTGGTACACATGTCTCTAGAGAGACAATAGCTCCCCCTGTGTGTGATACACATGTCCCTACAGAGACACTAGCTCTCCTTGTGCGTGGTGCACATGTCGCTACAGAGACAGTAGCTCTCCCTTTGTGTGGTACACATGTCCCTACAGAGACAGTAGCTTTCCCTGTGTGTGGCACACATGTCCCTACAGAGACACCAGCTCTCCACGTGTGTGGTACACATGTCCCTACAGAGACACTAGCTCTCCCTGTGTGTGGTACACATGTCCCCAAAGAGACACAAGCCCTCCCTGTGTGTGGTGCACATGTCCCTACAGAGAAAGTAGTTGTCCCTGTGTGTGGTATACATGTCTCCACAGAGACACTAGCTCTCCCTCCCTGTGTGGGGTACACATGTCCCTAAAGAGACACTAGCTCTCCCTCCGTGTGTGGTACACATGTCCCTACAGAGACACTAGATCTCCCTGTGTGTGGTAAACGTGTCCCTACAGAGACAATAGCTCTCCCTGTGTGTGGTAAATGTGTCCCTACAGAGACACTAGCTCTCCCTGTGTGTGGTACACATATCCCTACAGAGACACTAGCTCTCCCTGTGTGAGTTGCACATGTCCCTACAGAGACACTAGCTCTCCCTGTGTGTGGTACACATGTCCCTACAGAGATACCAGCTCTCCCTCCCTGTGTGTGGTACACATGTCCCTACAGAGACGCAAGCTCTCCCTGTGTGTGGTACACATGTCTCTAGAGAGACAGTAGCTCTCCCTGTGTGTGATACACATGTCCCTACAGAGACACTAGCTCTCCTTGTGCGTGGTGCACATGTCGCTACAGAGACAGCAGCTCTCCCTTTGTGTGGTACACATGTCCCTACAGAGACAGTAGCTTTCCCTGTGTGTGGCACACATGTCCCTACAGAGACACTAGCTCTCTACGTGTGTGGTACACATGTCCCTACATAGACACTAGCTCTGCCTGTGTGTGGTACACATGTCCCAACAGAGACATTAGCTCTCCCTAGGTGTGGTACATGTGTCCCTACAACAACACTAGCTCTCCCTGTGTGTGGTACATGTGTCCCTACAGAGAGACAAGCTCTCCCTGTGTGTGGTGCATATGTCCCTACAGAGAAAGTAGTTGTCCCTGGGTGTGGTATACATGTCTCTACAGAGACGCTAGCTCTCCCTGTGTGTGGTACACTTGTCCCTACAGAGACACTAGCTCTCCCTGTGTGCGGTACAAAGAGACAGTAGCTCTCCATGTGTGTGGTACACATGTCCCTACATAGACACTAGTTCTCCATGTGTGTGGTACACATGTCCCTACAGAGACACTAGCTCTCCCTATGTGTGGTACACGTGTCCCTACAAACACACTAGCTCTCCCTGTGTGTGGTACATGTGTCCCTACAGAGAGATAAGCTCTCCCTGTGTGTGGTGCATATGTCCCTACAGAGAAAGTAGTTGTCCCTGTGTGTGGTATACATGTCTCTACAGAGCCACTAGCTCTCCCTCCCTGTGTGTGGTACACATGTCCCTACAGAGACACTAGCTCTCCCTCCCTGTGTTTGGTACACATGTCCCTACAGAGACACTAGTTCTCCCTGTGTGTGGTACACTTGTCCCTACAGAGACACTAGCTCTCCCTGTGTGTGGAACACATGTCCCTACAGAGACACTAGCGCTCCCTGTGTGTGGAACACATGTCCCTAGGGAGGCATTAGCTCTCCCTGTGTATGGTACACAGAGACACTAGCTCTCCCTGTGTGTGGCACACATGTCCCTAAAGAGACACAAGCTCTCCCTGTGTGTGGTGCACATGTCCCTACAGAGAAACTAGTTGTCCCTGTGTGTGGTATACATGTCCCTACAGAGACACTAGCTCTCCCTCCCTGTGTGTGGTACACATGTCCCTACAGAGACGCTAGCTCTCCCTGTGTGTGGTACACGTGTCCCTACAAAGACACTAGCTCTCCCTGTGTGTGGTAAACGTGTCCCTACAGAGACACTAGCTCTCTCTGTGTGTGTTACATATGTCCCTACAGAGACACTAGCTCTCCCTGTGTGTGGTACACATGTCCCTACAGAGACACTAGCTCTCCCTCCCTGTGTGTGGTACACATGTCCCTACAGAGACACAAGCTCTCCCTGTGTGTGGTACACATGTCCCTACAGAGACACTAGCTCTCCCTATGTGTGGTACACGTGTCCCTACAAACACACTAGCTCTCCATGTGTGTGGTACATGTGTCCCTACAGAGAGATAAGCTCTCCCTGTGTGTGGTGCATATGTCCCTACAGAGAAAGTAGTTGTCCCTGTGTGTGGTATACATGTCTCTACAGAGACACTAGCTCTCCCTCCGTGTGTGTCGTACACATGTCCCTACAGAGACACTAGCTCTCCCTCCCTGTGTTTGGTACACATGTCCCTACAGAGACATTAGATCTCCCTGTGTGTGGTACACTTGTCCCTACAGAGACACTAGCTCTCCCTGCGTGTGGAACACATGTCCCTACAGAGACACTAGCGCTCCCTGTGTGTGGAACACATGTCCCTAGGGAGGCATTAGCTCTCCCTGTGTATGGTACACAGAGACACTAGCTCTCCCTGTGTGTGGCACACATGTCCCTACAGAGACACTAGCTCTCCCTATGTGTGGTACACATGTCCCTAAAGAGACACAAGCTCTCCCTGTGTGTGGTGCACATGTCCCTACAGAGAAAACAGTTGTCCCTGTGTGTGGTATACATGTCCCTACAGAGACACTAGCTCTCCCTCCCTGTGTGTGGTACACATGTCCCTACAGAGACACTAGCTCTCCCTGTGTATGGTACACGTGTCCCTACAAAGACACTAGCTCTCCCAGTGTGTGGTAAACGTGTCCCTACAGAGACACTAGCTCTCCCTGTGTGTGTTACACATGTCCCTACAGAGACACTAGCTCTCCCTGTGTGTGGTACACATGTCCCTACAGAGACACTAGCTCTCCCTCCCTGTGTGTGGTACACATGTCCCTACAGAGACACAAGCTATCCCTGTGTGTGGTACACATGTCCCTACAGAGACACTAGCTCTCCCTGTGTGTGGTACACATGTCCCTACAGAGACACGAGTTCTCCCTCCCTGTGTGTGGTACACATGTCCCTACAGAGACACTAGCTCTCCCTGTGTATGGTACACGTGTCCCTACAAAGACACTAGCTCTCCCAGTGTGTGGTAAACGTGTCCCTACAGAGACACTAGCTCTCCCTGTGTGTGTTACACATGTCCCTACAGAGACACTAGCTCTCCCTGTGTGTGGTACACATGTCCCTATGTGGTACACATGTCCCTACAGAGACACTCGCTCTCCCTGTGTGTGGTACACGTGTCCCTACAGAGACATTAGCTCTCCCTGTGTGTGGTACACATGTCCCTACAGAGAAACTAGCTCACCCTGTGTGTGGTACACGTGTCCCTACAGAGACACTAGCTTGCGCTGTGTGTGGTGCATGTGTCCCTACAGAGACACTAGCTCTCCCTGTGTGTGGTACGCATGTCCTTACAGAGACAGTAGCTCTCCCTGAGCGTGGTACACATCTCCCTACAGAGACACCAGCTCTCCCTGTGTGTGGTACACATGTCCCTACAGAGACAGTAGCTCTCCCTGTCTGTGGTACACGTGTCCCTACAGAGACAGTAGCTCTCCCTGTGTGTGGTACACATGTCCCTACAGAGATACCAGCTCTCCCTCCCTGTGTGTGGTAAACGTGTCCCTACAGAGACACTAGCTCTCCCTGTGTGTGGTAAACGTGTCCCTACAGAGACACTAGCTCTCCCTGTGTGAGTTGCACATGTCCCTACAGAGACACTAGCTCTCCCTGTGTGTGGTACACATGTCCCTACAGAGATACCAGCTCTCCCTCCCTGTGTGTGGTACACATGTCCCTACAGAGACGCAAGCTCTCCCTGTGTGTGGTACACATGTCTCTAGAGAGACAATAGCTCTCCCTGTGTGTGATACACATGTCCCTACAGAGACACTAGCTCTCCTTCTGCGTGTTGCACATGTCGCTACAGAGACAGTAGCTCTCCCTTTGTGTGGTACACATGTCCCTACAGAGACAGTAGCTTTCCCTGTGTGTGGCACACATGTCCCTACAGAGACACCAGCTCTCCACGTGTGTGGTACACATGTCCCCACAGAGACACTAGCTCTCCCTGTGTGTGGTACACATGTCCCCAAAGAGACACAAGCCCTCCCTGTGTGTGGTGCACATGTCCCTACAGAGAAAGTAGTTGTCCCTGTGTGTGGTATACATGTCTCCACAGAGACACTAGCTCTCCCTCCCTGTGTGGGGTACACATGTCCCTAAAGAGACACTAGCTCTCCCTCCGTGTGTGGTACACATGTCCCTACAGAGACACTAGATCTCCCTGTGTGTGGTAAACGTGTCCCTACAGAGACACTAGCTCTCCCTGTGTGTGGTAAATGTGTCCCTACAGAGACACTAGCTCTCCCTGTGTGTGGTACACATATCCCTACAGAGACACTAGCTCTCCCTGTGTGAGTTGCACATGTCCCTACAGAGACACTAGCTCTCCCTGTGTGTGGTACACATGTCCCTACAGAGATACCAGCTCTCCCTCCCTGTGTGTGGTACACATGTCCCTACAGAGACGCAAGCTCTCCCTGTGTGTGGTACACATGTCTCTAGAGAGACAGTAGCTCTCCCTGTGTTTGATACACATGTCCCTACAGAGACACTAGCTCTCCTTGTGCGTGGTGCACATGTCGCTACAGAGACAGCAGCTCTCCCTTTGTGTGGTACACATGTCCCTACAGAGACAGTAGCTTTCCCTGTGTGTGGCACACATGTCCCTACAGAGACACTAGCTCTCTACGTGTGTGGTACACATGTCCCTACATAGACACTAGCTCTGCCTGTGTGTGGTACACATGTCCCAACAGAGACACTAGCTCTCCCTAGGTGTGGTACATGTGTCCCTACAACAACACTAGCTCTCCCTGTGTGTGGTACATGTGTCCATACAGAGAGACAAGCTCTCCCTGTGTGTGGTGCATATGTCCCTACAGAGAAAGTAGTTGTCCCTGGGTGTGGTATACATGTCTCTACAGAGACGCTAGCTCTCCCTGTGTGTGGTACACTTGTCCCTACAGAGACACTAGCTCTCCCTGTGTGCGGTACAAAGAGACAGTAGCTCTCCATGTGTGTGGTACACATGTCCCTACAGAGACACTAGCTCTCCCTGTGTGTGGTACACATGTCCCTACAGAGACACTAGCTCTCCCTGTGTGAGTTGCACATGTCCCTACAGAGACACTAGCTCTCCCTGTGTGTGGTACACATGTCCCTACAGATATACCAGCTCTCCCTCCCTGTGTGTGGTACACATGTCCCTACAGAGACGCAAGCTCTCCCTGTGTGTGGTACACATGTCTCTAGAGAGACAATAGCTCCCCCTGTGTGTGATACACATGTCCCTACAGAGACACTAGCTCTCCTTGTGCGTGGTGCACATGTCGCTACAGAGACAGTAGCTCTCCCTTTGTGTGGTACACATGTCCCTACAGAGACAGTAGCTTTCCCTGTGTGTGGCACACATGTCCCTACAGAGACACCAGCTCTCCACGTGTGTGGTACACATGTCCCTACAGAGACACTAGCTCTCCCTGTGTGTGGTACACATGTCCCCAAAGAGACACAAGCCCTCCCTGTGTGTGGTGCACATGTCCCTACAGAGAAAGTAGTTGTCCCTGTGTGTGGTATACATGTCTCCACAGAGACACTAGCTCTCCCTCCCTGTGTGGGGTACACATGTCCCTAAAGAGACACTAGCTCTCCCTCCGTGTGTGGTACACATGTCCCTACAGAGACACTAGATCTCCCTGTGTGTGGTAAACGTGTCACTACAGAGACAATAGCTCTCCCTGTGTGTGGTAAATGTGTCCCTACAGAGACACTAGCTCTCCCTGTGTGTGGTACACATATCCCTACAGAGACACTAGCTCTCCCTGTGTGAGTTGCACATGTCCCTACAGAGACACTAGCTCTCCCTGTGTGTGGTACACATGTCCCTACAGAGATACCAGCTCTCCCTCCCTGTGTGTGGTACACATGTCCCTACAGAGACGCAAGCTCTCCCTGTGTGTGGTACACATGTCTCTAGAGAGACAGTAGCTCTCCCTGTGTGTGATACACATGTCCCTACAGAGACACTAGCTCTCCTTGTGCGTGGTGCACATGTCGCTACAGAGACAGCAGCTCTCCCTTTGTGTGGTACACATGTCCCTACAGAGACAGTAGCTTTCCCTGTGTGTGGCACACATGTCCCTACAGAGACACTAGCTCTCTACGTGTGTGGTACACATGTCCCTACATAGACACTAGCTCTGCCTGTGTGTGGTACACATGTCCCAACAGAGACATTAGCTCTCCCTAGGTGTGGTACATGTGTCCCTACAACAACACTAGCTCTCCCTGTGTGTGGTACATGTGTCCCTACAGAGAGACAAGCTCTCCCTGTGTGTGGTGCATATGTCCCTACAGAGAAAGTAGTTGTCCCTGGGTGTGGTATACATGTCTCTACAGAGACGCTAGCTCTCCCTGTGTGTGGTACACTTGTCCCTACAGAGACACTAGCTCTCCCTGTGTGCGGTACAAAGAGACAGTAGCTCTCCATGTGTGTGGTACACATGTCCCTACATAGACACTAGTTCTCCATGTGTGTGGTACACATGTCCCTACAGAGACACTAGCTCTCCCTATGTGTGGTACACGTGTCCCTACAAACACACTAGCTCTCCCTGTGTGTGGTACATGTGTCCCTACAGAGAGATAAGCTCTCCCTGTGTGTGGTGCATATGTCCCTACAGAGAAAGTAGTTGTCCCTGTGTGTGGTATACATGTCTCTACAGAGCCACTAGCTCTCCCTCCCTGTGTGTGGTACACATGTCCCTACAGAGACACTAGCTCTCCCTCCCTGTGTTTGGTACACATGTCCCTACAGAGACACTAGTTCTCCCTGTGTGTGGTACACTTGTCCCTACAGAGACACTAGCTCTCCCTGTGTGTGGAACACATGTCCCTACAGAGACACTAGCGCTCCCTGTGTGTGGAACACATGTCCCTAGGGAGGCATTAGCTCTCCCTGTGTATGGTACACAGAGACACTAGCTCTCCCTGTGTGTGGCACACATGTCCCTAAAGAGACACAAGCTCTCCCTGTGTGTGGTGCACATGTCCCTACAGAGAAACTAGTTGTCCCTGTGTGTGGTATACATGTCCCTACAGAGACACTAGCTCTCCCTCCCTGTGTGTGGTACACATGTCCCTACAGAGACGCTAGCTCTCCCTGTGTGTGGTACACGTGTCCCTACAAAGACACTAGCTCTCCCTGTGTGTGGTAAACGTGTCCCTACAGAGACACTAGCTCTCTCTGTGTGTGTTACATATGTCCCTACAGAGACACTAGCTCTCCCTGTGTGTGGTACACATGTCCCTACAGAGACACTAGCTCTCCCTCCCTGTGTGTGGTACACATGTCCCTACAGAGACACAAGCTCTCCCTGTGTGTGGTACACATGTCCCTACAGAGACACTAGCTCTCCCTATGTGTGGTACACGTGTCCCTACAAACACACTAGCTCTCCATGTGTGTGGTACATGTGTCCCTACAGAGAGATAAGCTCTCCCTGTGTGTGGTGCATATGTCCCTACAGAGAAAGTAGTTGTCCCTGTGTGTGGTATACATGTCTCTACAGAGACACTAGCTCTCCCTCCGTGTGTGTCGTACACATGTCCCTACAGAGACACTAGCTCTCCCTCCCTGTGTTTGGTACACATGTCCCTACAGAGACATTAGATCTCCCTGTGTGTGGTACACTTGTCCCTACAGAGACACTAGCTCTCCCTGCGTGTGGAAGACATGTCCCTACAGAGACACTAGCGCTCCCTGTGTGTGGAACACATGTCCCTAGGGAGGCATTAGCTCTCCCTGTGTATGGTACACAGAGACACTAGCTCTCCCTGTGTGTGGCACACATGTCCCTACAGAGACACTAGCTCTCCCTATGTGTGGTACACATGTCCCTAAAGAGACACAAGCTCTCCCTGTGTGTGGTGCACATGTCCCTACAGAGAAAACAGTTGTCCCTGTGTGTGGTATACATGTCCCTACAGAGACACTAGCTCTCCCTCCCTGTGTGTGGTACACATGTCCCTACAGAGACACTAGCTCTCCCTGTGTATGGTACACGTGTCCCTACAAAGACACTAGCTCTCCCAGTGTGTGGTAAACGTGTCCCTACAGAGACACTAGCTCTCCCTGTGTGTGTTACACATGTCCCTACAGAGACACTAGCTCTCCCTGTGTGTGGTACACATGTCCCTACAGAGACACTAGCTCTCCCTCCCTGTGTGTGGTACACATGTCCCTACAGAGACACAAGCTATCCCTGTGTGTGGTACACATGTCCCTACAGAGACACTAGCTCTCCCTGTGTGTGGTACACATGTCCCTACAGAGACACGAGTTCTCCCTCCCTGTGTGTGGTACACATGTCCCTACAGAGACACTAGCTCTCCCTGTGTATGGTACACGTGTCCCTACAAAGACACTAGCTCTCCCAGTGTGTGGTAAACGTGTCCCTACAGAGACACTAGCTCTCCCTGTGTGTGTTACACATGTCCCTACAGAGACACTAGCTCTCCCTGTGTGTGGTACACATGTCCCTACAGAGACACTAGCTCTCCCTCCCTGTGTGTGGTACACATGTCCCTACAGAGACACAAGCTCTCCCTGTGTGTGGTACACATGTCCCTACAGAGACACTAGCTCTCCCTGTGTGTGGTACACATGTCCCTACAGAGACACGAGTTCTCCCTCCCTGTGTGTGGTACACATGTCCCTACAGAGACACTAGCTCTCCCTGTGTGTGGTACACATGTCCCAACAGAGACAGTAGCCCTCCCTGTGTGTGGTGCACATGTCCCTACAGACACACTAGCTCTCCCTGTGTGTGGTACACATATCCCTACAGACACACTAGCTTTACCTGTGTGTGGTACACATGTCCCTACAGAGACACTAGCTCTCCCTGTGTGTGGTACACATGTCCCTACAGAGATACTAGCTCTCCCTGTGTGTGGTACACTTGTCCCTACATAGACAGTAGCTCTCCCTGTGTGTGGTACACAGATCCCTACAGAGACACCAGCTCTCCCTGTGTGTGGTACACATATCCCTACAGAGACAATAGCTCTGCCTGTGTCTGGTACACGTGTCCCTACAGAGACAATAGCTCTCCCTCTGTGTGGTACACATGTCCTTATGTGGTACACATGTCCCTACAGAGACACTAGCTCTCCCTGTGTGTGGTACACATGTCCCTACAGAGACACTAGCTCTGCCTGTGTGTGGTACACATGGCCCTACAGAGACGCTAGCTCTCCCTGTGCGTGGTACACATGTCCCTACAGAGACACCAGCTCTCCCTGTGTGTGGTACACATGTCCCTACAGAGACGGTAGCTCTCCCTGTCTGTGGTACACGTGTCCCTACAGAGACAGTAGCTCTCCCTGTGTGTGGTACACTTGTCCCTACAGAGACAGTAGCTCTCCCTGTGTGTGGTACACATCTCCCTACAGAGACACTAGCGCTCCCTGTGTGTGGTACACTTGTCCCTACAGAGACACTAGCTCTCCCTGTGTGTGGTACACTTGTCCCTACAGAGACACTAGCTCTCCCTGTGTGTGGTACACGTGTCCATACAGAGACACCAGCTCTCCCTGTGTGTGGTACACATGTCCCTACAGAGACAGTAGCTCTCCCTGTGTGTGGTGCACATGTCCATACAGAGACACTAGCTCTCCCTGTGTGTGGTACACATGTCCCTACAGAGACAGTAGCTCTCCCTGTGTGTGGTGCACGTGTCCCTACAGAGACACTAGCTCGCCCTGTGTATGGTACAAAGAGACACCAGCTCTCCCTGTGTGTGGTACACATGTCCCTACAGAGACAGTAGCCCTCCCTGTGTGTGGTGCACATGTCCCTACAGACACACTAGCTCTCCCTGTGTGTGGTACACATGTCCCTACAGACACACTAGCTTTACCTGTGTGTGGTACACATGTCCCTACAGAGACACTAGCTCTCCCTGTGTGTCATACACATGTCCCTACAGAGATATTAGCTCTCCCTGTGTGTGGTACACTTGTCCCTACATAGACAGTAGCTCTCCCTGTGTGTGGTACACGTGTCCCTACAGAGACACCAGCTCTCCCTGTGTGTGGTACACATATCCCTACAGAGACAGTAGCCCTGCCTGTGTCTGGTACACGTGTCCCTACAGAGACAATAGCTCTCCCTCTGTGTGGTACACATGTCCCTATGTGGTACACATGTCCCTACAGAGACACTAGCTCTCCCTGTGTATGGTACACATGTCCCTACAGAGACACTAGCTCTCCCTGTGCGTGGTACACATGTCCCTATGTGGTACACATGTCCCTATGTGGTACACATGTCCCTACAGAGGCACTAGTTCTCCCTGTGTATGGTACACATGTCCCTACAGAGACACTAGCTCTCCCTGTGCGTGGTACACATGTCCGTACAGAGACACCAGCTCTCCCTGTGTGTGGTACACATGTCCCTACAGAGACAGTAGCTCTCCCTGTCTGTGGTACACGTGTCCCTACAGAGACAGTAGCTCTCCCTGTGTGTGGTACACTTGTCCCTACAGAGACAGTAGCTCTCCCTGTGTGTGGTACACATCTCCCTACAGAGACACTAGCTCTCCCTGTGTGTGGTACACTTGTCCCTACAGAGACACTAGCTCTCCCTGTGTGTGGTACACTTGTCCCTACAGAGACACTAGCTCTCCCTGTGTGTGGTACACGTGTCCATACAGAGACACCAGCTCTCCCTGTGTGTGGTACACATGTCCCTACAGAGACAGTAGCTCTCCCTGTCTGTGGTACACTTGTCCCTACAGAGACAGTAGCTCTCCCTGTGTGTGGTACACATCTCCCTACAGAGACACTAGCGCTCCCTGTGTGTGGTACACTTGTCCCTACAGAGACACTAGCTCTCCCTGTGTGTGGTACACTTGTCCCTACAGAGACACTAGCTCTCCCTGTGTGTGGTACACGTGTCCATACAGAGACACCAGCTCTCCCTGTGTGTGGTACACATGTCCCTACAGAGACAGTAGCTCTCCCTGTGTGTGGTGCACATGTCCATACAGAGACACTAGCTCTCCCTGTGTGTGGTACACATGTCCCTACAGAGACAGTAGCTCTCCCTGTGTGTGGTGCACGTGTCCCTACAGAGACACTAGCTCGCCCTGTGTGTGGTACAAAGAGACACTAGCTCTCCCTGTGTGTGGTACACATGTCCCTACAGAGACAGTAGCCCTCCCTGTGTGTGGTGCACATGTCCCTACAGACACACTAGCTCTCCCTGTGTGTGGTACACATGTCCCTACAGACACACTAGCTTTACCTGTGTGTGGTACACATGTCCCTACAGAGACACTAGCTCTCCCTGTGTGTGGTACACATGTCCCTACAGAGATATTAGCTCTCCCTGTGTGTGGTACACTTGTCCCTACATAGACAGTAGCTCTCCCTGTGTGTGGTACACGTGTCCCTACAGAGACACCAGCTCTCCCTGTGTGTGGTACACATGTCCCTACAGAGACAATACACTAGCTTAGCTCTCCCTGTGTGTGGCACACGTGTCCCTACAGAGACACTAGCTCTCCCTGTGTGTGTTACACATGCCCCTACAGAGACACTAGTTCTCCCTATGTGTGGTACACATGTCCCTACAGAGACAGTAGCTCTCCCTGTGTGTGTTACACATGTCCCTAGAGAGACACTAGCTCTTCCTATGTGTGGTACACATGGCCCTACAGAGACACTAACTCTACCTGTGTGTGGTACACATGTCCCTACAGAGCCATACGCATGATCCTACAGAGACACTAGCTCGCACTGTGTGTGGTACACATGTCCCTACATAGACACTAGCTCTCCCTGTGTGTGGTACACATGTCCCTACAGAGACGGTAGCTCTCCCTGTGTGTGGTACACATGTCCCTACAGAGAAACTAGCTGTACCTACAGAGACACTAGCTCTCCCTGTGTGTGGTACACGTGTCCCTACCGAGACACCAGCTCTCCCTGTGTGTGGTACACATGTCCCTACAGAGACATTAGCTCCCCCTGTGTGTGGTACACATGTCCCTATAGACAGTAGCTCTCCCTGTGTGTGGTACACATGTCCCTATGTGGTACACATGTCCCTACAGAGACACTCGCTCTCCCTGTGTGTGGTACACGTGTCCCTACAGAGACATTAGCTCTCCCTGTGTGTGGTACACATGTCCCTACAGAGAAACTAGCTCACCCTGTGTGTGGTACACGTGTCCCTACAGAGACACTAGCTTGCGCTGTGTGTGGTGCATGTGTCCCTACAGAGACACTAGCTCTCCCTGTGTGTGGTACGCATGTCCTTACAGAGACAGTAGCTCTCCCTGAGCGTGGTGCACATTTCCTTACAGAGACAGTTTTTCTCCCTCTGTGTGGTACACATGTCCCTACAGAGACACTAGCTCTCCCTGTGCATGGTACACATGTCCTTACAGAGACAGTAGCTCTCCCAGTGTGTGGTACACATGTCCCTACAGATCCCTGTGTGTGATACACATGTCCCTACAGAGACATTAGCTCTCCCTGTGTGTGGTACACATGTCCCTAGAGAGACACTCGTTCTCCCTGAGTGTGGTACACATGTCCCTACAGAGAAACTAGCTCTCCCTGTGTGTGGTACACGTGTCCCTACAGAGACAGTAGCTCTCCCTATGTGTGGTAACATGTCCCTACAGAGACACTAGCTCTCCCTGTGTGTGGTACACATTTCCCTACAGGGACAGTATCTCTCCCTCTGTGTGTTACACATGTCCCTCCAGAGATGGTAGCTCTCCCTGTGTATGGTACACAGAGACAGTAGCTCTCCCTGTGCATGGTAAATGTGTCCCTACAGAGACACTAGCTCTCCCTGTGTGTGGAACACGTGTCCCTACAGAGAAAGTAGCTCTCCCTGTGTGTGGGACACATGTCCCTACAGAGACATCAGCTCTTCCTGCGTGTGGTACACATGTCCCTACAGAGACAGTAGCTCTCCCTGTATGTGGTACATGTGTCCCTACAGTGACAGTAGCTCTCCCTGTGCGTGGTACACATGTCCCTACAGAGACACTAGCTCTTCCTGTGCATGGTACACGTGTCCCTAAAGAGACACTAGATCTCCCTGTGCGTGGTACACATGTCCCTACAGAGACAGTAGCTCTGCCTGTGTGTGGTACACGTGTACCTACAGAGACAGTAGCTCTCCCTGTGTATGGTACACGTGTCCCTACAAAGACACTAGCTCTCCCAGTGTGTGGTAAACGTGTCCCTACAGAGACACTAGCTCTCCCTGTGTGTGTTACACATGTCCCTACAGAGACACTAGCTCTCCCTGTGTGTGGTACACATGTCCCTACAGAGACACTAGCTCTCCCTCCCTGTGTGTGGTACACATGTCCCTACAGAGACACAAGCTCTCCCTGTGTGTGGTACACATGTCCCTACAGAGACACTAGCTCTCCCTGTGTGTGGTACACATGTCCCTACAGAGACACGAGTTCTCCCTCCCTGTGTGTGGTACACATGTCCCTACAGAGACACTAGCTCTCCCTGTGTGTGGTACACATGTCCCAACAGAGACAGTAGCCCTCCCTGTGTGTGGTGCACATGTCCCTACAGACACACTAGCTCTCCCTGTGTGTGGTACACATATCCCTACAGACACACTAGCTTTACCTGTGTGTGGTACACATGTCCCTACAGAGACACTAGCTCTCCCTGTGTGTGGTACACATGTCCCTACAGAGATACTAGCTCTCCCTGTGTGTGGTACACTTGTCCCTACATAGACAGTAGCTCTCCCTGTGTGTGGTACACATGTCCCTACAGAGACACCAGCTCTCCCTGTGTGTGGTACACATATCCCTACAGAGACAATAGCTCTGCCTGTGTCTGGTACACGTGTCCCTACAGAGACAATAGCTCTCCCTCTGTGTGGTACACATGTCCTTATGTGGTACACATGTCCCTACAGAGACACTAGCTCTCCCTGTGTGTGGTACACATGTCCCTACAGAGACACTAGCTCTGCCTGTGTGTGGTACACATGGCCCTACAGAGACGCTAGCTCTCCCTGTGCGTGGTACACATGTCCCTACAGAGACACCAGCTCTCCCTGTGTGTGGTACACATGTCCCTACAGAGACAGTAGCTCTCCCTGTCTGTGGTACACGTGTCCCTACAGAGACAGTAGCTCTCCCTGTGTGTGGTACACTTGTCCCTACAGAGACAGTAGCTCTCCCTGTGTGTGGTACACATCTCCCTACAGAGACACTAGCGCTCCCTGTGTGTGGTACACTTGTCCCTACAGAGACACTAGCTCTCCCTGTGTGTGGTACACTTGTCCCTACAGAGACACTAGCTCTCCAGGTGTGTTCTACACGTGTCCATACAGAGACACCAGCTCTCCCTGTGTGTGGTACACATGTCCCTACAGAGACAGTAGCTCTCCCTGTGTGTGGTGCACATGTCCATACAGAGACACTAGCTCTCCCTGTGTGTGGTACACATGTCCCTACAGAGACAGTAGCTCTCCCTGTGTGTGGTGCACGTGTCCCTACAGAGACACTAGCTCGCCCTGTGTGTGGTACAAAGAGACACTAGCTCTCCCTGTGTGTGGTACACATGTCCCTACAGAGACAGTAGCCCTCCCTGTGTGTGGTGCACATGTCCCTACAGACACACTAGCTCTCCCTGTGTGTGGTACACATGTCCCTACAGACACACTAGCTTTACCTGTGTGTGGTACACATGTCCCTACAGAGACACTAGCTCTCCCTGTGTGTGGTACACATGTCCCTACAGAGATATTAGCTCTCCCTGTGTGTGGTACACTTGTCCCTACATAGACAGTAGCTCTCCCTGTGTGTGGTACACGTGTCCCTACAGAGACACCAGCTCTCCCTGTGTGTGGTACACATATCCCTACAGAGACAGTAGCCCTGCCTGTGTCTGGTACACGTGTCCCTACAGAGACAATAGCTCTCCCTCTGTGTGGTACACATGTCCCTATGTGGTACACATGTCCCTACAGAGACACTAGCTCTCCCTGTGTATGGTACACATGTCCCTACAGAGACACTAGCTCTCCCTGTGCGTGTTACACATGTCCCTATGTGGTACACATGTCCCTACAGAGACACTAGTTCTCCCTGTGTATGGTACACATGTCCCTACAGAGACACTAGCTCTCCCTGTGCGTGGTACACATGTCCGTACAGAGACACCAGCTCTCCCTGTGTGTGGTACACATGTCCCTACAGAGACAGTAGCTCTCCCTGTCTGTGGTACACGTGTCCCTACAGAGACAGTAGCTCTCCCTGTGTGTGGTACACTTGTCCCTACAGAGACAGTAGCTCTCCCTGTGTGTGGTACACATCTCCCTACAGAGACACTAGCTCTCCCTGTGTGTGGTACACTTGTCCCTACAGAGACACTAGCTCTCCCTGTGTGTGGTACACTTGTCCCTACAGAGACACTAGCTCTCCCTGTGTGTGGTACACGTGTCCATACAGAGACACCAGCTCTCCCTGTGTGTGGTACACATGTCCCTACAGAGACAGTAGCTCTCCCTGTCTGTGGTACACATGTCCCTACAGAGACAGTAGCTCTCCCTGTGTGTGGTACACTTGTCCCTACAGAGACAGTAGCTCTCCCTGTGTGTGGTACACATCTCCCTACAGAGACACTAGCGCTCCCTGTGTGTGGTACACTTGTCCCTACAGAGACACTAGCTCTCCCTGTGTGTGGTACACTTGTCCCTACAGAGACACTAGCTCTCCCTGTGTGTGGTACACGTGTCCATACAGAGACACCAGCTCTCCCTGTGTGTGGTACACATGTCCCTACAGAGACAGTAGCTCTCCCTGTGTGTGGTGCACATGTCCATACAGAGACACTAGCTCTCCCTGTGTGTGGTACACATGTCCCTACAGAGACAGTAGCTCTCCCTGTGTGTGGTGCACGTGTCCCTACAGAGACACTAGCTCGCCCTGTGTGTGGTACAAAGAGACACTAGCTCTCCCTGTGTGTGGTACACATGTCCCTACAGAGACAGTAGCCCTCCCTGTGTGTGGTGCACATGTCCCTACAGACACACTAGCTCTCCCTGTGTGTGGTACACATGTCCCTACAGACACACTAGCTTTACCTGTGTGTGGTACACATGTCCCTACAGAGACACTAGCTCTCCCTGTGTGTGGTACACTTGTCCCTACATAGACAGTAGCTCTCCCTGTGTGTGGTACACGTGTCCCTACAGAGACACCAGCTCTCCCTGTGTGTGGTACACATGTCCCTACAGAGACAATACACTAGCTTAGCTCTCCCTGTGTGTGGCACACGTGTCCCTACAATGACACTAGCTCTCCCTGTGTGGGTTACACATGCCCCTACAGAGACACTAGTTCTCCCTATGTGTGGTACACATGTCCCTACAGAGACAGTAGCTCTCCCTGTGTGTGTTACACATGTCCCTAGAGAGACACTAGCTCTTCCTATGTGTGGTACACATGGCCCTACAGAGACACTAACTCTACCTGTGTGTGGTACACATGTCCCTACAGAGCCATACGCATGATCCTACAGAGACACTAGCTCGCACTGTGTGTGGTACACATGTCCCTACATAGACACTAGCTCTCCCTGTGTGTGGTACACATGTCCCTACAGAGACGGTAGCTCTCCCTGTGTGTGGTACACATGTCCCTACAGAGAAACTAGCTGTACCTACAGAGACACTAGCTCTCCCTGTGTGTGGTACACGTGTCCCTACCGAGACACCAGCTCTCCCTGTGTGTGGTACACATGTCCCTACATAGACAGCAGCTCTCCCTGTGTGTGGTAGACAGAGACACTAGCTCTCCCTGTGTGTGTTACACATGTCCCTACAGAGACATTAGCTCCCCCTGTGTGTGGTACACATGTCCCTATAGACAGTAGCTCTCCCTGTGTGTGGTACACATGTCCCTATGTGGTACACATGTCCCTACAGAGACACTCGCTCTCCCTGTGTGTGGTACACGTGTCCCTACAGAGACATTAGCTCTCCCTGTGTGTGGTACACATGTCCCTACAGAGAAACTAGCTCACCCTGTGTGTGGTACACGTGTCCCTACAGAGACACTAGCTTGCGCTGTGTGTGGTGCATGTGTCCCTACAGAGACACTAGCTCTCCCTGTGTGTGGTACGCATGTCCTTACAGAGACAGTAGCTCTCCCTGAGCGTGGTACACATCTCCCTACAGAGACACCAGCTCTCCCTGTGTGTGGTACACATGTCCCTACAGAGACAGTAGCTCTCCCTGTCTGTGGTACACGTGTCCCTACAGAGACAGTAGCTCTCCCTGTGTGTGGTACACATGTCCCTACAGAGATACCAGCTCTCCCTCCCTGTGTGTGGTAAACGTGTCCCTACAGAGACACTAGCTCTCCCTGTGTGTGGTAAACGTGTCCCTACAGAGACACTAGCTCTCCCTGTGTGAGTTGCACATGTCCCTACAGAGACACTAGCTCTCCCTGTGTGTGGTACACATGTCCCTACAGAGATACCAGCTCTCCCTCCCTGTGTGTGGTACACATGTCCCTACAGAGACGCAAGCTCTCCCTGTGTGTGGTACACATGTCTCTAGAGAGACAATAGCTCTCCCTGTGTGTGATACACATGTCCCTACAGAGACACTAGCTCTCCTTCTGCGTGTTGCACATGTCGCTACAGAGACAGTAGCTCTCCCTTTGTGTGGTACACATGTCCCTACAGAGACAGTAGCTTTCCCTGTGTGTGGCACACATGTCCCTACAGAGACACCAGCTCTCCACGTGTGTGGTACACATGTCCCCACAGAGACACTAGCTCTCCCTGTGTGTGGTACACATGTCCCCAAAGAGACACAAGCCCTCCCTGTGTGTGGTGCACATGTCCCTACAGAGAAAGTAGTTGTCCCTGTGTGTGGTATACATGTCTCCACAGAGACACTAGCTCTCCCTCCCTGTGTGGGGTACACATGTCCCTAAAGAGACACTAGCTCTCCCTCCGTGTGTGGTACACATGTCCCTACAGAGACACTAGATCTCCCTGTGTGTGGTAAACGTGTCCCTACAGAGACACTAGCTCTCCCTGTGTGTGGTAAATGTGTCCCTACAGAGACACTAGCTCTCCCTGTGTGTGGTACACATATCCCTACAGAGACACTAGCTCTCCCTGTGTGAGTTGCACATGTCCCTACAGAGACACTAGCTCTCCCTGTGTGTGGTACACATGTCCCTACAGAGATACCAGCTCTCCCTCCCTGTGTGTGGTACACATGTCCCTACAGAGACGCAAGCTCTCCCTGTGTGTGGTACACATGTCTCTAGAGAGACAGTAGCTCTCCCTGTGTTTGATACACATGTCCCTACAGAGACACTAGCTCTCCTTGTGCGTGGTGCACATGTCGCTACAGAGACAGCAGCTCTCCCTTTGTGTGGTACACATGTCCCTACAGAGACAGTAGCTTTCCCTGTGTGTGGCACACATGTCCCTACAGAGACACTAGCTCTCTACGTGTGTGGTACACATGTCCCTACATAGACACTAGCTCTGCCTGTGTGTGGTACACATGTCCCAACAGAGACACTAGCTCTCCCTAGGTGTGGTACATGTGTCCCTACAACAACACTAGCTCTCCCTGTGTGTGGTACATGTGTCCATACAGAGAGACAAGCTCTCCCTGTGTGTGGTGCATATGTCCCTACAGAGAAAGTAGTTGTCCCTGGGTGTGGTATACATGTCTCTACAGAGACGCTAGCTCTCCCTGTGTGTGGTACACTTGTCCCTACAGAGACACTAGCTCTCCCTGTGTGCGGTACAAAGAGACAGTAGCTCTCCATGTGTGTGGTACACATGTCCCTACAGAGACACTAGCTCTCCCTGTGTGTGGTACACATGTCCCTACAGAGACACTAGCTCTCCCTGTGTGAGTTGCACATGTCCCTACAGAGACACTAGCTCTCCCTGTGTGTGGTACACATGTCCCTACAGATATACCAGCTCTCCCTCCCTGTGTGTGGTACACATGTCCCTACAGAGACATTAGCTCTCCCTGTGTGTGGTACACATGTCCCTAGAGAGACACTCGTTCTCCCTGAGTGTGGTACACATGTCCCTACAGAGAAACTAGCTCTCCCTGTGTGTGGTACACGTGTCCCTACAGAGACAGTAGCTCTCCCTATGTGTGGTAACATGTCCCTACAGAGACACTAGCTCTCCCTGTGTGTGGTACACATTTCCCTACAGGGACAGTATCTCTCCCTCTGTGTGTTACACATGTCCCTCCAGAGATGGTAGCTCTCCCTGTGTATGGTACACAGAGACAGTAGCTCTCCCTGTGCATGGTAAATGTGTCCCTACAGAGACACTAGCTCTCCCTGTGTGTGGAACACGTGTCCCTACAGAGAAAGTAGCTCTCCCTGTGTGTGGGACACATGTCCCTACAGAGACATCAGCTCTTCCTGCGTGTGGTACACATGTCCCTACAGAGACAGTAGCTCTCCCTGTATGTGGTACATGTGTCCCTACAGTGACAGTAGCTCTCCCTGTGCGTGGTACACATGTCCCTACAGAGACACTAGCTCTTCCTGTGCATGGTACACGTGTCCCTAAAGAGACACTAGATCTCCCTGTGCGTGGTACACATGTCCCTACAGAGACAGTAGCTCTGCCTGTGTGTGGTACACGTGTACCTACAGAGACAGTAGCTCTCCCTGTGTATGGTACACGTGTCCCTACAAAGACACTAGCTCTCCCAGTGTGTGGTAAACGTGTCCCTACAGAGACACTAGCTCTCCCTGTGTGTGTTACACATGTCCCTACAGAGACACTAGCTCTCCCTGTGTGTGGTACACATGTCCCTACAGAGACACTAGCTCTCCCTCCCTGTGTGTGGTACACATGTCCCTACAGAGACACAAGCTCTCCCTGTGTGTGGTACACATGTCCCTACAGAGACACTAGCTCTCCCTGTGTGTGGTACACATGTCCCTACAGAGACACGAGTTCTCCCTCCCTGTGTGTGGTACACATGTCCCTACAGAGACACTAGCTCTCCCTGTGTGTGGTACACATGTCCCAACAGAGACAGTAGCCCTCCCTGTGTGTGGTGCACATGTCCCTACAGACACACTAGCTCTCCCTGTGTGTGGTACACATATCCCTACAGACACACTAGCTTTACCTGTGTGTGGTACACATGTCCCTACAGAGACACTAGCTCTCCCTGTGTGTGGTACACATGTCCCTACAGAGATACTAGCTCTCCCTGTGTGTGGTACACTTGTCCCTACATAGACAGTAGCTCTCCCTGTGTGTGGTACACATGTCCCTACAGAGACACCAGCTCTCCCTGTGTGTGGTACACATATCCCTACAGAGACAATAGCTCTGCCTGTGTCTGGTACACGTGTCCCTACAGAGACAATAGCTCTCCCTCTGTGTGGTACACATGTCCTTATGTGGTACACATGTCCCTACAGAGACACTAGCTCTCCCTGTGTGTGGTACACATGTCCCTACAGAGACACTAGCTCTGCCTGTGTGTGGTACACATGGCCCTACAGAGACGCTAGCTCTCCCTGTGCGTGGTACACATGTCCCTACAGAGACACCAGCTCTCCCTGTGTGTGGTACACATGTCCCTACAGAGACAGTAGCTCTCCCTGTCTGTGGTACACGTGTCCCTACAGAGACAGTAGCTCTCCCTGTGTGTGGTACACTTGTCCCTACAGAGACAGTAGCTCTCCCTGTGTGTGGTACACATCTCCCTACAGAGACACTAGCGCTCCCTGTGTGTGGTACACTTGTCCCTACAGAGACACTAGCTCTCCCTGTGTGTGGTACACTTGTCCCTACAGAGACACTAGCTCTCCAGGTGTGTTCTACACGTGTCCATACAGAGACACCAGCTCTCCCTGTGTGTGGTACACATGTCCCTACAGAGACAGTAGCTCTCCCTGTGTGTGGTGCACATGTCCATACAGAGACACTAGCTCTCCCTGTGTGTGGTACACATGTCCCTACAGAGACAGTAGCTCTCCCTGTGTGTGGTGCACGTGTCCCTACAGAGACACTAGCTCGCCCTGTGTGTGGTACAAAGAGACACTAGCTCTCCCTGTGTGTGGTACACATGTCCCTACAGAGACAGTAGCCCTCCCTGTGTGTGGTGCACATGTCCCTACAGACACACTAGCTCTCCCTGTGTGTGGTACACATGTCCCTACAGACACACTAGCTTTACCTGTGTGTGGTACACATGTCCCTACAGAGACACTAGCTCTCCCTGTGTGTGGTACACATGTCCCTACAGAGATATTAGCTCTCCCTGTGTGTGGTACACTTGTCCCTACATAGACAGTAGCTCTCCCTGTGTGTGGTACACGTGTCCCTACAGAGACACCAGCTCTCCCTGTGTGTGGTACACATATCCCTACAGAGACAGTAGCCCTGCCTGTGTCTGGTACACGTGTCCCTACAGAGACAATAGCTCTCCCTCTGTGTGGTACACATGTCCCTATGTGGTACACATGTCCCTACAGAGACACTAGCTCTCCCTGTGTATGGTACACATGTCCCTACAGAGACACTAGCTCTCCCTGTGCGTGTTACACATGTCCCTATGTGGTACACATGTCCCTACAGAGACACTAGTTCTCCCTGTGTATGGTACACATGTCCCTACAGAGACACTAGCTCTCCCTGTGCGTGGTACACATGTCCGTACAGAGACACCAGCTCTCCCTGTGTGTGGTACACATGTCCCTACAGAGACAGTAGCTCTCCCTGTCTGTGGTACACGTGTCCCTACAGAGACAGTAGCTCTCCCTGTGTGTGGTACACTTGTCCCTACAGAGACAGTAGCTCTCCCTGTGTGTGGTACACATCTCCCTACAGAGACACTAGCTCTCCCTGTGTGTGGTACACTTGTCCCTACAGAGACACTAGCTCTCCCTGTGTGTGGTACACTTGTCCCTACAGAGACACTAGCTCTCCCTGTGTGTGGTACACGTGTCCATACAGAGACACCAGCTCTCCCTGTGTGTGGTACACATGTCCCTACAGAGACAGTAGCTCTCCCTGTCTGTGGTACACATGTCCCTACAGAGACAGTAGCTCTCCCTGTGTGTGGTACACTTGTCCCTACAGAGACAGTAGCTCTCCCTGTGTGTGGTACACATCTCCCTACAGAGACACTAGCGCTCCCTGTGTGTGGTACACTTGTCCCTACAGAGACACTAGCTCTCCCTGTGTGTGGTACACTTGTCCCTACAGAGACACTAGCTCTCCCTGTGTGTGGTACACGTGTCCATACAGAGACACCAGCTCTCCCTGTGTGTGGTACACATGTCCCTACAGAGACAGTAGCTCTCCCTGTGTGTGGTGCACATGTCCATACAGAGACACTAGCTCTCCCTGTGTGTGGTACACATGTCCCTACAGAGACAGTAGCTCTCCCTGTGTGTGGTGCACGTGTCCCTACAGAGACACTAGCTCGCCCTGTGTGTGGTACAAAGAGACACTAGCTCTCCCTGTGTGTGGTACACATGTCCCTACAGAGACAGTAGCCCTCCCTGTGTGTGGTGCACATGTCCCTACAGACACACTAGCTCTCCCTGTGTGTGGTACACATGTCCCTACAGACACACTAGCTTTACCTGTGTGTGGTACACATGTCCCTACAGAGACACTAGCTCTCCCTGTGTGTGGTACACTTGTCCCTACATAGACAGTAGCTCTCCCTGTGTGTGGTACACGTGTCCCTACAGAGACACCAGCTCTCCCTGTGTGTGGTACACATGTCCCTACAGAGACAATACACTAGCTTAGCTCTCCCTGTGTGTGGCACACGTGTCCCTACAATGACACTAGCTCTCCCTGTGTGGGTTACACATGCCCCTACAGAGACACTAGTTCTCCCTATGTGTGGTACACATGTCCCTACAGAGACAGTAGCTCTCCCTGTGTGTGTTACACATGTCCCTAGAGAGACACTAGCTCTTCCTATGTGTGGTACACATGGCCCTACAGAGACACTAACTCTACCTGTGTGTGGTACACATGTCCCTACAGAGCCATACGCATGATCCTACAGAGACACTAGCTCGCACTGTGTGTGGTACACATGTCCCTACATAGACACTAGCTCTCCCTGTGTGTGGTACACATGTCCCTACAGAGACGGTAGCTCTCCCTGTGTGTGGTACACATGTCCCTACAGAGAAACTAGCTGTACCTACAGAGACACTAGCTCTCCCTGTGTGTGGTACACGTGTCCCTACCGAGACACCAGCTCTCCCTGTGTGTGGTACACATGTCCCTACATAGACAGCAGCTCTCCCTGTGTGTGGTAGACAGAGACACTAGCTCTCCCTGTGTGTGTTACACATGTCCCTACAGAGACATTAGCTCCCCCTGTGTGTGGTACACATGTCCCTATAGACAGTAGCTCTCCCTGTGTGTGGTACACATGTCCCTATGTGGTACACATGTCCCTACAGAGACACTCGCTCTCCCTGTGTGTGGTACACGTGTCCCTACAGAGACATTAGCTCTCCCTGTGTGTGGTACACATGTCCCTACAGAGAAACTAGCTCACCCTGTGTGTGGTACACGTGTCCCTACAGAGACACTAGCTTGCGCTGTGTGTGGTGCATGTGTCCCTACAGAGACACTAGCTCTCCCTGTGTGTGGTACGCATGTCCTTACAGAGACAGTAGCTCTCCCTGAGCGTGGTACACATCTCCCTACAGAGACACCAGCTCTCCCTGTGTGTGGTACACATGTCCCTACAGAGACAGTAGCTCTCCCTGTCTGTGGTACACGTGTCCCTACAGAGACAGTAGCTCTCCCTGTGTGTGGTACACATGTCCCTACAGAGACAGTAGCTCTCCCTGTGCGTGGTACACATGTCCGTACAGAGACACCAGCTCTCCCTGTGTGTGGTACACATGTCCCTACAGAGACAGTAGCTCTCCCTGTCTGTGGTACACGTGTCCCTACAGAGACAGTAGCTCTCCCTGTGTGTGGTACACTTGTCCCTACAGAGACAGTAGCTCTCCCTGTGTGTGGTACACATCTCCCTACAGAGACACTAGCTCTCCCTGTGTGTGGTACACTTGTCCCTACAGAGACACTAGCTCTCCCTGTGTGTGGTACACTTGTCCCTACAGAGACACTAGCTCTCCCTGTGTGTGGTACACGTGTCCATACAGAGACACCAGCTCTCCCTGTGTGTGGTACACATGTCCCTACAGAGACAGTAGCTCTCCCTGTCTGTGGTACACTTGTCCCTACAGAGACAGTAGCTCTCCCTGTGTGTGGTACACATCTCCCTACAGAGACACTAGCGCTCCCTGTGTGTGGTACACTTGTCCCTACAGAGACACTAGCTCTCCCTGTGTGTGGTACACTTGTCCCTACAGAGACACTAGCTCTCCCTGTGTGTGGTACACGTGTCCATACAGAGACACCAGCTCTCCCTGTGTGTGGTACACATGTCCCTACAGAGACAGTAGCTCTCCCTGTGTGTGGTGCACATGTCCATACAGAGACACTAGCTCTCCCTGTGTGTGGTACACATGTCCCTACAGAGACAGTAGCTCTCCCTGTGTGTGGTGCACGTGTCCCTACAGAGACACTAGCTCGCCCTGTGTGTGGTACAAAGAGACACTAGCTCTCCCTGTGTGTGGTACACATGTCCCTACAGAGACAGTAGCCCTCCCTGTGTGTGGTGCACATGTCCCTACAGACACACTAGCTCTCCCTGTGTGTGGTACACATGTCCCTACAGACACACTAGCTTTACCTGTGTGTGGTACACATGTCCCTACAGAGACACTAGCTCTCCCTGTGTGTGGTACACATGTCCCTACAGAGATATTAGCTCTCCCTGTGTGTGGTACACTTGTCCCTACATAGACAGTAGCTCTCCCTGTGTGTGGTACACGTGTCCCTACAGAGACACCAGCTCTCCCTGTGTGTGGTACACATGTCCCTACAGAGACAATACACTAGCTTAGCTCTCCCTGTGTGTGGCACACGTGTCCCTACAGAGACACTAGCTCTCCCTGTGTGTGTTACACATGCCCCTACAGAGACACTAGTTCTCCCTATGTGTGGTACACATGTCCCTACAGAGACAGTAGCTCTCCCTGTGTGTGTTACACATGTCCCTAGAGAGACACTAGCTCTTCCTATGTGTGGTACACATGGCCCTACAGAGACACTAACTCTACCTGTGTGTGGTACACATGTCCCTACAGAGCCATACGCATGATCCTACAGAGACACTAGCTCGCACTGTGTGTGGTACACATGTCCCTACATAGACACTAGCTCTCCCTGTGTGTGGTACACATGTCCCTACAGAGACGGTAGCTCTCCCTGTGTGTGGTACACATGTCCCTACAGAGAAACTAGCTGTACCTACAGAGACACTAGCTCTCCCTGTGTGTGGTACACGTGTCCCTACCGAGACACCAGCTCTCCCTGTGTGTGGTACACATGTCCCTACAGAGACATTAGCTCCCCCTGTGTGTGGTACACATGTCCCTATAGACAGTAGCTCTCCCTGTGTGTGGTACACATGTCCCTATGTGGTACACATGTCCCTACAGAGACACTCGCTCTCCCTGTGTGTGGTACACGTGTCCCTACAGAGACATTAGCTCTCCCTGTGTGTGGTACACATGTCCCTACAGAGAAACTAGCTCACCCTGTGTGTGGTACACGTGTCCCTACAGAGACACTAGCTTGCGCTGTGTGTGGTGCATGTGTCCCTACAGAGACACTAGCTCTCCCTGTGTGTGGTACGCATGTCCTTACAGAGACAGTAGCTCTCCCTGAGCGTGGTGCACATTTCCTTACAGAGACAGTTTTTCTCCCTCTGTGTGGTACACATGTCCCTACAGAGACACTAGCTCTCCCTGTGCATGGTACACATGTCCTTACAGAGACAGTAGCTCTCCCAGTGTGTGGTACACATGTCCCTACAGATCCCTGTGTGTGATACACATGTCCCTACAGAGACATTAGCTCTCCCTGTGTGTGGTACACATGTCCCTAGAGAGACACTCGTTCTCCCTGAGTGTGGTACACATGTCCCTACAGAGAAACTAGCTCTCCCTGTGTGTGGTACACGTGTCCCTACAGAGACAGTAGCTCTCCCTATGTGTGGTAACATGTCCCTACAGAGACACTAGCTCTCCCTGTGTGTGGTACACATTTCCCTACAGGGAC
Source organism: Ambystoma mexicanum (assembly GCF_040938575.1). Lineage (NCBI taxonomy): Eukaryota > Metazoa > Chordata > Amphibia > Caudata > Ambystomatidae > Ambystoma > Ambystoma mexicanum. The sequence goes on from NC_090923.1 coordinate 74,935,158, forward strand.
AGTATCTCTCCCTCTGTGTGTTACACATGTCCCTCCAGAGATGGTAGCTCTCCCTGTGTATGGTACACAGAGACAGTAGCTCTCCCTGTGCATGGTAAATGTGTCCCTACAGAGACACTAGCTCTCCCTGTGTGTGGAACACGTGTCCCTACAGAGAAAGTAGCTCTCCCTGTGTGTGGGACACATGTCCCTACAGAGACATCAGCTCTTCCTGCGTGTGGTACACATGTCCCTACAGAGACAGTAGCTCTCCCTGTATGTGGTACATGTGTCCCTACAGTGACAGTAGCTCTCCCTGTGCGTGGTACACATGTCCCTACAGAGACACTAGCTCTTCCTGTGCATGGTACACGTGTCCCTAAAGAGACACTAGATCTCCCTGTGCGTGGTACACATGTCCCTACAGAGACAGTAGCTCTGCCTGTGTGTGGTACACGTGTACCTACAGAGACAGTAGCTCTCCCTGTGTATGGTACACGTGTCCCTACAAAGACACTAGCTCTCCCAGTGTGTGGTAAACGTGTCCCTACAGAGACACTAGCTCTCCCTGTGTGTGTTACACATGTCCCTACAGAGACACTAGCTCTCCCTGTGTGTGGTACACATGTCCCTACAGAGACACTAGCTCTCCCTCCCTGTGTGTGGTACACATGTCCCTACAGAGACACAAGCTCTCCCTGTGTGTGGTACACATGTCCCTACAGAGACACTAGCTCTCCCTGTGTGTGGTACACATGTCCCTACAGAGACACGAGTTCTCCCTCCCTGTGTGTGGTACACATGTCCCTACAGAGACACTAGCTCTCCCTGTGTGTGGTACACATGTCCCAACAGAGACAGTAGCCCTCCCTGTGTGTGGTGCACATGTCCCTACAGACACACTAGCTCTCCCTGTGTGTGGTACACATATCCCTACAGACACACTAGCTTTACCTGTGTGTGGTACACATGTCCCTACAGAGACACTAGCTCTCCCTGTGTGTGGTACACATGTCCCTACAGAGATACTAGCTCTCCCTGTGTGTGGTACACTTGTCCCTACATAGACAGTAGCTCTCCCTGTGTGTGGTACACATGTCCCTACAGAGACACCAGCTCTCCCTGTGTGTGGTACACATATCCCTACAGAGACAATAGCTCTGCCTGTGTCTGGTACACGTGTCCCTACAGAGACAATAGCTCTCCCTCTGTGTGGTACACATGTCCTTATGTGGTACACATGTCCCTACAGAGACACTAGCTCTCCCTGTGTGTGGTACACATGTCCCTACAGAGACACTAGCTCTGCCTGTGTGTGGTACACATGGCCCTACAGAGACGCTAGCTCTCCCTGTGCGTGGTACACATGTCCCTACAGAGACACCAGCTCTCCCTGTGTGTGGTACACATGTCCCTACAGAGACAGTAGCTCTCCCTGTCTGTGGTACACGTGTCCCTACAGAGACAGTAGCTCTCCCTGTGTGTGGTACACTTGTCCCTACAGAGACAGTAGCTCTCCCTGTGTGTGGTACACATCTCCCTACAGAGACACTAGCGCTCCCTGTGTGTGGTACACTTGTCCCTACAGAGACACTAGCTCTCCCTGTGTGTGGTACACTTGTCCCTACAGAGACACTAGCTCTCCAGGTGTGTTCTACACGTGTCCATACAGAGACACCAGCTCTCCCTGTGTGTGGTACACATGTCCCTACAGAGACAGTAGCTCTCCCTGTGTGTGGTGCACATGTCCATACAGAGACACTAGCTCTCCCTGTGTGTGGTACACATGTCCCTACAGAGACAGTAGCTCTCCCTGTGTGTGGTGCACGTGTCCCTACAGAGACACTAGCTCGCCCTGTGTGTGGTACAAAGAGACACTAGCTCTCCCTGTGTGTGGTACACATGTCCCTACAGAGACAGTAGCCCTCCCTGTGTGTGGTGCACATGTCCCTACAGACACACTAGCTCTCCCTGTGTGTGGTACACATGTCCCTACAGACACACTAGCTTTACCTGTGTGTGGTACACATGTCCCTACAGAGACACTAGCTCTCCCTGTGTGTGGTACACATGTCCCTACAGAGATATTAGCTCTCCCTGTGTGTGGTACACTTGTCCCTACATAGACAGTAGCTCTCCCTGTGTGTGGTACACGTGTCCCTACAGAGACACCAGCTCTCCCTGTGTGTGGTACACATATCCCTACAGAGACAGTAGCCCTGCCTGTGTCTGGTACACGTGTCCCTACAGAGACAATAGCTCTCCCTCTGTGTGGTACACATGTCCCTATGTGGTACACATGTCCCTACAGAGACACTAGCTCTCCCTGTGTATGGTACACATGTCCCTACAGAGACACTAGCTCTCCCTGTGCGTGTTACACATGTCCCTATGTGGTACACATGTCCCTACAGAGACACTAGTTCTCCCTGTGTATGGTACACATGTCCCTACAGAGACACTAGCTCTCCCTGTGCGTGGTACACATGTCCGTACAGAGACACCAGCTCTCCCTGTGTGTGGTACACATGTCCCTACAGAGACAGTAGCTCTCCCTGTCTGTGGTACACGTGTCCCTACAGAGACAGTAGCTCTCCCTGTGTGTGGTACACTTGTCCCTACAGAGACAGTAGCTCTCCCTGTGTGTGGTACACATCTCCCTACAGAGACACTAGCTCTCCCTGTGTGTGGTACACTTGTCCCTACAGAGACACTAGCTCTCCCTGTGTGTGGTACACTTGTCCCTACAGAGACACTAGCTCTCCCTGTGTGTGGTACACGTGTCCATACAGAGACACCAGCTCTCCCTGTGTGTGGTACACATGTCCCTACAGAGACAGTAGCTCTCCCTGTCTGTGGTACACATGTCCCTACAGAGACAGTAGCTCTCCCTGTGTGTGGTACACTTGTCCCTACAGAGACAGTAGCTCTCCCTGTGTGTGGTACACATCTCCCTACAGAGACACTAGCGCTCCCTGTGTGTGGTACACTTGTCCCTACAGAGACACTAGCTCTCCCTGTGTGTGGTACACTTGTCCCTACAGAGACACTAGCTCTCCCTGTGTGTGGTACACGTGTCCATACAGAGACACCAGCTCTCCCTGTGTGTGGTACACATGTCCCTACAGAGACAGTAGCTCTCCCTGTGTGTGGTGCACATGTCCATACAGAGACACTAGCTCTCCCTGTGTGTGGTACACATGTCCCTACAGAGACAGTAGCTCTCCCTGTGTGTGGTGCACGTGTCCCTACAGAGACACTAGCTCGCCCTGTGTGTGGTACAAAGAGACACTAGCTCTCCCTGTGTGTGGTACACATGTCCCTACAGAGACAGTAGCCCTCCCTGTGTGTGGTGCACATGTCCCTACAGACACACTAGCTCTCCCTGTGTGTGGTACACATGTCCCTACAGACACACTAGCTTTACCTGTGTGTGGTACACATGTCCCTACAGAGACACTAGCTCTCCCTGTGTGTGGTACACTTGTCCCTACATAGACAGTAGCTCTCCCTGTGTGTGGTACACGTGTCCCTACAGAGACACCAGCTCTCCCTGTGTGTGGTACACATGTCCCTACAGAGACAATACACTAGCTTAGCTCTCCCTGTGTGTGGCACACGTGTCCCTACAATGACACTAGCTCTCCCTGTGTGGGTTACACATGCCCCTACAGAGACACTAGTTCTCCCTATGTGTGGTACACATGTCCCTACAGAGACAGTAGCTCTCCCTGTGTGTGTTACACATGTCCCTAGAGAGACACTAGCTCTTCCTATGTGTGGTACACATGGCCCTACAGAGACACTAACTCTACCTGTGTGTGGTACACATGTCCCTACAGAGCCATACGCATGATCCTACAGAGACACTAGCTCGCACTGTGTGTGGTACACATGTCCCTACATAGACACTAGCTCTCCCTGTGTGTGGTACACATGTCCCTACAGAGACGGTAGCTCTCCCTGTGTGTGGTACACATGTCCCTACAGAGAAACTAGCTGTACCTACAGAGACACTAGCTCTCCCTGTGTGTGGTACACGTGTCCCTACCGAGACACCAGCTCTCCCTGTGTGTGGTACACATGTCCCTATATAGACAGCAGCTCTCCCTGTGTGTGGTAGACAGAGACACTAGCTCTCCCTGTGTGTGTTACACATGTCCCTACAGAGACATTAGCTCCCCCTGTGTGTGGTACACATGTCCCTATAGACAGTAGCTCTCCCTGTGTGTGGTACACATGTCCCTATGTGGTACACATGTCCCTACAGAGACACTCGCTCTCCCTGTGTGTGGTACACGTGTCCCTACAGAGACATTAGCTCTCCCTGTGTGTGGTACACATGTCCCTACAGAGAAACTAGCTCACCCTGTGTGTGGTACACGTGTCCCTACAGAGACACTAGCTTGCGCTGTGTGTGGTGCATGTGTCCCTACAGAGACACTAGCTCTCCCTGTGTGTGGTACGCATGTCCTTACAGAGACAGTAGCTCTCCCTGAGCGTGGTACACATCTCCCTACAGAGACACCAGCTCTCCCTGTGTGTGGTACACATGTCCCTACAGAGACAGTAGCTCTCCCTGTCTGTGGTACACGTGTCCCTACAGAGACAGTAGCTCTCCCTGTGTGTGGTACACATGTCCCTACAGAGATACCAGCTCTCCCTCCCTGTGTGTGGTAAACGTGTCCCTACAGAGACACTAGCTCTCCCTGTGTGTGGTAAACGTGTCCCTACAGAGACACTAGCTCTCCCTGTGTGAGTTGCACATGTCCCTACAGAGACACTAGCTCTCCCTGTGTGTGGTACACATGTCCCTACAGAGATACCAGCTCTCCCTCCCTGTGTGTGGTACACATGTCCCTACAGAGACGCAAGCTCTCCCTGTGTGTGGTACACATGTCTCTAGAGAGACAATAGCTCTCCCTGTGTGTGATACACATGTCCCTACAGAGACACTAGCTCTCCTTCTGCGTGTTGCACATGTCGCTACAGAGACAGTAGCTCTCCCTTTGTGTGGTACACATGTCCCTACAGAGACAGTAGCTTTCCCTGTGTGTGGCACACATGTCCCTACAGAGACACCAGCTCTCCACGTGTGTGGTACACATGTCCCCACAGAGACACTAGCTCTCCCTGTGTGTGGTACACATGTCCCCAAAGAGACACAAGCCCTCCCTGTGTGTGGTGCACATGTCCCTACAGAGAAAGTAGTTGTCCCTGTGTGTGGTATACATGTCTCCACAGAGACACTAGCTCTCCCTCCCTGTGTGGGGTACACATGTCCCTAAAGAGACACTAGCTCTCCCTCCGTGTGTGGTACACATGTCCCTACAGAGACACTAGATCTCCCTGTGTGTGGTAAACGTGTCCCTACAGAGACACTAGCTCTCCCTGTGTGTGGTAAATGTGTCCCTACAGAGACACTAGCTCTCCCTGTGTGTGGTACACATATCCCTACAGAGACACTAGCTCTCCCTGTGTGAGTTGCACATGTCCCTACAGAGACACTAGCTCTCCCTGTGTGTGGTACACATGTCCCTACAGAGATACCAGCTCTCCCTCCCTGTGTGTGGTACACATGTCCCTACAGAGACGCAAGCTCTCCCTGTGTGTGGTACACATGTCTCTAGAGAGACAGTAGCTCTCCCTGTGTTTGATACACATGTCCCTACAGAGACACTAGCTCTCCTTGTGCGTGGTGCACATGTCGCTACAGAGACAGCAGCTCTCCCTTTGTGTGGTACACATGTCCCTACAGAGACAGTAGCTTTCCCTGTGTGTGGCACACATGTCCCTACAGAGACACTAGCTCTCTACGTGTGTGGTACACATGTCCCTACATAGACACTAGCTCTGCCTGTGTGTGGTACACATGTCCCAACAGAGACACTAGCTCTCCCTAGGTGTGGTACATGTGTCCCTACAACAACACTAGCTCTCCCTGTGTGTGGTACATGTGTCCATACAGAGAGACAAGCTCTCCCTGTGTGTGGTGCATATGTCCCTACAGAGAAAGTAGTTGTCCCTGGGTGTGGTATACATGTCTCTACAGAGACGCTAGCTCTCCCTGTGTGTGGTACACTTGTCCCTACAGAGACACTAGCTCTCCCTGTGTGCGGTACAAAGAGACAGTAGCTCTCCATGTGTGTGGTACACATGTCCCTACAGAGACACTAGCTCTCCCTGTGTGTGGTACACATGTCCCTACAGAGACACTAGCTCTCCCTGTGTGAGTTGCACATGTCCCTACAGAGACACTAGCTCTCCCTGTGTGTGGTACACATGTCCCTACAGATATACCAGCTCTCCCTCCCTGTGTGTGGTACACATGTCCCTACAGAGACGCAAGCTCTCCCTGTGTGTGGTACACATGTCTCTAGAGAGACAATAGCTCCCCCTGTGTGTGATACACATGTCCCTACAGAGACACTAGCTCTCCTTGTGCGTGGTGCACATGTCGCTACAGAGACAGTAGCTCTCCCTTTGTGTGGTACACATGTCCCTACAGAGACAGTAGCTTTCCCTGTGTGTGGCACACATGTCCCTACAGAGACACCAGCTCTCCACGTGTGTGGTACACATGTCCCTACAGAGACACTAGCTCTCCCTGTGTGTGGTACACATGTCCCCAAAGAGACACAAGCCCTCCCTGTGTGTGGTGCACATGTCCCTACAGAGAAAGTAGTTGTCCCTGTGTGTGGTATACATGTCTCCACAGAGACACTAGCTCTCCCTCCCTGTGTGGGGTACACATGTCCCTAAAGAGACACTAGCTCTCCCTCCGTGTGTGGTACACATGTCCCTACAGAGACACTAGATCTCCCTGTGTGTGGTAAACGTGTCCCTACAGAGACAATAGCTCTCCCTGTGTGTGGTAAATGTGTCCCTACAGAGACACTAGCTCTCCCTGTGTGTGGTACACATATCCCTACAGAGACACTAGCTCTCCCTGTGTGAGTTGCACATGTCCCTACAGAGACACTAGCTCTCCCTGTGTGTGGTACACATGTCCCTACAGAGATACCAGCTCTCCCTCCCTGTGTGTGGTACACATGTCCCTACAGAGACGCAAGCTCTCCCTGTGTGTGGTACACATGTCTCTAGAGAGACAGTAGCTCTCCCTGTGTGTGATACACATGTCCCTACAGAGACACTAGCTCTCCTTGTGCGTGGTGCACATGTCGCTACAGAGACAGCAGCTCTCCCTTTGTGTGGTACACATGTCCCTACAGAGACAGTAGCTTTCCCTGTGTGTGGCACACATGTCCCTACAGAGACACTAGCTCTCTACGTGTGTGGTACACATGTCCCTACATAGACACTAGCTCTGCCTGTGTGTGGTACACATGTCCCAACAGAGACATTAGCTCTCCCTAGGTGTGGTACATGTGTCCCTACAACAACACTAGCTCTCCCTGTGTGTGGTACATGTGTCCCTACAGAGAGACAAGCTCTCCCTGTGTGTGGTGCATATGTCCCTACAGAGAAAGTAGTTGTCCCTGGGTGTGGTATACATGTCTCTACAGAGACGCTAGCTCTCCCTGTGTGTGGTACACTTGTCCCTACAGAGACACTAGCTCTCCCTGTGTGCGGTACAAAGAGACAGTAGCTCTCCATGTGTGTGGTACACATGTCCCTACATAGACACTAGTTCTCCATGTGTGTGGTACACATGTCCCTACAGAGACACTAGCTCTCCCTATGTGTGGTACACGTGTCCCTACAAACACACTAGCTCTCCCTGTGTGTGGTACATGTGTCCCTACAGAGAGATAAGCTCTCCCTGTGTGTGGTGCATATGTCCCTACAGAGAAAGTAGTTGTCCCTGTGTGTGGTATACATGTCTCTACAGAGCCACTAGCTCTCCCTCCCTGTGTGTGGTACACATGTCCCTACAGAGACACTAGCTCTCCCTCCCTGTGTTTGGTACACATGTCCCTACAGAGACACTAGTTCTCCCTGTGTGTGGTACACTTGTCCCTACAGAGACACTAGCTCTCCCTGTGTGTGGAACACATGTCCCTACAGAGACACTAGCGCTCCCTGTGTGTGGAACACATGTCCCTAGGGAGGCATTAGCTCTCCCTGTGTATGGTACACAGAGACACTAGCTCTCCCTGTGTGTGGCACACATGTCCCTAAAGAGACACAAGCTCTCCCTGTGTGTGGTGCACATGTCCCTACAGAGAAACTAGTTGTCCCTGTGTGTGGTATACATGTCCCTACAGAGACACTAGCTCTCCCTCCCTGTGTGTGGTACACATGTCCCTACAGAGACGCTAGCTCTCCCTGTGTGTGGTACACGTGTCCCTACAAAGACACTAGCTCTCCCTGTGTGTGGTAAACGTGTCCCTACAGAGACACTAGCTCTCTCTGTGTGTGTTACATATGTCCCTACAGAGACACTAGCTCTCCCTGTGTGTGGTACACATGTCCCTACAGAGACACTAGCTCTCCCTCCCTGTGTGTGGTACACATGTCCCTACAGAGACACAAGCTCTCCCTGTGTGTGGTACACATGTCCCTACAGAGACACTAGCTCTCCCTATGTGTGGTACACGTGTCCCTACAAACACACTAGCTCTCCATGTGTGTGGTACATGTGTCCCTACAGAGAGATAAGCTCTCCCTGTGTGTGGTGCATATGTCCCTACAGAGAAAGTAGTTGTCCCTGTGTGTGGTATACATGTCTCTACAGAGACACTAGCTCTCCCTCCGTGTGTGTCGTACACATGTCCCTACAGAGACACTAGCTCTCCCTCCCTGTGTTTGGTACACATGTCCCTACAGAGACATTAGATCTCCCTGTGTGTGGTACACTTGTCCCTACAGAGACACTAGCTCTCCCTGCGTGTGGAACACATGTCCCTACAGAGACACTAGCGCTCCCTGTGTGTGGAACACATGTCCCTAGGGAGGCATTAGCTCTCCCTGTGTATGGTACACAGAGACACTAGCTCTCCCTGTGTGTGGCACACATGTCCCTACAGAGACACTAGCTCTCCCTATGTGTGGTACACATGTCCCTAAAGAGACACAAGCTCTCCCTGTGTGTGGTGCACATGTCCCTACAGAGAAAACAGTTGTCCCTGTGTGTGGTATACATGTCCCTACAGAGACACTAGCTCTCCCTCCCTGTGTGTGGTACACATGTCCCTACAGAGACACTAGCTCTCCCTGTGTATGGTACACGTGTCCCTACAAAGACACTAGCTCTCCCAGTGTGTGGTAAACGTGTCCCTACAGAGACACTAGCTCTCCCTGTGTGTGTTACACATGTCCCTACAGAGACACTAGCTCTCCCTGTGTGTGGTACACATGTCCCTACAGAGACACTAGCTCTCCCTCCCTGTGTGTGGTACACATGTCCCTACAGAGACACAAGCTATCCCTGTGTGTGGTACACATGTCCCTACAGAGACACTAGCTCTCCCTGTGTGTGGTACACATGTCCCTACAGAGACACGAGTTCTCCCTCCCTGTGTGTGGTACACATGTCCCTACAGAGACACTAGCTCTCCCTGTGTATGGTACACGTGTCCCTACAAAGACACTAGCTCTCCCAGTGTGTGGTAAACGTGTCCCTACAGAGACACTAGCTCTCCCTGTGTGTGTTACACATGTCCCTACAGAGACACTAGCTCTCCCTGTGCGTGGTACACATGTCCCTACAGAGACACTAGCTCTCCCTCCCTGTGTGTGGTACACATGTCCCTACAGAGACACAAGCTCTCCCTGTGTGTGGTACACATGTCCCTACAGAGACACTAGCTCTCCCTGTGTGTGGTACACATGTCCCTACAGAGACACGAGTTCTCCCTCCCTGTGTGTGGTACACATGTCCCTACAGAGACACTAGCTCTCCCTGTGTGTGGTACACATGTCCCAACAGAGACAGTAGCCCTCCCTGTGTGTGGTGCACATGTCCCTACAGACACACTAGCTCTCCCTGTGTGTGGTACACATATCCCTACAGACACACTAGCTTTACCTGTGTGTGGTACACATGTCCCTACAGAGACACTAGCTCTCCCTGTGTGTGGTACACATGTCCCTACAGAGATACTAGCTCTCCCTGTGTGTGGTACACTTGTCCCTACATAGACAGTAGCTCTCCCTGTGTGTGGTACACAGATCCCTACAGAGACACCAGCTCTCCCTGTGTGTGGTACACATATCCCTACAGAGACAATAGCTCTGCCTGTGTCTGGTACACGTGTCCCTACAGAGACAATAGCTCTCCCTCTGTGTGGTACACATGTCCTTATGTGGTACACATGTCCCTACAGAGACACTAGCTCTCCCTGTGTGTGGTACACATGTCCCTACAGAGACACTAGCTCTGCCTGTGTGTGGTACACATGGCCCTACAGAGACGCTAGCTCTCCCTGTGCGTGGTACACATGTCCCTACAGAGACACCAGCTCTCCCTGTGTGTGGTACACATGTCCCTACAGAGACGGTAGCTCTCCCTGTCTGTGGTACACGTGTCCCTACAGAGACAGTAGCTCTCCCTGTGTGTGGTACACTTGTCCCTACAGAGACACTAGCTCTCCCTGTGTGTCGTACACATGTCCCTACAGAGATATTAGCTCTCCCTGTGTGTGGTACACTTGTCCCTACATAGACAGTAGCTCTCCCTGTGTGTGGTACACGTGTCCCTACAGAGACACCAGCTCTCCCTGTGTGTGGTACACATATCCCTACAGAGACAGTAGCCCTGCCTGTGTCTGGTACACGTGTCCCTACAGAGACAATAGCTCTCCCTCTGTGTGGTACACATGTCCCTATGTGGTACACATGTCCCTACAGAGACACTAGCTCTCCCTGTGTATGGTACACATGTCCCTACAGAGACACTAGCTCTCCCTGTGCGTGGTACACATGTCCCTATGTGGTACACATGTCCCTATGTGGTACACATGTCCCTACAGAGACACTAGTTCTCCCTGTGTATGGTACACATGTCCCTACAGAGACACTAGCTCTCCCTGTGCGTGGTACACATGTCCGTACAGAGACACCAGCTCTCCCTGTGTGTGGTACACATGTCCCTACAGAGACAGTAGCTCTCCCTGTCTGTGGTACACGTGTCCCTACAGAGACAGTAGCTCTCCCTGTGTGTGGTACACTTGTCCCTACAGAGACAGTAGCTCTCCCTGTGTGTGGTACACATCTCCCTACAGAGACACTAGCTCTCCCTGTGTGTGGTACACTTGTCCCTACAGAGACACTAGCTCTCCCTGTGTGTGGTACACTTGTCCCTACAGAGACACTAGCTCTCCCTGTGTGTGGTACACGTGTCCATACAGAGACACCAGCTCTCCCTGTGTGTGGTACACATGTCCCTACAGAGACAGTAGCTCTCCCTGTCTGTGGTACACTTGTCCCTACAGAGACAGTAGCTCTCCCTGTGTGTGGTACACATCTCCCTACAGAGACACTAGCGCTCCCTGTGTGTGGTACACTTGTCCCTACAGAGACACTAGCTCTCCCTGTGTGTGGTACACTTGTCCCTACAGAGACACTAGCTCTCCCTGTGTGTGGTACACGTGTCCATACAGAGACACCAGCTCTCCCTGTGTGTGGTACACATGTCCCTACAGAGACAGTAGCTCTCCCTGTGTGTGGTGCACATGTCCATACAGAGACACTAGCTCTCCCTGTGTGTGGTACACATGTCCCTACAGAGACAGTAGCTCTCCCTGTGTGTGGTGCACGTGTCCCTACAGAGACACTAGCTCGCCCTGTGTGTGGTACAAAGAGACACTAGCTCTCCCTGTGTGTGGTACACATGTCCCTACAGAGACAGTAGCCCTCCCTGTGTGTGGTGCACATGTCCCTACAGACACACTAGCTCTCCCTGTGTGTGGTACACATGTCCCTACAGACACACTAGCTTTACCTGTGTGTGGTACACATGTCCCTACAGAGACACTAGCTCTCCCTGTGTGTGGTACACATGTCCCTACAGAGATATTAGCTCTCCCTGTGTGTGGTACACTTGTCCCTACATAGACAGTAGCTCTCCCTGTGTGTGGTACACGTGTCCCTACAGAGACACCAGCTCTCCCTGTGTGTGGTACACATGTCCCTACAGAGACAATACACTAGCTTAGCTCTCCCTGTGTGTGGCACACGTGTCCCTACAGAGACACTAGCTCTCCCTGTGTGTGTTACACATGCCCCTACAGAGACACTAGTTCTCCCTATGTGTGGTACACATGTCCCTACAGAGACAGTAGCTCTCCCTGTGTGTGTTACACATGTCCCTAGAGAGACACTAGCTCTTCCTATGTGTGGTACACATGGCCCTACAGAGACACTAACTCTACCTGTGTGTGGTACACATGTCCCTACAGAGCCATACGCATGATCCTACAGAGACACTAGCTCGCACTGTGTGTGGTACACATGTCCCTACATAGACACTAGCTCTCCCTGTGTGTGGTACACATGTCCCTACAGAGACGGTAGCTCTCCCTGTGTGTGGTACACATGTCCCTACAGAGAAACTAGCTGTACCTACAGAGACACTAGCTCTCCCTGTGTGTGGTACACGTGTCCCTACCGAGACACCAGCTCTCCCTGTGTGTGGTACACATGTCCCTACAGAGACATTAGCTCCCCCTGTGTGTGGTACACATGTCCCTATAGACAGTAGCTCTCCCTGTGTGTGGTACACATGTCCCTATGTGGTACACATGTCCCTACAGAGACACTCGCTCTCCCTGTGTGTGGTACACGTGTCCCTACAGAGACATTAGCTCTCCCTGTGTGTGGTACACATGTCCCTACAGAGAAACTAGCTCACCCTGTGTGTGGTACACGTGTCCCTACAGAGACACTAGCTTGCGCTGTGTGTGGTGCATGTGTCCCTACAGAGACACTAGCTCTCCCTGTGTGTGGTACGCATGTCCTTACAGAGACAGTAGCTCTCCCTGAGCGTGGTGCACATTTCCTTACAGAGACAGTTTTTCTCCCTCTGTGTGGTACACATGTCCCTACAGAGACACTAGCTCTCCCTGTGCATGGTACACATGTCCTTACAGAGACAGTAGCTCTCCCAGTGTGTGGTACACATGTCCCTACAGATCCCTGTGTGTGATACACATGTCCCTACAGAGACATTAGCTCTCCCTGTGTGTGGTACACATGTCCCTAGAGAGACACTCGTTCTCCCTGTGTGTGGTACACATGTCCCTACAGAGAAACTAGCTCTCCCTGTGTGTGGTACACGTGTCCCTACAGAGACAGTAGCTCTCCCTATGTGTGGTAACATGTCCCTACAGAGACACTAGCTCTCCCTGTGTGTGGTACACATTTCCCTACAGGGACAGTATCTCTCCCTCTGTGTGTTACACATGTCCCTCCAGAGATGGTAGCTCTCCCTGTGTATGGTACACAGAGACAGTAGCTCTCCCTGTGCATGGTAAATGTGTCCCTACAGAGACACTAGCTCTCCCTGTGTGTGGAACACGTGTCCCTACAGAGAAAGTAGCTCTCCCTGTGTGTGGGACACATGTCCCTACAGAGACATCAGCTCTTCCTGCGTGTGGTACACATGTCCCTACAGAGACAGTAGCTCTCCCTGTATGTGGTACATGTGTCCCTACAGTGACAGTAGCTCTCCCTGTGCGTGGTACACATGTCCCTACAGAGACACTAGCTCTTCCTGTGCATGGTACACGTGTCCCTAAAGAGACACTAGATCTCCCTGTGCGTGGTACACATGTCCCTACAGAGACAGTAGCTCTGCCTGTGTGTGGTACACGTGTACCTACAGAGACAGTAGCTCTGCCTGTGTGTGGTACACATGTCCCTACAGAGACAGTAGCTCTCCCTATGCGTGGTACATGTGTCCCTACAGAGACATCAGCTCTTCCTGTGTGTGGTACACATGTCCCTACAGAGACAGTATCTCTCCCTGTATGTGGTACACGTGTCCCTACAGTGACAGTAGCTCTCCCGGTGCGTGGTACACATGTCCCTATAGAGACACTAGCTCTTCCTGTGCATGGTACACGTGTCCCTAAAGAGACACTAGATCTCCCTGTGCGTGGTACACATGTCCCTACAGAGACACTAGCTCTCCCTGTGTGTGGTACACGTGTCCCTACAGAGACAGTAGCTCTCCCTGTGTGTGGTACACGTGTCCCTACAGAGACAGTAGCTCTCCCTGTGCATGGTACACATGTCCCTACAGAGACACTAGCTCTCCCTGTGCGTGGTACACATGTCCCTACAGGCACTAGCTCTCCCTGTGTGGGGTACACATGTCTCTACAGAGACAGTAGCTTTCCCTTTGTATGGTAAACAGAGACATTATCTCTCCCTTTGTGTGGTACACAGAGACACTAGCTCTCCCTGTGTGTGGTACGCATGCCCCTAAAGAGACACTAGCTCTCCATGTGTGTGGAACACATGTCTCTAGGGAGACATTAGCTCTCCCTGTGTGTGGTACACATGTCCCTACAGAGACACTAGCTCTCCCTGTGTGTGGTACACATGTCCCTACAGGTACTAGCTCTCCCTGTGTGGGGTACACATGCCTCTACAGAGACAGTAGCTCTCCCTGTGTGTGGTAAACAGAGACAGTAGCTCTCCCTGTGTGTGGTACACATGTCCCTAGAGAGACACTCGTTCTCCCTGTGTGTGGTACACATGTCCCTACAGAGAAACTAGCTCTCCCTGTGTGTGGTACACGTCTCCCTACAGAGACAGTAGCTCTCCCTATGTGTGGTAACATGTCCCTACAGAGACACTAGCTCTCCCTGTGTGTGGTACCCATTTCCCTACAGAGACAGTAGCTCTCCCTGTGTGTGGTACACGTGTCCCTACAGAGACACTAGCTCGCCCTGTGCGTGGTACACGTGTCCCTACAGAGACAGTAGCTCTCCCTATGCATGGTACACGTGTCCCTACAGAGATAGTAGCTCTCCCTGTGCGTGGTACACTTGTCCCTACAGAGACACTAGCTCTCCCTGTGCGTGGTACACATGTCCCTACAGGCACTAGCTCTCCCTGTGTGGGGTACACATGTCTCTACAGAGACAGTAGCTTTCCCTTTGTATGGTAAACAGAGACATTATCTCTCCCTTTGTGTGGTACACAGAGACACTAGCTCTCCCTGTGTGTGGTACACATGCCCCTAAAGAGACACTAGCTCTCCATGTGTGTGGAACACATGTCTCTAGGGAGACATTAGCTCTCCATGTGTGTGGTACACATGTCCCTACAGAGACACTAGCTCTCCCTGTGTGTGGTACACATGTCCCTACAGGTACTAGCTCTCCCTGTGTGGGGTACACATGCGTCTACAGAGACAGTAGCTCTCCCTGTGTGTGGTTAACAGAGACAGTAGCTCTCCCTGTGTGTGGTACACATGTCCCTAGAGAGACACTCGTTCTCCCTGTGTGTGGTACACATGTCCCTACAGAGAAACTAGCTCTCCCTGTGTGTGGTACACGTGTCCCTACAGAGACAGTAGCTCTCCCTATGTGAGGTAACATGTCCCTACAGAGACACTAGCTCTCCCTGTGTGTGGTACCCATTTCCCTACAGGGACAGTATCTCTCCCTGTGTGTGGTACACATGCCCCTAAAGAGACACTAGCTCTCCATGTGTGTGGAACACATGTCTCTAGGGAGGCATTAGCTCTCCCTGTGTGTGGTACACATGTCCCTACAGAGACACTAGCTCTCCCTGTGTGTGGTACACATGTCCCTGCAGGTACCAGCTCTCCCTGTGTGGGGTACACATGCCTCTACAGAGACAGTAGCTCTCCCTGTGTAACAGAGACAGTAGCTCTCCCTGTGTGTGGTACACAGAGACACTAGCTCTCCCTGTGTGTGGTACACATGTCCCTGCAGAGACACTAGCTCTCCTTGTGTGTGGTACACATGTCCCCAAAGAGACACAATCTCTCCCTGTGTGTGGTACACATGTCTCTAGAGAGAAAGTAGTTGTCCCTGTGTGTGGTATACATGTCTCTACAGAGACACTAGCTCTCCCTCCCTGCGTGTGGTACACATGTCCCTACAGAGACACTAGCTCTCCATGTGTGTGGTACACGTGTCCCTACAGAGACACTAGCTCTCCCTGTGTGTGGTAAACAGAGACAGTAGCTCTCCCTGTGTGTGGTAAACAGAGACAGTAGCTCTCCCTGTGTGTGGTACACATGTCCCTACAGAGACACTAGCTCTCCCTGTGTGTGGAACACATGTCTCTAGGGAGACATTAGCTCTCCCTGTGTGTGGTACACATGTCCCTACAGAGACACTAGCTCTCCCTGTGCGTGGTACACATGTCCCTACAGAGACAGTAGCTCTCCCTGCGTGTGGTAAACAGAGACAGTATCTCTCCCTGTGTGTGCTACACAGAGACACTACCTCTCCCTGTGTGTGGTACACATGTCCCTACAGAGACACTAGCTCTCCCTGTGTGTGGTACACATGTCCCCAAAGAGACACAAGAACTCCTTGTGTGTGGTGCACATGTCCCTACAGAGAAAGTAGTTGTCCCTGTGTGTGGTATACATGTCCCTACAGAGACACTAGCTCTCCCTGTGTGTGGTACACATGTCCCTACAGAGACAATAGCTCTCCCTGTGTGTGGTAAATGTGTCCCTACAGAGACACTAGCTCTCCCTGTGTGTGGTACACATATCCCTACAGAGACACTAGCTCTCCCTGTGTGAGTTGCACATGTCCCTACAGAGACACTAGCTCTCCCTGTGTGTGGTACACATGTCCCTACAGAGATACCAGCTCTCCCTCCCTGTGTGTGGTACACATGTCCCTACAGAGACGCAAGCTCTCCCTGTGTGTGGTACACATGTCTCTAGAGAGACAGTAGCTCTCCCTGTGTGTGATACACATGTCCCTACAGAGACACTAGCTCTCCTTGTGCGTGGTGCACATGTCGCTACAGAGACAGCAGCTCTCCCTTTGTGTGGTACACATGTCCCTACAGAGACAGTAGCTTTCCCTGTGTGTGGCACACATGTCCCTACAGAGACACTAGCTCTCTACGTGTGTGGTACACATGTCCCTACATAGACACTAGCTCTGCCTGTGTGTGGTACACATGTCCCAACAGAGACATTAGCTCTCCCTAGGTGTGGTACATGTGTCCCTACAACAACACTAGCTCTCCCTGTGTGTGGTACATGTGTCCCTACAGAGAGACAAGCTCTCCCTGTGTGTGGTACATATGTCCCTACAGAGAAAGTAGTTGTCCCTGGGTGTGGTATACATGTCTCTACAGAGACGCTAGCTCTCCCTGTGTGTGGTACACTTGTCCCTACAGAGACACTAGCTCTCCCTGTGTGCGGTACAAAGAGACAGTAGCTCTCCATGTGTGTGGTACACATGTCCCTACATAGACACTAGTTCTCCATGTGTGTGGTACACATGTCCCTACAGAGACACTAGCTCTCCCTATGTGTGGTACACGTGTCCCTACAAATACACTAGCTCTCCCTGTGTGTGGTACATGTGTCCCTACAGAGAGATAAGCTCTCCCTGTGTGTGGTGCATATGTCCCTACAGAGAAAGTAGTTGTCCCTGTGTGTGGTATACATGTCTCTACAGAGACACTAGCTCTCCCTCCCTGTGTGTGGTACACATGTCCCTACAGAGACACTAGCTCTCCCTCCCTGTGTTTGGTACACATGTCCCTACAGAAACACTAGCTCTCCCTGTGTGTGGTACACTTGTCCCTACAGAGACACTAGCTCTCTCTGTGTGTGGAACACATGTCCCTACAGAGACACTAGCGCTCCCTGTGTGTGGAACACATGTCCCTAGGGAGGCATTAGCTCTCCCTGTGTATGGTACACAGAGACACTAGCTCTCCCTGTGTGTGGCACACATGTCCCTAAAGAGACACAAGCTCTCCCTGTGTGTGGTGCACATGTCCCTACAGAGAAACTAGTTGTCCCTGTGTGTGGTATACATGTCCCTACAGAGACACTAGCTCTCCCTCCCTGTGTGTGGTACACATGTCCCTACAGAGACGCTAGCTCTCCCTGTGTGTGGTACACGTGTCCCTACAAAGACACTAGCTCTCCCTGTGTGTGGTAAACGTGTCCCTACAGAGACACTAGCTCTCTCTGTGTGTGTTACATATGTCCCTACAGAGACACTAGCTCTCCCTGTGTGTGGTACACATGTCCCTACAGAGACACTAGCTCTCCCTCCCTGTGTGTGGTACACATGTCCCTACAGAGACACAAGCTCTCCCTGTGTGTGGTACACATGTCCCTACAGAGACACTAGCTCTCCCTATGTGTGGTACACGTGTCCCTACAAACACACTAGCTCTCCATGTGTGTGGTACATGTGTCCCTACAGAGAGATAAGCTCTCCCTGTGTGTGGTGCATATGTCCCTACAGAGAAAGTAGTTGTCCCTGTGTGTGGTATACATGTCTCTACAGAGACACTAGCTCTCCCTCCCTGTGTGTGGTACACATGTCCCTACAGAGACACTAGCTCTCCCTCCCTGTGTTTGGTACACATGTCCCTACAGAGACATTAGATCTCCCTGTGTGTGGTACACTTGTCCCTACAGAGACACTAGCTCTCCCTGCGTGTGGAACACATGTCCCTACAGAGACACTAGCGCTCCCTGTGTGTGGAACACATGTCCCTAGGGAGGCATTAGCTCTCCCTGTGTATGGTACACAGAGACACTAGCTCTCCCTGTGTGTGGCACACATGTCCCTACAGAGACACTAGCTCTCCCTATGTGTGGTACACATGTCCCTAAAGAGACACAAGCTCTCCCTGTGTGTGGTGCACATGTCCCTACAGAGAAAACAGTTGTCCCTGTGTGTGGTATACATGTCCCTACAGAGACACTAGCTCTCCCTCCCTGTGTGTGGTACACATGTCCCTACAGAGACACTAGCTCTCCCTGTGTGTGGTACACGTGTCCCTACAAAGACACTAGCTCTCCCAGTGTGTGGTAAACGTGTCCCTACAGAGACACTAGCTCTCCCTGTGTGTGTTACACATGTCCCTACAGAGACACTAGCTCTCCCTGTGTGTGGTACACATGTCCCTACAGAGACACTAGCTCTCCCTCCCTGTGTGTGGTACACATGTCCCTACAGAGACACAAGCTCTCCCTGTGTGTGGTACACATGTCCCTACAGAGACACTAGCTCTCCCTGTGTGTGGTACACATGTCCCTACAGAGACACGAGTTCTCCCTCCCTGTGTGTGGTACACATGTCCCTACAGAGACACTAGCTCTCCCTGTGTGTGGTACACATGTCCCAACAGAGACAGTAGCCCTCCCTGTGTGTGGTACACATTTCCCTACAGGGACAGTATCTCTCCCTGTGTGTGTTACACATGTCCCTCCAGAGATGGTAACTCTCCCTGTGTGTGGTACACAGAGACAGTAGCTCTCCCTGTGCATGGTAAATGTGTCCCTACAGAGACACTAGCTCTCCCTGTGTGTGGAACACGTGTCCCTACAGAGAAAGTAGCTCTCCCTGTGTGTGGGACACATGTCCCTACAGAGACATCAGCTCTTCCTGCGTGTGGTACACATGTCCCTACAGAGACAGTAGCTCTCCCTGTATGTGATACATGTGTCCCTACAGTGACAGTAGCTCTCCCTGTGCGTGGTACACATGTCCCTACAGAGACACTAGCTCTTCCTGTGCATGGTACACATGTCCCTAAAGAGACACTAGATCTCCCTGTGCGTGGTACACATGTCCCTACAGAGACACTAGCTCTCCCTGTGTGTGGTACACGTGTCCCTACAGAGACAGTAGCTCTGCCTGTGTGTGGTACCCGTGTCCCTACAGAGACACTAGCTCGCCCTGTGTGTGGTACACGTGTCCCTACAGAGACAGTAGCTCTCCCTATGCGTGGTACATGTGTCCCTACAGAGACATCAGCTCTTCCTGTGTGTGGTACACATGTCCCTACAGAGACAGTATCTCTCCCTGTATGTGGTACATGTGTCCCTACAGTGACAGTAGCTCTCCCGGTGCGTGGTACACATGTCCCTACAGAGACACTAGCTCTTCCTGTGCATGGTACACGTGTCCCTAAAGAGACACTAGATCTCCCTGTGTGTGGTACACATGTCCCTACAGAGACACTAGCTCTCCCTGTGTGTGGTACACGTGTCCCTACAGAGACAGTAGCTCTCCCTGTGTGTGGTACACGTGTCCCTACAGAGACACTAGCTCGCCCTGTGCATGGTACACGTGTCCCTACAGAGACAGTAGCTCTCCCTATGCGTGGTACACGTGTCCCTACAGAGACAGTAGCTCTCCCTGTGCGTGGTACACATGTCCTTACAGAGACACTAGCTCTCCCTGTGCGTGGTACACATGTCCCTACAGGCACTAGCTCTCCCTGTGTGGGGTACACATGTCTCTACAGAGACAGTAACTTTCCCTTTGTATGGTAAACAGAGACATTAGCTCTCCCTTTGTGTGGTACACAGAGACACTAGCTCTCCCTGTGTGTGGTACACATGCCCCTAAAGAGACACTAGCTCTCCATGTGTGTGGAACACATGTCTCTAGGGAGGCATTAGCTCTCCCTGTGTGTGGTACACATGTCCCTACAGAGACACTAGCTCTCCCTGTGTGTGGTACACATGTCCCTACAGGTACTAGCTCTCCCTGTGTGGGCTACACATGCCTCTACAGAGACAGTAGCTCTCCCTGTGTGTGGTAAACAGAGACAGTAGCTCTCCCTGTGTGTGGTACACAGAGACACTAGCTCTCCCTGTGTGTGGTACACATGTCCCTGCAGAGACACTAGCTCTCCTTGTGTGTGGTACACATGTCCCCAAAGAGACACAATCTCTCCCTGTGTGTGGTACACATGTCTCTAGAGAGAAAGTAGTTGTCCCTGTGTGTGGTATACATGTCTCTACAGAGACACTAGCTCTCCCTCCCTGTGTGTGGTACACATGTCCCTACAGAGACACTAGCTCTCCCTGTGTGTGGTACACGTGTCCCTACAGAGACACTAGCTATCCCTGTGTGTGGTAAACAGAGACAGTAGCTCTCCCTGTGTGTGGTAAACAGAGACAGTAGCTCTCCATGTGTGTGGTACACATGTCCCTACAGAGACACTAGCTCTCCCTGTGTGTGGAACACATGTCTCTAGGGAGACATTAGCTCTCCCTGTGTGTGGTACACATGTCCCTACAGAGACACTAGCTCTCCCTGTGCGTTGTACACATGTCCCTACAGAGACAGTAGCTCTCCCTGCGTGTGGTAAACAGAGACAGTATCTCTCCCTGTGTGTGCTACACAGAGACACTACCTCTCCCTGTGTGTGGTACACATGTCCCTACAGAGACACTAGCTCTCCCTGTGTGTGGTACACATGTCCCCAAAGAGACACAAGAACTCCCTGTGTGTGGTGCACATGTCCCTACAGAGAAAGTAGTTGTCCCTGTGTGTGGTATACATGTCTCCACAGAGACACTAGCTCTCCCTCCCTGTGTGGGGTACATATGTCCCTACAGAGACACTAGCTCTCCCTCCGTGTGTGGTACACATGTCCCTACAGAGACACTAGATCTCCCTGTGTGTGGTAAACGTGTCCCTACAGAGACACTAGCTCTCCCTGTGTGTGGTAAACGTGTCCCTACAGAGACACTAGCTCTCCCTGTGTGAGTTGCACATGTCCCTACAGAGACACTAGCTCTCCCTGTGTGTGGTACACATGTCCCTACAGAGATACCAGCTCTCCCTCCCTGTGTGTGGTACACATGTCCCTACAGAGACGCAAGCTCTCCCTGTGTGTGGTACACATGTCTCTAGAGAGACAATAGCTCTCCCTGTGTGTGATACACATGTCCCTACAGAGACACTAGCTCTCCTTCTGCGTGTTGCACATGTCGCTACAGAGACAGTAGCTCTCCCTTTGTGTGGTACACATGTCCCTACAGAGACAGTAGCTTTCCCTGTGTGTGGCACACATGTCCCTACAGAGACACCAGCTCTCCACGTGTGTGGTACACATGTCCCTACAGAGACACTAGCTCTCCCTGTGTGTGGTACACATGTCCCCAAAGAGACACAAGCCCTCCCTGTGTGTGGTGCACATGTCCCTACAGAGAAAGTAGTTGTCCCTGTGTGTGGTATACATGTCTCCACAGAGACACTAGCTCTCCCTCCCTGTGTGGGGTACACATGTCCCTAAAGAGACAGTAGCTCTCCCTGCGTGTGGTAAACAGAGACAGTATCTCTCCCTGTGTGTGCTACACAGAGACACTACCTCTCCCTGTGTGTGGTACACATGTCCCTACAGAGACACTAGCTCTCCCTGTGTGTGGTACACATGTCCCCAAAGAGACACAAGAACTCCCTGTGTGTGGTGCACATGTCCCTACAGAGAAAGTAGTTGTCCCTGTGTGTGGTATACATGTCTCCACAGAGACACTAGCTCTCCCTCCCTGTGTGGGGTACATATGTCCCTACAGAGACACTAGCTCTCCCTCCGTGTGTGGTACACATGTCCCTACAGAGACACTAGATCTCCCTGTGTGTGGTAAACGTGTCCCTACAGAGACACTAGCTCTCCCTGTGTGTGGTAAACGTGTCCCTACAGAGACACTAGCTCTCCCTGTGTGAGTTGCACATGTCCCTACAGAGACACTAGCTCTCCCTGTGTGTGGTACACATGTCCCTACAGAGATACCAGCTCTCCCTCCCTGTGTGTGGTACACATGTCCCTACAGAGACGCAAGCTCTCCCTGTGTGTGGTACACATGTCTCTAGAGAGACAATAGCTCTCCCTGTGTGTGATACACATGTCCCTACAGAGACACTAGCTCTCCTTCTGCGTGTTGCACATGTCGCTACAGAGACAGTAGCTCTCCCTTTGTGTGGTACACATGTCCCTACAGAGACAGTAGCTTTCCCTGTGTGTGGCACACATGTCCCTACAGAGACACCAGCTCTCCACGTGTGTGGTACACATGTCCCCACAGAGACACTAGCTCTCCCTGTGTGTGGTACACATGTCCCCAAAGAGACACAAGCCCTCCCTGTGTGTGGTGCACATGTCCCTACAGAGAAAGTAGTTGTCCCTGTGTGTGGTATACATGTCTCCACAGAGACACTAGCTCTCCCTCCCTGTGTGGGGTACACATGTCCCTAAAGAGACACCAGCTCTCCCTCCGTGTGTGGTACACATGTCCCTACAGAGACACTAGATCTCCCTGTGTGTGGTAAACGTGTCCCTACAGAGACACTAGCTCTCCCTGTGTGTGGTAAATGTGTCCCTACAGAGACACTAGCTCTCCCTGTGTGTGGTACACATATCCCTACAGAGACACTAGCTCTCCCTGTGTGAGTTGCACATGTCCCTACAGAGACACTAGCTCTCCCTGTGTGTGGTACACATGTCCCTACAGAGATACCAGCTCTCCCTCCCTGTGTGTGGTACACATGTCCCTACAGAGACAGTAGCTCTCCCTGCGTGTGGTAAACAGAGACAGTATCTCTCCCTGTGTGTGCTACACAGAGACACTACCTCTCCCTGTGTGTGGTACACATGTCCCTACAGAGACACTAGCTCTCCCTGTGTGTGGTACACATGTCCCCAAAGAGACACAAGAACTCCCTGTGTGTGGTGCACATGTCCCTACAGAGAAAGTAGTTGTCCCTGTGTGTGGTATACATGTCCCTACAGAGACACTAGCTCTCCCTGTGTGTGGTACACATGTCCCTACAGAGACAATAGCTCTCCCTGTGTGTGGTAAATGTGTCCCTACAGAGACACTAGCTCTCCCTGTGTGTGGTACACATATCCCTACAGAGACACTAGCTCTCCCTGTGTGAGTTGCACATGTCCCTACAGAGACACTAGCTCTTCCTGTGTGTGGTACACATGTCCCTACAGAGATACCAGCTCTCCCTCCCTATGTGTGGTACACATGTCCCTACAGAGACGCAAGCTCTCCCTGTGTGTGGTACACATGTCTCTAGAGAGACAGTAGCTCTCCCTGTGTGTGATACACATGTCCCTACAGAGACACTAGCTCTCCTTGTGCGTGGTGCACATGTCGCTACAGAGACAGCAGCTCTCCCTTTGTGTGGTACACATGTCCCTACAGAGACAGTAGCTTTCCCTGTGTGTGGCACACATGTCCCTACAGAGACACTAGCTCTCTACGTGTGTGGTACACATGTCCCTACATAGACACTAGCTCTGCCTGTGTGTGGTACACATGTCCCAACAGAGACATTAGCTCTCCCTAGGTGTGGTACATGTGTCCCTACAACAACACTAGCTCTCCCTGTGTGTGGTACATGTGTCCCTACAGAGAGACAAGCTCTCCCTGTGTGTGGTGCATATGTCCCTACAGAGAAAGTAGTTGTCCCTGGGTGTGGTATACATGTCTCTACAGAGACGCTAGCTCTCCCTGTGTGTGGTACACTTGTCCCTACAGAGACACTAGCTCTCCCTGTGTGCGGTACAAAGAGACAGTAGCTCTCCATGTGTGTGGTACACATGTCCCTACATAGACACTAGTTCTCCATGTGTGTGGTACACATGTCCCTACAGAGACACTAGCTCTCCCTATGTGTGGTACACGTGTCCCTACAAACACACTAGCTCTCCCTGTGTGTGGTACATGTGTCCCTACAGAGAGATAAGCTCTCCCTGTGTGTGGTGCATATGTCCCTACAGAGAAAGTAGTTGTCCCTGTGTGTGGTATACATGTCTCTACAGAGACACTAGCTCTCCCTCCCTGTGTGTGGTACACATGTCCCTACAGAGACACTAGCTCTCCCTCCCTGTGTTTGGTACACATGTCCCTACAGAAACACTAGCTCTCCCTGTGTGTGGTACACTTGTCCCTACAGAGACACTAGCTCTCTCTGTGTGTGGAACACATGTCCCTACAGAGACACTAGCGCTCCCTGTGTGTGGAACACATGTCCCTAGGGAGGCATTAGCTCTCCCTGTGTATGGTACACAGAGACACTAGCTCTCCCTGTGTGTGGCACACATGTCCCTAAAGAGACACAAGCTCTCCCTGTGTGTGGTGCACATGTCCCTACAGAGAAACTAGTTGTCCCTGTGTGTGGTATACATGTCCCTACAGAGACACTAGCTCTCCCTCCCTGTGTGTGGTACACATGTCCCTACAGAGACGCTAGCTCTCCCTGTGTGTGGTACACGTGTCCCTACAAAGACACTAGCTCTCCCTGTGTGTGGTAAACGTGTCCCTACAGAGACACTAGCTCTCTCTGTGTGTGTTACATATGTCCCTACAGAGACACTAGCTCTCCCTGTGTGTGGTACACATGTCCCTACAGAGACACTAGCTCTCCCTCCCTGTGTGTGGTACACATGTCCCTACAGAGACACAAGCTCTCCCTGTGTGTGGTACACATGTCCCTACAGAGACACTAGCTCTCCCTATGTGTGGTACACGTGTCCCTACAAACACACTAGCTCTCCATGTGTGTGGTACATGTGTCCCTACAGAGAGATAAGCTCTCCCTGTGTGTGGTGCATATGTCCCTACAGAGAAAGTAGTTGTCCCTGTGTGTGGTATACATGTCTCTACAGAGACACTAGCTCTCCCTCCCTGTGTGTGGTACACATGTCCCTACAGAGACACTAGCTCTCCCTCCCTGTGTTTGGTACACATGTCCCTACAGAGACATTAGATCTCCCTGTGTGTGGTACACTTGTCCCTACAGAGACACTAGCTCTCCCTGCGTGTGGAACACATGTCCCTACAGAGACACTAGCGCTCCCTGTGTGTGGAACACATGTCCCTAGGGAGGCATTAGCTCTCCCTGTGTATGGTACACAGAGACACTAGCTCTCCCTGTGAGTGGCACACATGTCCCTACAGAGACACTAGCTCTCCCTATGTGTGGTACACATGTCCCTAAAGAGACACAAGCTCTCCCTGTGTGTGGTGCACATGTCCCTACACAGAAAACAGTTGTCCCTGTGTGTGGTATACATGTCCCTACAGAGACACTAGCTCTCCCTCCCTGTGTGTGGTACACATGTCCCTACAGAGACACTAGCTCTCCCTGTGTGTGGTACACGTGTCCCTACAAAGACACTAGCTCTCCCAGTGTGTGGTAAACGTG
This sequence comes from Ambystoma mexicanum, assembly GCF_040938575.1. NCBI lineage: Eukaryota > Metazoa > Chordata > Amphibia > Caudata > Ambystomatidae > Ambystoma > Ambystoma mexicanum. The sequence goes on from NC_090923.1 coordinate 74,961,254, forward strand.
TCCCTACAGAGACACTAGCTCTCCCTGTGTGTGTTACACATGTCCCTACAGAGACACTAGCTCTCCCTGTGTGTGGTACACATGTCCCTACAGAGACACTAGCTCTCCCTCCCTGTGTGTGGTACACATGTCCCTACAGAGACACAAGCTCTCCCTGTGTGTGGTACACATGTCCCTACAGAGACACTAGCTCTCCCTGTGTGTGGTACACATGTCCCTACAGAGACACGAGTTCTCCCTCCCTGTGCGTGGTACACATGTCCCTACAGAGACACTAGCTCTTCCTGTGCATGGTACACGTGTCCCTAAAGAGACACTAGATCTCCCTGTGCGTGGTACACATGTCCCTACAGAGACACTAGCTCTCCCTGTGTGTGGTACACGTGTCCCTACAGAGACAGTAGCTCTGCCTGTGTGTGGTACCCGTGTCCCTACAGAGACACTAGCTCGCCCTGTGTGTGGTACACGTGTCCCTACAGAGACAGTAGCTCTCCCTATGCGTGGTACATGTGTCCCTACAGAGACATCAGCTCTTCCTGTGTGTGGTACACATGTCCCTACAGAGACAGTATCTCTCCCTGTATGTGGTACATGTGTCCCTACAGTGACAGTAGCTCTCCCGGTGCGTGGTACACATGTCCCTACAGAGACACTAGCTCTTCCTGTGCATGGTACACGTGTCCCTAAAGAGACACTAGATCTCCCTGTGTGTGGTACACATGTCCCTACAGAGACACTAGCTCTCCCTGTGTGTGGTACACGTGTCCCTACAGAGACAGTAGCTCTCCCTGTGTGTGGTACACGTGTCCCTACAGAGACACTAGCTCGCCCTGTGCATGGTACACGTGTCCCTACAGAGACAGTAGCTCTCCCTATGCGTGGTACACGTGTCCCTACAGAGACAGTAGCTCTCCCTGTGCGTGGTACACATGTCCTTACAGAGACACTAGCTCTCCCTGTGCGTGGTACACATGTCCCTACAGGCACTAGCTCTCCCTGTGTGGGGTACACATGTCTCTACAGAGACAGTAACTTTCCCTTTGTATGGTAAACAGAGACATTAGCTCTCCCTTTGTGTGGTACACAGAGACACTAGCTCTCCCTGTGTGTGGTACACATGCCCCTAAAGAGACACTAGCTCTCCATGTGTGTGGAACACATGTCTCTAGGGAGGCATTAGCTCTCCCTGTGTGTGGTACACATGTCCCTACAGAGACACTAGCTCTCCCTGTGTGTGGTACACATGTCCCTACAGGTACTAGCTCTCCCTGTGTGGGCTACACATGCCTCTACAGAGACAGTAGCTCTCCCTGTGTGTGGTAAACAGAGACAGTAGCTCTCCCTGTGTGTGGTACACAGAGACACTAGCTCTCCCTGTGTGTGGTACACATGTCCCTGCAGAGACACTAGCTCTCCTTGTGTGTGGTACACATGTCCCCAAAGAGACACAATCTCTCCCTGTGTGTGGTACACATGTCTCTAGAGAGAAAGTAGTTGTCCCTGTGTGTGGTATACATGTCTCTACAGAGACACTAGCTCTCCCTCCCTGTGTGTGGTACACATGTCCCTACAGAGACACTAGCTCTCCCTGTGTGTGGTACACGTGTCCCTACAGAGACACTAGCTCTCCCTGTGTGTGGTAAAAAGAGACAGTAGCTCTCCCTGTGTGTGGTAAACAGAGACAGTAGCTCTCCATGTGTGTGGTACACATGTCCCTACAGAGACACTAGCTCTCCCTGTGTGTGGAACACATGTCTCTAGGGAGACATTAGCTCTCCCTGTGTGTGGTACACATGTCCCTACAGAGACACTAGCTCTCCCTGTGCGTTGTACACATGTCCCTACAGAGACAGTAGCTCTCCCTGCGTGTGGTAAACAGAGACAGTATCTCTCCCTGTGTGTGCTACACAGAGACACTACCTCTCCCTGTGTGTGGTACACATGTCCCTACAGAGACACTAGCTCTCCCTGTGTGTGGTACACATGTCCCCAAAGAGACACAAGAACTCCCTGTGTGTGGTGCACATGTCCCTACAGAGAAAGTAGTTGTCCCTGTGTGTGGTATACATGTCTCCACAGAGACACTAGCTCTCCCTCCCTGTGTGGGGTACATATGTCCCTACAGAGACACTAGCTCTCCCTCCGTGTGTGGTACACATGTCCCTACAGAGACACTAGATCTCCCTGTGTGTGGTAAACGTGTCCCTACAGAGACACTAGCTCTCCCTGTGTGTGGTAAACGTGTCCCTACAGAGACACTAGCTCTCCCTGTGTGAGTTGCACATGTCCCTACAGAGACACTAGCTCTCCCTGTGTGTGGTACACATGTCCCTACAGAGATACCAGCTCTCCCTCCCTGTGTGTGGTACACATGTCCCTACAGAGACGCAAGCTCTCCCTGTGTGTGGTACACATGTCTCTAGAGAGACAATAGCTCTCCCTGTGTGTGATACACATGTCCCTACAGAGACACTAGCTCTCCTTCTGCGTGTTGCACATGTCGCTACAGAGACAGTAGCTCTCCCTTTGTGTGGTACACATGTCCCTACAGAGACAGTAGCTTTCCCTGTGTGTGGCACACATGTCCCTACAGAGACACCAGCTCTCCACGTGTGTGGTACACATGTCCCTACAGAGACACTAGCTCTCCCTGTGTGTGGTACACATGTCCCCAAAGAGACACAAGCCCTCCCTGTGTGTGGTGCACATGTCCCTACAGAGAAAGTAGTTGTCCCTGTGTGTGGTATACATGTCTCCACAGAGACACTAGCTCTCCCTCCCTGTGTGGGGTACACATGTCCCTAAAGAGACAGTAGCTCTCCCTGCGTGTGGTAAACAGAGACAGTATCTCTCCCTGTGTGTGCTACACAGAGACACTACCTCTCCCTGTGTGTGGTACACATGTCCCTACAGAGACACTAGCTCTCCCTGTGTGTGGTACACATGTCCCCAAAGAGACACAAGAACTCCCTGTGTGTGGTGCACATGTCCCTACAGAGAAAGTAGTTGTCCCTGTGTGTGGTATACATGTCTCCACAGAGACACTAGCTCTCCCTCCCTGTGTGGGGTACATATGTCCCTACAGAGACACTAGCTCTCCCTCCGTGTGTGGTACACATGTCCCTACAGAGACACTAGATCTCCCTGTGTGTGGTAAACGTGTCCCTACAGAGACACTAGCTCTCCCTGTGTGTGGTAAACGTGTCCCTACAGAGACACTAGCTCTCCCTGTGTGAGTTGCACATGTCCCTACAGAGACACTAGCTCTCCCTGTGTGTGGTACACATGTCCCTACAGAGATACCAGCTCTCCCTCCCTGTGTGTGGTACACATGTCCCTACAGAGACGCAAGCTCTCCCTGTGTGTGGTACACATGTCTCTAGAGAGACAATAGCTCTCCCTGTGTGTGATACACATGTCCCTACAGAGACACTAGCTCTCCTTCTGCGTGTTGCACATGTCGCTACAGAGACAGTAGCTCTCCCTTTGTGTGGTACACATGTCCCTACAGAGACAGTAGCTTTCCCTGTGTGTGGCACACATGTCCCTACAGAGACACCAGCTCTCCACGTGTGTGGTACACATGTCCCCACAGAGACACTAGCTCTCCCTGTGTGTGGTACACATGTCCCCAAAGAGACACAAGCCCTCCCTGTGTGTGGTGCACATGTCCCTACAGAGAAAGTAGTTGTCCCTGTGTGTGGTATACATGTCTCCACAGAGACACTAGCTCTCCCTCCCTGTGTGGGGTACACATGTCCCTAAAGAGACACTAGCTCTCCCTCCGTGTGTGGTACACATGTCCCTACAGAGACACTAGATCTCCCTGTGTGTGGTAAACGTGTCCCTACAGAGACACTAGCTCTCCCTGTGTGTGGTAAATGTGTCCCTACAGAGACACTAGCTCTCCCTGTGTGTGGTACACATATCCCTACAGAGACACTAGCTCCCCCTGTGTGAGTTGCACATGTCCCTACAGAGACACTAGCTCTCCCTGTGTGTGGTACACATGTCCCTACAGAGATACCAGCTCTCCCTCCCTGTGTGTGGTACACATGTCCCTACAGAGACGCAAGCTCTCCCTGTGTGTGGTACACATGTCTCTAGAGAGACAGTAGCTCTCCCTGTGTGTGATACACATGTCCCTACAGAGACACTAGCTCTCCTTGTGCGTGGTGCACATGTCGCTACAGAGACAGCAGCTCTCCCTTTGTGTGGTACACATGTCCCTACAGAGACAGTAGCTTTCCCTGTGTGTGGCACACATGTCCCTACAGAGACACTAGCTCTCTACGTGTGTGGTACACATGTCCCTACATAGACACTAGCTCTGCCTGTGTGTGGTACACATGTCCCAACAGAGACACTAGCTCTCCCTAGGTGTGGTACATGTGTCCCTACAACAACACTAGCTCTCCCTGTGTGTGGTACATGTGTCCCTACAGAGAGACAAGCTCTCCCTGTGTGTGGTGCATATGTCCCTACAGAGAAAGTAGTTGTCCCTGGGTGTGGTATACATGTCTCTACAGAGACGCTAGCTCTCCCTGTGTGTGGTACACTTGTCCCTACAGAGACACTAGCTCTCCCTGTGTGCGGTACAAAGAGACAGTAGCTCTCCATGTGTGTGGTACACATGTCCCTACAGAGACACTAGCTCTCCCTGTGTGTGGTACACATGTCCCTACAGAGACACTAGCTCTCCCTGTGTGAGTTGCACATGTCCCTACAGAGACACTAGCTCTCCCTGTGTGTGGTACACATGTCCCTACAGAGATACCAGCTCTCCCTCCCTGTGTGTGGTACACATGTCCCTACAGAGACGCAAGCTCTCCCTGTGTGTGGTACACATGTCTCTAGAGAGACAATAGCTCCCCCTGTGTGTGATACACATGTCCCTACAGAGACACTAGCTCTCCTTGTGCGTGGTGCACATGTCGCTACAGAGACAGTAGCTCTCCCTTTGTGTGGTACACATGTCCCTACAGAGACAGTAGCTTTCCCTGTGTGTGGCACACATGTCCCTACAGAGACACCAGCTCTCCACGTGTGTGGTACACATGTCCCTACAGAGACACTAGCTCTCCCTGTGTGTGGTACACATGTCCCCAAAGAGACACAAGCCCTCCCTGTGTGTGGTGCACATGTCCCTACAGAGAAAGTAGTTGTCCCTGTGTGTGGTATACATGTCTCCACAGAGACACTAGCTCTCCCTCCCTGTGTGGGGTACACATGTCCCTAAAGAGACACTAGCTCTCCCTCCGTGTGTGGTACACATGTCCCTACAGAGACACTAGATCTCCCTGTGTGTGGTAAACGTGTCCCTACAGAGACAATAGCTCTCCCTGTGTGTGGTAAATGTGTCCCTACAGAGACACTAGCTCTCTCTGTGTGTGGTACACATATCCCTACAGAGACACTAGCTCTCCCTGTGTGAGTTGCACATGTCCCTACAGAGACACTAGCTCTCCCTGTGTGTGGTACACATGTCCCTACAGAGATACCAGCTCTCCCTCCCTGTGTGTGGTACACATGTCCCTACAGAGACGCAAGCTCTCCCTGTGTGTGGTACACATGTCTCTAGAGAGACAGTAGCTCTCCCTGTGTGTGATACACATGTCCCTACAGAGACACTAGCTCTCCTTGTGCGTGGTGCACATGTCGCTACAGAGACAGCAGCTCTCCCTTTGTGTGGTACACATGTCCCTACAGAGACAGTAGCTTTCCCTGTGTGTGGCACACATGTCCCTACAGAGACACTAGCTCTCTACGTGTGTGGTACACATGTCCCTACATAGACACTAGCTCTGCCTGTGTGTGGTACACATGTCCCAACAGAGACATTAGCTCTCCCTAGGTGTGGTACATGTGTCCCTACAACAACACTAGCTCTCCCTGTGTGTGGTACATGTGTCCCTACAGAGAGACAAGCTCTCCCTGTGTGTGGTGCATATGTCCCTACAGAGAAAGTAGTTGTCCCTGGGTGTGGTATACATGTCTCTACAGAGACGCTAGCTCTCCCTGTGTGTGGTACACTTGTCCCTACAGAGACACTAGCTCTCCCTGTGTGCGGTACAAAGAGACAGTAGCTCTCCATGTGTGTGGTACACATGTCCCTACATAGACACTAGTTCTCCATGTGTGTGGTACACATGTCCCTACAGAGACACTAGCTCTCCCTATGTGTGGTACACGTGTCCCTACAAACACACTAGCTCTCCCTATGTGTGGTACACGTGTCCCTACAAACACACTAGCTCTCCCTGTGTGTGGTACATGTGTCCCTACAGAGAGATAAGCTCTCCCTGTGTGTGGTGCATATGTCCCTACAGAGAAAGTAGTTGTCCCTGTGTGTGGTACACATGTCCCTACAGAGACACTAGCTCTCCCTCCCTGTGTTTGGTACACATGTCCCTACAGAGACACTAGCTCTCCCTGTGTGTGGTACACTTGTCCCTACAGAGACACTAGCTCTCCCTGTGTGTGGAACACATGTCCCTACAGAGACACTAGCGCTCCCTGTGTGTGGAACACATGTCCCTAGGGAGGCATTAGCTCTCCCTGTGTATGGTACACAGAGACACTAGCTCTCCCTGTGTGTGGCACACATGTCCCTAAAGAGACACAAGCTCTCCCTGTGTGTGGTGCACATGTCCCTACAGAGAAAGTAGTTGTCCCTGTGTGTGGTACACATGTCCCTACAGAGACACTAGCTCTCCCTCCCTGTGTGTGGCACACATGTCCCTAAAGAGACACAAGCTCTCCCTGTGTGTGGTGCACATGTCCCTACAGAGAAACTAGTTGTCCCTGTGTGTGGTATACATGTCCCTACAGAGACACTAGCTCTCCCTCCCTGTGTGTGGTACACATGTCCCTACAGAGACGCTAGCTCTCCCTGTGTGTGGTACACGTGTCCCTACAAAGACACTAGCTCTCCCTGTGTGTGGTAAACGTGTCCCTACAGAGACACTAGCTCTCTGTGTGTGTGTTACATATGTCCCTACAGAGACACTAGCTCTCCCTGTGTGTGGTACACATGTCCCTACAGAGACACTAGCTCTCCCTCCCTGTGTGTGGTACACATGTCCCTACAGAGACACAAGCTCTCCCTGTGTGTGGTACACATGTCCCTACAGAGACACTAGCTCTCCCTATGTGTGGTACACGTGTCCCTACAAACACACTAGCTCTCCATGTGTGTGGTACATGTGTCCCTACAGAGAGATAAGCTCTCCCTGTGTGTGGTGCATATGTCCCTACAGAGAAAGTAGTTGTCCCTGTGTGTGGTATACATGTCTCTACAGAGACACTAGCTCTCCCTCCGTGTGTGTCGTACACATGTCCCTACAGAGTCACTAGCTCTCCCTCCCTGTGTTTGGTACACATGTCCCTACAGAGACATTAGATCTCCCTGTGTGTGGTACACTTGTCCCTACAGAGACACTAGCTCTCCCTGCGTGTGGAACACATGTCCCTACAGAGACACTAGCGCTCCCTGTGTGTGGAACACATGTCCCTAGGGAGGCATTAGCTCTCCCTGTGTATGGTACACAGAGACACTAGCTCTCCCTGTGTGTGGCACACATGTCCCTACAGAGACACTAGCTCTCCCTATGTGTGGTACACATGTCCCTAAAGAGACACAAGCTCTCCCTGTGTGTGGTGCACATGTCCCTACAGAGAAAACAGTTGTCCCTGTGTGTGGTATACATGTCCCTACAGAGACACTAGCTCTCCCTCCCTGTGTGTGGTACACATGTCCCTACAGAGACACTAGCTCTCCCTGTGTATGGTACACGTGTCCCTACAAAGACACTAGCTCTCCCAGTGTGTGGTAAACGTGTCCCTACAGAGACACTAGCTCTCCCTGTGTGTGTTACACATGTCCCTACAGAGACACTAGCTCTCCCTGTGTGTGGTACACATGTCCCTACAGAGACACTAGCTCTCCCTCCCTGTGTGTGGTACACATGTCCCTACAGAAACACAAGCTCTCCCTGTGTGTGGTACACATGTCCCTACAGAGACACTAGCTCTCCCTGTGTGTGGTACACATGTCCCTACAGAGACACGAGTTCTCCCTCCCTGTGTGTGGTACACATGTCCCTACAGAGACACTAGCTCTCCCTGTGTGTGGTACACATGTCCCAACAGAGACAGTAGCCCTCCCTGTGTGTGGTGCACATGTCCCTACAGACACACTAGCTCTCCCTGTGTGTGGTACACATATCCCTACAGACACACTAGCTTTACCTGTGTGTGGTACACATGTCCCTACAGAGACACTAGCTCTCCCTGTGTGTGGTACACATGTCCCTACAGAGATACTAGCTCTCCCTGTGTGTGGTACACTTGTCCCTACATAGACAGTAGCTCTCCCTGTGTGTGGTACACATGTCCCTACAGAGACACCAGCTCTCCCTGTGTGTGGTACACATATCCCTACAGAGACAATAGCTCTGCCTGTATCTGGTACACGTGTCCCTACAGAGACAATAGCTCTCCCTCTGTGTGGTACACATGTCCTTATGTGGTACACATGTCCCTACAGAGACACTAGCTCTCCCTGTGTGTGGTACACATGTCCCTACAGAGACACTAGCTCTGCCTGTGTGTGGTACACATGGCCCTACAGAGACGCTAGCTCTCCCTGTGCGTGGTACACATGTCCCTACAGAGACACCAGCTCTCCCTGTGTGTGGTACACATGTCCCTACAGAGACAGTAGCTCTCCCTGTCTGTGGTACACGTGTCCCTACAGAGACAGTAGCTCTCCCTGTGTGTGGTACACTTGTCCCTACAGAGACAGTAGCTCTCCCTGTGTGTGGTACACATCTCCCTACAGAGACACTAGCGCTCCCTGTGTGTGGTACACTTGTCCCTACAGAGACACTAGCTCTCCCTGTGTGTGGTACACTTGTCCCTACAGAGACACTAGCTCTCCCTGTGTGTGGTACACGTGTCCATACAGAGACACCAGCTCTCCCTGTGTGTGGTACACATGTCCCTACAGAGACAGTAGCTCTCCCTGTGTGTGGTGCACATGTCCATACAGAGACACTAGCTCTCCCTGTGTGTGGTACACATGTCCCTACAGAGACAGTAGCTCTCCCTGTGTGTGGTGCACGTGTCCCTACAGAGACACTAGCTCGCCCTGTGTGTGGTACAAAGAGACACTAGCTCTCCCTGTGTGTGGTACACATGTCCCTACAGAGACAGTAGCCCTCACTGTGTGTGGTGCACATGTCCCTACAGACACATTAGCTCTCCCTGTGTGTGGTACACATGTCCCTACAGACACACTAGCTTTACCTGTGTGTGGTACACATGTCCCTACAGAGACACTAGCTCTCCCTGTGTGTGGTACACATGTCCCTACAGAGATATTAGCTCTCCCTGTGTGTGGTACACTTGTCCCTACATAGACAGTAGCTCTCCCTGTGTGTGGTACACGTGTCCCTACAGAGACACCAGCTCTCCCTGTGTGTGGTACACATATCCCTACAGAGACAGTAGCCCTGCCTGTGTCTGGTACACGTGTCCCTACAGAGACAATAGCTCTCCCTCTGTGTGGTACACATGTCCCTATGTGGTACACATGTCCCTACAGAGACACTAGCTCTCCCTGTGTATGGTACACATGTCCCTACAGAGACACTAGCTCTCCCTGTGCGTGGTACACATGTCCCTATGTGGTACACATGTCCCTACAGAGACACTAGTTCTCCCTGTGTATGGTACACATGTCCCTACAGAGACACTAGCTCTCCCTGTGCGTGGTACACATGTCCGTACAGAGACACCAGCTCTCCCTGTGTGTGGTACACATGTCCCTACAGAGACAGTAGCTCTCCCTGTCTGTGGTACACGTGTCCCTACAGAGACAGTAGCTCTCCCTGTGTGTGGTACACTTGTCCCTACAGAGACAGTAGCTCTCCCTGTGTGTGGTACACATCTCCCTACAGAGACACTAGCTCTCCCTGTGTGTGGTACACTTGTCCCTACAGAGACACTAGCTCTCCCTGTGTGTGGTACACTTTTCCCTACAGAGACACTAGCTCTCCCTGTGTGTGGTACACGTGTCCATACAGAGACACCAGCTCTCCCTGTGTGTGGTACACATGTCCCTACAGAGACAGTAGCTCTCCCTGTCTGTGGTACACATGTCCCTACAGAGACAGTAGCTCTCCCTGTGTGTGGTACACTTGTCCCTACAGAGACAGTAGCTCTCCCTGTGTGTGGTACACATCTCCCTACAGAGACACTAGCGCTCCCTGTGTGTGGTACACTTGTCCCTACAGAGACACTAGCTCTCCCTGTGTGTGGTACACTTGTCCCTACAGAGACACTAGCTCTCCCTGTGTGTGGTACACGTGTCCATACAGAGACACCAGCTCTCCCTGTGTGTGGTACACATGTCCCTACAGAGACAGTAGCTCTCCCTGTGTGTGGTGCACATGTCCATACAGAGACACTAGCTCTCCCTGTGTGTGGTACACATGTCCCTACAGAGACAGTAGCTCTCCCTGTGTGTGGTGCACGTGTCCCTACAGAGACACTAGCTCGCCCTGTGTGTGGTACAAAGAGACACTAGCTCTCCCTGTGTGTGGTACACATGTCCCTACAGAGACAGTAGCCCTCCCTGTGTGTGGTGCACATGTCCCTACAGACACACTAGCTCTCCCTGTGTGTGGTACACATGTCCCTACAGACACACTAGCTTTACCTGTGTGTGGTACACATGTCCCTACAGAGACACTAGCTCTCCCTGTGTGTGGTACACATGTCCCTACAGAGATATTAGCTCTCCCTGTGTGTGGTACACCTGTCCCTACATAGACAGTAGCTCTCCCTGTGTGTGGTACACGTGTCCCTACAGAGACACCAGCTCTCCCTGTGTGTGGTACACATGTCCCTACAGAGACAATACACTAGCTTAGCTCTCCCTGTGTGTGGCACACGTGTCCCTACAGAGACACTAGCTCTCCCTGTGTGTGTTACACATGCCCCTACAGAGACACTAGTTCTCCCTATGTGTGGTACACATGTCCCTACAGAGACAGTAGCTCTCCCTGTGTGTGTTACACATGTCCCTAGAGAGACACTAGCTCTTCCTATGTGTGGTACACATGGCCCTACAGAGACACTAACTCTACCTGTGTGTGGTACACATGTCCCTACAGAGCCATACGCATGATCCTACAGAGACACTAGCTCGCACTGTGTGTGGTACACATGTCCCTACATAGACACTAGCTCTCCCTGTGTGTGGTACACATGTCCCTACAGAGACGGTAGCTCTCCCTGTGTGTGGTACACATGTCCCTACAGAGAAACTAGCTGTACCTACAGAGACACTATCTCTCCCTGTGTGTGGTACACGTGTCCCTACCGAGACACCAGCTCTCCCTGTGTGTGGTACACATGTCCCTACATAGACAGCAGCTCTCCCTGTGTGTGGTAGACAGAGACACTAGCTCTCCCTGTGTGTGTTACACATGTCCCTACAGAGACATTAGCTCCCCCTGTGTGTGGTACACATGTCCCTATAGACAGTAGCTCTCCCTGTGTGTGGTACACATGTCCCTATGTGGTACACATGTCGCTACAGAGACACTCGCTCTCCCTGTGTGTGGTACACGTGTCCCTACAGAGACATTAGCTCTCCCTGTGTGTGGTACACATGTCCCTACAGAGAAACTAGCTCACCCTGTGTGTGGTACACGTGTCCCTACAGAGACACTAGCTTGCGCTGTGTGTGGTGCATGTGTCCCTACAGAGACACTAGCTCTCCCTGTGTGTGGTACGCATGTCCTTACAGAGACAGTAGCTCTCCCTGAGCGTGGTGCACATTTCCTTACAGAGACAGTAGTTCTCCCTCTGTGTGGTACACATGTCCCTACAGAGACACTAGCTCTCCCTGTGCATGGTACACATGTCCTTACAGAGACAGTAGCTCTCCCAGTGTGTGGTACACATGTCCCTACAGATCCCTGTGTGTGATACACATGTCCCTACAGAGACATTAGCTCTCCCTGTGTGTGGTACACATGTCCCTAGAGAGACACTCGTTCTCCCTGTGTGTGGTACACATGTCCCTACAGAGAAACTAGCTCTCCCTGTGTGTGGTACACGTGTCCCTACAGAGAGAGTAGCTCTCCCTATGTGTGGTAACATGTCCCTACAGAGACACTAGCTCTCCCTGTGTGTGGTACACATTTCCCTACAGGGACAGTATCTCTCCCTCTGTGTGTTACACATGTCCCTCCAGAGATGGTAGCTCTCCCTGTGTATGGTACACAGAGACAGTAGCTCTCCCTGTGCATGGTAAATGTGTCCCTACAGAGACACTAGCTCTCCCTGTGTGTGGAACACGTGTCCCTACAGAGAAAGTAGCTCTCCCTGTGTGTGGGACAAATGTCCCTACAGAGACATCAGCTCTTCCTGCGTGTGGTACACATGTCCCTACAGAGACAGTAGCTCTCCCTGTATGTGGTACATGTGTCCCTACAGTGACAGTAGCTCTCCCTGTGCGTGGTACACATGTCCCTACAGAGACACTAGCTCTTCCTGTGCATGGTACACGTGTCCCTAAAGAGACACTAGATCTCCCTGTGCGTGGTACACATGTCCCTACAGAGACAGTAGCTCTGCCTGTGTGTGGTACACGTGTACCTACAGAGACAGTAGCTCTGCCTGTGTGTGGTACACATGTCCCTACAGAGACAGTAGCTCTCCCTATGCGTGGTACATGTGTCCCTACAGAGACATCAGCTCTTCCTGTGTGTGGTACACATGTCCCTACAGAGACAGTATCTCTCCCTGTATGTGGTACACGTGTCCCTACAGTGACAGTAGCTCTCCCGGTGCGTGGTACACATGTCCCTATAGAGACACTAGCTCTTCCTGTGCATGGTACACGTGTCCCTAAAGAGACACTAGATCTCCCTGTGCGTGGTACACATGTCCCTACAGAGACACTAGCTCTCCCTGTGTGTGGTACACGTGTCCCTACAGAGACAGTAGCTCTCCCTGTGTGTGGTACACGTGTCCCTACAGAGACAGTAGCTCTCCCTGTGCGTGGTACACATGTCCCTACAGAGACACTAGCTCTCCCTGTGCGTGGTACACATGTCCCTACAGGCACTAGCTCTCCCTGTGTGGGGTACACATGTCTCTACAGAGACAGTAGCTTTCCCTTTGTATGGTAAACAGAGACATTATCTCTCCCTTTGTGTGGTACACAGAGACACTAGCTCTCCCTGTGTGTGGTACACATGCCCCTAAAGAGACACTAGCTCTCCATGTGTGTGGAACACATGTCTCTAGGGAGACATTAGCTCTCCCTGTGTGTGGTACACATGTCCCTACAGAGACACTAGCTCTCCCTGTGTGTGGTACACATGTCCCTACAGGTACTAGCTCTCCCTGTGTGGGGTACACATGCCTCTACAGAGACAGTAGCTCTCCCTGTGTGTGGTAAACAGAGACAGTAGCTCTCCCTGTGTGTGGTACACATGTCCCTAGAGAGACACTCGTTCTCCCTGTGTGTGGTACACATGTCCCTACAGAGAAACTAGCTCTCCCTGTGTGTGGTACACGTCTCCCTACAGAGACAGTAGCTCTCCCTATGTGTGGTAACATGTCCCTACAGAGACACTAGCTCTCCCTGTGTGTGGTACCCATTTCCCTACAGAGACAGTAGCTCTCCCTGTGTGTGGTACACGTGTCCCTACAGAGACACTAGCTCGCCCTGTGCGTGGTACACGTGTCCCTACAGAGACAGTAGCTCTCCCTATGCATGGTACACGTGTCCCTACAGAGATAGTAGCTCTCCCTGTGCGTGGTACACTTGTCCCTACAGAGACACTAGCTCTCCCTGTGCGTGGTACACATGTCCCTACAGGCACTAGCTCTCCCTGTGTGGGGTACACATGTCTCTACAGAGACAGTAGCTTTCCCTTTGTATGGTAAACAGAGACATTATCTCTCCCTTTGTGTGGTACACAGAGACACTAGCTCTCCCTGTGTGTGGTACACATGCCCCTAAAGAGACACTAGCTCTCCATGTGTGTGGAACACATGTCTCTAGGGAGACATTAGCTCTCCATGTGTGTGGTACACATGTCCCTACAGAGACACTAGCTCTCCCTGTGTGTGGTACACATGTCCCTACAGGTACTAGCTCTCCCTGTGTGGGGTATACATGCGTCTACAGAGACAGTAGCTCTCCCTGTGTGTGGTTAACAGAGACAGTAGCTCTCCCTGTGTGTGGTACACATGTCCCTAGAGAGACACTCGTTCTCCCTGTGTGTGGTACACATGTCCCTACAGAGAAACTAGCTCTCCCTCTGTGTGGTACACGTGTCCCTACAGAGACAGTAGCTCTCCCTATGTGTGGTAACATGTCCCTACAGAGACACTAGCTCTCCCTGTGTGTGGTACCCATTTCCCTACAGGGACAGTATCTCTCCCTGTGTGTGTTACACATGTCCCTCAAGAGATGGTAGCTCTCCCTGTGTGTGGTACACAGAGACAGTAGCTCTCCCTGTGCATGGTAAATGTGTCCCTACAGAGACACTAGCTCTCCCTGTGTGTGGAACACGTGTCCCTACAGAGAAAGTAGCTCTCCCTGTGTGTGGGACACATGTCCCTACAGAGACATCAGCTCTTCCTGCGTGTGGTAAACATGTCCCTACAGAGACAGTAGCTCTCCCTGTATGTGGTACATGTGTCCCTACAGTGACAGTAGCTCTCCCTGTGCGTGGTACACATGTCCCTACAGAGACACTAGCTCTCCCTGTGTGTGGTACACGTGTCCCTACAGAGACAGTAGCTCTGCCTGTGTGTGGTACCCGTGTCCCTACAGAGACAGTAGCTCGCCCTGTATGTGGTACACGTGTCCCTACAGTGACAGTAGCTCTCCCGGTGCGTGGTACACATGTCCCTACAGAGACACTAGATCTCCCTGTGCGTGGTACACATGTCCCTACAGAGACACTAGCTCTCCCTGTGTGTGGTACACATGTCCCTACAGAGACAGTAGCTCTCCCTGTGTGTGGTACACGTGTCCCTACAGAGACACTAGCTCGCCCTGTGCGTGGTACACGTGTCCCTACAGAGACACTAGCTCGCCCTGTGCGTGGTACACGTGTCCCTACAGAGACAGTAGCTCTCCCTATGCATGGTACACGTGTCCCTACAGAGACAGTAACTCTCCCTGTGCGTGGTACACATGTCCCTACAGAGACACTAGCTCTCCCTGTGCGTGGTACACATGTCCCTACAGGCACTAGCTCTCCCTGTGTGGGGTACACATGTCTCTACAGAGACAGTAGCTTTCCCTTTGTATGGTAAACAGAGACATTAGCTCTCCCTGTGTGTGGTACACATGCCCCTAAAGAGACACTAGCTCTCCATGTGTGTGGAACACATGTCTCTAGGGAGACATTAGCTCTCCCTGTGTGTGGTACACATGTCCCTACAGAGACACTAGCTCTCCCTGTGTGTGGTACACATGTCCCTACAGGTACTAGCTCTCCCTGTGTGGGGTACACATGCCTCTACAGAGACAGTAGCTCTCCCTGTGTGTGGTAAACAGAAACAGTAGCTCTCCCTGTGTGTGGTACACAGAGACACTAGCTCTCCCTGTGTGTGGTACACATGTCCCTGCAGAGACACTAGCTCTCCTTGTGTGTGGTACACATGTCCCCAAAGAGACACAATCTCTCCCTGTGTGTGGTACACATGTCTCTAGAGAGAAAGTAGTTGTCCCTGTGCGTGGTATACATGTCTCTACAGAGACACTAGCTCTCCCTCCCTGTGTGTGGTAAACATGTCCCTACAGAGACACTAGCTCCCCCTGTGTGTGGTACACGTGTCCCTACAGGGACACTAGCTCTCCCTATGCGTGGTACACGTGTCCCTACAGAGACAGTAGCTCTCCCTGTGCGTGGTACACATGTCCCTACAGAGAAACGAGCTCTCCCTGTGCGTGGTACACATGTCCCTACAGGCACTAGCTCTCCCTGTGTGGGGTACACATGTCTCTACAGAGACAGTAGCTTTCCCTTTGTATGGTAAACAGAGGCATTATCTCTCCCTTTGTGTGGTACACAGAGACACTAGCTCTCCCTGTGTGTGGTACACATGCCCCTAAAGAGACACTAGCTCTCCATGTGTGTGGAACACATGTCTCTAGGGAGACATTAGCTCTCCATGTGTGTGGTACACATGTCCCTACAGAGACACTAGCTCTCCCTGTGTGTGGTACACATGTCCGTACAGGTACTAGCTCTCCCTGTGTGGGGTACACATGCGTCTACAGAGACAGTAGCTCTGCCTGTGTGTGGTACCCGTGTCCCTACAGAGACAGTAGCTCGCCCTGTATGTGGTACACGTGTCCCTACAGTGACAGTAGCTCTCCCGGTGCGTGGTACACATGTCCCTACAGAGACACTAGATCTCCCTGTGCGTGGTACACATGTCCCTACAGAGACACTAGCTCTCCCTGTGTGTGGTACACATGTCCCTACAGAGACAGTAGCTCTCCCTGTGTGTGGTACACGTGTCCCTACAGAGACACTAGCTCGCCCTGTGCGTGGTACACGTGTCCCTACAGAGACAGTAGCTCTCCCTATGCATGGTACACGTGTCCCTACAGAGACAGTAACTCTCCCTGTGCGTGGTACACATGTCCCTACAGAGACACTAGCTCTCCCTGTGCGTGGTACACATGTCCCTACAGGCACTAGCTCTCCCTGTGTGGGGTACACATGTATCTACAGAGACAGTAGCTTTCCCTTTGTATGGTAAACAGAGACATTAGCTCTCCCTGTGTGTGGTACACATGCCCCTAAAGAGACACTAGCTCTCCATGTGTGTGGAACACATGTCTCTAGGGAGACATTAGCTCTCCCTGTGTGTGGTACACATGTCCCTACAGAGACACTAGCTCTCCCTGTGTGTGGTACACATGTCCCTACAGGTACTAGCTCTCCCTGTGTGGGGTACACATGCCTCTACAGAGACAGTAGCTCTCCCTGTGTGTGGTAAACAGAGACAGTAGCTCTCCCTGTGTGTGGTACACAGAGACACTAGCTCTCCCTGTGTGTGGTACACATGTCCCTGCAGGTACTAGCTCTCCCTGTGTGGGGTACACATGCCTCTACAGAGACAGTAGCTCTCCCTGTGTGTGGTAAACAGAGACAGTAGCTCTCCCTGTGTGTGGTACACAGAGACACTAGCTCTCCTTGTGTGTGGTACACATGTCCCCAAAGAGACACAATCTCTCCCTGTGCGTGGTATACATGTCTCTACAGAGACACTAGCTCTCCCTCCCTGTGTGTGGTAAACATGTCCCTACAGAGACACTAGCTCCCCCTGTGTGTGGTACACGTGTCCCTACAGGGACACTAGCTCTCCCTATGCGTGGTACACGTGTCCCTACAGAGACAGTAGCTCTCCCTGTGCGTGGTACACATGTCCCTACAGAGACACGAGCTCTCCCTGTGCGTGGTACACATGTCCCTACAGGCACTAGCTCTCCCTGTGTGGGGTACACATGTCTCTACAGAGACAGTAGCTTTCCCTTTGTATGGTAAACAGAGACATTATCTCTCCCTTTGTGTGGTACACAGAGACACTAGCTCTCCCTGTGTGTGGTACACATGCCCCTAAAGAGACACTAGCTCTCCATGTGTGTGGAACACATGTCTCTAGGGAGACATTAGCTCTCCATGTGTGTGGTACACATGTCCCTACAGAGACACTAGCTCTCCCTGTGTGTGGTACACATGTCCCTACAGGTACTAGCTCTCCCTGTGTGGGGTACACATGCGTCTACAGAGACAGTAGCTCTCCCTGTGTGTGGTAAACAGAGACAGTAGCTCTCCCTGTGTGTGGTACACATGTCCCTAGAGAGACACTCGTTCTCCCTGTGTGTGGTACACATGTCCCTACAGGGACTAGCTCTCCCTGTGTGGGGTACACATGCGTCTACAGAGACAGTAGCTCTCCCTGTGTGTGGTAAACAGAGACAGTACCTCTCCCTGTGTGTGTTACACATGTCCCTCCAGAGATGGTAGCTCTCCCTGTGTGTGGTACACAGAGACAGTAGCTCTCCCTGTGTGTGGAACACGTGTCCCTACAGAGAAAGTAGCTCTCCCTGTGTGTGGGACACATGTCCCTACAGAGAAATCAGCTCTTCCTGCGTGTGGTACACATGTCCCTACAGAGACAGTAGCTCTCCCTGTATGTGGTACATGTGTCCCTACAGTGACAGTAGCTCTCCCTGTGCGTGGTACACATGTCCCTACAGAGACACTAGCTCTTCCTGTGCATGGTACAAGTGTCCCTAAAGAGACACTAGATCTCCCTGTGCGTGGTACACATGTCCCTACAGTGACAGTAGCTCTCCCGGTGCGTGGTACACATGTCCCTACAGAGACACTAGCTCTTCCTGTGCATGGTACACGTGTCCCTAAAGAGACACTAGATCTCCCTGTGGGTGGTACACATGTCCCTACAGAGACACTAGCTCTCCCTGTGTGTGGTACACGTGTCCCTACAGAGACAGTAGCTCTGCCTGTGTGTGGTACCCGTGTCCCTACAGAGACAGTAGCTCGCCCTGTGTGTGGTACACGTGTCCCTACAGAGACAGTAGCTCTCCCTGTGTGTGGTACACGTGTCCCTTCAGAGACAGTAGCTCTCCCTATGCGTGGTACATGTGTCCCTACAGAGACATCAGCTCTTCCTGTGTGTGGTACACGTGTCCCTACAGAGACAGTATCTCTCCCTGTATGTGGTACACGTGTCACTACAGTGACAGTAGCTCTCCCGGTGCGTGGTACACATGTCCCTACAGAGACACTAGCTCTTCCTGTGCATGGTACACGTGTCCCTAAAGAGACACTAGATCTCCCTGTGCGTGGTACACATGTCCCTACAGAGACACTAGCTCTCCCTGTGTGTGGTACACATGTCCCTACAGAGACAGTAGCTCTCCCTGTGTGTGGTACACGTGTCCCTACAGAGACACTAGCTCGCCCTGTGCGTGGTACACGAGTCCCTACAGAGACACTAGCTCGCCCTGTGCGTGGTACACGTGTCCCTACAGAGACAGTAGCTCTCCCTATGCGTGGTACACGTGTCCCTACAGAGACAGTAGCTCTCCCTGTGCGTGGTACACATGTCCCTACAGAGACACTAGCTCTCCCTGTGCGTGGTACACATGTCCCTACAGGCACTAGCTCTCCCTGTGTGTGGTACACATGCCCCTAAAGAGACACTAGCTCTCCATGTGTGTGGAACACATGTCTCTAGGGAGACATTAGCTCTCCCTGTGTGTGGTACACATGTCCCTACAGAGACACTAGCTCTGCCTGTGGTGGTACACATGTCCCTACAGGTACTAGCTCTCCCTGTGTGGGGTACACATGCCTCTACTGAGACAGTAGCTCTCCCTGTGTGTGGTAAACAGAGACAGTAGCTCTCCCTGTGTGTGGTACACAGAGACACTAGCTCTCCCTGTGTGTGGTACACATGTCCCTGCAGAGACACTAGCTCTCCTTGTGTGTGGTACACGTGTCCCTACAGAGACACTAGCTCTCCCTGTGTGTGGTACACAGAGACACTAGCTCTCCCTGTGTGTGGTACACATGTCCCCAAAGAGACACAATCTCTCCCTGTGTGTGGTACACATGTCTCTAGAGAGAAAGTAGTTGTCCCTGTGTGTGGTATACATGTCTCTACAGAGACACTAGCTCTCCCTCCCTGTGTGTGGTACACATGTCCCTACAGAGACACTAGCTCCCCCTGTGTGTGGTACACGTGTCCCTACAGAGACACTAGCTCTCCCTGTGTGTGGTAAACAGAGACAGTAGCTCTCCCTGTGTGTGGTAAACAGAGACAGTAGCTCTCCCTGTCTGTGGTACACATGTCCCTACAGAGACACTAGCTCTCCCTGTGTTTGGAACACATGTCTCTAGGGAGACATTAGCTCTCCCTGTGTGTGGTACACATGTCCCTACAGAGACACTAGCTCTCCCTGTGTGTGGTACACATGTCCCTACAGGTACTAGCTCTCCCTGTGTGGGGTACACATGCCTCTACTGAGACAGTAGCTCTCCCTGTGTGTGGTAAACAGAGACAGTAGCTCTCCCTGTGTGTGGTACACAGAGACACTAGCTCTCCCTGTGTGTGGTACACATGTCCCTGCAGAGACACTAGCTCTCCTTGTGTGTGGTACACGTGTCCCTACAGAGACACTAGCTCTCCCTGTGTGTGGTACACAGAGACACTAGCTCTCCCTGTGCGTGGTACACATGTCCCTACAGAGACAGTAGCTCTCCCTGCGTGTGGTAAACAGAGACACTACCTCTCCCTGTGTGTGGTACACATGTCCCTACAGAGACACTACCTCTCCCTGTGTGTGGTACACATGTCCCTGCAGAGACACTAGCTCTCCCTGTGTGTGGTACACATGTCCCCAAAGAGACACAAGCCCTCCCTGTGTGTGGGGCACATGTCCCTACAGAGAAAGTAGTTGTCCCTGTGTGTGGTATACATGTCTCCACAGAGACAGTAGCACTCCCTCCTTGTGTGGTACACGGTGGTCAGTCAAAATCTCGAAAACAAAATCTCGAATGACAAAAAGCACGAAACAAAAATCTCAACAAAAAAAAATATCGAATTTTTTATTTATTTATTCATATATGTTTTTGGGGTCAGGTAAGTAAAAAAAAGGGGTAAAATAAAAAAAAATGAAAAAAGGGGGTTTGGGGGGAACCCCCCCCATTTTGAAAAAAAACGCATTGAAAAAAAAATTCGCTATTTTTTTTTCGGCCTTTTGTTTTCGAGATTTTTGTTTTCGAGATTTTTTTATTCGATATTATCACTATGAACCCTCCATGTGTGTGGTAAACGTGTCCCTACAGAGACACTAGCTCTCCCTGTGTGTGGTACACATGTCCCTACAGAGACACTAGCTCTCCCTGTGTGAGTTGCACATGTCCCTACAGAGACACTAGCTCTCCCTGTGTGTGGTACACATGTCCCTACAGAGACACTAGCTCTCCCTGTGTGTGGTACACATGTCTCTAGAGAGACAGTAGCTCTCCCTGTGTGTGATACACATGTCCCTACAGAGACACTAGCTCTCCTTGTGTGTGGTGCACATGTCCCTACAGAGACACTAGCTCGCCCTGTGTGTGGTGCACATGTCGCTACAGAGACAGTAGCTCTCCCTTTGTGTGGTACACATGTCCCTACAGAGACAGTAGCTTTCCTTGTGTGTGGCACACATGTCCCTACAGAGACACTAGCTCTCCACGTGTGTGGTACAAATGTCCCTACAGTGAGGCGCCGCCTCTCCAGGGAAGGACAAGGAGAGAGCTCATCTTAACGCATTCACTATTAGTATATGGAAAAAAGTGGTGACTCAAACTGGGTTTACACTAAATTTATTCTGCCCACTAGTTACCCAAAAAATAAGAAAAGTAGTCAAAAAACATAGTGAGTAAGAAACCAATGGCCCACTCCCAATTTGTAAGAAGTTGAAATGGCGCAGAGGTGCAATTCTCATTTACTCCTAAAGTTTTTCTGGAATTTTTGATAAATCACACTTTTTTGTCTTCCGGTTTCAGTGGGAATCTATGACGTGATACCACCGTCATCAGGACAGAGGGTCCCTGATCATTACCGACCCCCCCTATGATTCATCTGCCAGTTAGAGCCACGGCTGCAGCTTCGCGCCGCACTCGGCGGGATCAATGCAGTTTCTCAGCTTCCTCCTGCATATAATATCGTGGAAAAATCGCAACCATCCTGCTTATTTATATATTTATTGGGTATTCATGCGCCTATACAGCAGAAGGTGTTTCAAGGAGCTATGCTGTAAAGTTGCCCTGACAAGGTAAATGCGTCTGTCACGTGAAATGTATCGCCCGATGACATCCTTACTGTTACATAAACACAAACAATGATTTCTTGTATTGCGTGCGAGGGTCCAGGCAAGTGGGCTAAATAAGGCAAATTGGGAAAAATCCTTCCACTGATCACTACCAGCCCACAACCACCCGCTTCCCGGCCCTGGCGTCCCATCCTGGCACAGGAGTTACCGTGGCAGCAATGGTCTGACGCATGAACAAGTCTGGCCTCATTTTACGCCTGTCTTAGCTCATCAGGGCCTAGTTATCCCCACCGAGCCCAAAAGCAGCTCGCCGTGATGTTGGCAAGTTGGCAGCCAAACCTGGTAGGAGACCTCTGCCTGAATAAAGGCGCCATTATTCCGAGCCCCCGCCCCACCCGGACTGTCCCAGTGCTCTTGATCCCCCCTCAATGGACCAAAGTTGGAGGGTGTCGAGTTGGCCTTCTTTTCCTGACTTCTCTTCCAGTGTTGCTAGGGGCGACGCGGAGCTCAGGCGAGGCCAATTTACAAATTCCTGCCATGTTCTATTCGCGCGCTTCTGCTGGCAGTTGGCAAAGCGCCCAGCCAAGCACATAGGGTAGAAAGGGGTAAATAGTGAGAACAGGGCACGGGCGAGCGAGGAATAAAAGTGGGGGCATGATAACATGGTAAAGAAAAGTGATACGGCAGGAGGGGCTGATTTAACGGGTGCAGTAAGGAGAAAAGTGGGCTGGAGAGATGCCAAAGGACCCCAAAGGACCGCACACAGCAGCTCAATTCTGTGGCATAGGACATAGCGCCGAAGAGCATCAGAGAGCGCTTTATAGAGAACATTGACTGTAGCAGGAGTATCCTGAGCATGGCTTGCTCCCCGGGGTCCTCTGTGCAGAACCCTAAAGTATGTGGGAGACAGGATAGGCCAGATTACAGAAATGTGATGAGGTTGCCTGGCAACGTCCATCATGGCAGCAAAAACTCCAACACACACTGCTTACAAACCTCCACTGGCCGTTAGGGAAATGGGGCAATGACTGAAAAGCTAGTGTGGGTCAGTTTCTCCGGTCAATGTCAGCCAAAGTGGGCCAGTGTGATCAGCTACTTCACTGAGCGGCTAGGAGTCAACAAAAAACACCTTCCCACTGGGTACTGTTCCAACAGTCTGTCAAGATCTCACCCCGGGAGGATAGCTCGGCGGCAACGTGTTCGCCTTAGAAACAAAACAACACTAAACAACACAGGTTAGATCCCCGGGTCCGCGATTAGAAATCTCTGGGAATTTAAGCACGTTATAAATACGCAACTAGAAGAAAAAAACACAATTACGAAACTAAAAAAATAATAATAATAACAGCTCCTCGATGCCCGCGGCCTGTGTGAGCGCTTTAAAAAAAATTCTAATAAATAAAGGAATGAATTGCCATTTGACTGTGGGACACTGACACAATTTCAAGCCCCAGGCCGACCCTGGCTCGGCATGAAATCCCGCACACACACATTCTGCACACCCACATTCTGCATTCTGTGGTGTCCCCCAGGGATCTAATCTCTCTCCCTGGCTGTTCAACCTGTATCTGGCACCCCTTGCCCACCGCATCGCCGCTCTCTGCCCTAATTTCCAGTGCTATGCGGACGATACCCAGCTCATTTTCAGGCTACCCTCAGCCTCCCCCTCTCCTTCCCTCATCTCTGACTGTCTGTCTGCTATCCAGGAATGGTGTGCCGCCAATGACCTCTGCCTTAATGCCAGTAAGACTGAGATTCTACTCATCGGTACACCCACTCCCTCCTTCCCTGCAGCTCTCTGGCCTGCCTCCCTTGGCCCCCTCCCTGCTCCTACCTGCAAGGCAAAAAACCTTGGGGTCATCTTCGACTCCACACTCTCCTTCTCTCCTCATATTTCTGACGTCGCTAAGAAGTCACACTACCAGCTGCACCTCCTCAGAGGTATTCTTCCCTTCCTTTCCTTCCCCCAGAAGCTCACTGTCTCCCGAGCCCTGGTTCTCTCGAAGCTGGATTACTGTAACAGCCTCTATCTTAATCTGCCTGCCTCCACTCTCCGCCCTCTGCAACTCATCCAGAACAGAACTGTGAGACTTGTCCTTGGCCTCAAGCCCAGGGACCGTATCTCTCCAGGACTGAAATCTCTACACTGGCTCCCAGTGGCTGCGAGGATAAAGTTCAAAACCCTCTGCATTGTCCACAAGGCCTTCTGGGGCCTGGGTCCTAAATACCTTCAACTCTCTCTTCCCAAATATCTTCCTTCCCGAGCCCTTCGCTCATCCGCCTCCAACTCCCTCAGGGTCAGCCGCTTCTCCAAGCAACGAGCTGGGGGTAGATCTCTCTCCGCGGCAGGGGCCTCCCTCTGGAACAGCCTTCCTGCCTCCCTGAAACTTGAGGAGAACCATCTACGGTTCCGGAAGCACCTCAAAACCTTCCTCTTTGCTTCTGCTTTCTCTCTCCCTCTCCCCTGCTGAACAGCTAATAGTCCTCACTGAAACTGCACTGATTCTGCAACTGGACCACTCTTAACGGCCTCGGTCCTGGGCCCAGCCACTCTCCACTTGCACTGATGCCTTGGAACCCCTCTGCACTGCGGGACTGTCTCTGTATCCCTACAGCCCCCCCCCCCTTTCCCAGCACTTGTTCTGCACCTACCTTGCACTTGCCACCAGCTGGCCCTATTTATTTATTACTTTACGCCACTTACCTTGTACTGCACTTCCCCCTCCCCTTCCCCTTGCACTTTTTCCCCTCCCCCACCCCTGCACTTGCGCGATCTGAATGACACCTGGCCTAGTAGGATCGTTGTGTGTCTCCCCGTGTTCCCCCCTCCCTGCCTCGTTGCGCCTTGAAACACCTGTGTATAGGCGCGTTACAAATGCCATATCATATCATATCATATCACACCCACATTCTGCTTCCTCTAGCCCACCCTAAATCCACCTCTTTACTCACAGAACCCTGAGCGCCAAGAAGTCGCGCAAACGTGAACATCCACGCTACATCAAGGCCAGGTAAATGTGAGGGCGCCCATGTAATTGGAACATCGCTAACCTGCAGTGTCTACCTGAATTACCTGTATTTAGAGTTTGAGACAGGAGGGGATTAAGGGATTTCCCAGAACCCCGTGTGGCCAGTAGACCACACCTGCCATCACCGCTTCACCAATGGATGAGGGGCGGAAGAGGATAATGGCAAGGTTGGAAAAACGGAAGCTGGCCTCCCATAGCCGAGGAAAGATAACGCCCCGAAAAAGCCTGATCCGGAGAGAAAGAAGCTGGAATGAGAAAAGTCAGAGGTCAGCCGGACACTGGCACGCATAGAGCACCTGCCAAGGTGTGTCCACGTTCGCATGCATCCACTTAATGGTGTGGCACACGTGGGTAGCGTCTTGGCACATAAGACCACACAGATCATTTTCACATGTAACCAGCATCAGAAAGGCACTGATAAAATATGCTTTTTTTCCTTTGCATCTCATTGACGGTCCGATTGCACAGCTAGCAGAGCGCTGGCTTGATATCTGTGCAGAGCCTGCTGACGCAGGTTCGAATCCTGGCAGGGCCAAATTCAGCCCTTAATCCTTCCGGGGTCGATAAATGAGCACCACACACCAGTGGGTGATAATAAGCAGCGCTCTGAGCATTCGTAGCGCTATATGCATGCTAAATTATCGTTATTGTCTACAGTCCACACGTTTGTATCCCAAATGATTGACTCAGCCTTTCATCCTTCTGAAGTCATCCCTCCAATCACCTATAGAACTGGGTTCCTATGGTGACACTGACTGGGACGCTCTTCCCGAGAACCGCGGTACCCGGAGGCTAGCGACCAGAGTGATGCCAGGGTGATGTCACTGTGTGGACGGCAATAATGCCAAATATCAACTCCTGGTCCGACTAGAAAGCCTGCCAGGTCTACTCTGCACGCATAACTCTGATCACCAAGGGACAAAATGACCCGCACGAGACGTGCCGGCTGCTGACAGAGCTTTAGCGCCTAATGCTGTCTTAGGCGCTATAATATCCACAGTGTAGTAGCTCAAACAGACTGAGCATGCGCTGTTGGGATCTGCTTGCAATCTGCAGTCTCAGGTTGGAATCTCAGCAGTGCCTGCTCAGCCTTTCATCCTTCTCAGGTCAACAAAAGGAGAACCACACAAATGTAGGTATAACATCATCGTTTGTGCAGCTCATAGATAATGTAGGCACCTGGCACTACAGGAAAACTGTACTAAGAAAGTTATTAATATTAGTAAAAGCCCCGCAACAGCCAAGTAGCTCCATCAACAGGGCAATGAACTGGCCAAGTGGGGATGCAAGAAACTAGGGAATCCCACATCTGGAGTTAATCCATGAAAACAACTGGACAAATGGTGTTTCTTGGCCTGAAAAAAAAGGCATGTAGGAGCAGGTGGACGCATTATACCCAACTCATGGCCCCTCACCGCCCCCAACACCTGTCCCCTCACGGCCCCCAAATCCCACCCCCTCACTGCCCCGCCATCATAGTGGAACAGTAGGAGAAGAGCCTTATATGAGACTCCATGTGTTATGCCTATACTGCAGCGAGTGTATGAAAGACGATATACTGTGCTCTAGCACCTTGAAGCGTCTCTTGTGCTCGATGGAATTACCCATAAAGGTCTCAGACCAAATAACTGGACAGACTCAAAGAATATGGCAAAGTACTACTTTATTCTCAGTTTAATGAAGCAGGGTCAACTGGCAGGCATCTGACTGATGCTTGCACACTCACACACAAACCTGATTACACAGAGGTCTTACACCCCAATTCGCGTCATCTATGACGCCGTCCTACGTGGCAAACTATAAAAGTTATTCGCAGGAGGGATTGGTTAGGGGAACATGTCTACTTATAGAATACATAGGGGTTAGTACACCTTTGGCTGTCTCTTATCTGTGAGGCACGCCTCGTACTACCTCTAAATACATATAACACTGATTATAGCAAACGGAATGGCAGCGGATTGGTCTATGCAACAATGTATAGCAGGTTACCCCATAGACCCACTGATTGGTTGGCACTCCCACCCAACCTCCGACTTCCGGCTCGGCTAGCAGCACGTAAGCAAAACGAAACTCAGGGGCTCGAGTCACGTTAGATTACTCCCCATTTTCCCAATTAGTCCATCACCTCTCATCAGTCCAGACACAAGCCAAAGTTTCCCTTCTGTAGTTCTGTGCTGGAGCGCGTGGACAGATTGGGTGAAATCAGTGACACTTCAGCTCATTGAAAACAACCCAATATTGGTGGGATCAGTGCAGGAATTGGGCCGGATTTTCACGGATTTGGAATCCAGAAAAAATGTCTGCACGGATCCGAATATGGGAAAACAAACAGCCCATGCCCTTGCTTTGCCACTTTAAGACACTGGGCCTCATTACGACCCTGGCGGAGAACCATGGTGCAATTTGCACCATGGTCCATGGCGCAAAGCTGCCAACTCCGCCATGGTGGTTGGCGGATTTACCGCCCCATTCCGACCTTGGCGGGGCGGTAAGTCCCCAATCCCCATTTACCCTTCCCCATTCCCATTTTTGCCCCATAGGGTATAATGGGAGTGGGGAAGGCGTTAATTACGCCACCGTAAATTACGGTGGCATAATTAACAACAAGTACCGTAGCGCCATGGATTTTTCCGCCTGCAAAAAGCAGGCGTAAAAATCACCATGGCGCTACGGGAACTCGTAGTCAGGCGGAAAGGGGCGCCATGGTTTACGCCGGCGTAAACCCCTTTCCGCCAGGGTCGTAATGAGGGCCACTCTCTCTCTGTCCGGTGATGCTTAATAATGTAATTATGTATATTTAGTACGCCTCTTTAGTTTGAAGCACTTACTCCTTCGGTTAATTTAATTGTTCTAAGTCACCTATATATGTTTTTCTTCTGTTTGTTTGGTCTCTGGTATATGTCCCACTTTTTTTGTATCATCGTAAACTGGCTCACCGCCTTTTGTCATCTTATTTATTGTACAGGCCCCCTTCTGGGAAATGCCACCTGTAAAAAAGTGTATTGTTTAAAGCTTGGATCTAGCTCAAGAGTACCAGATGTCCATTGCGATTAGTCCTTGGTCAGGGGTTGTTGATAAATGGCTGCAGATACAGAAGTGAATGACCAGGAGTGGCTATTGTCTCTCAATAGGTACAAATGGTGGGTGGGTAAAAATGGGAGGGAGTGCATAAAGATGCATGCCGTGTGACGGCATGACTAAAAACCTCTGCTTTTCTTGCCCTGTGTTTCTTTCTAGATTCAGAGATATATTTTAGGCATACATTAGTCTACATGCTGGCAAGTGCAGGCTTCCATTCACAATGCAGAAAATAAAGCAAGTTTCATACTCAGTTTGCTCAGCTGTTTTGTGAAGTCGTTTTATTATGTGATTTCTGCACATTTCAAGGCATCTCTGTTATTTTAGATCTGTGTTTTGTTCACAAGTCTGCCAGTTGTCTGCCATGACCCTGCAGCTAGACGCCTAGTTAAGTATATAGAGAATATTCACAGCACGTTTGGAGACACTTCCAGACACATCCAGGCAAAACCAAAACACTGTCTCGTCTCGGGAGGATAGCTCAGGGGTAACATGCTCACCTTGGAAGCAAGACGACATGGAGCAACACAGGTTCGATCCCCGGGTCCGCGCTTAGAAACCTCTGGGTATTGCGCACCTTATAAATAACCTGTCATTTCATACCTCTCTTTCTACAATTGGCAGCCCTCAAAGCTTACCTTTTCTGGCTTCTGAATGCTGCCACATATATCCCAATGAGCTTGATGCAACACTGGTTGTAGGGCTGAGCTATGCATGCCAGTTTATTCAAGCAATCATCCATTAACTGCAGTTCAATGTCTGCACATTTATTGCATTTAAATCTTTATGCATTTGCACTTTCTGCATTTTCCGTACTGTATTTGCCTCTTTTAAAAAAACAAATTCTGTTTTGTAACTCTGACTCTAAAAAAAAAAAATCTGTTGATCTTGCTCCCTGAAAAATGAGCCAAACCAATGTTAATGCAGTAGATGCAATTGCTGTGGATATAAATGTAAGGCGATATAAAGACATGCTACCATCAGATTGATGGTTAGTTCAAGACATGCCAGGCAAGCAATTGGTCGATACAGACTACGTTCCGGCTCGTACGTGGCCAACTCCACCTATGGGTCAAAGCTATTAACATGGACCTTTAGAATTTGAAGGAGATGGAGAAGATGGCCTGGGAGTAAGAGCTGCCCAAGTGTAACTGGTCCGTTATGCGTTGCTCTGCCCACCCCACTAAAACATGCCCATCACAGATTCTTTTCACCTCGTGTCAATCGGCTGCCCCCAGCTCAGGGTGGCACTGACCCGCAAACCAGTACATGGTACAGCTGTGCTGACAACAGGGGGTAACAGAGTATTTTGTCTCTACGTCTATAAATAATGCTATGTGTGTGTGCAAACACTAATTTGCACACAATTAATTACTTTGCATGTAGGGACCAGTTCAATGTACAACGCATTTTGATATTGCAATATCATTCTCGTCAAACCTGCTGTGAATTAGGCCTAGATACTTAAATAGGCCCCACATATCTAATGGTTACTTTTACAGGCCCAACAATGTGTGCACGAGAGTGTATGCACACATACCATTATTAATAGATATAGTCATTACACCTCTGCCCTACATGATATAGCAAAGTCTTTTCACTATGTTTATTAGTAAAGTTACATGTGTGCAAACACTAACTTATCCATCTCAAAACCCAATGTATATTTACCATAGTTGCTTCAATAGTTCCTCAATATCCAGTGATTACTTATAAAAGAAGGTATGGAAATTGTATATTGTTGCACCTCAGTGCCGCCGTATGTTTTGCATTACTTTCCCAATTCTGGGTCATGGGTATCCAGACTCTTGACTGCAGAAATGTAAACCCAGAAATATTTACCTCTCTTTTTTACTCGATTCTTGCCACAATACACAGGTGGCCATTTCGGTAGGGTAATATGGTATGAGGGTAGGCAGGGAGAGAGGGGAGAGAGGTTTATCTCCTGATTTGTGGGCAAACATAGGAAAAATAAATGCAATAAAAAAAGTCTGCAGCGAAATTCCTGAATTAAAAACATCTGGAGCCGGGTGGAATTCAGGGTGATCTCTAGGAAGTTTATGCAGCAGGAGACTCTAAATGAAAAAATAAATAAAAAGGAGTTTGGGGTATCCGGTCCTAAATCTGAAATAGGGTTGTCAGTAAATGTGTGAACAAACTTAACCTTGAAACATGGGAGTTTAAACAAGATGTCAATAAACAGGAGGTGAGGAATGTGGCGATGACAGAGAAAGGGTAATTGTGTCATCCCCCACCTAAGAGATAAGACACAAACTAAACAAAATGAAAAAAACAGGTAACGAAACGGCAGAAAGTGGAAAAAATGGGGGGGGGGGCGGGGGTCTGCTGTCAGTTAAGCAAAAAAATAAAAGAAAAAATAAAGAGAAAAAGGTTCACGTTAAAAGTATGGATACAATAAAAATGCAAAGCAAAAGAAGTTTGTCAAATATGAACTTACATTTTCAAACTTGCAGTAAACAAAGTCTACAAAACACTTTATTTTTCAACTTCCATTTGCAAACTTCGATTTATTAAGCTTAAGGTTTTCAAACTTTTCACCTATACTTCAGTTTGAACTTGTCCAATGTGGAGTTTCAAGAGGAAGCCGGAGGGCTGCTACTGGCTTGCCTCTATCCCTGCTCCCCCTATCCTCTGCTCAGCACTGGCAATATACTGAGAGTAACTGAACCTGATCAAATGTAGGTCCTATTCTGCGTGCAATGGAGGATTTATGTCCTTGGCAGCGTGGAGTGGGGAGCGACACTTGGCGGCTTACTGGGTGGTGCAAACCGCCATCTTGGGGCGGCCTCCTTTCAACGCAAGACAAAGAGGCTCTTGAAGATTAGCCGAGGGCATATTACGGTTAGTCAAGCATAGGTAATTACACGCCAACAAGATGTCGAGATCGGTGCTAGAATGGGATGTGTTTGTGTTGCGTCCCCGCAAGCTCCGACTAGTAGGTGCGCGCCCCGCCCGGCCGAGGCGTGTGTCACCTACAGTCATAGCAACAGGTCTAGATGGGGGATTTTCCTAAACTTGCTTGTTTATATACCCTCCAGTCCTTTAATTTGAGAGCATGAAGTCATTGAAGGCAATTCCAGGTGAAGAGTTGTCGGGACAGGTTCTCCAAGCCATGAAGCATGCTAAATGGTATCCAATCATTGCATCGAATACAAAGCATTGAATGCCAAAAGCATCGAAAAACCTGCATAAAAAAGCATCGAATGCATTTTTTTCCAATGGTTAAGGTTTTATTTTAAGTATAATGGTTTTAAGGGGTAAAAAAACAGGGATTGGGGGGACCCCCCCATAAAAAAAAATAGAAAAAAAAATGCATTCGATGATTTTTTTTCGTTGCCTTTTTTAGATGCTAAGGCATTCGATGCTTTGGCATTCGATGCAATCACTAGGAACCATGCTAAATAGCAAGCCAAGATGGCGTTCTTATCATAGGGTTTACAAGGTCGATATTATCCACAGCCCGTCAGTGAATTGCTCACAGGGGTGGAGTGCAAAATTAAGGTGTAGAATAAAGGATTAAGCTGTCTTACGTTTACACTGCCATGATTATCAGGTTCCATGATTTTTTGACGAAATTGATTACTTCGAGCTAATTTACTTTGAAGGTATTACTTTGAAATTTGACTTTGAATTTCTTTCTTTTTTCATTTGGGGGATCCACCAAAAACCCTCTTAACCTTCACTGTTACACCCTCCCTATTCCCACCCGTTTTACCCCTTAACCCACCGCTATATATATCAAATTTGAAGAAATTCGAAGTAATGGCGAAATAATTTTGTGCGTTTAAACAACGGGATATTGATTTTCAAAACAGGAGTAGGAATAAAAACAGATTTAGCATTTCTGCGGTGCATTTCTTCTATTCCTTAAAAAGCGTCCCAGTTTTATGGGATTTTCATGCAGGCGTAGAACCTATTGATTCCTATGAAAGCCCCCGGTATTGAGCATCTGCTAAAAGCAGGCGGATTCCATAGGAATCCATTACAATACAGAGTAAAATGAAAAAGTAAAGGTCATTTCAAGCTGCTACATTTCCTCCCCTCTTTCTCCTCTGCATGGCAGCTTCGTGAATCCGCGTCATGTAACCAATAATACTGCCTCGCTAATAGTAGCAGTCTGTAAGCATAAACGTTCACCTATAGTATAATGCAGAGATTCCGGCACTCTGCTGCCCAATAATATAACGGACAGATTCATCAACTATAGCGTATTGGTCCCAGTGCATAACATGTGGGGTTCCTTGCTAGGGATGGGAGAGCTTTATGATATGATATAAGGCATTGATAATGCACCTATACACAAGTGTTTCAAGGCGCGACGAGACAAGGGAGGGGAACAGAGGGAGGACAGAGACAACAATGTTACTAGGCCAAGTGACGTTGAGATTGTGCAAGAGCAGGTGATAGGGGAGGGGAAAAGTGCAAGCGGCGGAGGAGGAAGGGCGAGTGCCGTACAAGGGATTAAAACAACAACAGGTAGTGTGGCCAGCAGGTGGCAAGTGCAAGGGTTAAGTGCAGACAGCGGGTGTCCAGTAAGTGCAGGTAAGGGGACTGTAGTGTTGCAGATACAGACTCAAGTGCAACGGTTGCCAGGAGGCAACCCTTAAAGTGCTCAACTTGAATGCCAGCTCAAACCTTTGAAGGAAAGGTTTGGATCAGCTCTAACCATTCGAAACACCACAGAGCTGGTTGGCGAGCTACAAAAATAAAATAAAAGGAAAGGATGGAGTAGATTGCAAAAAAAATAAAAATATTCTTGGATCAAGTGATGAGATGTGCTTGTTCATCTAATCACTTGTACTCCAAAAAAAAATCATGCGTCCAAGCATCTTGCTTTTGATTGTGCACATCGCCGATGTGCACATTCAAATACACGGTTTCACCTGTTTGTGATTTAATGCAAATAATGGGAGGTTTCAGTGCATTACAAAGCACATCTCAAATCCACAAATGGACTGCTCGTTGAAATTAGAAAAATAGTCACAAGCCCCTTGCGTCATTTTGGAATAGGTGCAAGGGATTGCACAAACACAGAAGCCTCACATCCGACGCAAGAACTAACAGTCGCAAACAACTAACAACACAGATACTGGATTACCCCTCTGGACACAACAAGCCCAATGTACACAATCCAAGCACACTCAGAAAGCCAACACGCACAGACTCCAGCTTCTCCTAGTTCTGCAAACATCAACAGAAGAGCACAACTCTGTCCTATCCCTGCTCCCTCACTAACCTATCTCGCCCACTTTCTTACAGAGTCACGTGAGCTCCGGGAGACCATGCAAATGGTAGCGGTGCGTGGTATAAATCAACGTAACATAGCATTACACGACAGGGTCATTGACAACCCTGCCATGCATTTTTCTTTAAATAGAACGGCAGTAGTATAAACCACTGCTGTCCCATTTGCATTTCTATCCCACAAACAGGGATAGACATGTTTTTTCTTTTCAATATTGCACGTTGATGGGCCATTAAAAGAGCTATCTCTGTGGAATGCAGTTCTACCTTCTTTATTTATCTATGTATCTGTATTT
Source organism: Ambystoma mexicanum (assembly GCF_040938575.1). Taxonomy (NCBI): domain Eukaryota; kingdom Metazoa; phylum Chordata; class Amphibia; order Caudata; family Ambystomatidae; genus Ambystoma; species Ambystoma mexicanum. The sequence goes on from NC_090923.1 coordinate 74,994,829, forward strand.
GTTAAGCACGGAGCCAAGGGCCGGAGTCATCTGGGCCCTGACAGCAAACCAGTGAGGCAGTAGAGTATCTTACCCTAAAACAGGAAGGTTGTAAAGGTTTTTCGGAGGAGCAGATAGTCAGAGATCCCTCGCAGGTGTTGAGGGAACACATTACACAATACTGGAATGAGTACAGAGAAGGAACGTCCTCCGGACCATGACCTGCAAAAAACGCGGAACTACCACTACATTTTGGGAAGCTGATCACAGTTGCCGCGAAGGAACATAGTAAATAAGCTTTGCTGTAAGAAAAACAGGGCCTACGGAATGGACAGCTCGGTGTGCAGTAAACAGAACCTTGGACTTAATGCGGCTTCTCACCAGAAGCCAGTGAAGCTCGGGCGGCAACATAGCTGAGTGGAAAAGCCTAGGAGTATTCAGTGCTGAAGAATTCTGTAAAATCTGGAGCCTCGGCACTAAGAATTCAGGCTGCCCGAGGTAAATGTCATTACAATCTCATTTCATCTCATTTCATCTCCATCTGTAATGGGGCGTGCTACCATCACTTCCAAATAACCCCAAATATGTTGACACTTTGGGGAGCAGCAGTAGGTGGCGAGATGCACTGACTTTGCACTGCAAAAATATACTTTGCACAGTTCCATGAATCAGGGTTTTTGTCGGCAGTGCAAAGTCACTTTTGTGCAGTGAAATGTCACTTTGCACTGTGCAAAAAATTCCATGAATCAGGCCCTAAGTGTTAGCCGCACTCACATCATTCCATGCCTCAGCTCTAAATTGACAAGCATGATGAAGACCCACACTGTATATAAACACTAACCTATTGCTGACACATAACATCGGTTTATAGTGACTGTTTCAACAGTAACAGTTTCGAATGACAAAAGCTCCGACACAAAAGTGTTGAAAAAAAAAGTTTCACATTTCTTTTATTTTTTTTTATGGCCCCCCCCCCCAAAAACCCCTTATTTTACTAAACAAAATTAAAATGAACCCTTGAATATTAAAAAAAATACATTAGAAACTTTTTTTTCTCGAAACTATTGTTTCAAAACTTTGACTGGACACCATAACATCAAAATGTGCATCCTCCCATTCCAAAATGGCACCCATGGAAATATTGTTTCAGCCAAGATGCAATGGGCCAATGAGATGCTTTCTCTACATCACTAAGAAACGTCACAAGTTGCTTGCATAAGAGCAGTGTGCAAACAATTGCACTATCTGCTCAAAATGTTCCCCGGAAATGAAACGCAGAGTTCCTTTCACTATAACAAACCTTTGGGCCCGATTCACATGGTGTTTTATGATGGCGCAATCCCATTGGAAAACGTTCTGTCAATCGGGCCCTTTATATATGCCACACATAGTTGTCACACACAAGGAAAATGCAAACTAAATTAAAACATTATCATAGAATTGTCATATACAAATAAACAATCACACGTCGTGGAAACAAGACGACGCCAACCAAAACAGGTTCGATTCTCGGGTCTGTGCTCAGAAACCTCTTTGTTATTGAGCCTGCTATAAAAAAACTATTTTAATAATAATAATTTCGGGAGTGGCCAACCATTCCAAGATGGAAACTCTGTATATTCAAGGCTAATTGGGTCTATGTTTGGCAGGCTCCACATCTATGAAAAATATCCTAAGCTGCTCACATGTTAGCAATTGCTCTATCTTGAAAGACAAGCAGATGTTTTCATCAATAATAAAAAGCAGAGATTCATTTTTTATAATTGGTTATTTAAAACGTGCTTAAAACCCAGAGGTTTCTCAGCACGGACCCGGGGATCGCACCTGTGTTGCGGCACGTCGTCGTTCTTCCAAGACGAGCGCATTGCCCCCGAGCTATCCTGCCGAGCTTTTTTAATGATTCAATATAATGCACCATCTTACGGCACAGCTCAAAGTTGTCACACACAAAGAAAATGCACACTGAATAAAAACATGATCGCAGAGCATGTTAACACACACACATACGTGCTACACACGTACGGGTAAATAATCAACGTATCGTGAATGTTCCGGCATTTCAAGATGGCACCTGTGAATCTTTTTTTTATTCAAGATGCAGTAGCCTAATGACAGACTCGCTCTGCATAATGGAGCTGCGCCATACTGTAAGGTATCACAAAAGTAGAAAATCATCAACAAGTAACAAGCAACATCAAAACAAAAGTAGCACTTAAAAGACACCTTTGAAAACCCTCCTACCAACTACACAGTTGCATTAGCTTCTGTAAAATGACCAACAATATAACAGTGTTTTCACCCACCATGACGCCATTTTGTTCTGTGCCACTCTGTATGGCAAGAGCTCTGACAGAGAGCTAAAGCTCTGTCTTGAAAGTCCTTAAAAGTTCCAATTCAAAGCAGCTGTATGGGTGAGAGCAGTGGGGGGGGGGTCATGGGGAGTTTGAGGGAGACTGGTTGTCTAGTACTTGCAGTGCAGAACATTATCCAGCAACATACATTGGCCCCCCAGACATGAAGGCTCACAGCTTACCCAAATACCGAAACAAGGCATAATTTTTTTTTTTTTTATTTGATATGGATAATACAATCATCCTTTCAAATATACAAAAAGAAGTGGAAATATACAAAAAAATACAGGTTAACAGTTTAAAACAAGCAATTTGAGTTCACAATCAAGATGAAAATTATGATTGTTAGTTACAGCAAAGGAAAAACAATATCTTATCAATGACATTGAGTTGAAATGATGAATTTGTCCTTGGTTCTAATATTAGTTGACTGATGCTAAGTGCTTCAATACCAAAATCAAAAACGCAATGCAAATCAGGATATAAAGTGATGAAAAGAAAAAAAAAGAAAGACAATTTAAGCAGAATTTTGGTACCAATTATAAAATTATAAAAACCGCAGATACAGTTACATAGACCCTTCGTCTGGTGCGAGTTTGGGAAAAATTGCATCAAAAAAATGGACTATGGCCACTCGCGTACCCAGTCAGGATTATTGGTTATGTTGGACCAAATGTTGTCCATTGACATATAATTGTATCTCGTCAATTGGCATTTATTTAAGTGGATAATCCTTTGATTCACTAACATAGGGCAATACAAAATGCAATGTTCTAATGTTTCTCTTTGAGTCCTGTTAGAGCAAAAACGACAATACTTCTGATCTGTTTGTATCAAGTTTCGTCTCACTAGAACCTCAGTTGTTGACCAGAGATTTAAGCGAAATCTGCGAAATTGGTGTCTGATGTACGGACACGGACATTTTAGTGAATAAAGCGCTGTTACATGCAAAGCTTTATTACCAAAAACTCGAGTGTCAAAATTCTTGTATTTGAAGCATTGCCTTCGAGTTTCTATCCAATCAAAAAGAAAGAGGTTTTGCTTTGCTCGAACCGGGTTCGATAGAATCAGGTCCAACGAAATAGATGCATCAGATAGAGTGTCAATGACTAGACTACACCATGACTTAGTGAAAGTGTGGTCTTGGGCCAGAAGATGGTTGGCCAAAATACCCAGCAATCCCCCCAGAAGCAACACCCAAAATTGATTTCCGAAATAAGGCACACATCTTCCATTTGATTTTGGATTCTAAAGAAAGAATGCCCAATTCATATCGTATTAATGAAAGAGGTGTTCTTTTGGGAAGATATAACAATTGCTTCCAAAAACAATAAGTTGTTCTTGCTAAATATCTAAAGAATCACAATATTGTTCCCCCTGCCCTTTTCATTATGGTGGCTACAAGCAGTGGCAGAGATGCAGAGACCAGACTCAGTTGGACTGCCCTAAACAATGTGTTGGAGTGTCTCACCTTAGCACCTGTTTATGTTCTGTACTAATGGGCAGATAATGCTGGTGGAACGATTTCGCTAGACCCTAAGCTCTGGGTTTAGGAATGCTAATTCACAGTTATGCAATGATAATGATGCCTTACTTATATGGCGCTTTCGCCAATATCACATACAGTATCACCCAACCGACATTGGTACTCGTTCATCGTCCTCGGAAGGATGAAAGGCTGAGTTGGTCTTGCCAGGATTCAGATCAAACACAGATTGCAGCAACGAGTGCTCAACCCGCTGAGCTATTTTACCAGCATGTACTTGACTCTCCCGGGTGCAAACATGACCGGTCAGTCAAGGGCAGAGCGGATTGATTAAAGGGTACAGTGTGACATTGAACCTACTCTTAATATAGGCGCTATGCCCTGTATTAAAGGAAGGTAGCATTTTAGGAATAGAGCTTTTCGGATAGTAACTAAATGTGCTCAGAATTGACAATGGCTCTAACATTGAATGTGATGGACAGGGTTTCCAGAGCTGAGGAAAAACACAATGATATTCATAAGGATAAAGTCAGGAGGAAGCTCCACGTCATTCTGTGGAGCTCTCAGAGTTTTTCAGAGTCAGCACAAGTCACATTTTGGACAGCTTTCCCCAATTGTTTCCTTTGTGCCAATGTTTCTTGTGGAGAGGAAAGCCTTGCGGTTATGGTAAAACGAAACTGCCAAAGTCGTGGTTTAGCAACGAAGATGTGAGCTATGTAGGTGGTAGCCCCCGGTGACAGAAGATGACTCAAGGCCCTAGATGAGGTCTATGGCAGTGCAGCTACTTCGGTTGTTGGGATTGCAGTCTTGGTTGCCATACGTAGTACGCAGGTTGGTCCAGTGGTTTCAGGCAGGTTGGTTGTTGTCTTGCGTAGTCCTAGGTTGCACATCCCACCTATTGCCTGTCCTTTGCAGGAGATGCCAACATTCAAGGTTCCAGACATAGGGCCTTAGGTTGGGTAGTGCAGGTAAAATGCAACGATAATACCGTATACCGTCCAACTATGAATTTGGCGGTAAATTGGAGGATTCAACTCCAGCTATGAGCCACCTTTCTGCCAAACTTTGGCCAAATTACCCCCCCTGCAGTCCAATTGAATGGGGACTAACATTACTACCACCACTTGTAATCCAGCAGTAATACCGTCGGACCAAGTGGGCGTAACGGTATTGCAGTACGGTGGTATGTCGAAAGATTTACTGTCAACATACCACCAAACTCATAATGATCCTCGCAGAGTTAACGCTGCAAAGCTGTTCTCTGTGTACTGCTCCTGTGAACACCACCCGTGTGCACTGATCAGCACGCAGTTGCTTTTCACTGGAACCTGGATTCCTGGTGGTGAGTAACGCAGTCGGTCCTCGAGGGTGAGAGGAAGGGAGAACCACTGTGGTTACCTCTGCTCATTTCTATTCTTTCTATTTCCTTTTATTTATAGAGCGCAATGTTCTCCTTGCCCTATCCTGATGTAACAGAGAGAGGCCAATATCAGAAGGCAATTTATTGTAAAGCCTGATACAGCCAGATATTAAGTAAAGGGAGAACATTAGAGAGATGAGGCGTCTGATATGCATAGGAAGTCAATTTCAGAGTTGTGATATTTGACTAGTAAATCTCCTCCCACCCATGGGTTCCAGAAGGTGACTCGGAGAGTTATCAGTGGAGAGCCGTAATGCACAACATGGAAGGGTCCCCTCAAGGGCCACCTCAGTTTCCTTGCCAATGATTGTGGCTTTTGCCCTTAGATGACCTTAAGGGCCACACGCAGTGATTTGAAGTGAATTCTCTGGCTTACTGTTGGCCACCTTAGACAGTGCAATGCCGCTAGTAGATGGTCACCAGGACCTCTTTTAGAGCGTCATCTTGCCACCAAATTTGGGACTCTTTGGAGTTTATAGATTGCAGATTTAGAGAGGACCAAAGAAAGCCAAATGCAGTAGTCAGGTCCTGAGGACACAAAACTGTTGACAGGAATAATCTGAACACGGATGGAAATGGTATTCGCACCCGGGGAAGAGCACTCAGCCAATCAGGTGGATGGAACAACGGGTGGGAATAGCCAATCCGAAGGCTCTCCCTGTTGCCTCCCCACATTAGAAAAACCCAATTCCCCTCCCCCTTACCCTCACTCCAATGTACCAGCAAGACCAGAGCCTTGCGCTCCGGTCCCCGATGCTTCACCCGTCTGGCTGCTGCCATTATAATAAAAAAGGGACTAGGTCCCTTTTTCAGATGACGGCGGCCATTTTGGAACATGTTTTCCATGGCAGTCATTTTTTTTTTACATTTGTTTTTCTCTGACGGAAATGGGCTTTCTCTGAGTTCTGACTTCACCTCCAGTCGGACGAAAAAAAACAAAAAACTAACCACACCCAGAGAAATCCTTTGCTGGCTTTAAAGCCCATGTGTGCCCCTCAGCCAGGGCGTGAAAGCTATATTCTTATTCTCTACGAATAATTCTATATAGTAAAAAGCCACTTGATCTGCAGGTGTATGTTATGTTAATGAGATTCATACTGTGCCCCGCTGCCATTTTCATGGTCTCCATGTGCTCAGGCGGATCTCAAAAGGAAAGAGGGGTAGGAGATGATTAGTGAATGGGACATGGGAGAGAGCAGAAGAGTGCTTTTGCTGTGCTGTTGGTACCTTCAATTCGGAAAAACCAGTCACTGTATGTTGGGTTTGCTTCTAGATGCCATGGGTTTGGTTTTGTTTTGGTGTGTGATTCTGTACAGTATTATTTTGTATGTCTGTGGTGCACCGTTGGAGATAGAGTGGCTTGTTAGGGGGGGTATGCAGTCTGCTGCATGATTTCCACTTGATGTTGTGGTCGATCTGTGTATGTGTGTGCTGTATTTGGGGGTTGAGTGGTGTTTTTAGGAAAATTGAGAGTTTTAGTAGGGTTGGCTAATGGTGGGGTAGGTGTATGTTCCCTTGTAGGCTTCTTTGTTTCATTTAGGCTGGAATTCCTTACATGGTGGTTAGCGATAGTGCTTTATTTTGTTTGGACGGGCCAGTTTTGTTGAGTTGGTTATGGTGGTGCCGTGGTTTGTGGAGTCTCTACTTGTGTCAAGGTTGGGAGTTTCTCTTAGATGGAATATACTGTTTAGGCGGCGAGTTAAAGTGCCAGCTTTCAAGTCGTTTCCTGATTGTTAGGTGTTCTTCTGTTGTTGGTAGTTCCTTGAGGAGTGAGTTCCAGAGTTTAGCTGAGGTGCACTCGGAGGCTGATTCACCCTATTTCAGTTTCGAATATTGCTTTGCTTCAAGGTGTATGTCATTGCTGGATCCCAGGAACCATTTTGATCTGTAGATTGAGATGTATTCTTGCATGAATTGCGATCTTTGGCCGTGGATTGCTCTGTGGGTTATGCCAAGTGTTTTGAAGTAAATCCTTGTTTTGACTGGTAGCCAGTGTAGGGATCTTCGTGCAGGTGGGATGTGTTCTCTGTCAGTGATTCTGAGGTGTAGTCTTGCTGCCGCATTCTGTAACCGCCCAGAGTTCCAAAGTAGATGCAGTGTGTCTGTTCATGACGCGATGAGGGAGAGGACGGCTGGCGTGTGTTCTGTTTGGGAAGTTGACTAAAGGTAGTATCCGTTTGATTATGCGTAGATTGAAGAAGAACTTCTTTGCTACTGCATTCAAATGTGTCTCTAGCTTGAGGTCATTGCCCATTAATAGTCCGAGACTTTGAACTACTTTGGAAGATTACGGTCGGTTTCACATTACTTTGGCCATGGAATGTGAGGTTGATCCAATTGGTAATCTGTGTAGATGGAGAAAGGGTTGAATCAAGTTTTACATCAATATTTCTCACAAGATGAAGTGGTGCTGGAAAATGACCCATACACTGTGGCCAGAAGTCAGCAGGCCAACATCATGCCTTGTCTTCATCAAGGAGAACCTCCATCTTGCTTCCACTTAATTCTAAGCTATTTCACGGCATACACCTATGAACTGTCTCGAGAAAGAGTTTGAAGCAATGGGCTGTGCCTTTGGTCTCTATCACGCTGCTCTTAAGTTGAATAATAGAGTTTCATCTGTATGAAAGAGCAGCCCAGAAGAATAGGTCATTATTCCTACCAGTGCCACATGGAGATTTAGAAGCAGGGGAGAGAGTGCAGAACCTTCTGGAAAGGAGTCTGGATTCCCAGCGGTATTTCACCCTCAGATTGTAGATTCGGAGCAGGTCCAGTGCCTTCATCTTCCTCAGGTAAGTTCCTCCAGCTGCTTTCATCTTCCTCAGGTAAGTTCCTCCAGCTGCTCTCATCTGCCTCAGGTAAGTTCCTCCAGCTGCTTCCATCTACCTTGGGTAAATTCCTCCAGCTGCTTTCATCTTCCTCAGGTAGGTTCCTCCAGCTGCTTTCATCTTCCTCAGGTAAGTTTCTCCAGCTGTTTTCCTCTTCCTCAGGTAAGTTCCTACAGCTGCCTTCATCTTCCTCAGGTAAATTCCTCCAGCTGCTTTCATCTTCCTCAGGTAAGTTCCTCCAGCTTCTTCCATCTACCTCGGGTAAGTTCCTCCAGCTGCTTTCATCTTCCTCAGGTAAGTTCCTCCAGCTGCTTTCATCTTGATCCGCTAGGTTCCTCCAGCTGCTTTCATCTTCCTCAGGTAAGTTTCTCCAGCTGCTTTCCTCTTCCTCAGGTAAGTTCCTACAGCTGCCTTCATCTTCCTCAGGTAAGTTCCTCCAGCTGCTTTCATCTTCCTCAGATAAGTTCTTCCAGCTGCTTTGGGTTGAGACCAGCGTTTGACAAAGCAGTGTCACAGAAACCCCCCCGATCCCTGTGCAGTTTTTTGAAGCATGCAATCTGACACACTGACACATTTTGCAGCCACCTAATGAGTCAGGGTCCCCACATTCACATCTCCCCAAACTTCTTCCTGGGAAAACAGTGATAAGGTGGATTCCGAAATGAATCTGAGACGCCTATTGGTTCATTCGACATATCTGGTCATGGCTACTTTGAGCTCCCAACCTGGAGACTCAGGAAGGACATGACCATATATGGACATGCTGTCATTTCCATCCTAAAAGGGTAAACACAGCCTCGTTGTGAAATTGGAAACGGTCATTCTCAAAATGAGTGAAAAAAGTGCCTGGAAGAAAGTGAATGCCAGTTTTTGTTTACAAGATATTCATGATATTTGGAAAGATTTTGGGTGCAGACTTTATTGAGAGGTGTTAGAAAACAGGAGGGCGCGGTCCCTCCACTGAAACAGTTATGACATACTTTATATATCAGTATATGTATTATTCTCATAAAACAATGGCTTAAAATAAATTTTCCTCAAGAAACGAACTCTAACACGGCCCTCGGGGAGCAGGTTAACGCCGGTGGAGTAATAAGTGAATTAGTTACCCCCCACTCACACACACATATATGACATTCCACGTGCGTTTTTCTCAAAGAGCGTGTCAGTCTAGAAAAATAGATACCTCTCACGACTAATGGCAATGTATCATATTGGCTGACTACCAACCGCCTCATGCACTAAACGTCAGAAATACAGACTCATAAGTTTGTTCACTAACGTTTGCTCATTACTTTTTGTTCAAAACTGCTTAGCCGAAAGCTTATTCTGCTTATTCTGCTTCACTGATTACTTTGTTGTTCAAAGCGAAAGAGCAAGGCCGCGAGGCTGGGAGTTGTTCGTTGAAACATAACTTAGGCAGCCCCAGAGAGGAATGCCCAATCCCCTCCCTCATCTAGCCTTGGAGGAGAGCAACACGGCATTTAATCATTTCACTGATGCCAGCCAGTCTCGTTAATATGGTAGAAATGCTAGAAAGAAACAGCTAACGGCTTGAATTATGCTTTTCTTACGGCCCCCTTTCCTAAGCCCAGCAGAGCGAGCTGACTCCCAGGACACGAATAGCAAATAGGAGATAGCAAGGCCTGGAATGCGACTCTTCCCCCGTACGCAGCTTGCTCACAAGAACAGAAGCACTGTGTTCTGTTCAACAAAGAAATATGTCTCTAGACTCGCAATGTTGCATATTGTTGCTAAAATAGATGTTTGAATGTGTCATATTCGTCGAAATTGTCAATCATCAGACCCAGTTCAAAGAAACTGTACAATGGGCGTAATGAACATGTCATGACTGATTGCAGGATGTCCATTTTGTATATATGTAACTGGTGTATGTTATTTGCTCTCTTGCGTCCTTCGAGGTCTGGAGACACACGTCATGGGGCGTGAGACCAAGTTGGCCAACTGAGACTATTTGCTTTGCAATAAACACTAGCTTTTGGGAATACAACCTCGTGTCTGACTTGTCAGTTCGTGTGTGGTGATTTGCCTTGTTTCCACTACGCGAGGGTCCCCTAGGGGCCCCTTCAAGATGGCACCCGAACAGGGACCCTCCCCCACTTGTTCCATCGTGTACATTGTAAGATAAGAAAGGCGGAGAGAGCGGCGAGGACGGGACGATCGAGCCGGATCAAGAGGTGTTCGGGGTGCCCCTGTGTAAGTGATGAGACTCCTCTGCAGATCTGCACACATCTGATCCCTGATCGACGTACCTGGCCAGAGAAGAAGGAGGCGAGGGTCCCGAAACGAGGAAGAGCCAAGAGACGCAGACACGACGTCATTGGTTGCATCAGTATACGGACGAATTGTGTCTTGGAAGACAAATTGACTTATCAGGTGAGTCGTACCCCGATTCGAAATAGCCCTGATATTGGTTGCGAGTTGACTTTGCAAAATCAAACGCCCAGTGTAAGGTTGATTAGCCGAGGGTACCTGGGGTATTGTCCACCCTAGCAGGGTTTTTCCGCTGTGCTAGACAATCTTTGGAGAATGGCAAAGTTGCGCCACCTGGGGGAACGCCGGCGTACGAGATGTATGTAAAGTATGGTGTTGGTGCGATAATGTTCTGTGAGATTTGGCATAAGCAAACCAGAAACCAAGAAGATTTTCAGTGGCCGATTAATGGGAGTTTTGAGATTGAGAGAATAGATAACTTGGAGAAGGTGTTGATAAGAAAGAAAGCAAGTCCCGCAGCATTCGATATCCTTAGGGACTGGAGAAGGGAAGCTATGCTTCGTTGGAGAAGTAGAGAGAAACATGCATGCAGGCATAAATCAAAAACTGAAATAGCGGAAGAAAAGGAGGAGGAGGAGTGGACTGAGAGTCTGAGAAGGACAGGTAGACGCAAACAGTTGAACATAGAAAGAATATACCCACAACGAGAATTGCATATGGCAGATGATTTAATAGAAAAAATGTTGACCGATAAAAAGCAGGGTCCAAGACCAGAAAGTAAAACAAACACATCAGGAACCACTGTTCAGCCCCCTCCTGTTGCCCAAACCCCTGCACCCCTCCCAATTGTTCAAATCCTAGCAAAGCCGCAGACTGCGCACATAGCACCTCCCATTAGCCAGCCAGTACCACAACAGTCACTTCCCGTTCCTGTTATGCCATCCGCACCTCCCGCCCTAGAAACAGACACAGTCCCGTCCGTTCCACCAGCGGTTGAACTTGAAACTACGGAGGCGAGATATGGGACTGTACAAAGTGGATGCATAAGAGTGACCCGCAGTGCGATCAGCAAGGAGAGGAAGCAGGAATTGCAAGTTCAGGCAGAGATGTATATAGATGGGAACGATGGGATGACAGCATTGGCCTCGATGTATGACTTCCGAAGAAGCAATGAAAGACAGGTAGTTTTGGAATGCATGGATGAATATTTAGTGGGAAGATGGAAACAGTTAATTGGGAAATTTCAGCCACAACGATTGTTAGATTTAAATGCATTAGCACGTTGTAGAGAAAGAGATGAAGAAGTAAGGGAACATGTATATGGACTTTTTGAGCTTAAAAATTAATTTGATAATAAACATGCTGAAATGTTTACCACACCTGGGTATAGAAGCAAGGACGTTAGGAAAGGGAGGACGCAAAAGGCGATTGTTAATGAGTTATTATTGTTAAAACAGGTGGGGGAGGATTTGAGAGCATGCTATTTGAAGACGAGAGTGCTACTTCAGCAAGTAGCGGGACACAACAGAGGGAGGGGGAACGCACAAGGAAGGAGTAATTCAAATATGCATGGAGGACCGTTGGGCCAGAATCAGTGTGTATGCTGCAGAGAGGAAGGGCACTGGAGAGCACAATGCCCACATTTGCAAAATAGAGCTGGAGGTGGTCAGAGACGACAGCACCGGGGGCACCCAGGAGCAAATGGACCGAATAGAAATAATATGCAGCAGCACCAAAGTAAGCAAGGAGGTCAGAATCAAGCTCAGCATCAGAACACTACCAACCAGAGTCAGGGCCAGAGTAACCAACAACATGGGAACACCCAGAATGGGGGAGCTAGAGGAAGGGATGGGAACATTTTCGATACACAACAAAATGCGTATTACAGCAATAGCAGTGATTACACATCGGACGATGTGTTATTCCCTCAATAGGACAGCCCAAGACAGGGGTCGGAACCAGTGTCTATTCCCGTGAATCAGAAAGGACCCTATGTAGAGATGAGAGTCGGGGATACAGAGCACCGTTTTCTTGTAGAGATGGGAGCACAGAAGTTTTCAATAGATCATCACTTGGTTCCAGATATACCACTGTCAGGGAAAAAGAATATTTCTGTAGGGTTTGCAGGTACACCAGTAATTAACCCAGTGTCCCAATCAGTCCCAGTAACAATAGGTCCATCCACTGAGCATTGTCCATTTCTCTTAACAGATAATTGTGGAGAAAACCTTTTGTGATTGAATTTATTGAAAAAACTAGGTGCAGTTATTCATTGCACTCCCAATGGTGTGTTTTTGACAATTTGGTCACAAGATGCACAGGTGTCTAAATTTTTGTCTAAACCTTTGCCAGGAGAGTTGAGTAAGGTGCCAATCTGTATATGGCCAATAAATGACAATGGGCCTCATTCCGACCCTGGCGTTAACCAAGGCGCTATTAGCGCCTTGGTTGACGCCGTTATTTTTCCGACTCCGCCATGGTGAATGGCAGAATTACCACCCCATTCTAAGGTTGGTGGGGTCGGTAATTCCCCATTCACCAAGGGCCCTTACCCATTCCCATTTTTGCCCCATAGGGCTCAATGGGAATGGGGAATGCGCTAATTACGGCACCGTAAATTACGGTGCCGTAATTAGCTCCTAGGTCCCTTTGAGGGTTGGTTTTTTAACGCCTGCAAAAAGCAGGCGTTAAGTACCAACCCGCAAAGGGAACTCGGAATAGGGCGGTAAGGGTTTAACAGCACCGGTCTCATTAACGGTGACCGTTAACCCTTACCGCCCTACTCGGAATGACCCCCAATGATGTGGGATGCTTAAAGATAGAGCCAGTAAAAATAATTTTGAAAGAAGGGGTCACGCTGCCGCGTATTCCACAGTACAGAATATCAGCTGACGGAGAGCAATATCAGCTGACGGAGAGCAAGGATTGAAAATAATTGTTTCAGATTTGGTGAAATTAAGGGTAATTGAGGAAATTGCAGGTAGTACATACAACAGCCCCATTCTTCCGGTATACAAGAAAGGAGATAACGTGGTACCCTATCATTTCATAATTGATCTGCGCGCGTTAAACAAGGTAGTCGACCCTCAATTTCCCATAGTGCCAGACGTCACCACCATTTTGACAATGATACTTGCATCAGCAGAATACTTTAGCATGATTGACTTAAACAATGCTTTCTTTAGCATTCCAGTGAGCAAGGACAGTAGATATTTGTTCGCGTTCACTTTAGGAGGATGGTCATTCACATTCACGCGCATTCCACAAGGATACACGGAAAGTCTGAGTATGTACAGCAGGGCATTAAAGGACAACTTGATATGCTAGAGCTACCAACAGGTTGTGTATTGCTACAATATATAGACGATCTGTTGATCGCTGCAGACACAGAGACTATTTGTAAAGAAAGTATCATTTTACCATTAACACACTTAGCAGTGCATGGCCACAAAGCCAGCTTGAACAAATTTCAGTATTGTCCAAAGGAAGTGGTGTATTTGGATTACTTACTTTCGAAAGAAGGGAGAAGACTAACGCCAGAGCGAATAGAGAGCATTTCTGGTATGCCAAGAGGTCACACTACCAACTGCACCTCCTCAGAGGTATTCTTCCCTTCCTCTCCTTCCCCCAGAAGCTCACTGTCTCCCGAGCCCTGGTTCTCTCGAAGCTGGATTACTGTAACAGCCTCTATCTTAATCTGCCTGCCTCCACTCTCCGCCCTCTGCAACTCATCCAGAACAGAACTGCGAGACTTGTCCTTGGCCTCAAGCCCAGGGACCGTATCTCTCCAGGACTGAAATCTCTACACTGGTTCCCAGTGGCTGCGAGGATAAAGTTCAAAACCCTCTGCATTGTCCACAAGGCCTTCTGGGGCCTGGGTCCTAAATACCTTCAACTCTCTCTTCCCAAATATATTCCTCCCCGAGCCCTTCGCTCATCCGCCTCCAACTCCCTCATGGTCAGCCGTTTCTCGAAGCAACGAGCTGGGGGTAGATCTCTCTCCGCGGCAGGGGCCTCCCTCTGGAACAGCCTTCCTGCCTCCCTGAAACTTGAGGAGAACCACCTCCGGTTCCGGAAGCACCTCAAAACCTTCCTCTTTGCTTCTGCTTTCTCTCTCCCTCTCCCCTGCTGAACAGCTAATTAATTCTTCACTAAACTGCACTGATCCTGCAACTGGACCACTCTAAACGGCCTTCGGTCCTGGGCCCAGCCACTGATCCCCTGGAACCCCTCTGCACTGCGGGACTGTCTCTGTATCCCTACAGCCCCCCCCTTCCCCAGCACTTGTTCTGCACTTACCTTGCACTTGCCACCAGCTGGCCCTTTTTTTTATTTATTACTTTACGCCACTTACCTTACTGCACTTCCCCCCAACCCCTTCCCGTTGCACTTTTTCCCCCTCCCCCACCCCTGCACTTGCGCGATCTGAATGACACCTGGCCTAGTAGGATTGTTTGTTATGTCTCCCCTTGTTCCTCCCCTCCCTGCCTCGTCGCGCCTTGAAACACCTGTGTATAGGCGCGTTACAAATACCATATCATAACATATCATATCATGCCTATTCCAAAAACACAGAAAGGAGTCTGAGCCATAATAGGCATGGCTTCTTATTGCCGGCAGTGGATTGGAAACTTTGCGTTAATTGTGAAACCAATGGTGGCATTGACGAAAAAGGATGCTGTGATGTCTTTGCAGTAGAATGAAGAATGTCAGAGAGCAATTGAGTTGTTGAAAATTGCATTATGTTCTGCTCCAGTGTTGGGCACATCAAATTATGAGTTGATTTTTGACTGTTTGTATGCGAAAGTGAAGGATGTGCATTGGCTGTTTTGACACAGGAACAAGGTGGAAGAAATAGGCCATGCGGCTATTTTTCTTCCGCGCTGGACCCTGTAGCGCGTCCACTGCCACAATGTTTGTGAGCTGTTGCAGCGGCTGCTGCATCAGTGAAACAAATGGAAGGGAAGGTATTGGGGCACACTTTAATTTTGATGGTGCCACATGCCATAGACGTTCTACTAAATAGAACACAGACACAACACCTCACCTCTGCTAGACTGACTAGATATGAAATCATCTTATTCGCGCCCCACATCCAAATTATGAGGTGTAGCGCTTTGAATTCAGCAGAATTAATGCCACTGCCCACAGAAGAACTTGGTGACAACGAATCACCTCCGCATGATTGCTTAATGGTCACTGAGGAAGAAACCAAGGGGAGAGTTGATTTAAGTGACTCCCCACAGAAAGAGCCAGATGGAGAGTTATTTTGTGACGGCTCTTGTTTTAAATTACCTGATGGCACATCAACTGCCGCCTACGCTATCACTACCCTAGAGAGCGTTGTAGAAAGCAAAACAATCCCCTACAACTCGGCACAAGCTGCAGAGATAATAGCATTGACCAGAGCCTGCGAGATTTCTGAAAATTTGAATGTGAACATATATACTGATAGCCAGTACGCCTTTGGTGTGGTTCATAACTTTGGCCGACTCTGGGCTGAGAGGGGTTTCTTGACATCACATGCGGCCAGAATCCAACATGGCCCTTTGATTGTATGATTGCTGTCTGCACTCACGTTTCCAAAGCACCTAGCAATAGTGAAATGAGAGGCGCATAAAAGAGTGACATGTAAAGTGGGAGAGGGAAACGCATTTGCAGACAGTATTGCGAAACAAACTGCCACTGATTTAAATACCAAAATGATGACAGTACAGTCTGAGGAAGTGCCTTGCATGATAGAAGATGGGATTGCCACTGTCAAAGAAATGCAGGCCAAAGCTACTACTGATGAGATACAAGGGTGGGCTGAGGGCTCTTCTGAATTAGATTTGGAGGGTTGTTGGGTGGACAAGAGAACTAAAAATTGGATGTCGGCGAATTCCTATGTAAATGCAATGGTCACAATGGCCCACAGCCCTACCCACATATGTGCCAAGAAAATAATCCAGCATCTAGCTACGGTATGGGAGAATGGAAACATAAAAAAGAATGCAGCGAGGTTGGTCCAGAACTGCATCACGTGCTTACAGCACAATGTAGGAAAGGGAACGGTGACTCCGACAGGAAGTTTTGGCCCTCCCTCTATGCCTTTTGAGGTAATCCATTTTGATTTCATAGAAATGGAGCGATGCCAAAACTTGAAATATGTTCTAGTGATAATATGCGCTTTCATCAAATGGGTGGAAGCATATCCTTTAAAGGACTGCACGGCAAGGAGCACAGCAAAAGTAATGCTAAAGGAATATTTTTCCCGGTTCGGCCTGCCCCGTGTCATATGGTCAGATAATGGTCCACATTTTGTGGGTGCAGTGATATTACAGATATGTGCAGGTCTCCAGATTGATAAGCGATTCCATAGTTCGAGACATCCGAGTTCGGCCGGTCTTAGTGAACGCCATAATGGAATCTTTAAATCTAAGATCAGTAAGATACTGGGCTCTCCCCGTACGAAATTGTCATGGGGAGGCCGACGAATGTTTGGTGCGCACCTCAGCCTAAGCGGCTTTGCGAAGTTGAGCATCCTGTGCTTAGTACTTATTGTGGCCTTTTAATACAAGATTCATCAGCAGGTGCAGGAGGCTTTACCCGTGAGGTATACTGGTCCGGGGCACGTGCTGGAGCCAGGAGACTGGGTGCTACTTAAAAACTTTGAATAAATGACATTGTTAGCACCCAGATGGTGTGTGCCCTATCAAGTACTTCTGGCAACACAAACAGTGATTCGTGTGGGTGGAAGGAAGGCATGGATCTATGCCACGCACGCTAAAAAGATCCCACCAACGCTGAAAGACTTGCCTGACCGAGACGACCAGAAAGAAACAGCAGCTCCGGAATCGAAAGAAACTGTTGCCAGTCCCTTACTACAGAATATGCCTAAACCTGAAGTGAAGCTTGAAGCGAAGCCTGGAAGGATTGCTATAAAGGAAAAAGGGCAAAGAGTGCCCCAACGTTGGCCAGCTGAATCTGCATCACTGCGGGCCGACACAAAGCGTGTACCACTTTGGCGCCCACCAGCATCTGCCATTGTGCCACAACCTGAAACGAAATCTGCATCACCGCTGCGGCGCCCACAGCCACGTGTTATTGTGCCACAAGACTCTGAGTTTGAGTCTGGGAGTGCACCGGCACTATTCATTGACCACACTGTACCAGGAGCTAAACGGTACAATCGGCGGCCTCGAAAGAAGGAGTGATCGAATCTGCATTTCATTGATCTTTCATCATTGCCTCTGGTTCCCATCATGGATGGAGATGGAACTGGAGGTCTAGAGGAGAGAAGCGTAAGAGTTGTGCAAATCGGGCAACTCAAGACTCGCGGCTCCTTGGTGCGATCATAACAAGCGGACATTCGGACGAGTGCCACAAGGAGAGATATTCACAACGACCACTGCGGAAGAAGGACTGTGAGAGAGAGAATGCCAGAAACAGCTTTAGCCTCCTCCTGCACCACTGCTGATAACAAATTAGGTATAAAGACTGAAAAGTTAGAAAAAACACATTGTCGGAAAAACTGTATGCTGATCTTAACGATAGTTATGTGTGTTATGAGTATGTTAGCACCAATAATGACAGCGTTGATACTATGGTATGTGGAAGCAACGCACCCATTGAATATGCTCTTGTCGGTAATTAATATTTCCACCACTGAAAGCCCAGTTCATGTAATTACTTACACCTTGTCCCCAATGGAAGAGAGGCACAGAGAAGGATATGGGAATAATACCCTATTGCTCATAATGAACATGACGCATGCAGTTTTAAAGAAAAATAATTGCTGGGTATGCACCCATTTACCGCAGCATGCTGGGAAGGGAATAGGTTAGTATGTGCAGCCATTACTATTAGGTTCTGCATGCAGTGCATCACTGAGTGCATTATTTTATGGGAAATGGAATAAGAGTGATACGGGTCAATTAGATAAAACAAACATGAATGAATTTGAGGAAATAATTATGAGACCCATAGGCTGTTTCATAAAGTACGAATGATAATCCAAAAACCTACGCCTAAACCTATATGACGAGATAGATTGTCTCCACCATCCAAAACATCAGTAATCACGTTTTGTGTTAGAGCAGAAGAAAATAAAGATGCAATGCCCCCTTCCTATAAATTGAATTATAGCCCACAAACTGTCCCTTTTTGCCTAAAGAAGAAAGGTTCCTTATTCAGTAGGAACGTTTACTGGTTGCATGAATACAGCCGTTCTCAAAAGAGAAGTCGAACCAGTGTATGTAGGTGATCCTGTTTATTTTATATGCAGAGAAAAAGCGTATCCCTAGTTACCTAGAAACTGGGAGGCACATGTTATTTGGGTTTACTGTTCCCAGGAGTGTTCCTCTTGGAGACAGCAGATGTAGCTAGGCTATCCAGATCTAGGCCGCGAAGAAGTACAGAAGGAGTTTTGATTACAGAAGACTTAACAAAATCATTCGTACCATTTCTGGCCCAAGCAATACATTCCTATAACATAAGGCAACTATCCAGAATATTAGAGAATACAATAAACATAACAAAAGATATACTATACAACATGACGCTAGAAGAAAAGGGGATTAGATTAATGACGTTGCAAAATACAATGGCTCTTGATGTAATCCTGATTGATCGTGGGGGGGTTGCAAAATCGTGGGATCAGCGTGCTGCGTATTCGTAAATGACTCCTGCCCTACGATTTTTGAAGCGATAAGAAAGTTACACGTCCTGAGTTCTGAACTCCATACCATGAATGGGAACTTGGAGGTAGGGTCCTAGTTCTGGGAGATATTACGTGTGTGGGGATGGAAGTTAATTGCAATACTAGTAGTAGTGTTCGGAATATTTATGACTCACTGTTGTTGCATACACTGTCTGCCCCTACTTTGCACTGAGATAAGTGAAGAGTGTATGCATATGGTAACCCAAAAACAAACACATGGCCAATATCATAAAGATACTCATGAAATGAAAACAATAGAAGAATTCATGGCCATAAATATTGTTGAGAATGAAGACACATATAGTGGCATGCAAGTTTCAGGTTCAAATTCAAATTCAGATACTTCAGACACATCATCAGAGGAGAATGCAATGTATGGATAAGGCGTTTGGCCATCGGCCAAAAGGAGGGGTTTGTCAGTCTAGAAAAATAGATACCTATTACGACCAATGGCAATATATCATATTGGCCGACGACCAACCGTCTCATGCACTAAACGTCAGAAATACAGACTCATAAGTTTGACCAATGTGCGGCCATTTTGATGTAGCTAGAATCACCATTTTCTTCACTAACGTTTGCTCATTGCTTTTTGTTCAAAACTGCTTAGCCGAAAGCTTATTCTGCTTATTCTGCTTCACTGATTACTTTGTTGTTCAAAGCAAAAGAGCAAGGCCGTGAGGCCAGGAGTTGTTCGTTGAAACATAACGCAGGCAGCCACAGAGAGGAATGCCCAATCCCCTCCCGCATATAGCCTTGGAGGAGAGCAACACGGCATTTAATAATTTCACTGATGCCAGCTAGTCTCGTTAATATGGTGGAAATGCTAGAAAGAAACAGCTAAAGGATTGAATTATGCTTTTCCTATGGCCCCCCTTTCCTAAGCCCAGCAGAGCATACTGACTCCCAGGACACGAATAGCAAATAGGAGATACCAAGGCCTGGAATGCGACTCTTCCCCCGTAAGCAGCTTGCTCACAAGAACAGAAGCGCTGTGTTCTGTTCAACAAAGAAATATGTCTCCAGACTCTCAATGTTGCATATTGTTGATAAATTAGATGTTCGAAGGTGTCATATTCGTCGGAATTGTCAATCATCAGATCCAGCTCAAAGAAACTGTACAATGGGCGTAATGAACATGTCATGACTGATTGCAGGGTGTCCATTTTGTATATATGTAACTGATGTACGTTATTTGCTCTCTTGCGTCCCTCAAGGTCTGGAGACACACGTCGCGGGGCGTGAGACCGAGTTGGCCAACTGAGACTATTTGCTTTGCAATAAACCCTAGCTTTTGGGAATACAACCTCGTGTCTGACGTGTCGGTTCGCGTGTGGTGATTTGCCTTGTTTCCACTACGCGAGGGTCCCCTAGGGGCCCCTTCAAGCGGTTCAATCTGTAGCCGTTGTTTATTTTGCTTTTTTTCAATCAATTTCTGAAGAATTAATCATTTTCCTATGTGTCAAAATATGATTTGTACAAAGAATCATAAACACTTACATTAGTGAATACATTGTGAAACAATAACTACAGATACAACGATTACAAAAAAATCCTATTGCAAACAGATGTGAATTGAACATTTCGATACAGTCAATTGATGCATACATGAAGCTTATCATATGAACAACTCATAGAGCTAAAGACCATGTAGTTACAACAAAGTGCATGTGTGTCTAACTGTAATGGATTATAATCATTGGCAATAAACCAGGTAATGGTTGTGCTCCAGATACCAATGAGACCAATCCATGGTCACAAAAATGATGAAAGACCAGTCCAGAGATCTGTCCCCCTGCAAAGCTTTTGGGGGGATCAGTGGTTTGACCGGCTCTCTCTCTTTGTGTTTCAGGACTCAGAGAAGTGCTTCTATTGTGACTCTCGAGTGCCCCACGCCAGGGACAGCCACCGGATAGAGAATGTCATCTACCTGATGGGGGAGGATGGAGAGAAGACATGGTGGCAGTCGGAGAACGGTGAGAGGGCCTTGCATAAACAGCAAGGTGTCAAGAAAGCGAGCGCCTGAAGGGTGCTTTCACCACTTCCTGTTGCCACTGCGCATATACTTGTTAATGCAGCAAATGGAAGTGAATGGACCAGGAAAAGTGAAAGTGTCAGTGGGAGTGAATGTGACAGTAGAATGAAGGGTCAGCAGAGTGAATAGGTGAGGAGAGTGAAAGTGTCAGTGGGAGTGAATATGACAGTAGAATGATAGCATCGGTGGAGTGAATGGGTGAGGAGAGTGAAAGTGTCAGTGGGAGTGAATATCACAGTAGAATGAAGGGTCAGCAGAGTGAATGGGTGAGGAGAGTGAAAGTGTCAGTGGAAGTGAATATGTCAGTAGAATGAAGGGTCAGTGGAAGGGAACAGGGCAGTAGAATGATAGCGTCAGTGGAGTGAATGGGTGAGGAGAGTGAAAGTGTCATTGGGAGTGAATATGGCAGTAGAATGAAGTGTCAGTGGAATGGAACAGGGCAGTAGAATGATAGCGTCAGTGGAGTGAATGGGTGAGGAGAGTGAATGTGTCAGTGGGAGTGAATATGACAGTAGAATGAAGGGTCAGTGGAGTGAATGGGTGAGGAGAGTGAAAGTGTCAGTGGGAGTGAATATGACAGTAGAATAAAGGGTCAGTGGAAGGGAACAGTGCAGTAGAATGATAGCATCGGTGGAGTGAATGGGTGAGGAGAGTGAAAGTGTCAGTGCGAGTGAATATGACAGTAGAATGAAGGGTCAGTATAAGGGAACAGGGACGTAGAATGATAGTGTCAGTGGAGTGAATGGGTGAGGAGAGTGAATGAGTCAGTAGAAGTTAATAGGCGGGTAAAAATAATGGGTCAGTAAAGTGAATGGATCAGCATAGGTGAATAGGATGGTAGTATGAATGTATGTCATGGAGCAGTGTGACAGTTCTGCAGGTTATGGGCATTGAGCAGTGTGACAGCTCTGCAGGGTATGGCATGAAACAGTGTGACAGTTCTGTAGCGTATGGGCATGGAGCAGTGTGACATGTCTGCAGGGTAAGGCATGAAACAGTGTGACAGTTCTGCAGCGTATGGGTATGGAGCAGTGTGAGAGGTGTGCAGTTCACGGGCATGGAACAATGTGACTATTCTGCAGTATAGGGGCATTTAGAAGTGGTATAGGTCTGCAGTTCATGGGCATGGAGCAGTGTGACAGTTCTGCAGGGTATGGGCATGGAGCAGTGTGACATGTCTGCAGTTCCTGGGCACGGAGCAGTGTGACAGGTTTGTGGTTCATGGGCATGGAACAGTGTGACAGGTCCGTGGTTCATGGGCATGGAACAGTGTGACATTTCTGTAGCATGTGGGCATGGAGCAGTGTGACATGTCTGCAGTGTATGGGCATGGAGTAGAGTGACAGTTCGTCAGTGTATGGGCATTTTGCAATGTGATTGGTCTGTAATGTATGGACATGGAACAGTGTAACTGTTCTCCAGTGTATGGGTATGAAGCAGTGTGACTGTTCTGCCGTGCATTGGCATGGATCAGTGAGACAGTTATGCAGTGTATGGAAATGGATCAGTGTGGAAGTTATGCAGTGTAAGGGTATGAAACAGTGTGACAGTTATCCAGTGTATGGGCATGGAGCAGTGTGACATGTCTGCAGTTCCTGGGCACGGAGCAGTGTGACAGGTTTGTGGTTCATAGGCATGGAACAGTGTGACAGGTCCGTGGTTCATGGGCATGGAACAGTGTGACATTTCTGTAGCATGTGGGCATGGAGCATTGTGACAGGTCTGCAGTATATGGGCATGCAGCAGTGTGACATGTCTGTAGCATATGGTCAAGGATCAGGGTGACATGTCTGCAGTGTATGAGCATGGAACAGTGTGACATTTCTGTAGCATGTGGGCATGAAGCAGTGTGGTAGTTCCCCAGTGTATGGGCATGGAGCAGTGTAACTGGGCATGGAGAACTGTAACAGTTCACCAGAGCATGGCCATAGAACAATGTGACATTTCTGCAGCATAGGGCATGGAGCAGTGTGATAGGTCTGCAGTTCATGGGCATGGAGCAGCGTGACAGGTCTGCAGTGTATGAGCATGGAACAGTGTGACATTTCGGTAGCGTGTGGACATGGAGCAGTGTGACATATCTGCAGTGTATGGGCATGGAGCAGTGTTAACAGTTCTCTAGTGTATTGGCATGGAGCAGTGTGACTGTCCTGCAGGGTATGGGCATGGAGCCGTGTGATAGTTCTGCAACGTATGGGCTTTTAGCAGTGTGACAGGTCTGCAGTGCATGGGCATGGAACAGTGTGGCAGTACTGCAGTCTATTGGCTTTTAGCAGTGTGAAAGTTCTGCAGTGCATGGGCATAGAACAGTGTGACAGTACTGCAGTCTATTGGCTTTTAGCAGTGCGACAGGTCTGTAGTGTATGGGCATGGAGCAGTGTCACATTTCTGCAGTCTATAGGCTTTAGCAGTGTGACAGTTCTGCAGTGTATGGGCATGGAGCTTTGTGACAGGTCTGCAGGTCATGGGCATGGAACAGTGTGACAGGTCTGCAGTGTATGAGCATGGACCAGTGTGACATTTCTGTAGCATGTGGGCATGTAGCAGTGTGACATGTCTGCAGTGTATGGGCATGGAGTAGAGTGACGGTTCGTCAGTGTATGGGCATTTATCAATGTGGTTGGTCTGTAGTGTATGGGAATGGAGCAGTGTGACTATTCTGCCCTGCATTGGCATGGATTAGTGTGACAGTTATGCAGTATATGGAAATGGATCAGTGTGGCAGTTATGCAGTGTAAGGATGTGAAACAGTGTGACAGTTCTCCAGTGTATGGGCATGGAACAGTGTGAGAGGTGTGCAGTTCATGGGCATGGAACAATGTGACTATTCTACAGCATACGGGCATGGAGCAGTGTCGCAGGTATGCAGCATATGGGCATTTAGCAGTGTGACAGCTCTGCAGTTTATGGCATGGAGCAGTGTGACAGGTCTGCAGTTCATGGGCATGCAACATTGTGACATGTCTGTTGCGTATGGGCAAGGATCAGTGTGACATGTCTGCAGTGTATGAGCATGGAACAGTGTGACATTTTTGTAGCATGTGGGCATGAAGCAGTGTGGTAGTTCTCCAGTGTATGGGCATGGAGCAGTATAACTGGGCATGGAGAACTGTAACAGTTCACCAGAGCATGGCCATGGAACAATGTGACATTTCTGCAGCATAGGGCATGGAGCAGTGTGACAGGTCTGCAGTTCATGGGCATGGAACACTGTGACATGTCTGCAGTGTATGAGCATGGAACAGTGTGACATGTCTGTAGCGTGTGTGCATGGATCAGTGTGACATGTCTGCATTGTATGGGAATGGATCAGTGTGATAGTTCTGCAGCGTATGGGCTTTTAGCAATGTGACAGTTCTGCAATGCATGGGCATGGAACAGTGTGACAGTACTGCAGCCTATGGGCATTTAGCAGTGTGACAGGTCTGGAGTGTATGGGCATGGAGCAGCGTGCCAGTTCTGCAGTGTGTGTGCACTTAGCAATGTGATAGGTCTGTAGTGTATGTGCATAGAGCAGTGTCACAGATCTGCAGTGTATGGGCATGGAGCATTGTGTCAGATATGCAGTGTATGGGCTTTTAGCAATGTGACAAGTCTGCAGTGTGTGGGCATGGAGATGTGTGCCAGTTCTGCAGTGTTTGGGCATGGAGGAGTTTGGCAGTTCTACAGTGTATGGACATTTAGCAAAGTGAAAGTTCTGCAGTGTATGGCATGGAGTAGAGTGACAGTTCTTCGGTGTATGGGCATTTTGCAATGTGATTGGTCTGTAGTGTATAGACATGGAGCAGTGTAACCATTCTCCAGTGTATGGGTGTGGGGAAGTGTGGCTGTTCTGCTGTGCATTGGCATTGAGCAGTGTGACCGTTTTCCAGTGTACGGACATGGAGCAGTGTGATCGTTCTCCAGTGTATGGGCATGGAGCAGTGTGGCTGTTCTCCAGTGTATGGACATGGAGCAGTGTAAAAGTTCCCCAGTGTAAGGGCATGAAGCAGTGTGACTGTTGCGGAGTGTATGGGCATAGAGCCGTGTAACAGTTCTGCAGTGTATGAGTATGGGTCAGTGTATGGGCATGGAGCAGTGTAACAGTTCTGCAGTGTATGGCATGGAGCAGTGTGGCTGTTCTGCAGTGTATGGCATGGAGCAGTGTAACAGTTCTGCAGTGTATGGCATGGGGCAATGTGACTGTTCTGCAGTGTATGGGCATGGAGCAGTGTGACTGTTCTCCACGTTACGGGCATGGAGCAGTGTGATAGTTCTCCAGGGTATGGGCATGGAGCAGTGTGACTTTTCTCCAGTGTACGGGCATGGAGCAGTGTAACAGTTCCCCAGTGTATGGGCATGGAGCAGTGTGACAGTTCTGCAGTGTATTCACTATACAATATAAACGTGTACGTGCTCGGCGCATCTTGTCACAAACTGTCATGCAACACTTTCGCTAATGTCACTTCCTTTTGTGCAAAGTGTCTGTTTTGGGAATACAGTGAGTTTCCCAATCGCTATTGACCATTCATCCCCTTTCCGTTTATTGAGTCACGTTTATAAAATCTTGTTCTCCAATAAGCACACTTTGAGAAAAGGCTCTTACATCAAAAGAACTTTCTGGCCTTAGCCTGGCGGCACTCTAAATACGCATGCGCACGCTATTTCATTCTATTCGTCAGTAGGTGCCGAACGGTGTGTGCCTGCTTCCATTCCCCTTCCGTAAAGAAGTGCTCCAGTATTTATTCAGAAATGTTTGAGATATTTTAGAGTTTGCAAATCAGCAGTCCCATTGTTGGGTGCACTAAGGAGGGTGGGAACCGAGTTCTTTAAAAGGAGGTGCGAGCAAGCCTTACCCAACCACAGGTCCAAACAAACCATTTTAGAGCACATTTTGCAGCAAGAATTGGAAAAAAGCCATAAGATTTACAGGCAGGTCTAAACATATAACATTTCAGCAACTGTCGCCTAACCTGCTGAGCTGCCTTTCTTCAGCATTTTGCTTTTGCAGCTCCACCTCCCTCCTACTTCTTCTGTGCTTGTCAAATAGCTTTGGCCTGTTCAGCCCTCTCCTTACCCTTCCACCCCAGCAATAGGGCTCAGGTGGTCCATTGATGAAGCAACCTTCCTACTTTGAAGTGAGCAGCACATGCTAATTTTGCAAGATGCATGCACACACCTATCAGAGCAGGGGCGTAGGAGACCCATAAAATCTGGGGGGACAGGGGACACCTTGGGGACTTTGTTTTTTTTTTATTTATTTGTTGTGTTTTAGTCAGAGGACTCGAATTTTTACTAATTCAAAATAGCAGTAGGTATTAAATTACATATATCATCACTGTATAAAACAAGAGAAAAGAAGAAAAACCGAAGAAAATTAAGAAAAAGAAAAGCAGTTCAGAGTATAAAATCCTCCCAGCGATGGCCCTTTAGAGAGATCTTTTATAATACTCTCACCTGCGCTGTAAGTGCAGGTGCTTTATGGAGTTTCGCCAGCCCATCCTATCCCATCCTATCCTATTCCACTTGAACCCTCAATGCCTCAATGAAGGAACACTTTACAGCAGTGTGTGGGCTTGAAACACTTGTGGATAGGCACGTTATAAATGCCATATCATATCACATCAATCATACCTCGGCACCAGGGTGTTGACTGGATTTACATGGATAGCGGAACAAGTGCTGTTTTGAATCTCGAGGCTCTGCTTTATTTTTTTTCTGGGTCACCCAGGTGGCTTATGGTGGCCTCTATTAAAACTTGTCTACAACTCATTATTCAGCTGGTGGTGGGTACCAAAAATGTAGTTGCATCCCTATTTTAAAACAAGCGTTGGCAACGCCAACCATTTTGGCTTTAATGTAGGCATGGAAAAGGCCCTTGCCAAGCACCACCATAGTGGTATTAGGTACCCACTGATGGTAGCAGCTGCAAAATTGTGCAGGTACCTGAACATTTAATAGCAGTGCCTGGCAAATGCCCAATACGTATAGACAAGCAAACACTTGCCATTGCTGGTTTTTATCAGGACTTCAGTGAAGGAAATGCATAGTGCTAATATAGTGATTGATTGATTTTTGATTGATTGATTGATTGTTTATTTGTATAGCGCCTATACACAATGTGTTTCAAAGCGCTTCAAGGGGGAGGGAGCATGGGAGGAATACAGTTACATTCTTACACGTCCTTGAAACAATTAAAAATGTGAATAACTATCATAATCAGCCTGAAGACATTTCAGATAGTGCAAGAGCAATGAACAATTAAGGAGAAAAGGAGTGGATGAAGGCTGTAAGAGGATTCAATTCAACACTACAGCTAAGTCAACGCCTAGTCTATAATACTGAATGAAAACCCTTATTGATATTTCTTTAGGTCCAGTTCATGCGTTCTGGATGACTACCCCTATATAACACCCCTCTCTTGGAATCCCCCTGACCCCACTGAGCCAAGAAGTAGTTCTGTTTTGCAAGTTTAAAAGGTTTATTTGATGATTTAAACAATAGATATATATATGACACTTTATAATAAATTAATAATTGAATAGCACACTTAATCTGATATGATAAAGATTGACAACAGAGAATCTGGCACTAGCACACTTCTTTATAATTACTAAGGAGTTGAGATGAAATGGATAAGGTAGCACACTGGTAATTAGGAACAAAAGTATAATGTGGTAGAGGATGCTTTATGTAAGCTCAGGTGGATGCAATATTCAATGAATGCAGTACAGAAAATACTCAATATGATTTCAACCAAACAATGTAATCACTCTTCTCTGGCTATTCACTCCCCCCCCTCTTTATGCAATGCAAGGAAATGGGAGGAAAACACACAGTTCTCAGAAATGCAATCAAAGTAATCAGTTCAATCCCCCCCAAGCTTAGACAACAGAAGTTTAAAACACAGATAGGAGTTTTGAAAACACAGGCCCAAATGCTTTGATATGTGCTAGCAATGGATGAGAAATATGCTGGAAATGCTTTTGAATTCCCTTTCAGAGGTTCAGGGTGAGTGGTATCTAGTTAATATTAGTCCAGGCTCACACTAGCAATGTGCTGGGATAATTAGCAGGTTAAACGAATTTCT
Source organism: Ambystoma mexicanum (assembly GCF_040938575.1). Taxonomy (NCBI): domain Eukaryota; kingdom Metazoa; phylum Chordata; class Amphibia; order Caudata; family Ambystomatidae; genus Ambystoma; species Ambystoma mexicanum. The sequence continues at coordinate 75,022,933 of NC_090923.1, forward strand.
AGCAAATGGAAAGCAAACAGCAGCAGTTTTTACATGTGAAGAAATTGCAAATCGCGGTAAAATTCGCGGATGCGTGTTCCGCGATTGCGGTAAAACTATAAGGGGTAGGAATGCGGTTCTTGGTGCGATTCAAAGCTACGATTCTAAGCTATCAGAGGAAAGTTACTGCAAGTCTCTAGCCCAAACGGTCGCGGAGATATGAACGATTGAATAAAGGTCGTTTTTCAGATTTGAAATTTTAAAGTTCAAAAAGACAAGTGCAGCTTGCGACTAGAAAATGACAGGTGACAGCTAGGAGACAGTTCTACTTAGGTTAAATAGATTGAATTAGATGAATTTAAACTAAGAGATTGGTTCTACACAGTTCTGCTGGGTACTCACACTATATTCTTGAATTAAATGGGCCTCATCACGGATCTGGTCAGGGTTTTAGACTGGACTCTGGTCTGGTCTGGCCTCTGCACTTCACAGTGATCTGGGTCAGCTCTCTCTGCTGGTCTGGGTCTCTCTGGGTACAGCACTGCTTTCTCTCTGGGTACAGCACTGCTTTCTCCCTCTGGTCTGGTCTCTAGTTCTGGATAGATTGAAGTCTCTAGTTTGGCTTTCTGGAGTTTGATGGAGGTAAGTATGGATTTTTCCGGCAGAGCGTCCCGCTGCAGATGGATTTGGAAAGTCCCTATCTGTCCTGTCTGTCTGCTTTTATGTGTTTAGAATGTGGGTGTGTTCTAGCATCACTGACCCTACCTCTCTCTCAGCTTCTAATTGGTCAAACTTCCATTTATCATTTGATTGGGGGAGCTAGGTTGGGTCAGAGTGATGTCATTTTACAGCCTGCAGAAAGTCCACTCCTCCTGTCAACTTACACACAAATCTAGATTTGAAACAAATACATATTTGCAGAGGTACATATTGTTTTAAAATCATATGCACCCATCATGCATTACAGGAGGTATCCCCTGTTCAAACTCTGCTCTTCCTGGGAGCTTGCATTCAGAACTGGCACATATTTCACTTTTTAACTGATTTTGCAATTTCTGACATGGACCCAACTTTACATACATGTGTGCAGGGAGTAGGGACATTAACTGATGAAGTTTCAGATTTTTAACATGCATACATTTAGAGTTATATCCACTTTTCCGCTGACACCCCCCTGAACATGCCACCGGGTCGAAAAACCTCTTAAAATGTGGGCAGAAAAATCACAAGAATTATGGTATCATTTATAAAATTTTCACATGTCCGCTCTATGAGTTATTCATCTTTTTAAAGTTATGTTCTGGCTCCAAAGGGGTGTGGTTTCCCAGGTCACATGGTATAGAAACCAGTCTTTCCAGTTTCTGCCCAGCCAGCTTGCTCTCACAGGCAGTGCCCCTCCCAGCTCCTGCCAAGAGGAAGCTACATTTTACGACTGCGTAATAAAAACCTTTGCCTGAGTGAAGAGGGCTTTGTTCACTCTCCTACAGAGCACAGATAATTCAATTATCAGATAGATGGCATATCCTTAGTGTGGGCAGCAAAAGGAAGGTTGGCCTGGGAACACAGCTGTGACTCAAGTTTCCCTTCTGATGGGGGTAGTTGCCAGGCAGAATCAAGTTCCTTAAGCCAGACTTTCAGCTACTGTCATGTTATTTGTTGCTTTTTAAATTAACTTGCAATTTTACACATGCAGCTAGAATGCTGATTCTAAGTGCAAAACTATGACATTTCAACAGTTACAAAGGCATGTGACACCAAACATAGGTCACTTATTTAATCTAAACATTTTCGATTTTAGTGTCTTTAAATCCAGTGCAACTTAAACTGCTGACTCCATAGCTCAGCCAGTTCTGTTATAAGCATTGTTCTGGGCTCTTCATTTCCCAGATTTTGTAGGCACACAAAACTCCATTCTACCAAATGTCTGCTGGTGTTCAGTGAATATTTTGCACATATTGCAATGTTTGAAATAGGCACTTTGGCTTGCCTTCAGAGAAACACAGGGTGGTTTTAAACTGACGGCTTTTGGATAGTGGTGAGTACTGGTACTGCACCCATTTTTGGGATTTAAGAAATGAATTCCCCACAATTCTAGGTTGCATTTGGCAATCAGCATTGCCATTCCCAATGGTTTCAGACTACTGTGCGGGTAGTCCAATGGTGGTTTTAGGCAGTGTCCTTCTGTGCCCATAACATCGGCAAAAATGAGTGGCAGCCTATTCTTCATGCATTTCCCTGTGCATTTTCTGGGAAGCTCTGGCCATCATGAGTTTTCCATGTCAGTACTGCACAGTTTTGAGGTATGGCTCGGATGCATGGGTAAATACATCCCACAAGCCCCCCTCTTGCGATGGCCATTCTATTTCACGAATGGGACTCGCAAGACCTGGGATGTTTCCTCATCTTCTTCCAATAGATGGCACAGTTCATCATCTTCTTCTCCATCCGGTACTGATCGATCGGTTCTCCTCGCCAGTCCTGATGGGAGTATTGGGCGGTCCACTGCGCCCATTGGATCTTCGTTCCCGGTCTCCGGATCGTCCTCCTTGGCCAGTCTCAAAGTCTTCTTTCTCCTAGGACGACAAAGGAAAAGCGGCAATATCTACTCATAGACGATTTTTTTTTTTTTTTTCCACCACTGTTGAGATAGTGGGGCAGCATATGCATTTTATCATAACGAAACATTACATTCTTATTTTAATAAAAAAAAACAGTATAACTAAGAGACAGTTTCATGCAAATCACAATATTTTAGAGACTAGATGTGGTATGTTTTATGATTGGAACTGAATTAGTCTGATACAGTACCCGCTAGGATTCCAGAGGATTCCTCCAGTTGTTGCAGAGTGTGCCTGGGATGGCAACATTTCAACTGGTTTATGTGGACCCACTTGTCTTCCCCCTCTGCCGAACCGCCTTTGGGGATGTGGATTTTGTAGGCCACAGGGGAGATCTTGTCGATGATCTCAAAGGGTCCTTTCCATGTAGGCAAAAATTTTCGCTGCTTGGCCTGGTTCCTTTGGAAGTTGTATAGATAGACCCGGTCTCCCACCTGATATTCCTTCCTAGAAGTTTTCAGGTCATAATGGGTCTTCATGCTATCAGCTGATCTTTCTAGATTCCGCTGAGCATAAGCAAAAGCATGTTGGAGGTGTTTCCTTAAATTCTCTACATACTCATGAGTAGTGGAGGCATTTATCAGTGTCTGCTCTTGGGTCCTGTAGAGCAAATGCTGAGGAAGCACCATCTTGCGTCCAGTCATCAACTCAAATGGTGACATTTTGGTTGCAGATGAAGGGGTAGATCTGATAGCCATTAGGACCAGAGGTAATCGGATATCCCAACTTGGCCCAGAATCTGCCACAAACTTCTTTAATATGCTCACAATGGTTCGGTTATATCTCTCTACTGCCCCAGAAGAAGCTGGCCGATAAGCAATATGCAACTTCCTTTTGACCCCCAGTATCTCCCACATCTTTGTCATTACTTCACTGGTGAAGTGGCTACCTCTGTCTGACTCAATCCTTTGAGGTAGACCAAAACGGGAAAAGATGTGGTTGATCATCAAGGCAGCTGCAGTTTCCGCCTTGCAATTTGGGGCTGGGAGACATTCCACCCACTTGGTAAACAAGCATGTCACAGTCAACATGTACTTATTCCCCCTAGCTGAGCGAATCACAGGGCCTACAAAGTCGATTTGTAAATCTGACCATGGCAGTGTCATTCCCCTCTTTTGTAAAGGCGCCCGGTGTGTGAGGGATGTCGGCTGAAATTGTGCACACACAAGACAACCCTTCAAATATTGGTTGAGGTCCTGGCCCATGTGTGGCCAGTATGCAACCTCTCTTAAGATTTCCAATGTTGTGTGAAACCCCCTATGACCGGCGGTGGCCGCATCATGGGCGTGACTTAACATCAGGCTTCGGAATGAGGTAGGAACCACCCACTGGTCGTGGCCAGCTTTGGATTTCCTTACCAACAAACCGTCTTGGATCCGGAACATTTTTGGACATTTCATCAACACTCTTAGGTCCTCTTTCCCAATGTAATCGGTATCCGTCAGGGGGAAGTTCTCAGGGTCCTCAAGGTGCTGGTAAAATTTACCAATTATTGGATCCCCCTTCTGAGCGGTAATCAAATCAGCATCAGGGGTCTCCTTACTCCATTGTGCAATTGAAAGGTCGTTGTGAGCATTTGTCTGGGACCTAGTGATGGCAGTGACCTGGATTTCCCCCAACAGGGACTCAATCTCAATTAGATCCCCTTTGATGGCCCCGGTTTTGGCCAGCTGATCAGCTAAGTCATTTCCAGTTTTGTCTGGTCCCTCTACTTTGGAATGACCCTTGATCTTTTTCCAGTAGATGGTCATCCCATTCGATGTGACCAGATCATCAATGTTTTGGATCAACTTCCCATGTTTCAAGGGTTTGTTGTTAGCACATAACATGCCTCTGGTTTTCCAATTAACCAGGTGCTCCACGAACCCGTTCCGTACATAATCCGAATCTGTGATTATGACCAGTTCGCGGAGTTGATGCTGGACAGCAGTGAGGATGGCCTGATGCACAGCCATCAATTCTGCCACCTGACTACTTCGGGGACCAATTTTGTATCCAGCGGAGGGTTCTGGGGACTCATTCACCCATGCATTCCCTACGCCAGCCACCAGTTCTTTCTCCCCGTTGTTGTCAACATGGTAAGAGCATCCATCCACATAGACAGTGGGCATTCCCTCACACTTGTCTTCTTCAAAGACTTTGTGTGGGGAATTAAGGTATGCCTCCATGTTGTCCTTGATTTTTAGACTTTCGTCCTCGAGACAGTTTTCTCTGGCACAATCATGCAAGTCAGCCAGACCTTGCGCGAGGGGACTCTTCTTGTTTTGGCCATATCGGACCTCCACAGGAAAGCCTTGCATTGACAGAATCCAGGAAGTAATTCGGGAATTACTCACATTTCCGGCCCGGATTCTGTCACTTTGGAGATATTGCAGAGGCTGGTGTGGAGTCTCCACTATGATGTGTTCCCCCTGGATAAACGGGCGGTAATTCTTCAATGCCCACACCATTGCCAGGAGTGCCTTCTCACAATCATTGAATTTTTCCTCCACAGAGGATAAAGTTTTGCTCGCATAGGAGATTACTTTATTGACCTTGTCATGCTTTTGGTATAATACTGCCGTCAAGCACGTATTAGAGAACCCCGTCTCCAGGAAGAACTCCTTGTTTCTGACAGGGTAAGCTAGGCAGGGCGCTTGTGAGAGGCTTCTTTTGAGTTGTTTTACTGCCTCGGCTTGTTCTGGACCCCATTCCCACTTGACCCCCCCCTTCAGGAGATGAATCAGGGGTCTGGTGATCTCTGCGTAGCCCTCAATGAACTTTCTGCTGTAATTAGTCAGTCCAAGGAGGCTCCTTAGTTCCCGCAGAGTTGTGGGGTCTTTCAGTTTCTGAAGTGCTTCCACTTTCTTTTCCTGGGGACAGAGGCCCTGAGGAGTAATCTCATGCCCCAAGAAATTAACACGGGTTCTACACCACTGTGCTTTCTGAAAGGAAAGTTTTGCTCCGGCGGCCCTCAACTGTGTCAGAACATAACGGATCTCCGCTATGTGTTCCTCCACAGATGAACTTTTGATGAGGACATCATCTACATAAGCCAGGTTACCCCTCGCACCCAGGTCGGGCATGGCCTTATGTAGGAAAATGTTGAATTCATTGCCGGAGTTGAGGTATCCGAAGGGAGTCCGGGTCCAGGTGTACTGCTGGCCCCCAAAGGTAAAAGCCAGCTTGTATTGGTCCTCCCTACTGACAGGCACAGTCCAGTATCCATTGGTCAGGTCTATTGCAGTGAATACCTGTGACCCCTGGATCTGGGCCAGCCCTTGGTCAATGTAGGGCAGAGGCCATCGGGAAGTATGGACCCGTTTGTTGAGCTCCCTGAGGTCGGCGCAGAGTCTCCACTGGCCGTTTGGCTTCAATATTCCCAGCACCGGATTATTGAAGGTGCTGTGGACTGGACGGATTATTCCCCGGGACTCAAGGTTCTTAATTATTTCAGTAAGGGACTCCATTGATGCGAGAGGCAAGCGATATTGCTTCACAAACACAGGAGTCATGCCAGGGTCCGTGGGGATTGTTGTTGTGTGGATGTCAGTGCGACCACAGTCATATGAGTCTATCGCAAAGAGATCTTGGAAATCCAAGAAAACTTGTTTCAACTTTTGCTTTTGTTCCAGAGTCACACAGGCATCAGCTAGGTTGACTCTCTCCTCCACCATCTGCCTGAAGCCTGGAAAGACTTCTGGTTTGGCTATTTCCGCGGCCTCCTCCAGCTGGGTGGAGAAGTCCCTGGTCAGAGTGCTGATTTGGACCGGAGGCTTCAGGTGGGAAAGGCAGCCCTCATGTACCTGGAAGATCACCTCATCCCTCCTGAAGTCACACGTCACATCTTCCTTACCATAGGGGCAGGAAGTGTACACCAGGAAGTTCCCCCCATGCCGGGTGAAAATCCTGTCTGGTGTTGTATTGTCCTCACTGTCACTGTCAACACAGTCCTTGGGGATTGGTCCTAACAGATCATTTACAAGATCAATGGAGAAATGTCGGTCATCAACCGCCATTCCAATAATGGTGCCTGCGGCTAGAGTAATACTCTTTAAGTCGCTGTTATCCACCTCTATTGGAATGGTGTCATGTTCTATGTTGACTAATGGTGTTGGGTTTACCCCCAACCCTTGCTGTTGGAGAGAAGCATTTAGATGTATGTAAGCATCAGGGTTTTTCAACTCTTGTCCCCTTTTAACTTTCACTTCCAGGGAGAATTGTCGGGTCCTTTCTGGGATGGTGACTTCCTCTTTTACCTGAATTTCAACTGCATAAGGTAGCAATTGAGCTGACCTAAATGCTTTTTCTGGATCATCAAAGCCCATGGGATTATCCGCTAATCGGGACCAAGCTTTGAAGTTTATTAGGTCCAAACTAATGGCAAAGCGATTGAGAATGTCACTGCCTAAGTAAAAGGCGGCAGTGACGTCTCGCACGACCCAACAATTATGGACTATGCTCTTGTTGCCAATGGAGATTTTGAGCATACACCTGCTTGGCAGGAGATGTTTTGAATTGGGTGCTTCCAGGTCCATTTCCCATTTGTCTATCAGTTTGAAGGTGGGAATGGCTGGATCTTTTGGAAGTTGGCGAAACATGGCTTCGCTGATGAAGCTCTTACCGTTGTTCACACACACTCGAGCGAGAACAGAGTCCTTCCCATCATTTAACTGAACAGGGATGAACAACTGCTCTCCAATTTGCTGAATATCAGCCAGGCTTTGAGCTGATTTCACATCTTTCTGGACTATAGGAGTGGGAGTTTCAGATTGTGGATTGGTATAGAATTTCAGAGTGTTTCCTTCCAGCGTGGAATACCACCTTAAACTGGAAGGAAGGTTGATTTTCAGAAATAGAGAGGACCCCCCATCACCAGTCTGTTGTCCTACTGCTATTACTGTCACGTCTGGAATTTGGCCATTCTGGAAGTGAAATTCTACTTGGTCAGATTTTTGTTCAACCATGTGGCATGTGCCGTTTAAACTAACATGGTTGACACTCTGTTTTAATTTTATTGGTCGGCTAGTCTGGGTCCAGAGGACCTTGTTTACACAATCTATCAGGGGTGACAACCTTCTCAGGAGGTCATTCCCTAGTAAACAAGGGGTGCCCTCTGGGGTCACAACTATGACCGGGTGTTTCAACTTATGTCGCCCAATTTTAATGTCCAAATCTGCAGTCCCCTCAACGGGAATTTCCTTCCCGTCAAAGTTCTGGAGTTGTCCAGGAAGTGAGGTGAGAGGAATTTGGTAATTCTCTCCCCTTCCTGCATTCAGTTCATCAAAGGCCCTTCTGGACAGAAGGGTAGCTTGAGATCCAGTGTCCACCAGTGCCGAGATTGTACCCTGCCCCTGTACTTGTACCGGGGCATAATATCTTCCCTCCTTCTCCTCAAGGGGGCACAGATAATGTACATTTTTGGACAACTGGTGGGCTAACTTTCTGGTTTTGGACATCGCGAGAGAAGAATTTTGGGCAGAATTCTGTGGAGAGCCTTGGGAATCTGAAAGAAAAAGTTGGCAACTGGAGATCAGAGCCATTGTGGGTTCCCCTGGTTCCGGTTCTGGGCCGCCCCCCCCTTTTTGGAGGCAGTCCCCAGTATGGGTTTGAACCCGGGGATTTTCTTGCTGTTGGTTCTGGGATGAGATGGTGGGCGGCGGTAGCTCAGTCTCCACATCTCCCCAGTCTGGATTTGCATCCCTAGGGACCCATTTTTCTTTGGGAGGAGTTCCCCCCTCTCTGAAGGAGAAGATCCTTTTCCCAGGATCCTCTGAGGATCCCTCTCCCTCAAATTGGAAGATCTGTACCTCCTCCTCAAACTGAGTCTGTTTGGGTCTTTTGTTTCTCCTACCCCCCCTCTGCTCCTTAGGAGGCAGTCTTTCAGGGGCAAGAGATTTTGTTTCCGGTTCCTGGGTTTCCAGGGGCTGTTTACAAGTGAGGAAGGAAGCTTCCTCCAAGGCTTTACACCCCCCTTCCCTTTGTGCCTCCTCCCTGGGAACCGGTGTGTTATCGGGGTGCTGCCCCCGTCATTGTTCTGGAGCACCAGGTCCAGAGTTGGGTACGTTCTGCTCCGGCATGCTGATCTGAGGGTTCTGCTGCGCCCTCAGTATATGACCCATATCCCGCGCCATGTTTTGAACCTGGCGCTCTAACTGGGAAACCCGCTCAGGCTGATACGGGGCCCTGTTTTCTCCCCTGGGCTGATCCCGGGAAGGGTAGCTGTCCCTCCTCTGGTAATACCCCGGGTTGGGAAGATTTGGGTACCCCTCCACCCTTGGCCTCCCCACTCCCGGATTCAGTGGTCTGGGCTCAGGGAATTGGGGAAAGAAGGATGGATGGTTTTGGGGCTGAAAGTCGGGTGGATATCTGGGGAAAAAGTTCTGCCCAGGGTTTGGTAAATTTCTGCCCTCCTGTGGGAAGTTTGGAGGGAAGTTCCCTGGGTTAGGTGCTTGGCTGGATCCCCCCCCTTGGGCTGGAGGAGTCCACACATAACCCAGGATGGGTCTGTTACCTTTGTAGCGAGGACTTACATAGTCAGGAGAGCGAGGGACCCCATTTGTGGGGCTGCCTCCCTGGCTCCCTGTCTGTGACTGGCCCGAGGACCTTCTGGGCCTAGCATTATTAGGTGCAGGTAGGTTTTTAGGCCCCCCCATCTCCAGATCCAAAACGGGGGTGACCTTTACCTCTGCCACCTTGACAGCAGCAGGGGTGCTGTTGGCTTTGGGGTTTTTCTGGGCATTGCTTTTATTTTCTATGGGCTTCTGCACCTCATAGATCCGGGTAGCCTGTTCAATGACCCAGTCTAAAGATCTTTTCTCATGAAAATCCCTCACAAGCTGGGTCATGATATATTTGGGCAAGGCATGGAAAAATGTATTGACAAACTCTCTACTATCTGTGCGCACCCTTCTGGTGGTTTGCGCAAAAGCACGCTTTAACTCCTGCACAAATTCTCGTGGGGCCTGATCCTCCCCACATTGCAAATTGTAGGCCGCCTTGCGAGCCTCTTGAGGATTTCTGTGAACAGAAAAATGTTTCAGGATGGCCGCCTTATATGTGGACCATCTTAAATGATTTTGGTCCTCCAGCCCCGCAAAGAAACTGGAGTATTCTGGGGAGAATGTCCACTTTACATATTGAATACAGCTTTGGCTGTCCTTCAAATGGAAAGTCTCCATCATTTGTTCAAACAACTCTAAGTGCTCCCAAACAGAATACTTAGCGTTCTTATGGTAAGGCGTGATGACGCTCCTGATCGCCTTAATCTGCTTTAAGGGGTCCTTAAGCAAGGCCCTTTTTGCCTTATTGGCCTTTTTGGTTCGGGTAACCCTTGTCCATTCTTCCTCGGACTCAGAGGCACTGCTCCCAGAGGTTCCCGTCTGTTCTTCCAGGTTTTCCCGGATTCTGCGAGCCTGGGAATGGCTGGCAGAATGTGGGGACCTGGTCTCCTGTGTCCTGCGCAGTTCAGAGGAGTCTTCAGATTCCTCCTTGCTGCCAGGATTTGATGGGTACCCCCTCCACTGACCTAACTGGGCAGAGGTTTTCAGGATGCCCTTAATGGGCCTACTCTCCTGGGGTTCCCCATTGAACTGTACTGTACTTGGGTGCCCATACCCGGATGCCCACCCCTCCATTCCTGAGTGGTACTGGCCTATGAGCCCCATACTCTTAGCTGGATAGTGATCTGCCATCCCTGCGGCCCTGTGCTCATGTGCGCCAGGGGACATGGGGGTGGTAGAGTCCAGGGACTGGGGGAGATGAAGGCCCCTGGTGTTAGGGCTCCTGCGGTTATGGTCAGGAATCTCTCTTTCCCAGCGGACCTCATCTCTATCCGCCCCTGCTCCCTGTTGCAATGCAAGAGCCTGCATTTGTGCTTTCAGTTCCTCTGTTAAGGCCTTACTCGACTCTATCAGTTTCTCCTGCATCGCTACCTGTTGCTGGAGCCTATCATTGTGTTGACAGAGGGCCTCATTCTCCCTCTGTGCTTCCTGGTTGGTCCTGGAGAACTGGGCCAGTCTTTGCTGCAGGAGGTTTACCTCCTGGGCAATGTCCCTATTGGCCTGCTCCTTTCTTGCTAGAGCATCTTCCACCCTTCTGGTGTGCTCTACCAAGTTCTGGTTTTCTTTTTGGAGATCACCCAGCCCCTGGTGGGCCAGGTGATTTTCTTCCATTTTTCTTTTTAAATGGCAGACTTCCTGGCCTAAAGTGTCTCTTTCCTGACTGAGAGCCTGCATCTGTACCGTCAGGTCGTCCCTTTGCCTTTGGAAGGCACCAGCTTTCTGGCGCTCCTGGTCAAACTCTGTCTGGGTATCCAGGTCTTTCAAAATCAGTTTATTGCTCTCTGCCTTCTCTCTATCTAGGTGGCTTTGCAGGGTGACTACCTGCTCAGCACATGCCCTATTGAAGTCTAGCTGTTGCTCCAGCTTTTTCTGGCTTTGCAGTAGGGAGTCCAAACCTTCTTGGTGTTCCTTCTGCAAGGCCAGAAATCTGGTATCCTGTTCTGACTTTTCCTTTTGCAGCACATCCATATCCTCCTTTATTTTAGTGATGTACTGTCTGGTCTCATTTTCTGACTCCTGGCTTCTGTGCAGCCTTTGCTCAGAAGAGTCCAGATCAGATTGGGCCTTCTCTAACGCCATCTGTTGCCTTTTTGCCAGATCATGGCCTTCAGCACATTTATTCTGTATGGCTCCCATGTATAAATATAAATATGCCGCTATCCTAACAATCTTGTCGTGCTCATCTTTGGCCTTAGGAGCCATATATAGTTCACTCAGGGCCACGTGTAATGGACCCTGATCTCTATATATATCTGACCCTGTTTCAGTGACCTGTTGCGTGATGGCCTGCAACCAGACTGTTTGGTCCTGGTGAGTCCATTCACCTCTCACAAATAGTTTGTGTAAGAAGTGCTCTCTGGCTATTTTCATATCTACCAAGGTCGTCATTCTAGAGATTGGTCTCTGTCCTGACTTACAGAAGTTAGTATTTTAGTTTTGCAGAACAGAACTTTTCTTGGAGTGTCCCTTTTGAGGAATGCTTCACAGCGTAATGCAGCGTGGTGATCCGACCGGATGTATGTATCCCGTCAGTTAGCACACTGTATTAAGCTGCACAAGTGGTAAATCTAACCCAACGTCTCGGCTCGAGCCCCCACTTTGTAAGAGGATTCAATTCAACACTACAGCTAAGTCAACGCCTAGTCTATAATACTGAATGAAAACCCTTATTGATATATCTTTAGGTCCAGTTCATGCGTTCTGGATGACTACCCCTATATAACACCCCTCTCTTGGAATCCCCCTGACCCCACTGAGCCAAGAAGTAGTTCTGTTTTGCAAGTTTAAAAGGTTTATTTGATGATTTAAACAATAGATATATATATGACACTTTATAATAAATTAATAATTGAATAGCACACTTAATCTGATATGATAAAGATTGACAACAGAGAATCTGGCACTAGCACACTTCTTTATAATTACTAAGGAGTTGAGATGAAATGGATAAGGTAGCACACTGGTAATTAGGAACAAAAGTATAATGTGGTAGAGGATGCTTTATGTAAGCTCAGGTGGATGCAATATTCAATGAATGCAGTACAGAAAATACTCAATATGATTTCAACCAAACAATGTAATCACTCTTCTCTGGCTATTCACTCCCCCCCCTCTTTATGCAATGCAAGGAAATGGGAGGAAAACACACAGTTCTCAGAAATGCAATCAAAGTAATCAGTTCAATCCCCCCCAAGCTTAGACAACAGAAGTTTAAAACACAGATAGGAGTTTTGAAAACACAGGCCCAAATGCTTTGATATGTGCTAGCAATGGATGAGAAATATGCTGGAAATGCTTTTGAATTCCCTTTCAGAGGTTCAGGGTGAGTGGTATCTAGTTAATATTAGTCCAGGCTCACACTAGCAATGTGCTGGGATAATTAGCAGGTTAAACGAATTTCTAGCAAATGGAAAGCAAACAGCAGCAGTTTTTACATGTGAAGAAATTGCAAATCGCGGTAAAATTCGCGGATGCGTGTTCCGCGATTGCGGTAAAACTATAAGGGGTAGGAATGCGGTTCTTGGTGCGATTCAAAGCTACGATTCTAAGCTATCAGAGGAAAGTTACTGCAAGTCTCTAGCCCAAACGGTCGCGGAGATATGAACGATTGAATAAAGGTCGTTTTTCAGATTTGAAATTTTAAAGTTCAAAAAGACAAGTGCAGCTTGCGACTAGAAAATGACAGGTGACAGCTAGGAGACAGTTCTACTTAGGTTAAATAGATTGAATTAGATGAATTTAAACTAAGAGATTGGTTCTACACAGTTCTGCTGGGTACTCACACTATATTCTTGAATTAAATGGGCCTCATCACGGATCTGGTCAGGGTTTTAGACTGGACTCTGGTCTGGTCTGGCCTCTGCACTTCACAGTGATCTGGGTCAGCTCTCTCTGCTGGTCTGGGTCTCTCTGGGTACAGCACTGCTTTCTCTCTGGGTACAGCACTGCTTTCTCCCTCTGGTCTGGTCTCTAGTTCTGGATAGATTGAAGTCTCTAGTTTGGCTTTCTGGAGTTTGATGGAGGTAAGTATGGATTTTTCCGGCAGAGCGTCCCGCTGCAGATGGATTTGGAAAGTCCCTATCTGTCCTGTCTGTCTGCTTTTATGTGTTTAGAATGTGGGTGTGTTCTAGCATCACTGACCCTACCTCTCTCTCAGCTTCTAATTGGTCAAACTTCCATTTATCATTTGATTGGGGGAGCTAGGTTGGGTCAGAGTGATGTCATTTTACAGCCTGCAGAAAGTCCACTCCTCCTGTCAACTTACACACAAATCTAGATTTGAAACAAATACATATTTGCAGAGGTACATATTGTTTTAAAATCATATGCACCCATCATGCATTACAGGAGGTATCCCCTGTTCAAACTCTGCTCTTCCTGGGAGCTTGCATTCAGAACTGGCACATATTTCACTTTTTAACTGATTTTGCAATTTCTGACATGGACCCAACTTTACATACATGTGTGCAGGGAGTAGGGACATTAACTGATGAAGTTTCAGATTTTTAACATGCATACATTTAGAGTTATATCCACTTTTCCGCTGACACCCCCCTGAACATGCCACCGGGTCGAAAAACCTCTTAAAATGTGGGCAGAAAAATCACAAGAATTATGGTATCATTTATAAAATTTTCACATGTCCGCTCTATGAGTTATTCATCTTTTTAAAGTTATGTTCTGGCTCCAAAGGGGTGTGGTTTCCCAGGTCACATGGTATAGAAACCAGTCTTTCCAGTTTCTGCCCAGCCAGCTTGCTCTCACAGGCAGTGCCCCTCCCAGCTCCTGCCAAGAGGAAGCTACATTTTACGACTGCGTAATAAAAACCTTTGCCTGAGTGAAGAGGGCTTTGTTCACTCTCCTACAGAGCACAGATAATTCAATTATCAGATAGATGGCATATCCTTAGTGTGGGCAGCAAAAGGAAGGTTGGCCTGGGAACACAGCTGTGACTCAAGTTTCCCTTCTGATGGGGGTAGTTGCCAGGCAGAATCAAGTTCCTTAAGCCAGACTTTCAGCTACTGTCATGTTATTTGTTGCTTTTTAAATTAACTTGCAATTTTACACATGCAGCTAGAATGCTGATTCTAAGTGCAAAACTATGACATTTCAACAGTTACAAAGGCATGTGACACCAAACATAGGTCACTTATTTAATCTAAACATTTTCGATTTTAGTGTCTTTAAATCCAGTGCAACTTAAACTGCTGACTCCATAGCTCAGCCAGTTCTGTTATAAGCATTGTTCTGGGCTCTTCATTTCCCAGATTTTGTAGGCACACAAAACTCCATTCTACCAAATGTCTGCTGGTGTTCAGTGAATATTTTGCACATATTGCAATGTTTGAAATAGGCACTTTGGCTTGCCTTCAGAGAAACACAGGGTGGTTTTAAACTGACGGCTTTTGGATAGTGGTGAGTACTGGTACTGCACCCATTTTTGGGATTTAAGAAATGAATTCCCCACAATTCTAGGTTGCATTTGGCAATCAGCATTGCCATTCCCAATGGTTTCAGACTACTGTGCGGGTAGTCCAATGGTGGTTTTAGGCAGTGTCCTTCTGTGCCCATAACATCGGCAAAAATGAGTGGCAGCCTATTCTTCATGCATTTCCCTGTGCATTTTCTGGGAAGCTCTGGCCATCATGAGTTTTCCATGTCAGTACTGCACAGTTTTGAGGTATGGCTCGGATGCATGGGTAAATACATCCCACAAGGCATCCCTGGATAAGACATTTGTATTACACCAGTAGTATGTTCCCAGCTCCAATTAAGTTATTAACTACCCAGGGCTTTGTAATAAACATCCCCAAGTCAGTGGCTTTATCTAAACCGGAACTGGCACTTTATGTGCTCTTTATAGATCATTCTAGTGTTTTTTTAAAGGAATAGGTTATGGCGTAAAATGAGTCTGCGACCCGCGTGGCATCCATCCACCAAACACCCATGAAAGTTACAAAGATAGCCCAAATAACATGATGCTGTGTCGCAAGTGAAGATGCCACACACTCTGGCACCAGCTCCCACTACAGGACAGGTCAGAGGTGAATATATACCTCATTTAAGGTTAGTCCTGACTTCAGACTTAGGCTGCAGGTAGCATTGAGTAAAAAGGGAGTTGATGCAGGAACAGCCTCCTGTGACTGGCTCTTCCTGGAGGGGAACCAGACAGGCGCGCAGAGGACACTGGGGCAGTGGGAGAGCGCCAAGCCCGAGCTCCCCCGTTCCCTCTAATAAATCCGCCCCATGCCGGCCTGCACCTGGGAGAGGGGGGCCACTTTGTGTAGTATCAGCCCCAATCAATGCACAGACAGATATGGTGTAGTTTATATATCTGCAATTAATTCAACAAACGACTTCTAATCATCCTCGTGCAGGCCTTGTGAGCATGGATCAAGCATTAGAAGACGCATTCGTGAGTCCACCCTTTATCTGGGAACATGAGGCGAGGCACCATTCTTCCTTGTACAAATATACCCTCTGTACCCTTCTCGACTCCACATTCTCATCTGCTGTACACCCTTTTCTCCCAAGTCCCTTCCCTGCACCCCACACCAAGTCATTCCTCTAACACACTGCCCTCTGCACTTTCTCACTTGTCTGTACGTCTCTCTCATTTGCAAAATCCAAAGCACCTCCTATACCATGTCTGGCCTACACCACTCTCCCTGTGTTCTGGTCTTTCCTGCTCCCCTCTCTCTCCTGTGCACACTGGTCACCCCGTGCTGCAAACCATCCCTATCTTTCATCTGCACTCCGTTCTTGTTCCCATCTCTCCCCTCCCTTGCTCCTCTCTTTTTCTGTCCTCTGCACCCTTTCTACCCTTTTTCACTTTGCAGTCCCACACTCTACTGCACACCAGTCCCTCGCTTCCCATCCCCCCATGGCCAGCACCCCACAACTCTCATCTACACTTACTCAGCACTTTCTCCTCAGTCTTCAGAGCACCCTCGATATCCTGGCTTACATTTCACAGGTTTTCTCTTGCACGTCTTGCATGACCAACCACTCCATATAGCTTCCCAGAATAAGCTGGAACAGGCATGCCAGATTCATGACCTTAAAAGTGCCCATTGATACCTGCAAGCATGAACTCTTAAGAAATAGTTAGGAGCATGGACATTTGGAAGGGGGGGACAGACACAGAAGTCACTAAATCCACGTACTGCCGAGGTTCTACCCCCAAAATCTGATCGCACTGCGGCCACTCAAGTACGCTGACAGAAACAGCCAGGCTGAATAAAACAGGGTGAAGCTTAGCCAAGACCTACAGAAAATTAGCGTTTGATTTCTTTTAAGAGATGCGCAGGATAGGCACCAACAAGTAGTTTATTTTTGGCATGGACAGAGTTCAGGTCTTTGCTGGTAATAATTTGTTTTATGGAATATAATAACCCTTTGGTCATAGCGCTTCATGGGAGATGCTTTCAGCTTCCAGGCAATGTAATAACAGGTATTATTACCCTCATTTGAACAGCACTGAATTTATGAAAGGTTAAGTGGACCCTGCTGCTGGGTTTGAACTAGCGAAATGCAGGTAGCCCTCATGTCAGAGACCAAGCTTTAGGTGTGCTACCATACAAACTTCAAGCAGATGTGAGTTGGTGGGAAGAGATGGAGGGGTGTGCTTTAAGTGAGGCCTACTGATATTAGAGTGCACATAACGTGTTTTCCCTTGCTTACCTTACACATTACTATGGAAAAGAGCATGCAGGCCACATAGCGGCCCTACTTGAGATTGGCTCATCCTCATTTTACTTTATATGTTTTGATGAGGATTTCGTATACAATGTCAGGCTATCTCAGGCATGGTTTGCACTTTGCAAGCCAGGCCTGGGGTACAGGGACATCTTGGAGAAAATCTAGTCTTTGCCAGATTGTGTGATCCTGTGCCAATCGTGTGACCCCCCCACCCCCCACTGTGCATTATTTTCTATATATGTTTACTTGGGATCACCTAGAAGTGACTCAGTTGGCAGTGTACACTAAAACTAAATACTTCAATCGTAAATGTTCTAACAGAGTTTCTTCTAGCTCCATGTATGCTAAGCATGTTGAGTGAGTGTGAAGAAGGACAAAGTGTCACAGCAATAGATGTCACCTCCAGCTGGGGGGCCTGGTCTCATTTTGGGAAGCAGTTAGAGATACATCGAATTTATAATGTTTTTTTGCAGAGAAACGCATCAGGTGCAGTCAGCGTGATCCAACTCTAAGGAAATAAACTAGAAACAAGAAACAATCTCAAAGTAACCTGACGGTTTAGGGACACTAGTATAGTGTAAGCAGCAAAAATAATCATCACGCCCTTCTCCTTAAAAAAGGCAAAACATAATATACTAAACAGTGTTGTGGCATTTGTATAGAAACTGCATGTACATGTCAATATATACCGGCTCCCAATGTGCACCCTCATTTTGCAACGCGTCACGCATGTTTAGAAACTGCATATCTGACATTGGCACATTGAATTCACCCCAAATAAATCCACTGCCAAAGTCAGATATACAGTTTATAAACACGCGCAGCACGTTGCAAACTGATCAGGGAATCCTGGCCTCTTAATGTTTTATTAAGAGGCCAGGATTCCCTGATCAGTTTGCAACGTGCCGCTGCTGTTTAGAACGCGCATGTTTAGAAACTGTATCTGACATTGGCTCAGGCGCACATTCCCTCCAATAAATCCTCCCAATGCCGCCCTGCACCTGGGAGAGAAGGGGTGGCACTTGACTGACTGACCTTATGGTAGCTGCTGCCTGCTCAGCCAGTTCTCACTCCATAACACACACGCTGTCATGAGCACAGAGTCACTACAGCACACGTCGCTGCCTGGCTTCTCCTTCGTTCTGAAAAACGAAGGCTGAGGCTGCGCAGCAGTGCCCTGCGCAGGCAGGGCACGTGCAGTTTGTTTGTTCCCCGGCATGGGCACGTTCATTAGGCGCAGGTGCGGGGCAGCAGCAGAAGTTGCAGACAGTCCGTCTACTGTAAGCTTTCAAAAGTAAAAGTAGACTCTACTTTAACTTTTGCAAGCTTACAGTCGTAATTTACAGCAGATACACACATAATCTGGGGGGATAAAAGCTATTATATCCCCCCACTTAAAATTGTGGGGGGGATTTATCCCCCCCCGTTCCCTCCATGTCCTACGCCCATGTATCAGAGCCTCAGCCCAGCAGGGCAGGAGCTAGATCGCTGTCGCGGTGAGTGATTTGAAGCGCACAGCACAAAATGAATTTTTAGGTTTCGTTTTTTGTTGTTCCCATGCAAATACATGCAGAACATCCAGGGGGGAAAATTACAGAGCTGCCCCTGTGATACAATGAGTATGGGGTCATCAGCCACCTCTGCTCTTGTGTACTCACCGCCTATATTGTGTGGGACAGCAGGAGTTCCATTTCACTAGACAACAGTGGGCCTCATTACGACCCAGGCGGTAAGTTACCGCCTGAGTCGTACCATTACCACCATGGCGTAAACTATGTTTACGCCATGGTGGTTGGCGGACTTACCGCCCCATTCCGAGGTGAGTGGGTCGGTAAATCCCCATTAACCCATTTACCCTTCCCCATTCCCATTTTTGCCCCATAGGGCATAATGGGAGTGGGGAAGGCGTTAATTACGCCACCGTAAATTACGGTGGCGTAATTAACAACAAGGTCCCTTAGCGCCATGGATTTTAACACCTGCTAAAAGCAGGGACCTCGGAATCAGGCGGTAAGGGTCGGCGCTGTTTACGCCGCCATAAACCCCTTACTGCCTGGGTCCTAATGAGGCCCAGTGAGTTCTTAGCTACACAGACACTGTTAAGTGTGTGACTAACTCTCGCCTGTGTGGCAATGCAGACATTAGTCACACTGTGTGACGTGCTTATGTTTTCCTGCCCCTGCTTGACATCTACTGCAACAGCCTCTTTCTAAATCTGCCTGCCTCTAAGCCCTATGCAGCTCATCCAGAACAGGACTGAAAGCCCTCTCCAGCCGTGAAATCTCTCCACTGGCTCCCAGTGTCTGTAAGGATAAAGTTCAAGACCCTCTGCAATGTCCACAAGGCTTTCTGGGGCCAGGGACTACACTACATCCAACTCTCTCTTCCTAAGCACTTTCTTTCTCAAGCCCTCCGCTCATCCACTTCCAACTCTCTGAGGGTCAGATGCTTCTCCAGGCTGAGAGTGGGTGTAGATCTCTCTCCTCGGCTGGTGCCTCCCTCTGGAACAGCCTTCCCGCCTCTCTCAAACTCGAGCAGGACCACCTAAGGTTCCAGAAGCAACTCAAACCTTCCTTTGCTCTTCTTCTGTCTGTCTCTTTCTCCACGGCTGAAATACTTGTATGCTGCTCTAACTGGTTACATGGCCACCCTTCGAACCTTAATGGGCACCAGGCTCCTTCTCGACCGGTAGCCACATGCACTTCCTCCAGGCGGACTGCGCACTTACTTAGTGCCGGTCACCCCAGCAGTACTTACTTGAGCTTGCCTATTGCACTCTACCCCCTGGGTCCTCTGGTGCTTCTCTCCCTTCCCCCTTTCAATTGCACGATCTGAACGTCACTGGGCCTAGTAAGATCGTTTGTTTTGTCCTCCCTTTGTCTCCCCTTGTCTTGTCGCGCCTAGAAACACTTGTGTACAGACGCGTAACGCGCATTATTAATGACATATCATATCATAGGAACGCTGTGAGAATGTTGCTGTTAGCAGTGATTGGCAGCTCAGTAGAATGTTGGTGAGTGTTGCAGTGTGCAAGTGTTCTGAGTGTCAGTTGGGCCTGAGCTGGGTGTGCTAGAGAATGGCTGGTGGGTGGTCTCTACTAACAGGAACTCTGTATATATGTATACATGTAATTAAAGCCTACCTGGTTTCTACAAGAAGTGGATCACAGCTGATCTGTGTCTAGACTCCATTCCTGCCCACCAGAACACACACCTGCATTTCTGTCACTCTTGCAGCAGGACATTCGGCAGGCATGCAGATAAAAAAACCTATTCCATTCCATAAAGCAACACATTTTCTGAAGAACACTAAATCTAAACATTTCCAGGAGTAGCAAACATTGTCTTCCAGACAAGACGATTAAAAGAGGTTTGCTGAGTTCTGGGGTTCAGAGGCAAAAAGTACCTTTTTATCCAGGAAGAAAACAAAAACTGCAGCAACTTGGCAAGGTGGCAAACCAACACACACTGTGCCATTTCCATGGTTCCTGTCAATGCCGTGGAAGTGTTGCTTCCAGACTGCAAACTCGCTTAGGTCAAATCGGACAAAAACCTGGAAATCGTTAGGAGCAGCACAACGAGGCAACTAGCTCGAGCTTAGGCCTCTGCCTAGGGCAGTGTTCTGAAACTTTTGGCCCTCCAGATGTTTTGGACTACAACTCCCACCAGCCATAGACAGCTTAGTCAATGGTGAGAGATCACGGTGTGCCATAGTCCAACTATCTAGAAAGTCACAGGTTGTAGACCCCTGCCCTAGTGCATCCGCTCTTCTTATGCCGAGCCCCTAGACAATGAGTCAGATGAAGCCTGAATTCCATCATTTTAACTCAAAGAGCTGATAGGCCTTGAGCGCCAGGCAACTGGAGCCCAAGGGCAAGTCTGTTTATAAATGGGTGGTCCCTGACCGAGCCGTGTGGAAGCTCAGAAGTGGAAAAAGAGCTGCAGCCTCCGTGAAGGCAGAGAGCGTGCTCCTGATGATTAATCACCAGAAGTGCAGTACCTCCCACGCCCATCGCGCGATGCTGAGAGGATTCACTATACTAAGACAAATACTGTTCAGCAAAGGGGAATCCAATGTGTGAAGTAATTACTTTGGAAATGAATATTTCGAAAAACTCCTGTCGATGAAAGGACACGATACCAATTTTGACTAGTGTTACTGAACAAATATTCTTTAAAATGCACAATTTGCAATGCATTTTACCCCAACCCCCCCTTAAATGCTACTCAAACATTCTGTCACAAAAGAAACACATTGGGTCAGTTGGAGCACATGGAAGAGTGGCACCGGGAGGCGTGAGGGGGGATTCATTGTCAAGAGTGTTTGTTTTAAGGATGTAAATAGTTGGGCAGAGTTAGTGTTCACAGATGTGTAGATAAACAGGTAGACGCATGTACCTTAACTCCCGCCCCCTCACCGCCATCATACTGGAACAGCAGGAGAAGAGCTGCATGTATGACCCCCTGTGTTGTCCCTATACCACATTGATTGTATGAGAGACATTATGCATTCAGACAACCTTATCAAAAGTACCCACAAGTTGAGAGAGTGGATGGATATCTGCATGCACCAATGGATATTATGGAACGTTGAGTGACATCTGACAGGAGAAGAGTGATGTCATGGATACAATATATGGGAATATGTTGAAACGATATGAAAATACTTAAGAGTGACGATGTAACTGAAGCGACACGAGAAACATACATGCAAAGACGAAGTAACTTGTGGATCAATAAGTGTAAATGCGCAGCAACGCAAGGCAGATGAGACGAATAGAAGCTTGTTATAGATGAATATGTAACGTGGCAAGGACGGCCATGGCTGGAAAATGGATGCCGGCTCGTGAGAAGATCCATTCTAACTACCTAAGAAACAGATCAGGGCTGAAGAGTCAGGAGATGCTGGAGAAGGCTTTGTGCACAAACAAAGAGGAGTTTTTGTTGGCCTAGGATCAAGGATGCAATTTCAAAAAATAACTGCAGTATAAAGGGACGCAGAAGGATAACATACTGAGCGTGAGACACATTTCTCTTAGATTAACGAAGAAGAAAACATATGCAAGAGCCAAGTATTGGACAATTAACAGTGAATAAGGCTCATACTAGATGGAGTGAGCAAGTCTCTAGAGGCCAAGGGAGCAATGACACCCAGTTGAACTGAATCAAATAGCAGTAAGTAAGAGGTTGAAATGAACACAGTTGTGGTCTATTCACACGTGAGGCAGAAGACGAAAACAAGGGCTATAAATTAAGCTACGGTTGAGGATAAATGATGTGCTCACACTCCCGCGAATGTCCTAGAACAGCGAGCAAATGCAAGGCCAATTACAGATGGGACATTTTGGCTTATGGTCAAACTGATAAGAGATGATGGCTGTATTGGGAAAGTGGGGAGTAATCTGACGTGACTCAAGCACCTGGGTTTCAATTTCCTTACGTGCTGCTAGCAAGGTGTAAGTCCAAGGTTGGGTAGAATGCCAACCAATCAGTGGGTCTATAGTGCAACCAGCTACACAATGTTGCATAGACCAATCTGCTTCGATTTTGTATGGTATAATCAGTATTATACATATGTAGAGGTAGTTTGAGGTGTGTTCCCTTAACCAATCCCTCCCGCCAGTAGGTTTCACAGTTTGCCACGTAGGATGATGTCATAGATGAGGCATATTGGGGATAAGGGGTGTGTGTGTGTGTGTGTGTGTGTGTGTGTGTGTGTGTGTGTGTGTGTGTGTGTGTCAGTGTTCTGCCTTAAAGTAGTACTTTGCCATATTCTTTAAATCTGTCCGGTTATTTAGTCTGATATCTTTCATTGGTAATTCCATATAGCCCAAGAGACGCTTCAAGGTACTAGAGCACATGTATAGATCCCTCTGCCAGATAGGTATTTACTGTTTGCCACGTAGGATGACGTCATAGTTGACGTTCATCGAGGTATAAAGCCTTTTGCATAATTGAAATGCGTTTAGAGTGTATGAGCTACAATCCGTTCGCCATTTTTACTTGAAAATAAAGTAGCTTCCCTACTGAAAATAAAGTAGTATTTTGCCATATTCTTTGAGTCTGTCCTAATATATTTGGTCATCCCATTTGGCACTTGGAACACTGCAGGTGCTACTGCATAAAAGTGGTAAAAACGTCAGCAACAATGCATTCAGCAAAAGTACAGGTCGTCAAAAGTGGGCTAGACCTTTACATAAGTCCCAACTCATGTTAATGAGTGCATGATGTATGCAATTTGGCCCAAATTCATATAGCGGGCATCAAGCTTTGCCCACCCAAAAATCAGCCAATGAAGATCTCAGACCAAATATCTGGACAGACTCAAAGAACTCAAGAACATGGAAAAGTATTACTTTATTCTGAGTTTAATGAAGCAGGATCAACTAGCAAACATCAGATGGATGCTTGCACACTCTCACACATACTTGATTACAAAGACATCTTATACCACAATATATGTCATCAATGACATCATCCTACATGGCAAACCATAAAACATGGAGCAGGAGGGATTGGTTGGGGGAATATATCTACTTATAGAATGTATCCGGGTTAGTACTTCATTGGCTGTCCCGTATCTGTAAGACACGCCTTAAACTACAGCTAAATACGTATAATACTGATTATAGCGAACAAAGTGGCAGCAGACTGGTCTATGCAACATTGTATAGCAGGTTGCCCCATAGACCCACTGATTGGTTGGCATCCCCACACAACCTTAGGCTTTTGGCTCGGTTTGTTAAACAGAAATCATACTAGTGCCTCCTTTTGATTCATATTGGCCTAGGCCTAGTTGCTCTATCGGGAAAACCGCGTTGCAAAGTTCTGAAGTAGAATTGACTTTCAAGTGCCACCTTGGAAAAAGCCCTCCATCTTTGGTTCTAAAACTCCTGCTGCTCACTCTCCAGTAATGATTAAGCTATGTTTCCTGACGCTAGAGCAGAATCGACCTTTGAGCCTATGTCAACACTAGGGCTGGCAGAGCAGACTATTTGTCCTGTGCAAACAAGACCTTGCAGTCAGAACAAACTCCCATTCAAAGTGTTATCTATGTCTACAAACCTCATCTTCCCACAAACAGTGTTATACAATGAATGCAAACTGATGCTGCAAGTTTCTGAAGGAATCCTGTGTACATTGGAAAGCTAAAGATCCACAGAACTGACGGCAACAAAGTTTGTCAGTATGGTTAAGGAACCTTGGAGCTAAAGTGAACTCTAATTTAAAGTGTTTTCTGTATCAATAGTCTTAGCCACATTCAAACACAAGAACTGAATGTTAGACAAATTAGAACTGTGTACTTTAACAATAAGCCATTGAATTTGTTTCTTGAAACTAGGATCATCCTAAGCGGGATAATCAACATGACCAGACAGAACAAAGTTGTAACCATTGTATTTTGAAGGCTGGAAAACACTTGAAGTATGTAAAGACAATATTGTTGTATTTGCCATGTGAACTGGGCACAAACCCAAATTTGTAACTTATTAGTTTGGAAATGGGCTGAGCTATTACCAGGATTGTGTATAAATACTGCATGTTTTGTGATGATCAGGACTCACTCTCCTCACAGTGTTTCTGGTACACGCTGCGAGGTGCTGTGAACCAGATAGCTATCTGCTTTGATATTTGATTCTGTGCAGAATAGATCTTTGAAACTTCGTGACTGGCGGATCCAATTTTTGGTGGTACCAAGCCTTGATATTTCCTTGATTTTACAAGATGGCGCCCGAATAGGCACCGTTAAGATTGATGCCATCTCGTTGAAGGTTGACGCCGCTATCGGACCAGAATCGGACGATGAAAAAGGGGGCCCCTTTCTTGGATGAGAAGCGATACCTCAACAGTACTGCACGCCCCGTTCCCTGGACGGTGAGCTTGCGGTCCGAGACGGCATCTTGACGTGGGTCCCCATATCGAGGCGGGTATTTTTGCCGGAATCGCAAGCCACGTTGAACCTTTGTAATCCGATTGGACCTCCTTTAGTTCTTTGATCAGGTGAGTCGTGACCCGAGTCTTAGGTATCCTGATAATTTGTTTTGGCGTATTGCAATTGCAAGTACAATTATTGACCAGGTAATACCAGTATTCTGATATGCCTGGGAAATTGTCTGCCTGCTTCATGGCGTTATTCCGCAGTGACAGACAATCTTGGCTGACCGGCGCCAATGGAGGGGTCGCCGGCGTGTACTATATACTGTAAGCACAGCATTGGTAGTATGGTGTTTAATGATATTTGGCACAGACAAACTAGACATGCTTCTGAACTTCAGCGGCCAATCAATGGTAGTTTTGAAATTCCTCGCATAGAATACTTAGAATCCGTATTATTAAAGAAAAAGGCTAGACCTGCAGCATTTGATGTATTACAGAATTGGAAGAAAGAAGCTATGCAGCAAATTAAGAGTAGAGAAAAACATGTGCGCCGTCATATGACCAACGCCGAAAAAGCGTCGTTATATGGTCAAGATAAACAGTCTGAGTCAGTTAGGAGTATGGACAGGGCTTTTTCACTTGGTATTCAGAAAATCTATCCTTCTAAAGACTTTCATGTATCTGATGAGTTGATTGACAAACTTCTAAATGAACGAAGGCCTGGTGCCACTGCGCCACCTCTGTATGTTCCTCTTGCTGCTGTTTTGCCTATTCCTGCGGTTATTCCTCCTCCCGTAGCTCCTCCTGCTCCTCCTATCTCTCCTCTTAATGTTCCTCTTCCTCCAGCTGTTTTTCCTCCTCTTATCGTTGCTCCTCCACCTGCTCCTCCACCTTTGCTTGCTGTTACGGGTTTGGTGGGTCTACCTGTTGCACCAGTAATAACACCTTTGTTACCGAATTTACAAGATTTGCCTACTCTTCCTCTTCCAAGTGGTTCTGTACCACTTGTAGTTGATCGTGGAGTGGGATCAAGGATTGTAACTCATAATACTGTGTCTCCAGAGGGAAAGCATGAATTGACTGCATGGGATAGACATTGTATGGAGAGTGGTGAACAAGCTGATGTTTTTGCCACACTCTCTAATTTAGATAATTTTCCTGAGAAAAACGTTTTTATTGAAGGATTGGGAGTTCATTTATGTATAATGTGGAACAGATTAGATGATATAGATCTCCCACAACGGTTGAGGGATCTGAATATTTTAGCATATTCAAGAGATACTGCGGAGAAAGTACATGAGCACGTCGAGAGGGTTTTTGAGTATAGAAGGGAGTTGGAGAGGTTACGGAATGAAGATATTGATGGTGATAGTTTGGATGATATGTTAGTATAGAAACGGTTCCTTCCTTGTTGTAAATTGATAAATGAGGAAACACGAATTTGCACAAAAGATGCGATTAGGTGGATTTCAGACATGTCGATAACTCCTGTTGAAGTATATGACACGTATAGTCAGTATACGCAAGAAATGCAGAGGAAAGTGATACAGGTAATGGTAGAATATCTTCAGGATGAATGGATAAAAAGAAAGATTTGTTGTCCCGCAGAATTATTGAATATCTATAAGAGAGCTTTTTCGTTTGACACTTCTTCAGCTGTTCTAGCGCTCGATTTAGCTCTGTTGCTCAGTAAGCGTTCGGAGTTGCCTACTTCTCAGTTGCCTATGAGAGAGGTTCCTCTGACATTTGTCCCAAAAGTTGAGATTCCTGCTAATGTTGCAGCGGGTACACCTGCTCAAGATATTCCTGCACATGATGTGTCACAGTTTGTTCACGTCCCATTCTCGAGACAGGAAGTGAACACCATTAAACAATCTATTCCCAATATTAGGAAGAACCTGACAGGGTTCTACAAAGAGATAGAGTCTGTCTTGCAATCATCAGTATTTACCTTGAGCGATATTGATTTGTTATTTCCCGTACTCCTACCTGTTGATTTTTGGAAGCAGATTAGGACTGTAGATGATGTACCAGGGTTAGGAGATTCATGGGATAATATGGTTAGACTACATAGAGAAAGGCCAGCTGGCGATAGACCGCCGCAGGTAATACTGACTTTGCCTGATAGGATAGTTACAAAATGAAAAGCAATAATTCCTGAAAGAAGGATTATTTGGGACAAACTTACTGCTTGTGTCCAAGGGAAATCTGAGGGTGCTACAAATTCTTCAATCGGTTCGAACAAGTGTTTTCAAATTTCAGTGGACAAGATTTGAGCACAGAGTCTGGAAAATTACTATTTGTGGACAAATTTGTGCGTGGATTGTTGCCTGACATCCAGACGCAAATTATGTCTTCAGAGAGCGCTTGGCAAGCGAAGTCTCAGTCAGAAGTATTGCATATGGCTCAGTACTATGAGAATCATGTCAATAACGAAAAAGAAAGAATTGAAAAGAGAAAGGGAGACCTAAAAACTAAAGTTTTATTGCAACCGATTGTTAGAGGCCCTAGAGGGGGTAATACACAATTTAGGGGGCAGTATGCTCCACAGGGTAATGCGCCTTTGGGTCCTGTAAACATAAACCAGTGTGCTTATTGCAGACAAGAGGATCATTGGCGTGCACAATGCCCGATCCTCCAGCAGAGGTCGAATAATGCATTTGGTGCCATGGGTAGACGATCCAGAGGCCGCCCTGGGGCAGGGGTTCCTGGTAGGAGTCAGTTTTCGCAAGATTCGCAGCAACCTTTTTTGCAGGATAATCAGGCACCGAGTGTGGATAATAGAAACATTTTTGATCATCCTTCTGCTGCTTACCTCTCTGAAGAACTTCCTTTTGACGACATTCTGTTTTGTTAGGATTGCCCAAAGCAGGGTTTGGAACTGACGCCTATTCCCGTTAATCAGAAAGGTCCCTACTTTGAGATGATAGTGGATAATAGGAAACATCTATTTTTGATAGACACAGGGGCATAGAAGTGTTCCATTGACCATTCACAGGTTCCAAACATTCCACTGTCAGGGCAAACCAATGTTTCTGTAGGGTTTTCTGGCACACCAGTAGTCTGCCCGGCTTCTTCGCCGGTACCGATTACTTTAGGTCCATTTACAGACCACTGTCTATTCCTTTTGACTACGAATTGCGGAGAGAATTTGTTGGGGATGAATCTGTTGAAGGTATTCAATGCGGTAATTCATTGTTCATCTGATGGAGTGCGTTTGACGATTTCACCACAGCAACCTTCTGTCTCTCAGTTCTTGACCAGACCTTTGCCGCCGTAATTCAGTGATGTTCCGGGGTGTTTGTGGGCAATTGATGATAATGATGTCAGTGTTTTGCAAATTGAGCCCATTAAGATTATTTTGAAACATGGAGTAAAGTTGCCACGCATTCCCCAGTATAAGATCTCGGTTAATGGTGAGCAAGCTTTGAAGTGCATAGTCTCCGATTTTGTGCATCGTGGGGTAATTGAGGAAATTGCAGGTAGTTTGTGCAATAGTCCGATTTTGCCCGTGTACAAAAAAGGCAATAATGAAATTCCTTTTCGTTTCGTTATTGATGTACGTGCCATCAATAAGATTGTCGCTCCACAATTTCCCATTGTGACTGATGTGACGACAATATTAACTATGATTCCGGCTTCAGCTACTCACTTTAGTGTTGTGGATCTTAAGAACGCTTTCTTTAGTATTCCTATACATAAAGACAGTAGGTACTTGTTCGCGTTTATCTTAGGGGGACGCTCGTTTACCTTCACCTGTGCGCCGCAAGGTTACACAGAAAGTCCTAGCATCTATAGTGGGGCTTTGAAAGAGCAGCTCGACACACTTGAGTTGCCCACCACTTATACCCTGCTTCAGTACGTAGACAATCTACTTTTAGCTGCTGACTCAGAGAGCGCCTGTAAGGAGGGCACCATGTTGTTGCTTATTCACCTAGCACGACATGGACACAATGCTTCACTCAAAAAGTTTCAGTATTGTCGACAGGTGGTCGCCTATTTAGGCGATCTCCTGTTAAAGGAGGGAAGAAGGTTAACGTCTGAGCGGATAAAAATAATTTGTAGCATGTCTGTCCCAAATACACAGAAGGAAGTCAGAGCCTTCATAGGAATGGCTTCTTACTGTATGCAGTGGATCCCCAATTTTTTGTTAACGATTAAACCAATGTTGGCTTTGACGAAGAAGGGCATTTCTTCGCCATCGCCATGGAACTTGGAACACCAGCAAGTGTTTTATCTGCTCAAGACTGCACTGTGTTCGGCACCAGTTTTGGGCACACCAAATTATGAGAAGGCCTTCGTGTTGTATGTGCATGAACGTGATAGATGTGCTTTGTCTGTATTAACGCAGGAACATGGAGGGAAGAATAGGCCGTGCGGCTGCTTTTCTTCCGCCCTTGATCCAGGTGCATGCCCTTTGCCAAGATATTTGAGAGCTGTCGCTGCTGCTGTTGCGTTTATGAAACCGAGTGAGGGAATGGTCCTAGGCTATGCTTTCACCCTGATTGTACCTCACTCTATAGATGTTCTATTAAACAGAACACAAACGCAACATCTCACCTCCGCACGATTAAGGAGATACAAATTGATCTTGTTTGCACCGCACATCAAAATTCAGAGATGTTGCGTTCTCAATCCGGCTGACCTTTTACCTTTCCCGCAAGGTACTGCTTGCAGTGATGAAGAGTCACATGACTGCCTCTACACCACAGAGCAAGAGACTAAAGGCAGAATCGATCTAAAAGATACTGCTTTGAACAATCCACAAGGGGAGCTGTTTTTGTTGGCACATCCACTGCTGCTTATGCAATCACCACATTGAGCACGGTTGTGGAAACCAAAATAATCACGCATAACTCTGCGCAGGCCGCAGAGATTATAGCATTGACTCAAGCTTGTGAACTTTCCGAAGGGCTTACAGTAAATATATATACTGATAGTATGCTTTTGGGGTGGTTCACAGCTTCGGCAGACTTTGGGCAGAACAAGGTTTCTTGACCTCACATGGCAGTAAAATCCATTATGGCTCCTTGATAGTACTGTTACTCTCAGCGCTTGCACTCCCCACTCAGTTAGCAATTATGAAATGCGCAGCACATCAGAAGATTATAGATAATGTGGGAAAAGGGAATGCTTTCGCTGATCAGATAGACAAACAGACTGCCACTGATCTCTCTTCAGAAATGTATACTTCAAGGGAAGCTACAGAGGCCTGTACTTTGGATGAGGGTATCGAATCTGTGAAAAACATTCAAGCTGATGCCTCTTTAGAGGAATCTAAGAAATGGACTGAGGGTTTGGAAAAATTGGATGGTGACGGGTGTTGGGTGGATAAGGTGGAAGGGAAATGGTTACTGCCAGATGCGTACATTACGATGATGGTCGCTATGGCTCATGGTCCCACCCATATCTGTGCACGAAGAGTTACCAAAATGTTGCAAACTGTTTGGGTGAATAATAAGATCTCCAAAGTAGCCAAGCGCTTCGTCCAAAGTTGTATGATCTGTTTACAGCATAATGTGGGAAAGGGCACATCGACTCCTAG
This sequence comes from Ambystoma mexicanum, assembly GCF_040938575.1. NCBI lineage: Eukaryota > Metazoa > Chordata > Amphibia > Caudata > Ambystomatidae > Ambystoma > Ambystoma mexicanum. Next base: position 75,053,195 of record NC_090923.1, read on the forward strand.
GGGTAGTTTTGGTCCACCTTCTGTCCCCTCGAGGTTATACATTTTGACTTTATTGAAATGGAGCGTTGCAACAACTACAAATACGTACTAGTGGTTGTCTGCGCCTTTAGTAAATGGATTGAAGCCTTTCCTGTTAAAGATGACACATCTATGACAACGGCGAAAACCATGCTTATGGAATATTTTCCTAGGTTTGGTTTGCCAAGGGTCATCTGGTCGGACAATGGTCCACATTTTATCGCTGCTGTAATTCTGCAGAAATGCGCAGGATTATAGATCGATAAACGGTTCCATTCGGCTAGGCACGCTCAGAGTGCTGGTTTAGTAGAAAGACACAACGGCATCATCAAGAACAAGCTCGCTAAGACGTGTGCCGGCACCAAACTGAAATGGCCGGACGCCTTACCAATCGTGTTATTAGCTATGAGAACGACCCCGCAAACTAAGACTGGGCTCTCTCCATTTGAGGTGGTCATGTGTAGGCCAGCTAACATTTGGAATTTGCCAAAGCCCTGCTCGCTACGTGATGTTGAACATGTACTTCTTTCTGACTACTGTGGACAGTTAACTAAAATTCTGTATTTGATTTACCAACAGGTGCGAGAAGCTCTACCTGTTAGGTACGAGGGCCAAGGCCACAGGGGAGCTGGTGTCATGATGCCTACCCCCGGGGACCCAGACCAAGTCCAGCAACCCCGGAAGCAGGCATCAAGTTATTTCAAGCAAGCCCAACAACCCCTGCTAGGGGCTATTTGGGTGCTGTCCTGGCGTCTATGGCGCCAGGCTCATATAGAGAGTCAGTCCTGGCGCCGTAGGCGCCAGGCTCATAGATTAAAACTTACCTGATGCAGACCATGCTGCAAATTTACCTGATGCAGACCATGCTGCAAGAGCTCCAAGCCAAAAGAGGCTTGGAAGGGACTACTTTACCTAGGGACTATTTTTTACTCAGGTGGGGCTGGGGAGGAATACTTACCTGGGACTACTTTGGAGGCTATTTATACCACGCCCGAAGAGCAGCACACGCTTCGCGTTATTCTGCATCCCACAGCGTAACGCTCACCGTGCCTGAAAGTCTGCATCCAGTCTTCTGCCACGCCCGCCTCGAGTCTGGAGTTCCTAGAAAATGGGAGAAAGGTTAGAACAAGAGCAATACCTTTGATCCTTACCTGAATTCCCGATCCATCGCGCCTTCGAGCTGGAAGAAAGAAGTTATTTAATGCACGTCGCCTCGCCTGCTGCAGCGCCATGCTGAACTCACCGGCCTTCGCAGCATCTTCACATTCCACCGCATCCTTCTGCATGTTCCCGCCGCACTCCGGCACCTAAGGGGAAGACAAGAACAGCAAGGTGAGCCAAGGAAATACACAGAGGCAATATTAGTTACCCCCCATAGACTTACCTGATTTTACCACCTGGGGTACTATTCCTCTTCACGGGTCGGCGCAGCTTTCACTGCATCCTTGCCGAACACCGGCCCCTAAGGGGAAACAAAAGAACAGCAAGGTGAAACAAAGGGACAAACAAGGGGAAACCTCCTCACCACTATAGAGTTACCTGATTTTACCGCCGGAGGCATTATTCCCCGAGACTGCATACTTTCTCTCAGCGCCTGAATAAGGAAGACAGCAACAGGTTACATATTGACATTATTTTATCGAACTGTGTTGGATAATACAAATCCTTACCTGAATATTACCGGTTGCCACGAGGAACTCTTCGCTAGGGTCAAGCTGCAACCTGCAAGGAATCGGACAGAGTGAAGGTCAGACATTTGAACTCTTACGACCTACATACTTACGGCGTCTTGCCGGGAATCTCAGAGTCAATATTGTTCTGGAACTCACCAATTCCTTGGAGCCAGTGAAGCAACTGGTTATCTACGCGCCCCTGCGCTCACTGCAGGATGGAGAGCTCATCTTTCCAAACCATCTGGTGAGACTATAAGAGGGGACATCAAAGGTGATCAGTGGGGAGAACAGCGGGAGTGGGGGGGGGCAAACGCTCATACCCACGGGTGGTTAATTCCCTTTCTCCATTTGCAGAAGAATATTCCTGCGGGCCAAGCAAACGAAGCTAGGTGGGCCAGTCCAGTCCGTCATCTCGGCACTATGCGTCACATTGGTGGAGACCGCAGCTGTCCAGTTCAGATCGACGCCTCTGTGGGAGCCAGGTGAGCGTAACAGCTGGGTCTTGATAAAATCATTTGAAAGATCATCTTGCCTCGCACCTCATTGGCGGGGCCTGCATCAAGTTCTCCTGGTCACACAGACTCCGGTGCGAGTGGAGGGCAGGAAGCACTGGATCCACACGTCCCACATCAAGAGGATTCTCTTCCCTTTGCCACACGATACAGAAGACACAGAACCCCTCATCAAACAGCATCGACAGTGCGTTGGAGACTCTCCCTCAGCCCGTGAGGTCTGTGGAATCAGCCGCTTCATCTCCACACTCTCCAACAGTTCCTTTTTCAAATTCCGTTCCAAATCTTGTGTTAAATCCTGCTTTGAATTCACTGCTTCCATCAGGAAGTGACGACACGTGGTTTGCAGATCACTCAGTACCAGGAATCACAAGGTACGATCTGCGTCCGAGGAAATAGACTTACTGCACGGTTCGGCTGTGCCATCAAGGAAAATCATTGAAGGGCTTGTCTCTTTGGCCCGATCTTTTGTACATAGGGGGATTCTGTTGGCTAGGGTTTGGGAAAGTACTAAGAAAACGCTCGATCTGGAGATCGCCAGCACATTAACTTTGGTCTATTCGTTTGAAGAAACAATGCCTGCAACCACTCCCACTTGTACGGAACAGATAAGAGACTGTCTGACCGATTGTAAAAATGAACAATCGAAAGCATGGGCCCCGAAAACGTATTGTTGTCTTGTGATTATGTTAACTGGTTTCAGAATAGTCGTTGCCTTCGGGTTTTGGTATTTGGAGGAAGTACATCCGCTTGAAATTCTGTTACCCACTGAAAATATACCTACTGTTTCTATACCCTTCATGCATCTGCATACTCTATCCCCTAGAGACTCTCGGCACAGACAGAGTTACCATAACAATACTCTATAACTCATCATGAATGCCACACATGCCATTTTTAACAAATCTAATTGTTGGGTCTGCTCGCATTTACCGCAACATGGTGATAAGGGGCTGGGCTGGTATATTCATCCTTTACCTTTGACGACTGCATGCTATGCTTCTCTAAGGGCACTATTCTTTGGCCGACGGAACGATAGCATCTTGGGGAACTTTGATGGAACTAACTTGAATCACTTTGAAAAACGTGTTTTAACGCCCCTGGAATTCTCACTCTTTGCGAATAGGAGCAAGCCTAATATTTCTTCTATTATGCCTTCTGATAGACTGTCCCGTTCTTTTCAATCTTTGATCTCCTTCAAGATGGCTCCTATAGGAAATAGGGATGCCATGCCACCTTCTTATACTGTTAACTACAGCCCCGATTCAGTTTCTTTCTGCATACAGAGGAATGGTACTCAGTCAATGGGTGATTTCAAGGGTTGCGCAAAATGATGCAAACTTGACCAGTGAGGACAGACCTTTGTATGTAGGTGAACCTCTCTACTTTGTTTGTGGTAATGTAGCTTTTTCATGGTTACCTAGGTATTGGCAGGGAACCTGTTATCTAGGGATTCTGTAACCCGGGGTATTCATTGCTAGCACTGTGGAAATTTCAAAGGCTCGTCCAAGATGGGACGAGAATGGCGATACTTCAGCACAAGTTCTGGGTGACGTAGCAAAATCCTTCGTAACATTTTGGGGGCAAACACTGAACTCTGAGGATATCAGAAGACTAGCGAGAGTACTGGAGAGGACCATCAACCAGACCACTGACATACTCTATAACATGACTTTACAACAGAAAGAGATAAGGTTTGTGGCACTTCAGAACCAGATGGCATTAGACGTCATCCTGGCTGAGCGTGGTGGAGTATGTAAATTAGTGGGGTCCGCTTGTTGTGTTTTTGTGCCAGATTCCTCCCCAACCATCTTTAAGGCAATACAAAATCTGCATGTCCTAAGTTCAGAAGTGCATGGTCCAGAAAGAAAATTGGATCGTAGTGCTTGGTACTGGGACTTCTTACTATCTTGGGGATGGAAGCTTCTCTCGGTCTTATTGATAATTCTGGGTATTCTGTTGTTCTGTTGTTGCTGTATACAATGTCATCTTGCCATACTTTCAATGTTAGGGGGATGTTGTGCACAGACTGCGGGAACGTTAGGATCAAAACTACATGCACCAGAAAGAATGACTAATGAATTTGTGATGAAGGAAATTTCTGCTGCAGACCTTATGGCGATTGATATATCTGATGAATGTGATTCAGGATGTATGGACATTGAGACGTGGAGTTACTCATAGAGCGACTAGTTTTAGTTTAGCACTTGGCTTAGGCCAGAAGGAGGGTTTTTTAAATGGAAATCATACATCCTTTTGATTCATATTGGCCTAAGCCTAGTTGCTCTATGGGGAAAACCGTGTTGCAAAGTTCTGAATTAGAATTGACTTTCAAGCGCCATCTTGGAAAAAGCCCTCCATCTTTGGTTCTAAAACTCCTGCTCACTCCCCAGTAATGATTAAGCTATGTTTTCTGCTGCTAGAGCAGAATCGACTTTTGAGCCTATTCCAACACTAGGGCTGGCAGAGAAGACTATTTGTCCAGTGCAAACAAGACTTTGCAGTCAGAACGAACTCCCATTCAAAGTGTTATCTATGTCTACAAACCTCATCTTCCCACAAACAGTGTTATACAATGAATGCAAACTGATGCTGTGAGTTTCTGAAGGAATCCTGTGTACATTGGAAAGCTAAAGATTCACACAGCTGACGGCAACAAAGTTTGTCAGTATGTTTAAGGAACCTTGGAGCTAAAGTGAACTCCAATTTAAAGTGTTTTCTGTATCAATAGTCTTAGCCACATTCAAACACAAGAACTGAATGTTAGACAAATTAGAACTGTGTACAACTTTAACAATGGGTGAGATGGTGAGAGCCATCTCACCTCAGTGTAGACCTCTCTTGAAGAAGCGCTGACATAGGTGTCTGTGATGGGGAGGCCATGGTTTGCACTCAGGATGTCTTTCATGTGCTTTTTCCATCAGGACTTCATGAGGGCCATTCTCTGTCCCCTCTCCAATTGTATGGACCCCTCATCTCATCTCTACTCTCTCTCCTTTCACATCCTCTCGCATGAACCGTGGCACCAAGTAGGAAGTCATCTTGTTTGGCTTCTCATCTTCACGTTGCTTCATTAATGTCTACCACACAGGCACTATCATAGTCCAGAGTCCACAAACCAACCTCGCTCTCTTTGACCGGATCCTGATGTCTCTCATTAACTTCCTTCCTTCTCCTGCCTCTCCACACACTAGTCTCTCTATGCCTCCCCCTATGACTGCTGCACCACGCACCTGTAGCCCACCTCAGAAAACCTTCAAAGGCACAGACATAGTTCACCTGGCTACTCTTAACGCCCACTCAGCCAACAAACACTCCTCTGATATCTGCCTCCTTCTTGAAGCCATTGACCTCGACATTCTCACTCTTACCGAGACATGGTTCAATGCCAGCTCAGTCACTGCTTTTGACTCCCTCCTCCCTGACAGCTTCAAGATCATTTCCAAGACTTGGCCTCACCATGCAGGCAGTGGGGTTGCCTCAATATTCCCTGAGTGGGTGCCTTCTTCCATCCTACCCACCCAGCTCTACTCTTCCTTTGAGAACTGGGTCCGCAAATTGGCAATCTCTCCCTCCTCCACCCTGACCATTTCTACCATCTACCGGCCTCCAGGTGCTACCACCCTGTTCCTCTCTGAATGGGCTGATTGCTGCTCTTCCTTACTTTCTTCCACCTCCAACCTCCTTCCTGGGTGATTTCAACATCCAACTGGACTCCCCTGTCACAGCAGCCACTCTTTTCATTGACCTCTGCACCTCTCTGCATTCTCCCTTCTAGCACACCCCCACTCAACTGGATACACTCTGGATGCCCTCGTCCACTCTGACCTCTCTCTCTCCTCCCCACTGGTCACCTCTCTCTCATGGCCAGACCATTCTCTCCTCTCCTCCCATATGCGTCCCTTTGGCCCTCTGTCTGACTGCCCCCCCAAAAGCCCTGTCAACCTCGTTCACTAACATCCGCCCAATGAAATGAGTGTCAGCTGCAGCCTTCACTTCCAACTTCATCCCCGCTAGGCCCCCTACCTCCGATTCTACCAACGACTCTGCTCTCAGCAACCTCCACTTGGCCATCACTCTTGACATCCTTGCCCAAGTCACGAAGATCCGCCTGAAACCTGCCTCTAAGTGTAACACCTCTGAACTTGCAGCCCTGAAACGAAAGTGCAGAGCAGTGGAACGAAAGTGACAAACCTCAGGTTCATCCTTTGACAAACTGGCCATACGCCTGCTCCAAAGGCATTACAGACTCTCCATCCATGCTAAGGAAAGAGGCCACAAACAGGCACGAGTTTCCAGCGCATCAAACAACATGGTTGAACTTTTCAAGATCTGCAGGGAACTAGCCAACCCTTCCGCAGTCTCCTCCTCCCCTTCTCCTTCCCAGGCCCTCTGCAACGCACTGGCGGCTCACTTCGCAACCAGACCTCAGGACATTCTGAACACCCATGTTACTCACCCTTCCAACCCATCCCACACACCCTTGCCTCCCTTGGCCCCTCACCCTCCTCCTTCCCCCCTCTCCTCCTTCTCCCCTGTCACACCTGAAGAAGTTACCAGAGTTATCCGCTCCATGAAGGTCTCTTCTAATCAGGTTACCCCTTGCTAGTGTAGAACCATCAAGGATGACATTGGCTCTCTTGCCCCCGCACTCAATGATTTCTGTTATCACTCTTTTGCCACCGGATCTTTGCCCTCCTCCCAAAAGCACTCCCTTGCATGCCCCCTCCTGAAAAAACATTAAGCAGACCCTACATGTCCTGCCAACTACCGCATTATTTCCATCACCCCATTCATGGGGAAACTGCTTGAGAAACTGGCCTTGCCCCAACTCAACTTGCACACCAAACCTGTTGGTGGTCTCCACGACCATCAGTCTGAATTCCGAGCATCCAGAGGCACGGAAACTGCTCTTCTGGACACCTGTGAAGAACTGCTCACATCTCTGGACTCCAACTCCCCAGCTGTCGTCATCTTACTCAATCTCTCCTCTGCCTTTGACACAGTAAACCATTCCATCCTCATACAAAGACTCCACGATACCCTTGGTATCTCGGAACGGGCACTGGATTGGCTGACATCCTTCCTAACTGACCGCTCATCCCAAGTCATCCTGGGCACCTTGTCCTCTCCTACATCCATCTCCACCCGTGGTGTCCACCTGGGTTCTATCCTCTCTCCTTGGCTCTTTAACATCTATCTTGCTCAGCTGGCATGCCTCATCTCCTCCTTTCCCCCCAACTTCTAGTGTTATGCAGACAACACACAATGCTTTTTCAAACTTCCTGCCGACACTCTTGCACCTTCCATCATCCCTGAATATGTATCTGCCGTCCAGTCCTAGTGCACCTCCAACCATCTCTGCCACAATGTCTGTAAAACTGAGATCCTTCCCACAGGGACGTCATTTCACCAGAATGCCAGGGGTAGCGGAAGTGATATCACATGACCCTTGACCCCCCCTGATGACATCACAGGAAGTGATGTCATTTGACCCCACCCTGAAGTGATCTCGCGGGAAGCAACGGAACATGACCTTTCACCTGTTGACAAAACAGGAAGTGGCATCACATAGCATTGTACACTATGAAAAATATGGTTATGATATCACTATAATGTGATGTACATTTCATACAAGAATGGATTGTCATATGTTTCGTTAAGATCAGTGTGTATAGGCCCATATTACCAAATTACTGTGAATGCAAGCAGAGGCCCATGACCAAATGATAATGATGTGTTATTATATAGCACTTATGCTTATGCACTTTATATAGAAAAAATATACACCCAATAGCAACCAATCTGTGTTGGTACTCATTTATCGACCTCAGAAGGATGAAAGGGTGAGTTGAGGCCTTTAAGAACAGACTAAATCAGTGACTCACCCCCTGAAGTGTACCTGAAATAAACCTTTAATGAGTCTAGCAATTATTGTATAGAATTCCAGAAAGACACATTATTTGGTATTCCTATTCTTTCTTATTTAGGATCAGTTCTGAAAGTGTTAGACTTGTGGCAGTCCTGTTCTTATTTTTTTTTTTTAAGGGGCCTGAACAAGAAAGCCAGCCACTCCAGCCCAGGAGCTTGCATTAAAAAAAAAATGAAAATCTTTTTTCTTTATAAATAGAGGTCGCAAGGGAGACCACAGAGGTCACAAGGGAGAATTCAGAGGTCACAGTTGCGACCTCTGGTCCCCTAAATGACGGCCCTGCCTTCCCATCAGGACCCCTGCTCTCTCTTTCTTCCCTTCACTGTGGCCTTCCGCCATGAGCTCTCCCCCTGCTCTTTCTTCTGAAGCCAGAAACTTTGGAATCATCTTTGTCTCCTCTCTCTCCTTCCTCCCTCACACTCAGGACATTACCAAGAAGTCCCACTTTCAGCACTTCCTTCTCAAAGGAATACCCCCTTTTTTCACTTTCCCGCAGAGGCTCAATGTTACCCGAGCTCTGGTTCTCTCTAGGCTTGACTATTGCAATAGCCTTGTCCTGAATCTACCTTCCTCCACTCTATGACCACTCCAGCTAATCCAGAATAGGGCAGCAAAACCTACCCTTGGCCTTAAGACCTGGTATCGCATCCCTCCTGCCCTAAAAACTCTTCACTGGCTCCCGGTTGCTGCACAGATTAAATTCAAATCCCTCTGTATCATCCACAAGGCTGTCTGGGGCCAGGGACCACTCTACCTGCAACTCACTCTTACTAAATACTCTCCCTCTAGACCTCTACGTTCCTCTGGCACGAACTCTTTGCATGTAAAGCATTTGGCTATACATGAGGGCTTCTGCCTACCCTTAGCACTTGCCTTGGCGCACCCTCTGACCCGGAGGCTCGCACTTACACCCAACACAGCTCCAGGCCATGTACCAGTCACCATATCATGCATTTCATCTGTTGCTCACCCACGAGCACTCAAGAACCTACCCCCCTTCCCTCTTCCTTGCTGCACTTGCACGTTCTAAATACTCACAAGGCTTAGTAGGTTTGTTCTTTTTTCCTTGTTCCCTCCACTGTTTTTAAAATGTTGTGTATTTCAATGTGTTTCACTCCTTTGTTTCCTCCCCTTGCCCTGTGGGCGCTTTGATACAGTATTTACTTGCTGTATAAGTGCCTAACAAGCAAACAATTAATACATAAATAAATGCACAGTGTTCTTTTGCTGGTCTTACAATATGATGGAGGTGAGGGAGTGAGCTCTGCAGATGACGTGTATATCTGCCTCTCTACATATTTTTTGCCGTAAAATACGGATGGTAAGTCGGGGTAGGGTGTATTGAGGAGGGGGAGCAAGGGTTTTAAGGAGGGCCTGCAGGACGTCCGCCCCACACATTTTGTGACAAAAAAGTGGGAAAAGCTGTAAAAAATGAAAAGCGCTGTAAAGGTGTAGGTCGGCAAATAAAATGCAGCAATGGTTCATAGAACTGATGTTAATTAGCTATCACTCAATTTATGTACAGGACCTTGGGTACAATTAGTGTGGGATAGCTTAAACCTGCTAGATTATTTATCTGTGCTGATGTCATTGGCCTGCATCATCTCTGATCTTTGGTGCATCGTTTTTCAGGGATGGAATCGGTGAGCATTCGCCTGGACCTGGAAGCCGAGTTTCATTTCACTCACCTGATCATGAAATTTAAGGTAAGCCCAATGTAGTGGGGCAATCGACTGCAGACATGCTGCATTCTTTCCTGTGTGAGATCTTCATAAAATAAATGTATCAAGTCACATAGCTTGTTGATAGTTGCCTTATGCTTATCAGACGTAGCTTATGTATGCATTAATCGAGCAGGGTTTTGCAATGTGGTGCAATGCGTGCAAGCTGATTCAGGGAGCAGCGAACAAGGAGGTACTCACATTTTCTAACAGAGAAAGCATTCAAGGATCTATTGATGCTCTAGAAGCCAAACTATGGCCCATCAGATAAGGTAGAAAAGAGGTATTACCCAAATTGACCTCTTACAATTGACCTTTTGCACAATTGACCTAATTATAGTGGTCCTAGTTGATCTTCTGCACAATTGACCTTTATATTATTTTAGGTATTTTATATATATATTGGGTTGGTTTTGCATTAAAAATAATATAAGGGGATTGGGTGGGGGATTGCATTTTTTTTTGATTGGGTGGGTGGTTGCAGGGGGTTTTCCCCCCGCATATATGTCCTAATTAACCTTTTAAATTAGGTCAATTCTCCTGAGGTCAATTGTGAAAAGGTTAATTAGTATACAACCAGAAAAGAAACCAACGTGATATGAGGCGGCTATTACCAGATGTGTCATGGCTTATAAGAGAGGCGGGAGATAGACCAACAAGCCAACATCCCTGAAAAGATTGCAGTGCTGGGCACAGTCTGTCATACACCGCCCTTTCCAATGCATGAAGCTGCTAGACCCTGTCCTAGTCCCCCCTTGAAAACAATGAATGCACTATAAACCATATAATCTCTGATTTATAATCCCAAGGACACCTTGAGATAATGTCATACCGCGACATATTGGAGATTTGGTGAATGGGTTGGTCTTTGTAGCCTTTTCCAAAGAAATTGTAATGAAAAGGGTTTTGAGGGTGGGAGGCAGTAAGTTTTATTGGGCTGCAAAGGTATAGTGTCCAATTGCAGATGGATCCTGTGTTGGCTTGCTAGTGTCTGGACATGTGTCTAGTTCTGACAGCATTGCATAGGGGTTAAAGGATAGATATATTGAGGCTTATGCAGGGTGTGCACAAGACTTTAAATTCATCTCTGGTTCTGAAGTGAAGGATAAGATAGGGTCAGAATTTTGAGGACCACTATAAATTAAGTTTTGGACCTTCTGCAGATGTCGGAGTAAGATTATAGTAGATTGGGCAGTTTGTGGGATGGTGAAATCACTGGACCAATGCTCTTCTATTCATGTGGAGGGACCCTGCCACTGGTGCAGTGCACCTTGATTTCAAATGGCATTGGAGCGAGTCATACTGTAACCATGTTTTAAAGCTACGCTGGTATCGATTGGGCTATCACTATCTATTGGAATGCTGAGACCTAACATGCCACTGGTCAGGACCTTTGATCCCTCTGAAAGGTGATCAATTTGCACCCTTCTAATGCGATCGTTTCTTTTTCAGACATTCCGTCCGGCAGCAATGTTGATCGAGAGGTCCGTCGATTTTGGACACAGCTGGAAAGTTTACCGTTACTTCTCTTACAACTGCACCAAGATGTTCCCAGGAGTACCCATCCAGACCCTACGGAAGATCGACGATGTCATCTGCGACCCACGCTACTCAGACATCGAGCCCTCGAGTGAGGGAGAGGTCAGGATCCTTCTGGGGGAACGCATCTTCCTTCCCATTCTCCATGCTGCATGTGCACCCCCCGTTTCCTACCCAACTGTTATATTTTGGTGGCTCATACCTTTGACTTCTGCATCCACTGCATTTTGCTGAGCATGATACTACTGTGTGCAAAGTGCCCTTATTCCTTCTCCTGGAACTCTAAGGGGGTAACTGCCTTCTCTCACCAGAGAACTCACGTGCAGAGAAGAGAGGAATAGATTTGCCTGCCCGAACCATAGTGGTCCAATGTTGAGCAGGAATACAATGTTATACTGTTGCTTGTATTGGCAAATAGTATACAAACTGTAACAATAAACAAAAGGGCATGGATGGTGAACCCAACTTTGTAACAGTGTATATTACAATCTAAAAATCCCTGACGTTAGAGTATAAGTTACTCGTGTGCATGTTTTCACAAGTTACCAGTCGCCCTTGTGCCTGTACTTCTTCTTCCTCCTGATCAATGGTCTGAATCCCAGCTCTCTGCTGTCACCTCATACAGAGGATAACTGGATCTAGACAGACAGCTAAAGGGTCTGGCTGGGCAGACCACTAGGCAGTGATGTTCAGGGATGAAGGAGGGTAGGATATTTACACAAGTAGCCCTTTTGGGCCTTGATGACACTCACCCTTTTCCACATGCTTTTGGGTCCACCATATACTCCACTAGTGAGGAGTGGCTGCCAGTAATCCTACATCATTGTGAGGGAGATGTAAGCCATACTCTGGAATGCAAGCATTTCTGGGAACTGCAAACCACAGGTCGACACTGTCACCCTCAGTATCTGAATTTGGTGTTTCCTTAAGCCTGGGACTTGACATATGTTTATATATAAAACGCTTAGGTATGTTTCCTTATGCAATGTATCATTGTTAGATTGTCCTCACCGTACAAATGGCAAAGTGCACCTCTGTGTGCCCTTCCACTTCGACAGCAGCTATCATTTTAACAAACAGAATGAGTACGGTTCTACACGGTTAACTTCACCCTCCACTATCGCAAACATTCAGAAGAATTTCAAGTTACTACTTCACATCCCCCCTCCTCTTCACACAGACCACAGCGGCTCCAGTGTCAAGGAACAGTTAATTACTGGCTCAACGTTTCAGTCTCTAAAGAGCGACACATTGTAGAATGAATACCTGCTCACTAGCTAAAACTAAAAGTAGGTACTGTAATTATGCTACTTTGCAATCTTATGCCATCATGGAGACTCTGCAATAGAACAAAGTTGACAGTTATGCTTCTACAAAGACACATCATAGAGGCCTGTGTCATCTATGGATTAAACTTAGATAATGTACTTATACCGTGCATACTTCTCATTCCATCTGATACAAGTATACTTTTCAAATTCAAAAGAAGACAGTTTCCTTTACATTTAGCCATTTCAATGACCATTAATAAGTCACAGGGACCTTCACCTCCTTCCTGGAAGCGATCAGTGGTATTTCCGATATTTAATAAGGGTAACAGAAGTGACCCTATGAATTACTGACCAATATTGACCTTTAAAATATGCTAGAATAGTTTATGTTACGTCGGGAACAGCTAGTAATAATAAAAGCTTAATGCATGTATCATAATAATTCCTGGCCCAGAACGTGGAACTCCTATCATCTCCCAAGCTTCCGAGTTGACTCCTAATTTACAGAATGCGTTACTCACTCCCACCACCCAGACATCACAATTCTCTGCCACTGCCCAGATTCTGGAATTCACTTCACACCAATCAGGCATAATCTCTCCTCTTCTCTCTCTCCTTTACGCGGATCCGGCTTCTTCACAGCTCTGTGACCTTAAACGAGGAACCAGCGCCCAAGTTCTTGGTGTTCCTTGCCAGAATTCCTGTCTGGAAGACAATAGATTCCTATAAACCATAATTACTGTTATCGCTCTTCCACCTTCAGCGCTGGTGTGGGTGCCAGTGTCAGCCAATCGCCACTGCTTGTTGCAGGCAGTGAAACCATTTATTGAACCTACACACTGAATACAATGATTGTAGGGTGTGTTGTTCTTTATGAACTACTCAGGTGCAACCTAGATTGCAGCAAAGCCAATCGGAAAGAGAAACAAGGGTAGTCTCAATTTTTTTTTTATTCACCACAAATGACATATATTAATGACATATGTTTGGTGGATTTTGCCTAGATTCTACCCATTTGGAGAAATTGGCAATGTTAAGAGTGCAATTTCATGGAACTGGGCAAATCATTGTTCAAAGTGGCACATTCCTAGTAGAGAGCCAGGACAATCCTTTTGTCCTGTTGTCTTGGTTGTTGCCTGGAGAGTCTATAACGCTGACTTCTGAAACCTTCCAAGGAAAGATTACAGTTGACAGATTCATGGTTGAGTTTAGTTGGCATTATCAAATCTCAGCAATTTATGCACAGCTCGGGGCAAATAAATAAGAGATCTGTTTTAAATATCAATTATTTGACCGCAAAGGATAAATCCACTTGCCAGCTAACATAAAGGAATCCATAAGAAAAGTCACACGTGCGTGCAATCCCCAGACACAAGAATACCCATCCGGATGGTGGGTGATTTAGAGTCCCTGGCCATTGTCTACTGCACCCACTCATTCATAACGTGCCACTCTATCCGGTCAAGCTGTTTAGCATTTGCAGACATGTAGGCCACTGCTGAAAACCTGCATCTTCAAATATCCATTCCATTCCCCCTCATCCTCACCAGACTCTGCATGAGTCTACAACACTCAATACGCATGTTGTACAAGAGACTCAATCTGAAGCTTCAACACCCAATTCATGTGTGTGAGAGAGACTTAATTGAAGGCTTTGACACTCAATATACATGGTGTACAAGAAATTCAATCTGAGGCTACAACACCCAATAGGAATGATGTGTGCGAGACTCAATGTGAGGCTATAATATTCAATATACATGGTGTACAAGAGACTCAATCGGATGCTTCAACACCCAATATGAATGATGTGTGTGAGACTCAATCTGATGCTATAACACTTATTTTACAAGGTGTACAAGAGACTCAATCTGAGGCTTCAAAACCCAACCTGCATGGTGTATGTGTGACTCAAACTGAGGCTACAACACCCAATATGAATGATGTGTGTGAGACTCAATATGAGGCTATAACACTCAATATACATGGTGTACAAGAGATCCAATCTGAGGCTTCAACAACCAATATGAATGGTGTGTGTGAGAGACTCAATCGAAGGCTGTGACACTCAATATACATGGTGTACAAGAGACTCAATCTGAGGCTTCAACACTCAATATGAATATTGTGTGTGAGGCTCAATCTGAGGCTATAACTCTCAATATATATGGTATACAAGAGATTCAATCTCAGGCTTCAACGTCCACTAAGAATGATGTGTGTGAGACTCAATCTGAGGCTATAACACTCAAATACATGGTGTAAAAGCTACTCAATCTAAGGCTTCAACACCCAACGTGCATGGTGTATGTGAGACTCAAACTGAGGCTCCAACACCCAACATGAATGGTGCGCGTGAGACTCAATCTAGGGCTCCAACACTCAATATGCATGCTGTACGAGAGATTTTATCTGCGGCTACAACACCCAATGTGCATAATGTACAAAAGACCCACCCTGAGGCTCCAACAACCAATATGTGTGTGTGGGACTCAATTTGAGGCTTCAACACACAATATGCATAGTGTATGTGGGACACAAACCGAGGCTACAACATCCAACATGAATGATAGGTGTGTGACTCAATCTGAGGCTAGAACGCTCAATATATATGGTTTAGGAGGGACTCAATCTGATGCTACAACACCCAATCTTCATGGTGTACAAGAGACTCAATCTGAGGCTACAATACCCAAACCGAGGCTACAACACGAGACTGCATGGTGTATATAAGACACAATCTGAGGCTACCAACACTCAACCTGCATAGTGTACAAGAAACCCAATCTGAGGCTTCAAAACCCAATATGCATGGGGTACATACAACTCATTCTGAGGCTAAAACACCCAACCTTCTTGGTGTACAAGAGGCACACTCTGAGGCTACAACACTCAACCTTCATGGTGTACAAGAGGCACAATCTCGGGCTAGAGCACCCAACCTTCATGGTGTGCCAGAGACTCAGTCTGATGTTCCAACTCCCAACCTTCTTGGTGTACAAGAGGCACACTCTGAGGCTACAACACTCAACCTTCATGGTGTACAAGAGGCACAATCTCGGGCTAGAGCACCCAACCTTCATGGTGTGCCAGAGACTCAGTCTGATGTTACAACTCCCAACCTGCATGGTGTACAAAAGGCTCAATTGGAGGTTACAACATCCTACATGAATGGTGTATGTGAATGTCAATCTGTGTTTACAACAAACAACCTGCATGGTGTACGAGATACGCAATCTGAGACTACAACACCCAACCTGAACTGTGAACATGAGATTCAATCTGATGCTACACACCAAACTTGCATGGTGTACCTGAGACTCAATCTGAGGGTTCAATATCCAATCTGGTCATCTGAAGGGGATGCCAGATAAAGTACTATACCCCTCCCTCTTGATGTACAAGTGACACCCACTAAGGTTCAGTACCCAAGCTTCGGTGGGATTGATTCTAATGATCGATCCTGTTCATTTTTTGTATTTGATTTGCAAGGAGTTCTCATATGATATCCCATGGTCCTGTGGCTCTACATGCCGGATTCCTCCCACTCCCAAATGCTGTAATTGCAGATGGTCAGATAGCACAGCAAGCTAAGCGCTCACCACTGATATCAGTGCATAGCCTGCTGTGGCAGCTTTGAATCCCGGCACGGTCAGCTCAACCTTTCATCCCTCCGAGGTCGATACATTGAGTACCACTCTGTGGCATAATAATGTCATCTGTTATTTCAGTGCTCTGAGACCTATGGGTGTGTAGCGCTATAGAAGAAATACAGTATTATTGTAAGTTGCCCCTTGGTACTCAATACATTGTCCTTGGAATGATAATAGGCGGAGCCAGCCCTGCTAAATTCAAACACGTGACTGAAAGTACCAAACAGTGAGCACTTCATATCTCTCGCCAAACTCCTCAAGAGAGAGGCTTGCACTCTTAAAAACACAGTGTAATAAAATCAAATATTTGTCTTGCTTCTAGGTGATTTTCAAAGTTCTGGACCCAGCCATCAAGGTGGAGGACCCCTACAGCATTGAAATCCAAGGTACAGTTCCAGCAGTAACTGCCAACACACATTGACGTGTGGCATCAGAGGATGCTGGGACACGGTGTGGGCAGCAGAGCACACACCTACCCGGTGCTTCCTCTGGTCCAGTAGCAATGCCTGAGTGATTTAGGTGCTG
Source organism: Ambystoma mexicanum (assembly GCF_040938575.1). NCBI lineage: Eukaryota > Metazoa > Chordata > Amphibia > Caudata > Ambystomatidae > Ambystoma > Ambystoma mexicanum. The sequence continues at coordinate 75,070,039 of NC_090923.1, forward strand.
TCGTGGTATGCGGACACATCTAGCCTGCCCTGGATGTCAACATATAGCGTTTTGCATTTCTGGTCCTGCAGTTTATTTGTGTCCCAGAATGCAGTAGGCTGCCTTGAACCAGAGTGTGATAGACAGTGTGATATGTGTCACGCGACTGCTTGGTTTCTATGTGCTCACTCACACAGGCTTGCTCTTGTGCACCTCTTCTCTTTTAAAAACAGCTGCCATCTTGCACATTTGATGACATTTGACCAGCTTGTTGAAAATGAGGTGAACATTGGGAAGTAAAATAAAGTTTTATCAGAAGACATACATTTGGAAAAAAGATCGAGGCTAAAAAATGTGCTGTGAAAAGCAATTCATCTAATGAACCATCATTGATGCGCTGATGTATGGCACATATAGAGACCATCTTTAAAGGCCCCAGGTGCAGATGAAAGGAGTAAGGAACATGCAGTGCCCCCACTGGGTGAAGGGGAGATGAGGAGGGGGAGGAAATAAGGGGACATTGCGGGGTTGTTTATTTCAGGGTTCCCTTGTTAACTGTGTCAAGTAAACCCATGATAAACATATATCTGGAAACTTTTTTTATAACTTTAAATTAAAGTTGGGATTAGTTTATTTCCTCGCAACTTTGAGTGGGAAATTCATTGTAAGTAATGCATTAAGGGTTTACTTCTTATTTTTCAGGAGGATAAGCATTTCTAAATGTGTAAATAGAAATACAACATGGCAAAGGTTAGTGCAGGCCATCTGCTCGAGGAAAACATGTAACATCTGGGCACTACCGAATGAAGCTAGGGGGAATAGAACACGACAGATTGCAAACCCCATTGGTAGTGCCGCGTGGATTAGGTTTCTGGAGAACCGTAATATAGCAACTGAATGTGAGGAAACAACGTTGGCAAGTAAAATACAATCTGAACTCACTATAGATATCTCCTATGACTCAATCTTGTCCGAGATCACATTGTTGAAATCTTCTAGGGCCCAGGACCTAACGGACTGGCCAATGTTGTAATTAAGAGCCATCCTGACTTTTGGGCTACTTTACTCAACATCTTGTTTGCGGAGATATTGAGTGTAGGTAAGGTCCCGTGCTCCTGGCAGTCGGCGATTTTAATACCAATATTCAAAATGGGAAATCGCCTGGATCCTAATAACTACAGATTACTCTCTATGCTCGATACCACCAGTAAAGTATTTGGCTATGGGTAGATAGATCTAACATCTTCTGCAGGTTTCAATGCGGTTTCAGGCAAGGTTATTCCACCACCCATAACCTTTTGGTTATGGACATTATGCGCAGTGGGGCACGACAGAATGGACAACCTCCCCTGTACGCTCTCTATGTCGATTTCAAGGCGGCATTTTATACTATTCCTAGAGGGAAATTATGGATAAAGCTACAAAAACTAGGCTGCCCAGAAGATCTCCTGTACTCTCTCAGGTTATTACATCAGAATACTAAAGTGAAATTAAAATTAGACCAGGAAGGCCATATGACTGATAAAGTCTTACAGAACAGAGGGGTTAAACAGGGGTGTGTGACTGCCCCCTTAGTGTACAATTTATATGTACATGATATACCTCTGACAATAGCCTTGGCTAATAATTGCTCTCCGAGCATTGGCAAAACACCTTGCTCGGTTCTTGCATATGCTGATGCTTTAGTGATCTTTGATCACACCATTAGTGGATTACGTCGATCAGCCCTAGCCCTTTGGGAATACTCTGGAAACAATGGCCTCGCTATTAATGTAGAGAAAACTCACGTGATAAGATATACAAGTAAAAGAACTACACGTGTTAAGTTCTATATTAATAGCGTTGAAATTGCATATGTTCCTGTGTATAGATACCTTGGAATCGATTTACAACCCAAAGGTGAATATCTTATATGCAAGCGTAATCGTATGATAAGAGCAGCTCAAATTACAGTCCTCTTCAAAAGTTTCACAATAAAACAGGGAGGCTACGCCCTTTGGGGAACTTGCCACCTATATTTCCAAGTATTCTCTCCTATGATGGAGTATGGATTAGAAGCACTGATTCAACTGGAGCTGAACTGGTTACAACTGATTGAGGGAAAATATTGGAGGAAGGTATTGGGACTCCTGACCTGTATCCCAATGGCTCTTCTAAGACTTGAGCTCGGACTGATATCTTTAAAAGCATTGGTCTTGAAAAAGAGAGTAGGGCTATATTTAAAAATGGTGAATGGAACGGGAAATGCTCTATTGACGACAGTTGCCCTGGAAATGAATAAAGAAAGTTCTACCTGCCAAATGGCAAACCAGATGGAACAACTGCTGAGGGACATCTGTTGGTCACACCGACCAGAGCCGTACACGGAGGAAATGCAGGTTGTATTGGGTAGACGGGTAGAGCTATGGGACTGGCTGGAGAACTACGAACATCTCCGCAAGCTGAGAAGGTATAATTTTGTGCAATCTAGGCTATACACATTCAAGAAGCCGCAACAATATTTGATGCTATGCCCGTCCAACAGGCTTAGAAGATGTATACTTCTATTAAGATTAAAGATTAGAACATCTTCCCATCAAGATGATTACGGGGATGATAGACAAGATACCTAAAGAACAGCGATTCTGTCGCCTCTGCAAGAAGCAGGAATTACTTGAAACAGCTAAGCATGTCCTCACTGAATGCCATGCAATGGTGGGTGACATAAAATATTACCTTGGAAATTATGAACACAACTGGGATACTATAGGCGAGATGTCATTTTGGAACCATTGTGTTAATACCGAAAGTATGCAGCTATTAACTGCACTCTATAATGTGTGGCTGAAGGTGGAAGTCAAACTGGGTGTATCATTATGAGGCCTGTTATGATATACACAGGTCAAGCTGGCATATGGAGAGTGTGCCAATGAAGAATGAGGACAATATGCCATATAATACGTCAAAGCTAAGAGATAAAGGGCCTCATTACACGGAAGGCGGTAATGGTTAACGGCCACCGTTAATGGTAACGGTGACCGTTAACCATTACCGCCTTACTACGAGGTCCCTTAGCGGGTTGGAGCTTTAACGCCTGCTTTTTGCAGGCGTTAAAAACCAACCCGCTAAGGGACCTCGGAGCTAATTACGGCGGCCCTATGGGGCAGAAATGGGAATGGGGAAGGGCAATGGCGGAAGGGGGATTTACCGCCCCTCCAACCTTGGAATGGGGCGGTAAACCCTAATAGCGCCATGGCTCACCGCCTTCCGTGTAATGAGGCCCAAAGACTATTGTTGTGGGGTGTTTAATTTGATTTTGATATAAAATGCATATTTTATGTAGATTTTTATATTTTTTATTTTCTTTAATGTATATATATACGGTTTGTTTTTATGTCACTATATTATTATGTTTTTATGTCACTATATGTAGTTTAAAATGATGAATATGTGTAAAGTTTATTTAAACTAAATCACATTAAATATATTTTAAAAAGTTAAATGTGTAACAGTACTAAAAAAAAGTTATAGAACATTTATATGCACAAGTAAAACATAATATTGGGATTTTGTTGCTGCCAACAAAGTAAGTGAAAAATCCAAAGTAACTTTAGTATTTTCTTTTTTTGGGTTGGCACAGGGCAGCTAGGCACAAAGAACATGACATTTATTTGTATTTTGTTTTATTTTAAAGTCACCGTTTTGATGTAGTTGGGATTTAAATGGATGTACATTATTTTCTAATTTCTGGGAATACATTAATTCCATGTGAAAGTTATGCTCCCAACATTGACAATAACAATGAGAATGAGATGAAATTGAAAAGAATATTCTGCATTTTCCGAATTTAAGTGATAGCACAAAATCACTGATGGGAATCCGCCCATGTACTGTAGACAGAAAGTGACAGCCTCAAAAAAGAAATGTACTGCAGGTTCCTTTCTGGTCTTCCTGCACCCTTCCCTCTCCTCCGTCCAACCTTCCCCTCTTTCCATCATTTGAGTATCAGGTCTCATCTTTTACAAAGCCCTTTTCGAGGACCTTTCTTTTGATCTATCTCCCCCTTGGGCCTCTTCATTCTTTCTGCAATGGCCTTCATCTCTTACTTTCTTCTCTTCTTCCACTTGATGCTCCTTTCATTCTCCCTGGTGACGTCAACCTCGATCTGTCCTTCACCCATTCAGCCATTCCACTTCTCGCTACTCTTGACTCATACCATCTTGCTCCTGTGCCCCCTCCTTCTTCCCATATCTTTGGTTAATCTTTGGACCTCATCTTCTCTTCCCCGCTTGCTCTTTCTTCAGTCTCAGCCCTGCCGGTCTATCTTTCTGACCACTTTCTCCTTTCTTTTTCACTTATTCCTCCTCACTCTTCCCCTTTTCCTTCCTCGTCTTGTTTATTCCTTCACTGTGACCTTCGGTCTTTCTACACGTCCCTATTCATCTCTTTTCTAACATCTTCTCTTCCCTCATTGGATATTCTTGCATCATTCTCGGTCAACTCCTTTTCCTCATTACTATCAACTTCTATTCCTGCTACGCTTTATCCTCTCTATTCCTCTTGCTCTTTCTTTCCATCTTGCAAGCCTCCTCAGCCCTGGCTCTTCCTTGTCTGCGTCGTTATTTGCGTTGCGCTGAACGCCACAGGAGGAAATCTCTAACCCCTTCCGACCTTCTCAATCTCTCTTCTCTCCATGCTATGACGCTGCTCTTCTTCTTGCTAAACAACACTTATTCACCAACCTTCTTAACTCTCAATTCCTCCTATCCTTGTCATTTATTCCAGGTCCTTAACTGCATTCTCTCTCCCTCCACTCCTGATTCATCTCTTTCGTGGCCTCTGACCTTTCCTCTTACTTTTCTTCCAAAGTCACCCTTCTTTGTTTATCTATTTCCGTGTCTTGCTCTTCCCGCCTCTTCCCTCTCTGGCTCCTAATCCCTGCTCCCTCTTTTATTTTCCTTTCCCCCCCTCTCTCCTGCCAACATCTCCTGTTTTCTTCCGAAGCCCACCCTACAGCTTCTACCTCTGCCCATTCCTTCGCTTTTATCCCAAACGTCTATCCGTGTCTCTTCATGCGTGGCTCTACTTTCCTACTTTCCCTACCTCATTCAAGCATGATTTATTCTTCCTGTTCTTAAACAACCTTCCATGGATCCTTCTCTCTCATCCAAATACCGACCTATTTCACTTTAATCTTTTCTAGCCAAACCGCTCAAGTGCATCATCTATTCTCAGGTTTCTACTCATGTCAACAATCTATATCTGCTTCCCGTCCCCTCCATTCCTCTAAAACTGCTCTTCTCTTTGTTTGGACGCACTTCTTTCTGCTCGCCAGCCTAAACAATCATCTCTCTTGGTTCTACTCGATCTGTCAGCCGCTTTTGACACCTTTTACCGCTCTCTTCTTCTTCAATCCCTTCTATCTCTCGGCCCCGTGGTTCTGATCTACAGTGGTTTCCCTCCTATCCCTCCAATCGCACATACTCGGTATCCTATGCCGACCTTACCTCTCCTACACTTCCTCTCCCGTGTGCTAAGCCCCAGGGATATGACCTGGCTCAAATGCTTTTCTCCCTCTACACAACCCCTCGTGCTTCTCTTGTCTCCTTCTTTGGCCTTTCCCATCTTCTTTAATGTGATGATACCGAGCTTTTTCTTTCATTTTCTTCATTTTCACTGACTATTCACTCTGCTCTCACCACCTGCCTTCTTGCTATTCAGTCTTGGATGTCAGCTCATCTCCATTTTAATCCCTCCAAGACTGCCATTACTGTGCCCTCTCCCCTTTCTCCTCCTTTTATCTCTTTTCGCATTTCTTCATTTCCTATTTCTTGCTCTGCCCCTAATCTTGATGTTGTTCTTGATTCTTCCCTTTCCTTCTCCTCTCATTTATCTACACATTCCTGCTCCGGTCGGTTTCATCTTTTTAATATCCAAAAGGCTAGACCTTTTCTTTCCTTTCTAGCTACCAAAATTCTTGTTTCGTCTCTTATTTTCTCCCGTCTCTTCTACTGTTCTTCTCTTCTCTCTGTCCTCCCGGCTACTCACTTCTCTCCCCTTCGTTCCATCTACAATTCCGCTAGACGTCTCCTTTTTTCTCTATCCTCCCTCGACTCTATTGCCCCTGCTCTTGCCTCACTTCACTGGCTCCCTTTCGAATCACGTATACTCTTTAATTTCTTCTGCTGGGTCTTTAAATGTCTTCATAATCTTGCACCTTCTTAGCTTTCCTCTCTTAATTCTTTCTATGTCCCATCTGGCTCTCTTCGCTCTGAAACTCTTTTTTCTTACTGTTCCTTGTCCCCCTTGGGCTAACTCCTGTTTCTGTTCTTTCTCTCTTGCCCACAAACACTGGAAGGCGCTTCCTCTCGCCCTATGATTTCTCTCTTCTTACCTGCTTTCCGCTCACACCTAAAAATTCACTTGCTTTCTAGTTAAATTGTGTACCCTTTCATTCCTGTAATGCGCTTTGGCGTATAGCGCTATGTACATAAAAATACAATCAAAATCAAATCAAACAACAAATGCAGTAAAAATACCCCTGAATAGCTGAAACATGGTACACAAATGTGGGGTATTCCTGAAATATATATATTTATTTAATAATGGATCAACATTTTGTAATTAAAAGTCACATAAACAAAAATAAATAAACCCAAATAAAACAATAATGAAATCATTCAATACATAAAATAAAAATTCAGTAAGTGAGTAACAGAACCATTAAATAATAGAAGTGGCATAATTTAAAAAGTGTTTTAATTAGTTCTGCTTAATAACAATAATAATAATTATTACTATGCAATGTTCTAGCCAATGTAGTAAAGAAGCGCTTGCAAACCTTTTTTTGTAAAGTTGGTGTTGGTTGTTAAAAGAATTCTAATTAATTTACTAAATTAAAATTATTTCAATTTGAACACCTTTAATTGGAATAACTGGAAATATGCTGAGATTAAATAATGCATGAGCTTTCAAAGTCACTCAGTTTCTTCATCAGACGATAAAAAGCAAAAGTGAGGGAAATGTTACAGTGAAGAGAGTTTAGCGCCAAAAACGGACACGTAAGGAGCGAAGCGCTATGATCAATTTCTCTTAAATCCACAATCTGCACAACAGAACCGGTAACTTGCAGCAAAGCAAAGCTGCTTAAAGAACGCTAGCATTTAAAATAAATGTGTATGCAACAATTTGAATATGTGTGTTTTTTTCTGAACATTTGCTATGCCTAATTAAAGAAGGTCAGTCTTTTTTTTCTTTCCGAACAGGTGAGGAATGATTCCTAAAGCAGAACCTAATGAATTTGAAAATATGTATATTTCGGTTCTTAGTAGAACTGTATAAAAGTTCAGGGTTTTAGCCCCGAGAAGAAGCGTGCATTCATTTGCCAAGTAAAACTCTGTTGTTGCAAATATTTTCACCAACGCTCACCCTTGTTAAATCCGGGTTGCCTATTCTGAAGGCCCAGTACTGAATACATTACTTTTAGAAGACGCACCGGTAAATGTGAGCCTTTATTTAAAGCTCTAAACATATAATTGAGAGGATAGCTCAGGGGCAAAAAGCTGTGTCATAAATGGAAAACAGCGCAGAGCAATACCGGTTCGTATCCTCAGCCCCACCCTCCAGTGAAAATTTTAAATCTAAAAATGCTGCTATGAACATAGCAGTTATCCTAAAGTGAGAGCAAAGGTGAGGCTGGAGGCTGTGAGGTTGAAGCAAGGTGGAACAGGCTAAGTTCACTCCACATGTACCCCCGTTGTCGAGGCACCTGGTTTTCTATTACACTAATGCCAAGTTTTGTCGCCACCAGAGCTTCTTCAGATCACCAACCTGAGGATAAACTTCACCAAACTGCACACCTTGGGCGACAACCTGCTGGACCAGCGGGTGGAAGTTCTCCAGAAGTATTACTACTCGGTGTTCGAGCTGGTGGTCCGGGGGAGCTGCTTCTGCTACGGCCACGCATCCGAATGCTCACCCGTCGAGGGCGTGATAGGAGGGGTGGAAGGCATGGTAAGAATAGGATGCAGGTCAATTTCAGTTGCCCTCAGTCATTTCATGTCAGTTATGCGTGTTTCTTCTAGGATTTCTGGTACTTGTAGTCCAGCAATGATACAATAAAAACTTAAATAACTGCTACCAGGCTGCAGCGAGACATCCAGGACTGGCTAAATTGCTGACATCTGACATAGGAAAATCCCACATCTATGTATCTGAAGCTTTGTACGGGGAGGTTATGATAAAGTTATTTTGGAGGTCAATTTCAGGAGGATAGCTCAGGGGCAACGTGCTCACCTTGGAAACAAGACGTTGCAGAGCAACACAGGTTCGATCCCTGGGTCCGCGCGTAGAAACCTCTGGGTATTAAGCGTGTTATAAATAACCAAATAAAAAAAATACAAAATAAAATAAAGCTCTAATGACTGCAGGGGTTCCTGATAGTGTTGCGTAGGCTCCTCTGCCATATGATTTCCAGTGGCACTGGCCACATAGAATTCATACATTCCACAGCAGGCCTGGACTACAACAGGACTCCAAGTCAGCACATAAGCATTGCTCTGCTCATGGGCTTTTGTTTGCCAATCTAATGCATTGGGGGAGTCGTAGTGTTGCTTGATATTAGAGGGAACACAAAAAACTACAGGTTTGGATATGTGAACTCGGTAAGGTACCTCACATAGGGTAAGGCTGGAAGAATGAGACTTTAACTTCTTTCTTGTTGGAACCTATCCTAGCAGATTACATTTGCTGGGTGTGGAACCGCTTGCTTAATTACAAACACATGACTCAAAGAGCAGGATCAGAACTAAGTAGCAAGAACAGCCCGCGACAGCTAAAAGGATTAAGGGATTACCGATACCATGTCTGAGAGGCTTTCTCAGTATGAGCCTGTCCCAACCCCCAGACATAACATCCCAGCCACAGGGAGACCTGTGCAGTCTGAGCACTGCTTGCCCTGCAAATATAATGGACTACAAGGAACCTGGAAAGTGTGTCAAGTCCAGTGTATCTAGAACAGCGGTCTGCAACCTGCGCTCTCCCGATGTGTTGGACTACAATTCCCATGATCCATCGCCATTGACCATGCTGGATACTGCTGATGGGGGTTGAAGTCCAAAACCTTTGGAGAGCCAAAGGCTGCAGGATCCTGAGCTAGAAGGATGGGACCCCACATTTGATTGCCTGCACCAGCTGTACCAGCCTCCCAATTTCCCTAGCCGGCCAATAAAAACTCCAGATGCAAAACCCGGAGGCATGAAAGATGCTTTCTTGAAATTGAAATAATGTCCAATATGTCTAGTAAAATGACTCCTGTTTTACAGATCCATGGCAGATGTGTGTGCAAACACCACACCAAAGGCTTGAACTGCGAACACTGCAAGGACTTCTACCACGACCTGCCCTGGAGACCAGCAGAGCCGGATAATCCACACACCTGCAAACGTAAGAGCGCTGCGGGGTACACAACTGGAAGACAGCGCTGCAGACATATGCATTTTATAATGCAAAATATCAAAATACTCACCCAGTGGGGGGTCATCAAGGGAGAATAGCACAGAAAAAGTCAAAACAAAATGTGTTGCCGCATTTAAGGTCTTCTAGCGGAGGGGAAACACCTTGGTTCCTCTTATGTTATCCAATATTTATACTGTGCCCATCACCACCGTAGAGGTCTTACAGTGCCCGGCCTTGTCCGAAAGGTGGCATATTGTGTCTCTGCCAGGGTGTCGCTTAAATCAGAAGAAGGCAAGAGCGGGAATCGCTGATCCAGGCTCATGGATTCCGTGATGACATTAAGAAAGTCCGACCATGTTATGTTATGTTATGCTAAAGGACCTGCTTCCCCCTCTTTAACCTGTATCCCATGCCTGTAATCCCCTGTAATCCCTCCCTCCATGTTGTCCCCCTTAAACCTCCATCCTTCTATGGGATCCATAGTATTGCACCCTGTTTCTGTATCCCCCTTTGTTGAAGAGCTGGTTTGGGCTATATGAACCCCAGGGCTTACACATACATACAAATACAATAATCTGTTATCGCTTATTGATTTCAAAATTTAAAAGATGAATTATTCAAAAGTTACTCTGTTACCTTCTTCATCATAAAAGGCATTTTTATTGGCTCGGAGATAGGCCCATACTTAGCTCTAAAATGTAGTAATTATGTGGCATGTCATTATGTAGTTAAAAGAGCAAGACCCCTTAATGATATGGACACAATGTACAAACTGTTTGCCCATCGTGGTAGCCTATAGACTGTTCAGCCTATGCAATGTGGCATGGGGGCAGTCCTATGTATGCCAGTGGTGAGATGCAGGCACATTTTTAGGAATCACTGAAGTTATATCCATATTAATTTGACACATGTATATGTCACCTAGTTCCTGCACCGAAGACAGAATAGAATGTATTGCCAGATCCTAAATGAGGAAGTGTGTGTATACAAAAGACCAATAAAGTTATGGTGGTTTTAAAAAAGGCTAGAAAAACCTTTCACCTGAAATGTGAAAGTAGCATAATACATTTGCTTCTAGCCACGCATTACACAACGCCACCTAGCAGCCGTCGCTGGAAGTTCACCTTCAGTTCAGAGCCACATCAGCAAGGCATTGTGGGTATGCAAATAATCCCAAATGCAAGCCTTTTGCTCCAGGATATTGCAGTTGCCGTACTGGGCAGTTCCACTTTATACATAGCTTCATCAACACAAAACAGACATTTCTCACGTACGTAACACTTTCACCCTTATTAGGGATCATCAGTGAAGTATTGTCATGCTAACGTTGCACTGGAGCATGTTTACAAAACAACAATAAAGTTATAGTGGGTTTAAAAAGGCATAAAAAAACCCTTTTATCTAAAATGTGAAAGTATGATAATGCATTTGAGTCAAGTCACACATGCCACAATGCCACCTAGTAGTCATCGCTGGAAATTCACCTCCAGTTCAGAGCCACATCAGAAAGGCATTGTGGTTATGCAAATTAGCCCAAATGCAAGCCGTGTGTCAGTCTTAGGGAGCAGTGCAAACAATGAGCCGGCAAAGAGTAGAGCCGGGCACCCAATAAGATTTTGAAGTGGGAGCATTTTCTCCCTTTTTTAAAATTAGGAGTAGTATTTTTTAGGGAGTGAAAGGTAATTCTCATTCCAAGTTTTGTAGGTGAGCCTAGATATATTTTAAAAGAGAGATCCCTTTGTACTTAACTCCATGCTTCTTTGCACCCAGTAATTCAGGCACACTACAAGATGCCATTGTACCTTAAAGTTCCTTTTTCAGATCAGAGAATAATTCTATTAAAGCTCCTACCTGTGGGACTGCTCTGCTGATACAACTATTCCAAACAAATCTGTGGAGCTGTGCAGGTGGCAGAATAGGTGGGAGGAGGGCAGGCTCCTACGTGTCTGTTGTCTTCCTATTTTCTACTGGGAGTATTTTTACTCCCATTGTTTGCTGGAAGTATTTGACTATTTTAGGGAGTGTAATTATCCATAGGGCTGAGTAGACCGCACTGTTGTTGCAGTCTGTCATGACTATGCGGCGCAGTCTTGAATGCATTATCCACAAGGCTGGCATTTTACATGCAGGCAGCTCAAAGAGACCTGGTGTTTATATGCTGCATGGTGGGGCCAGTTGTTGCTAGGTGCATGCTGAGGTGTGTGCTTCCTACACTTCATACTGTGGCCGGTGGACAGTAGGCAGAGTTGTGTAACTGGTGATGACTAAGCTGAGAAATAAGACCAGTGGGTTCAAGGCCACACAGTGGGGTTTCTGGCCACTAAGGTTTGTTCCAGGTCTCACACAGCTAGGTTCCTGTGCTGGGGCCTGTGATCACAAGTCTACATTTTGCTGCCACCAGTAGTTGTGCAACTCAACTGGTCCTGTGGGTGCCGTGATGTAATTGATGGTGTCATCACTCCTTTCCTAGAAATGACCTCTCCCCATGTGGCCAGGTGATGGCAGCCGCTACCTGATCCTGACCCTGGGGGTGGCTATATGAGGGAGGATCACATGGGGGAGGTAATCCTCAGGGGAGTGACACTACATCATCGTCCGAGACATGGTATCCCCTTTTTCTTTTGGGGATACCCTCTCCATTCCCCATGCCTTAATGGGATATTGTCAACACAAACTGACTTCCTTTTCGAGGCTCCTGAGAATACTTGTCCATACTCTGTATACAAGTCAACATGAACTGACTTCTGTTTCCCTGAATACAAACATACTGTAACAAGGAAGCTGAGCCAAGGAATGAAGATCAATGAAGGCCAGGAACACAAGCTGCGCTCTAGTGGTTGCAGGCGCATACTTGATGCTGGGACACTTAAACCGCTGAACCAGCTGCCAGGGAGATGCTGGGTGGAGGAGTTGTGTCCTCTCAGTGCCAACCGTGGGATCACTGGGCTGGTAAGAGGTCCGTGAAGCCGACCAGCTCACAAAAGAGGCATACTGCTCTTTTTTGGCTCATTTGCAAAGGGAATGCATGGCGGCAAGACTTCAGCAAGGAGCGCAACTGTTTCTGATGGAAGTAGAAGATGGAGACATCGCTGCATTTTCTAGATTGCCCATGGACCTTTCCCAAAATGGAAGCTTATACAGGGGTTTGCAACCTGTGGTTCTCTAGATTTATTGGACTACAACTCCCACAATCCCGTCATTGAATATATTGGGTAGGGCTATTAGACGCTGTAGTACAACACATCTGGGGAGCCAAAGGTTGCAGACCACTACAGATTGAGACTGTCATAGGATACATTTGTTCACACTCAAAATGTACTTCATCCTTAGGTGACTTAGTGCCTGCTCCGTACTCACTGGCACACATTTTGCTATTATGATTAATCTAGTATTTGGAGAGCATTGCACTCTGGCATCAGTACTGGAAAATCCAAAATGCACTTGAAAACATGGCTATTTACTTAGAGAGCCTTCTGACTACCTCTCTCCTTTACATCTACCCTGTCTGAACCTGTGTCTTGCAACTAGCGCCTTGACGCCCAAGGGTTTAGTGCACTGCTACAAATGTAAAAATAAAATAAATAAGTGTTATGCCGCCACCATCACACCAGCATCGCAATATTTTGTCGTATACATATTAAACATTGCAGCCAGTCGGGCAGCACCCCCACAAATAATGCAAGTTTATAAATCATGACTATCCTTGTTCCTCCCCCAGAGTGCAACTGCAACAACCACTCCCACCGCTGCCACTTCGACATGGCCGTGTACCTGGCCACCGGGCGTGTGAGCGGAGGGGTGTGCGACCACTGCCAGCACAACACCATGGGTCGGAACTGTGAACTCTGCAAACCCTTCTACTACTTGAACCCCAGAGCCGACATCCGCTCCGAGAACGCCTGTACACGTGAGTGCCACCTACGGTCTAACCGCTTCAGCCTTGACTTGATCAAATGGGGCTATCAGAATGGCCCAAAAAAATGCAAATATGCTCGGATGAAATGTACTGCATGTAAATACATGTGCACATTGATTGTGTGTATGTTAATGTTAATGGGTCTTGTACCGCGCACTGTTGGCACTGGCGTGGTCTATTGCCACTCTAGCGGATGGCGTATATTCTACTACTGGGTGTGCCAAAGACCCCCAACAAAATTACTTGCAAAATGTGTTTAATGCAAGAGTGTACACCTAAGCACTACATGTAGATACTTCGACACACTTCACTTGTCCTGTGTAGGTCTCTAAGATTTGACACTTGGGAAGATGGCAGAGAAGAGGGGAGGAACGTAATTTGCGTTTCCGTCACTCCTTTATCCGTCACTTCCACCATACAAATACTCCAGTATTTGCCCCGCATGGATTTTCATGCCGGCACAAATGCTGGGGAGTCCAACGGAGTCTGACGGATTTTTGCACATTTACGCAAAAAATCCTCGTAATCCCTAAGAATCCATTTAAATTGCTGCCTGCCATGCTTACAGGACAGGCGGTGTTGAGTCAATGTGTGCGGCGGTGTATAAGCCTGCATGCCACCTTTTAGCCCTCCTCTTTGGGACTCCGCTGTGCAAATGAGGACATTTCCGCGGCGGGGACTCATGTATGTGAAAGTGTAAACAAAGCCGGTCTCCACGGCCAAATTACGGGGTCTCTGATATGTGCCACTATGGGCTGGGCATGAAAAGTTTTCAAAAATGGCTGCGTTAGCAGAAGTCGGGGACTCAGAGTCCACTGACTTAATCTGAAGAATCAGTCTTTGGGACTTCTAATGCTAAACCATGCCATTTTAGCATATTTGTTTCATTTATTACAATGAAACATTTTATTATTTATTTATTTATTTCAATTTGTATAAAGCGCCACACGCCCGTAGGCCTCAGGGATATATCTGCTAAATATATCCCAAAAACACACTAAAAGTCTTTTATGTTCCACTTCACAATGAAACAATTGAAGCAGAGTAGTTTGCAAGCTAAGAGGGGCGGTTGCGGGTTGTATCGGTGCTGTTGTCAAGGATGGAAAGCTTTGTGTGTAAACATGTGTAGCCACAGTACGGCCACTCTCTTTACTTCTTCAGAATGCGACTGTGACCCGGTGGGATCCCTGGAAGGGGGCGTCTGCGACAGCCACACGGACGTGAACCTCGGCATGATCGCCGGCCAGTGCCGCTGCAAGGAGAACGTGAAGGGCGAGCGGTGCGACAGCTGCAGAGAGAGCTTCTACGGGCTGAGCAGGAATGACCCCGCCGGGTGCCAGCGTAAGTACCGCGGCCTACTTCCACGCAAGGCATACCCCGTGGCATGGCCTGGCCTGAAACAGTGCGTCCTGCATACCTGCCTCCTCCTGATATCCACTAAGGAGAGGTTCTGCCCACTACAGTGGAGCATTTTGCCACCCACACACACTGATCCTATTAATTATGTATGCAGTGTTTGTATTGAACATTTTATATTGAAAGAACATATAGCGAATATTTTATATCGAAAATGTTTATAGTGAATGCATTTAGGGGTGGGGTAAAGGGTTAAATATTTTGGGAAATGGTGGTGTGGATTTTTAGGTGTCAGAAATGGGGGTTTGGTGGGGTACCCCCCAAAAATAATAATAAAAACAAAAATTGTGCATTCACTATAAAATGTTTTGTTATAAAGGTTTCGATATATAACCATGCTTTATATAATATCATGATATAAAGACATGTAACCATTACCTGTTGTAATAATGTGCATTTTCCATGAAATTGTATTGTCCACTGAGATATACTTTTTAACCAGAGGGTTATTTTGGGATCACATCTTAAAATGGGACCTTTTTGGGTCCACACATTAGGTAAAGTCTCAAAACCTCCAAACGGAGACAGGCAAAGTTTACAGTCCCTTCACAAGCCTAGGGGACCCGTCAGCTCCAGATGTTTTGGACTATGACTCCCATGATCCCTGACCATTGAGTATGTAGGCTAAGCCTGATGCGAGTTGTAGTCCGAAACATCCATTCAGCCAAACGTTGTGGGGCGTTGTTGTAGTGTCTACGTAGGTTCAGGCATTTGTGTTGGCCTCCTATGGGAAGTGACAATGTTCTGTCCCCCCACACCTCTTCTCAGGGACCACCACTCAGACATACAAGGCCGTTCACTACTTTGCCCATTAATGATTCGCAACGTATGATACATTCCTGAAACTCATATCGCCAAGACTTCCAGGGTCCTTTGTGAGAGGGTAGGTGGTATCTCACATACCCACGAACAGCAAAGTATTTTTCCAAGATATCCAAAATAGCAGAATGTATGATCAAGGAGACAAACAATTAGTGCCAGGGACATAATTTCACCAAAATGTCAGGGGTAGCGGGAGTAACTTCACACGACCCTTGACCCCCTGATGACATCACAGGAACTGATGTAATTTGACCCCACCCCGAAGTCATATTGCGGGAAGCGATGGAACACGACCTTTCACCCGTTGACAAAACAGGAAGTGGCATCACATAGCATTGTACACTGCTAAAATATGGTTACGATATCACTATAATGTGATGTACATTTCATGCAAGAATGGATCGCCATATGCATCGTTAAGATCAGTGTGTATAGACCCATATTACCAAATTACTGTGAATGCAAGCAGACGTCCATGACCAAATGATAATAATGTGTTATTATATAGCACTTACGCTTAAGCGCTTTATATAGAAATAAATATGCACTCAGTATCACCCAACCTGTGTTGGTACTCATTTATCGACCTCAGAAGAATGAAAGGCTGAGTTGAGGTGTCTAAGAACAGACTAAATCAGTGACTCACCCCCGAAGTGTGCCTGAAATAAACCTTTAATGAGTCTAGCAATTATATTATACAATTCCAGAAAGACGCGTTATTTGGTATTCCTGTTCTTTCTTATTTAGGGTCAGTGCTGAAAGTGTTAGACTTGTGGCACTCCTGAACAAGAAAGCCAGCCACTCCAGAAGTAAAGAGCCACAGCCCAGGAGCACGCATTACAAAAAAACTTCTGCGACTTAAGGCGACCTCTAAATTACGTCCCTGATAAGTGCCCTTCCATACAAATATGAATAGGATAAAAGTAAGTGTTTCATAACACTATGTTTCATTTCCTTTAAAGAAATGTTCTCTTTAGAACTTCCAAGTATCTGATGCCAGTGCCCCAGAGGTCTGTTGGAAGAGATAAAAAAAGGAGTGGCAGCACCCCAGAAAGGGGCTGCAAAAGAGTAACAGGCTGTCAGTGAAATTGCGCCAGACATATTTGCACATTCCTGAAAATTCTCCAGTCACGTGAAATCTTATCAAAATATTGCCCTACAGGGGAGACGTGAGCTTCATAATGTGTGCTATACTTCATTAAAGAGCCCTAAACATGTGGGTGTATTATTCAAAGAACCCTAGAAGGGAGCGGTGCTCGGGGTAAGGCAAGGAACGCCAGCTCTTACCAAAACATTTACGCCAGGGGCCTACATTCTTTGGCTCTGCAGATGTTCTAAACAGATTACTGTGAAATGATCGGGAAAAAATGACCTTCTGAGAAATGACCACATTTTTAATAATGCGGGCAGACATGCCACGCTCCGCCACACTTCCCCCTACCTTAACCTATCCCCTTACCCCACCCCACATCTATTTTTAATAAAAATGAACAAAAATACCTAACGAATTTGACCAAACAAATTCGGTTATTTCTCATTAGGTATATTTGTATGCAATCATTTCTGTAGATACCGTTCCAGGCTACAGCTCCCATGAGCCCTAGCCACTATACTCAATGGCAAGGGCTCATGGGAATCGTAGTTCCAAACACCTGGCTAGCCGCTGGTTGCATACCCCAGCCCTAGGTAAAGTGATGCAGAATTGTGATCCCTTTAAGACATGCTCAAGGCATGAACATTTCTTCCCAAAGCTAATCTAGCCCTATTAGCCCCTAAACCGTAGATCAAAGCCATGCAAGCCCTTTAGAAAAATCTATTCCAAAGAGTACCATGACCACAGTGAGAGATCTCGTCAACGCGATTGTGCAAAATAGTATCCTGGTGTGGCAGTGTGCAGACGCCCAGTGACTGCAAATACTGTACCTGCAACCAGAGGATGTAGACCAGACTGAACTAATCCTACCCTGAACTGAAGATGAAAGACATCACCAATCGAACTCTCCAGGAACTCTTCATGAAATGCATCCACCCTAGTGCTCCTAAACTGAAATGTAGCCAACAGACTGGTTAGCAATGAGCGGTAATCTCATTGGATTGGATGCAATTACACACATTTTCTAAACCTACAGCACAATTAAATTAAGTTCGTTCATTTATTGAAATTAAGAAGTATTGAGTAAAAGTAATTATCTAAAATATGTGCAAACCCTGCACGCTCTCCCTGGAATAAGTTTCACAGGCTGGGGTGTCTTGAAGGAAACACCCCTTAACACTTACATATTTGACATGAATACACAAATATTTTAGTAGGCAAACATAGTTTCAATGTTCGTGATTTTGAGGAATTTACAACTGGGAGGAGTTTAACAAATTGCAACGGGCCTCGTTCTGAGTTTGTTTGTGCAGGAAAGGTGTGTCTGGAACAGAATAACCGACACTTTTGCCACTAAACCAAAGTCGGATTTGGTGGTAATCTGGACAAAAGTCCTCGGGCCCTTTGCTAGTAAATCCATGGTTAATGCTTTCAAACCCCCACCGTAGCCCTATAAACTGCACAGATGGAGACTAGCGCTGCGTTACCGCAACTCATAATGTGGTCATGAGAACTAATTGCGGTAAATGGAAATTACTTTGATGGTGTTTCTGCAGAAAATACCTCCAAACTCATAAAGATGCCAACGTGTTTAACTCTGATAGTGTGCAGCATGAAAGGCCGTTTTTAAATAAAAACATTGTGTTTGTATAAAAAGGTTAACCAGCATTTTTTTGGTTGACCTTTTCTGCCTTTTGCTGAACCAAACTCCACCCATTTCATACGTCATACCCGCTCTGTAAGGCCCGCTTCCCAGGTAGGCCAACACGAAGTCCCATACATACAGGCGATAAGCAGTCCTAATTATGAGAGCAAACATTGTATGATTTGTAATTACTCTCCTTTCCAAACATTCGTTCTGCTCTAAGCATTTCAAGTAGAAGTTGGAACCTGTTCTGTTGGGTGTTTGACAAGGTGCCTCATGGGTAGTTTTTAGTTTTGGCTGTAGGTGTTGCAATATGCACTGTCTATTATGCGAAATTATTATCATGGGAAGTGAATAAAGGAGATACGTGGGGTGTGAGGAGGGGCGCACAGCCTATTGGTGTCGTTTGACGTTTTAGGCCACCCACTGACTACCAATGGCCATGCTATTCCCATATGGCCAATCACAACCACTACCGGCCCCTCCCTCCCCAAAACACTATCTGTGTGAGCTGGCCTTGTGCTTTCAGAGCAGCTGTCTGGAAGGTAATGGCTTAATTGCAGCTATAACCCGCCTACTGACAGTGTGCCTTAAGCCATTTGATTTATACGCAGTATATGTGTTCTTATATCTGTTCCTTGCACTGAATTCTTTTTAAAAAGGAGCATTGGCAAAGACAATAATATTTAACAGCATAAAATCACAGTGTGAACGAACAACAAATTAGAGCAGTGCCTATCTGCAATTTAGTCTGAAATGATGCTGTATGAAATGTCACTCACTCACCCACTCACTCAAAGATTCACTCACCATCTGATCCCTAATAGTCTTGCATAGGAGTTAGCATGTTCCAGGTACAGCCATAATATACTCTAATACTCACAGATTTTTCTAGATGTTACCACCTTATGCCCAGTTAAAACCATTATGGCAGTGCCTGGTAAAAGCCGACCACATGCCCAGAGAAAAGCCCCCACTTTGGCTTTGCCCAGGCTTGTTAAATAGGGTTAGTACACCTTTTTCTCCTCCCTCATTGTCCAAGTCCTGTCAGGTATAACCTGATACCTAATTTAGCTTTATTTTCTATAAAACTGAGGCCCACAAAGGGCATTGAAATGCAGTGAGGTCTTAGAGACGGTTTGCCAGCCAGAACCTAGAACCGATCAGAGGGGTGTACTCATTGGAATTAAAACCTTGTGTCATTTACGTACCACTATTTCTGATGCAAAGCCATGTGTCAGCACCCACACCAGATGGCCAGATCTCTACGAGAGCCGGCGCATGAGAAAGACATTTAACTAAAAGTAAACAGGCTTTGCCATGGTTGTTAGAATCATTGTATGCAAATTTATCTCATGAATATCAATGAGGGGTATCCTGAAAACCTGATATGGATCTGGCACCCGAGGCCTGGAGTTGGACAACCCAGGTATACCAAAAACATGCACAAGAACATCAAAAGGCTCCTGTGGGTGCTGGAGATAGCATTATGTTTGGTTTCTCTTCATAGAATGATTTATAGGTTTGGTTTCTCTTCGAAGAATGAGCTAGCATGTGTGGCCCCTAGTGAAAGATCACCAGGCAAGAGATACCTTCACCAAAAGAACTCCAGGCATGGCTTCTCTTTGCAAAAAGACTTCCACACATGGCATCTCTTGTGAAAATACCCGTAGGCAGGTATCTCCTTACCAAAAGTCTTCCAGGCATAGCATCTCTTTGCCAAAAGATATCCAAGCTGAGCCCAGTTATTTGAGCTATCAGATGAAAGATATCCAATGTGTTAGGTTTATTCAAAAGATCTCCAAGCATGAAAGCCCCTCCCAATGACAACCATGTGACCATTCGCTAAAACAAGTATGGGTTCGCCGATCCATGGGGTTGTTGGGGTTCTGACAACTGCTGGTGTCCTCATTCTTTCTGCCATCTCTCCACAGCCTGCAGCTGCGACGTCCGAGGGATTATCACCGGAAACACGCCATGCGACCACATCAGCGGAGACTGCTACTGCAAGCGATTCGTTACCGGGCGATTTTGCAATCAGTGCTTGGTGAGCCATCTTCAGACCAATTGTTCTCCATCGAGCTTCAGATCGTTCAGTCTGGAAGCCCCTTTTGTGATCAAGAACCTGTACTAGGAAACGTTGCAAAAACCTTGCTTTGATGAAAGGTGTAAGAAGGAATGGGGCTTGGGGTGCATTGGCTGAATCTCCATGTTGAGCAAGAAAGATGCACCGGCTTAAGGGGCATTGCAAATTCCATGACACCTGAATTTGCAGAATGCTACTCACCTGTCATAACAAGGGTCCTTATAGTATGATGGAGTTATGTGGGTATGCCCTTAGAAACCACCACTGACATTAGCTCATCCCCTGCGTGCTGTCTACATATGGCCCGACCTGGGTACCGGGAGGATAGCTCAGGGGCAACGCGCTCGTCTTAGAAGCAAGACGACACAGAGCAACACAGATTTGATTCCCGGGTCCGCGCTTAGAAACCTCTGGGTATTTAGCGTGTTATATATAACCAATTTCAATTACCCACAGGTGCGAAGGTTTATAATGCCTTCTCAACAGCAACACTATTTTACTTCCAAAGACTTTGATAAAACTCTGGAGGCTGCATTCCGCAATCCTTTGGAATGCTGAGTCCTCTTCGACACACAGACTCACCGCCGCTGCTTACAAGCAGACGTTGAATGGACGATGCATAGCTCATCCACTCAACAATAACAACGCACATGACCATGAGAGTAGACGACTGTGCGTCCCTGTACCTCGAAAAGCCAGCCCTTCCACTCACAGGTACACCTTCCTTTCCATCCATGCTCGGTCACTCGGTGGAAAAAGCATGTAGGTTAAAACTAGCAAATCATTGCATCCCCTTTGTGCCCTATATGTTGGCCACCGCTGGCAGGATATCTCTTAAAAGATATATTCTTAAAGAAGCTGCCGCAAGAAAAGCATCTCCCGCGCTTAGCTTGTTGTCTTTTGCCAATTTGATTGCGGCATCAAAAATACTTCATCCTCGCCGCTGTGGTCTAAAGATACTATAAAGGAGACGAAGATGTTTGGAATCAGAAGACAGTACTTCAGTCATTTATTCATGCATACCCAAAGAAATGCAGGTCCCTCATTTATGAGGAGATTGTGTATGGTAGTGGCGACAGAGGCCCACTGTTGATACCTGGGCAACACTCTGCTTCTGAGATACACACTTCCACACACAAAGGAATTCTGTAAAATAATGTAAATGATAATGCAAAATCACTACTGATAACTTCCTGATGAAGCTGCCAAGAAGAGTGGCGAAACATGTGTCGGGAAATCACTTGATGAGCAATTTGCTGTTCATAAAATATTGATTAATATCAAATCTCACCGAACAGGATTAGCATTTCTTTAAGGGTGAATAGAGGAAATTGTGAAATTCCTAGCTACAGAATTCCAAACCACTTCTTCGCCATTATCTATGTTGAATTACAAGGCATAGGAAGGCTATGTAAGGAAGTAGTGGTGCTTGGTCCCAAATTGTGGAATAATCTACTACAAGAAGTAAAACTCGACGAAGACCATGGCAAGTTCAGGAAAGCATTGAAGGCCCAACTCTTCATGTAAGCTTTCCCTTAACCATAAAATGAAGATGTGGTGTCCTTGGCTTAGCTTCTAAATGGTTCATCTCACTCTGTGTATGTGTAGCGTGTTACAAATCACTGAATAAATAACCTCAACATAATAACATCTGTTTAGCCACTGCCAACCATGTTGCTCTCCATCTTTCATTCCTGATATCTTATTTATTTTTTGCAGCCAGAGTTTTGGGGTCTCAGCCATGACATCGCTGGCTGCCGTCCATGTGCCTGCGACTTTGGGGGTGCTTACCACAACAGGTATGATAACCTTTTCTTCTGTAGGGGAGATCCACGATAGATAACGAGGAAAGGTGGAGTGTTTCTCTTTGTTTATTCATGTCACAGGTCACACGTCACTGGGAGAAATAATGCAGGCTCACAGTTCAACATATTCCCTCAGAATAACGCTCATTCCCAGAGCTTAACCCCCCATCTGCAGTTTAATGCACGGACATTTGAAAACAAAAATAATATGCAGCGGAATGTACTTTCCTGAAAATGTCGTGTTGGCCCAGCATGTCAACAACAGAGGGCCCTCACTCCGACTTTCTTAGCTAAGCTCTACTCCTGCAGACTATGAAACTTCATCAAGTTCTGTAAAATAGTGACATCGCATTGTAATGACCTCCGCTGCGTTATGTTATAACACGGGTGTGTTTCCCCCTAAATCAAAGGACTGCACGCTTTGGCTCTGCAGATGGACTCCAACTCCCGTCAGTCCAAGCCAGCATAGTTAATTGTGTGGAATGATGGAAGTCGGAGTCCAACACCTTGGGCGAGCCACAGGTTGCAGAACTATTCAGGCTCATGCATACACAGATGGATTCCGCCAGAGCCAGGATGTTCTGCGTCAGATCCAGACCAGATTTCATGAGCCAAGTTTTGGAGTAACTGATTTCCACGCCCACATGATGATGGTGCTGATGGGGTGGTCACGCGCGGCGCGCCACAGATGTGCTGCCAGGGTATCGCTGCCACTTTCTACAGGTACTCCCACTGCCCATCAACTGCCTCATACCTGTACCTGCTGGTTCTGGCTCCTTGCAGACCTCCCTGGTGAATTAGACCCGCTCCGATCGGCAATAAGGTTCCACAATTCTTTTAAGAGGTGCCAGACCCATGTGTGCTCAATGCAGCACCACAACTACCAATGCCAATGGAGCCAGACAGGGCACATGCTTGCCAATGGGGCCAGGCAGGGCACATGCTTGCCACTGGGGCCAGGCAGGGCTCATGCATTTCAATGGGGCCAGGCAGGGCACATGCTTGCCAATGGGGCCAGGCAGGGCACATGCTTGCCAATGGGGCCAGATATGGCTCATGCTTCTTAATGGGGCCAGGCAGGGCTCATGCTTCCTAATAGGGCCAGGCAGGGCTCATGCATTTCAATAGGGCCAGGCTGGGATAATGCTTGCCAATGGGGCCAGGCTGGGCAAATGCTTGCCAATGGGGCCAGGAAGGGCTCATGCTTCCCCATGGGGCCAGCCAGGGCACCTGCTTCCCCATGGGGCCAGGAAAGGCACATACATGCCAATGGAGCCATGCTGGGATAATGCTTGCCAATGGGGCCAGGCAGGGCAAATGCTTGCCAATGGGGCCAGGCAGGGCTCATGCTTCCTCATGGGGCCAAGCAGGGCTCATGCTTCCCCATGGGGCCAGGCAGGGCTCATGCTTCCCCATGGGGCCAGGCAGGGCACATGCTTGCCAATGGGGCCAGGCAAGGCACATGCATGCCAATGGGGCCAGGAAGGGCTCATGCTTCCCCATGGGGCCAGACAGGCCACCTGCATGCCAATGGATCCAGGCAGGGCACATGCTTGCCAATGGGGCCAGGCAGGGCTCATGCATTTCAATGGGGCCAGGCTGGGCACATGCTTGCCAATGGGGCCAGGCAGGGCACATGCTTGCCAATGGGGCCAGACATGGCTCATGCTTCTTAATGGGGCCAGGCAGGGCTCATGCTTCCTAATACGGCCAGGCAGGGCTCATGCATTTCAATAGGGCCAGGCTGGGCAAATGCTTGCCAATGGGGCCAGGAAGGGCTCATGCTTCCCCATGGGGCCAGCCAGGGCACCTGCTTCCCCATGGGGCCAGGCAAGGCACATGCATGCCAATGGAGCCATGCTGGGGTAATGCTTGTCAATGGGGCCAGGCAGGGCAAATGCTTGCCAATGGGGCCAGGCAGGGCTCATGCTTCCCCATGGGGCCAGGCAGGACTCATGCTTCCCCATGGGGCCAGGCAGGGCTCATGCTTCCCCATGGGGCCAGGCAGGGCTCATGCATTTCAATGGGGCCAGGCTGGGCACATGCTTGCCAATGGAGCCATGTTGGGGTAATGCTTGCCAATGGGGCCAGGCAGGGCTCATGCATTTCAATAGGGCCAGGCTGGGGTAATGCTTGCCAATGGGGCCAGGCTGGGCAAATGCTTGCCAATGGGGCCAGGAAGGGCTCATGCTTCCCCATGGGGCCAGGCAGGGCTCATGCTTCCCCATGGGGCCAGGCAGGGCACATGCTTGCCAATGGGGCCAGGCAAGGCACATGCATGCCAATGGGGCCAGGAAGGGCTCATGCTTCCCCATGGGGCCAGGCAGGCCACCTGCATGCCAATGGAGCCAGGCAGGGCACATGCTTGCCAATGGGGCCAGGCAGGGCTCATGCATTTCAATGGGGCCAGGCTGGGCACATGCTTGCCAATGGGGCCAGGCAGGGCACATGCTTGCCAATGGGGCCAGACATGGCTCATGCTTCTTAATGGGGCCAGGCAGGGCTCATGCTTCCTAATAGGGCCAGGCAGGGCTCATGCATTTCAATAGGGCCAGGCTGGGCAAATGCTTGCCAATGGGGCCAGGAAGGGCTCATGCTTCCCCATGGGGCCAGCCAGGGCACCTGCTTCCCCATGGGGCCAGGCAAGGCACATGCATGCCAAT
The DNA here is from genome assembly GCF_040938575.1 of Ambystoma mexicanum. NCBI lineage: Eukaryota > Metazoa > Chordata > Amphibia > Caudata > Ambystomatidae > Ambystoma > Ambystoma mexicanum. The sequence continues at coordinate 75,094,899 of NC_090923.1, forward strand.
GGAGCCATGCTGGGGTAATGCTTGTCAATGGGGCCAGGCAGGGCAAATGCTTGCCAATGGGGCCAGGCAGGGCTCATGCTTCCCCATGGGGCCAGGCAGGGCTCATGCTTCCCCATGGGGCCAGCCAGGGCACCTGCTTCCCCATGGGGCCAGGCAAGGCACATGCATGCCAATGGAGCCATGCTGGGGTAATGCTTGTCAATGGGGCCAGGCAGGGCAAATGCTTGCCAATGGGGCCAGGCAGGGCTCATGCTTCCCCATGGGGCCAGGCAGGGCTCATGCTTCCCCATGGGGCCAGGCAGGGCTCATGCATTTCAATGAGCAGATGAGGATTAGTAGGAGTAGAAATGGCCCACTCAGCCCTCACACGTCTACAAACCAAAACACAACGCAATCATAAAGGTAAAAGAGGGGCCATCAAGGGATATACCGCCATCACCTTTTGTGGTAATATGGGTGGGCAGAGGGAAGGCTATACTCCTAAGATGGGTGGGAAGGTGAGCCAGTACAGACCCAAACAAAACAGTATCACAGTCCGAAATAGATGGAATGTCCAATAAAGATTTTCAATGAAATATAAACACTTTAATAAAGCACAGCATCTGCACGTAGAACAAAAGAGATTACTATACAAACCAACCCCAAAGGAAAGAACAGAAGAGATGCGACACACTGGATAAAGTAGCACTCCGAGTGTGGTTCCGGGGATGCTAGGTAAGGTACTAACATGAAAAGGGATATAGACTGAAAACAGGAGCAATCTTGATGTAACCAGTCTCTGGGGTTCACAGTGGACCGTGGGGACAGTTCAATGTCAACAGTACCTGGATTCACTTCTTTGTGGGCTGAAGCATCAGACGTGGTGTCGAACGATGATGCAAGCTGATAAGGCTCAGTTCGAGCACGTAGCATTGTGGAGGCCCTGACAGCAAGCAGGTGTCGAGCAGGGGGTGAATATGGGTGCTATGTATGGCTTGCAGTTGGCCAGGCCGAATGGGGCTTTAGCCACTGGGAGGGGTCAGAGAGTGACGCTCAAGCAATTGGATTCTGAGGGCAGTGGTTGTCGAAGTGGTGATCGAGGGTGAGTCGATGTGGGACCGATGAGGCAACAGTTCACAGGCTAGCTGGGCCGAGCTGTGGTTGTAGCCCCCGGTTAGAGTTGGCAAGTGACTCTTCAAAGGTTTGATTTGAGGTTCAGCATTGAGCAGTCTCTCCGGGCCTAGAAAGCGACATGGATTGCTAGGACACAATGCAGTGCCAAGCTGGTTTATATGTAGGCAAATAGTTCAGCTGCTTGGAGAAATACAGGCACTAGTGCCAGCACCTTCCCTATGGTTAAGGATGCGGGGAACACAAAGGAGCTGGTTTGGTGTGAGAGAAAAAGAAGTGTCAGGTGATTTGGCCATCCAGTTGCTGTGAGGCTTTTGCAAAGGACTCAAGGACAGGATGCATCCGCTCAGGGTCTACTCTTTAAACCTAGGCGATTAGTCACAGCGTGGTTGGTTCTGGTCCACAGCACTGATCACTCCTGATGTGTCCTGGGAGTGTTAGGGGACAGATCTTCCTTCTGTCTTGGACGGCTCCATCTTCACCTCAGGATGAGAGCTTTGGAAAGTGCAACTGTCCCAAAGGAAGTGCAGCGACAATCTTCAGAATTAATCTATGGCCTTAAAGGATCCTTGAGGTGAAAGAAAAGTTAAAGACAGTGGAGATGTGCAACACAGGGATAATAGGATAAGATATGGGATTAAGGTGGGCATAAACATGTTAAAATGTATAAACGTAGTGAACACAACCCTGATGAAGGGCAGGACAACTGAAACACTGATCTACATGATGTGAGTCAATATTCTATCTAAAGAAATATCAACATTTCTATGAATAGAGTTTCCAGTGGCCATGCATGAGAAGGCCATCCAGTTATGGTTTTCCTTGGAATTCTGAGACTTGTAGTTCTCCTATATTTCGAATGGGAAGTAAAAAACTCCCACAAAAAGTCCCACAATCCAAAGGGCAACAAACAGGGCTCCATGGCCTCCTCATGCATTGCCATGGGAAACTTGACAGCTCTCTATGAATTGTCTGAATGTACTAGAATAATGGCACAAGCCTTGGAAGCTTATGGCTGAAATATTCCATCATCTTTCAATGCCTTCCAGAAATCCCTTTAGTGCCGCTCCAGGTGCTGGTTGTTCCCAGATTTCCAGAGAACCCACCTTCTATCGCAGGGGCCTGAAACCTTTGACTCTACATATATATATATTGGAATACAAATCCCATCATACCTAGCCATCAGAGCCAATGGTGAGTTATCATGGGAGCCGTAGTCCAAAACATATGGAGAGCTGAATATTGCAGATCCCTGTGCTATCGGCTTCTTTGGCAGGTTTCTGGAGTCTGAGACTGATCTGATTGCACCGATAAACTCTTGCAAACATGTAACACACCCTCAACTCCCAGTGACCTCCAATCATCTGTAATGGAAACGAAGGTCCTGATTTGCAAAGATTTGCACCGGAGGAGCAAATCAGGAGAGTGCTGTCAAAATCTCAGATTTACTCCCGCGTCCTTGTACCTGATTCACAAAGCCTTAAACTAGAGCATGTCCAGAGTTTCCTGAAGCATCTCTGAGAAAATCTTTGAGAATGACATTTGCACTCGAGCATCTCAAAGATGCTCCAGGCAGATCCGATTTGCTCCAGGCAGATCCTTTGTGAATAAAGTATGAAGAAGCAGGAGCTGGTTGAAGCCTCGACTTATTGGGGGCTGCGTTACCCAAGGCTGCATCCTGGGGGTGGGCCTACTGGTGACCCAGAGGTAAAATCCACAGCAGAGTCCTGGGGCCAGTGGTTGTTCCTGTAGGAGGGGAGCAAAGGTGAAACCGACATGACTGGATTGTGAGTGGAGTCCAGATGATGACATGACTCCACATTGGGAGACAATAACTTGTAAGATGCCCGCGAAGCTGGAATGTAGCAGCCAGAATGATTGCGTGGCCAACAAATGGGTGGGTCCGAAAATACTTCAATGAATGCAACCCTACAATTAGAGCCTAGGCCCACCCCTTTGTCTCGGGAGGATAGCTCTGCGGCAACGTGCTCACCTTGGAAGCAAGACGACATGGAGCAATACAGGTTCGATCCCCGGGTCCGCTCTTAGAAACCTATGGGTATTAAGCATGTTATAAATAACCTATCATATCATATCAAGCGCCACTACATCATACATGTGGATGGCATGCTCCACTCGTCTGTAGACCATCCGGAATGAGACTGTGAATGAGGAGCAAGACACTGCCCCAGGCCTACTCTGCTGATCCCCCTGCCCCCGCTTGTATTTCTGGTACCCTCCCAGTGTACTACCCCCATGACTTGAACAGTGCTTGATTGCTTCCCGAAGCTAGGTCCATGCTTAACACCCTAAAAATAATAATAATGATATAATAATCATTCTTAATTGACCAGTCACACAGCCAACAGCTCCATTGGGAAATACTGGAAATCCCCAACAATGTGGTAGTCGAGGAGTTAAACAGTGCTCCTGGAGATACCGGAAGGACCTCCTCCCCCCACCTCCATTCTAGATGCCCGAGTGCAAGCTCTCGTCTCCTATTGCCCCCATGCTCTGGAACACACTCCCTCCGGCTCTCAGATCTACTCCTAACCATTTTCAATGTAGGCATCTTTTGAAAATGCTTCTCTTATGAAACATCTAGCTGTGTTTGATGTCTTAGCGCCAAGATGCATTCAGGCCTATGAGCGCTTTATAAAACTATATAACAGAACGTGCCGTATACCAGGACTGTATCCGCCAGGGGTGTTGCTAGGTCTGGAAAAGATATGGGGCTAAACTAATGTCGGGACTGTCCGGACCCTGGGCTAGCTAGCATTTTGGTTGCAAGCCCTGAGCTTCTATCTGGGGCTACAACCAAAAGATCAGGGCTATAGCCCCCTCAGCCCACCCCTAGCAACGCTTCTGCGTATCGCGCTGGAGAACTTGGTTCATCCCCACCATCTCCCTCTCGGGGAGACCTGCATCATGGCTCAGTAAGAATAATCCTTAGGGTCCCTCCCATTGAGGACAGCCAATGCACAAACCCCAGTTAACTCGCTGTTGTTATGAAAAGATAAACGTTGGTTTGTTATCCTGACCTCATTCACCTTTTCTGCAATATATTATTCTATACAGAGGGCCTAGAACATACATGTACATACCAGTGGCCATGGTTTCATTTTCAAGACCCACACCTGCACACCACAAAAACAAACATCGCATCACAGACCATAGTCCCGTTATATTGCTCTGTACACTACCTTCGCTCCAGCAGCTGTATGTCTCTACTCCGGGTACACCCTCGCATTCCTCCTTTTTAAGCCATTACCCTGCCCGCACGTGACTCCTCCCACAGATGACACGCATGCGCATTCCTCCTGTGTAGAGCCAGATGGCCCACACAGCTGCCATATCCTGGGAAAGCCATTACCCTGCCCACACGTGACTCCTCCCACAGATGACACGCATGCGCATTCCTCCTGTGTAGAGCCAGATGGCCCACACAGCTGCCATATCCTGGGAAAGCCATTACCCTGCCCGCACGTGACTCCTCCCACAGATGACACGCATGTGCATGCACTGCTAAGACTGCCATGCCCCGTTCGAGCCGCGACTTCTCCTAATCTTCTTTCTCTCTGCAGGTGTTCGATGGAGAATGGTCAATGCGACTGCCGGCCCCACCTCATCGGCCGCCAGTGTGAAGACGTCCAGCCGGGCTACTTCTGCACGCCCCTTGACTACTATACCTATGAGGCCGAGAGCGCCAGGGGCGTATCAATCGGTGACCCGGATTTACCCGTAAGCACATGGCTCCGCCAGCACCTCTCTTCCATACCTGGCTTCTGAGGGCACTGAGGGGCTGCTGTCCCAATTCCGTGGTGACTCAAGGTTAAGGTCCAACATGGTGACATTCTATGCGAGCAGAGTCAGGAGAGGAAAGGTGAGGAGAGGAGGAGAGGAGGGGATAGGAGGAGAGGAAAGGATGAGAGGAGAGGATAGGAGAAGAGAAGAGAAGACTGATGGAGAGGGTAGGGGAGGGGTGGGGAGGGACAGAAAGGAGAGGAGAAAAGAGAAGAGAAGAGAAGAGAAGAGAAGAGGGAAGAGGGGCAAGGATAGGGGAGAGTTGAGTTCTACAAAACACTAAAACCATGACTCACCAATACCTGCTAGACGAATACAAATCCCTCCTTCCCTCCACCAACAGTCCTGCACCACTGTATGAAATGCCAAGCCTAAAGCTGTCTCCCTACCATTGCAAAGCGCTCTGCTTTTCTCGAGAAAGGTTCACCCTGTAAACAATATCACAACATATATACATAATAAAGGAAATTAGAGTGGAGGAGAGGAGCAGACAGAGGAAGAGAGGAGAGCAGAGGAGAGGAGAGTGACAGGGAGCGTAGGACAGGAAGAGAAGGGAAGACGAGGAGTGCGGAGGGGAGAGGAAGGGAAGGGTTTGGAAGGGAAGGGAAAGGAAGAAGAGGTGAAATTAGGAGGAAATATGAAAGAACAAAGGCAAGAAGAGGAGGAAGAATGGCTGGGTGAAGGGAGATAAGGGACGAAAGGTCCGACGGAGAAGAAGATTGAGATACTAGGTAGGAGCATGGGAAGAAGGGCAAATGAATGGGCAGCATGAGCAAACAAAGGAGGCAACACAGGTGGTGGGAGATAAAATCAGGTAGTGTGTGTGTGTGCCAGAGCTGGAGCCTGTTGGCTCTTGTTACAGAATAAAGAACGGCTTCTACAAATCTGAGATCACTCTGGGGCATTCAGTTCAGGCGTGTGAACTTAATGTGCTTCGCTTCCACTCACATCACAAAAAGGGCGCTTGTGAAAAACATGAATCACATGTTTTCTGGTTCTTTCCTTTTTGTAAGAAACGTTTGTTGGGATTTCTAGGGCTTTTTGCTGCTGTTTGTTTGTAGGGATTTCTGGTGCTTTTTACTGCTGTTTGTTGGGATTTCTAGGGCATTTTTCTGCTGTTTGTTTGTTAGGATGTCTTGGGCTTTTTGCTGCTGTTTGTTGGGATTTCTGGGTCTTTTTTGCTGCTGTTTGTTTGTTGGGCTTTCTGGGGCTTTTTGATGCTATTTATTTTTTGGGATTTCTGATTCTTTTGCTGCTGTTTGTTTCTTGGGGTTCTGGTTCTTTCTGCTGCTGTTTGTTGGGCTTTCTGAGGCGTGTTGCTGCTGTTTGTTGGCTTTCTGGCACTTTCTGCTGCTGTTTGTTGGGATTTCTGGGGATTTTTGATGCTATTTATTTTTTGGGCTTTCTGATTCTTTTTGCTGCTGCTTGTTTGTTGGGCTTTCTGGGGATTTTTGCTGCTGTTCATTTCATGCTAAGTAATATTTTCTATGTGCAGCCCTGCATATTTACCAGGACTGTACAACCTTATTGTAGGCCTGTTACCAACGCCTGAAGCCCATTATTGGTAAACTTTGAAACCTAAAAGACGAAAAGAATTATATTATTTTCTGATTACATTAACCTGCCTATTGTAGTATTTGTAATCTCAATGTTTTAGTATTTTGTAATTCATATGGGAAAATCATTATATCTATGCCCTTGATAAATGTATTGAATCTTCTGTATGTTACAGGACACATCTCGTGAATTTGAATGAGGGGTATCCTGAAAACCCGACATGGATCCTGCCCTCAAGGCATGGGCACATAGGCTGAGATGTCCTGGAGTGGAAATATTTTGTGTCTGTAATCTCTGCTGTGAGGGAAACTAAAGGCACAACCTCCAGATTCCTGAATTTCATCATGTTGAGCTGGTTATTGTCATGCACCTGGCCATCCTTTTGGCCCGGTGCATCAAGGGTGTCCAGAGTGTGGTCTGCTTCAGGTGCATGGGCATTAGGGTACCCAGGATACACTGTTGTGGAGGACGGCATTGTCTTGCATCATCGGTGTGATGCTGGAAATGCATCAGAGGGACAGGGCCTCTGAATCCTTGTCCTTTACTGCTTTTTATCGTGTGTTCTGTCATGTTTTCTGCCCAGGAGTCCATGTGGGACTCCTGGCAGTGCAGCTCTCTCTTTTGGTTTGGTGAACAGACCCATGGGATACCCTTATGGCACCCATGGGTAGGGGTACAACCCTGGGCCCCTGGTGTATGTTTTTGGGCACCTGTGGGTGGCCCACAGAGCAGGGTATGGGCTGGTGGCAGCTCCATGCTGAATTTGACAGGTGCTCTGGGTGTCCTCCATTTTGGGATACCCAGGCCCTGCCATTGGGATCAGTTGATTCCTGATAGGAAGCAAGATGGCCCCTGTGGCCTCTTGCTTTCTATTGCCTGTTACCCTGTTTCCCAAAGTCCTGGGAAGCCCTGACTCTGTCCCTTCCCCCTGACTGGCTGTTGGGTGGAAGTTCCATATATGGTGATGTTGTGAAGGCCCAGCTAGACTGACTGGAGCCTTCCCAGTGACTGTATGTTGTGGGTACCTCCTGTGGGTGGGACCTGGGTGAATGGAGTGTGTGACCAATATACACTCCTTGTTGTGGTTGTCTGGTTTCTGGCATGAGAGAAAAAGACTGAGACAGCCCTGCATGAAACTGGCCTGAATGCAGTGTGTAGTGTTGAATGGCTGGGTACTTGTCCCAATCCACATTCCTTGTTGTGAGTGTCTGAAAGGGAGGAGTGTGGCCTGAATGCACTGTGTGCCTGATTGGCTGACTGACTGCATGAATGCCCTTCTGTATGATTGGCTGCTGAGTGTGTGCCAGCAGTGTGGATGAGAGACAGAATAGTATATCTGTGGACCTCTCACCACTGGAAATTGTTCAGAAGCGTTCAGAAGCTGAGTCTCCACTCTAAGAGTAACTGGAACTGCTGATCCTCGACGTCCAGCTGGAAGAAGAAGACTTGCTGTTGCATTTGCTTCGACCGATCCGAAGGCTGCCGAAATCGTCGAAGACTGACCCGAGAGAGGACCTGGTAAGGCGCCCTCTTCCTGTGCTCCGAGGGACCATCGAGCACCGCTCCATCTTCGCCGAAGCGCCCTGGAAGACAGACCCTCGAAAGGCTGCCGACCCGAGACGGGACCGCCGAGGAGATCGAAGTGAAGCACCCGGACATCGCCGCCGTCGAAGTCCATTGCCGTCGACCAGGGTTCACAGGTTTGTGTAACTGCTGGAGGCCCGTCGAAGTTGTGTTGCCCAGCCGTGGGAACCACTTGACGCCGTGCCGCCGACGACCGGAGCCGCCCGCTCCTTTGCCTAAGAACATTTGGATCGAAGGACTCCCTCGTCCGCACCGTCGACCGCTTTATCCTGCCGGAGAAAGTCGAGGACGACCAACGCGCCGAGGAGAAACCTGCCGGTGGGTTTCCCGCCACCCGAAGACCACAAAGACTCGAACGACTCGACGCCCTTGCTGGGCCTCCGTCTCCACAATCTTTGCGGTCCAGAAATATTGTCACCGAGGTGCCCCGCACGCCTCTGCCTTGCAGGACGCCGACGCTCCGACGCCAACGAGCACCGCTCGGACGAAGCAGCCGCCTCATCGACGCCGTTCTACCCTGTTTGTCGACAGACGTTCGACGCCCCGTGTCTCCCGCTTGAAAGGGAAGGCATTCAAGAAGGGCCGTCGATTCCCCGCCGCCGAACGCCGAGTTCCTCGACGCTTCTCGACGCCTCTCGACGATCCGTGACTCCCGCTTGAAAGGGGGTCGCTCAAGAAGGATCTGTCGACGCCTCTTCGAAGAACTCGACTCCACCAGGTACATTGGGGGGGTAAAAACATTATAGGAGGGAATAAGACTTACAGAACAATATATGGACTGGGCTTGTGCTATATCTTTATTTTTTTGCCCAGGTGGGGGATCTCCACACAGAACTGTGTCTAGTGGTAGGGGCCAGTATTCTGCCTATTGCTCAACCATCTTATTCTTTCTCCTCTCTCTATTGCTGGTTTCACTCTATTGATCTGTGTGACATTGTTACAGTATTGTTGATGCACTTTAATAAGATCTAATACAAAGGGTGGCACCACTTTAGAATTGTATATATTTGCCATTGTTGATTTTCCTAAGTACAAAGTGAGTTATTATGATAAGTGTACATAACCTTGAATATTGATTATATAAAGACTGTGTTCTAACCAATACAGTGTGTGGGCATTCCTTTGTAGGGGCTTGGGGACTACACTGTACTTAAGAACCAGCCTGCATCACCTTCTGAGAAGCTAGGCCTTGATTGCTCGTCCATTGCTACCGTAATAGAGAATCTTGGCTGGGGTCTTCTGTGCCTCTCTTCTACCATATAGAGAGCAGAAGTACAGACACCCCCTACCAGTCTTTACACTGGTGGCAGCGGTGGGATGCTTATGGTTTTAAGAATCAGTGCCACTTACAAAATATCTGCACTTTATTAAATTAAGGTTTAGTTGTGTACAAGATAACTGCATTACTAACAATGGAGTCTATTGCAAATGGCAAATTGACTCGGATGAGCTTGGAGGCTCTCCAGAGTGCTTGTGAAGCCAGGGAGTTAGACTTTGTGGACAAGTCTAGGGCTGAGCTGATAGCTGCCCTGGTGGACTACCAGACTGATGGTGAAACTCTTGATGAGGGGGGGAATGCAACCAATGAGGACTCTGCCCCTGGGGTTTCTGCTGAATCTGTTTCTGGGAATGCCGCCATTCCTACTGCCTCTGTTCCAAACCCCAGCAATTCCTTGGAGCTTGAGTTATTAAGGATGAAATTGGCCTTTGAATACCGCAAGTTGGAAATAGATGCCGAACTTAAGAAAGAGGAGTTGGCTCAACAAGTGGAGCTCAAGAATAGGGATCTTGAACTCAAGAGCCAGGACACTGAATGTCAGAGAATCCAGCTAGAGAAAGCTAGAGTGGAGACTTCAGCTAAAACCAGTGAGAGTGTCAGGTCCCCAGCCACCAAGTTTATGAAAGATTTGGTTGGTGTATTTGTGGAGGGTTCAGATATCCTCCAATGGATTGAAGCGTTTGAAATGGCTTGTGCGATTCATGATGTTGATAAAAGAGATTGGGCTAAGTGTTTGTTAAGCAGAGTGCCTCAAACTGGATATGACTGTATTCTGAAGCTGAGTGTGGAAGAAAGGGGTCAGTATGAGTGTATGAAGGCTGCTTTGATTGCCAAGTTTGGCAAGACACCTACCCAATACCTTAGAAGGTTCAGGGATTTTAAGAAAAGAGAGAATGTGTCTTGGGTTGACTGGGTGAGTACTGCGCACATGAACATGATGGGGTGGAACGATGGATACAAGGTTAAGACTTTTGTTGAATTGTCCCACCTCTTGTTCTTTGAGCATTTTTCTGAAGCCTGTTCACCAGAGCTGCGTCAGTATGTGGCTGACCAGAACATTTTGGACCCCTTTAAGCTGGCTAAGTTGGCTGACAAGTGGGTCTCCCACCGGGTGTCCCCTAAGGACTCCAGTGGGAAGGACAAGGACAAAGAAAAGGGGGCCTCTCAGAAAGCTGAGGAGTCCTACAAGCAGTCACAGTCGGGTAAACCTAAACCTTCCTCTCCCAAGACCCAAAAATCTAGTGGGGATAAGTCATCTGTGGGTGGGAATAAGAGTAGTGGTCCACCTGCTGCAAAGCAGGCTCCCAGTGGTTCCAGTACCGTACCCCGCACTCCTGGCGCTTGTTGGGACTGTGGGGCTCTGGATCACAAAAGGGGTGACTCCAAGTGTAAAGGTAAGGCACTTGGAGTACAGGCTGTCAGCCTGACCTACCCTTACCCCATGTCTGAGGTGGAGGCCACTGTCCTCCCCTCCTCTACCGGGATCACATTTGGTGCTCCGGTAGAGATTTCCTTAGTGTCCCTTGGGGCCTGGGACCAGTATGCAGAAGTACTGGCGACTATCCCACAGAACACCCGTAGGTTTTTGAGAAGTGTCCTCTTCAATGGCCAGCCTTCTACTGGTTTGAGAGACACTGGGGCAAGCATGACAGTGGTGGACAGGACCCTGCTCAAGCCAGAGGACTATGTAGGTGCTCCTCTGAGAACCACCAGGTTAGCTGGTGGGCCTCCCAAATTATCACCTGTAGCCTTAGTCACACTCATGATTGGAGACAAGACAGCAAAGCTTCCTGTCCTGGTTCAGGACAATGTCCCTGCTAACATTCTGTTAGGAAATGATCTAGTAGAGTTGGGGTTGATCTCGGATGGTCTTCCCATGACTGCTGCTGCAGTCACTAGGTCACAGGTGACACCGGGTCTGGCTGTGAGTCAGGTACCCAAGCCAAAGGCGAGGCCTAAGGCAAGAAGAAGGAAGACTAAGAAGGCCACCTCTGTGGAGGGAACACCTTCTCTTCCTGCTGTTCCGACAGCACCCATTGGGATCCATGCTCCGGACGGGCTGGGTCCAGTGGAAAACCCAAACTCAACTCCTGTGGGAGAAGAGACAGAAGACTCTCCTGTGGGAGAGGTTCTCAACCCGGAGGATCATCCAGACCTTCAATGCTTTTTAGCTGAAGGGGGACCCTCCCAGGCAGACTTCTGTAAGGGACAGAGAGAGTGCCACTCTCTCGAGGGACTGAGGAAACAGGCCCTGTCCCAGGCACAAGGAGAAGTGCCTAGGACATTCCGGATTTATTGGGAGGGTGAGCTCCTTGTTAGTGAGCCCACTAAGCCTGAACCTGGTGCCCTCAAGAGGTTGGTGGTACCCCAGGTTTACAGGCCCTTCCTACTGCAGTTGGCACATGAGGTGCCCTTGGCTGGTCATCTTGGGACCAAGAAGACTAAGCAGAGGCTGTCTGCCCATTTCTACTGGCCACGGATGGGAGTAGATGTGGAGTCCCACTGCAGGACCTGCCCAACTTGTCAGTTGTCTGGTAAGACTGGAGGCAGTGTCATTGCCCCACTGCAGCCATTGCCAGTGGTTGGCACACAATTTGAGAGGGTGGGCATCGACATCGTCGGTCCCCTTGACCCTCCCACTTCAGGTGGACATCGGTTCATCCTGGTCTTGGTAGATCATGCCACCAGGTACCCTGAGGCAATGCCCCTTCGGACTGTTACTGCCAAGTTGGTTGCCAGGGCTCTCCTTGGCATTTTCACCCACGTTGGATTCCCCAAGGAGGTTGTCTCTGACAGAGGAACCAACTTCATGTCTAGTTACATGAAAACCATGTGGAAAGAGTGCGGGGTAACCTACAAGTTCTCCACCTCTTACCACCCCCAGACCAATGGTCTGGTTGAGAGATTTAATAAAACTCTCAAGGGCATGCTAGGGGCTTTGGAAGAACCCCTAAGGAGGAAATGGGATCTCCTCCTGCCATGCCTGCTGTTTGCTTACAGAGAGGTACCTCAAGAGGGTGTTGGTTTCAGCCCCTTTGAGTTACTCTTTGGACATCCCGTGAGGGGGCCCCTCGCCTTGATCAGAGAAGGCTTGGAAGCCACCCCTCCAGGTCCCGCCAAGCAAGTGGGGGACTATGTGTTAGGCCTCAGACGGAGGATGACACAAATGATGGGTCAGGCAACAGCAAATCTCAAGGCCAGCCAGGAATTGAATAAGTACTGGCATGACCTTAAAGCCTCGCAAGTGGATTGGACTCCGGGACAGGAAATCCTTGTGATGGAGCCTACCAAGCCTAGAGCTTTGGCAGACAAGTGGACTGGACCCTTCAGGATCATCTCCAAGATGGGCGAAGTCAATTATCTGGTTGACATGGGAGCCTCTGGGGTAGCCCCTCAGATATTCCATGTCAACAGGCTCAAGCCTTTCCACCGGCGAGCAGAAGTCTCATGTCTCTTGCTAGCTTCAGGGCAAGAAGAGGATGAGAGTGAGCCCCTTCCTGATTTGCTGCATAGCAACCCTCAGGATGGCTCAGTGGAGGGAGTACATCTCTCTCCGGATTTGACAACAGAGCAACAGAGGGCCTGCAGGGCTTTGCTCCAACAGTATGCCTCTCTGTTTTCACTGACGCCAGGCCTTACACCGTGGTGTAGGCATGAAATTGACACTGGTGTCAAAAGCAGGTGCTACCATATGTCAGATACCGTCAAGAACCACATCCAGGCTGAGGTCGCCAAGATGTTGGATCTGGGTGTTATTGAACCCTCAACCAGTCCCTGGTCCAGTCCAGTGGTCCTTGTCCCCAAGGCAAGTTCCCAGGCGGGTACCAAGGATTGGAGGTTCTGTGTGGACTACCGAGGAGTCAATGCCGTCACCAAAACTGATGCGCACCCATTGCCCAGGGCTGATGAGCTCGTGGACACCATAGGTGCTGCCAAATTTGTGAGCACCTTTGACCTTACCTCAGGCTATTGGCAGATAGCTCTGACGGACCATGGCAAGGAAAAGACGGCCTTCTCAACACCTGAGGGACTCTACCAGTTTAGGGTCATGCCTTTTGGGTTGAAGAATGCCCCTGCCACCTTCCAGAGATTGGTCAACCATGCTCTCAGTGGGCTGGAAGCCTTTTGTGTGGCTTACTTAGACGACATTGCCATCTACAGTTCCACTTGGGAAGAGCATTTGACACATCTGGATAAGGTGTTGCAGGCCTTGAAAAGGGCTAACCTCACTATCAAGGCCACCAAGTGCCAGATAGCTCAGGGGAAAGTTACTTATCTTGGTCATGAGGTAGGAGGGGGTCAAATCCAACCTCTCTCCAGTAAAGTACAGGATGTACAGAACTGGGAGACTCCCACTACTCAAACCCAGGTGAGAGCCTTTTTGGGCCTCACTGGGTACTATCGCAATTTCATGGCAGACTATGGAACCATAGCTGCACCTCTGACAGCTCTAACTTCACCCAAACAGCCTAGGAAGGTTAATTGGACTGAAGACTGTCAGAGGGCCTTTGATGGCTTGAAAGAAAGTCTGTGTAGGGCACCTGTGTTGTGTGCGCCTGACTACAGCCGACCCTTTATCGTCCAGACGGATGCCTGCGACACCGGAATTGGAGCTGTCTTGTCCCAGTTAGATGACAAAGGGAGAGAACATCCTATCATATTCATCAGTAGACAACTCAAGGGTAGAGAACTTAGGTGGGCTACTGTTGAAAAGGAGTGTTTTAGCATAGTTTGGAGCCTTAGGCGTTTTAGGCCCTACCTTACGGGGTCTACCTTCAAGGTCCAAACAGATCATACGCCCCTGAAGTGGCTTATCCAGATGAAGGGTGAGAATCCAAAACTGCTCAGGTGGTCCATTAGCCTGCAAGGGCTAGACTTCACCATAGAGCACAGACCAGGGAAGAGTCACGATAATGCAGATGGCCTTTCCAGAAGGTATGTTGACCGTCTGGATGAGGGTGTCTATCCCGTGGGAGATTAGACACCCTCCACCTCAGTCTGGGGGGGGGCGACTGTGATGCTGGAAATGCATCAGAGGGACAGGGCCTCTGAATCCTTGTCCTTTACTGCTTTTTATCGTGTGTTCTGTCATGTTTTCTGCCCAGGAGTCCATGTGGGACTCCTGGCAGTGCAGCTCTCTCTTTTGGTTTGGTGAACAGACCCATGGGATACCCTTATGGCACCCATGGGTAGGGGTACAAACCTATGCCCCTAGTGTATGTTTTTGGGCACCTGTGGGTGGCCCACAGAGCAGGGTATGGGCTGGTGGCAGTTCCATGCTGAATTTGACAGGTGCTCTGGGTGTCCTCCATTTTGGGATACCCAGGCCCTGCCATTGGGATCAGTTGATTCCTGATAGGAAGCAAGATGGCCCCTGTGGCCTCTTGCTTTCTATTGCCTGTTACCTTGTTTCCCAAAGTCCTGGGAAGCCCTGACTCTGTCCCTTCCCCCTGACTGGCTGTTGGGTGGAAGTTCCATATATGGTGTTGTTGTGAAGGCCCAGCTAGACTGACTGGAGCCTTCCCAGTGACTGTATGTTGTGGGTACCTCCTGTGGGTGGGACCTGGGTGAATGGAGTGTGTGACCAATATACACTCATTGTTGTGGTTGTCTGGTTTCTGGCATGAGAGACAAAGACTGAGACAGCCCTGCCCGAAACTGGCCTGAATGCAGTGTGTAGTGTTGAATGGCTGGGTACTTGTCCCAATCCACATTCCTTGTTGTGAGTGTCTGAAAGGGAGGAGTGTGGCCTGAATGCACTGTGTGCCTGATTGGCTGACTGACTGCATGAATGCCCTTCTGTATGATTGGCTGCTGAGTGTGTGCCAGCAGTGTGGATGAGAGACAGAATAGTATATCTGGGGACCTCTCACCACTGGTAATTGTTCAGAAGCTGAGTCTCCACTCTAAGAGTAACTGGAACTGCTGATCCTCGACGTCCAGCTGGAAGAAGAAGACTTGCTGTTGCATTTGCTTCGACCGATCCGAAGGCTGCCGAAATCGTCGAAGACTGACCCGAGAGAGGACCTGGTAAGGCGCCCTCTTCCCGTGCTCCGAGGGACCATCGAGCACCGCTCCATCTTCGCCGAAGCGCCCTGGAAGACAGACCCTCGAAAGGCTGCCGACCCGAGACGGGACCGCCGAGGAGATCGAAGTGAAGCACCCGGACATCGCCGCCGTCGAAGTCCATTGCCGTCGACCAGGGTTTGCAGGTTTGTGTAACCGCTGGAGGCCCGTCGAAGTTGTGTTGCCCAGCCGTGGGAACCACTTGACGCCATGCCGCCGACGACCGGAGCCGCCCGCTCCTTTGCCTAAGAACATTTGGATCGAAGGACTCCCTCGTCCGCACCGTCGACCGCTTTATCCTGCCGGAGAAAGTCGAGGACGACCAACGCGCCAAGGAGAAACCTGCCGTTCTACCCTGTTTGTCGTCGGACGTTCGACGCCCCGTGTCTCCCGCTTGAAAGGGAAGGCATTTAAGAAGGGCCGTCGATTCCCCGCCGCCGAACGCCGAGTTCCTCGACGCTTCTTGTCGCCTCTCGACGATCCGTGACTCCCGCTTGAAAGGGGGTCGCTCAAGAAGGATCTGTCGACGCCTCTTCGAAGAACTCGACTCCACCAGGTACATTGGGGGGGTAAAAACATTATAGGAGGGAATAAGACTTACAGAACAATATATGGACTGGGCTTGTGCTATATCTTTATTTTTTTGCCCAGGTGGGGGATCTCCACACAGAACTGTGTCTAGTGGTAGGGGCCAGTATTCTGCCTATTGCTCAACCATCTTATTCTTTCTCCTCTCTCTATTGCTGGTTTCACTCTATTGATCTCTTGATCTATTGTTGATGCACTTTAATAAGATCTAATACAAAGGGTGGTACCACTTTAGAATTGTATATATTTGCCATTGTTGATTTTCCTAAGTACAAAGTGAGTTATTATGATAAGTGTACATAACCTTGAATATTGATTATATAAAGACTGTGTTCTAACCAATACAGTGTGTGGACATTCCTTTGTAGGGGCTTGGGGACTACACTGTACTTAAGAACCAGCCTGCATCACCTCCTGAGAAGCTAGGCCTTGATTGCTCGTCCATTGCTACCGTAATAGAGAATCCTGGCTGGGGTCTTCTGTGCCTCTCTTCTACCATATAGAGAGCAGAAGTACAGACACCCCTACCAGTCTTTACAATCAGGATGCACTGTTGTGAGGCACGGCACTGTCTTGCGTCATTGGGATAAACTGTTGTGGAGCACGTCACTGTCTTGTATCATTGGGATACGCTGTTGTGAGGCACGGCATTGTCTTGCATCATCGGGATACACGGTTGTGGAGCACAGCACTGTCTTGCGTCATTGAGATACACTGTTGTGCAGCATGGGACTGTTTTGCGTCAACGGCATACACTGTTGTGGAGCATTGTACCGTCTTGCATCATCGGGATGCACTGTTGTGGGGCACGTCACTGTCTTGTATAATTGGGATACGCTGTTGTGGAGCATGGCACTGTTTTGTGACATCAGGATACACTCTTGTGAAGCATGGCACTGTCTTGTGTCATCAGGATGTTGTGGAGCACGGCTGTGACGAATCAACCTCCGGGGCACCAGTGGTCAAGGGATGATTATCGGTTTCTAAACCATCAATTAGCTCCACACCTCTAGTACGTAAGAAGGGATCCAAACGGATTGGAACAGAAATCAATTATAAACTACCTTGTCAAATTTTAGTAACATGGACGAAACGGCAGGCTTATCTCCGCAAGGTCATGGATCATTGGTTAGTTGCAACATAGCAAAAATACAATAATGACCCAATGATAAAAGAGACTGTTCAGTAAAGGTTGTATAATTATATCTAATTTATTATTATTACAACAGTCAGTTCGAGCACACAACAAAATACAACCCACCCTGTAAAGGAAAACAGAGGACAGACAGTTTCACAAAGGAAAGGGATGCACTCTGGATACTGACAGAAGGGTACTCGGTACAGCAATCAGCCTTAACTGTTCAAGGTTATTTGGTTTCAGCACCAAGCTATGATATGGCATTTATAACGCGCCTATACACAAGTGTTTCAAGGCGCGACGAGGCAAGGGGGGGAACAATGGGAGGACAAACACCGATCCTACTAGGCCAGGTGTCATTCAGATCGCGCAAATGCAAGGGAAGGGGGGAAAAGGAAAAGTGCGAAGGGGGAAGGGAGAGGGGAAGTGCAGTACATGGGAAGTGGAATAAATATGACACATACATAGCCAGCTAGTGGCAAGTGCAAGGAAGTGCAGACGTAAGTGCTAGAAGGGGGGGACTGAAGGGATACAGAAAAAGGTCCCCAAGTGCAGGGGTTGGCAGGGAGGCAGTGCAGGTGGGTAATTGACAGGGCCTGGGCCAGAGATCAAAAGGCTGGCCAGTTAGCCAGTGCAATTTCGGTCAGGAATTCAGCAAGGGAGAGGAGGAGAGAAAGCAGAAACAAAGAGGAAGGTTTTGAGGTGTTTCCGGAACCAGAGATGGTTCTCCTCAAGTTTTAGGGATGCAGGAAGGCTGTTCCAGAGAGAGGCCCCTGCTGAAGAGAGTAATCTGCCACAAACCGTTGCTTGGAGAAGCGACTGACACTAATGGAGTTGGAGGCAGATGAGCGAAGAGCTCGAGAAGGCAGATATTTAGGTAGAGAGAGTTGAAGGTATTTCGGTTCCAGACCCCAGAAGGCCTTGTGTACAATGCAGAGGGTTTTCAACTTAATCCTCGCAGCCACTGGGAGCCAGTGCAGAGATTTCAGTCCTGGAGAGATGCGGTCCCTGGTCTTGAGGCCAAGGACAAGTCTCGCAGTCCTGTTCTGGATAAGTTGCAGAGGGCGGAGAGTAGAGGCAGGCAGATTTAGATAGAGGCTGTTACAGTAGTCAAGCTTGGAGAGGACCAGGGCTCTGGAGACAGAGAGCTTCTGGGGGAAGGAGAGGAAAGGAAGAATACCTCTAAGGAGGTGCAGCTGGTAGTGTGACTTCTTGGAGACGTCGAAGATGTGAGTGGAGAAGGCGAGTGCATAGTCGAAGATTACCCCGAGGTTTTTAGCCTTGCAGGTGGGAGTGAGAGGAGGGCCAGGAGAGGCCGGCCAGAGAGCTGCAAGGAAGGAGGGAGTGGGTGTGCCGATGAGTAGAATCTCAGTTTTAGAGAGGCTCAGCTTCACCTCACTGATGATGCCCAACAAGGATGAAACACGTGTATGGGGTTGCTGGTGGTACTCTTGTTCCGAGAGGAATTGCCATAGCATTTTGGTGCTGGACTGCCCATGTGGGCGGGACAAAGACTGATATGCAAATGGATATTTCCCATCTGTGAAAGGTACAGTGAGCAAAAAGCAGATGGCTGCGAACTCTCAATGTGGTTTACAACCACTGAACAGGTTATCATGCCTTGTTTTTCCGAGAGAGGGGCACCTGCTACCTTTGTTGAATTAGAATCTCAGTCTTACTGGCATTAAGACAGAGGTCGTTGGCGGCACACCATTCCTGAATGGCAGACAGACAGTCAGAGATGAGGGAAGGAGAGGAGGAGGCTGAGGGTATGATCCCAAGAGAGCATGGAGTCGTAAATGTCACTAGGGGCTTTCAGAGAAGGACTAGGGGGACAGAACCATCGATATGCCTGGTGCTTCAGATGATGTTGATGCTCGACTGGGTCGAGTCGGTTCCAGGACGCTTTACAGCTCCTGCGATAGAGTTCAAGTTGGGGGACAGCTGCGGGTATCAGGCGGCAGGCATTTTGGCAAGGGAGGCTGGACGGATGGCTGCAGGTTGGCCTACACGTGGCTCAGGGTCAAGAATCAGCGTCTCTGTGTTGGTTGGCGGTTCTTGAATGCTGGCCGTGGCATCGTGTACAGCTTTAGTGACTACAGCGTGACCACAGTCAGTGGTGCAGCCAGTCATGGTTTTCGAGGGCTCGACTTCCTGGAAAATTTCCTTAAGAGATGGACGCTGGTTGATGCTTGTTGTGGTACTCCTAGCTTCTTCACTGGCCACGTGTAATCCTTCAAGGCAGACAGCCCAAAGCTGAGGAGAGTGTTTGCAGGCAACAGTCTTGTCCTATGTTCAGTGACTCTCTGGCACTTCCCACCTCGGAAGCTTGCTTTCAGAACCTAGCAGGGTACACTGTGTGCGGGCTGGATACCGGTTCTGAGATGCTGGATGGGTCCTCTGAGTTCAGAATCGTCCTCTATCCCTGGGGGATTTTTAGGGGAGGAATCTTGCTTTCCTCTTGGAAATCGTGGCCTTCCTTCACTGGCTGAAGCTGCGAGGCAGACTTTACCTTCAGTCAGGGTTCAAATTAGTTCTTATTTTTACTCCTTTCGAAGTCATTGGATGATCTGTCGCTCCCGTATCCCCTTACTTTTGCCCCCCCTCCGTCCAGCACTATCTGAAACGTTGTCAGGTCTAGTACGATAGTCACTTGTTTTGTTCCTCCCCTCCCTTTCTGCCCCCCTCTCCCTCACCTTTTGTTTTCCTCCGGCTCTACCAGAAATGTCGTCAGGCCAGTACATTAGTCACTTGTCTGTTTCCATTTCCTTCCCACTCTCCCCCTCCCTTCCTTATCTATGTCATAGCACTTGCACTATCTGAAATGTCGTCAGGCCGAGTACGATAGTTAATTTCACATCCTTACTGTTCATGGCCTGTAAGAATGTTGTTGTATTTTCCCTGGTTCCCTTCCTTGCCTTGAAGCACTTTGAAACACATTGTGTATAGGCGCTATATAAATAAACTATCATATCATATCTGGTCAGAGATGGGCTCAGCCATCTTTTAAACCCAAATGGGCCCCGGTGATTGGTGCAGGCTAAGCCTACCTTAATGAACCAATCCTGGGTTCCCACCCATCTTCTTGTCTATTGGGGATCAAAGTGTCCCTCTGGTTAATTGAGCTCTCTCTGGTTTCTGATTAATAGCGCCAGGTCTCCCTTGAAACAGTGGTCAGACCAGACTCATGGTCACCGCCAAACCACATACTCGTACCTTGCTGAATGGGGTCCCCCCGCAGGGATGGCCACTGTAAACAGTTGTCCCAGACATGACATTTCACTGCCCTTGAAACTAAGAGGCGGGAGCTGAATTCAAGTTGACTCAGATGGATATCAAAAAGGGTGTTGGGTATCCTGTCCTTTGTGAGTCCTGTGACCAGGACTCCTGCAGGCCTGCTTCAATGAACTTCTCATCAGTATGCACTGCCATCAGCAGACAGACAAAGGATAGGTCAGATCCATGAAGCCTTTGTCAGTTAATGAGGCTGGCCATGGCAGGAGGAAGGTTTTGCCATCCCCCTTGTTGAGATGCTTTGATGTACCCATGGCTGTCACATTCCAGCTGAACATGACAGAAGGACTGTGCCTGTATGCTGTGTCCACCCATAGTACACGTGACTATGTGTTTGTTGTGTGGGGACCATAGGAAAATGTGGGCAGAATAGCCCCACACATTTTCCAGAGGTTGATCTCCCATCATTCAATTTCATTACAAAATTTAAAAAAAGCCCAGGTGAGCGCAGACTCCCTGTGCGGATGGTGTAATTCCTCACAACGGCACACTGTTATGGAGCATGGCACTGTTTTGTGTCATCAGTATACACTGTTGTGCAGCACGGCTCTGTCTTGCGTCATCGGGATACACTGTTGTGGAGCACGGCACTGTCTTGCATCATAGGGGCAGGTGGCTCTTGTGGTGACTCATAGGATACTTCTTGCAGGAGATTCGTTAGCAAATCTAAGATGTCTACTATGCTTTAATATATTGTTTCTACTGCAGGTGGATGTTTGGGAGCTTGCCAAATCCTTATATGTTCAGTGTGCGTCATTTCTGCCTTGTGATTTACTAGCCACCATACTGTAAAAGGAGTCTCCCACTGGATGAAAAACACATTGCAACTCGTCCTGCTCCTTGCCTCCATTTGCCATTGCTTTTGCACTCACTTGGTCCTCGCGGGAGTGATCCCTGAGGACTGATCTGATGGATGTCTTTTGGTCTGCCTAGTGCTTTCTTTCCTCAGAAATGGGGTGTCGGGGTTGCATCACATACCTCTATGTGAAGTCTAGAGTTAGCAGAGTGGCACCAGGGAATGGTCACACATAGCCTTGTACCAAAAATGGTAGAGGTTTAATGGGATGTCTCCACCTTCATAGGGGTCTGCTTGTGGTGTCGCAGGGACCCGTTTTGCTAGCTTCCAGTGTCTCAAACAAATTCTCACTTCACCATAGTTCTGCCGGTAACCAAAGGATGACACAGCAATGCAAGCTGGTGTGATGACGTCCACTGCCTGATTGCAGGGCTTCTAAAAGGGGCAGAGGCAGATTGTCTGGGTACAATGATGTGCCAGAGGCCGCGAGGATCCTCTGGTCACTCGCACATAGTGCCTTTCATAGGTTAGGGGACAGTCACTGAAAACACAATGAAGATACTGATATTTTGGATAGCAAGCCCTTTAAAGGCTGCTCTGCCTCCCTAATTAATTCTTGAGCCCAGATGAGTCCAGCTAAACCCAGGGACCATAGCCAATCTCTGTTGTCCAGAAATTCCCTGACCCAGGTGCAGGCCCTCACAGGGAGCCGAGCCCAGTGGTTGGGTTCATCAGACTATACAAACTCAAAGCATCAATAAGTTTTTGTGAGTATTTGTAGAATGTGTTATTGGAGAGCCTTTGGAGACTGTTGGAGAGAAGAAGTCTGGTGACAGAGAGAGAAGCCAGGAGAGGAGAGGGAGGGGGTTGGAAGCAAGAGGGGGAGATGTGGGTGGAAAGTGGAATTAAGGAGGGGAAATTGCAGTGTCAGAAGGAGGTGGGTTAAGTGCCAACCTCACAAGGAGGCAGCAAGAGGGATTAAGGAGGAGAAGGGCAAGACCAGAAGGAGGCAGAAGTATGGATTAAGGATGAGAAGTGTCGACATCAGAAGATAGTGGCTAGCAGGGTTACAAAGGTGTCATGACAACAGAAAAGTTGAGGGAAAGGGGGAGAAGACAAAAATGTTGTGAAACTCAGAAGGTGGTAGTTGAGGCACAACAGGAGGAAGATGGTGGAAACTAGGCAAAACTAGCAAAAGAAATTAGGACAGGACTTGGTAAACCTCAGGCAAAGTTTGGCGAACAGCAGCAGAAGATGAAAAATAAAAAGGGGGAGGCGTGAAAATATCAGTAGGAGGGTGGTGGGGACCAAAGAGAGGTGGCAAGATACGAGAAAAACAATATAAGTGGACACCAGGTGGAAATAAGAACAGGAGCCAGAAGACCAAACCTCTAGGAAGGAATGAGGAGGATGGTTCAGCAGAATAAAGAGGTTAGGGACAGACCTTGGCAAAAAGGGTCACACTACGACGGTGGCAGGAGGCATAGTAGTGTGAGGGAGCATTGAGGAGGGCCCAGGTCAACACAGAGAGACACACAGGAGCACATTTTAGGCTCAGTACTGATGTAACATGCTCGCTTCAGGCGAGTGGCCCATTCCACGCTGCGTCTTCATCTATGTCCTGACATGTTGCTTGCCATTTGTTTCTGCTACTTCAGTGTTTTGAGGAGTCACGCAGGGGAAACTACTCCCAGCATGCTCTCTTGCTTTTGCAGTGAGGGGTATCCACTGAATGGGATTGCTTTGCTCCAGTACAATCACAATGAAGCAATGCATGAACCCAACTCACTGCAAGGCCTATAGAGAGCACTTCACAGCTGGATCCTTTCCAGAGCACCATGCTTCCTGTTGACCTCGAATGGTGTCTCCTTCTACTCCTGGTGATCCATGTATTGGCATCTTCATCTTGCTGTCTTCCTGATGTTGGACATTTGTCAAGTATTTGGATTCTGCTGGAACTTTGATTGGCCCTTGGTGTTTTCTCCCACATGCCAGCATGCCTCTAACAAGGCTACTCCTGACCCTGCCCTATTTGTTTTTCCTCTCTAAGTTTAGATGTATCTCCATATTTTCTCGTCTTATTCTTGCATGCAGGTTTTTTCCTGCCTTTCCCTGTGGCCTTTCTTCCTTACGACACAGGTAACCATTATTTCCCGATATCTTGAACAGGCGAACTTTTGACCGTGTTCCTTGTCTTAACCTATTTCCTTTTGCGTGTGTTTTAGCTCAGGCTGCCTCCATACATCACCCATTTTCCTCCCCATATTTGATCGCAATCGCCATATATATTTTCTAAAACTTCTGGTGATTCCAGAGCCCTGGAGCACGCTGGATGGCTGGGGCATCTTGAAGGCCGCGAGAGAGCTTCGGCGGCTGCTGTGCGGCCCAGCCGAGCCCGCGCTGAAAGCGGGAGAAAGGAGCAGCCCGCCGCCTGGGACGCCGGCGCTACAGATGCCCCCCTCAGCTCTATCCCCATAGCAACAGCAGAAGCTGGGTCCACCAGGCCCCCCGCCCAGCAGAAAAGGTACCGTCGACCTCCGGGGATCGGGCGTGAGTCCGAGGGGGCTCGATGCGGTCCCGCGCCGTCCCGGCGGCTGAGAAGCAACATCCCGGCAGAACCTTGCAGCTCCATGGACCCCCACCGACGATCTACGCAGATACATCCTGACGGCGCGGCGAGACGGGGCCAAATTGAAGGAGCAAAGCACGGGCGAGGCCTCACCAGGTACGGCGCACGCTAGGGGGGAGGCATCTCTAGCGAGGAGCACTGTCGCGGTTGTGCCCAACAACCCACTCGGCACTATCTAGCAAGAGGCCCCACTTTGGCAGCACAGTGACACACCGCAGGGGCCATAGGACTCTGAACTGTACCAACTATCCTAGGACCCGACTGGCTCGGTCGGCCAATAATCCACCGTCCCCGGCACCAACTAGAACGCATATGGCGGGCTGAGAGCCTGGCACGGGCTAACCCTACAGTCGAGCAAAACATTCTCGCAAAGCCCCTCACAGGGGCACAAGAAACCCCCGCCTCGGCCGCCTTACGAACCCTACAATCAGGCAAACAACGACGCTGCCCATCCGTACCCGCAATGGGGAAACCAGACAAACAACAGCGCAAACTGAACTTCGAAGCTGGAACCTCGGCAAAAACCCAAAGACACAGCAACAAAGACACAGTCCCCGCCACGTATACTAAACCAAGAGAACGACGATACCCAATCCCTTGACATCAGAGCACTGCTCCTGGAACTGAAATCCGGTATCAGTATCCTAGATAGTAAGCTGGACGGTCATTCGTCCAAAGTTGATCAAGTCCAACACCGGCTAGACACCCACAATGAACGTTTGGATGAAGCAGAGCAACGGATCTCCACTTTGGACGATGGGGCATCACCTTTGAATACCAAGGTGTCATCCCTCGAACCCCAAATGAAAATAATCGGCGCCAAAAATGAAGATCTCGAAGGGCGCTCCAGAAGGAACAACATCCGGATAGTGGGAGTAAGAGAGAAGCAACTACAAGGCAAAATGGAAGACCACGTTGAAGAACTGTGCAAATCACTCTTCGGTCCGGAAACTCTCTCGCCCCTATTCGTCATCAAAAGAGCCCACAGAATACCGATGCTGAGACCCGCTCTCGGAGCCCCCTCTCGTCCAATAATTGCAAAATTACTCAATTACAAGGACAGAGATACGATACTCCGAATGGCCAGAGAGAAAGGCGAGCTGCAGCACGATGGCGATACCGTCCACTTTTATCCGGACTTCTCCCCAGCCGTCCAGGCACAAAGGAGGTCTTTCACAAACATTAAACAGAGACTCTGCACAAACCAGATACCATACTTGATGCTATTCCCAGCCCGACTGAAAATACAACACCAGGGAAGAACCCAGTTTTTCCAAACACCCGAAGAGGCAAATATGTACCTGGACCGGGCGGGCTGTCAACCACCAGAGAATAACCAGGCGTGAGCTCAAAGAGAAAGGGCCCAGAGGAATTCACCATAGATGGACTGAAGCAAAAGAACATGGTGCACTGCGACAATCAACGCTGCCGGAACGAGAAATAGACGGTAAAACAACCTCAAGGCCGCGCGACTTGGGAAGATCCAAGCGCCCCTAGCAAAGCAATGTTCAAGTTTTCAAATTACAAGTTAAAAAACGTTGTATACACAACGAGCCAGTTGGGGGTTGCTCGCGAGAAATGGGAGGGAAAATCACACAAGTTGGGAGTTAACAAGTTGTACAGCACCCAGGACACCCCATATGCCCCACTCAGGAGAAGACCACACCACAAACAAAATCGACCCAACAGGGCCCACCACCCCCGCCCGTTAGTAGCTAAATGCCACGATTCGCACGAGCAAAAAACACAGCGCCTTTACCGTAGCTACATGGAACATTAAAGGTGGAATTCAACCAGCGAAAGTGAGGAAGATGACTCAATACCTACGCCGGCACAAAATCGTTCATCCAAGAAACACAGCTACGTCCAACGTCCAAACACCCCTGGGCCAAAGACTGTGGATGTCACCGCTACTTTGCCTCTTTCTCGTCCTACGCCAGGGGAGTGGCCATAATAATCACCATGGCAATCAATTTCAAACTAATCGCTCAAAAAAAGGACACAGAAGGCAGGTCGCTCATGATACAAGGAACGATTGAAGGAGAAGAAATCACCTTAGTGAATTCATATGGCCCGAACACCGACGGTCCCAATAACTTTGACTGGGTAATGACCCAACTGTGCACGGTCAGTCGGTCCACGATCATATGGGGTGGCGACCTCAACACAACCCTGAACCCAGCTAAAGCTAAATCGCATAACCAAACAGCGACCCCATCCAAGGCGTCCCTACAAATTACTGAAATTTGCAAAGCCTATGACCTCATTGACATCTGGAGACACCAGAACCCAAACACCAGCGACTTCACCTTCCACACTCCTGAGTACACAGAACCAGTTCGAGAATAGACTATCTCCTTGTGTCCTGCCATAGCTGCCTACAATGGGACGACTGCGGCATCCTACTGAGAACCCTGTCAGACCACTCCATGGTGTCTCTAACTTGCAACACCACACAAGCAACCAAACCTCAATCTCATTGGAGATTCAAGCCACGAGCGCTGTAAGACACAGTCTTTGCGGAAGAACTCCGAAGTGAACTAGAACATTTCCTCGACATTTCCTCGACTCCAACCTAGGAACAGTGCCCTCAGCCGGGACTCTGTGGGAGACTCTAAAATGTTTCACCAGAGGGGTCTGCATGACGAAAGAATGCGGAATATTAAAACTATTGCAAAGGGAGTTGAAAACCAGCGAAACAAAACTCAAAGACCTTGAAGGCGCTCTCCTGATAAACAATACTCCACAATCGCTAGCAGCAATCAAGAAAGAATTAGAAGTGTTCTGAGACGCAGCTGAAAGGGAAATAAAATTTCTAGGCAGACACCGCAAAATTCGTCAATACGGTGAAGGGCAGCAACCCGGAGCTCTCCTCGCGAGGCTCATAGCTGCCGATAGAAAACCCACAGCGATTGATTCAGTGAGAGACCCAACAGGCAACACCGTCCATTCGACAATCGACATCGTTGAAAAATTTCGCAGATTCTACCAGGACCTGTACCACTCAAGCTACTCCGCCGACCAAACGGAGCTGACACGATACCTAGATGAAATAGAACTTTACTGGGTCGAACCAGAGCTCAGAGAACCATTAAACACCCCCATTACCCTTGAGGAGATCCTCGAAGTCATCAAAGAATTACCCAATTCTAAAGCACCAGGACCAGATGGCCTGTCTGGCGAATTCTATAAACACTTCGCAGACCTCCTTGCCCCGCTACTCCTCCAGGTCTATGACGAGGCCCTGACCAATGACCAGCTACCACCAACATTATACAGGGCCAACATAATCCTCTTGCACAAGCTCGGCAAAGATTCGATGGAATACGGCTCATACAGGCAAATCTCACTAATAAATTTGGACAACAAAATATTTGCAAAAGTCCTAACCAGGAGGCTGATGCCCCTCATGCCCGCTATGGTGCTGGCTGACCAGGCAGGCTTCGTCCCTGGGAGGAACACATCATATGGGATAAGGAGGATGTTCGGAGCAATGGAGGCCTTAGAACAGGACTGTCAGGCCGTAGCAGTACTATTAGACGCCGAGAAGGCTTTCGACTCGGTCGAATGGCTCTTTCTGTTCACAGTTCTGGAAAGGATGGGGCTGGGTAAGCGCTTTTTGCAAATGATCTCCCTACTCTACTAAAAGCCAATCTCCAACATCACGCTAGGCGGCCACTGCTGCTCTGCCGATATCCACTTGAGAAGAGGAACAAGACAGGGATGTCCACTCTCTGCACTTTTGTTCGCTTTAGTAATGGAGACCCTAGCTTCCGACATATGTATGCGACACCTCCACAGAGGCCTCTCTTTCGGCCCACACAAGATGCTCATCTCGCTTTACGCAGACGACATAGCCCTGTTTCTACAGAACGCAGATGAACACCTAAACCCAGCAATGAGAGCAGTAATACAGTTTGGTCGCTTCCCAGGGCTGAAAATCAATAACAGCAAATCAGCCATCTTTCCACTCACCACTGCCACCACTGAATTTGCTGACGAATTTGGCTTCCAGTGGCAACATACATATGTAAGGTATCTCGGCATCTACATGTCCCGTCTGAGAGAGGAGATCATTCATGACAACCACGAAACCACCATAGACATCCTCCAAGCCAAGATCGAAAGATGGAAGTCCCTACCACTCAACCCCTGGGGCAGGGTTTCAATTGTAAAGCTGATCATCTTACCAAAACTGTTAAACCTCTTCTCAAACATCCCTCTGCTCCTCACACAGAAACTTATTCAACGCATAAAGAGTATGGTCCTAGATCTCATCTGGGCCGGCAAGGTAGAAAGGGTCGCCTACTCCACACTAACACTACAGACATGGCAATGTGGATTGGCCCTCCCAGACCTAGAACGTTACTATTGGGCAGCCCAGGTCCAATACCTCAGCCAATGGTACGCAACGCAGTTCATAAGACCACATGTCCAGATAGAGAGAGCATTGGCGACGCCGCACCTCCTCCAATCCATAATCTTTGGGTAGTTCCCAGTCACTCAGTACGGAATGAATCCAGTCGCCACCACATATTCAATCTGGAGGAAAATTGCCAAGGTAAACGACATCTCGGCCAGATACTCCCCTCTCCTGCCAGTAAAGCACATTCCTGGAATCCCCATCACAACCGAAAAAGTCTTCCTGCTCTGGACAGAAAAGCTACAGGTGCACTCCATGGACGACCTCTTTCCGGCAGGGACCTTCATGATGGCACAACAAGCCAGAGAAAGAGGAGGCAACAACGCCCTCGACACGTTCATAAACTACAGACTACGACACTCGCTTCAGGCAGTAATCCCGAGTTTTCCTCAACAACCACCAATCTGGCCACTACTCCACTACGCAATCCAAGCCCAGGGAGAAGGGCACCTGGTAACTAACATCTACAAAAGCCTATTCGACGAAGCGATCCCATCCGGAGCAAGAGCCAAAAGGAGATGGGAAAAGACACTAGACAGCGCGATTCCAGATGAAGAATGGGCCTACATCCTAAAACTCACCCATAGAGTAGCGATCAATGCGAGATTCAAACTGATCCACTTCAACTTTCTCCACCAAACATACCACACACCGGCGAAACTGCATTCCCAAAGGGACTCCATCTCAGCAGAATGCAACCGATGTGGGGCACCCACAGCCGACTTCCTTCACCTGGCATGGTCCTGTCCTCCAGTAGCCACCTTCTGGAGTGCAATACTCGAAAAAATATCAGCAATAATCGAAGCAGAGCTTGTCCCTGAGCCAAAAACAGTGCTACTAGGCCTGACTCAATCGCTACCGAGCTCAGTTAGAAGGCTAACAGATCTACTGCTGATCCTGGCGCGAAAGAGAATCGTCTACACATGGGGTAGAGGACCCCTTCCAAATGTACAGCACTGGCTGAAAGACGTAACTTTTTGTCAAGATGTAGAAACTGACTTTATCAAGACGATGCCATTACATGCACGCCCTCCGGACATATGGGGGCCGTACATCATATACCTGCTTTCAACGACCGACGCTGCTGACTCACAACAATCGGAACCAACGCAGGACTCAAATACCAGCCCGACACACAACGCCGAAGCCCCAGCAGCAGCGCCACCTAGATGATAACCTTTGGCACAATGACTCTTTTCAACACGATGGGCGGGAGGGAGGAGGGGAGGAGAGGGTGGTAAGGGTGCAGTTTTCACAGTATGACCGACGTTCGGTCTCATGGTTTGTTTGTTTTGTTGGAAAAAACAAATAAAGAACGTTTTTTAAAAAAAAGGAGAGAGCAGGGTGCTGTTCCAGAGGGAGGTGCCTGCAGAGGATAAAGATCTACCCCCAAATCTCTGTTTATGAAAGCGGCTCAACCGCAGAGAGTTGGAGGAGGACGAGCGGAGGACCCAAGAGGGAGCTTATTTAGGAAGAGAGCATTGTAGATAGTGCGGGCCCCGACCCCAGAAAGCTGTGTGGGTTATGCAGATGGTGTTGACATTGATCCTTGCAGCCAAGGGGAACCAGTGGAGGGATTTTAGCACTGGGGAGATGCGGTTCCTGGGCATGAGGCCAAGGATATATCTTGCAGTTCTGCTCTGGGTGATTTGTAGAGGAAGGAGAGTAGAAGTAGGAAGATTGAGAAAGAGACTGTTGCAATAGTCCAGCCTAGAGAGAACCAAAGCTCTTGAAGTGGTGAGCCTCTGGGGGAAAGTGAGGAAAGGTAGAATACCTCTGAGGAGGTGCAGTTGGTAGTGGGACTTCTTGAAGATGTCTGAAATGTGAGAAGAGAAGGGGAGGGTGGAGTCGAAGATGACCCCCAGATTCTTTGCCTCATTGGTAGGAGGGGGCACAGGGCCAAGGGAGGCCAGCCAGTGTGAAATTGGGAAAGCGGGAGCAGTGGTCCCAATGAGGATGATCTCGGTCTTCCTGCATTCAGGCAGACATTGTTAGCAGCACGGCAAGCCTGAATTGCAGATAGACAGTCAGGGATGGGCG
The DNA here is from genome assembly GCF_040938575.1 of Ambystoma mexicanum. NCBI lineage: Eukaryota > Metazoa > Chordata > Amphibia > Caudata > Ambystomatidae > Ambystoma > Ambystoma mexicanum. The sequence goes on from NC_090923.1 coordinate 75,125,207, forward strand.
AGGAGGAAGAGGAGGAGGAGGAAGCTGAGGGTAGCCAGAAAGACATCTGTGTGTCATCCACATAACACTGAAAGTTAGAGGTAAAGGTCGAGATCCTATGGGCAGGGGGCCATGTAGATATTGAAGAACCCGGGGGACAGGTTACATCCCTGGGGGACACCACAAGTAGAGAGAGTGATAGAGGAGAGAAAGGACCCAAGTTCCACCTGGGAAGGCTGGTCAGAGAGAAAGAAGGCAAACCACATCAGGGCCTGATCTGTGATGCCCAGAGTATCACAGAGATGGGTGATCAGGATGTTGTGGTTTACTATATAGAAAGCAGAGGAGAGGTCAAGAAGGATAAGGACAGAGGGAGAGTTAGAGTCATGATTTGAAAGCAGGTCTTCATGGGTGTTCAGAAGAGCAGTTTTCCGTGCCTCTGGATGCTCTAAAGCCAGACTGATAGTCATGGAGACAGCCAACAGATTCAGTATGGTGGGTAAGTTGAGTGATAGCCAGCTTCTCCAGAAGTTTTCCCAGGAAAGGGGTGATGGAGATCGGGCAATAGTTTGCCGGAATAGATGGGTTGGCGTAGGGATTTTTGAGCAGAGGGTGCACAAGAGAGTGTTCGAGAGGAGAGGGGAAGACTCCAGTGGTTGAAGAGAGGTTGCAGGGATCAGCCAAGGCTGGAGCGAGAGTGTCAATATTGTCCTTGATGGTTTTGGAGGGGCAGGAGACCACCTTTTTGGAAGAGGCTTTCATAGACCGGACTTGTCTAGAGACCTCATCAGGTGTGACAGGAGAGAGGGAGAAGAGAATAGGGGGAGTGGTGGGGGCAGCCAAAGGGGGCTCAAGAGATATCAGTGCAGGAGTGGGAGCCGGAAGAGAGAGAGGACTGGATGTCCTGTGTTTTGGTGGTGAAATGTGCGGTCAATCCTGAGCAAAGATGTTAAGTGGGCGCAGTAGAGGATGCGGCTGCAGTAGGGTTGGCCGTTCCTTGCAGACTTTGAAAAGTTTGACTGTGTTGTTAGATGCCGCGGAGATGCAGGCTTGAATGTAGACTCTTTTCTTGGAGCAGATGCAGAGTCTACATTGCCTTTGAAGAAGGTGGAAGGCCAGTTTGTCAGAGGGTGCACCTCAAGATCCCCATTTCCGTTCTGCTGCTTTGCACTTGCGTTTGAGGGACCTTCGGACCTTCATGACAGGGACAAGAATGTCAAGAGTGTTGGAGATGGAATGGTGAAAGTTAGTGAGGGCTGTGTCAGGGTGGGAGTCACCCGCAGGAGTAGAATGAAGAGAGTAGGTGGAGGCAAAGGCAGCTACTGACACTCTTTTTATGAGTCAGATGAACTTGAAGGCTGGAGGTGGTGTAGGGTGAGCTAGTGCTAAAGGAGAACGGAGCTTCATGTGGGAAGAGAAACAAGAATTATCAATCCATGCGCATGAGGTAGTGAGAGGAGTAGAGAGTGGGATGTCTGTGCAGATGAGAGCATTCAAGGTGTATTGGACCAAAGGGTAGAATGGAAAGAGAAAGGGAGTCACACAGTTTGCGGAAAGGTCCTGAGGAGACCAGAGAGTCAAGATGGATGTTAAGATCCCCTAGCAGGAGGAGATGGGAAGAGGAGGAGAGGAGAGAAGAGGCCAGGTCATCCCATTGCGAGATGAAGACGGTGGACTGGCCTGGCGTCCGATATTAGGCGGCCAGAGTAAGAGAGGTGACAGGGGAGACAGGGGAGAAATAGAGCCTGCATACCAGGCATTTAAAGGAGGAGTAGACCTGAGTGGGAATAATGGAAACAGCGATCCACTCAGGAAAGATTAAGGCCACTCCACCTATGCTCCAGTTATACATCATAGGACCCACACTCCCCCATCATGCTTGTGGCACACTCCATTTGACTAACACTCTTAGGTCCCAGAGTTGGAAGCTATGTCCTGACGAGCTTCTTACGCCGTGTTGACCGCCTGTGTCCCATACCTCTTTTTTGTAAATATTGCTTTGATCTATTGATGCTGCAATCAAAGAAAATTCCTGCAAAAGCTGTGAAACCTCACAAGACAATGTCAGACTTTCGCATAGAATGTCTCAGTGTGGCGACTCACCGGTCTCCAGACTGAGAGCTCAACCTATGACACGAAGCTGGCTCGCTCCGGAAGTATTCACATACAAATGTGACGTGCCGTATGGATTTATAGGACCCAGATCAGTCAGGCACTGCTTATGTTATATTGTAGCAATCATCCCCGCTTTCCGGACCTGTACACACTTCTAAGATTGATGATAGCTATTCGCACCCCGGAGTTCAGTTAAAGGGAATGCGACTTCATGTGGACATGTCAGAGACACCCATGGAGACGTACTTTTAATGCTAAAAAGCAGAGAAACCATGTGCTGTGCTGCCTCTCTCTCTCTCAAACACACTTTCTCTCTCACACACACTTTCTCTCTCTCTTTCTCCCACTATCCATCACACACACTTTCTCTCTCACTTCTTTTCTCTTTCTCTCTCTCTTTCTTCCACTATCCCTCACACACATTTTCTCTCTCTCACACACACTTTCTCTCTCTCTCTTTCTCCCAGTATCCCTCACACACTCTCTCTCTCACTCCTTTTCTCTTTCTCTCTCTCTCTCTCTCTCTCTCTCTCTTTCTCCCATTATTCCTCACAAACTTCCTCTAGCTCATTCCTTTTCTCTCTCTCTTTCTCCCACCATCCCTCAGACACACTTTCTCCATCTCACTCCTTTTCTCTTTCTCTTTCTCTTTCTCCCACTACCCCTCACACACACACCTTCTCTCCCTGACACACACTTTCTCTCTCATTCCTTTTCTCTTTCTGTTTCTCTCTCTTTCTCTGACTATCCCTCACACAAACTTTCTCTCTCTCACTCCTTTTCCCAAATCCCCTTTTCTCTCTCCCCACTCTCTGTCAGACACTTTATCTCTTGATCTCTCTGTCTATCGCTCCCTCTCTCTTTCTCCCACACACTCTCTCTCACACAACTTCTCACACACTTTCTCTTTGACTCCTTTTCTTGCATTCTCGTGTTTTATCTTTCTCTCAATTGCACTCTCTCCCTCTCACACATACATTCTCTCACTCCTTTTCTCTCTTTATCTCTCTCTCGCGTTATCTCTCCCACACTTTCTCTGTTTCACTCCTTGTCTCTCATTCTCTCTCCCTCCCTCTCTCTCTCATGCACTGTTAGGCAAAAATTTGGGATAGTACCCTTAGGGTGCACTACAACAATCTCAGCCTCCTGGCAATAGGGCCCAACCTTTGGTATAAGTCTGAACTACACAGGTTGGTAGTGTGGACGAGCAGCAAGGCTTATCTCAAGAGGGGCCAATGTGAGCTGTAGGGTGGTTACACAAAGATTCACAAAGACAAGTGTTCAAATAAATGCTTACAATCAACAAGTGGCAATTCCGTATTTCAGCTCCTCGCGTCTACCGCAAACAGCACCACTGTGGTTCCTGGCTGTCGAGATGGGCTTTCCTTGCTTCTGGGGTCCATCACTCTATTGAGGTGGCTCAGGGTCGGTCAGTCCTGCTTTCTGGGGGTCCGGAGGATCTTCCTGGAGCTCTTGGCCAGTTTAAAAGCAATGCACACAATCTGGTGCTCCTCTACCTGGTTATCCGGTTCCAGCAGTTACGGCATTGGATACTCAACCAGCTTTGAGAGGATGTGCAGGTGGCTTACTTTGGAGTTGTTTGGTCCCACCAACTCAAAGGGAGAAGTCGCCCTTGCAGGGGTTTCTCAGTCGATACAAATGTGGAGTTTCAGCACAGCAGCAGGGCTTAACCGGGCAAACCAACGGTCCAGGAGTTGCAGCAGGCGTCCTCTTCAAGCTCTTCTTCGGATTCCTTTTTCCAGTGGTCGACTGCCTTCCAAACCAAGAAGCCCTGCCATTTATACAGGTTTCTCCCATTCATTCCAGCCTGGCTGTCAATCACCCAGCAGGGTGGCTGTCCTCGCCGGACAGTCAGCCAGCCAATCACCTAGGAGTGCATTCCTGTCTCTGAGGAGACCAAGCACAGGGAGTTTCGGGAACCTCCCTCACTTCCTGCCCCCACCAGACACCCTGGAGCCAGAGGCGAGCTTCACTTGTGAATTCTGCCAAAGACAAAATGAACAAAGGGGCCAAACCTGGTTTGTAATGCAGAGTAAATCTCAACAAGGACCTTTCCACAAAGAAATGGCGAAAAAAGAAGACCAGGGCCATTTTGACAAAAATGGCACCCGCGGGTGCTTTACAGCAGCTGTGAATGCAGCCCACGGTAAAGACACACCACGGTAGTAAAAAGTAAACCACTGCCACCAGCCATTCATCGAGGAAAGATTAACATAAAATTGTAACATGAGAAGCTAGACAAAGGGGATCATATGTAACCCCTCCAGCGCCCTATTGTGAGATAGTGAGTGCTGTGTCTAGAGAAGATACAAATGTAAGTAAAGTCAATTTCACTCACTGCTCTTGGAAATAGTAGTTATCCAAGAGAAAGGTGTTTAAACCTTTGGGGAGATCTGAAAGACTTCCCTGTGCCACTGCACTGAAGGTGCTGTGTGACACAATGCAAAAAGATGCCTATGGAGTTTGTCAGACTCCAAAAACCAAAAGAAACAAGAGTTAAAATCACATTAAAATACATGAGAGAGTGGGAGGGAAAAAGAGTCTCACTCTCTCCAGGTAAAAATGAAAAAGTCCTAGAGCCCAGCAACAGAGCTGGGGGTCTCCAAGGTAGAGAGGATTTAGGACATTTCTGAAAATTCTCCCTAACATATACACACACACAAACACACACACTGTCTCTCTAATTCCCTTTCTCTCATTTTCTCTCCCTCCCTCTCTCTCTCATACACACAGACACAGTCTACTCCTCCCTTTTCTCTCATTCGCTTTCTCTCTCTCTCTCTTTATGTCTCCCTGCTCACTCCTTTTCTCTCATTCTCCCACTCTCTCTTGCACCCTTCCTTCCCCAGATGGGCTTTTTGCTATGTCCCACTGCCTCTCAATGGCGCTCATATCCTCTTCTTACTCATCTCTGAGTGTGCAGTAGTAGGGCTTCTCTCTTTATTCTAGGCTTTCCCTAGATTCTGTTCACCTATTACCACCATGCAGCCACCTCATTGGCAGAGGACGTTTTTACCGGTAATCAATGTATTTTAGGCAGTGTTTGCCTGTTGTTGTTTTGATTTGTGCCCTTTACATTGGCTTTTCTGGTAATATTATGAAGGTCTTCCTGCGCACCCCCGAAGTCCAGATGAGGGCCTAAAACAGGTTACCTGTTATTTGCAGCACCCCAATGCCTGCACTGCGTAAACAATGAGTTATTTTTTAACCACAAGACTCTACAAGTTTTGAAAGCTTACAGCGGAACCTTTAGCAAACCCTGCACTCTGCTGCGCTCACCTCCGCGCTTTCTGCCACCTCTCCAATATATAAACACTCTACTATGAAGACCTGGAGTTGTAATGACATCACCTTTTTTTCTCGGCTGTGCCTAACAAAGGAGCCTGCGACCACAATTGTATCTCACCTCCAGGGAGCTTTAGAGAGTGAGTCACTTAAGGGATTTTATGGTTACGAGTCATTTCGTCGAAAAAAAATGGTCGAATAACAAACTGATCGAATGAAAATGATCGAAAACCAAATGGTCGACAACAGATAGAAATAATGTAAATAGGTCAATAGGTCGAAAACAAATGATCGAAAGTGAAATGGTCGACAAACGAGTGACTAATGTGACAAGCATATGCGCAAGATATAGATGGCATTAACATAGAAAAGGGTCACAGGAAAAAACATAAACACACGAGTAAAGAACCTCATATGACACCGGTGATCACAGATGACGGTTAAAAACAAACTGTCAGTACTTCATGAAAGTGACAGAGAGCACAGCTGATGAAAACATTCACTGGTACAACGTATACATACATAAAACAGCGGTGAGTTACACATGTTAAATAAACAAATTGCATAGTGGTTCACACAATTTCATATTACTAATGGGGGGGGTTCCCCCCCCAACCCCCTGTTTTTTTAATACATTTTTTTATAGAAATACGAACCTTCCGAACAATTGAATAAGTAATCACACATTTTTTTCAGCACATATATATGTTCGATTTTACATTTTTGACGTAACAAACCTATAAATACAAACTCATGTACCGAAAAACAAGTGAATTATTTAGAATCATTTTATTATTTTGCTATTTCAGATACTACTTGAGAGAGAAAAATGGAATTCATAAAATCACAAAGAGGCGCCGATCAGTTAACACATGAAGGCTACATATACAATAAAGAAAGCACAAAGCAGGAAAGAAACTACTGGAAATGTAAAGAGTACACCAAAAATAACTGCAAAGGAAGGGCGATTACGGTTGGCGAAAACATACATTTAACGTGCGAACATAACCACATGCCGGACAATACGGAGGTTTTCATAAAGAAAACACTGAACATATTAAAGGAAAATGTCGAGAAAAATACGAATGAAGCATCGACTTCTCAGGTTAACAAGGCGTATGAAAGTTTGCCACTACATATAACGGCACAGATGCCAAACACGACAACTGTAAAACGCAATATAAATCGCCAAAAGCAACAGAAAGAAAACTTACCCATGGCACCAGTAAATTATGAAAATATGGTTATACCAGAGGTATTACAGATAACTGAAAAGGGAGAGCATTTTCTATGGAAAACTTTGGAAATTAAAAAGGAAAAAATGTTAGTTTTTACTACTTTTCAAAACTTAACACATTTAGGCAATTCGAAGACTTGGCATGGGGACGCTACATTCAAAACCTGCCCAACTCCATTTCAACAATTTTATAGCGTTCACGGCACAGTAAATGAAACCGTAACACCTCTAATCTACGTTTTAATGCCAGGAAAAACCGAAGAAATGTACAGCTGTTTATATAAATTAATACAAGAATCAATGCCTGAAAAATACCCGGAGACTATGATCATGGACTATGAACAGGGACAAATGAACGCTTTAGCTAAAATATATAATGAGACACATATTCAAGGGTGCTTTTTTCATTTTAGTCAATCACTGTGGAAAAGAATTCAAAAATTAGGGTTAAGAACATTGTACATAGGTGATTCCGAATTTCAGCACCAAATCAAACGATTATACGCATTAGCATTTGTAAGAGAGGACATGGTTACTACGTATTATGACACTTTGATTGCTTCTAGTTACTATACTAATCATGACGAACAGTTAAGCACATTACTAGACTATATGGAAAACACATGGATTGGGCAACTTACGCGACATGGAACAAGACGAAAAGGGAAATATGAAATTAAAATTTGGAATTGCTACACATCAGTCATTAAGAAAACCCCAAGAACGAACAACGTACAGGAGGGATGGCACAGCAGGATAAATAAAGAATTTAATTCACACAACCCAACATTATGGCACTTCCTTAAAAGTCTGAAAAAAGAACAAAATTTACAAGAAATAAAGGTGTCCCAGACACTGTCACTCGAAAACCGACAAATGGCAAAAAGAAAATACAGAGACCATGAAGAGAGGATATCGAGCATAGTGCAGAATTTTGAAAAAACTGAGCCAATACAATATCTTGAAACAGTAGCATATAATCTAAAATGTTAAAGAAAAATAGAATGAACTCACCAAACAGAGAACTCCGGTTCAATGCAAGAAAACATGCATCCAGAAAGCAAAAAATCCATGTAAAATCCACCGAATCCACTGATGCATCGCTCCACCGAAAAAAATTCCATGAAAAAGTGCAAGAGGAAAGCAAAAATCCAATGAAAAATCCACCAAGTCCTTTTGAACATCCATCCAGGAAACGAAACGAAAAGATGCATCCAGAAAGCAAAAAATCCATGTAAAATCCACCGAATCCACTAATGCATCGGTCCACCAAAAAAAAATTCCATGAAAAAAGTACAAGAAGAAAGCAAAAATCCAATGTAAAATCCACCAAGTCCTTTTGAACATCCATCCAGGAAACGAAACGAAAAGATGCATCCAGAAAGTGAAAATCCAATTTAACATCCAAAGAAACACTGTGATCCGGAAGTTGCAAAAAAAAACATCCGTTGGTGAAAAAAGCAGATCCGTTAAAAAAACCCATCAAAAAGACGATCCGACGCAATAAAATCCAACCAGGAGAAAAAAAAACCATTGAAAAATCCATCTAGAAAAAAAACCAGGAAAAAAAATAATAATAGTCCATAAGCAGGTCCGGAGCGCGAGCAACAGGCATCCTACAGGAACGAAGGAACTTCAAAAATGGCGTCTACGTCGCGTACGTACGACGTCATGCGTTACAAAGTTTACTAAAGTTGGATTTACAATAGCATTAAATAATAGTGAAATAGCACCATCTAGCGGTAAAAGTTGGAAACACAGTTATAACTTGTTCAGTTTAAAATTACATTGCAAATATTTATTTATTTATCAAATATCACTAAAGAATTGTAAGAAATAAAAATAAATAAAAAATGTACAAATACAAACTGTATTAGTGTACAATGTTTTAATTACAAATACAAACTGTATTGCTGTACAATGTTTAAAGCAATTACAAAAGCACAATACATATATATAATTACACATTTAGTTTAGTTTACTGCATTTCGACCAAAAAAAATACTAACGACCAAAATGCATTTCGAGATATTTCGACCATATTTATTCGACCAAATTAATTTCAACCAGTTTTTATTCGACCATTTGTCTGGACACCGATTTTATTTTACTGACTGTGGGATAATGGCTCGGTAAGGTATCCCTTGTGGTGGCTGGGTGCTCAGCGAGGGCGAGCATAATACAACCTCACACAGTGGTGGTGTAAAGGCCTTGTAATGGGCGTGTCCTTGGGTTTTGGGCAATTAACAGATTTCACTTGATGGGTTTGCAATTATCTCCAAGCTCTATAAACGATGTCACAGTACGTTGCGCGGATCGCGCCTTGGCTCCAAAACCATGCCATTCGACCAGGTCATGGGAAGGATCTTTAACCAGAGAGCGGGAGCAAAGTCAGTTATTCTGACATCTCCGAAAGAAGTTTTTCATGGGGCTCAGCAGAATATCCGCTGGATCCGAATAGCAATGCACAGCGACTGGTGGATTATCGAACCAACGTTCCACCAGTAGAAACCCAGTGTATATCTGGTGGAGAGCTATCTTTACATTGCCTTCTTTGCCCAGAGTAAAGCAGGCAGGTTTCAGTATTCGCTAGACTCTAGATAAGCCTAGACGGACAGGAATCAGTTGAAAGAGGAGCGCCCATCCTAAAGCGCCCTGAGGCCTACGAGCATGTGTGTGCGGTACAAAAATTCAAATAAATAAATAAATAGATAAAATAAGAAATTACAAACTTGACTTTTCTCTCCTAAACAATGGGTTTTTGGAGGGTATTTCATTGAATGTAGACCTAGCGCCTAGATGCAGCAGAGAGCACTTTACAGCGGGCATTTACTCTAATAGTAGCATCTCAATCAGGCGCAGAAAACGGAATGTTGTGGTGGTTTGGGATCCAGTTGAGAAGACTGGGAAGATTGGAGGTCTACTCGAAAGCCAACTGGACAGATCTTTTCAAAATATTCACATTATATTCGTCAATTTTAGCATAGTGATTTGCCTAGAATTACAACATGCTTTTTTTGCAGGCGTTAAAATCCATGGCGCTAAGGGACCATGGTGCTAATTACGCCACCGTAATTTACGGTGGCGTAATTAGCGCCTTCCCCACTCCCATTATGCCGTATGGGGCAAAAATGGGAATGGGGAAGGGTAAAATGGGAAATGGGGGTTTACCGCCCCACTCACCTTGGAATGGGGCGGTAAATCCGCCATCCACCATGGTGTAAACGTAGTTTACACCATGGTGGTAAGGGTACGACCCAGCGAGGCCCATTATATTCAAAGGAGCACTGGGAAAAAAGACATTCCATGGTTTCTCCGTTCAACTGCACTCCAGTTACTTAATGTCCATCATTAAAGAGAAGGGGGAGGATTAGAGAAACGATGCACCAGTGCAACTATAAATACATTTCTGCACAAGGACAATGGCCCTCATTACGAGGTTGGAGGTAACCATGCCGCAATTAGCGGCATGGTTGCCTCCTTACCGCATACCGGGCCCGGGTTCCTCAAATGAGGACTTACCGGGCCATCCCAACCTTGGAGGACCCGGTAAGGCTCAATGGGAATGGGGAAGGAGCGAACACCGGGCCCGTTAATAACGGGCCCGTTGTTAGCTCCCTGGTCTCCTCGCGGGACCCAGTAAGGACGCCTGGTTTCACCTTTGCGGGTCCCGTGAGGAGACCTCGTAATAGGGCAGAATGGGTTTACCGGCACCATTACCTGTGCCGGTAAACCCATTCCGCCCACCTCGTAATGAGGGTCAGATATTGATTGAAAGATTTTTTATTTTTGCACTAGGGACATATGTGCACCGGTGCAAAGTTTCGGTTATATCACCTGACATTGGGCCTCATTACACGGAAGGCGGTGGACCAAGGCGCTATTAGCACCTTGGTCCATGCCGGTAAAATACCGGCACCTCCTTGGAGGAAAGGGGAATTACCGCCCTATTCCAAGGTTGGCTGGGCGGTAATTCCCCTTACCCCATTGCCCTTCCCCATTCCCATTTTTGCCCCATAAGGCATAATGGGAATGGGGAAGGTGCTAATTACAGTACCGCAAATTGCGGTACCGTAATTAGCACCCTGGTCCCTTTGCTGGTTGGTTTTTAACGCCTGCTAAAAAGCAGGCGTTAAAGTACCAACCCGCAAAGGGACCTCGTAATCAGACGGTAAGTGTTAACGGTCACCGGTACCATTACCGGTGACCGTTAACCCTTACCGCTTTCCGTGTAATGAGGCCCATTGTTTTCTGTGCCATTCCTATTACTATTAAATATCTCTGATTTCAGTTTAGGATGTCAGGTCATGGTAAGGGACATCTTGTGCATCAGAGTAAGTGCATTCTATCAATGCATGAGTGTAGCTGGGAAATGTTTGCCCGTGGGCCAGTCCTTAGTCCTAGTACTGAAGACTTTATGTAATATCACGACTACATTACGGTATCACTAGCTCAGGTTTTTAGCAACTATGTAGTTAATTAAGACGGCCTGGACAGTATTACAGAGAGTCAAACTACCCAAGAGTCATCTAGAGTCCATCTCTGTGTCTTCCTTTATACATGTCCTCTGATCCCTAGTTTAAGGTCCGATTCATGGAATTTCTTGCACAGTTCCATCTGACCTTGCACTGCTAATAAGTAACTTTGCACTGCCGGCACAAACCCTGATTCATGGACTTGTGCAAAGTGTATTTTTGCAGTGCAAAGTCATTTTGTACTGCAAAAATTACTTTGTAGTGACTTCGCACTGCACAAATACACTTTGCACAGTTCCATAGCTGGGAGGTTATGTTCCCTCAGAAAGTATGTGCTGTGTTCCAGACTTTGAGTCGCAAGCTCCCGGCTTTAGTAATCAGAGCCACACAGGTGGGCACACCTGTCAGCAAATACAGTCACCTTAAACAGAAGGGAACATCCTGTATGTGGCTTTTGCTGTCTTCAACAAGAAGGGAGAGCTATGTAGTTACAAATCGTGTACTTTCTAAGCTTCCTTCGAACGAAGCTCTGTGCTTACCATTAGTGAAGGGCAAAACAAGGAGTGCATTAGCTCCCTTCCTTCATCTTTAGGACCAAGGTCAAACAAGCAGAACTTTGCAGGAGGTGGTGAAGTGGGGGGAGACAGTAAAACCCAAGGAGGTTATTCGATGACTCAGCGACGTATACCATAGTATGTTGCAACAGGTGAATTCATTTGGGTAATATGGAAAACTTGGCACGGGTATGTATAATGATTGCGACGGTAGATATCGGCACATTTGGTAAAAGTACAAACGTTGACATAGTGTTGCCATACTGGTGGCAAATTGACCTTGAACGTGTTTCATAAGTGAAGTCAAACTCCAAAATAATAAAAGTATGGCAGTATGTCTGCCAGAATACTGCCAAACGGATTTACCGTTATCACCACTTGGTCTGGCGGAATTACAGCTGGATTACAAGCGTTGGTGTGGCATTGTTAGTCCCCATTTAGGACTCCATGGGGATTTTGGCAGAATTATCACCACAGTAATTCCGTCAGTGGTTATTCCTCCGATTAGGCCATTTTTTGGCAGTAAGGCAGCGGAATTACCTCCAGCATTTTGGAACCTCTTGTATGGTGGTGCAGTAATTCAGCGGCACGTAGTGACCCCCGTTTTATTGCTGTTTTTTACTGCACCCCTATACTTGTAATGAGGCCCACTGAGATTAGTACATTTACGCACTTAAAAGCAGTGGCTAGTTCACCAGACTAGTGTTTCGAAAACTCTGTAATAAGCAATTAACCTTTAATGGCATCCTGCCCCCACATCAGGTATATCATTCCAGACAATTCATTATCACTGTCCCTATTACTTCTTAACCTGGTGTCTACTTTCTATTGTCAGATAATCTGTTCCTTCCTCGTTAAGTAGAATAAACCACAGCTATGTTCCAATAACCCCCCATTGCTCTACAACACATTTCTGATCCTACGTATTTCTGACTAGGCCGGGAGGGTACCTCAGGGGCAAAGCGTTTGTTTTGGAAGCAAGACAACACAGAGTAACACAGGTTTGAATCCCAGTCTGGCGCCCCGAGACTGTTCTTCTTGAGTGCGTTAGAAAAGATGAGTTAATTAATTACTCCTAGACTGCAGAGTAACTGTATGATCAGCTCTGATACCTAATCCTTTTCTATTCTGGGGATCAAATGTTTAGATGATGCAGATTTTTAGAAATATTTTGCAATATTTCTGGAATGTCACATTTTGGATGCTGATAGTGAGGTTAGGTTATAATTGTGTGGAGACCATTTGCGTGAAGAAACATTGGAATCAAGCAATTTCTGCACAGAGGCCATTAATGACTGGTAAAACGTTTTGTGTGCCAGCATTCCAATTTTTCTCCTTTTCTCTCCTCGCTTTAAACAGAGTAGTCTATCCACCTTGGGTGTAATGTTCTAATAACAACAATGCTCCCACCCTGGGGCCATCACCAGGAGTTAACATCACTTCGTCCTTGTTAAACGCCCTCACTTTGCTTGGGCTATTAACTTGAGCGACGGATTGTTACCACCAACTTGTAATGCTCTTAGGCTGCGGCATTGTTGCATAATTAATACATACGGCATAAAAAACAATTCAACCAAAATCATAATGTAGCCCTTAGTCTCCCGTGAGCCACGCCTATGCCTACCTGTCACAACGAACCTCTGCGATGCCTATGGGTACCTCCGTCCCCAAGCACCAGCGAAGGAGAGAATAACTCCCTCGCCAGTTATTGAGGCCACAGGCGATAAAAGGGTCGGGAACACGGGCACCAGGTGCTGCAAAGGAAAAGCAGGTGAGTGTAAATACAAGGCAATACATTTCGGAGTAATCAATACTCTAGATAATGGAGTCGGACCTACCGAACAGGGAGGACAACCAGGCCGGGAAGACAGCCGGGGAAGTTGGTTTTCAGGACCCCCACACTTAGGGGCTGGACGTGATGCTGAGCCGAAGTCCAAACCAAACACCCTTGAGCCAGGGAGTTTCAGAAGCAGTTCCAAGAAATGTCCAGAGCAAAAAGGGGTCCAATATCCGAGGGAGATAATACTTGAAAGTTCCAAAAGCCAAGTCCGAAATCCGTAAGAAGCAGGTCCAATGATGCAAGCCAGAGAGTCCCAAATTCCGTTTAGACAGTAGTTCAGGCAACCAAATCCAAGGAGCAGGCAAAAACAGTCCAGATAAATCAGAAGCCAGAGTTCAAAAAGCCGGAGGTTCAAGATCCAAGAAAACACAACGCCACTCGAAATTGCTGAGAACAGCTGAGAAGCGCGGAGACTCAGCTTCCGTGTTCTTTTGAACCGGTGTTCGGGTCACGTGATCGCTTCTTCACTGGGTCACGTGAGCGACGCAGCGTATCACGTGACCCTCGCAACCGGGGAGCAGTAACATGATTGGATGAGCGGGCCGCTCCTACGGCAACACGTGGGCGTTGCCTATGTGACCAGGACGCCGGGGTGGTGAGGCTCAACCCACCCCAGCGCCATCGCGGCCACAGTCTCCAAGCTGTCGTGCGCCGCCTCCCTCTTCCGGGGAACCTGGCACCATGGCCTCTGAAGGGGAGCGCCCGGCCAAGGCCACCGCCGCAGGTAAGATGTCTCTGGGAGGTTGGCGGTGTTGCGCGGCACTGGGAGGTGGGCGGTGTTGCGCGGCGCTGGGAGGTGGGCGGTGCTGCGCTGCGCTGGGAGTTGGATGGTGCTGCGCGGATCGTAACAGAACCCCCACCCAAAGGCCCACGTCCACGTGGGCAAGACGGATGCTCCCGGTGGAATCAAGACACTAACAGGGGGGCATGAATATGAGACGCGGGCTCCCAAGATCTCTCTTCCGGGCCGAAGCCGGCCCAATCAATCAGGTAGTACAAGATCCCATTACGAAGGCACGAACCCAATATGTCCTTCACCTCATATTCATCGGAGGACCCTTGCACAAGAGGAGCCGGCGGCAGCAGTGGTCTCGTGAGGGGCCGGCAGGGTTTCAACAGGGAAGTATGAAACCCGGGTTGTATGCGCCAAGAGGAAGGAATGGTCAGGCGAAAGGCCACTTGGTTAATGACCCTCGAAATTCGGTACGGGCCAACAAAACGGGGAAGGAGCTTACGGCAACCAGGTATCCGTAGGTGGCGGGTGGACAACCACACCTTATCCCCAACCGAGTAACAAGGGCTCGGGACACGATGTCTATTGGCCGCACGGCACATGGCAGTCTGGGCGTCCTTTAAATGCACCAAGGTCTGAGCATGTACGCTTTTCAGATCCCTAATGCAGACAGCTGCCGCAGGAGTTAATGTAGCAGAGAAGTCAGGAATGGGAAAAACTCTGGGATGTTGCCCATACATAGAATAAAACGGAGAGAAACCGGTGGCAGAATGAGGTGCGTTGTTATATGCAAATTCTGCAAGGTGCAAAACTTGGAACCAGGTATATTGATGTTGAAGAGAAAGACAGCGAAGATACTGTTCTAGTGTCTGATTACAGCGTTTGGTCTGGCCGTCAGTCTCGGGGTGGTATGAAGACGAGAAACGAGCATCAATGCCCAAGAGGCGAGTGAGGGAACGCCAAAACCTAGAGGTGAATTGGGAGCCTCTATCGGAAATGACTACTGAAGGCAATCCGAAGAGACAGAATATCGATTGAAAAAACAATCTGGCTAATGTCGGTGCTGAAGGGATGCCGGTGCATGGAACGAAGCGTGCCATCTTGGTGAATGCATCCACCACAACCCATATGGTATCATGACCCTGGATCTTCGGCAAATCAGTTATAAAATCCATGGTTACAGTATGCCAGGGACGAGGAGGAATGGGCAATGGTTGAAGCAGACCCAACGGGCGTCCTCTGGTATTTTTACATTGGGCACAGATTGGGCAGTTTAGAACATAGTTAGTTACATCTCGACGCATGGACGGCCACCAACACCATCTCTTTAATAATGTGAGGGTTTTTTGTTGTCCTGGATGCCCGTTGACTGGGGCGTCATGAGACCACTCAAGAGCCTGAATGCGTGTGTCCGTAGTGGGGAGAAACAAGAGGCCTTGCATGAAGGGTAACCCTTCATGATACACTAAATCCCATTCACTCATTTCATCGGAATGCGTAGAAGCCCAAGTGCGAATGGCACTGACTAGGTCGGTTGAAGGGGTGCATAGACAGATTACATGATTTTTTTCTAAGATGTGTTCGGGGAACACAGGAAGAGACTCTCCACCTTGTAGGCGTGAGAGAGCATCTGCTTTACCATGACCGATGCCAGGACGGTGTCGTATGACAAAGTCATAGGCGGAGAAAAACAGGTGCCAACGGACTTGTCGACTGTTTACGCATTTCAGGTTTGCCAGATCTTGCAGGTTGCGGTGGTCAGAATAAACAACAATTTGGTTTTTTGCTCCCAACAGGTGGTGTCTCCAAACCTGAAATGCGTCCTTGACAGCGAGCAACTCTTTTTCGGTTACAGTGTAATGTAGTTCTGTAGTGGTGAACTTGCGGGAGTGATAGGCGACGGGGTGTAGTAACCCTGAGATGGGACAATGTTGCGACAACACCGCACCTAATGCGAATGACGAGGCGTCTGCCTCCACTATAAAAGGTAGCTCCGGGTTTGGGTGTTGCAGAATGGGAGCGGAAGTGAAGGCTGCCTTTAAGGTCTCGAAGGCCAGATCCTGTGCTTTCGTCCAAGTTTATGACTCTCGGGGACTGGTCAGGCGGGTAAGTGGTGCAGCTATGGAGGAAAACCCTGCAATAAATCTCCTATAAAAATTTGCGAACCTGAGAAATGATTGCAACGCCTTAATTGTCGCGGGCACAGGCCAGTTCAAAACAACATCAACCTTGGTAGCATTCATGGACAGACCTTTAGGAGTGATGTGAAACCCCAAGAAATCCACCTCTGTGACATGAAAGAGGCATTTTTCAGGCTTGGCAAATAAGGCGTTGGTCCTGAGTCTCTGGAGTACTTCTCTAACGTGAGTTACGTGTAAAGAGAAAGAAGAGGAGTATATCAGAATGTCGTCTAGATAAACTATGACGAATATATCTAGGATGTCATGGAAGATGTCATTTATGAATCTCTGAAATGTCGCAGGGGCATTGCAGAGTCCGAAAGGCATGACGGTATATTCGAAGAGTCCGTGTTGGGTACAAAAGGCGGGTTTCCACTCATCCCCTTTTCTTATTCGGATAAGATTGTAGGCCCCCCTGAGATCGAGCTTGGTAAACAGTACAGCGTGAGTAAGATTGTCTAGAAGGGGGTTTATTAAAGGAATCGGGTATCGATTCTTAATGGTGATTTGGCTGAGACGGCGGTAGTCTACACATGGACGTAGGTCCCCTTCCCTCTTGGGAACGAAAAAGATGGGACTGGCAGCAGGGGACTGTGATGGGCGAATGTGGCCTATTCTTAAGGCGGTCTGTAAGTAGTCCTTGAGAGCCTGATCTTCCGTGGGTGACAAGGAATAGATTCGACCACAGGGAATTACGGCATCCGGGACGAGGTCGATGGGGCAATCATAAGGTCTGTGCGGCGGGAGTTCTTCAGCTTTTCCTTTGTCAAAAACATCCAGGTAATCCCTGTATTCTGCAGGTATGCCAGAAGCGGCGACTCCTATGACATGGTTAGGAGGATCTGACTCCATATCCTGCTCATCCGTGAGCTGCAACTGGGCCAAAGCACCCAACACTTGGGAAGGGGAGGTCACCGATTCAGGGCATACCAAACAATGATCTTGACAGTATGGGGATTCAAATAACACTTTACTCTGGGTCCAATCAATGATTGGGTTGTGGGTTCGTAACCATGGAAGACCCAAGATGAGACCGAACTGTGGTGTCGTGATAAGATCAAATGACAGGGTTTCTTTGTGTTTGTCGTGGATGACCAGGGTCAATGGAGCTGTCTGTTGCTTGATGGGGCCCGAGACGAGCGATGAGCCATCAACGGCTTGCACAGGTTCCGGTCGTCGTTTGTTCAGGACGGGTAAGTTAAGCGAGGCAGCGAGGGCGATGTCGATGTAGTTCCCCGTGGCTCCTGAATCGATCGCCAAGCGCACCTGATGTGGAGTGTTGCCGGGGAAAAAGAGAAGGGCCTGAATATGCATGGGTCCCGCAAACGTTGCAGGCGAGGAGGAAGAAAAGGGAGGACCCGTCCGAACCCCCTCATTTAGGGACGGGCTTTCCGAAAAACCTCCGCCTTAGGTTTAGGATGTCGAGGACACTCCTGGACATAATGGCCGTTCAACCTGCAGTAAAAACATGCGTTGGAGGTTCGACGGCGTTCCCTTTCGGTAGCCGTGATGGGACTACGTACCCCACCGATTTGCATAGGCTCAGGAGGGGAATCGCTGGTACTGGGATTTGAAAAGGGAACGGTTCTTTTAGCTTCAACTCTTCTCTCAGCCCTTCGGGCATCGACCTGTAGTGCCAGATCCACGAGTTCGGGATATTGAGCTGGCAGTGAAGGAACTACTGCTAGTGCATCTTTCATTGCCTCATTTAGGCCGCGATAAAACACCACAGCCTTTTTATTCTCTGGCCATGCTGTCTCTACTGATAATTGATTAAAGCGAGTAATGTAATCCACTAGTGGACTCTTACCCTGAACCAATTCTAACAATTCTAGATCCCGGGTCTTTGCTTTGTGTCTAGTATCAAACACTCTTGTCATTTCCGTGATTAACAAATCGAAATCATATAATACGGGACTGTTTGTTTCTAACAGTGGGTTGGCCCAGGCGGCTGCTATGCCTCCCAGGTGTGAGAGTGTGAATGCCGCCTTCGTTGTGGAATCGGGAAAGGCTAGGGGGCGGCATAAAAAATGAAGTTTACATTGATTAATAAATGTACGGAATTTACTGGGGTCTCCATGAAACTTTTCAGGGGGGGCCAAGGAAAACGGTGTGGGAACATAGACCGGGGTAGGAGTCGGAGCAGGGGCTGGTGGGCTCATCTGGGGAATGCTATCCCCAAATTCCGGATCAGGAGGGAATGCATGACGTCCGCTTTGTATGGTGTCAAGCCGCTGATGAATAGCAGCCGTAGCGGCAGACATGTCGGCTCTGAGAACCGTAATAGCCTGTACCAGAGCAGCTACCTGGTCCCCGGCGGCGGCATCCATAGCCAAGGCAGAGAAGGCTTCTCAGTCTGTCACAACGAACCTCTGCGATGCCTATGGGTACCTCCGTCCCCAAGCACCAGCGAAGGAGAGAATAACTCCCTCGCCAGTTATTGAGGCCACAGGCGATAAAAGGGTCGGGAACACGGGCACCAGGTGCTGCAAAGGAAAAGCAGGTGAGTGTAAATACAAGGCAATACATTTCGGAGTAATCAATACTCTAGATAATGGAGTCGGACCTACCGAACAGGGAGGACAACCAGGCCGGGAAGACAGCCGGGGAAGTTGGTTTTCAGGACCCCCACACTTAGGGGCTGGACGTGATGCTGAGCCGAAGTCCAAACCAAACACCCTTGAGCCAGGGAGTTTCAGAAGCAGTTCCAAGAAATGTCCAGAGCAAAAAGGGGTCCAAGATCCGAGGGAGATAATACTTGAAAGTTCCAAAAGCCAAGTCCGAAATCCGTAAGAAGCCGGTCCAATGATGCAAGCCAGAGAGTCCCAAATTCCGTTTAGACAGTAGTTCAGGCAACCAAATCCAAGGAGCAGGCAAAAACAGTCCAGATAAATCAGAAGCCAGAGTTCAAAAAGCCGGAGGTTCAAGATCCAAGAAAACACAACGCCACTCGAAATTGCTGAGAACAGCTGAGAAGCGCGGAGACTCAGCTTCCGTGTTCTTTTGAACCGGTGTTCGGGTCACGTGATCGCTTCTTCACTGGGTCACGTGAGCGACGCAGCGTATCACGTGACCCTCGCAACCGGGGAGCAGCAACATGATTGGATGAGCGGGCCGCTCCTACGGCAACACGTGGGTGTTGCCTATGTGGCCAGGACGCCGGGGTGGTGAGGCTCAACCCACCCCAGCGCCATCGCGGCCACAGTCTCCAAGCTGTCGTGCGCCGCCTCCCTCTTCCGGGGAGCCCGGCACCATGGCCTCTGAAGGGGAGCGCCCGGCCAAGGCCACCGCCGCAGGTAAGATGTCTCTGGGAGGTGGGCGGTGTTGCGCGGCGCTGGGAGGTGGGCGGTGTTGCGCGGCGCGGGGAGGTGGGCGGTGCTGCGCTGCGCTGGGAGTTGGATGGTGCTGCGCGGATCGTAACACTACCTCAGAAGATGGCGTAGTGTGTAGTTCACTGACAAATGTACTGTACAACTTTTAGATCTTGCTGATTTTATTGCCAATAGTATTTTTTGTAACTATTGCCATCATGAACTCTAATTTATCAAGGACGAGCTTGACTCCTATGTAACATTAGACGCGCCATGAGTGTACGGTTGCCTTGACAACCTCCTGCCCTCCCTGACACTCTCGCTGATCAATTCCTCCTATTCTTGACAGGGGACGCCCCGACCAGAGTCTCCAACTGACTGCCTGGAATATTACAACGGCATCCAGAATGGACGCAAAGCAAGGCTGCGGCGGCATCGTAGAACCATCCGCGTGCTCCAGCAGCGGGCCGCGCTGCGGCGTATTCGCCAGCTCCAGCAGACCGTGCGTATATGGCTACCAATGGGCTGAGATCAAGAGTTCATGACATTGCAGTGGTTACATTCTTTATTGAAATTGACTTGAAGTCGATCATTTGTGTGGAATGTGCTTAGCTCTGAGGGAATGGACATATGCCCTGGCTTTGCCTAACCGGCAGCTCTTCTGTGCTATTGTGGATGCCATCGCTTATGTAATATCCAGTTGCGGAGTCTAGCGACGAACCAGAAAGTATTTGGGTAAATTCAGTCGTATGCCAAGCCATGCCATCATTTCAGAGGCAGCCGGCTCCAAATGTATTTGGAAGCACACTTTTTTTGTTGAATTACTTTAATTTTTTTGAATTTGCTGTGACCCTCTGTAAGCTATTTGCCTTTTTTTTACCCTTCTTATTTTTCTGTAAATTCTCCCACCCGCTTCTTCTTCTCTGCACCTCTTCTCTTCCGTTTTCTTTGAGTTTATTCGTAGACTCTATCCCTTCCATCATGGTCTGTGGCCTTCCCTTCCACTTTTCTCCTCATCCTAACTCTAACGCTGAGCCAAATTCACACCCTGTCATCCCTTCTAACTCTTCTCTCCTTCAATTTCTCATGCATTCTTCATTCCCTCTCACCGTAAACACAGCACGCGCCGCCTCCATCCCTCTAAACATGCTCACCTTTGTAAGTTCCCTTTTGGTTCTTCTGATGAAATTGATCATCATACTGATAGCCTCTTACACTTGTCATAATGCTATTTTTTTTCCAATTCATCCTAAAAATACAGTCATAAAAGAAGATCATGAAAGAGAGGGAGGCTCACTCAGGTAGTCAGATGCAAATGCGAGTGTCTGGGATCTGTCTATTGGTCTGTAGGTATTGGGGAAGAACCAAACTCAAACTCGGAGATACTGCTGGCATCTGTGAGTGCAATTGAACTTATAGGCAATGAATAGGGTGTCGTGTTAAGGGCTGTATTTACGGTGATTTAATTAAACACATATACCGGCACATGTTTCGACCCGACAGAGGTCTTTTTCAAGTCAATGGTGGTTATACAGTGTGTAGTATACATAGTTATTTATGCACAATTACCTATGTGGTAGAAACCCAAGTGAGTTGTGAACCATGTTCCAATGTGAGATATGTTGGTTATGTGACAATCGAATGTCAGGCGCCAATGTGCAAATGACACAGTCATATTAAAATGCATGTCAGACTTAATGGTTATGGTGACAATATCAGGTCAGCAATTATACAATGGCTATGGTTGAGTGAGTGCAATGTGGACATTTGAGAGTTAATTCAAGCAGTTTTGTTGGCGACAGGGTTGTATGCATGGAAGGAACAGTGAAACCAATGAATGTCAAATGTAAATGAAAAAATGCACCAAAGGAAAATAAAGAGAACGGAAAGTGAAGGAAAAGGGACCAGCATGGTGTTAGTTGTTTAGGGAGTGGAAACCGGGCTGTGTGAAGCCAATGCAAAATACTTGGATGTAGGTGTGGTTCATTACCGTGTGTTAGAGAGCAAGAAGAATTAATGTTTCCGGGAGGATAGCTAAGGGGCAACGCGCTCACCTTGGAAGCAAGATGACGTAGAGCAACACAGGTTCGAACCCCGGGTCCGCACTTAGAAACCTCTGGGTATTAAGTGCTTATAAATAAGCAATTACAATTAGAACCGGAGCATGGTGGCTCTGTTTATTAACAACCTGTGGGGTAAACATAGATGGTGGTTGGTATGGTATGGTATCAGTGGGGGCTAGGATAGAGAAAAAGAGTGTCAAGCAAGACTTGTGGTGGCCTGGTTGCTTGAGGGCAGACAAGTGGCTGGCGTGCTGGAGCTTGAGTGCCGGGAAGGCTTAGATAGTCCTGCCACGTCTGGGAGAAGGTCTGTGTGGAGAATGGACTGGGAGGCATGAGGGTGTACTGGTGTGTTAGGGACGGAGGGTCCCAGAGATGGCAAGAGGGCAGTTGGGCTGTGTGAGAGTGACGTCTGAGGAGTGGCATAGCGCTTAGGAACTGGAGGGAGTCCGGGGGTCGCTATGGTAGCAAGGTAAGTATGAGGGTGAAGATCTGCAAGCCGGTGGCTGTAGGCAATGGATGTCATGAACCACCGATTACGTCCATTCTGGACATCGTGGTCCCTGACCCATAGAGGACTGAACTCCGTGATCCTTCCAACATGGCCGCTTGGTGCGTAACGCAGCTTGCCAGCATTCACACGCTACGTTCAGCTTCCTACAAAACAGTCACGCCCCCGCAGCTCTGCAAGTCTCAATGCTACCGCTCTGTGTAGTCAGACGTGTGTCGCCGGAGTTCACTCGGGGCTTCCTTCTGAGTCCTGTTTTCCGATTCCTTGAATCCTCCTCCTCTTCTATTCCCTTCCTCGAATTTACCCTCTCGGGCTTTCCTCCTGGATCTTTTCCTGTGCTCGGGTAACGACGTTCCGTGCCCCCGAGTTCAGTTATTGTTTCCTTCCTGGTTCCCGGTCCTGGATACATGAACGCTACTTGGCATAGGACTGCTATCTTCACGCTGGAATCCGAGGACCTGCGCACAGGCCTGTACAAATCCCGGACCGTGTGAAAGAAAACATCCAAGAAAATTGCAAGCAAGGAGAAACAGGTGAGAAGGGGGGAGACTTGTGACAATGGACTAAAGGGCATGGAGGGTGGGACCTGATGTGAGGGTCTTAGTGAGCGGTGGCAGTAAAGTCTGGCGAACGCTGGGTCGCAGTGATGTGTACTGCAATGGGTGATGTTTAAGCATGCCAAGTGCATCTCATGTGGCACGGTAAGAATTGTAGTAAGGTGGGGGGTGACAATAGGAAGAGGGTGGTTCAGACTACATGGTCCGCGAGCATGGCAATTGTGATGATCAGGGCAGTGTGGTCCGGGGTCTGCAAAAGGAGAAGCTAGTTTGTTCGGGGGGTATGAATGTGTGATCAGAAGGATACAACAGTGAAAGGTTAGGCAGCCTTGATAAGGTGGAGCGGGTGAGGTTAGGGCCGTAGGGTCCAGGGAAATAGACGAGTCCCAAGTGAACTAAAAGTAAAAGGTTTTGCAGCTGTGCAGCTCCTGTGAAAGCACACTTACCTGTAGGGACAGCGAGGCCATTGCAATGAGATGGGTGGTCACCCCGATCTTTCGATGCCGGCCGCCATCTTTGTTTGTATTTAAATAGTTTGTGTGGTGTACCGTGATTGGCCAGTCAGAGGGCTGACTGCTGGTTGGTGGATGGTGTGACATGTGGGAGCTTCGCCTGGCGGCAGTGTTAAAGACTGGTAATATGAAACTAACTGAATAGCATTATGGAACTTGAATGTATGTTTAAAAAAAAGTTTTAGAACCATAGTAAAAAGGACACTTCTAAATGTTTGTTGCAAAAAATAATTTCACAAGGTTCAAAAAGTTAATTTATTTGTAAAAAGATTCCTTGAGTAAATACGAAGTCTGCGTAGTGGGTATGATCCCCAGATTGGTGAGAGTAGCAGTAGATGTGATGTAGGCCACGGCGTGGGGAATGCGAAGGGCATGGAGCGCATAGGTCTGATGATGCGTGCAAGTTGTAAAAATTGAGCAAGCACTGTGTTTAAAGTCCACGTTGGAGAGTAGCTCCACGGGCATCATGGAATACGTGAGCCCAGATACGTGTCCTTGGTAGAGGTGCTGGAGGCTGGTTGTGTGAGACCTGATTACGTAGTGGGTTGAATAAGTAGCCACGAGGGCAGGGGTGCCAATGGGCCAGTGGAAGCAAGGTGGGTCATGCGTGTAGTGTAGTAGTAATGACAACTGTGCATCGGTGGGTGCCCCGGGATGGCCTGTTAGTGATACCAAAGGGGGTGCTGGGTTTCCAGGAGAGTGGCCAGCATGTGGGGTGGTAACTACAGTGTGTGAGGAGAATAGAAGAGATGAAGTTAGAGGAGATGGTGTTAGTGTCTGAGAAAGACAATAGAGAGTCACGGTTAACAGAACTTCATTGAGTTCATGTTCAGTATTAAGACCATTGCTGACACATCTGTTTTTGCATATGAGTTTTGCTTCTCGTTGTCTTACTCTCAGCTCTCTGTCACCTCCTCTTGTGCCCTATTTGACCAATTCAAGTCCAACGAGTAGGGTGTCACTTGTGTTGTTGAGCTGGTGCCTCTCTTGCCAGTGGGCGGACAGAGGGAATTTTGTGTCCTGGGAGCTGTGGAGGCTGAGTTGTTTGCAGATTCTTGTCCTCGGTTCTCTAATTGTACTCCCAATATACACCAGTTTAGTAGCACAAATGATTACATAAACAACAGATTTTGTCTTGCAGTTAATGAAGTACTCAATCCGGTGACAGTGGGTGCCATTTGAGTTAACCGATTTCGCAGTTTTTGGGCATTTGGGCACATAGAACATGTGCCACATTTGTAAAATCCAGCTGCTTGAGCTAGCCAGTTGTAGTTGTGCCATGTATGATTGGCAACATATTGTTCTTAAAGTAGGTGCTTTGCTGAAGGAGAATTGTGGTGTGGCTAAGTTACATTTGTGGATGTCTACATCAATTGCTAGTAGGTGCCAGTGTTTGCTTAGGATTCTCTGCAATGTACAGCTGTCTTGACTGCACTGAGTTACGTATTATATTGTCCCTTACCTCTGTTTGTTCTTGACTTAAGGGGTAAGGAGTGCATTCCTGTTAGTGGATGTGGCAGTTCTTATTGCTGTCTCAATTGTATTTTCCTGGTATCCCCTGCTGATGAATCTTTCATTGAGGAGTTGACACTCAGATAGGTATGCAGTGCCATTACTGCAATTTCTTTTTGTGCAAAAAATTCACCCTTTGGTATGTTCTCAATGACGGTTTTTCTGTGGCAACTTGTACCGAATAGTACTGAGTTGATGTCAAGGAAATCAATGGTGTTGTGGCTTTGTGTTCCAGTTAGCTGGATACCAAATTAATTGATTTTCAGGTATTCTACGAAAGGTGGCAAGCTGGTCTGATGTGCCGGACCAGATCATCATTACATCATCAATGTACCCATACCATTTGTAGATGTGGCAGTTGAAGTCTGGGTTGGCAAATGCAGGTGCGTATGTTGCACCCATTGCAATGCCCTTGGTTTGTCGGTAATACATACAGTAAAAAAAAGACATTATTTTTCAGAGAGAATTCCGAAAGTTCCTTAGTCATCTCTAGTTGTGAGTAGAAGGAAGAGGAGGCTTTGGCGTAGGTGTAGTCTATGGCTCTAAGTACTAGCATGTGGTCAATGAAGTATATAGAGCCTTCACATCCAAAGATACCAGTAGATAACTCCTTTTCCCCTCAATGGTTTGCAGAATTAGTAGGTTGTGCATTGTGTCCCTTAGGTATGGGATCTTTGGTACTTCTGTGTCTATGACATTGTTAATGTACTTGGAGATGGGTTCTGTCATCCATCCAATGCAGTTTAGGATTGGTCTGTCCTCTGGGATTAATGCGAATTGCTTATGCATTTCAGGCAAGAAGTAGATTGTTGGCATGCGTGAGTGATCGGTTCTTAAGAAGTTATGTTCATCTCAGTTAAAAGTCATTGTTTGTGCCATCTTTTGATTAATTTGTTGGATTGCATTGTTATCACTGTGGTAAGGTTGGTTGCCAATTTTTTGTAATATCGTTGTGTTTCCAAATGTGTCATTGTCATTTCAATGTAGACCAACCTGTCCAAAATGACGATGTTGCTGCCTTTGTCGGCTTCCTTAATGATGATGTGGGCGTTCTTCTTAAGTTGGTTCAGTGGTTATAGTTCTTCAGCATTGAGGTTGTTCTGGCTTCTGTTCCTGGTTAGTCTGGTGGAGTCCTTTAGTTTGTGCAGGTCACATGTGACCGCTTTATGAAAGATGCCAATAGAACTGTTGCCCTGTAGGTTTGCTGTGAATTTAGATCTTTTTAGTTCAGGGTTCCTCATGCTTTGTTCCTCAATGTCGAGGGCCTGTAGAAGGTCACATTTTGAATGCATCATACTGTCACCACCGTTTTCCTGGTTCACGAGAAGATGAGTGTGTGTGTGTGTGTTCTAGGTTGTCTAGACTGATATCGCTAATGGGTATTTTGTTTGTTATCGCTGTCTTCCACAGAATTTTCTTAATGAATAATTTTTTCAGTTTTCATTTTCTAGTGTATTTAAAGACATCGATATGTGCCTCCTCTGTCAGATTGGCTGAGTTAGTGGGTGCAAATAACAACCCTTTGTTCAGCATAGTTTCCTCAAAAGTTGAAAGTTCATATCTAGATAAGTTTAGTAGCAGGTTTAGTGACGTTGTTCCCTCTGTTGTAACTGGGATCATGATCTTGTCAGTTTTAGTGCCCCTTCCGCTTCTGGTTTATACTTCCTTCACCCTCCTCTCTTGGCTCTGGTCGTCCTCTGCGCATTGATGTATATTCCTCTAGAGGGCCCTGGAAGCGTACGTGTTTTGTGTAGTTCTTGCGGTTTCCTTTTCTGTATCTTTTGATCTGGTCTAAAAAAGTGGAACTGGTCACAGTCATTGCATTTGTTGCTGGGATATGTTCTTCTGCTGGTCTGCTGTGTGCTGGAGCTATCAGTGTTTCGGGGACAGTGTCTGGTTCACTCTCAACATCCGAACTGGCTGGTGAGCTGTTAGGTGTGCTTTCCTTCGTAGCACTTTTGTAGTTATCATAGAATTAAGGCTGAAACACAAACCCTCTGTCATCCCTGTAGTCCCTCTATCTCTGGATAACTTCCTGCATTTTCTTAATTTTACATCATCCTGGCATCTTCTTCGGATTTCATACATAGTTGTATAGTTTTTGTCTTTGGTACTTGCTGGAGCATTGAGTGTTTCTACCTCCTGTTTGATGGTGTTTATGGATATTGGGATTCTCTTATGTTCACAGCCTGTGTGCTCAATCAGGAGTGTGAGCATAACCTATGACCCTGTGAATAGGTTGCCTTCCCATTTCCCAGCAAGATCTGTATTCTGTGGGTTGTTGAAGTTTGGGAAGATGATTATCACTAGTCCTCTCGGTATTCCGTCCAGTTCAAGGTAAAATTGGAGGGTAAATGTCTCCCAGTATGTATTGATTTTCTTGGTGCAAAATCTCTCTAATTTGACAAACCATTGTCGGAGATTCTCTGGTGTGTCAGGTCTGGATGGAAATTCATGGATGGTGGGTCCTTATTGTGTAAAAAGAGATTTGATATCGTCGTTCCTAGATAAGAGGTATTCCCCCGTGTGGTCTGGATAGTTCGATAGATCCTGAGCAGCAGTGATCTTATTGTAAGGGTGAGTAGAGATTGGGTAGAGCACTAGAACATGCAGATCACTGCGCTGATCAAGTGTGGTCTGTGATTAGAGTTTGGAGGATATGTTATTAAGGCCCTCTAGATCAAGTGATGATTGTTATATGGTGAGGACACGATATTGGTCAACTATGTGACAGGTAATCAATGAGTGCTCTTCAGCACAACTGGATATGTTTCAGTGGTCAGTCAGTGCAATGTTACTCATTATATGGCTCTCCAGGTGGGTTGGACCACAACTCCCATGATCTTCCTACATTGTCTTGACTGGCTTGGTCTCATGAGAGTTGAAGTCCAAAACATGTGGAAGGAGCCATCATGAGTAAAAGTGACTACTAGAGTGTGTAAGGTTGTGTGATTTGGTAGTCCTCGGCACATGCCATCGTAGTAGCAGTAGAGCTTGGTGACTACACAAGTCATGCAAAAGTATTTCCACACAGGTGTGCAGAATTAGAGCATTTGCTTCTGTTTATTTGTCACATTGTGTACTGCCAGTTTAAAAAAAGATTCAAAATTATCTTTGCAGTATTTGCAAGAAAGAAAGTTATGCTCATGATGCTAAAAAAAAATTGAAAATTCATGTGCACAGTTGAAAGGTTTGAAAAGTCTTTGGAAATGTGCACAAGATTTTGTGGAAGAATTCACAGCTAAAGCCAGCATTTACAGATTTATTCCAGAATACATTTTATAGGCAACAGAATCAGGAAACACTGTTGCTGTAAAAATAGTTTTGATTTTTCCAAGAAGTAGGCAATGTATATGTTGCAGAGAATTTCACAAATATGGGCAGAGTAAGAAAGTCCTTAGAAATTGTGCGATTTCACAAAAAACAAAATGCTGATTGTCACAAAAAATTCTGCAGTGGAATTAAAATTGCACACATCTCTAATTATATGTTCATTTTTGACAGCACATTCTTTAGCAGGTCTTACAGAAATAACTAAATGATTTGTAGTGTGCACCATATCTGAAAGGGTTTGGGCACATCACGGATCACGCATAAGCTTTTAGTCTGGCTTATAAAGTAACAAGCATTCTTATTGACCCTTGGGATGATCATCAGGGTGATATGGCCCGACCAGCAAAATGGCGCTACTCTCGCATTCAAAACGAAGAATAGAGGGACCTGGATTAAGAAGGGATGTCCCAGGTACTGTCACACTATGTATTCAAAAACAAATCCCCTCGGTTAATTTGCAGCAGATGAAAGAGACACAGCAGTCAGTACTGTATGAATCACCAGGTTTATCAGAAAATATATACATATCTCTATTATTTCATAAATGATTCATCAGTTTCATCAAATATATATAGTCCATATAAAAGACATCAGCAAACAATGAAAAACCATGAAAAACAAGTTATGTGGCACCTTTTTGCCTCTAGTTACAAGCACAAATATAATACAATCCAGACAGATTACAACAGTACAAACAATGGGGGTCATTACGACCCAGGCGGTAAGTACGCCAACTTTACCACCATGGTGTAAACCACGTTTACACCATGGTGGATGGGGGATTTACCGCCCCATTCCAAGGTGAGTGGGGCGGTAAATCCCCATTTCCCATTTTACCCTTCCCCATTCCCATTTTTGCCCCATAGGGCATAATGGGAGTGGGGAAGGCGCTAATTACGCCACCGTAAATTACGGTGGCGTAATTAGCACCAAGGCGGTTTAGCGCCATGGATTTTAACGGCTGCTAAAAGCAGCCGTTAAAGTCGGAATCAGGCGTTAAGGGTTAACGCCTGAGTTGTAATGAGGCCCAATGTATTGAAAGAAAGCGTGTTTCTCAACAACTCAATTGTACCACATAGATCACAAACTTCAACAGCATGAGTAAAAGCTACGCATCACCTCACCAAAGTGACTCAGTGAAAAACCTAAACACATGTATCTAATTGGCAGTTTTCAAAACAGCAGCGCAGCATTGTGGACTTTGCCCATTGCTTCTTATACCCCAACATGTTTCAGTTCATATGATTTAGAACAGTTCTTAAATCCGTATTTTGGACCCATCCAAAGATTGATGTAGAAGAATGAATCCTCATGCGCTTGCTAGTGGCATAATTTAGAACGTCATCTGCAATAGATACGTTGCCTATCTCTACCCTTCTTGGTGTCTACAATGGGTGGGTTCAAACTCATCCAGATCTGAATTTCTAAGACAGTCAGTGCCAGCCGGTTTTAAACACACTCAACACTTTTCAAGTGAAGAGGTGGTCCAACATGGAAAGCATCCCGCTTGTGGAGGTTCTCCACCTGCTCAGGCTTAGCAGTATGTGGGAACAGCCATGCATTGACCCTACTCAATGGAGTCTTTCCAAGTCTTTCATTATTGTTTGATTGTTTGATTAGTAATACGGATCACCTGCATCAGAGCAAGATCCTTCATGGTACTGTGGTTGGATGGGTTGGGGGACGATGGAGAAGAGTGATATGCCCAGAATAGGGCACTGAGTGGAGGGGAATGCTGGAAGGTTTAGTCACTCATCCAGAGTAAGATTTCAGATTCCAAGTGGCTGTGTGCTGCCCTTGCTTCATGTTACTCTGCAGACATTCTATAGAGCGAGATGTGTATGTGCACACCTTATTAGTAAACACAAATAATGAAGTGCTCATAAATGTAAAGACGTTGTGTGGGTGCAGAGGAGGGACCACAGCCTTGACACGAGGCGGCCAAAGAAAAGGGTCTGATGCTTTTGTATACTTCTCTTTTGCTGCTCTGCAGACATGCCCCAGGTGCAGCAAAGCCCAATTGCCAGCAGTGGCATTTAAAAACTACCAGCCAGTCATTGCCGACTGCAGACATGGTCCAATGCCACAAATCTCCAGGACCCTTGACCACTAATCATTTCACTCAGAAATTGTTACACTCTCCTCTCAACAAATGCTAACCTGTTTCTCGGATTCAACAGTTAAAAAATGTTGGGAAAAGGGATTTAAAAAAAATACCTTATAAAAACAAAATGCCAGTATCTTTCAACTACTTTTGTTAAAAAAACATTTGAAAGCATTTATTGCAATACATCATTTTGTGTTTTTCTTTTCTTAATAAAGACCTCCACCTTTCATTGTTTCTCCTGACTTTATTCTGGAGTCTACCCCTCCCTCTTGTCAAACACTTGTCTGTTGAATGTACACTGCTCCTCTTTTTTCAACCCTTTCTTTTCTTTTCTGCTCCAATACCATCCCTCCTTTATAACTCCCCGACTTTAGCACAAACTGTTAAAAAAACAATTGAATACATTAGAAAAAATCCCTCGCTTTACTTTATTCATGTTTTTGTAACATTCTAAATATAGTTGTGAACGAAAGTTATTTTTACCATCAATTTTTCAATATGAAGTTATTTCTTACATCGTTATTTTTCTCCAATTATGTTACCCACAAAATTAATGATAGTTCTTTTGTTTTCATTGTTCCCTATGTTCCTGTTTGCAGCCAGATGTTGAGATTATCCGCAAGGAGCAAGAGGTGGGGCAGAGGGTCACGTGGACGGGTATTGGTTTTGCCCGGGTCAAGGATGGAGCCGGGTTATTATTCCATATCAACAATATCCCCTACTCTATGGAATACGACATCATGATCCGATACCAGGCGGAGGTACGTAGACGAACACACACAAAAAATGGATGTCATAAGTGAACAGTTTTTTCATCTGCATTTTTAATTCTACACATACAGCAAGTTACATTAATACAAACATGTACATGTCTAAATTCATGGACCAAAAAGGCATCACGTGTGCTGCGTGCCCTTTAATTAATTATTTATCTATGTCTCTAGATGTCCCTCATAACCACATTGCATAGTCTGCTATTCTGCTGGACCTCAGTGAAGTATGTGTTCAGTTCTTTGCAGCAACTCTGTAATAATGATGAATCGTTTTTCCACCTATTTTAATAAAAAATCATTTGTATAGCTAATTTTGGCAGCAGTATAAATTAATTCCTTGTTTTTCCCACCGCTGTTTCCAAAAATGTCTAACTTCACTGAAATATGTCACTGAATCAAACCTATCTTTTTTAGCGAAAAGTCATGCCCATTTACTTTACTTTATTAATTTGTATAGTGCTGCGCACAGGCAGGCAGACATAGTGCCGCTGACAGACAGATATCGACAACATAAAACTAACAAACCTTTCCCAAGGCTTTACAATTTGGTTATCAATGTTATACAGAAAGTGATAAGTGAGGGCAAATCACTCTCTCCCCAACATCAAAAGCAAATACCTCCCCCCTTCCTTTGAACTTGCACACTTGTGTCATAAAGTGCAAATAATAATAATGCCACCTTCTGTAGCTCCTCTGACCAGGTGCTGTACAACAGATGATATTATTATACCTCACCTGAGGCACTCAATGTTTCAAACTCTGAAGGGTTAAATACTCAATTGCTTGTCTGTCTAATGATCTTATTGTTGGCCAAACTATTTTAGTTCACATTTATTTTTAAATAGAAAACAGAAGGTGAATTAACACCCCCCTTCCCACTACATCTGATCTCCACCAATATTGTCTAGTGGCCAGTTACCATCTAGCTTTTTTGCCCAAAATATCAATTGGTCTTTTCTTTATCACACTCTTAAAAGGATGGGGTTTGGTGACACGTTCATTAATACTATAAAAGCATTGACTTCTGATATTAGTGCGAAGGTATGGGTTAATGGGGTTATGTCCTCTTCATTCTTGTTGTCTAGGGGGACTAGGCAGGGTTGCCCATTGTCTCCATACCTATTTAATCTGGCATTGATATGACCATTATTTTGTCCAACCCGCAGAGGGATGTAGGAAACTTAAGCAGATGTTTGATGAAGTGAGTCGATTGTCGGCCCACAAAATAAATTGGGGGAAAACAGTAGCCTTCCCTTTGGATGTTAGTATCCCACGCGGGGTTTTGGGCTCTTGGAACTGCCATTGGGAGACAGGGGCAATGAAATATTTGGGTGTTTACTTGGTCCGAGACATGAAGAGAATGACTGCTTTTAATGTGGCGCGAATATTGAAGTGGGGCCAGTTGAAGATGGGGATATGGACCAAGATCAATGCCATTAAAATGGGGCTTTTACCAAAAGTACTCTATATTATACAGTCCATTCCCCTACATTTCACGAAAAAAGTTCTTGCCCCTGTCGATAAAGCATTCCAAGGTTTTCTTTGGGGGATGGTAAAAGGCCTAGAGTTCCTAAATATATTTTAACAAGTCCGGTGAAGGATGGGGGTTTTGGATACCCGATCTTGAAAAGTTATTGTGTGGGTTTTCTCTTGAAGAAATTGACCTCGTACTTCTCTGACAATCGTGATTATGTCCCCAATTGGTACATTATTGAGAGTGCCCAATTTTCCCCTTTTGCCCTTAGGGATATATATTCTATGTTGAAAGTTCCGCCTTCGGTAAAGAAGCTACCTACAATATGCGCCACTAGGGAGGCATTGTTACGCTTTGTGGAGATTGGGGACGGGAGTGCTTGGGTGCTTCTTTATGGTATAATGCATGTTTGCAGTTTGCGAATAGATCCTTATGCTGGAAGAGTTGGATTAATCGAGGTATCCTTCGTATTCGTGATGTGTGGCTAAACGGTCACATGATCCCTTTTGACCAGTTGAAGACATCTTTTGGAATAGGGAGAAAAGTCGCTATGATGCTTTGAACGAATAGGAATGTTGGATGGGGACATGGCTGAGAGACCTTCATTGTGTGAACTTCTCCGTTCTACCCCGTATGTAGTTTCCACATATATGGGATTAATGCCTATGGATGAAACAGATGTGGGGGCTTGGGATAAACTTCGTCTGACCTGGATTGATGATCTTGGTGTAAATATTCCAGTTCAAGAGTGGACCTATTTACTTCAGGTGGGAGTGCAGGCAAAGATGGATTTACAGCTGCGATACATCAGACAGAGGATCCTCTACATATTATATTGGACGCCGTCCAAGATGGCTAGGTTAGGACTTTCGGACTCTGATTCGTGTTGGGGTTGTGGATGTGGCGGGGAGTCTTTGATGCAGATCTTATGGATGTGCTCGAGAGTATCTGATTTTTGGTTGGGTGTATTGGACAGGTTAGATCTTGTGTTGGAAGAGAAACTCCCTCGCATTTTCCTTTCGACCATTTTATTGTCCAACAGGGGCAGAGGAGTCAGGGCTAGGAGTAGTGCAGATTGGATTAATAGAGTTTTGGTTTTGGCAATGAAGCAGATCTTGCGAGTTTGGAAATCTAGAAAGAAACCTGGTGTACAGGAGTGGCTTTTAGACTTGTAAATCTTGTCCATATATGATAAAGATATGCTATTTGGTCAAGGAAGGGAGGGACGTTATTCTAGGATTTGGGGACCTTTTAATGATCTATATGGTTGAATGTACGGTTACAATACTTGATGGTCTATCTCTTGAGTGGGGGGTGGTGAGAGATGGTTTGGTTGTGTGTTTTTCTGTTGTTTTGTCTTTTTGATTATGTGTTGTGGTTCTTTTGGACATGCTAATTTGTATGTATTAATTTGCAATTTGGACACATTGACGTTGGGATATGAAGATATTGTATTATAATTTGTTGTTCAAAATGTTAAATAAAGTGTTTAAAAAAAAAGAAATTCAAACTAAAATAGTTCGGCCAATCCTAATTCGAGTAATAGACCTACTACCGCTCAGTCGGTCCAGCCAGGACTCGCACCTGGGACTACAAGTTGCATATTGATCTTAAATTGCATCACATTGGTCAGAGCCCTAATTCTGCCACGATTAGATTATTGAAAGGCCTTGCTTGGTGGGGCAAGTAAATGCTGTCTAAAAAAAAGTAGCAGATCTTACAAAATTACGCTGTCAGAGTTGTGAATAAGGTTCCTAAATGTGTGTATATGTCATCTTTCAGAAGGAAACTGCACTTGCTTCCGCTGGAAGACAGGATACAGTACAACATCAACACTCTGACAATGTTTGTTTGGTAAAGTTCCTGCTTACTTAAAAACACAAATGAATGTCTAGAATTCTGCTAGGATCACGAGATCCAGAGATTCTAAGAAATTGTTATGCCCCAGATTTAAGCGAGCTAAAGGGAAAGAATGGTCCTATCCAGTGGGGGCTGCTATAGCTTGGAACAAATTGCCAGTTGACCTGCGCGTAAAGAAAGTCTTAGTGCTTTTAAAAAGGCACTACAAACATTCTTATTGTCTTAAAATACTATGCAGTATTTCTTCTCATCCATTTATTTTGTTCTGTCTTCTCCGTGCCCTGATGCTTGCAGGCTGCAGCGCGTAAGAAACATAAACATAACAATATGCACAGGCAGGGTAGCTCAGGTGCAACGTGGTCGTTTTAAGAACAAGACAAAGCAGTGCAAAACAGGTTTGAATCCCGGTCCCGCGCATAGAGGCTGGTTAATTAAAATAGGATGCCAGACGTACTGGTATAATGTTACAAGCTCACGATAAAATACTGCATTTTAAGTATGAGATCAGCATACAATTAGAACACAACATTTCAAGCAGTATATCGATATCCCCTCCCTGATTGTGTGTGTTTTGCTCTTTTCAAGACTCATTAGCACCCCGCTGGGTATGCTTCGCTCGGGCCTTTAACTCAGGGCCCGGACCGTGACCACATGCTCCAGCCCTTGGAACGTGTGCTTAACGCCATATTATAATTTTTGGAAAGTAGACTATGCCCTGAGAGTGAGTAGAATTGGAACGGGCCATCATTTCCTTTATTAATGGTCATTGTAATACGTTACAGACACTAATAAACAAAATGTGTTGTCTAAACCTTCTGCTCTTCAATATACTTTCCTCTTATTTTTCATTGCGTTTCCTATCTAAATAAAGATCCAGGTCGTCATGGATTCTGGTGGCCTTCAGGATTCCATAGGCCACCAGCAGACACTATCACTGCTACACCATCACTGCCCTCACCTTGCTCCCCGTTACCTGAGCCGCCCTCCTCTTCTTTCAGCACTTCTCCTCACCGCCCACTCTGGCTCTCCCATGGAGACATCCTTCCCCTCCTTCCTATGCGTTGCCCACCCCTTGCCAGTGAAGAAGATGAGGGATTACGCCCGCCTGCCAGAAAATCCCTATTGCACAGCTGCCCTGTAAAGGCATTTTAGGGACTTTTCTTGGCCAAATGTGTGATTCTCTTAGCACCTGGCCCTGTAGCTGGGCGTTAATCGCTTTTTTGCCTGTAGCTGCCGAGTAGTACGTAGTCTTATGAGTTTGAAGCCCTCAGGAGGCACCTTTTGTTTGTTCAGACCAATAAGTTGCACTTCCGGGCCTACATTAGCCCATCTGTGCCTGCATCTGTGGCCTAGTCCAAAAACCATGCAGGATCAGTTACCCACTGACATGTAGTGTGATATATGCACCTCCACAGCTTTGCTTCTTTGAATCATTATTTACAAGGCAAGCCGTATTTTTTCCATTTCGATCCATTGGCTCACCACCACCGTCCAGTCGTATCATCACCCGTGTGAGCAACACGCATCAGTCCTCCCTCCTTCCGTGAGGATACAAGTTCTCCTTTGCATTGTAGAATTGAAGCCTTTACTGTCCCCCTCCTTTCCTATTATCCTAAACTCTTATTTTTACCATATCACAACCCCATTCCTCGAGTTTGATTAATGCATTGATTTCATCAAGCTGAACATTCCACCGCCTCTTGCAAACCAAAGACCATGAGGTTACATTGGTGCTTGCATTTTCAAAATCCTCTATCGTGTCCCAGGCTTGTCTGCTGCATCGTGAGAATGTTGTGCTAGTGTCTTTTCAACTTCATTTCTTTGAGTTCTAAATTCATTTCGTCTAGTTTTAATGTGCCCTACCACTAGGGGTGCTGTTTGAAGCACCCAGTGTTCTTGCCTATTGTGTGTTCGTCTGCAACCCACCTAGCTCCTTGGTTCCCTTTTTTCGTAAGGTGTGTTGCTTCCGCGTCTACTTCCACATGTTGTATTTCCTACTAAAATGTGGTCGTTGTGGTGGTTCGGGCTTCTCTGGGCTTTCTGCTCTTCCGTTAATATCATCACTGCGTCCCTTCTTCATTCACGTCTCCACCTGGTAGTAGGGAGTGTCTCTGTGAAGTCACAGAGCAGCTGAACTCATCTCTCCAGGCAGGGGTGTTGCTAGGTCAGGAAAAGATCCAGGGCTACGCTAATGTCGGGACTGTCGGGACTCGGGGCTAGCTAGCCTTTTGGTCGTAGCCTCTGAGCTTCTATCGGGGCTAAAGCCAAAATATCCGGGGCTATAGCCCCCACCCCCCAAAACCTCGTAGGCTACACCATTTATAACGATTCCTTCTTGTGTACCGGCTTCTTTCCTCGCTAATTCAGATGAGCCTGCTTCAGACGCTTTGTGTTGAGACTCGATAAATTGTCAAACTGGTAAGAGTGTCCAAATTCAATTTGTACAATTTAAGAAAGAGTGTCATGACATACGACTAAAGTCCTTTTACCTGCATGACTCAATTTTGGGCCGAACACAGTCTCCTGAAAGGTAGGTGTAACAGTTTGCAAATCTCCATTCTACTTCCTTGTTTAAGCGACTTGTAAAGTGTGTGATAAACGATTAAACCGACGTCCGGATTACTTGCTTAGATTGTTGAATAGAAAGTAGAGCTCTTTGCTTTTGGGAACGAGATCTAACCTGTTACCCACGTTAGAAGTACCGGGGGCTGGACAGAAACTGGATGAGGCATGACAGAGGCGTAGATGTTGCCTGCCGATCACCAAGAAAAGGACCCTATAGCACCTAGTTGTAGAATGCTCTAATTTAGAAACATTGAGGAAAATGCACTTCGGACAATCTATTCATGACATTTCTAGTATTCTGTCTGCAAATGTCTGGAAATGCATCCTGAGTGGGAAATGTTGAGTCAATGACCACGCCAGGTATGCTTGATCAGTGGTTTATTATCTATGTAAAAGATAGATACATTAGACCCCCAACCAGCACTGCAGCATACTACCAACTGCTGAATATCAAGCAACAACATTCTCCTGCAGTTCTAAATCTGGAACCTTGTGACATCACATACACAGAATATTAGCAATGCTGAACATCTCCATAGCAAATGCAGAACCCATACATAACACACCCCCCTCCCTTATCTAAAAAAAAAAAAAACAACCAAAATGTCAACATTTAATTACTCTATAAAAAACTAACATAAAAAATGAACTAAAGCAGAAACAATTACCGACAAAAAATAGTTGACGAAGATATTAATAATAATGGGCTGCATACATTAGAACACAGCAAGACCCTGAACGTAGAATCCCACTTACTTCCTTATTTTAGCAACTCTTGACAAGTTCCATATTTGACCACGTTCTAATCTTACAGCTCCCTTGAGCACTTGGGTAACTCGGACAGGATCAGAATACAGAGGATCACCCTTCTTAGGAACAATGGCTCTCCTTATTCTGATCATATCGCCCACTTCAACAACCGTTGTCTTCCTGGGAGACTTCTTATTGGTTCTCTTAACCCATTTTTCTTTTCGTGCTTCCATCCGCATCCTCACCTCATCCACTACTTTATCAGTTTCTCTCGCCCTACCCAACCATGCAGATGACAACAGTGTGTTTCCCTTCCGTCCTCTCATCAGCTCAAAGGGACTGGCACCTGTTTCAACACCCGGTGTCATTCACAAAGCAAACAGACTTTCTTTAACAGCAACCTTTCGTTCATTCACTACCACATGTACTCGCCCCTCTGATTCCCTCCATTATGCATCGATTTACTCTCAATCATGCCATTCCCCTGTGGATAGTACAGTGCAGTTCTCTTGTGTTTCATCCTACACTTGTACAAATACTCTTGAAACAATTTCCCAGTAAATTGTGGACCATTGTCCGTGAGCACACTCCTAGGCAGTCCCTCTCTCTCAAATGTATCCTTTAGAAATCCCACAACACTTTGGCATGTAACATCCCTCATCACCTTGAATTCTGTCGATCTCGAAAACATGTCTATCAAAGCAATCACAAACCTTCCTCGCCCTTTACCCATATCCACAGGGCCCAAGACATCTATGGCAAGATCTTGCCAGACACCTGTTGGTGCCCCCACTTTTCTTACCGGCTGAGCCACAGCTGACAAAGGCTTTCCAGATTTGATACAGTCACTACACTCTCCAACCAATCTTTCGATCTCGCGATCAAGACCCGGCCACCAATAGTCAGCTTTTATAATTTTCTTGGTTTTTGTAAACGCCAATATGACCTTGATGTGCAATTATCAACCTACCCCTCAAAAATCCTGGAACAACCAACTTGTCCCAGCGGTATATCAATCCATCCTTCACACAGTGATCTCTCTTCACCGGACAACAGCCTCTTCTCCGGCCATCCCTCCTTGACAAAACCAACTATTCGTTTCCATCTTTCATCTGACTCGAACGCTCAGCCCATTGCTCCTTTTGTATCGCCCCTTCCGTGGTTCCCTACTTCCTCATACTTAGCTTCTTCATCTTCATTAGCATCATCCACTCTCAGTCTCGATGCATAATCCGCCTGCACATTGTCTTTACCCGGTACCACGTCAGTGTTGAATTTAACACATTGTAGCCTAGTTACCCAGCAGGCAACCTTCCTTGAGACCTTATCAAGCCCCTTGCTTTCAAATATCACCTTTAAAGGTTTGTGATCAGTTCTCAGGGTGAATTCTTGACCCCATACAACATTTTTGAGCTTCTCAATGCCCCAATGACATGCCAAGGCCTCCTTCTCCAAAACCGAGGAATGCAGTGCTGGTTGGGGGTCTCAGTATTCGGACCAGTACTACGTCAAGGCTCGCGTGAGTACTCCTTACTGCTTGATCCCATCCTCATTGTCAATGTTGAGTCAATGACCACGCCAGGTATGCTTGATCAGTGGTTTATTATCTATGTAAAAGATAGATACATGAGACCCCAACCAGCACTGCAGCATAATACCAACTGCTGAATATCAAGCAACAACATTCTCCTGGAGTTCCAAATCTGGAACCTTGTGACATCACATACACAGAATATTAGCAATGCTGAACATCTCCAGAGCAAATGCAGAACCCATACATAACAGGAACCAACGTCACTATCTACTGAAGCGATGGCTTATGCACCAAAACTCTGGCGATATTTAGGAATAATCCCCTTAATCTCCCCCCCACCAGTATTTAAATCTGTTTATGGATTTTAAAACATATACAAACAATTCATAATTTGGTATTTATAACGGGCTTAAGACCCAGAAGTTTCTAAGCACAAGCCAGGGGATCGAACCTGTGTTGCTCCCCCTTGCCTTGCTTCCAAGACGATCGCGTTGCCCCTGAGCTAGCCTCCCAGTCCCATTGCGCAACAACACTGACACGTACAAAATAGGCAACTAAATAGAAACATATTAGACTTATACTAGCAGCAGTAGATCAGTTACCCTATAAGAAAAAGAAAAGAAAAGGCGGGCGTGTGTGGGGTCAGACATACAGTTCCTTAAAAGAGTCCCAAATGTCAGAGTATTTGTCTTGCTGCCTTTTAATCCGATAGGACACCTTCTCTCTGCTGGATAGAATTGATAAATCATGCAACCAGTCATCAACAGTAGGTTTGAGATCAATCTTTCCAAATATTTGTATCTTTTAAAAAATAAAATGAATTGCTATGGATATATTGTTACTTGCCATATTGTTATCTTTGTGTTATTTTGAGAAAAGATTTTTATTTCTAATTGTATTTTAAACCAAATCACAAGATGTCCACTCAAAGGGCAACTACCGGACAATCTTGCTGCTTCCAGTCCTCATGAAATTGTTGGAATCTATTGTGACCCTCGGTTTTCCACTTTCCTGGAATCTAATCACTTGATTCATCCTTTTCAGTCCGGCTTCCATCCCTGTATGTGTACGGAATCTGTGATGGTTGCTCTCATGGACGATACTGCGGCCTTTGACACTGTTGACCATGAGAGCCTGCTTCATTGTCTTCAGAAGGTGGGAATCTCGGGCATCCTGCTGAAGTGGTTCTCCTCCTTCTTGTCTGACTGGGTTCAAACTGTTTCCCTTCCACCTTTTACTTCGTTGCCCATGGCTTGGAACTGCAGAGTCCCCCAGGGGTCCGCTTTGTCTCCCCTTCTGTTTAACTTATACATACAGGCTCTGGCAAATCTGATTGCTAGTTATGGGGTGCACTTTTATTCATATGCTGACGACACGCAGGTTCTCTTTCGCCTTAATGTACCATCATCTGACCCCCCCCTCAAAAATTGAAGGACTGTCTGACTGCAGTCGCGGATTGGATGGCCAGTAATTGTCTCAAACTTTACAGAGATAAAACCAAGGTACTCTTAGTTGGCTTAAATATCACAGGAGAGCCCTGGACCTGTGATTACTGGCCAACCTCTCTCGGCCCATGTCCTGAACCTACTCTGACAATGAAGAGTCTAGGGATCAAACTAATGGCCACAGGCTCCAGAGAAGCCCACATTTCTGCAGTTTGCCAATTAGGCTATGCCAAATTGAAACCATTGAAAAAAGTCTTTACGTTCCTGCAGCCCAAATATAGGTCCAAAATTGTGACTACATCTATTATGAGTTCCTTGGACTATTGCAATGGCATTTATTTGGGTCAACCATAGGCTCTACTACAATGGCTGCAAATTCTCCAAAATTCAGCGGTCTGCCTTGCTCTAAGAGACCCTAGACTAACTCATTCTGAGCACCTACTTTGTCAACTTCACTGGCTCCCCATCAGGTGCCGGGTCAAGTTTAAAATCCTCTGTCTTGTTCATTGGGCCATTCATGATGGTGGGACAAAATATTTACGATCCAAAATGTAGCCCTACATTCCTAGCAGACCACTCTGATCGGCCAGTCTTTGTAGTGCATTCCTGGATTCTGTCGTGCTGAGCGGGAGGAAGATCCTTTACGGTTCTGCCCCCCACGCTTTCTGAATATCTTCTCTTCCGAAAGGCTTCAGAAACGTATTTGTTCTAGCTTTGCTTTTGATAGCGCCCTCTTTCTCTCACCCAACCTAGCACCTCAATGCCACTTTTGGTCTTTGCTGCGCTTTATAAATATCCCTACAATAGAATACAAAGGTTTCTAGGCAGTTTGGGGCATATAAAAAAAGCCTAGTTGGAGATGGGGAATAAACAGGATTTAAGTTTGTTTCTGAAACTGAATAAATCCTGACAGGAGTGTAACTTAAGGGACATAACATACCATCGCAGTGTGCCAGGACATAGAAAGACCAGCCAGCCGCCGCCATTCTCTTAACTCACAATCATTCTGAGCATATATGGAGATTTGCTGATCTCAAAGCACAAGTGCCAAAGTAGCCAGGCTGTTTTCAAATCAGCGAAGGGTCCTACGGACTAAGCCCATCCCCTTTGATTCAATACGATGTAGAGTTCGGAGATAGGAAGAGACCGGCTCTCATCTTCCTGTGCCTACAACAAAGTAAGCAGCCCCATTCTGCACGTTTAGAAGTACTCAGATAATCCCTAATCGTGAATGTTCACATGATCCAATCTGGCAGCATCCTTATCGAGATTGTGTAGGTCTTCCAGAAGATGCTGAGATGTTAAGAGAAGTAAGCGCCCACAGCCCTAATCTGACACGGTGAGGAGAGCTGCATAAAGGATACCTTGCCAAGATTGCACACAGCCTATGCAGGCACAGACATGCATGTATGGTCCTCTGCCAGAGCTGGGGAACCATCGGTATGGTCCTTCTCCATTGGTAGGAGCTCCGTTTTTCCAGCATTCTTTTTTCATCCAATTGGCTTTCATCTAACTACCACTTTTCCCACGTGTGACCAATCAAGCAGCAGGCAGGCTATCCTGGGTACTGGGGGAATTGCTTATCGTCTGCATATGTGACAAATCAAACCCGAAGGAAAAAGGGAGAACTTCCAAGGGTTGTACATACCCCTGAAACAAAACTGGTGCAAGTGGCCGACCCTGGGGGGCACACCACATTCATTAAGGTGAAAATCATAGGTGAACATAGAAACAGTCTATTGGCAGCTGGTTACTAAAGAAGCGACCCATTGCTTTCTACTAGAGTTTGATGGATGGTCTGGATTATTTATTTATTTATTAGAATTCTTATACATTTCACCAGGGCCTGATAAGGCTTGGACAATGCTTCCTGAACCTTTGTATTGAAACTCATTTTTCAGCACTCTTGGGGTTTGGAATTCCATTTCCCCAATATTTTTTTACCGGTCAATTATTCATTCACAGGCCCCTCCTCCAAAGAAATGCAGTCCAAGGAAAGCAATTGCAATATATTATTTCTCCAAATGCAAAGCCAAACGTATCTGGATGGATTGCAGCAGACAAGGACATACAGGGCCCGATTCCATGAATCAAGGTCTGGTGTCGGCAGTGCAAAGTCACTTTTCAGCATTGCAAATTCACTTTGAACAGGGCAAATATACCATGAATCAGGGCTCAAATCTGCAGGAATTTCCATCGGGGAAAATGCAAAAATCGAAAATCATCAAAGGGTATTTCAGAAGCACAAATGACCACGTGGGCCTGCCGCCAACATTTTGCTCTGGCTGCGACTCGGGTGAAGTGTTTCTTTTGAACAAATTAAACTAATGTGAACAGTGAACTATTTATTGCAGGGACCCTTACTTTACTGCATTAAAACATAAAGAACAATTAAAGGCATGCCAAAGAGACCCATCTGGCATGAAAAAGCATGCAAGCCTCCGCTGCTAAGCTAGCTCAGTCGGTTGAGCGTTCGCTGCTGTGATCTGTGTGTGATCTACAGGTTGGAATCCTGGCAAGGCCATCTCAACCTTTCATGCTTCCGATGTCAATTAATGAGCAACAACTTTAGTGGAGTGATCATTGTATGTAGATATGTTCTATGTATAGCGCTTTGGCGAAAGCGCTATATAAGTAGCAAATCAGCAGCTTCTGTCTCACGTTATTTCCTTAATTGGTGATTTGTACCGCGGCCAATACGTGCGGGTGCTCTCAAGGCTCATATTTTAAAAAACGTGTAATTGTAAAATGCAAAAACAAAACTTGTTCCAAGGAGATGTACTGTGCCATCTGCTTAGTTAATGAAACGTGTACAAAACTCCAATATACAGTCTGTGTTTGTGTTATCACAGTTGTGTTGCTATTTTGCCCAATTTTTGCCAACACGTGTTTTCATGAAAAAAGAATTTAGATAGTAATGGAAGAAGAGAGAAAACAAAACAGAAACAACCATACGAATTACGGGGGGAAAAAAGGAGGGAGAAAAAGGGAAAAAGGGAAAAAAACAAGAACCTAATTAGTTATACAT
The DNA here is from genome assembly GCF_040938575.1 of Ambystoma mexicanum. Lineage (NCBI taxonomy): Eukaryota > Metazoa > Chordata > Amphibia > Caudata > Ambystomatidae > Ambystoma > Ambystoma mexicanum. Next base: position 75,168,958 of record NC_090923.1, read on the forward strand.
GTAAACATACTAATAGCATTGTAATTGCAAAAGGAATAACAAATACCAAATCGCCAACAATACAATGCTAAATTCCCAAATCGGTCCATGTGCAGGGAAAATAACTTATTTGAGAGACATCAAGCCGAATCAGATGGAATTCTAATTAGCACAAACAGTGGAAAACCCCAAAATAACAGAAAAAGTTTGAACCGTGTTATCACGAACACTGTTTATATCGTGTGGGTTTTTGTCATTCCTCAGTGCAAGCATTGCCCTTGCCACATAAACCACAAATTGAGAATTGAAGATAGCTGCTTGTGCTATTGAAACCTCTCAAATGGTTGTGAGCGTTTGTGGAAACTATATTCAAGACTAAATGACATGACAGAACGGGGCATATCAAAATATGTCACTCATTTGCCCGTGGGGCAGCACCCTGGACGGCCCCAGCAACTTTGGAGATTGGTAGCCATAGGGGAGGAAATGAACGCTGGTTCTGCCGCAGTCAGTCTGCTATACTAGAATCTCTGGTGCACTGACTGTCCGGCGAGACTATGGGCCTCATTACACGGACGGCGGTGGACCAAGGTGCTATTAGCACCTTGGTCCATGCCGGTAAAATACCGGCACCACCTTGGTGGAAAGGGGAATTACCGCCCTATTCCAAGGTTGGTGGGGCGGTAATTCCCCCTTCCCCCATTGCCCTTCCCCATTCCCATTTTTGCCCCATAGGCCATAATGGGAATGGGGAAGGTGCTAATTACGGTACCGTAATTGGCTCCCTGGTCCCTTTGCGGGTTGGTTTTTAACGCCTGCAAAAAGCAGGCGTTAAATTCTCCAACCGGCAAAAGGACCTCGTAGTAAGGCGGTAAGGTTTTACCGGTACCGGTAAACCCTTACTGCTGTCCGTGTAATGAGGCCCTATGTATTTGCCCGTCAAATCAAGTGCTATGGGACGGATGGAAGGGCCACTGCAACAATAATGTAATTGCAGGTTACGGTCCCAGGGGTCACTAACAAAGGAGCACAAGCATGTACTCCCCAAAGTCATTCAATCTGCCCATTAGACAAGTACTTCCTCCTACCCCAAATAGTGGGAACCTAATCCCTTCTAAGGACTCCAATGCTTGCAGTTCCGGCACACTAATATAACATTATTTGCCAAAGATTACACCATTTGGTTAGGGTGACCAGACGTCCGGGTTTTCCCGGAACAGTCCGGGGTTTGCATGTTTGGGGGGGCTACGGTAATTAAACCATAATTATTTTTCACAAATTTCTGAATTTTGAAGTTGGAGGTTTGACTCGAACCCCCCAACCTCTCAGGTACAAGCCAGAACACTTACTGACTGGTTTGGAAATTATTGTACAGCAAGCCATGTAATATCAATTAGAGCTAATGCTCGTTTTGAATTAACATGCCACGATTCACAGACAAAACTGCACTGGAGCCCAGTGCAGGGGTGGGGTACAAGCTGCCACCTTTTCCCCTGTGTCGCTACGCTGCTGGGCATTCCCTTGTCATTCTTGATGCCAACCCCAAAATGCCCTGTGAGCAATGTGTGTACGGAGTCGACTAGGGAGGATAGCTCAGCTGCAACGTGTTCAACTTGGAAGCAAGACGACTCGGAGCAACACAGGTTCGATCCCCTGGTACGCGCTTAGAAACATCTGGGTATTAAGTGCGTTATAAATAACATATATCATATCACATGTCTCCACATGAAAACACTGCGCCTTTTTTTTATCAGCGATCGTGCAGCACGTGCTTCTTCCAGCTGCACAGTTTTAAGTGAAGATCTAGTCAGTAGTGTGACATCATCTCACAGTCTCTTGATCCTGTGACTTGGGCGCCAGTTAGGTTTACTAGTGACTTCTATGTTCCTGAGGCACCCCCTAGTCTCTCAGACCCACAGCAATGCAGAGATAAGCATATTTTACACCGTTCACACCAACAGGAAGCACAAAGGGAGTGATAGGCAGGCACTGAGTCACCCTATAACTGATGACATGTTCAGTGGTATCAGTGTGTCTTAAGCTGTGCACCACAGGACTTTCCGCTACTGCAGTTCCGTGGGCAAATGGTCATGGCTTAATGACTTGCCTTTTGTTAGGCAAGACTTGAGGTAGTAACCCTGGGGGATACTACACAACCCTTGTCCTCTTGGTATTAGGTAACCCACCTATTGGTGTAGGTCTGTAGTACACAAGTCGGTAGAGTGACTGAGCAGACAGGCCTATCTCAAGAGGGCTAAATGTGAGCTGTAGAGCTGTAGCAATGAAATCCACACATACAAGTAGCCAAGTAACACGCTCAAGGTTTTTGTTATAAATAATTATGTATTTATTTAAAAGTAGTTTTTAAATAAGCATTCTTTAAAAAGGGCAATATATGTAACAATCAAATATACCTTAACATACTTTTCCAGAATCAACACAAAGCTAGTAGCTACTCGTTAGAGATACTTCTTACACACTTCCTACACCCGGAGTTGACTTCACTAACTAGGACAGTAATGGCATTAATATATCACTATTACACTTTGTAGATTCTGAGGTTTCACAGAAAGGAAAGGTTAAAGGAAGGAGCACGTGAGCACTTGAATCTTCCAATGAACTATAGATAAAAACCTTTCCCAGCAATAATAGTTTAAAACCCGAGTTATCACCTCTGAGGGACAGAAAATATCAAAGTCAAATGGACTAGAAGAGTCTGCAGGGAGCCAGGACAGCCAAAGTCAATTGAAGCACAGTCTGTGGAGCTGAGGCACTTCTAAGATAGCAACGCCCTGCACAAAGTTAGAGAGCTTGTTGAAGACAAATCACTGTAGGGTCACAAGCTGTTATACTTGTGACAGGAAGAGCTGAAATCAACTCTAGCAAAGCAGCTACTGCAAGTCTCAACTGAGAAGAGCAAAGCTAAAGACACAGAGGTAAGTACCCCAAGTCGGAACAGTACCTTTGGTTAGAAAAAGAGTGGTCCAGCTGGCTTCTGTCTGGTTGCAGTGATGCAGATCCTGGGTTCCTGAGCCTCAGTCGTGGGGACAAGAGGGAGGACGTCTGGAGGACTCCAACGGCAGCAATTTGGATGTTGGCAGTAATTACGGGCTCTTTTCAGGTCAGAGGCACTTTGCGGTTTCAGCGTGCAGTAAACAGAACCACTGCAGATCTTGGATACCGTTTGGGCTTCCTTCACTCCTTGAGTCTCGCACTCTGGTGAGGGTACTCGAGCTCCGGTCGTCCTACTTCTGGGGGGTCCTTAGGAGACTCCTGGAGCTCTGGCCGGATCACAGACGTTGGACTCGACTACGGATTTTTCGACCCCTGGCACTCGGTTCCTGCAGCAGCAAAGAAGTGCAGCCAGTCAGCGAAGATGGTCCAGTGGAGTTCGTCTCTAGGTCAGTTGGTCCCACTAACCCAAGGGAAGAAGTCGTACCTTCCGGATCTTCTTTTTCCAATCAGAAAAAGGAGTTTCAGCACAGCAGCAGGGCTTCACCGGGCAATTCAAAGTCCTTCAGGATGCAGCAACTTCGTTCATGGTTTCTTTGTTGGGTTGTTCTTCCCAGTGGATGACTCTATCTTCAGTCCCAAAACCCTCATCTTTTAAGCAGGTTTCTCCCATTCATGCACAGCCTAGCCTGTCACTCAAACTGCAGCGTGGCTGTCCTGCAAGGATAACCAGCCAGCCAATCAGGAGTGGATGCATTCAGGCATTCCTAAAGACAAAGGATATGGGAGTTTCGGGAACCTCCCTCACTTCCTGCCCTTCCAGACATACTGGAGCCATAGGCAGGGTTCAGTACTATAGCCTGCCAAAAGCAAAATGAACAAAGGGGTCAAATCAGGCTTGGCACGCAGAGTAAAACCCAAGGAAGACCTCACAAACAGAAAATGGCGAAAAAAGAAGACTGGCGCCATTTTGACTAAATGGTCACTCATGGGTGCTATACTGCAGCTGTAGATTCAGCCTGCGGTAGAAAAGCACAATTATACGGTAATTAAACCACTGCCACCAGCCATTTAAAGTAGTGAGGGTAACATAAAAAATGTTACAATGGTAGGTAGGATAAGGGGCTACTTAGTAACCCTCCAGCCCTCCACATACGATGTTGTGTGCTGGACCTACAAAGAGAAAAGATAAGCAAAGTCAATTTCACTTTAATATTCTTGGGAACAGTAGTTCTCACAAGAAAAGGTATTTAAACCTTCTGAGAAATTGAAAGGATTTCTCTGTGACACTGCACTGAAGGTGTTGTGTGTCACCATACAAAAAGTAGAGGCCTATGGAATTTGTCAGACTCTAAAAATAAAAGAAACATATAATCGGAATCAGGTTAAAACACATGAGACAGTGAAAAAAGTTCTCACTCACTCCAGGGTTAAAATTAAAAAGTCCTAATGTTCAGCAAAAGAGCTGGGGGTCTCTAAGGTGGGAGGAATTAAGAACAAAAATGAAAATTCTCCCTAACACCTTTCATCTGCCTTTTATTTATATATGTATGGATTTTGTGAAGGCATCGTGAAGTAGACACAGACAACTGAATGAAGTTTGGGTTACAAACCTTTATTACAAATAAAAAGAAGGTTAGGGGAATGCCTAACTTGCCCTATGCTAAGGTTGGATTTCCCTACCTACCTGGAACTAATGCTAATCTGTGTCAGGAAGTCCAAAGCAAATGTCTGTCTGTGTCCAAAACGTATACCTGCCCTCACATCTAATTGTATACAATGTGTAGGGATTTCCGCATCAAATGAGAAGTGTTCCAAAAGAGGGGGTTCCTACCCCGCACGTTCAAGTCTTTCAATGTTTCACAATAACACAGTTCCTTGGATCTTCAATGTTCCAAAATATAAAGTTCAGTTCCTCAATTTCAGTTCACGTGGATTTTCCTCCTTTATTCAATCACAACAATCACAAAGTGGCATTTCCTCAGGTGGATGGGTTCGGTCTAGGCGTAGTCCTCGGACCACCCGGTCCACCCACTACAGGTCACGCAACCGACACACCTTACTTGCATCTGTTTCATAAATATCTTGCCACAGTTTCAGCTTCACCCTGAGGCTTGACTTAATCTCCTTTCAAGTGCCCTTGAAGCTTTATTATCACTTATTTGGTCGTCATTCACTTGTTTAGCAGCTTTCACTTGCAAACTCAACATAGGCTTCCCATTACACTCTCCTGCCAGGAAACTCAATTACTCTTACAGTTCTTTTGCACAATCCATCATAAGCTTCCCAGTATACTCACCGGCTAGGAAGCATATTCTCTGTTTCTGGATTCTTGATTATTACACTTGGCGCCCTTTCCCCAGGTTTCTCTTGCATATAGGCTTTGTAACGACTATCTTTCTTTCACACAAATATTCTTATCTCTTGGCAAAGCTTGCTTATTTCACTCTTGGCAATCCTGGTAATACTTGCTTATTTCACTCTTGGCAATCCTGGTAAAGCTTGCTTATTTCACTCTTGGCAATCCTGGTAATGCTTGCTTATTTAACTCTTGGCAATCTTTGCAATGCTTGCTTATTCAACTCTTGGCAATCCTGGTAAAGCTTGCTTATTTCACTCTTGGCAATCCTGGTAAAGCTTGCTTATTTCACTCTTGGCAATCCTGGTAATGCTTGCTTATTTAACTCTTGGCAATCTTTGCAATGCTTGCTTATTCAACTCTTGGTAATGCTTGCTTTCACGGCTTCTCACTATGTTCATTACATTTTCACATTGGGTTTGCTTGGATTCAATTCAGATATTCACAATTCACTGTCTTTTGCACTAAGCCACCCCTCCACCATTTCCAGAGCCCCCTTTTCACACAGGCAGACACACCGGCCTTCTCACATTCTGCTTTCCACTTTCTGCGGCTTTCCGGAGACTAGTCTTCACTCGCGGTCGGCTCGTGCTGGTTCCCTCGGGTGTATGGTGCCTTTCACGGCTTCCTTGCTTCCCGCTGCTTACGTTGGAGCTCTGGTAGACTGCAGTCAGCGGTCCTGCACCTGGGAGCTTTCAGGAGTCTATCCAATGCTCCCAGTACCTTTGCTCTTTGCCGCGCTGTTTCCTCAGCTCTGCCTTAGACTTCTAAGGTTCCCCTCTCGCTCACTGCACCAGATCAGACTCTCTATACTTCACAGCATCATGGGAAGGAGCCTTCTTGCTGCCACAATTTCTGCCCTGAAACTCTGCCCTGGGCACTCCTCTGGGCTTCTTCCCATGCCTCTCCCCAAGATTCTCCTCAAGCCTCTCATCTGAGCCATTTTTAAAGTTCCAACAACTAGACCGCTCATGTTTCTTTTTCCAGTCTGTGAGGAATTCCAGTTTTGGGGCAAGAAGTTGAAAAGAACGCAAGTGGGAAGCAGCGCAAGGAGGATGAGGGACAGAAAGAAGGAACAGAGAAGCAGGGCATAGATTGCGGGGTACGGGCAATCAAGGTACACAATGTAACGGGACCGTTGAGCCGGTAGCCACCTTAGACGGGCAGGAAATGCCTTCCGCCTCCATCAGTGAGATGTCCAGGTTATTGGCTAGTTTTGCACTTATTGTAGGATTCACTGATTCCTGTGATTTGTTTAGGCTCATTGTGATGTCATCTGCATAAAATCTTCTCTAGGGGCCAGTGGGTGTGTGATATTATTTCTGATTTCTGTGATATGATTCTTTGGTAAAACCCCTGTTTCAGTTTCATGGACAGTGTCTGGGTTTCATCATGAGGATGTGGTCACGGGGCCGAGCCATGCGATCAAGTAGGGGCCGTTATCTGGAGGACCTTCCCATCTGCCTCATTTTTCATAAATACCCCCTGTACTTAGCAGACATGGAATACCCCGCTAGGTTCCAGAAACGGTTTGTAGCAGGCTTAGAGAGGGTGGGGCAGCTCTGGAGAAAGGGGAGATTCATAACGATTCAAGACTTGGAGGGCTGCCTGGTTATTCACCGTTATGTTATGTCATGTTATGTTATGTTGTGTTATGTTATGTTATTGGGTACTGCACACCGCTGCCATTTTTCATGGTGTCCAGTCGCCCTAGTGGATCTCAAAAGGAAGGGGGTTGGTGAGGTTACTAGGGATGAGAGGAAAAGCCACAAGAGAGCTCTGTTGTGCTTTTGGTAGCTTCAGTTCGGGAAAAACGGTCACTGTGTGCTTGTATGTGTTTGGTGGATTGGTATTTGTATGTTGTATGCAGGTGTTTTAGGTGTGCGTTTGGTGTTGTGGAGAGATGGAAAAGTATTTGTAGTTTTGGTGCCTTCTGTCAGAGGTTGTGTCAGGTTAGTTATGTAATGGGTGGTGGATAAGGAATTTCATCTAAGTGTGGTGTGTTTGCTATGCTCCTAGGTCTACTGTGTCTTATGCCTAAGCAAGCTTCCCCATCTTCTAAGTGTTAGTAACAGGCTACCCTGAACATTCTTACGAGTTGTGAAGCAGTGGCTGACCTACAAGACTCATCAGGAGCAGCAGAAGAGGAGTATTCTGCACAATTAATCTCAGCGCAATGCACGGGGTGACCTGCACAGTTCATCTCAGCGCAATGCACGGGCTGACCTTCACAGTTCTTCTAGATGCAAAGCACAGGCAAACCTGCACAATTCATCCAAGCGCAATGCACGGGCTGACCTTCACAGTTCTTCTAGATGCAATGCACAGGCTAACCTGCACAATTCATCTAAGCGCAATGCACGGGTTGACCTGCACAGTTCTTCTAGATGCAGTGCATAGGCTAACCTGCACAATTCCTCCAAGCGCAATGCACGGTCTGACCTTCACAGTTCTTCTAGATGCAGTGCACAGGCTAACCTGCACAATTCCTCCAAGCGCAATGCACGGTCTGACCTTCACAGTTCTTCTAGATGCAGTGCACAGGCTAACCTGCACAGTTCATCTCAGCGCAATGCACGGGCTGACCTTCACAGTTCTTCTAGATGCAATGCACAGGCTAACCTGCACAATTCATCTCAGCGCAATGCACGGTCTGACCTTCACAGTTCTTCTAGATGCAGTGCACAGGCTAACCTGCACAATTCCTCCAAGCGCAATGCACGGTCTGACCTTCACAGTTCTTCTAGATGCAGTGCACAGGCTAACCTGCACAATTCCTCCAAGCGCAATGCACGGTCTGACCTTCACAGTTCTTCTAGATGCAGTGCACAGGCTAACCTGCACAGTTCATCTCAGCGCAATGCACGGGCTGACCTTCACAGTTCTTCTAGATGCAATGCACAGGCTAACCTGCACAATTCATCTCAGCGCAATGCACGGTCTGACCTTCACAGTTCTTCTAGATGCAGTGCACAGGCTAACCTGCACAATTCATCTAAGCACAATGCACAGGTTGACCTGCACAGTTCTTCTAGATGCAATGCATAGGCTAACCTGCACAATTCCTCCAAGCGCAATGCACGGTCTGACCTTCACAGTTCTTCTAGATGCAGTGCACAGGCTAACCTGCACAATTCCTCCAAGCGCAATGCACGGTCTGACCTTCACAGTTCTTCTAGATGCAGTGCACAGGCTAACCTGCACAGTTCATCTCAGCGCAATGCACGGGCTGACCTTCACAGTTCTTCTAGATGCAATGCACAGGCTAACCTGCACAGTTCATCTCAGCACAATGCACGGGCTGACCTTCACAGTTCTTCTAGATGCAGTGCACAGGCTAACCTGCACAATTCCTCCAAGCGCAATGCATGGGCTGACCTTCGCAATTAATCTAAGCTCAATGCATGGGCTGACCTGCACAATTCCTCCAAGCGCAATGCACGGTCTGACCTTCACAGTTCTTCTAGATGCAGTGCACAGGCTAACCTGCACAGTTCATCTCAGCGCAATGCACGGGCTGACCTTCACAGTTCTTCTAGATGCAATGCACAGGCTAACCTGCACAATTCATCTAAGCGCAATGCACGGGTTGACCTGCACAGTTCTTCTAGATGCAGTGCATAGGCTAACCTGCACAATTCCTCCAAGCGCAATGCACGGTCTGACCTTCACAGTTCTTCTAGATGCAGTGCACAGGCTAACCTGCACAATTCCTCCAAGCGCAATGCACGGTCAGACCTTCACAGTTCTTCTAGATGCAGTGAACAGGCTAACCTGCACAGTTCATCTCAGCGCAATGCACGGGCTGACCTTCACAGTTCTTCGAGATGCAATGCACAGGCTAACCTGCACAATTCATCTAAGCGCAATGCACGGGCTGACCTTCACAGTTCTCCTAGATGCAATGCACAGGCTAACCTGCACAATTCCTCCAAGCGCAATGCACGGGCTGACCTTCACAATTAATCTAAGCTCAATGCACGGGCTGACCTTCACAGTTCTTCTAGATGCAGTGCACAGGCTAACCTGCACAGTTCATCTCAGCGCAATGCACGGGCTGACCTTCACAGTTCTTCTAGATGCAATGCACAGGCTAACCTGCACAATTCATCTCAGCGCAATGCACGGTCTGACCTTCACAGTTCTTCTAGATGCAGTGCACAGGCTAACCTGCACAATTCCTCCAAGCGCAATGCACGGTCTGACCTTCACAGTTCTTCTAGATGCAGTGCACAGGCTAACCTGCGCAGTTCATCTCAGCGCAATGCACGGGCTGACCTTCACAGTTCTTCTAGATGCAATGCACAGGCTAACCTGCACAATTCATCTCAGCGCAATGCACGGTCTGACCTTCACAGTTCTTCTAGATGCAGTGCACAGGCTAACCTGCACAATTCATCTAAGCACAATGCACAGGTTGACCTGCACAGTTCTTCTAGATGCAATGCATAGGCTAACCTGCACAATTCCTCCAAGCGCAATGCACGGTCTGCAGTTCTACAGTTCTTCTAGATGCAGTGCACAGGCTAACCTGCACAATTCCTCCAAGCGCAATGCACGGTCTGACCTTCACAGTTCTTCTAGATGCAGTGCACAGGCTAACCTGCACAGTTCATCTCAGCGCAATGCACGGGGTGACCTTCACAGTTCTTCTAGATGCAATGCACAGGCTAACCTGCACAGTTCATCTCAGCACAATGCACGGGCTGACCTTCACAGTTCTTCTAGATGCAGTGCACAGGCTAACCTGCACAATTCCTCCAAGCGCAATGCATGGGCTGACCTTCGCAATTAATCTAAGCTCAATGCATGGGCTGACCTGCACAATTCCTCCAAGCGCAATGCACGGTCTGACCTTCACAGTTCTTCTAGATGCAGTGCACAGGCTAACCTGCACAGTTCATCTCAGCGCAATGCACGGGCTGACCTTCACAGTTCTTCTAGATGCAATGCACAGGCTAACCTGCACAATTCATCTAAGCGCAATGCACGGGTTGACCTGCACAGTTCTTCTAGATGCAGTGCATAGGCTAACCTGCACAATTCCTCCAAGCGCAATGCACGGTCTGACCTTCACAGTTCTTCTAGATGCAGTGCACAGGCTAACCTGCACAATTCCTCCAAGCGCAATGCACGGTCTGACCTTCACAGTTCTTCTAGATGCAGTGAACAGGCTAACCTGCACAGTTCATCTCAGCGCAATGCACGGGCTGACCTTCACAGTTCTTCTAGATGCAATGCACAGGCTAACCTGCACAATTCATCTAAGCGCAATGCACGGGCTGACCTTCACAGTTCTCCTAGATGCAATGCACAGGCTAACCTGCACAATTCCTCCAAGCGCAATGCACGGGCTGACCTTCACAATTAATCTAAGCTCAATGCACGGGCTGACCTGCACAGTTCATCTCAGCGCAATGCACGGGCTGACCTTCACAGTTCTTCTAGATGCAGTGCACAGGCTAACCTGCACAGTTCATCTCAGCGCAATGCACGGGCTGACCTTCACAGTTCTTCTAGATGCAATGCACAGGCTAACGTGCACAATTCATCTAAGCGCAATGCACGGGTTGACCTGCACAGTTCTTCTAGATGCAGTGCATAGGCTAACCTGCACAATTCCTCCAAGCGCAATGCACGGTCTGACCTTCACAGTTCTTCTAGATGCAGTGCACAGGCTAACCTGCACAATTCCTCCAAGCGCAATGCACGGTCTGACCTTCACAGTTCTTCTAGATGCAGTGCACAGGCTAACCTGCACAGTTCATCTCAGCGCAATGCACGGGCTAACCTTCACAGTTCTTCTAGATGCAGTGCACAGGCTAACCTGCACAGTTCATCTCAGCGCAATGCACGGGCTGACCTTCACAGTTCTTCTAGATGCAATGCATGGGCTGACCTGCACAATTCCTCCAAGCGCAATGCACGGTCTGACCTTCACAGTTCTTCTAGATGCAGTGCGCAGGCTAACCTGCACAATTCCTCCAAGCGCAATGCACGGGCTAACCTTCACAGTACTTCTAGATGCAGTGCACAGGCTAACCTGCACAGTTCATCTCAGCGCAATGCACGGGCTGACCTTCACAGTTCTTCTAGATGCAATGCACGGGCTGACCTGCACAATTCCTCCAAGCGCAATGCACGGTCTGACCTTCACAGTTCTTCTAGATGCAGTGCACAGGCTAACCTGCACAGTTCATCTCAGCGCAATGCACGGTCTGACCTTCACAGTTCTTCTAGATGCAGTGCACAGGCTAACCTGCACAATTCATCTAAGATCAATGCATGGGCTGACCTGCACAATTCATCCAAGCGCAATGCACGGGCTGATCTTCACAATTAATCTAAGCGCAATGCACGGGCTGACCTTCACAGTTCTTCTAGATGCAATGCACGGGCTGACCTGCACAATTCATCTAAGCTCAATGCATGGGCTAACCTGCACAATTCCTCCAAGCGTAATGCACGGGCTGACCTTCACAATTAATCTAAGCGCAATGCACGGCTTGACCTGCACAGTTCTTATGGATGCAATACATGGGTTAACCTGCACAGTTCATCTAAGCGCAATGCACAGGAGTCAGACGTGCGGCGTATCCAATTAGACTCAGCGTGGTAGAGGATATGTAGGTCATCTAAGAAGGTCTCGATTGCAAACCAGTGCAAATTGCAATGCCTCGAGCTTTTACATAGATGGGAAATCCCACCCGCAAGACTAGTCAAAATGTATAGTATTATGAGTGAACTATGTTGGAAAGTATGTGGCGAGAGGGCCTTGTACTGTCACATGTCGTGGGACTGCGAAAAGGTTCACTGGAGGAAAGTTGCGCCGTGGATTAAATGGCATGAGGGGGTAGAAAGGTGGCTGTGACTCTTGTTAGTTCTATTCGGGCTTCCCTGAAGGGAAGAGAGATAACACCACATACAAAACAGGACACAGTTAATGATACTGGGAGCAAGGCTATGTCTGGCGAGAAACTGGAAGAGAGAAAACCTGTCATCCAGGAGAAAGTGGCTTAATAAAGTCAAAGAGCGGTACTGCATGGAAAACAATCACACGCTGGGTCCAAGATCCCCCTGGGAATATAGAGGGAGGGTGCTACATCTTCTGGAGGAGGGAAAGCCAAGCAACAAGGTCTCAATGACTTAGTAGAGCCCCTTAGAGGTTGGAAAATACAAGGTGAGAGAGGGGGACGAAGGACTCAGGGAGGAGGGAGAAAAACATGCTGGCCCCGCGGGAAATCAACCAACCATCCTGATAGATAATCAATTGTCATAGGTACCTGTATGTGCACCTACATTATATAATTCCTCCCCCCCTAATGTGTCCAACGATTGTGCTTACATTCTTCCCTCCCCAGACGTCATCACAATCACTGGACACATTAGGGGAGAGGAATTATATAACGTAGGTGCACATACAGGTACCTATGATGATTGATTATCTTTAGGTTGGTTGGTTGGTTGGTTGGTTTGGGAGACATCTACGAAGGGTTGCGGGATCCTGCTTGATGTTGTGTCGGCGAAGGTGGGAGATGTACCGTGACTGTTGTAGAGGGAGTTCGGAGGGCAGGGTGGTGCGGGTCATCTAGGGAGGAATGGAATAATGCTTATCTCAAACCATATAGGGGTAAGTTGGAAGGGGATGAAAAGAGAGGGTGGGAGTGTGAGGGGGATATGGTTGGATTGTTATTGAATGTTTATTGGTTTGGAAGGGGAGGAAGAGTGAGGGTGGGAGTGTGAGGGGGATATGGTTGAATTGTTATTGAATGATTATTGGTTTGGAAGGGGAGGAAGAGAGAGGGTGGAAGTGTGAGGGGATATGGTTGAATTGTTATTGAATGTTTATTGGTTTGGAAGGGGAGGAAGAGTGAGGGTGGGAGTGTGAGGGGGATATGGTTGAATTGTTATTGAATGATTATTGGTTTGGAAGGGGAGGAAGAGAGAGGGTGGGAGTGTGAGGGGGATATGGTTGAATTGTTATTGAATGATTATTGGTTTGGAAGGGGAGGAAGAGAGAGGGTGGGAGTGTGAGGGGGATATGGTTGGATTGTTATTGAATGATTATTGGTTTGGAAGGGGAGGAAGAGAGAGGGTGGGAGTGTGAGGGGGATATGGTTGAATTGTTATTGAATGATTATTGGTTTGGAAGGGGAGGAAGAGAGAGGGTGGGAGTGTGAGGGGGATATGGTTGAATTGCTATTGAATGATTATTGGTTTGGAAGGGGAGGAAGAGAGAGGGTGGGAGTGTGAGGGGGATATGGTTGAATTATTATTGAATGATTATTGGTTTGGAAGGGGAGGAAGAGAGAGGGTGGGAGTGTGAGGGGATATGGTTGAATTGTTATTGAATGTTTATTGGTTTGGAAGGGGAGGAAGAGTGAGGGTGGGAGTGTGAGGGGGATATGGTTGAATTGTTATTGAATGATTATTGGTTTGGAAGGGGAGGAAGAGAGAGGGTGGGAGTGTGAGGGGGATATGGTTGAATTGTTATTGAATGATTATTGGTTTGGAAGGGGTGGAAGAGAGAGGGTGGAAGTGTGAGGGGGATATGGTTGAATTGTTATTGAATGATTATTGGTTTGGAAGGGGAGGAAGAGAGAGGGTGGGAGTGTGAGGGGGATATGGTTGGATTGTTATTGAATGATTATTGGTTTGGAAGGGGAGGAAGAGAGAGGGTGGGAGTGTGAGGGGGATATGGTTGAATTATTATTGAATGATTATTGGCTAAGTAAAACTCAAATCTCACTTTGAAAAACCAATACATAAGAATGGGGATTCCTCTTCCTCATCCCAATCCCTCGTGCACTTCCCCCTCTGCGTCGGCCTTCATCACTTCTTCTTGTCCTTCCTCAATCCAGTCCTCAATGGTTTTCCTCATCGCTGTCCCTCATGCTTTTCCCCATCACATGCCCTTATGTTCTTTCTATTCACAGTCCTTCATGCTCTACCTTGTCCTAGTCAGTCATGCTCCTACTCTCCCCAGTCCTTCATGGTATTTCTTGTCTCAGTCCCTCCTGCTCTTCCTCACCCCAGGCCATTGTGCTCTCCCATCTCCTCTTCTTTCTGCCAGTCCCTCATGTTTCTCCTTATCTCAGTCCCTCATGTGTTTCCTTGTCGACGTGCCTCATACTCTTCCGTTTCTCAGTCCCCATGTTTTTTCTCATCCCAGTCTGTCATGCTCTTCCTCATTCTGATCCCTCCTGCTGTTCCGAGCCTGAGTCCTCCATGTTCTTCCTCGCCCCAGTCCCTCATAGTCTTACTTCAGTCTCTCATGCTCTCCCAATCCATGGACTACTTCATCCAAGACCCTCATGTTTTTACACCTCCTTATCCTTCAAACTCACCCTTGTCTCGATCCCTCATGACCTTCCTCGTCCCAGTCCTTCATACCCTACCTCCTCTGAGTCCATGATGCTTGTCCTCGTCTTAGTCCCTCATGCGCTTTCTCGACTCAGTCCCTCCAGCCCTTCATCGTCCCAGTCCCATGTGCCCTTCCTCATCCTAGTTCTTAAAGCTCTATCTCATTCTAGTGCCTCGTGCTCTTTCTCGTCTCAGTCCCTCCTGCCCTTCATCATCCCAGTCCCATGTGCCCTTCCTCATCCTAGTTCTTTAAGCTCTATCTCATTCTAGTGCCTCGTGCTCTTTCTCGTCTTAGTTCCTCTGCAAAGGCCTGCTGACAAATCTCTACCTCTCCTTATAGGCCAATCCACTCATGTACATATTGTGAACAGGTAGGAGTCATGGGTGGGGAGTAACAGAGTCAACATAACCAAAAGCTTGGTTTTAGTGATGGAAATTCCATGTAAATTGTAGGATGATATTTTAAACATGTTGTGCCAACAGTACATCACTGCTCTCTTGCACTTTTCCAGCTTATTCCCACTAACCCACCCCCTCTCCTCCCCTTTTCAGAGCCGCCAGAGCGCCAGGGGACCACTTCGGTGGTGATAGTGCGCAGTACAAATGTCCTTTAACATTAACATTAACATGTTTAAAATAACTTAGCACTCACCTATGGCATCTGTCTGCAACCTGCAATCAAAGGTTCAAATCCTGCCAGGGCCGACCGAACACATTATCCTTCTGAGGTTAATAAATTGGCTGACATTGAATTGTACAATATAACCTAGAATTACTGCATGAATTATTTTTGCACCAGAACAGTTATGCTGAAAAGTACAGTCACTCTATTGAATGTACTCCTCATGGGAATTTATAATAAGAATTGAGTATGACTGACTTTCAGTGCGCTTTAGTCCTAGAAATCAGGTGTTGCGCGTGCAGCGCAGCTAGTACAGCGCGGCTCTACTCCTAACCTCAAAAAATATACAAGCTATAACAGATTTGTGCTAGTTGGTCGCGCTCTCCCCAACGAGTTGTTGCAAGTGAAGTTATGCAGTAAACTTTTTCAAAATTCTTGCTTTAATGAAGAACACTCTTAAGAAAAAACAGCCAACACGTGTTTCGACATGAAGTCTTTTTCAAGGATGTACATTGATCAAATAAAGCAGTATTAAGATGTTTGCAAATGATAACATTTAAGAAAAGTTGCACAGCAGAAATCATTGAGAAAAACAAATGTACCAAAAACAAAAAGATATACATACTGAAATAAATGAATATGGCATGTTAAAAAAGGGGGTAATCCAGACAAAGTCAAGGGTTGGCAGCAAGTAATCCATTCTTTAACAAATTTGTCTGAGTTTTGTCTCGAAATTAAAGACATAAGAATAATAGTCTTGGATATAAATTATAAGCAATTCGTGAATTATATAAACAATTGGCCTATGTCCATGGTGTGTCAACAGAATGAAGCACCCAAAATACTCTCATGCGATGTGACTAATCATCCCATCAGCGGTAAGTTTGTCTCAATAGATGAAGTAATTGCCTGTTATGTGCACACCAGTGATTGTCACAGCATGCAAGTGTGTCCAATTGAGTAAACCATTAGTAAATGCTGTGAGTATAGCGTTAGGCATAGTGTTGCCACTCACCATTGGTCACTGAGTGAATGTCCCCATCGGATGAAACAGAGGATGAGTTCCTAATACATTCTGGTTATTGGAGAGCGTGATTCTTAAGCAAACCATGTTTGTTATTAGGCACCTCGCCTTGTGCCTTGGTGATTTCTTGTAGTTCTGGGGGCAATCGGAACCGCCTGAGTTGGCGAGTAATTCATCTGCCAAAAGATGTACATACAAGCCCATGACTATTTCTTGAAGACATTTACTACATGCGCAAATGTGTTGTGTAGTTTCACAAGAAACTCTGCACTCACCTTCAGTGCTATTATTTCAGTATGCGAGGCTGGTTTTAGCAAAGATCAGAAATGTATATAATCCTGCAAGAAGACAGGACAACATGTGATATGGGGCCATCTCTAGATGTTGCCATTTAAGGTGCTAATTAGAAGTTCAATATGCTTAGCAAAATGCATTGCAAAAGTATAGAAAATTAGTCGCTATATATATAATCCTGCAAAAAGACAGGATAACATGTGAAATGGGGCCATCTCTAGATGTTGCCATTTAAGGTGCTAATTAGAAGTTCAATACGCTTAGCAAAATGCATTGTAAAAGTATAGCAAATTAGTCGCTATATATATAATCCTGCAAAAAGACAGGACGACATGTGAAATGGGGCCATCTCTAGATGTTGCCATTTAAGGTGCTAATTAGAAGTTCAATACGCTTAGCAAAATGCATTGCAAAAGTATAGCAAATTAGTCGCCATATATATAATCCTGCAAGAAGACAGGACGACATGTGGTATGAAGCCATCTCTAGATGTTGCCATTTAAGGTGCTAATTAGAAGTTCAATACGCTTAGCAAAATGCATTGCAAAAGTATAGCAAATTAGTCGCTATATATATAATCCTGCAAGAAGACAGGACGACATGTGATATGGTGCCATCTCTATCCTGGCTGTTACCCAATGAGCACATGATATGATAGATCAGATATTGGCATTTAAAGTGCTATTTAAAAGTTCAATTATTTTAGCAAAAACATTACAAAAGTATAGCAGTGCCTAATTGTCTAGTGACATAACCGTTTGATGATACAGTACAGCATGGAATGAAATACAGAGTTCTTACCTTAATTGGATGGCGTTCCCAATTAGGGGCACCCTGGAAGAAGATCCGCGTGTGAACACGCCTACGCCATGTTGATGCTATTGTTTGCAACAATGACGTGCGTCTGACCTCACACGTATTACGTGCGTGACGTCACCCGCGATTGTTAGTACCGTGCGTATCAGTGCTCAACATGAGTCGGTGTGCATGACTAAATAATAGAATTAAAAAGCTAAAGCAGTGCAGGCATCATAGATCAAATGCATGTAAGCCGGATATGTATTGAGAGAGCATATACAGGAGGTCCCAAAGTTTGGTCTGTAGCCAGTTATCGGAGTGAGCGGGAATGGTCGTCAGCGGAGTCCCACTTTTATGTTTATCTGTTTACCATTCCTCTACTTATTACGACCATCTTCATATAGAGAGGATGTGTCCATTCATGTCCCTGTGCAAGTGTAAAGTTGTAATACGAGCCTTAGTTACTAGTCACTGCAATGCCTCGGCCTCAACATGTCACATGTTGCACTATGCTTCCACCTACCCTCTCCTGCCGAGACCACAGTTCCACTACTTTGTGCGGTACACTTCTACCCCTGTCTATAGCATGTGTATGTTATTGAGCACTGAGGATTGCATCCACCCAGTTGCCGAATCCCACTATATAATTACCCCCCTTGACTTATGCTTAATTTATTGAGCACCTCCAATGACAACACATGTGGACTACTGATATCATTTACCTGTTGGATACATTGGGCTCGTCAGCCCCTAACTTTTTAAAACAACCTACTCCAGTCAAGTTTGATATTTGAACAGTGCCAGGCTATTATGCAAGTCAATGCAAAAAGGAGGAGCATACTCGTCCTTGCTACTTAAGGGGTTAATATATTATATAGAGAGCTCTGTATGTCTGATCTTGCCCCTTCGTTTCCCATCTGGCTCTAATGTGTACTTACCTTTCATGCACCCACCGCAGTCCACCGAAGACTGGGAGGCCCTCGTGAGCGTCACCTCCCAGATGTTGCCCACGAGCGCGCGCTGTGGGAACGTCCTGCCCTCCGAGCAGATGTACAAGGAGAAGCTGCCTCATTCTGAAAGGTAATGTTTAGAATGATTTACTCCAGTTCTTTTGTGTAGTGCCACACATGTCGACACTTGTGAATTCAGCACACATGCAAGGGCGATGGGTGCACAAGTCTGCAAAGAATGCCCTCTGGATATTTTGCCAGTGCAATGACTTGGCCGAAAATGTTGGGGGGGTGGAGGAGGGAACATGAGATCTAAGTGATAGGGGGCCCTGGGAAATGAGTGGGACAAAATAGTGTGGCACAAAAGATGGGGGGGGGGTCAAACATCATTGTCCCACCCTGAATTTACGCCCATGTATATTTGTGCACTACAACTCCCCTCAGCAGTATCAAGCAGAGACGAGTAACCATGGGAGTTGCCGTCCATGGCACTGAGAGGGGGTACGTTGCAGACTGCTGAGAGCAGATGGGGGCCTGGCCCGGTAGTCAGCTGGATTGCACACCCTCATGGAATATTTCATACACGGATTCCTATTTCAATGCCTGAGGCCATCTCTGCTCAGGGTAGCCCTGAAATTGCCAAGCACACCTGACCGCCTGAGACTTCCAGTAAAGCCTGGCGCTTTGGTCGAAAGATAAGTGGTAAGGTTCATGGTCGGGCACTATTCTGTACCAGTGTGAGTATTACTCACTTTGCACAGACATGAATCGGAAACTGGTCTACCTGAACGCTCCACAGTGAGACTCCACCTGGAACCAAACCTACCTAGTCTCCGGTTTTAGCCCGGAGACTCCGGGTTTCCAGGCTCTTCTCCATGTCTCCGAGGAAGAACTTGGAGACTCCGGGTTTCCAGGCTCTTCTCCATGTCTCCGAGGAAGAACTTGGAGACTGCGGATTTCCAGACTCTTCTCTGGGTCTCCGAAAAGGACTTCGAGACTCTGGGTTTCCAGGCTCTTCTCTGGGTCTCAGAGGAAGAACTTGGAGACTCTGGGTTTCCAGGCTCTTCTCCATGTCTCCGAGGAAGAACTTGGAGACTCCGGGTTTCCAGGCTCTTCTCCATGTCTCCGAGGAAGAACTTGGAGACTGCGGGTTTCCAGACTCTTCTTTGGGTCTCTGAGGAAGACTTGGAGACTCTGGGTTTCCAGGCTCTTCTCCATGTCTCCGAGGAAGAACTTGGAGACTGCGGGTTTCCAGACTCTTCTCTGGGTCTCCGAGGAAGAACTTGGAGACTCTGGGTTTCCAGGCTCTTCTCTGGGTCTCCTAGGAAGAACTTGGAGACTCCGGGTTTCCAGGGTCTTCTCGGAGTCTCCGGGGAAGAGCTTGGAGTCTCTGGATTTTCCGGCGTGTCAGAAACCCCTCCCATACCTTCATGTGATTGGCTACAAATATACTTCCAGTCGCCAATCACATGGAGGTGTGGGTGGATAGAAGTCACAGCGAGCAATTTCCGCTCCCTTTTCTGGCATCATACTGTTGTGTTCGTTTTTCTTTTTATCCATGTGGGCCGGGCTGTGGGCAGGGCACGTGGGCGTGGTCTTAGGTGGGTGTGGACGGGGCATCCAGTGAGGTGAATCTCTGGGTTTTTCTTTATAAAATGTGGGCAGGTCTGCCTGGAACTTAACCCCACAGCGTAGACACCCACCTTCAACCCCACGACCCGTTGGGCTGAAAAATGCCACGTGATCAGCATCAGTGATGTGTCTTTTGATCTATATTTATTTATATATTTATTCATCTTATTTGCATTGCGCATTGACAAGGCCCGTAGGCATTAGAGCGCAAGGACACACATATAGTAACAAACAGTGTGGAACGCGCATTTGTTTGCATTTATTGGTTGACAAAGAGAGCAAATAGACACCAGAGGTAGGTCCCTTTCCTAGTGCCTTTCTATTGTATATTTAATTCGCATTTTTTATATAGCGCTAATAACCCTCAGGCATCTGAGCGCTGCTTATTATTACCCACGGTGTGTGGTGCCTATGGTATATGGGCTGGAGTGCATCGCGTTGCGCGGATAAGATACGCCAGCAGAGTATCATACTTATAGAGTGCATTTAGGTCTTGCACGCATCGTTACAGAAACACATATTTACAGACTGTATACACAGTTGCTTAGTGTAGATTAGGAAGCATAGAAAGATCGTGGGCACCCCCATAAAATGGAAAAGGCTGGTTTAAAATCAAGGGATGACGAGCCAGTGGAATTGCCTAAAGCATGGCACTGCTTGGTGCATTCCCTCAGCGGGGTGCCGCAGTGGCAAAGTTTCCACCAGTGTGGTACAGCGTGTACATTTCGTGGTTCCTCTTTATGGGTGTGATGGTGGGGCTGGATAAGGCTTGTGTTTGCTTTGACGCCCTATCCAATTAGATTACCCATCCCATCTGATAGGATCTGCTTTGCTTGTCTGATAATTGCTCGTAGAAGGCTGCTAGAGGCCTTGACTAGCCTGAAATACTAGCCGCAGGCCTAATAAGAGCTTTGTCTGTCTCTTTGTAACATAGGGCCTCATTATAAGTTTGGTGGTAGCTCAGTGGTAAATACGCTATGTATTACCACCACTTGGTGTGGAGGTATTACTGCTAGCAATAATACTGCAACATATTGGGCGGTAAGGTGGCAGAAGTTTTATTCTCCACCTTACCCCCAAACTCGTAGCTGGATGATGTGGTAACTGCCACATTTTTGCTGCATCGCCAAACTTATAATGGGGCCATAGTGTTCTATCAGCATTCTGTTGCCTGTGCCTCTCCAGATGTTTTTTACTGTTTTATTTATTTATTTGCATTATTTAAAGCACTCACTCAGCCCAGGGGCATCGAGTCGCTGTTACCGGAATATGTCTTGTTTGCGTATTTATAACGCGCTTGATACCCAGAGGTTTCTAAGCATGGACCCGGGGATCGAAACTGTGTTGCCTCTTGTCGTCTTGTTTCCAAGGCGAGCACGTTGCTGCTGAGCTATCCTCCCAGGACGATTCCCATGAACCCTTACAGTGTATTATGTTGGCTAGGGCACATGGGGATTGTAGTACAAAAGATGTGGACAGTCCAAGGGTGCAGGCGCCTGTGCTATGTACACTGCACTGCCATCTGGTGGCCTTGGATAAGCAACACAATACAGTGATGGTTTCGCGTCGTGTAGGGGAATGCGTTTTGGGAAATGAGAAGTCATCCTTTGCTTAAGCAGCACGGCTCAGGCCACACACCCGAGACAAGAGGCTGTTTCTTCTGTTTCTTTTTGAGATTTTGTCAGGGAAAATCCGTCCAATCATTGACAATGGGCTCCGCCTAGCGGTTAATTTAGTTCACTACTGCAGTGTTCCACATTTTCCACTGTCGTCAACGCATCTCAAAACATATTCTCCTTATCGCTTGCCTCCTCTCTCAGTATGCCAGCTGTTTTTACAGCCTCAGTCTCCAAATTCCTCAACCCTCCGTCATCACTATTCTTTCACAGTCTGCTCATTCCATACAAATAGTGTTGAAGAGAGATGCTCGCCTCCCTGCAACCCCCACATTCTCCAGGTTCGTGTCGCGCGATTTCATGCAGGTAGATTTTTCTAACTTGGACCATGCTCTCTAGCTCTTAATAACTTCCCCAATTGTTATCTCCCCATTATGTCCAAATCCAGGCCTCGAGGGCCGGAATCCTGACGGGTTTTTAGGATATCGCTGATTAATATGCATGAGGAAAAATGTGCATCCATTTAGAATAATTGCATGCAAATTTACCTCATGAATAGTAATGAGGGGTATCCTGAAAACCTTGAAATGGATCCGTCCCTCGAGGCCTGGAGTTGGACAAGCCAGTCTAGCCAGACTCTCATCACATCCCTCTTGATTATAGTGTTTATTTCCACTTCACATCCGGGTATAGCAATATCCACTTCTTTTCAGTCCATTCCCATGTGTGCCGCCGCTCCTGCCATGTTTTCACTTCCCAGGATATCCAAGTGACTTGCTATCTAGGCCAGTCCTATTTCCATTGCTTTGATCTTGCATTGCACCCTTGAATAATGCGCAATATGAAATGCCCTCTTTAACCACTCCCTCTTTTATTGCAAGGATTCTGAAAAAGCTACACTTGCTGGTTCCCGGACTTCTGAAATGATGTGTTTCAGTGACAACAGCATAGCCAGCATTTCTGCTGTACAAACAGATCGTGTATCAGATGTTGTGGCTGTTCAAATTAGTGTACTACTGATATATAACTGTTAGAATCAGTGTTCTGACAAATTAAATAAGCACTAAGCTCAGTCAATGTGCATGTGATCAGAATAGTTTCATTTCAAAAGCATAATTGTCAAACATAAAAGCCTGTGGTCATTCTTTATTATAAAACAAAATTGAATTTGTGTTACAGTTCAACAAGTGAACGGTTCATAATGCATGCAATAAAAATAGACACCCACATTATAAAATACATCAAATAGAATCCCCCCAAAGTTTCCAAATGTAAAAAGACAATTCTGTCTTATACAAAATTATTACACCTACAAAATAATGCATATACTTAACTCCCATTCACAATATTCAGCTTTAACAATGATCTAAAGCAACAAAAAGAAAAACAAAATACTATCTAAAAAGTGTCTTCAGTTAAAAAAAAATCAAATTAAAGCTAATTTCCAGGAAATGTGGTCATTCTTAGTTTTCAAAAATACTCTTTGATTTTATGCAAAGCAACAATGGTGCTAGTTGTCCTGATCCAATTTGCAATTGGTGTTTCCTTTTTAGAATGAGGGTGCGTTTTTCACGGTTTGATCTGTTTATATACTGAGTGAGAGAGCGGTTTATTTACAAACTATGTGACTAAGCTTTATTCTCACTAGGCATACAGGTTTCAAACCAGAACACCTTCGGCCATGCCGAATAATTGAACATGCATGTTTGCAAAGTCTCATGATGTATTTTAGTTTAGTTTATTCATTTGTATTGCGCGCCAGACCCGAGGGTATGAGGGCGCATGAGCAGCATGGTTATTCTCAGCTTGGTTACAGGTTGCTTATACTTCACATTACATAATTACAGTGTGACAATGAAGGAACATGTGTACAGTTTGGCAGGAGATAATGCAGTAAATATATTTAAAGAATTACAAATATTTACAAATTTAGTATTACAAATGTACAGATTTACTTAAAGCATGCAGCGCGGAGAGCAGCCGTGTGGTGTTAGAGGTGTTAGTGGTTCGTGTTCTTTAAACAATGGATGTAGTTGCGTCTAAAAAGTGAGTAAGATTGGGGAGTTCTGAGCGTTGGTGGTAAGGAGTTCCAGTGTTGAGGTGCTTTCACCTGGAAGCTGTTGCCACCCATTTTGGTGCGTTTAAACCTGGGGACAGTGAGCAGATTAGCATTGGAGGTTCTGGTGGGTCTCACGGGGGTGTGTTTGCATATTCTGTCTGCCAGATAGCGTGGGGCAGCATTATTCAGGCATTTGTGGGTGAGCGATGCTACTTTAAGCAGGATTTTGTCTGTTGTGCTGAGCCAGTTATGGGATTTCCTGATATTGGAAATGTGTTCCCTCCTGGGAATATTGAGCGCTGCCCTAAGAGCGTTGTTTTGTAGCGTCTGAATTTTGTTGGTGATTTGCTTGGTGGCTCCTATGTAGAGGGCATTACAATAGTCCAGTTTGGATAATACCAATGCTCTGGCTAGTGTAGTGCTGTTGTGGGTGGAGAGGAAGGGTGTGGCTGCTCTTATGAGCTTACATGTGTAGGCCATAGAGGATGCCATCGAGCTAACCTGTTTGTGGAAGGTTAGGAAGGAGTCGAGGTATATTCCTAGGGTTTTTACTTCTTTGGAAACCTTGATTAGGTTCCCGTCTATGATGAAGTTGGCATAGTTGTGGTCTTGTTTGGTTAGGTTGGAAGTGGAACCAAGGATGCTGAGTTCAGTTTTGTCCTCATTCAGGCATAGACTGTGCAAAGCCATCCATGCCTGGATGATGAGATACACCTTGTTCACCAAGGCCAAATCCTGGTTGTAATCTCCCGTCAACGGGATGGGGATCTGTGTATCATCGGCGTAGTTAGTGTAGGTGATACCCAGGCCATCTAGATCATCAAACAGGGGCTTCATGAACACGTTGTACAGAGTGGGGGAGACGCACGAGCCCTGTGGGACTCCACACGTAATGGGGATGGGTTCGGCGGCGGCAGAGGAGGAGAAGACTCGCATGGATCTGTTGTTGAGGAATGACTCAATCCAACTGATGGCTTCTT
Source organism: Ambystoma mexicanum (assembly GCF_040938575.1). Classification (NCBI taxonomy): domain Eukaryota; kingdom Metazoa; phylum Chordata; class Amphibia; order Caudata; family Ambystomatidae; genus Ambystoma; species Ambystoma mexicanum. The sequence goes on from NC_090923.1 coordinate 75,193,586, forward strand.
GTGAAAAGTGGGCAGCTGAGTCTAAATGATTACATAGGATTTTATGGTCAACTAGGTCAAACGCCGCGGAGAGGTCTAACAAGAGTAGTAATGCAGTTTTCTCGATATCTCTAAGGACGTCTATTTGGGCTTTCAGATCTATCAGGGCGGTTTCAGTTCCATGTTGGGGTCTGAAGCCGGATTGTCTTATTCCTAGAAGGTGGTTTGTTTCAAGATACTTTTGGATTTGTTGGTATGCTGTCTTGTCTAGTATCTTGAGCAGGAATGGGACGGTGGTAATCGGTCTGTAGTTGGTTGGGATGGACGGGTCGAGGGAGGGTTTTTTGAGGAGAAGGAGGACCCAGGACTCTTTAAGGTTACTGGGGACTGTTCCTGAGGAAAAAGAGGCATTGATGAGTCTGGTGATGAATGGCGAGAGGTCTCTTGCCGCGTCTTTAATGATTTGTGGGGGGCAGAGGTCGCCTTTGCAGTTGGAGGGTTTAAGGCCAAGAATGATTTTTTCTACTTCGAGAGAAGAGACTTTGGAAAAGCTGAAGCGAGCAGTGTTGGGTGTGTGGTGTGAGGGTGGAGGGATCGAGTGGGCATTGATGGGGTTGGTGAGTTTGGTGAGGGAGTCTTTCTTATTTTTAATTTTAGTTTGAAGGCCGGTGACTTTGTTGTTTAGTGCATTTTGGACACTGATAACTCAAGTATCTGGAATTATCACCAGTGTTTCCAATTCTTTCAGGATAGTAAATAGTTCTTTGGTGCTGGAGTTGGATTGTGAGATTCTCTGGTTAGAGGATTCTTGTTTGGCCGCTATGATTTCTTTTTTATAGTTGGCCGTTATTTTGTTAAGCAGTCGTTTGTTATGGTCTGTCAGAGATTGTCTCCAGACTTGTTCCAGTTTACGCTTTTCCAATCTAAGGGTTTTAAGATGGCTGGAGAACCATTGGTTGAGGTGCTTTTTTGGTTTGGATTTTCTAAGTTTCAATGGTGCAATGGCATCTAAGGCTATGCGCATGGTGTTGTTATAGCCTTCTACGAGGTCATAGGGATTAGAGTCTTGGAGTTGGCTAAGTGTAGGAAGAATGAGCGGGATCAGTTTTTTTACTGTAATATTTTTTTTGCTTCTCGTGGGGATGGCTGGGGCTAGTGCCATGTTGGTTGTAGGGCTTGAGGCCTCAAGTGAGAAGGAGAGGAGATGGTGGTTGGTCCAGGATTGGGGAGTGTTGTTAGTGATCGATACGGCACAGTTGTAGTCTGCTATCCAATCAAGGGTTCTCCCTTTGTTATGGGTGGGGCTGGTTACTTTTTGTGTGAAGCCTAGTTCAGACAGGGTGTTACTGATGAGAGTGGCTTGATTGTCTTTGGGGTCTTTGTAGCCTAAATTGAAGTCTCCTAAGAGGAGGCATTGTGAGGAGTTTTTTAGGTTGTCGGTAAGGATGGCATTAAGGTCTTCCTCGAAAGATCCCAGGGGTCCAGGCGGTCTGTATACTAAGTGAATGGATATTGTTTGGGAGTTGGCGGTGGGTAGCTTGGCTGTAAGTGATTCACATGATGGGAGGTGTGTAGTGGAGTTAAGTCTGATGTTAAGGTGGGTCTTGGCAATGATGGCCAAACCACTGCCTTTAGCTTCAGTTCTGTCCGCTCGGATGATGGTGTAGTCAGTGGGGATGGCTAGCGAAAGGGCTGGGCCTGCGGCTGCATGAAGCCAGGACTCTGTTATGGCTAGGAGGTCTAGATCTTCAGCTAAAATGAGATCAGCGATGTCCGTGGCATGGGCAATCATGGAGCGTGCGTTGATGAGGGCACCTTTTATAGGTAGGGTGTTGGCTTTGGCAGGGGTGGGGGTGGTTGCTGTGATGAGCGCTCTATTGTTAGTTGTAATGGAGTTGACGGGTTTAGGTTCGGGTTTTTTTAGCGTAAGGTTAGTGCAGGTGCTAATGGATGTTCGGTTTGTGAGTATGGATTGTGTGGAGTCCCTGGCTCTAGGCTCGTGTATTTTGGGAAGTCTGGATCGTAATCTGGTCAGCCTGTCCGAGAGGCATGGGGGAGAGAGTAGGGTGAGCATGATTGTGGTGCTGGGCTCTGTGAGGGTGGGTTATGTGGTGCCTAGGCTGGTCAAGGTAAGGGGTGAGCTGGGCAGGCATGCAGAATTGGTGATGTGGAGAATGATTCCCAGTAGTATAGAGTAAAGGCCCGGGAGGAACATTGTGTGAGGTGGGTAGGGTGCAATGTGTTTCCTGTCTAGGGTCAAAATCTAGAAGTAGGCGCGTAAGTGTAGTCCGTGCAGCCTGCCTGGAATAGCACTTAATCCAAGTAGCGCATGGTTGCAGATTGGCATCTGACTTAGATACAGGTATGCAAAGTGGCCCTTAGGTTAGAATAGCGCAGATGTGCAGATTAGCTGTTAGAACCAAAAATAGCAAGCGTTTGTCAATTAGCACAGCATTAGGTTTAGAATGGCACCAGTGTACCAATTAACATCTTGGATCGGAGTAGCGCATGAGTTCAGAGTGGCGCATATATTCAGAATAGCGCCTGGATTGGGAATAACACCTAGATTCAGAACAACCCCTAAATTCAGAATAGCACTTAGATTAAATGTGACATGGGTTTGCAGATTAAGCACAACATTGAGTTTAGCGGCTATAAAAATATGTTGCGCGAGGACACATTGGGCTGCAGGTCAACAGATCTAGAGGCAATTGGTGAGCAGATCAGCAGAACAAAGCAGATGGTCACAATGCGGTTAAAAATGGCAACTAGAATTGCATAGGGTAACAGAGCAGCAGTGAGGCACAGTGCAGTTATATGTTACAGGGCTGACTAACGACAAAAGAGTCTAAATACGACTGAGCACCTATGTACTGGAAATGGCAGCAAGGGCATGGCTTGCTCAGAACCTTACAGGCAGACTAGATGCTAATGTACATCTAGATATTAGATGGGGTTTAATAGTAGTATTGAATAAGTAAAGCAATGCCATGCAGAGGTGTGTAAGGCAAAACCGTGCGATATGGCATTTGGAGCGGCAGTATACAGAGTTGCTTAGTCAGTGTGATCCATCCGTACATAACGCCGGACACAAAAGGGTTGCTGGAAGTAGGTAAGGCGGTGCGAGTATAGCACTAGGCTGCATTGTTTATGAAACGATCTGCTGGTAAGGATGGGAGGGGCTTCTGGTTGGCTGTCAACACCCAACACTCCTTAGGATAGATTATCTTGCTAGAGCCCCTCTCAATTTTGCATCCAAATAAGTTCTTTGCATATTAATTACATAAAGTGGAAGGTGACTTACAAATGAGCAAAAACATAAAGCTGCAATGTCATGCTTTGTCACCACCCGAAATGGCACAATATTTATTGGAAGTGTACCTTGATGTCTCCACCAAGCCCCAAACTCTTCTCACACAGCCTCATTACGAGTTTGGTGGTATCTCAGCGGTAATTCTGCTGATATACCACCATCATTGCTGCCACTTGGTCCAACGGATTTACCGTCTGATTACAAGTGGTGGTGGCAGTGTTAGTCCCCATTTATTTGGAGTCCATAGACTCCATGGGGATTTCGGCAGATTTACTACAGCGGTAATCCCGCCTATGGGACATTTAGTGGAAAGGTGGCGGATTTACTTCCAGCTCACAGCTGGAGGTTAATCCTCCAACTCTCCTCCAAACTCATAGTTGGGCAGTGCAGTAATGCAGCGTTACATGGTATTAATGATGCATTTTACCTGCTCCGCCCAACTCGTAATGTGGGTGTCTGCAGTGTGAAAATCTCCCAATCGGCACAAACTCACCCGATTGTGACGCGGCACCAGGCCTTCGGTATCAGCGATGCTGCAACGCTGCAGGGGATTCGTCATGATGAAATGCGGAGCTGAAATGTGGCGGGGGTGATTCCTCGAAAATGGGCTGCACCCTGACATAAAAACGGGGAGGTGAAGGTGCGACGGCTGCAGAATGATGATGAGCAGTGTGTCGGCAGTGACAGACAGTGGTGATGGGGCTGGGGCATATGATGGACTTTCCAATAAGTCTGCCATCTCGAGTTGGCCCCTTTCTAGCAAAGTGTTAAAGGGGGTTTTCCTTACTTGTGCCACAGCTAAAATGATGGGAGCGGGGCATGTAGGAGGTCAATGCTTGTTTTGTGATGGCAATTACTACCATATGGTGTGAGTATCTGGGTATGTCGGGGTAATAACTGGCAAGGGTGGCAGTGAACATATATTCGCAGGCACTGACGGGCAAATTGTCTTTGTGGCTAGGATTCCTTGGAAATATTTGGCAACACAAAACATACGCTAACTATTGTGATTGCCTTTGACAATGCTTGCTTGTGGTTGTGTTGACATTGGCTACAGAAGGACGGCTGTGGTTCTAGAGTGAATTTGAATTAATCATCAGCTTGGGAGCATTCTAGACTTGGAAAGAAAGATGCATTTTGTCACGTGCTAATGAACCGTATGAATGGTAGTGATGCTTAAATAATCGTAGACGGAAGATTGACGTGATAGCAGGGGCGTGGCCTAGGGTGGCACGTGCTACCCCTGGAATCTGTTTGGCCACCCCACTATCCTAAACTATGATCATTATGTGTGTGTGGGCGATCGTACTTCATGCCACCCCTGCATAGGTCAGTGCCCCACTTGGACCACCCCGGTCAAAAGTGTCTGGACACATAACTGCGTGATATCACCCACCCTTTGACCTCTACCGCCACATGAAGTGATATAACACGATCTTTCTAGTAAGTATCTATTTGCAACAACAACAATGCAACAGTCAGTTGTGTCTAACCTAGCTGGTTTTCCTTTAATGGGTTAATGTGTTTAATCTGTGTGTAGGAATTATGCAGCGCCCAATGCCTCAGGTTTGTGCGCTTTATGAATGAAAGTAAATAAATAAATAAATACATTATTAGTGAGGTCTCACCACTACGCCATAATGCAACATCCCGGGGAACCAGCCACCGCACCGCCAGCCCTGGCATCAAAGTGTGTGCGGAGGGGAGTAAACAGGAAAGGGCCCGAGCGGGCAAGGCCCACCCACAATCTGTAAATGCCCACCCAGCAGCACTATGTGGGCATTCACAGATGCTAATGTCACTGCAGTGGGCCCAACTACATTAGCTTCAGGCCCCACTTGCTTACACAATCCTGGAAACAACAGTTGTGGGGAAGTAACTCATTCTGCCTCTCTCTCTCTCTCTTCTATCCACTTCTCTCCAAGGTACATTGTCCTCCCGCGGCCCTTCTGCTTCGAACCCGGCAACCAGTACGATATCGCCATCCGGTTCCAGCGCTTTGGTGTGCAGCATCGACACATGGCAGCCTTTATTTTGGTTGATTCGGTAAGTGGGCTTGTGCAAGCATGAGTGGGCTGAACGGAAACTGGACATGATGCAGTCATAATAGGAACTAGCATTGATGTGCTAATTGTTAGTGCCCTGGAAATCTGCCCTAATGTGCCAACGGGGCAGCATGGAAACTGGAAATTAGGTGGTCATAATGGAAAATATTAATGATGTGCTACTGGAAATCTGCTATAATGTGCCCACTGGGCAGTATGGAAACTGGAAATGATGTGGCCATAATGGGTAATGATAATGATGCACAGTGTGTGTTATTATATTTCGTTTTTTTTTTTAATGTTTGTATAGCGCTGCAGCCCGCAGGCATCAGAGCGCATTCCGTGTAGACAGAGACATTAGTAACTGGACAACATATAAAGTGTGGTGACAGTAGGCCAAGGGTGGGTTTCAGCAGTCATTCATTTGAAGAGCAGGGTCTTAAGTTTTTTTTTTAAACATGGGATGTTTGTTTCTGATCTTAAGGTCACTGGTAGTTTATTCCATTTGGTGATTGCTTTGGCCGTAAAGGCCCTACCTAGTCCATTCATCCTTTTTGTTGCACAACATGAAGTAGGCCTTTGTTGGTTAATCTGAGATTGCGGCTTGGTTCGTACCACTTGAATTGTTTCTTTAGGTATGTCAGAGAATTTCCATATAGATAGCGATGAACCAGTGTCAAAGATTTAAATGTGATGCGTTCCTCTATGGCTAGCCAATGTAGGTCTCTCCTACCTCCTGTGATATGTTCTCTCTTTGTTTTGCCAGTTATAGTTCTTATGGCGATGTTCTGAATCACCTGGCCCTGTTTTAGGCATTTATTACTGGCCCCCAATAGCAGACTCTTACCGTAATCTAGCCGTGAGAGAATAGGGGCCATAGCAATTGTTGTGCTGTTTTTTTTATTTAGCAAGGGGGGGGTGTGTGTGTGTGTGTGTGTGTGTGTGTGTGTGTGTGCCAAAGTGTGTAAACAGGGCAGTCTGGAAACTGAAAATGATGGTGTCATAATGTCAACTCGCAATGATGTGCTAAGTGTGTGCGCCACTGGAAAATGCCATAATGTGGCAGTTGGGCAGGATGGAAACTGTAAATGATTCTGTTATAATGGAAACTAGCTATGATGTGCTAAGTGTGTGTGTCAATTACCTGTTGGAGTTACTGACATACTGAGTGCAAGGTATTTGTCAGGTTATACCAGCATATGATCATCTGTGCCAGAAGCTGACATGTTCTTTCTTTACTGTCCTACTTGTTGAATAACCCAAGGGCGATACAGCGCCACCCCAGAATGGCAGACTCGACCTACGTATCCCGGGAGTCTTTTTGCCGGTCTCCGCCTTGCCTCCCAGAGTTGTCACTGGCCACGGCTTGTAGCCATGGAAATTGATCCATGTGCAGAAAGCATGGTTTGCCTTGTCCTCTTTATTACCAAATGCCACTGGGTTTGGCCTGCATGAAGGTGCACGAGCCAAATTGTCCCCAAGATCGGTGTGTTGGCCACTCGTTGGGTCTAGGTGACCCATAGATCCTTCTAGTAGGCCCTGTCCCTGTCCCACCAAACCTTACGGATGGGCGCTAGCTATGGCATGTAGTCAATAGCAGCACCCACTGAATTCCCTCAAGTGCCCGATGGTTATGTTATGTTATGTTATTGTGCATTTGTATAGCACCTTATATACCATTGGTATGATCTCAAAGCGCTGTGGGTTGAACGCCTTTCGGGACCGTAGTCCAGGTCAGCGGAGAGAGTAGGGTAGAATATAGTGCTTGGGTGCACTCAGTATGTGTGCAGCCAGTGCGCGTTGCGTGATGGTGGCTGCATTCTAATGCTAGGCACAGTGCGGTGGTTGTGAGAGAGGAGTGGAATGTGTCAGAGCAAGGTAGTCGACCTCTCAGTCTGCATTCTGGCGGCCGTGGGGCCTGTGTATAAGATTATGTGTGCAGCCAGTGCGGGTTGCGTGGCAGGGGCTGCATTCTAATGCTAGGTGCCGTGCAGTGGTTGTGAGATATCAGTGGAATGGGTGCAGCAAGGTAGGTGGCCTCCGAGTCTGCATTCTGGTGGCCTGTGTATGAGATTAGGTGTGTAGCTCGGCCGATTTCTTTCGTCGGGTATAACTGCTTTCTAACAGACTATTGAGGTGTTATTGGAGTAGTGTAGGTATGTGTGCAGCTAGGCCGAAATTGATCGAGGGGTACAGCTGCGCTCTATTGTTTGTTGGTGTAAAGTGAAGAGAGAGCATATGGGTAGGAGTGAGAGTCTGTGCTTACTGGTAAGAGGACCCTGTTCCTGGATACTTTCCAGAGCCCGGAGAGCTCACCGTGTCTATCCCGGTGGTTCGTTTTAATGGATCTCAGAGAGAGATTCTCTGGCTGGTGTGGAGTATGTTGTGTTTGGAGGGTTGGAGAGGCCTTGTTTTTGAGGCTCTATTTTAGGTACCAGAGGGCCCATTTTCCCGGTCCTCGATCATAGTTTATAGTGGGTGGCTGGGTAATTCCTGACACATTTGTAGTTTCAGGTGTGAAATTATGTTGCAACAACATTATCCCTTCCGAGAGCAGGAGTGCTAGAGAGCTGATTGGTTGGAAGCATAGTTGCTATAGCGCCTCGGGTGAGGCAGTTCTTAGCATTATTCCTAGGTAGGCTGCCCTGACTTGAGCATATACTACCTTATGTACCCGATAAGTGAGATGATATGGCCCAATCGTAATGTTTGGCCTGTTAGTATGACCACAGCCAGTGGCTACAGTGGCATGATGGGGCCAGGGTCTTGGTTAAAGTCCATGTGCTGAGACACACCCAGCTTCCTGAGAGGCCAAAGTCCAAGACCTGCAGCCATGACCAGTGGCCACTGTTCCCCCAAATATCCAGGGCCATTGAGCTGTGCTCCTAACCCAACAACGTGACCTTTACTGGACCATGGCCAATGCCACGTTACCCAGGGAATGGACTTTAGTCAGCACCAGGCCACCAGAAGTGGCCACTAGGGTCTAGCCAGCGGCATGGCTCAATCACCCCACTGGCCATAGGATGTGGCCATCGCCAATGGCCACTTCGCCATGACTAGTTGTCTATTTTCTTGGGTCATGCCTTCAGTGATGTCAATGGTGGGGGCATATGTGATGTTGTATGTTCCATATGCCATGCAGTCTGTGAGGTCCTATGTGATGTTACCAGTGTGCTCTGATTTCCACTGATGCCATTTATGATGACATTAGTCATAGGTTGTATCATATGTGATGTCATCAGTGATGTCATGTGTGATGTCACCAATGGGCATATGGGCCTGTGCAACAAGGGGTGTCATAGATGGTACGACGTCCTTTCATCGCGGGATGTTTTTTCATGGGTTTTTTTACTGCGAATTTTTTTCGAAAAAAAACCATCGATTTTTTTTATAAAATGAGGGAGTTGGGGGGGGGAACCCCCTCCCAAAAAAAAACATGCAATGTTTTTTTGGGAAAAAAATTTGCGGTAAATAACCCCGCGAAAAAACATCCCACGATGAAATGACATGGAACCGTCATAGATATTGTGGGATAACTTCCAGTGCCTGATGATTTTCAGGGGATTGTGTTGCTATAAACTGGCTCCTTAATGTTATCTCAACTAAGGTTTTTTCACTGAATTCCAAGGGTTTTGTTGCACTTAAGTTATTCACCTTAACTTTCTCTTAACTCAAGTTTTTTTCCACTGATATATATGGAATTCGATAAGTCAAACCAGTGCGATAGGCTACCTGAATCTCAAGCATTCTATGGTTTGTGTTTCTCTGGGTCACTTGTGAATGCTCCCCATTGCCTCGATCCTGCGCCTGACAGGTTCGGCTGTGTATGGTATGGTATCCTCCTCCCTTGGGCATGTGTCTACTGTGGCCTTCTCTGCTACTTTCAGTCTTTTGACCAATGGTCTCTGTATACTTGCAGTCCTTATCTCCTACTTCTGGTCTTTATACCATCGTCTGTGTGTGCTCGCTGTCATTCTCTCTTATTTTGAATCCTTTTACCAGCTCTCTCTGTTCACTCGCTCTCCTTTACGCCTACTTCTGCATCTTTGACGAGTAGTCGCTCTATGCTCGCTGTCTGTACTCCTTCCACTCCTTTTACAAGACGGTTATTGTAGTCCATTGCTCCTCCTTCCACTCAAGTTACCAGTGGCCTCTGCATACTCACTGTCCTTTTATCCCACTTCCAGTCCGTTTAACTGGGGTCTTTGTAAAGTTGTTGTCCTTTCTCGCATTTCCAGTGGATTAACCATAGGTCTCACTCACTGTCATGTTCTCCTGCTTGACATCTTTTCTACCAGGGTTCTCTATATAGTTTTGGTCCTTCGTCCCATCTTCTGTACTTCTTACTGTGCGTCTCATCTTCTTAACAATTCTCTTCTTATATTCTCTGGCCTCTTCTCCTACAGCATATTCTATTTCCCAGGTTCTCCCTAGTCTCTTTGTCCTTTTCTCCCACATCAGCTACTCTTGTCAAGGAAACCCCTCTACAGTGTGTCCTCCTCCCTGACTTCTAGTCCTTTCACAGGCCACTCAAAATGACCTTCACCATTTGCTCCTCCAGTTGGTTCTCCTCCCAATGTTCTCCGAACTGCCTGGTTTCCATGGCAATGATCCAGCCGCCGTACACCACCGGGAGGAGATGGAACGCTACAAGTGCTTGGACTCCTTCAAGATGGCCATCATGCCTGAGCTGGCGGAAATGTGCATCAAGCTGGTCTGCAGCATCTCCGGAATCATCCACGATGGAGCGCTTCGTAAGTACCCAACACGGAATGAGACGGGTACACATGCTGATCTTCTTTTTAATATGTGGGGAACACTTTCAGTAAATGAATTTGTCAAATCTGTAACAGCATGTGCAAAATCAGATAAAGGTAAAAAGATCAGAATTTAAATTTAGGATTAAACATCGCTTTTTGTTAGTAGGCAGTTAGAAAATAATACTCAGTATCATTTTGTCGAAGGACCTTACATTAAGCCTTCGTCCTCCGGCATCGAACCCGGGCCCCTAATCAAAATATTCGCTAAGAAAAGCGGGTATTGGGATGAGCCTCATGAAGCGATCAGAAATTCTCAAATAATGTCCATCTTTCCTGCTTGGCCATCTTTATAAATCCATGAGTATTGCGAGGACGAACTTGATGGAAGTTTGCTTGCTCTGGTTAAATGATCACCAAAATGAATTGTATATTTAATTAGAAAAAATGGAATTTTGGTTAATTCCAAATGGCTGAATTAAGAACCTATTTATTTGCGACTGACGCCAGCACTTAGCATTGGAACTGTTTCTTTCCGCCAATGGTGCTATTTGTAACTTGTCAGTCATTTTCTTCATGGTACTCTAAGCATTTAATCAAAAGTCGGCCATTTTAGGAAACTTTCATCACGCATTCAGAAGACCACCTTTAAAATCATAGCTCCTCTGAGAAAGCGTAATGATTCTGGGGTGCAATGCGTCAATGACAAAGCATGTACCCCTTCTCTCTGTGCCTTAGAGGGTATATAAACTTAATGTCGCCATCTTTAAAACTATCCATGGACTTGCCCCACCCTACCTATCGGCACACTTCACTCTCCAATCTCCCTCTTGCTTGGTAAGATCATCGTCAGCTCACCTCCTTGCCACCACTGAAGCCCCCTGTGTGCCCTCTCGTTTCTGCTCGCTCCCTCTCCTCACTCCCCTAATCTGGAATGCTCTTCCTCTCTCTCTCTGACCTACACCAACTCTAAGACTATTTGAATCCAACCTCAATGCCCTCCTATATGAAGAGCCTGTTTCCTAGCAGTCTACTGTACATCTTTAAAACTATCCATGGACTTGCCCCACCCTACCTATCGGCACACTTCACTCTCCAATCTCCCTCTTGCTTGGTAAGATCATCGTCAGCTCACCTCCTTGCCACCACTGAAGCCCCCTGTGTGCCCTCTCGTTTCTGCTCGCTCCCTCTCCTCACTCCCCTAATCTGGAATGCTCTTCCTCTCTCTCTCTGACCTACACCAACTCTAAGACTATTTGAATCCAACCTCAAAGTCCTCCTATATGAAGAGCCTGTTTCCTAGCAGTCTACTGTACTGCATCACGCTGTTGCCCAATCTCCCTGCCCTCACAGGCAACCCTACAGCAGGTTTCCGTCACCCCTGCATCCTTAATTTAGCACTTCCTCCACCATCCCGTTGCTGTGTCATTCTGCCCTGTCCTCGTCTCTGGTTTACGTTTCCTCCTTCCCCAGCAACATCTGGTCTTCAAGGCACATTCTCCCACCCCATTGTCAAGGACCCATGTCCTCTGCTTTGTTATCAATGTTACATTTTGTAAGTGTTTTGTTCTGGTCCTGATTTTAGTGGTGCAATACCACTGCAGGTGGCATGCTGTCTTTGTGCCCTGTAGGTTTTTCAAGGACAGGTTTGAATGCCACCATTACCCCCCACGCCCCCCAGAGCGCCAAGGCAAACAAGGGTACTACTAATAGTGTGCTGTGCCAGTTTTCCAACATGGCATCCATTCCCAATAATGTTCCATGGCACATGTCAGCGTCACATGCTGATGTGGAATACTTTCATAAAGGATATATATATATATATATATATATATATATATATATATATATATATATATATATATATATATATATATGATATATATATATATATATACATGTGTATGTATATCTATATATATATATATATACATCGCATGTGCTTATGTATGCATATTCAATACATGCACTATTACATATATGTAATATGTAACCAATTGCACATATAGAAGTGGGAATATTGCAACTCACTTCACGCTGGCCTTTCTAGATCTTCCTGTCACAAACTCCAAATTCTTCAAAATAACACTGCCATAGTTGTATGGAACCTTAACTGCCATGGGTCCCCCCCCCCGTGCCAAGGCCTTTTTGGTGATTTCGGTATGTCGCCATTCAATGCCTTCTAACGTTTTCTCTTTCATTAACCCCTTAAGTGCCAAGGACGAGGTATCTCGTCCTTGGCCACAGGGAGGTAAACCCAAGGACGAGATACCTCGCCCTTGGCAATTAAGGGGTTTAATGTTTTTATTCCCCTGCATCGCGCCAGGTCAATTGGCTGCCAGTCACTGCCAGGATCTCTTTTAACATTCTCACCTTGGTCCATGATTGCATTGATGGTCGAGCTCCAAGATGTTGCTCGAACAGACTAGTTCTAGTCCAGATTCTTCTGCTCGTCCCCATTAGGCTATCATTTCCACCCAGATTTAAGTTGAATTCCGTTGAGGACGAGGATTCTCACTCCAGGCCTTCAGGCTGTAGAATAAACTGCCCGTGTCTCTTAGAACTGAATCCAACTTGCACAGTAAATTCAGGAAAGGTCTCAAAAATCGCTTTCACCAATCTCTCTGAGACTAACCACGTGGTTACACCCCACTATCACTATTGCTATTGTCTGTATAAATTACCAAAATCAAGACCCAAAAAACCAATGCCATGAATCTTGGGTTTCATGCCGGAAAAACCGGTATGCAGTTGTCTGCAGCCGTGAATTGTCTGTCTTGGGTTGTAGAACCTATGTATAAAATAATACTGCCCTGTAAAACAGGCATGTTTCTAGAACTAGGGGCTTGCATCAGGGCTAATGTGCATTCCCTCAATGCTTTGCTCACGTGGCTGTGAACTGGAGCTGAACTTCAATCATAGCCAGTGGGCAGCGCTGTGGCATGTGCCAGTGGTAGCCAGTGGGAGGCGCTGTGGCATGTACCAATGATAGCCAGTGGGCGGCGCTGTGGCATGTGCCAATGATAGCCAGTGGGCGGCGCTGTGGCATGTGCCAGTGATAGCCAGTGGGAGGCTCTGTGGCATGTACCATTGATAGCCAGTGGGCGGCGCTGTGGCATGTGCCAATGATAGCTAGTGGGTGGCGCTGTGGCATGTGCCAATGATAGCCAGTGGGAGGCGCTGTGGCATGTACCATTGATAGCCAGTGGGCGGCGCTGTGGCATGTGCCAATGATAGCCAGTGGGCGGCGCTGTGGCATGTGCCAATGATAGATAGTGGGTGGCGCTGTGGCATGTGCCAATGATAGCCAGTGGGCGGCGCTGTGGCATGTGCCAGTGATAGCCAGTGGGAGGCGCTGTGGCATGTGCCAATGATAGCTAGTGGGCAGCGCTGTGGCATGTGCCAATGATAGCCAGTGGGCGGCGCTGTGGCATGTGCCACTTCTGGGAATAAAATCAAAAGACCTGAGGGATTGGAACCTGCAATGACTTCTTTTCTTTTTATTTTCCGACTGTTTCCCTTCTATTAACCTTGGTCTTCTTAAGTCCCATTCTGGTCTTGACCTTTTTCCCCTGTGTAATCCTCCATTTCCTCTGTTTTACTGAGACCGAGATCACCCCGAGAACACCTCCACTCCTGCCTCTTTCTTTACATCCTCTATTGACTTCCCCCCTCCCCACCGTCAGGGGTGGACTGGGAAGCAAAAGAGGCCCTGGAAATAATTTTCAAAGTGGCCCCATATTACACATTTTAAGCAAGCCCAACCCTTTTCCTATGAGAGAAAATTAAATACAAAAGAAGCCCAGGGTTCAGAGGCCCACCGGAAAATCTCCAGAGTACCCTGTAGGCCAGTCCAGCCCTGCCCACCGTGTTTCTCTGGTCATGGTGGTGGTACAGGAATTCTCTGTAATCCCTCTTGGGCTCTGACTCCTCCTCCTTCTAATCTTCCTACTTTCTCATCATTTGAGTATCATCTCTCTTCCTTTTCTAAACCTAGTCCTGTTTCTTTTCTTACGATTTATCGTTGTCCCGGTTATTCTACTGATTTTTCTGACCGTCTTGACTAACAGCTTTCCTTTCTTCTTCCTTCCCTTTCTATCTTTTTTCTTCTTGGTGACTTTAATCTACCCCTTCTTACTGCTTCTACTCAGTCTTCCTTTCTCTCATTCATTGATTCTTATCATGTAAACCTGTTTCCCTCCCCCCTCTCACCAGTCTGGCTCCTGCCTAGACCTTATCTTCTCCTCACTCCATTCCCCTAGACCTATCACTGCCTATCCTACTTATCCAATCACCTTTTACTCTCCCTTTCTCTTTCTTTCCCTTTACTATCCCTTCCTCATTTCCAAACCTTACTTTCAGTCATCGGAACCTTTGTTCCTTCAACTCCTCTACCTTTCTATTTACTCTCTATTCTTCTCTTTCCCCCATTACTTTCTTCTCGCCTCTTTCTCCGATGTTATAAACTCCCTTCATTCTTGTCTTTCATCTACTGTTGAGCCCCTTCTCGCTGACCCCCATCCTTGGCTTACTCCTATCGCTCACCTCCCTCTAATCCAGTCTCCGCAAAGCTGAATGGCGTTGGAAAATGTCCCAGTCCCTCTCTGACCTTTATGCCCTCTCCTCATATGATCAAGCTTTGCCCATTGTCAAAACAGACTTCCTCTCAGAACTCACGCTCTCTCTTTCCCACCAGCCCCGTCGTCTCTTCTAGCTCCGGCACACAACCCTCTCCCGTCGACCTTCAGACCCTACTATTCTTTCATCTCTTACATCCTCTGATCTTGCTCATTACTTCACTTCTAAAGTTGGTGCTCCTCGCTCCTCCTTCCCTACTACAGTGGCCCGTCGCCACTCTTCTCCCTCCACTTTGCCTCACTCACTCATTATCTTCCTTCCCCCCTGTCTCGGATCGTGATGCCTCTGCCCGTCTTGTACATGTCCATCCAGCTGCTTCCCCTCAGACCCTCTCACTCCAGAGATCTATCCTCATCGTATCCCTTACCTCACTTCCCTTTACAATTCTTGCTTCCCATCCCTATTCAAACATGCACTCCTGCTCCACATTTTGAAGAACCCCCCCTTGATCCTTCTTTACCAGCTAATTTCCGCGGTATCTCTCTTCTTCCCTTTCTGTCTAAGCTCTTCGAGTGTGCTGTATACTCACAGATTTCTACCTATCGTAACCTTAACTCC
Organism: Ambystoma mexicanum; assembly: GCF_040938575.1. Taxonomy (NCBI): domain Eukaryota; kingdom Metazoa; phylum Chordata; class Amphibia; order Caudata; family Ambystomatidae; genus Ambystoma; species Ambystoma mexicanum. The sequence continues at coordinate 75,208,879 of NC_090923.1, forward strand.
CTTGTGCCACCACTTTAATCTGGTTTCTGCCCCTCGCGCTCCACGAGACTGCCCTGCTACCTGTTTCCAACTCACTGCTCGACACTCTAAACTTTCCACTCTTCTCATGCTCCCTGACCTCTCGGTAGCTTTTGATACTGCTCACCGCCCACTTTCTCTTTCCACATTCTCTTCTCTGGGCCTTTCTGGATCTCTTCTGAAGCTGTCCCACTCCTATCTCTTGAACCGTTCCTACTCTGTTACCTGGGCTGGCCAAACGTCTCCCTCTCGTCCCCTCGTCTTTAGGTCCCCTGAGGGTCTGTCCTAGGTCCCTTACCTTTCTCTCTCTACATCGTCCCATTTTCAGCGTTCATTTCTTCTTGCAATCTCTCTCTCCATCTCCCCATCTGAGAAGAGTGAAGGAGAACCCAGGGGCAACGCACTCGATTACGGAACGAGTCCAGTGCTTAGAAGCTGAAAATTCGGCAACTAAGCACAACATTAATGACTAATTAAACAAAATAAAAATTAGATGTCTCCTCTCATCAGGTACCTAATCCAAAAACACAAATACTTTCCAATATTTGAAAAGTCTTGTACACGTTGATCTTAACCTAACTTTATTTTTACAAATATAAAGAGATCACAATTTGGGGTGCACTCCGAGGTTTCTGGAAATCACTGACCTGCTTCTCTTCTGCTTATTTCCTGCAGCCTGTCAATGTGACCTACAGGGCTCCACCAGCGCTGTCTGTGGCCGCCTGGGCGGGCAGTGTAAATGCAAACCCAACGTGATTGGACGGCGCTGTGAGCAGTGTGCCCCGGGGACCTATGGCTTCGGACCCTTTGGCTGCAGTCGTAAGTGATGCTTTAATAGGATTTTCCCTAACTTTTTAAAGCGATGGCGGACTTTGTAATGCAATGGTGGGAATTGCATGTCTCTCTCTCGGTCTCTCTCTTCTCTCTCTCGCTCTATCTCTGCATATCCCTCTCTCTTTCTCTGTCTCTCTCTCTCTTTGCATTTCCCTCTCACTCGCTCTCTCTCTGCATATCCTCTCTTTCTCTCTCTCTCTTTTTGCATTTCTCTCTCGCTCTCTCTCTTCATATCCCTCTCTTTCTCTCTCTGTCTCTCTCTCTCTTTGCATCTCTCTCGCTCTCTCTCTGCATATCCCTCTCTCTTTCTCTCTCTGTCTCTCTCGGTCTCTCTCTTCTCTCTCGCTCTCTCTCTGCATATCCCTCTCTCTTTCTCTCTCTGTCTCACTCTCTCGGTCTCTCTCTTCTCTCTCTCGCTCTCTCTCTGCATATCCCTCTCTCTTTCTCTCTCTGTCTCTCTCTCTCTTTACATTTCTCTCTCTCTCCTCTCTCTCTGCATATCCTCTCTCTCGCTCTCTCTCTTAATATCCCTCTCTCTTTCTATCTCTGTCTCTCTCTCTCTTTGCATCTCTCTCTCTCTCTTGCTCTCTCTCTGCATATCCCTCTCTCTTTCTCTCTCTGTCTCTCCCTCTCGGTCTCTCTCTTCTCTCTCCCTCTCTCTCTCTGCATATCCCTCTCTCTTTCTTTCTCTCTCTGTCTCTCTCTCGGTCTCTCTCTTCTCTCTCTCGCTCTCTCTCTCTCTGCATATCCCTCTCTCTTTCTCTCTCTCTCTTTGCATTTCCCTCTCACTCGCTCTCTCTCTACATATCCTCTCTTTCTCTCTCTCTTTTTGCATTTCTCTCTCTCGCTCTCTCTCTCTGCATATCCCTCTCTCTTTCTCTCTCTGTCTCTCTCTCTTTGCATCTCTCTCTTGCTCTCTCTGCATATCCCTCTCCCTTTCTCTCTCTGTCTCTCTCTTTGCATCTCTCTCTCTCTCTCTTGCTCTCTCTCTGCATATCCCTCTCTCTTTCTCTCTCTGTCTCTTTCTCTCTTTGCATTTCTCTCTCTCCTGCTCTCTCTCGCGCTCTCTCTACATATCCCTCTTTCTTTCTCTCTCTCTCTCTCTCTCTCTCTTTGGATTTCTCTCTCTCGCTCTCTCTCTCTTCATATCCCTCTCTATGACTCTCTCTCTCACTCTCTCTGCATATCCCGCTCTCTCTCTCTCTCTCTCTCTCTTTGGATTTCTCTCTCGCTCTCTTCATATCCCTCTCTCTTTCTCTCTATGTCTCTCTCTCTCTGTCTCTCTCTCTCTCTCTCTCTCTCTCTCTCTCTGCATATCCTCTCTTTCTCTCTCTCTTTTTGCATTTCTCTCTCTCTCCTCTCTCTCTGCATATCCTCTCTTTCTCTCTCTCTCTTTTTGCATTTCTCTCTCTCGCTCTCTCTCTCTTCATATCCCTCTCTCTTTCTCTCTCTGTCTCTCTCTCTCTCTCTCTTTGCATCTCTCTCTCTCGCTCTCTCTGCATATCCCTCTCTCTTTCTCTCTCTGTCTCTCTCTCTTTGCATCTCTCTCTCTCTCCCTTGCTCTCTCTCTGCATATCCCTCTCTCTCTCTCTCTCTCTCTTTACATTTCTCTCTCGCTCTCTCTCTCTCTGCATATCCCTCTCTCTTTCTCTCTCTCTTTACATTTCTCTCTCTCCTCTCTCTCTGCATATCCTCTCTTTCTCTCTCTCTTTTTGCATTTCTCTCTCTCGCTCTCTTTCTTCATATCCCTCTCTTTTGCTCTCTCTGTCTCTCTCTTTGCATCTCTCTTGCTCTCTCTCTGCATATCCCTCTCTCTTTCTCTCTCTGTCTATCTCTCTCTTTGCATCTCTCTCTCTCTTGCTCTCTCTGCATATCCCTCTCTCTTTCACTCTGTCTTTCTCTCTTTGCATTTCTCTCTCTCTTGCTCTCTCTCGCGCTCTCTCTACATAACCCTTTTTCTTTTTTTCTCTGTCTCTCTCTCTCTCTTTGGATTTCTCTCTCGCTCTCTCTCTGCATATCCCTCTCTCTTTCTCTCTCTCTCTCTCTCTCTCTGTCTCTCTCTCTACATTTCTCTCTCGCTCTCTCTCTCTCTCTCTCTGCATATCCCTCTCTATGTCTCTCTCTCTCTCGCTCTCTCTGCATATCCCTCTCTTTCTCTCTATGTCTCTCTCTCTCTGTCTCTGTCTCTCTCTCTCTCTCTCTCTCTCTCTCTCTGCATACCTCTTTCTCTTGCTCTCTCTCTCTCTCTCGCTCTATGCTTGTCTGGCTCGAGCTAAGCTTGGTGGTTACACAGCCTGGACTGGCCTTCAAGGTCTGTAAGGATGAGTGTGATACTGATAGCAGATTGGCTGCAAATAAATCGCCAGTCACTCTCCAGGGATCCAGAACATTTGGCACAGCTGCTACAATTGTAAACAAAACATACTTGCATAGAAGGTGCCTGAAGCGTAACACGTGGTCACAAAACGTAAACATCAACAAGGGAATCCCTGATTGGATATCGCTTGTCACCATTCACAGGCACATTTCTCAGTGTATACTTTTTACATTCTGAACTCTAACTTTGGACGGCTTGTGAGTTACCTGACTCCTTGGTTAGGGAAGGCAATGGTTAGGGTTCGGCAAACCCCCTTGGAAGGAAACACAAGGGTATAATAAATATTAACCACACACAAGGAAAGGCAGAGAAAGAAATGCTGGTGTTCTGTTCCTTTAGTTGTTGTTTGTGATGCAGCGTTTTAGTTTTTTTTTTTTTTTATAAAAAGGGGGACTCACAATAGACATTATACAAACTCTAAGCAGCTGCAGTAAACTAAAAAAGCAGTTCTTCAACACTAAAAGGAGTCCTTTAAATATATAAAAAGTTCTTTAAAAATATAAAAGAGTCCTTACAAATATACAAAAAAGAGTCCTTATGAAGTGCTCTTCAAAGCAATATTTAAAAAGCATTACTTGGGAGACAGCCTGGCCAGGTCTGTCTCAAGATTCTTTTCTACTGCAGGTCTGTTGATTCTGTTGCTCCTGAGAAGTCAGCAGCCAGGCAGGGCAGCAGCAGTCAGCAGGCAGGCAGGCAGGGCAGCAGTAGTCAGCAGGCAAGCAGGGCAGCAGCAGCAGGGCAGCAGTAGTAAGCAGGGCAGCAGCACTCAGCAAGCAGGCAGGCCGGCAGCAGTCAGCAGCCAGGCAGTGCAGCAGTAGTCAGCAGGCAGGCAGCGCAGTAGAATTCAGAATCCAGGCAGGGTGGCAGCAGTCAGCAGCCAGGCTAGCAGGGCAGCAGCAGTCAGCAGGCAGGCAGGGCACCAGCAGTCAGCAGGCGGGCAGATCTGCAGCAGTCAGCAGGCGGGCAGATCTGCACCAGTCAGCATCCATGCAGTGCAGCAGTAATCAGCAGGCAGGCAGGGCAACAACAGGCAGGGCTGAAGCAGTCAGCAGCCATGCAGTGCAACAGTAATCAGCAGGCAGGCAGGGCGGCAACAGTTAGCATCCAGGCAAGCAGGGCAGCAGCAGTCGGCAGGCAGGGTGGCAGCAGTCAGCAGCCAGTCAGGGTGGCAGCAGTCGGCAGACAGGCAGGGCTGCAGCAGTCAGCAGCCATGCAGTGCAGCAGTAATCAGCAGGTAGGCAGGGCAACAGCAGGCAGGGCTGAAGCAGTCAGCAGCCATGCAATCAGCAGCCAGCCAGGGCAGTCAGCAGGCAGGCAGGCCAGCAGCAGTCAGCAGCCAGGCAAGCAGGGCTGCAGCAGTCAGCAGGCAGGGCAGCAGCAGTCAGCAGCCAGGCAAGCAGGGTAGCAGCAGTCAGCATCCAGGCAGGCATGGCAGCAGCAGTCAGGCATGGCATCAGCAGTCAGCAGCCAGGCAGGGCAGCAGTAGTCAGCAGGCAGGGCAACAGCAGGCATGGCATCAGCAGTCAGCAGCCAGGCAGGGCAGCAGTAGTCAGCAGGCAGGGCAGCAGCAGTCAGCATGCAGACAGGACCGCAGCTGTCAGCAGCCGGGCAAGCAGGGCAGCAGCAGTCAGCAGGCAGGCAGGCAGGCAGAACAACAGCAGTCAGCAGCCAGGCAAGGCTGCAGTAGTCTGAAGACAGGCAGGCCGGCAGCAGTCAACAAGCAGGCAGAGCAGCAGCAGGCAGGCAAGGCAGGCAAGGTGACAGCAGTCAGCATGCAGGCAGGGCAGCAGCAGTCAGCAGGCAGGGTGGCGCAGTCAGCAAGCCAGCAGGAAAGCAGTAGTCAGCAGGCAGGGCAGCAGCAGTCAGCAGGCAGGGGCAGCCGTAGTCAGCAGTCAGGCAGGCAGGGTAGTAGTAGTCAGCAGGCAGGCAGGGCAGCAGCAGTCAGCAGGCAGGGTGGCGCAGTCAGCAAGCAGGCAGGACAGCAGTAGTCAGCAGGCAGGGCAGCAGCAGTCAGCAGGCAGGGGCAGACGTAGTCAGTAGTCAGGCAGGAAGGGTAGTAGTAGTCTGTGAGGGGCCCCACATTTCTTGTAGGCTGGGTGTCGTGTGTCAGGGGCAGCCTAGCATGTTTTCAGCAGCGTGGTGGTCCCTTTCTTATTCCATGTCTTATATTCAAACCGGACAACGTATTCCAAGAGCAGCCAGGCATTGATTGCAGCAGCAGGGAGAGCTCCAATGACTTTCTCAGCCAGGGACATATCTGCCAGCAGCGGCCCTGGGCCCCTTTATGGACAGTGAACGCGGCGCCCCTCCTCGCTACGGGGCGCCACACAACAGGCAGGTTCATCCAGGTAATTTATTACATTTTCTGTCAGAGGCACTGGGCGGAGTGCCAGCTCCACCCTCCATCATGAGGGTCAGGCAGCTGTCCTTTCGAGGGTGCTCGCTCCATCAACAAAGTTCTTTTTGTTTGGTTCTGAAGGGTCTCCTGTCTGGCTTTACGTGCCTGGGGGGCCTTCATTGTTTTCGTTTCTTTCTTTTCTTTGTTCTTTTTCCCCGGTAGCTGCTTACGCAACCAACATTTCAAAACCCATTCCATCTCTTCTCTTCATCCTTTGCTTTGCCAAAATGTCCCCAAAATCTATTACAAAAGTGCCTCAATGGTGTGAGTGCACAGATGAGAAATTACCATCACTGGATGTGCAGAAGCAAAGATGCATGCCTTCATAAATGCCCACAGAGCAGACCCGCCCTCCACCCCCCATCCCACCTGCAGGCCCTAAAGGAGTGACTTCTGTGAGGAATTGTCATCTTTTGATTTAATTGATTAATAAAATGATGCAGGTAATCCCATCTCTGAAAGGGTGATCTGCTGATCAGATTCCTCTTCCATAAACTTGATGGCAAACACATAGTGTACATCTGTGCCAGCTGCATCAGTCCCCTAATCGGCAGCGCTTGCTCTATTAGTGACACAGGGCAGGTTCAGAAGTCACAGTTGCCCATCTGAAGCTGCAGTGACAGGCAAGTCGCTGCAGAGCAAGGACTACATTTAAGACATGCACCACTGTGCCACAATAAAGATCATGAGTAACCCATGCTGGTGGCAGGGTAAACTCTAAATATACGCTGTGCCTAAGTTAAGGCATGTCGCATGGAACCAATCATGATCATTGCAGTCACCACATCCAAATTGATATCACAAATGTTTCAGCTCCTGTGGGCCTGCTCAGCTGTGAAAGGTGATGTGTATTCTGGTCAGACAGGCTGGGCAACCCAACTGATAGGGCAGGGATCTGAACGGCGATGCCTCTTCTTTGATCTCTTTGTTAGGGTAGGTAATGCCTTCTGCCAGAGACAGCCACTCTCTAGGAATCTGTATTGGGCCAAAGCATTAAATGAGAACACATATTCAAAGGAAATAGCCTGAGGTGCTGCATTTCTAAAGTCCTTTAATCCTAGTAAGAAAGGAAGGGGGTGGGGAGGTAGGTGTAGACAGGGGAGCTCTGTTCAGGGGAGGAAGACTTCCACCATCTTGGTTCTCTCTACCTAGCTCCTTCCTGTCCCCTCCACCTCTTCTAGAGCAAAGCACTTTGGGTGTGATGTCAACAGGGCAAAGTCCACTTCTTTCAAGCACAGGGATTGGACTTGTAAAGGCGGCTAGCGTTAGTCCAATCACCTACATGCACTTGCATGTAAAAGAAGAGGCCTCCCACCACTTCTTGAGATAATCCTTTGGACTCCAGTCCTGGAAGAAGTTTTCATGGGACCTCTATTGGGAGAGATGACTTCCCAGAGTCCTCCACCAGTGAGGGGAAGACTGAGAGCCCAATGCAAAGGCAAACTCTGTTCCCTACCCAGCGCAGGTGCACAGTGTGGGGATGAGCCTGATGCTGGAACAAGACTAGGCTCTCTGCCAGCCACACTGCTGCCAGGACCTCAGCTTGGTGAAGGAGCCCAAAAGGTGTGTACAAGCCTCCCTTGTGTGGGAGACAGAGATCAAGCACTGAACTTGTCCCAGAGACCCCTGAGTAGGACTCACAGCATCCAGAGAGCCATGATAGCACAGAGCCCTCTGCTTCCTGGCATTAAACTCGTTGAACTGCCGTTGAGCCGAGTTCACTGCATTTTGAACCAGCAGCACCCGCTGGAGCTGCCTTTGGCACTCACCAAGCTTTTTGAATTCAAACTTCTCATTCAAACCTGATCACTTCCACACTGTGCACACTGAGCGCATTGTTGCCTTGGCTTGAACTACAAGCTCCTTTGTTGCATCTACTGCTGTCGACCCGCTGCTCGATCAGCCAGCGTCTTCACTGCTGATCATCATCACTAGTTTAACTGACCCTGGTGCATCTTCAAGCCCTGGCCATCAGTTGCTGCATCGAATCACTTGCACCGAACCTGCATGTCTAGTCACCAGCATCTTGTTCATCTACTCGACCATCAAATAGACCCTGACCCTCAAAGCGACTCTGATGACGCTCATGATCTGCTTGTCTCCCTGCATCACATTCATACCTCAAAAAGCTGTTTGCCCCTACTCGACACTGCTTCCAATCTAGCACACCGCGAGTGCTGCACTTGAACAGCCTCGAACCGCATGAACAGCACTGAACAACCTGGTTCACCATAGTCGAACCACCAAGAAGGTACTATTGACCCATAACAGCACCCTTGGTCCTTTTTGGTCCCTAGACACTAGTTAGGTCACGCGTGAAGCTTTTTCCCAGGACATATCCTTTTGCAGATAACATTGTGATCGGTGAAAATGCCGTCTCACCCCTGTATTCCCACCCAAAGTGTTGCATTCTGTCTATTTTTGCATTTCCTCTGTCTTTTCCACACAGACAGGTTTTTGAACAGTTATTTAATTTAGTTTTCCTGCAAATTGTTTGTTTAATTAAAGCATATCTTTTTTATTGAAGCTTGATTGGACATTCTCTGTATGTGATACTGTGTTATTTGGGTCACTACTGAATCACATTCACCTCCCTCTTAAGAGTAGAGCCTTCCCTTGTGCCAGGTTACCACTAAAGGTGAAGGAGGTCTATCTCTTGACTGTGTCCGTTTTGTCTTTATGATTTTGTTGGATCTTGGTTTGTAGGAGTGTGAGGACTGAGTGAGCGCTTGAGCCTCTACTCATCCTTGCACTGCTGCAGGACAGAAGCCAATTTGTTACAATGTTACCCCCTGGATCTAGAGAAAAGGCAGAAGCTAATGGTTGTCTTCAATCAACTTCAAAGTGCTTTGCAGGACGCCGAGCAAGGGAAGGGGAAGAGAGGAGCAAGATGAAGTAGGAGGTGGATGAATGGGGAGGAGAATTGGAAGTGAGGTAGGGAGCACAGTGAAATGCGGACTGGGGTCCATGGGGACGAGGGGTGCAGTCTTCTACCTCCCTTCCCCAATCAGTGTTGCAGGAAGGCCTTCCCTGTTCCCTGGCCCTCTCCCTGATCGATTCACTTACCTGGGACATCAGAGGTATAGCGATTGAAGCGGAGGGAGCAGGCCCCTTCATATCACTTGACTTTCAGAGATTCTAGCAGAGCAACCAGGTCATGGTTCAAGCAGGATTCCACTCCCTGAAATGCAAATGGATGGGTTGTGACACTCCTGGGCCAGGTGGGACAAGTGTGTGGTCTAGCTATCAGGAGTTGGCACTAAAGTGCTTGGGTAATGCTACCATTAGGCTCCCTTCGATCGATGGCTCTTCAGAGTACCACTGTAGCGTGGAGAGAGCTGGGCAAAGACTGGTATCAGGTCCACCTTGATTGTATTCTTTATGCATCATTATCGGCTGTCGTTTTCTTGGTAGATCACTCCAACTCAGTCTGTACAACAGGGACATCATAAAGAACTTTAAGATTATTTTTGAAAGAGTTTAGGAAGTCAGGCAGTCCAGTTTCTTGCACTACCAGCATTTCGTATCCCAGTAAATGTGCATTTAAGATGCAAAAAATGAAACTACAAGTCCAAGAATCCAATTGTGATTGGCTAAAAGGACTGAATTGACTGCTGCCGCGCGTTCTGGCATAGCACCAGTCAGCAACCCATTATATTATTGATTGGTTGATTGATTGGTTATTTATTATATACACCTATACACAAGTGTTCCAAGACGCAACCAGGCAAGGGACGGGGAACAAGGTCAAGACAAGACAAGACAAGGGCAAGACAAGACAAATGATCTTACTAGGCCTAGTATCATTTAGATCGTGCAAGGTGCAGGGGAGAGGATATTGAGGGAGGTGAAACCAAAGCAGCAGGGCTGTGAGTTAAGTGCATGGAAGGCTGGTGCTACAGGGAGCAACACAGCCAGGTAGTGCAAGATAAACCAGGCGGCATGGTAAGGTGGGCCAGGTGGCAAGTGCAGGGGAACTGACAGGGAGCGTGGGGGGGCTGGTACCCTGCAAGACTCAGAGGATACCAAGCAGCCAGTCAGCAGACGATGAAGGAGCAAGGGTGGGTTAGCAGGGGAGAGGGAGTGAGAAAGAGGAGGCATAAAGGAAGGTCTTGAGGAGCTTCTGGAACTCATGGAAATCCGGCTCAAGGCGGAGAGAGGCAGGGAGGCCATTTCAGAGGGAGGCACCTGCAGAGGAGAGAGATCTGCAGAAATGACTGACCCACAGAGAATTAGAGCTAGACGAGTGGGGGGCTCTAGAAGGAAGATATTTTTTTTTTTATTATTTTGGTTGGTTAATTAATTAACCTTTCAAAACAAATGTTACAATACAGAGATAAAAGCATATTTGAACATTAAATCATCACAGTTTTACATATATAAATCAACAGATTAGAAAAAAGAAAAAGGAACAAGGAGAAAGAATAAACCATGTTATAATAACACTGTCTATATTCTTGACTAAATGATTCCATTTGTTAAGAGTGTTAAGAGTCATACCCAACTTCATCACATCCTTCACTAAAAAAAAAGTATCTAGAATTTTCAGAAAATAAAATTACTAAAACAGCAGCACACCAACCTACTTGTCCTGACACATTGTGTACAATGCTCTCTTTAAGAATTGGATAGTAGCTATTCTTAGTGATATTTTAGGTGTCGCGAATAGCTCATGCCATAATTCATAATTTGAGCGCATTATGTGATGTGACCGTGTTAATTCATTGATAATATCTTCTCTTTGTTTTCTCAAAGCCACACACTCAATTAGTATATGTTTCAGTGTTTCTTTGACTTCTGCAACTTTGCAAAATCTGCAATGTGATCTTTCCACTGGGATAAGACCTCTTCTCAGTATAATTTGATTTGTGGGCCATAAATTCAGACGAAAATCTCAATATCTGATTTCTTAGATTGAATGAAGAACATTTTAATAGTCAGCTGCCTGTCGAAATTTTTTATGTCCAAAGAGTGCTCTATCAAAATCTTTCAGTTTTAGACAGCTCTGTTGAGTTAGATGCCAATCACATTGGTATAATTTAAGTCTAGCTTTAGTTGGATTGCTGAGCAAGAGATCTAACAAAATATTTGCTTCAGAGATATCAAATAGGAAAGCAGCTCTCCATTTAGATGGAAATAAATGCTCAGAGCCCATTAGGTAGTTTGCCAATACTGTCAACAGATTATTGTTAACTAAGCCCATCACACATTTTGAAACAAACAGCATCTCTTCCACGATACTTGGATGTATGTAGATAAGATGCCTAGCTCGAAACGCAGAAGTGCATTCGGAGCTGAGTTGGGGAGATTCAAAACTTTTTTCCAGAACCTTGCTTCAATTTTGTTCCAATAGCAAAAATTTGGTGGTAGCCAGGCCTCCGCCCCATAAGTGATAATAGGGGTTACTTTTTGCTGGTAGAATATAAGGATATGTGCAAATGAAAATTTACCATACTTATATTGGAGGATCTTGGCTTGTGAAATTAAAGTAGTCAGTTTGCCATTTAAATAGTTCTGCTGTGGCTTATTTGTAGAGGAGTTACTAAATATGACGCCAAGATATTTGAATGCATTTACTAGTGTCAGTTTTTGGTTTTTCAAAAGCCAGTCATAGTGTTTCCTTTGCCTCATTGTATTTCTCCCCAACTCCATAACTTGAGTTTTCTACAAATTTAGAGTTAGGTTATTTTTGACGACATACTGGTCCAACTTATTAAGCATATTCTGCAGGCCACTTGGCGTCTGTGAGATAAGGACCAGGTCGTCTGCATAAAGAAGCCATGCTATAGATTGGTTTCCAAGTTTTGGTGCTTCATTCATCACTTCCATAAATTCAATTCCCAAATCAAATATGAACAAATTAAATAGTGTAGAAGCAAGTATGCAGCCTTGTTTCGGACTGCGTTTAGTGTGAATTACTTCAGATAACAATCCGTCTAAATTCATTTTGACTTGCATTGAAGTATTTGAATGGAGTAAGTGTATTATCGTTACAGGAGAGAAGAGGATAACCAAATCGTATCAGCTTTTCAAAGAGTAACTGACGATCTAAAAAATCAAATGCAACTCGAAAGTCTACATATGCCAAGAAAAGAGGTTGATTTCTTGTTGCATAAAGTTCTTTGATTGCATTAAGTGTCGTGATATTAATAGCAGTGCCAAGACCTGCAACAAATCCAGTTTGAAAAGGATCACAACGGTTCTCATTTGAAGCCCAGATGTTAATGTCTCTTAAGACAATTCTACTATAGATCTTCCCAGGGGCATCAAGGAGCGCTATCAGTCGATAATTTGCAGGATTTGTTCGATCACCTTTTTTATATATTAGCACTGTTATAGCTTTACACCATGATAATGGAACAGTTTGTTTTATTTGAATGACTTGGAAGACAGCATATAAAATAGATGCCCATAACTCTGGGTTCTGTTTCAGGACAAACTTTGATAAACCGTCTGGGCCAGGTGCTCTTGAGGAGCTGGCCTTATTTATGTAAAATAGCACATCTGCTTGATCAAATTTAATGGAGAAAGGAGTATGAGCAAGATCAAGAGACAATTGTGAAGTACTATTTCGTGGGAGTTCATAAATGTTTGTAAAGTAACTAACCCACCTTTTTTCTGAAACACCGTTAAGCTGAGATATCAGCTCTGGGCATGCTGAGCCAGCGTTTATCAACTTCCAGATCTGCAAGGTATTTTTGGGCTTAATCACTTGTAACCACCTTTCACCATCATTTTGATGCATTTCTGCCTTATGCGCTCGAATCCAATTTTTATAGTTTGTCTTTACGTAAAGATAACTCACGATAATGCACCGGAAGAGATAGTATCTGTCTTTTCAGTTTCCGAAATAGCATCTTCCTCAGTCTAACAGATTGATCGAATATGTGGGCACACGGCTTATTAAATTTCTTAACACTAGATACATAGGAAGATGCAAATAAATGCATTTTATCATAGTATTCAGGTAACTCCAGACCTCTCTCTAGATGATAATAGTCATCTACCAAACTGCAGGCAAATGCTTCTAGCGCAGGTTTAGTCCACTGTAATCTGGTTTGTTGAGGGTTTACGATCAGATTACTCAGCTGCTTTTGTTGAGACTGAACCTTGCCATGAGAATGAATCATAATTTCGACCGTCAACATCAAATGGTCACTAGATACAGTTGGCAGTATATTGAACTTAGACATTTTAGCAAATAATCCTCTATCCACATACACATAATCAATAGTTGCTTTTTGAGATCCACATGACCAAGAATGAGAGGGCGGATTGTCAGTCTCTACTGCACCATTTAGCATTATTAAGTCCCATGTCTGTACAAACTCAAGCCATTGAGTGACCCAATCCGAATTTCGCTTTTTTGCCGGTGCTAGAAGGTGAATATTCAGGTCACCGGAAAAAATAACATGTGCTATGTTAGGGGTAGTGATCATTTTTTCCATGATTGCATTAAGATCTTTAAAAAAGGTGGAAGTTAAGATCGCCAATGGATTCCAATAAATGTTAACCATTGCAAATTTCAACTTTTGAACCAATATTGTCGAGCATTGTAAAAAGGAATTCGGGGAGGGCCAGTCTGCTATATTGTTTGTTGTAGTCATATTAGAAATGGTTGCAAGGCCAGACATTGGTCTTCCTTTTTGACCTTTTACAGCAGGAACTAAGTGAACATAATGATTGTCCCACGATAATGGGGCAATTAACCAGTTTTCCTGCAACAGGACTATATCATAACCTTTTAAAGAGAAGTTGGAATTGTTCAGTAAGTGCTTATGTCCTCTGGTATTTCAGCTCGCAATGGTTATTTTGTGAGTCAGAGGACAGGGTTCACCAACTTCTAGTTAGGATTTTTTACAACAACAGCCCTGGGCCGAGGGGCCATCACCATTGTCCTTCTGTCTTCCTAACTGTTGTGAGACCTCCACAAGCGGGCTCTCTTTTGTAGTTGGGATTAAATTAAATCCCAAATCATAGAGAGCAGATCTTGCGGACCAGATGGTATTAAAAATAATGCAAGATCTTATCCAAAGACACGATACAGTTGGATCGTTATCGTCAGGAAATTCTACCTGCTCGATATCACTTGTAGAGAGATCTTCCAGAGTTGGGTTAGCAGAAAATATTTGCATGACGCTCATTCTATTCATGGTGTAAAATGGAAATCAGTCACCACGACAGCTAAGAAATAGTGAGTATATTTGAGGAGGCTTTTTGACCTTTTTGAAGTTATTACTTTTTTTTACCAGTAGTTTCTGCATGCAGATTACAATTCCTTTCATCTACTATAGATTTAAATGTGACACTCTTGGAATTTGCTCTTGCATCTCGAACAATTGCAGAGTCGGATTTGTTACTAATGAGAGATTTCATAGAGGATTTGAGAGTCTTTTGTTCCGAGGTTAGAGCTACTAAGCAATCCTTAATTGTATTTAGAATGCTATTTTGCAAAATGTTCTGAGTGTCAGGCAACATAGATTTTTCGGGCAGTTTTTTTGTTTGAGGCCTTTGCATCTGGAGTACTTGAAAGCCTCGCAGCATTTGCATTTATTTCATTACCCAGCCCAGACTTTTTCGCAATTGCAGAAGTCACTTGCGATAGCAGATGACTCACAGTCGGGGCTGGATGAAATTACCTCATATACTCATCCACAGCTTTCCTGAGTTCTTGTCTATTAAATGTAGAGTCTGATTTTTCATCGCTATTCGCTTGATTAGCTTGGAGTGTGGGTGCAGATTGAGTCTTTGGCAACACACTCCCTGAACTAATTTCCATATCTTCTACCACCTGCACCAGCTTATCCAACAGAGAATGAGTTAGATTAGCTTGGAGGATGCTCGCGCCATTTCTTGCAGTTCTTTTCCTTTCTTGCGTCAGGTTTAAATATGTTTTAGTTATGGCATTAGATGCCAGCGTTGAGCATCTTACTGGTTTTGACAAGGATTTAAAGAACTGTCTTGTTTGTCCATTAGAGACCACTCCTTTGGTCTTTTGATTTTTAGATTTCTTTAAGTTTGCATTATGTTCAGAATTTTGTTTTTTTGTGTTTTTCGCAAAAATTGTATAAGCCTCTTTAAGAGGCTGTGCATTTCTTGACTTAGCGGGATGCAAACAACAGAGGCAACTACCAGTGCATCCGTAGTCAAAGGCTGAGGAGGCAAGGGTACTATTTCCGCCGCTTCTACAGATAATTTACATATAATGCCCTCGACACAGTCTTAGAGCATTGTACGCTTTTACCAACTTCAAGTAAACTCGACTGCGCATACAATTGCTCAGTTAAATTTTTCAGCACTGATATCTCTGCGAGTTGTTTTAATAAAAGTGCAGAAACTCCATCATCAGACACTTGTCTCCGGGCCATGGAATCGCTGAATCATTTCTGCCAGCTCGTCATATTTTCAAGATTAGTGTGAAGTAAATTTACGTTTGAATCCAAAACTTCGAATAATTTGGCAAGAAACATTAATACAGTATTCATTATTTCAAGTGTTACCAGAGGTACTTTTTTGGAGGGAGAGCCTGAAATTACAACCAAACTATTTCTATTCGCTCTCCTAGGAGTCGGGGGAATAAATGATATGGAAGTTTCAGATTCTGGAATATTTTCATTTTCAAATAATGCCGGAGATTTCGAGAGGTTAGATTCATCTTCCTTGGTTATCTTCAATAACCGCATTGTCTACAATATTAGCAAGATTGGGATTATTTGGCACTGAGCCAACAATACTTGAACGAGCATTCTGTAGGATCATGGTATCTGACAAGGAAATATTACATAATTGTTTAGCTGCCTCATTGCTAACATTCATATCTTGTTCCGTCGGTGAGCTGATTAGGGGTTTGCTGTGCAGCTAAACCATCTTGAACAATGAGGAGAGGCTGTGCCTCTATATTCGAGACACTTAAATTTGTGAGTTCTGACATTCGTGCCATGGGACATGGAGAGCGCGAAGAAGCAAACCCAAAGTCTCGTAGATCACCAATTAAAATATTGGATCATGTCTGTTTCTTCGTCGGGCGTTTTTCCCAATGAGCACCCTTCACAAAAGGGTGAGCTGATTTTGGAGTGGACACAGGGCTGTCTTTGGACAAGGAATCAAAAAGCGAGCGTAATCGTTCAGGGCATGGCATGTCCGTGAGCAAGGTGAACATTTTTGTCCTTTTTCATCGTTACAGTAAAGCAGAGTAAATCAATAATAAGGCTTGTAATGCACCACCAATGGCTATATCCACTAGTAACACTAACTAGTAATGCTTTAAAAATAAAAAATTAAAAGGTCCCTCGCAATGCTATCCGCGACGCCGCGGCGAAGCGGCATAGCGGGACTTAACGGGACTTAACACGGGTGCGCGTGCATGATGCACGCGCGACTGTGTTTATATAGCTCCGCCCAGCGATAAGTGAGGAGAGCCTAAATAATAAAAAAAAGACGTGTCAGAAGACAATTTGTAATGAATATGCACTTTTAGAAGTGTATTTGCTTCATTCTTCACCTGTTGGTGCTTGTAGTTCGCTGGTGATCCGTTGCAGGAGCAGCAAACAATATCCAAGAGAAAACGCTGGAAAAGCAACCCGCGGCAAAGTGGGACTTAACGGGGCTTTACACGGGAAGATATTTAGGAAGAGATAGTTGAAGACAGTGAGTGTCACGGCCCCAGAAAGCCTTGTGGACAATGCAGAGAGTCTTGAACTGGATCCTTGCAGCCACAGGCAGTCAGTGGAGGGATTTTGGGGACAGAGAGATGCAGTCCATGGGCCGGAGCCCAATGATAAGCCTCGCGGTCCTGTTGTGGATGAATTGAAGAGAGCGAAGAGTGGAGTTAGGCAGATTGATAGAGAGGCTGTTACAGTAGTCCAGCCTAGAGAGAACCCGAGTTGTGGAGAAAGTGAGCATCTGGGGCAGGAGAGGAAAGGAAGAATACCTCTGAGGAGGTGCAGCTGGAAATTGGCCTTCCTGGCAAGATCTATGATGTGGGGAGAGAAGAAGAGAGTTTAGTCGAAGATGACCCCAAGCTTTTTTGCCTCACAAGAGGGAGAGGGGAGAGGGCCCAAGGAGGGCGGCCAGAGTGAGGGAGGAAATGTGTGAGCAGGGGCCCCAATGAGAAAGATATCAGTCTTACTGGCATTAAGGCATTGATTGTTGGAGGTGCACCATGCCTGAATATTGGCTAGCGAGTCAGGGATGTGGACTGTATTGTATGATACAAGCCCTCATTCCGGCAGCCTGGGTGCTTCTGGCCAGTGCCCCCTTCAATTCCCTCGCCTATTATCACCCGTGTAGTTACCTACGCGAGTGCCAAGAGTGTGTACTTTTTTTTCTCATTTTAAATGTACCTTGGTATTGCTTCTCGGCACTGCGTCGTGGTTCCCAAAATCCGTTTTGAATGATGTCACAGTCATCAACATTGAAAACTGACTTTTGGTACCAAGGTCAGTTTCATTAATTAAAGAAAAAGACACACAATTAGCCCCCACGTAGGAAAGTTCACGGGGGCTAATGGTGATATGCATCCTGGCAGCGTGCCAATCCTGTCGGTAACAGCCGCAGCCCAAGTTTAGTGCGCCTCGAGCAGATCGCCCCATTAATTCCTCTCCACATACAGTTTTCGCTCCATTTTCATTTCTGAAAAAACTCGCTGTGGTATCAGGGAACATCTAGTTTCATTTTTATATATCACCCCTGGTTCATATGCGTGCTGGCGCTGCCCGTGGCGATGTGGGCTATACTGAATACAGAGTAGCTTAAGTGCTTATTTGATGTCATTATGAATGAGATCGAAAATGTCTTTTTATGAATATGTGATATATTTTATCCACATAGTATGAAGAAATTGTGTTTTTAGAAATTGGAATAAAGAAGTGTACACAAACATGTTTGTACAGTGGTTGTTAGACCACACTATATTCAATAGCTGGTTATCCTGAGTAAAAAGTATCAATAACTTTGAGAGCAGGTTTTCCTGTTTTGCGTGGCAGAGCCGTGCATGGAGTCAGACAGGTACCCCTCATGGATTTTTAAACATTTTTCGAAATCCAGTTGGCACCTGAAGCCATCTGCAAGATAAGTAATCTGTGGGAAGAAGCCCTCCATTACATCCAGTAAATATAAACTTTGTTCAGGTCTTGTCCACTAGATATCCGCCTTCCTCCTTCAATGCTTAGTCCCTTGGCAGAGAGCATTCTGCCTTCCTCCTTCAATGCTTAGTCCCTTGGCAGAGAGCATTCTGCCTTCAGAAGCGCGTGCAGGTCATGGCCCCTAGGTGTCCCACTTCCTCGTTCAATGCTTAGTCCCTTGGCAGAGAGCATTCTGCCTTCAGAAGCGCGTGCAGGTCATGGCCCCTAGGTGTCCCACTTCCTCGTTCAATGCTTAGTCCCTTGGCAGAGAGCATTCTGCCTTCAGAAGCGCGTGCAGGTCATGGCCCCTAGGTGTCCCACTTCCTCGTTCAATGCTTAGTCCCTTGGCAAGTTGGCAGAGACCAGCCTGCTCCGGAAAAGTGTGCAGGGCATGGCCACTAGGTGTCCCCCTTCCTCCAGCAATGAATAGTCCCATGGCTGAGAGCAGCCTGCCTCCAGAAGAGTGTGCAGGTCATGGCCCCTAGGTGTCCCACTCCCTCCTTCAATGCTCAGTCCCAGGACAGAGAGCAGCCTGCCTCCAAAAACCTAATTTCCCTATAGGTGGATAAGTTTGCAAGACTATCTAAAACACTGTGAATTAAGCGGTTTGCAAGCAGTTATAAAGTCGCTACGCCTTTCTCTCGGTTGTTTCTTACCAGTGGGTTGACGGTGCGAATCACGGACCCATTTTCTGTTTCTTTATACAGAGTGCAGCTGCCACCCCCAGGGTTCCTCATCCAAGTTCTGCAACCCGTCAACAGGACAGTGCCCATGCCAGCATAGTGCCACCGGCCGCCAGTGCGACCAGTGCCCGCCGGGCCAGTGGGGGTTCCCTCATTGCCGGCCATGCCAGTGCAACGGGCACTCCGAGGAGTGCGAGCGGAGGACTGGGGCCTGTATCGCCTGCCGGGACTACACGACGGGCCGCCACTGTGACAAGTGAGTTTCACTTTACAGGTGACAAAGCTCAGTGGGTAACATGTCTCCAAAACTGGGGAGTGGGAGTTTGGAACGTCCTACCTCTGGACAGTGCTTTAAGTGCCATGAGAAATCCAGGGGAGGGCTCTAAATAAAAAGGAGGCGTGGCCTGAATGTTGCATATTGATTAACTAGTGCTGGGCTTGGCCTAAAGGGGGAACCACCTGAAACAAAAAATACACCATGAGAACCTGCAAACATGTGTTTTGTTCACTCAGTGTGTACGTGGGTGCTAGTGTTTGCATCTCGACTGCATATTGTAAACTCATGTATATGAGGTTTGTAAATAAATCACTCTCTCATTCAGTCTATACATTCAATTGATGAGGAAATCACCCTCACCCTTTAAATAAATCACCTATGAGTAAGGGAACAGGTATGGTTTCCTGGAAATTTGCATAAAATCAAAGAGCATTTTGGGAAAGCAAGAATGACCACCGAATTGTATATTGGAAATATGTCTGTGTTAGTGATTCAAGCATGAACGCATTTCAAGGATATCATGCAGACTGAGCTCCCTTCTCAGGTCATTTATTGCAACACTGACCCTATCAGTAAAATGTAGCAAACCACAAGCCACACACATTCATTTGGCCAGGCTCCTTCCAGGAATGTGAACATTGGTGTTTCATGCCCCTAAATACTTCACAGGGCTTGAAAGTCGAGCGCTGAGGGCCAGGTTCTCAAAACATTTTTTGTGGCACTCGTTGAGATGGACTTGCGCCTCTCATCACTTGCGGCAAAATAAGGAGCACCTGATCCACAAAGTGCATCAGGAGGAGCTCATTTTAGATGCACTCATTCAGATGTCCCTTTGCGCATTTTCACAAATCAGGGGCCTTTTCTGTGCATTTAAAAGCTCATCCTAAATTAAAAAATGGGAGGCGCTCTTAAATGCCCAGAAATGAGGTTCATCCCCCTGAAATGAGGTTCATCCCCCTGCACCTGTTGTGAACAGGAACGGAAGGGGGGGAGGTGCGCAAATCATGACAGGGTCATTACGAACTCTGTCATGATTTTTCCTATAAGTATAATAGGGGCGGCTTAAATCGCAGCTGTCACACTTGCATTTCCATCCTCCAAACAGAGATGTAAATGGTTTCTTGTCTAGAATTCCAGAGAGACAGGACATTTAAGGGCCTGTCTCTGTAAAATACGCTCCCATGTGGTAGCTGGGCGCCTGACAGACAGTGTCACGAGTGCACGCCCAACTCTAATGTCTGCATGGTGGCTTGACAGCACTACTGTCCAGCCCCTCCTTAAATGCGCAGGTGTCCCTTGAGAATAAGGTGACCTGTGTATTTCTAAAAGTAGTGCAAGTGAAATGAGCAGCACCACACATGTGCTACTTATGGGTGGCAGAAAGGGGTCTGGCTCAGGAGCAAGTCTTCGAGACTGCCGGGACACTGGGCCAGCTAGCCCCGTGCCACTAAAAGCCCTGCTGCTGCGCTCCACTACACAGGTAACACACGGACCCCAGGTCAAGGTAAGTGACACTTCTTTAATTTCACACTCCTGGCAGCTCTTGCTCCACCCATCGATCTTTCTTCTCCTAACCATTAAACATATAACTACTGCAAAATGGGGATAGAACTTACAGTGCTATCCCCTATGTGCTATGGAACTATATACATAATACTACATGTCCAACAGCATGACCTTAGGTTTGGCGACACCATTCATAGATGGATGCAAACTCCACAATGACTCCCATGCCACGCTTACCCAACTATATAATCTTTCCATCTGTTGGGCATAACTCGTGCTCTGTTTCTATGTCTGCGTTGTGTATCACCCATTCTCATTCCTTCATGTACTCCCTTGTCTCTGTCCGCTTAGCAACATTTTACTATACCTCCTTGCAAACACATTTCTCTTCATTACAATACCACCACATTGCCTCCCACAGTCCAAATTTTCTTTGCCCATAACATCTTTTCTCCTTGACATTTGGCACTTAATCTTGGATTGTGCACCATCACCAAGTCAACTATACTCCGTCCCTATTCCTCAAACTTGTGATCTAGGTCAAAACCTTCCGTAATGTCTCTGTGCATCCCTCACAGACTGTATAATATCTTCTCTATTCACCCTGAACTCGCTTACCCAACCCAAGTGGCACATAATCTTGGACTCGGAATCCTCCCTTTGAAGGACACAAATGGTGGCACACCCGTCACTGAGTGCAGTGTGGTACAATAATTGCATATCATTTGTCTTACAACCTCTCTACAGAGTATTCTGGGCTTTAAAGCCAGCTGCACACCCCCTTTAATAACTCTGTTAATTCTCTCAACCAACCCATTTGCTTGCGGGAGGTATAAGGCCATATTAGAATATTTAATGCCACATTTCTTGAGAAACATCTGCATCTGTTGTGAACTGTACCCCATTGCCAGTGACGATTTGTTGGGGAAATCCCTCTCTTCCAAAAATATCCTCAGGGAATGTTCCCATTTCTTCTGTGGATGTTTCACCCACTGCCTTCTTAGTGTGATAATCTACCAGAACAATTACATGATTGACACTCCACCACAAACTTTGGAATGACCCCATGACATCGACTACCACTTTGAGCCAGGGTTGTTCCAGCACCGTGAATCCGGCAACACACGGAGCCCGGGTCAAGGTAAGTGAAGCTTCTTTTAATTCCCCCTCCTGGCAGCTCATGCTCCAACCGTTGCCACCATCAGTTGTGTTTATTAAGTTATGTACTCACGCGGTCTGTTCTATGTGGTGGCCAGGAAGCTGACTTGTTCTGGTACTGTGTGCCTAATAAATTATTTCTCTTCTATTCGTAATGCACCCTCTCTGGAAATGCATATGGAGCTTGCAAGCTATCGCTTTCAATCCAGGTGTGGCAGATTTCCTCAGTTGCCTTCCTATAAGGGTGTCAAAATAAGTGCCATTGAGATATATAATAATGACATGTGTCTAAATGCGCTGAGATAATGCCATTTTAAGTAAACTCTTCTGTATTACTGTATATATGTTGTAATTTCCCCAGACCAATTATTACCAAGCTGTCTATACCCTCCCCATGATTCCCCAAGGTCTGGATGTGTAATACATGTAATAAATAAATAAATAAAAAATAAAATACGTGTGCGAGTGTCAGCCTTTTTCCTATTTTATGGGGTTGACGGTTGCTGTGGAGTTTTACTAAAGTCCACCTGTGAACGGACTTCAGAAGACTCACTCTTGGAAGTGTAGGGCTCCAACTCTTAGGTTTGGCCTGAACTACCCAAAAAGTTTTGCAGCAATGGACGAGCAGCCAGGCTTAATCTAGGAGAGAGAAGGGCTGTAGATAAGTGCAAAGACCTCAGGGCACAGAATACACGTATGCACAGTACTTTAATAAAGATAATGTTATTATAAACACTAAGGTAGCTAACACAGTATTACAATTACAGGTGAGTAAACCTATTCACAAATATATACAGTAAGACGTTTGTTAGGCATTGCTCAGTTCAATAGTAAACTCTCAGATGATATGGAAGGAAAGTATTTAGAGTAGTATTCAAGTTTAGCAAATCATTTCTTATAACCAACATTAAAAGTAAGATACTGGTAAGTACTTTTAGGCAAACTATACTTTACAATGTCCAGCCTTATCTGGCAATGTCCACTGGGTGACCAGGGCCCCTGGGCAGAAGAACAAAGCAAGACAGACACTGTCAAAGTTCTCAAAATAGCAGGTTTTTTCTGTGTTGCGGCTAGGTCAAATGTTTAGTTAAAGGGTGGTTCAGGGATGTCTGCAAGCCCCCTGAAATAGTGTAGACCAAAGGATATGTGCCTTTAGGCCTGAGAGAATACACTTGGGTTGTCCCCCCAATGTGTGTCAGAATTCTCAGTAGGAGTCTGATTTAACACAGCGAGCACCCAGGTGAGTATCTGGGAGTGGGACAGTAC
The DNA here is from genome assembly GCF_040938575.1 of Ambystoma mexicanum. Classification (NCBI taxonomy): domain Eukaryota; kingdom Metazoa; phylum Chordata; class Amphibia; order Caudata; family Ambystomatidae; genus Ambystoma; species Ambystoma mexicanum. The sequence continues at coordinate 75,231,518 of NC_090923.1, forward strand.
CTTTTCATGAAACAAAGAAGATGATGTCATCAGCGGATCCCTAGGTGAGGCAACGGCCGCTCCTGTTCGGATTCTTGGCCTGGAGGCTTAAGAAGGACATTTTGTCAGGAGTAGCCGGTCAGCTTCTTGCGATGTGACACCAGCAGATGGTCAGCTTCTTGCGATGGGGCACCCAGCAGATGGTCAGTCTCTTGCAATGTGACACCCAGAAGGTGGTCTTCACGATACCGGGTCGTTGGGACTCGATACAGGCTTTGGTTCAGCGACGGTTGTCACACAGCAGACTTTTCTGTTTCTCAGTCCCCGACTTGGAAGGGGCGATATTTCAGGGCGGGGAAAGTGTAATTTTAGGTCCAGCAGGATGCCCATGAAGGTCTGGCTGAGCCCTGTGCCCGAGCGGTGACAGCATGATAGAGCACAGTTACCTCAAAATCTGACAGTGTTCCCCTGCTGGAGCACACCAAAGTCAGCCGTTAGGTAAATGGCCATTCAAGTAAGTAGGGTAAGGCTTCGTAGATGGTGTCTGATCAGATGTTTATTTCTGTAAGAAAGAAATGCTTTATGATTACAGGTAATGTATAACAGTGTAATTACAGTCATAAGCACACAGGTATTACAAGTTAACAGAAACAAATGAATCAGAAGATATTCCTCTTGAAATTGATCATACTTTAGATTTTTGAGATGCTGAGATCACCCATTTCGGAATTCATTGCTTATTTGCAGGTCATGCTCCAGAATACTGGGCTAATGGCTAGGTCAGATTCCAGATCATTGATCTAGATAGCAGGGCCGGTTCTAGTCCTTCCATCCGATGATCCGCTCGCCTTACAGAGCATTGAGCTTATCTGCGGATGGTGTTCTAAAATGCTGAGTGAAGTTACAATTCCCTTCCTAAAAACATTAAGCAGAGCAGAGAGATAATTGCCAGCACACGCTCTAGGGCACATAGCCGACGAGCAATTCAGACTTGAGACCAATGAGATAACTGGCAGAGGACATCTTAAAATACTGACCTCCATTTCTGCAATTGTCATGAACTTCAGATCACGCCCCTTTTGGACCTCCTGGTCCTTGTCTCAACGGGGCTTACATTCCGTACTACTTCCAACATGGCCGTCCGGAGCTGAAGCCCTTGCTCGCTCCATGCGCTGAACGCAGCGTGATCTATTTATAGACCACACCTTCCGTGGCTCCGCGGGTCTCAATGCTATTGCAAAGTAGCCCAGACGTGTGTTCGTAGCTTGCAGTATTGTTTCCTTTGTCCCAGTGCTATTACCCGCTCCTGTCCCTTTCCCCCTTCCTTGTTCCGAGCATTTCTAGCCTTTCCCAGACTCCCGGTTTCCTGGACTCCGCGATCCCGGAACTACCTGGAACCAGACGAGACTCGAGCAGCGCTGTTCAAGACCAGGAGCGTTCGCAAGAAGGCAGCGATCGAAGACACCGGCAAACACCGGACCCAGGTGAGAAGGGGGGAACTCCTTGACAGTTTGAGACGCCACCCGATCGAACCTAATAACGAGATGGAAGCCACTGTGCAGGACTTAATTCGACGCATGCAAGAATTATCAACAGAGGTTCAAAATCTTAAGGTGGAAAATGCCACGCTCAAACAATTGGTCTTATCCTGGGATTCTGCTACAAAGGAGGGGGCCCTGTTGGCGGTATTGTTGACAAGTATGATGGTTCGGCAAAAACACTTCGCGGATTGGGTTCATGCAGGCCCTTAAAGGCATGTTTGACCGTCCAGAGCAGGTCTATACTGCCCAAGAACGCTTGCTGGACTTTCAACAGGGCTCCCAAGATATGCTCACTTATGTGACCAGATTTAAACAATTGGCTAAGGAAGCAGACTGGTCCTCTGAGGCTAGTTTTATCCTGTTCAGGAGAGGCATAAACGATGAGATCAACGATGAACTGGCCAGGGTGGCCAGACCAAATTCATTCCAAGCACTAATGGACCTGGCCTTTCAAATAGACTTTCGCATCCAGGAAAGGAAGGCTGAAAGGAAGAAATCCAAGGGAAACCCACCCAAGACGTCCTTTGAGAGCACAGCCAGAACGGACGCAAACCCAAATCCAGCCCCAGAACCTGAACCCATGCAAATTGGAGCCTTTTGTGGACCCATATCACCTCAAGAGAGATTGAGAAGGGTCCATACTGGTTTGTGTATGTATTGTGCTTCAGACAAACATTTGGTCAGGGAATGTCCCCTGGCACCTCCTCGGCGTTCGGGAAACGCCAGCTCCCGATCTTAAATGGAGCAGAGATTCGGGAGAGAGATGTTTGCTCCACATCAATTCCATCCTTGAACTCTCCTGGACAAAACAGTTTGGTGATACTACAGGCCTTCCTGTCACCCTCCAAAGACAAGACCTATCCCATTCTGGCCTTGGTGGACTGCGGAGCTATGGGAATTTTCATTGATCAAGACTGGGTTGTTAGTCATCATATTCCGTACGAGACATGAAACACCATGCAGCCGGTGGAAGCAATTGACGGAAGACCCCTCTCTTCAGGACCCATAAGCCTGCAGACTAAAGAGATCCAACTTTCCATAAACCATCATCAAGAGCGGATTTCATGCGACATCATTAAGTCAGCCCATTACCCCATTGCTTTGGGTATGCCCTGGTTACAAAAGCACAATCCGTATATCAATTGGACAGCAGGATCATTATTTCTGGGCTCAGAGTTCTGTATGTCCCACTGTCTATCCCTGGACCCCTCCTCGGTAACTCCTAAAGAACCACCAAGAGACCAAGAAACACCACTCATGGTTTCCAATATCATACAATTTCCAGAGGCCTATCAGGGATATGCTGATGTATTTTCTACTGCCATAGTCCAAGCCTTACCCCCTCACAGGCCCGAAGACTGGGCCATAGATACGGATCCATCAGCTGTAATTCCCTTCGGCAGAATGATCATTCTTTCCGAACCTGAGAAAAAGGCCCTTCTGGAATACCTAGACACTAATCTTGAAAACGGCACCATAAGACCCTCGAAATCTCCAGCGGGTGCTTCATTGTTCTTCGTTCCCAAGAAGGATACCAAGGACCTCAGACCTTGCCTCGACTATAGAGGCTTAAATCAATGCACCCTCAAGGATCGGTACCCACTGCCCCTGATCTCGGATATCCTGGAAGCTGTGAGAGGAGCCGTAATATTCACCAAATTGGATCTCAGGGGTGCCTACCATTTGATCTGTATCCGGGAAGGAGACAAGTGGAAGACCGTCCTTTAGAACACCCTTTGGCCACTACGAGTACCTGGTCATGCCCTTTGGACTAGCCAATGCCCCAGCAGTATTCCAACGTTTTATGGATTGGGTGTTCTCTGATATGTTGTTTCTCTTCGTCATTGTCTATCTGGACGACATATTGATTTTTTTCCAAGGACCCTCTGAAGCATGAAGGACAGGTTAAGGCAGTTCTACAAAGACTCCGGGAACATCACCTCTTAGCCAAGCCTGAACAATGTTTGTTTCACGTTACCTCTGTGCACTATCTGGGATTTATCCTTAGTCCAGAGGGGATTGGCATGGACCCTTCAAAAGTAAAGGCCATTCTCGCCTGGCCTACTCCCACGTCCGTGAAACAAATCCAATCCTTCCTAGGACTAGCCAATTTCTACGGGAAGTTCATAGTCACCTTTTCCGAGATTGTACAACCCATAGTGGCTCTGCTAAAGAAGGACACCCCATTTGTCTGGTCAACATTACAAGGAACTGCATTCCAGCATTTGAAGACCGAGTTCACACAAGCTCCCATTTTGGCTCAACCCGATACAAGTCGACCCTTTTTAGTGGAAACGGATGCCTCTAATTACGCTATAGGAGCAGTGTTCAAGCAGAAAATGGAGGACGATTTGGAACACCCCGTTGCTTATCTTTAGAGAGCCTTAACTCCTAGTGAAACGCACTACTCCGTCCTGGGAAAGGAACTCTTAGCCATTCGCCAAGCCTTCACTGAATGGCGACACCTACTTCTGGGAGCCAGACATCCTGTCCACGTCCGTACTGATCATTGAAACCTTCAGATTCTACAGTCACTGGAGTGCAGAAACAGTCATCAGGCACGTTGGGCCTACTTTTTTGCCCAGTATCAGTTCCACATTACCCATGTCCCTGGATCACAGAACCTGATCGCTGACGCCTTGTCTCGCCGTCCTGACTACGTGACCACTGAAGATAAGGCATTTCCTAAAATGTTCTTTCCCACGATCTTCGTAGCCCAAGCAGTTGATCTCCTGGAAGAAGTCCCATCGCAAACTCAATCCTCAGAAATATGGAAGGACATTTCAACACAAAATCTCTGGAAATTAAGAGCCAAGGAAGGCTACTTATTCAAGGACAATGCACTACTCATTCCTACATGGAAGTTACAGCAAAAAATAATAAACCTTTGTCATGACACACTCCATTCTGGGCACCGAGGTATCTCCAACACCCTCCGTCTTATACAGAGACAGTTCTGGTGGCCTAAAATGAAGTCTGACGTACAGCAATACATCCAGGCTTGTATAACCTGTGCCCAAAATAAACATGATAACAAAAGACCGGCGGGTCTTCTTCTGCAGCCCACTCTACCCTCTAAACCATGGGAAATCATTGCTACAGACTTCATAGTGGAGTTACCACCTTCCCGAGGATATACTACCATCATGGTCACCATAGATTTGTTTACCCATATGGCCCATTTATGCCACTGATGAAACTACCCTCCTCTTCAGAGCTAGCTGGAATATTTCTGGAACACATATTCCGACTACATGGGCTTCCTTCCAAGATCATATCTGACCGGGGTCCCCAATACATTTCACAATTCTGGAAATACCTCTGTCGGGTACTAAGAATCCAATGTGCCCTCTCTTCAGGATATCACCCCCAAACCAACGGAGCCACAGAAGGTGCAAATCAGACCCTGGAACAATATCTCAAATGTTTCGCCACCAAGGTCCAGGATGACTGGTCTCTCCTGATACCCGTTGCGGAATTCGCTTACAACAACTCCGAACACTCAGCGCTACAGACCAGCCCCTTTTATTGTAGCCAGGGGTTCCATCCATTGGTCTTACCCTCGGTTCTTCCTTACCCTACACCAGTACCTACTGTTGACTCCTGGATCGAAACTCTTATCAACATTCACCGCGAGGCTAAAGAACACTTAGAGAAAGCCAGATTACAGACCAAGAGGTATGCGGATTCCAAGAGAAGACCAGGTCTTTCCTATACGGTCGGTGACTGAGTGTGGTTGTCATCAAAACTACTTCCCCGACACTTGCGACCAAACAAGCTGGCTCCCCGCTACTATGGTCCATTTCCCATCAAGGAGATTATCAATCCTGTCTCATATCGAATCAAGCTACCTGACTCCTGGAAAAGAATTCATCCAGTTGTTTACACATCCCTATTGAAGCCCTACATCCAATCCTCTCGAAAATCCAGTAGACCACCTCCTCTACTGGTTGACAACCAACTGGAATATGAGGTGTCCCGGAATTGTGACTCCAGGTATAAGCGGGGCCATCTTCAATACCTAGTGGAGTGGAAAGGATATCCTCCTAGCGAAAAGACCTGGAAACCTATTTCAAATATCAAGGCTCCTCGGTTGCTCAGAAGATTTCACCTAATACACCCGGGAAAACCTGGAGGGAAAGGCCTTCGGAGGAGGCATGCTCTCATGAACTTCAGATCACGCCCCTTTTGGACCTCCTGGTCCTTGTCTCAATGGGGCTTACATTCCGTACTACTTCCAACATGGCCGTCCAGAGCTGAAACCCTTGCTCGCTCCATGCGCTGAACGCAGCGTGATCTATTTATAGACCACGCCTTCTGCGGCTCCGCGCGTCTCAATGCTATTGCAGAGTAGCCCAGACGTGTGTTCGTAGCTCGCGGTATTTTTTCCTTTATCCCAGTACTATTACCCGCTCCTGTCCCTTTCCCCCTTCCTGGTTCCGAGCATTTCTAGCCTTTCCCAGACTCCCGGTTTCCTGGACTCCACGATCCCGGAGCTAAACGCAACCTGGAACCAGACGAGACTCGAGCAGCGCTGTTCAAGACCAGGAGCGTTCGCAAGAAGGCAGCGATCGAAGACACCGGCAAACACCGGACCCAGGTGAGAAGGGGGGAACTCCTTGACAGCAATGGTTATCCAAGGCCCAGATACGGACGCTACAATATTGAACCAATAGAGAAGTTTCCGATCATTTCCAGGCCAAGGTGCAGCTCATTTTCAGGAGTTGTTCTAGATTTCTAATCTTGTTGCCAGTTAACATCTGTTAATTCTGGGATAATTAGCATGTCACCTTCTAAACGATGAGATCATCTGACAGCCGTATTCTAGACCTTTGAGCTAATTGGCAGGTCATTTTCCAACATTTTAAACTAAGGGCACGTCAACTACTGCCACTTTGAGATATTTGCTAGGTTCAAGATTTCTGATTTCTGGTTGAATTTGGAACATGTTGTCAGGCAGAATCGTCTAATCCTCAGAGGACCCCTCCTCTGTGCCCTCTATATCCTACTCCCAGCTGTATATGTGTTCTGTTGTTACTTCTGTAAAGTGCTCTATTATTTATCTGTATTGGTGTATACTTCTGTAAAGCGCTCTCTTATGTATCTGTATTGGGGTGTGTATACTTCTCTAAAGCGCTCTGTTATGTATCTGTATTGGTGTATACCTCTGTAAAGCGCTCTCTTATGTATCTGTATTGTTGTATACCTCTGTAAAGCGCTTGGTTATGTATCTGTACTGCTTTATACCTCTGTAAAGCGCTCCATTATGTATCTGTACTGTTGTATACCTCTATAAAGTGCCCCATTATGTATCTGTAGTGTTGTATACCTCTCTAAAGCACCCTGTTATGTAGCTGTCTGTGGTATACCTCTGTAAAGCGTTCCGTTATGTATCTTTACTTGTGTATACCTCTGTAAAGCGTTTTGTTATATATCTGTACTGTTGTATACCTCTGTAAAGCACCCCGTTATGTATCTGTACTGTTGTATACCTCTGTAAAGCATTCCGTTATGTATCTGTACTGTTGTACACTTCTGTAAAGCACTCTGTTATGTATCTGTACTGTTGTATACCTCTCTAAAGCACCCCGTTATGTATCTGTACTGTTGTATACCTCTGTAAAGGGTTCTGTTATGCATCTGCACTTTTGTATACCTCTGTAAAGCGTTCCGTTATGTATCTGTACTGTTGTATACCTCTGTAAAGCGTTCTGTGATGTAACTTTACTGTTGTATACCTCTGTAAAGCGTTTTGTTATGTATCTGTACTGTTGTATACCTCTGTAAAGCGTTACGTTATGTATCTGTACTGTTGTATACCTCTGTAAAGCACCCCGTTATGTATCTGTACTGTAAAGCATTCCGTTATGTATCTGTACTGTTGTATAACTCTGTAAAGCACCACATTTTGTATCTGTACTGTTGTATACCTCTGTAAACCATTCCGTTATGTATGTGTACTGTTGTATACCTCCGTAAAGCGTTCCGTTATGTATCTGTATTGTTGTATGCCTCTGCAAAGTGCTCCGTTATGCATAGGTATTGTTGTATACCTCTGTAAAGCGCTCTGTTATGCATCTGTACTGTTGTATACCTCTGTAAAGCGTTCCGGTTTGTATCTGTACTGTTGTACACCTCTTTAAAACATTCCGTTATGTATCTTTACTGTTGGATACCTCTGTAAAGCGTTCTGTTATGTATCTGTACTGTTGTATACCTCTGTAAAGCACCCTGTTATGTATCTGTACTGTTGTATACCTCTTTAAAGTATTCCACTATGTATCTGTACTGTTGTATACCTCTGTAAAGCATTCTGGTATGTATCTGTACTGTTGTATACCTCTGTAAAGCGTTCCACTATGTATCTGTACTGTTGTATACCTCTGTAAAGCGTTCCATTATGTATCTGTACTGTTGTATACCTCTGTAAAGCATTCCGCTATGTATCTGTATTGGTGTATACCTCTGTAAAGTGCCCTGTTAGGTATCTGTACTGTTGTATACCTCTGTAAAGTGCCCCGTTAGGTATCTGTACTGTTGTGTACCTTTTGTAAAGCATTCCGTTATGTATCTGTAATGTTGTATACCTCTATATAGCGCTCTGTTATGTATCTGTACTGTTGTATACCTCTGTAAAGTGCCCCGTTATGTATCTGTACTGTTATATACCTCTCTTAAGCACCCTGTAATGTATCTGTACTGTTGTATAGCTCTGTAAAGTATTCTGTTATGCATATGCACTGTTGTATACCCCTGTAAAGCTCTCCGGTAAGCATCTGTACTCTTATATACCTCTGTAAAGCGTTCTGTTATGTATCTGTACTGTTGTATACCTCTGTAAAGGGTTCTGTCATGGATCTGTACTGTTGTATCCCTCTCTAAAGTGCCCTGTTATGTATTTGTACTGTTGTATACCCCTGTAAAGCACTCCATTATATATCTGTACTGTTGTATACCTCTGTAAAGCGCTCCGTTATGTATCTGTACTGTTGTATACCTCTGTAAAGCATTCCATTATGTATCTGTATTGTTGTATACTTCTGTAAAGTGCTCTGTTATGCATCTGAACTGTTGTATACCTCTGTAAAGCACTCTGTTATGTATCTGTACTGTTGTATACCTCTGTAAAGCGTTCCATTATGTATCTGTACTGTTGTATACCTCTGTAAATAGTTCAGATATGTATCTGTACTGTTGTATACCTCTTTAAAGCGCTCCGTTATGTATCTGTACTGTTGTATACCTCTGTAAAGCGTTCCATTATGTATCTGTACTGCTGTATACCTCTTTAAAGCGTTCTGTTATGTATCTTTACTTTTGTATACCTCTATAAAGCGTTCCGTTATGTATCTTTACTGTTCTATTCCTCTGTAAAGGGTTCCGTCATGTATCTGTACTGTTGTATCCCTCTGTAAAGTGCCCCATTATGTATCTGTACTGTTGTATACCCCTGTAAAGTGCTCCATCATATATATGTACTGTTGTATACCTCTGTAAAGCGCTCCGTTATGTATCTGTACTGTTGTATACCTCTGTAAAGCGCTCTGTTATGTATCTGTACTGTTGTATACCTCTGTAAAGCTTTCCATTTTGTATCTGTACTGTTGTATACCTCTGTAAAGCGCACAGTTATGTATCTGTACTGTTGTATACCTCTGTAAAGCGTTCTGTTATGTATCTGTACTTCTGTATACCTCTGTAAAGCGTTCCGTTATGTATCTGTACTGCTGTATACCTCTGTAAAGCATTCCGTTATGTATCTTTACTGTTGTATACCTCTGTAAAGCGCCCAGTTATGTAGCTGTACTGTTGTATACTTCTGTAAAGCATTCCATTATATAGCTGTACTGTTTTATACCTCTGTAAAGCACTTCGTTATGCATTTATATTGTTGTATATAAAGCTAGGTCCACGCTAAATTAATATAATAATAATAAAGGATATAGGATCCATGACGAGAATTCCAAAATATATCAGTGTCAAGGTGTATAGCTCATGGGAAGCGGGTCATGTTATCGCGGTGAGGCTTCCCCGGTCTATGTCTTGGCACAGGTAATGATGGTCCATAGCAGGGGAGGGTTAGCATTATAGGGAGGGATGAGGATAAGGGAACAGAGAGACCTGCCAACAGGTTCACCCAAAGTGTACAGTAGTCACTGTCCATGTGCACAAAAAAGCAAGGATCACATGGTTGCTACCATGGAAAAGCCAGTCGACACAGGTAAGCGGCCAGAGGGACACCTCCGCACTAAGCGGGCAGTGTTGTGGGAAGGTACAGGTTGCCGGACGGGATGCAAGAACGCAGAGCACCCCTAATAAAAGGGTAATGTGGGCTGTGGCCTGGTGGTGGCTTCCAGTTGGTGTTCAGTTTATGAAAAGCAGATTAAAAATGAAGTTAGCTCACTACGCATATAGGAGAATTGGCTGGCATTTGGGTGCTGGGCTGCTTTGCGTGGGACAAAGACTGATCTGCAAATGGATATTTCTCCTCTGTGAAGGGTGCAGTGAGCTAACACGTGGATATAGCTCCTCCGTAGTGGAAGAAATTGCATAGAACAGGGTATTTGACTGTTGTTCGTTCTCAGTAGAGGGCCTCCCACACTCCTTTGCACTACGTAACTATTTCTTGATGTTTTTTAAAAAACACAATAAATGTTATTTCACCTAAAAAATATATTTTTTAAAAAGGTTCATGCCAGTTTTGCATATTGATCTAACGCTGGCATTAGTGTTATTGATGGATAGCGGTGGTGTATGGTACATGGGCATATTCGATGTTCATGAACTTAGATCTTCCCTCTGAGAAGGGGTCAGACTTGCAGGTTCAAATTCCTGCAGGACGACCGACTCAGCCTATAATCCTTCTGAGGTGGTAAACTGAACATCATAAAAATTGGATAACAACAGCTATCACTGCAGCACCTAGAAGCGAGAGGAATCTGGCATGAAGCACTATATGGACTCTGATTTCTTTCTCCCAGGTGCTTGGACGGCTACCATGGTGACCCGGTGCTGGGCTCCGGACAGCAGTGTCGGCCATGTCCTTGCCCTGGGTATCCCGGAAGCCGCAATTACCATGGCATCTCCTGCCATGCCGACAAACAGACCAATCAGATCTTGTGCATCTGCGCGCCCGGATACTCAGGTAAGCGAGAGTGGCAGAGAGAGAGAGAGAGAGAGAGAGAGAGACATGGAGGCAGGTGTGTGCACCAGGCAAAGCATGTCAAAGGAATGTACCTGTGTGCACCAGGCAGAGGGGGGTGAACAAGTGCAACAGATCGATTTAAAGGAGGGGGAGTGGACAAGAAAAAGCAGAGGGTTGTGTATATCATCACATCTCATGTGTTGAATGTGGAGGTGTGGACGAATTGTACGTCCACCCGATAGACTTCTGCCAGATAAACATCTCCCAGATACTAGGAACACTTCGACCTAAATACGCTAGGCAGAACTAGGCGCTTGCTCCATTGACAGAACTATATATGCTGATCAAGCGGGTAAACAAAAGTTACTGCTATTTATTTACTGCTTTTGTTACTGCGAAATGGTAGATGCAGTGCCAGCTCCAGGTCTACCAGTGCCCTCTGCGTGAATTTTGGGCACGTCCGCCCCTCCCCCAACCTTCTGTAGACAACAAAAAAATACACGAATGCAAAGAAGGAAACAAGTACAGTTCGCTGTGGGAATGGGAATAGCTGCTCATGTACTCACCCCTTTCTCTGGGTCGCGGGGGTCAAAGTTTGCAGGGCGCTGTTGCATTTGAAAGAGACACAAGAAATGACTCTGAGGTTGTAGTCTGATTCTGCAATAGGTCCTACCGCGGCACCTCTGTCACTCACTGTCATGTAAAGTGTCAGTCAATGACTTTCTATGAGTGAGTGACTCACTAATAGAAAGTCATTGACTACCACTTTACATTGTGTGAGCTGGTGGTGCCCTTTATCTGCAGCACCCCTGTGCCACCGCACGACTTCATTGCCCCTTGAGCCGGCTTTTTACCCACAACAAAAACAATTATTCTACATAGACTCAGGGCAGCAGGCTGTGCTTCGCCTTGTTCCATAGAGAGGACCACCTATGCTGGGTGGATCCAATATGCTACGATTCTATCCCCTGACAACACTTAATACTCTGGGTAGAGCCAGAGAGGCTACACTCATCTCCATACACTGCATTAGATATGCTGAGGACAAGACACTCTTCACATTTCTCTGTGTAGAGAACTACTATTCTGGGCAGAACCAGGTGCACCTCCTATGACTCCATAGACAGAAATGGGTACACTGAGCAGAACCAGGTGCACCTCCCCTGTCCCGTAGACAGAATTGGATACCCTGAGCAGAACCAGGTGCACCTCTCCTGACTCCGTAGACAGAAATAGATACCCTGAGCAGAACCAGGTGCGCCTCCCCTGACTCTGTAGACAGAAATACATACCCTGACCAGAACCAGGTGCACCTGCCCTGACGCGTAGACAGAAATGGATACCCTGAGCAGAACCAGGTGCACCTCCCCTGACCCGTAAACAGAAATGGATACCCTGAGCAGAAACAGGTGCACCTCCTCTGACTCTGTAGACCGAAATGGATACCCTGAGCAGAACCAGGTCCACCTCCCCTGACCCATAGACAGAAATGGATAACCTGAGCAGAACCAGGTGCACCTCCCCTGACCCATAGACAGAAATGGATACCATGAGCAGAACCAGGTGCACGTCCCCTGACCCGTAGACAGAAATGGATACCCTGAGCAGAACCAGGTGCACCTCACCTGACCCGTAGACAGATACCCTGAGCAGAACCAGATTCACCCCCTGACTCCTTAGACAGAAATAGATACCCTGAGCAGAACCAGGTGGACCTCTCCTGACTTCGTAGACAGAAATAGAAACATTGAGCAGAACCAGGTGGACCTCTCCTGACTTCGTAGACAGAAATAGAAACATTGAGCAGAACCAGGTGCACCTCCCCAGACTCCGTAGACATAAATTGATACCCTGAGCAGAACTAGGTGCACCTCCCCTGACTCCGTAGACAGAAATAGATACCCTGATCAGAACCAGAGCACCTTCCCTGACTCTGTAGACAGAAATAGATACCCTGAGCAGCACCAGGTGCACCTGCCCTGACTCCGTAGACAGAAAGGTGCACCTCCCCTGACTCTGTAGACAGAAATTGATACCCTGAGCAGAACCAGGTGCACCTTCCCTGACTCCATAGACAGAAATGGATACCCTGAGCAGAACCAGATGCACCTCCCCTGACTCTGTAGTCAGAAATAGATACACTGAGCAGAACCAGCTGCACCTCCCCTGACTCCGTAGACAGAAATAGATACCCTGAGCAGAACCAACTGCACCTCCCCTGACTCCGTAGACAGAAATAGATACCCTGAGCACCAGCTGCACCTCCCCTGACTCCCTATACAGAAATAGACACCCTGAGCAGAAGCAGCTGCACCGCCCCTGACTCCGTAGACAGAAATAGATACCTTGAGCAGACCCAGCTGCACCTCCCCAGACTCTGTAGAGAGAAAAAGATACCCTGAGAATAACCAGAGCACCTCCCCTGACTCCGTAGACAGAAAAAGATACCCTGAGCAGAACCAGCTGCACCTCCCCTGACTCCGTAGATAGAAATTGATACCCTGAGCAGAACCAGATGCACCTGCCCTGACCCCGTAGACAGAAATTGATACCCTCAGCAGAACGAGATGCACCTTCCCTGACTCCGTAGACAGAAATAGATACCCTGAGCAGAAACAGCTACACCTCCCCAGACTCCGTAGACAGAAATAGATACCCTGAGCAGAACCAGCTGCACCTCCCCTGACTCCGTACACAGAAATTGATACCCTGAGCAGAACCAGATGCACCTCCCCAGACTCCATGGACAGAAATAGATACCCTGATCAGAACCAGTGTCACCTCTCCTGACTCCGTAGACAGAAATAGATACCCTGAGCAGAACCAGATGCACCCCTCTGGCTCCATAGACAGAAATAGATACCCTGAGCAAAACCAGATGCACCTCCCCTGACTCCGTAGACAGAAATAGATACCCTGAACAGAATGAGATGCACCTTCCCTGACTCCGTAGACAGAAATAGATACCCTGAGCAGAAACAGCTGCACCTCCCCAGACTCCATAGACAGAAATAGATACCCTGAGCAGAACCTGCTGCACCTCCCCTGACTCCGTACACAGACATTGATACCCTGAGCAGAACCAGATGCACCTCCCCTGACTCCATGGACAGATATAGATACCCTGAGCAGAACCAGCTTCACCTCCCCTGACTCCGTAGACAGAAATAGTTACCCTAAGCAGAACCAGATGCACCTCTCCTGACTCCGTAGACAGAAAAAGATACCCTGAGAATAACCAGAACACCTCCCCTGACTCCGTAGACAGAAAACGATACCCTGAGCAGAACCAGCTGCACCTCCCCTGACTCCATAGACAGATATAGATACCCTGAGCAGTACCAGGTGCACCTCCCCTGACTCTGTAGACAGAAATGGATACCATGAGCAGAACCAGGTGCACCTCCATTGACCCGTAGACAGAAATGGATACCCTGAGCAGAACCAGGTGCACCTCACCTGACCCGTAGACAGATACCCTGAGCAGAACCAGATTCACCCCCTGACTCCTTAGACAGAAATAGATACCCTGAGCAGAACCAGGTGGACCTCTCCTGACTTCGTAGACAGAAATAGAAACATTGAGCAGAACCAGGTGGACCTCTCCTGACTTCGTAGACAGAAATAGAAACATTGAGCAGAACCAGGTGCACCTCCCCAGACTCCGTAGACATAAATTGATACCCTGAGCAGAACCAGGTGCACCTCCCCTGACTCCGTAGACAGAAATAGATACCCTGATCAGAACCAGAGCACCTTCCCTGACTCTGTAGACAGAAATAGATACCCTGAGCAGCACCAGGTGCACCTGCCCTGACTCCGTAGACAGAAAGGTGCACCTCACCTGACTCCGAAGACAGAAATTGATACCCTGAGCAGAACCAGGTGCACCTCCCCTGACTCCATAGAAAGAAATGGATACCCTGAGCAGAACCAGATGCACCTCCCCTGACTCTGTAGACAGAAATAGATACACTGAGCAGAACCAGCTGCACCTCCCCTGACTCCGTAGACTGAAATAGATACCCTGAGCAGAACCAACTGCACCTCCCCTGACTCCGTAGACAGAAATAGATACCCTGAGCACCAGCTGCACCTCCCCTGACTCCCTATACAGAAATAGACACCCTGAGCAGAAGCAGCTGCACCGCCCCTGACTCCGTAGACAGAAATAGATACCCTGAGCAGACCCAGCTGCACCTCCCCAGACTCCGTAGACAGAAAAAGATACCCTGAGAATAACCAGAGCACCTCCCCTGACTCCGTAGACAGAATAAGATACCCTGAGCAGAACCAGCTGCACCTCCCCTGACTCCGTAGATAGAAATTTATACCCTGAGCAGAACCAGATGCACCTGCCCTGACCCCGTAGACAGAAATTGATACCCTGAGCAGAACGAGATGCACCTTCCCTGACTCCGTAGACAGAAATAGATACCCTGAGCAGAAACAGCTACACCTCCCCAGACTCCGTAGACAGAAATAGATACCCTGAGCAGAACCAGCTGCACCTCCCCTGACTCCGTACACAGAAATTGATACCCTGAGCAGAACCAGATGCACCTCCCCAGACTCCATGGACAGAAATAGATACCCTGATCAGAACCAGTGTCACCTCTCCTGACTCCGTAGACAGAAATAGATACCCTGAGCAGAACCAGATGCACCCCTCTGGCTCCATAGACAGAAATAGATACCCTGAGCAAAACCAGATGCACCTCCCCTGACTCCGTAGACAGAAATAGATACCCTGAACAGAATGAGATGCACCTTCCCTGACTCCGTAGACAGAAATAGATACCCTGAGCAGAAAGAGCTGCACCCCCCCAGACTCCGTAGACAGAAATAGATACCCTGAGCAGAACCTGCTGCACCTCCCCTGACTCCGTACACAGAAATTGATACCCTGAGCAGAACCAGATGCACCTCCCCTGACTCCATGGACAGATATAGATACCCTGAGCAGAACCAGCTTCACCTCTCCTGACTCCGTAGACAGAAATAGTTACCCTAAGCAGAACCAGATGCACCTCTCCTGACTCCGTAGACAGAAAAAGATACCCTGAGAATAACCAGAACACCTCCCCTGACTCCGTAGACAGAAAAAGATACCCTGAGCAGAACCAGCTGCACCTCCCCTGACTCCATAGATAGAAATTGATACCCTGAGCAGAACCAGATGCACCTGCCCTGACCCCGTAGACAGAAATCGATACCCTGAGCAGAACGAGATGCACCTTCCCTGACTCCGTAGACAGAAATAGATACCCAGAGCAGAAACAGCTACACCTCCCCAGACTCCGTAGACAGAAATAGATACCCTGAGCAGAACCAGCTGCACCTCCCCTGACTCCGTACACAGAAATTGATACCCTGAGCAGAACCAGCGTCACCTCTCCTGACTCCGTAGACAGAAATAGATACCCTGAGCAGAACCAGATGCACCCCCCTGGCTCCATAGACAAAAATAGATACCCTGAAGAAAACCAGATGCACCTCCCCTGACTCCGTAGACAGAAATAGATACCCTGAACAGAACGAGATGCACCTTCCCTGACTCCGTAGACAGAAATAGATACCCTGAGCAGAAACAGCTGCACCTCCCCAGACTCCGTAGACAGAAATAGATACCCTGAGCAGAACCTGCTGCACCTCCCCTGACTGTGTACACATAAATTGATACCCTGAGCAGAACCAGATGCACCTCCCCTGGCTCCATGGACAGAAATAGATACCCTGAGCAGAACCAGCTTCACCTTCCCTGACTCCGTAGACAGAAATAGTTACCCTAAGCAGAACCAGGTGCACCTCCCCTGACCCGTAGACAGATATAGATACCCTGAGCAGACCCAGAGCACCTCCCCTGACTCCATAGACAGAAATGGATACCCTTAGCAGAACCAGGTGCACCTCCCCTGACCCGTAGACAGAAATAGATACCCTGAGCAGAACCAGGTGCACCTCCCCTGACCGGCAGACAGAAATGTATACCCTGAGTAGTACCAGGTGCACCTCCCCTGACCTGTAACCAGAAATGGATACCCTGAGCAGAACCAGGTGCACCTCCCCTGACCCGTAGACAGAAAAAGATACCCTGAGCAGAACCAGCTGCACCTCCCCTGACTCGTAGATAGAAATTGATACCCTGAGCAGAACCAGATGCACCTGCCCTGACCCCGTAGACAGAAATTGATACCCTGAGCAGAACGAGATGCACCTTCCCTGACTCCGTAGACAGAAATAGATACCCTGAGGAGAAACAGCGGCACGTCCCCTGACTCCGTAGACAGAAATAGATACCCTGAGCAGAACCAGCTGCACCTCCCCTGACTCCGTACACAGAAATTGATACCCTGAGCAGAACCAGATGCACCTCCCCAGACTCTATGGACAGAAATAGATACCCTGAGCAGAACCAGCATCACCTCTCCTGACTCCGTAGACAGAAATAGATACCCTGAGTAGAACCAGATGCACCCCCATGGCTCCATAGACAGAAATAGATACCCTGAGCAAAACCAGATTCACCTCCCCTGACTCCGTAGACAGAAATAGATACCCTGAACAGAACGAGATGCACCTTCCCTGACTCCGTAGACAGAAATAGATACACTGAGCAGAAACAGCTGCACCTCCCCAGACTCCGTAGACAGAAATAGGTACCCTGAGCAGAACCTGCTGCACCTCCCCTGACTCCATACACAGACATTGATACCCTGAACAGAACCAGATGCACCTCCCCTGACTCCATGGACAGAAATAGATACCCTGAGCAGAACCAGCTTCACCTTCCCTGACTCCGTAGACAGAAATAGTTACCCTAAGCAGAACCAGATGCACCTCCCCTGACTCCGTAGACAGAAATGGATACCCTGAGCAGAACCAGGTGCACCTCCCCTGACCCGTAGACAGATATAGATACCCTGAGCAGAACCAGAGCACCTCCCCTGACTCTGTAGACAGGAATGGATCCCCAGAGCAGAACCAGGTGCACCTCCCCTGACTCTTTAGACAGAAATGGATACACTGAGCAGTACCAGATGCACCTCCCCTGACTCTTTAGACAGAAATGGATACACTGAGCAGAAAGATGCACCTCCCCTGACTAAGTAGACAGATATAGATACCCTGAGCAGAACCAGAGCACCTCCCCCGACTCTGTAGACAGAAATGGATACCCTGAGCAGAACCAGGTGTACCTCCCCTGACCTGTAGACAGATATAGATACCCTGAGCAGAACCATGTGCACCTCCCCTGACCCGTAGACAGATATAGATACCCTGAGCAAAACGAGATGCACCTCCTCAGACTCCGTAGACAGAAATAGATACCCTTAGCCGAACCAGATTCACCACCCCCTGACTCCTTAGACAGAAATAGATACCTTGAGCAGAACGAGGTGCACCTCTCCTGACTCCGTAGACATAAATTGATACCCTGAGCAGAACCAGGTGCACCTCCCCTGACTCCGTAGACAGAAATAGATACCCTGATCAGAACCAGAGCACCTTCCCTGACTCTGTAGACAGAAATAGATACCCTGAGCAGCACCAGGTGCACCTGCCCTGACTCCGTAGACAGAAAGGTGCACCTCCCCTGACTCCGTAGACAGGAATTGATACCATGAGCAGAACCAGGTGCACCTCCCCTGACTCCGTAGACAGAAATTGATACCCTGAGCAAAACCAGGTGCACCTCCCCTGACTCCGTAGACAGAAATAGATACCCTGATCAGAACCAGAGCACCTTCCCTGACTCCGTAGACAGAAAGGTGCACCTCCCCTGACTCCGTAGACAGGAATTGATACCATGAGCAGAACCAGGTGCACCTCCCCTGACTCCGTAGACAGAAATAGATACCCTGAGCAGCACCAGGTGCACCTGCCCTGACTCCGTAGACAGAAATAGATACCCTGAGCAGCACCAGGTGTACCTGCCCTGACTCCGTAGACAGAAAGGTGCACCTCCCCTGACTCCGTAGACAGAAATAGATACCCTGAGCAGAACCAGCTGCACCTCCCCTGACTCCGTAGACATAAATAGATACCCTGAGCACCAGCTGCACCTCCCCTGACTCCCTATACAGAAATAGATACCCTGAGCAGAAGCAGCTGCACCTCCCCTGACTCTGTAGACATAAATAGATACCCTGAGCAGAACGAGCTGCACCTCCCCAGACTCCGTAGACAGAAAGAGATACCCTGAGAATATCCAGAGCACCTCCCCTGACTCCGTAGACAGAAAAAGATACCCTGAGCAGAACCAGCTGCACCTCCCCTGACTCCGTAGATAGAAATTGATACCCTGAGCAGAACAAGATGCACCTGCCCTGACCCGTAGACAGAAATCGATACCCTGAGCAGAACGAGATGCACCTTCCCTGACTCCATGGACAGAAATAGATACCCTGAGCAGAACCAGTGTCACCTCTCCTGACTCCGTAGACAGAAATAGATACCCTGAGCAGAACCAGATGCACCCCCCTGGCTCCATAGACAGAAATAGATACCCTGAGCAAAACCAGATGCACCTCCCCTGACTCCATAGAAAGAAATAGATACCCTGAACAGAACGAGATGCACCTTCCCTGACTCCGTAGACAGAAATAGATACCCTGAGCAGAAACAGCTGCACCTCCCCAGACTCCGTAGACAGAAATACATACCCTGAGCAGAACCTGCTGCACCTCCCCTGACTCCGTACACAGAAATTGATACCCTGAGCAGAACCAGATGCACCTCCCCTGACTCCATGGACAGAAATAGATACCCTGAGCAGAACCAGCTTCACCTCCCCTGACTCCGTAGACAGAAATTGATACCCTGAGCAGAACGAGATGCACCTCCCCTGACTCCATGGACAGAAATAGATACCCTGAGCAGAACCAGCTTCACCTCCCCTGACTCCGTACACAGAAATTGATACCCTGAGCAGAACCAGATGCACCTCCCCTGACTCCATGGACAGAAATAGTTACCCTAAGCAGAACCAAATGCACCTCCCCTGACTCTGTAGACAGAAATCGATACCCTCATAATTAAATATCAAATTGATCTCACAGACAGAAATAGACACACTGAGCGGAACAGTCTACAATTGGTCTTGCTCCATAGAAATTACTAGATGCACTGGGCAGAACCAAGTAAGCTTGGAACTGCTGAACAGACCAAATTAAATACACTGGGCAGTGCCAGATATTTTGAAAATTGCTTCACAGCTTGAGCTGGTTGTGCCGGGCAGTGCCAGATAGGCATCAATTTGCTACATAGGCAGAAAATACAACAATGGGGCTGGCCAGAAGGACTAGAAGGAGGGTCCTACCCAACCTGAGCATGCTTGGACTCTCTTGGACCAGCCCCACACTGTGTCTCTAGTTGCAATTGGTACCTGCTTCCGCCATGTTGAGTGCCTGGAGACTGCCCCTGGGTGGTAGCGGTGCGCGGTATAAATCAACATAACATAGCATAGCATGTAACGTAGGACTCCCCACTAGGAAGCACCACTAAACAGTGCTAGAAGTTGAGGGTGTTCATACTATATTTCATTTAGGAAAAAAAGGAACACATTAGGCCATTTCTTTCTTGTGGTATTAGCACTATGTAAAGCAGTGGCAAATGAGTTCAGTGTTAGCGCCTAACATTGTAGCCCTGTATCAGGCCTCCATGTGCACTTAACGCCTTTCCCCACAATACAGGACCCCGCTGCGACCGCTGTGCCCCCGGCTACTTTGGAAGTCCAGAACTAGAAGGCGGGGAATGCCGCCCATGCCAGTGTAACAACAACATCGACCCCAGTGACCCCGAGTCTTGTGACCCCCAAAGTGGAGAGTGCTTGAGGTGTCTCTACAACACGGATGGGCCCAACTGTGGGGCTTGCCGGCCTGGCTACTATGGAAACGCCCTGCAGCGGAACTGCCGACGTAAGTGGAATTCTATTGTTTTAAAAAAACACCTGCATGCCCTTATTTTTATTACATTTTTGATAATGATTGAGTGTGGACCTACCTTTGGGACGCAGCGGAGCACTGTACAGCCAGGGTGTATAGGGGTACATTTTAAGGCGCAAACTACAACAAGGCTGTGTTGCACTACAGTCAAGAAACAGGAGCAGTGATTAGGGGTGAGGTGGGGTCAGCTTGGGGTGGGGTGGGGTGGGCTTTTACGCGGTGTGAAGAACGTTCTCCTTGAAGAGGAGGGTCTTGAGCTCCTTTCTGAATTTCATGAGGGGGGGGTGCGAGTTTAATGTTGATGGGCATGAGTGTCCACAGCCTGGGGGTGTAAAGCAACGAAACGTATTTCCTGGTCAGGGGTGTTGCTAGGTCTAGAAAAGATCCAGGGATATGTTAATGTCGGGACTGTCGGGACTTGGGGCTAGCTAGCCTTTTGGTTGTAGGCCCTGAGCTTATATCCAGGTCTACAACCAAAAGATCTCGGGCTATAGCCTCCCATCCCCGATGCCTATATTCCCGGTTATAACATGGGAATGAACATTGGGAACAAAAGGACAATTACAGTGGTCTGGATGTAAATTACTCATCAAGGCAGCAGGGAGTAAATCCAAATGACTCCCAACCACACAAATGCTTAATGTAATTTTTATATTATTTTAAAAATTCAGCCCAACAGTGCTATGTTTTGTAATGTAGACTTCTGATCTATTTTCATAACAAATCACATAAACCTTTATCAACATAAAAATAAATATTTTTAGAATCATTACTGTTAAAATAAGGGCAATTACAGTAATGGGCAAAAGCCCCAGTGCACAGCAATCATGTGTGTAAACAGTGGTAAAAAACGATTGAGGAAAATGACAGCAATGTGACCATATGCAACAACATGCAGAAACATATAAGCACATTGGGCCCGAGTCTGACTTTGCCGGTATCCTGATGGTAGAGTCGCCAGTATTCTGGCAAATGTAGATACCACGTCCGGCACTCGGTCCGGTTGGATTGCCAACGGATTCCGTGTGATGGCATAAATCCCCATTCATGGTGTTCCTTAGGACTCCATGAGAGGATTTGCCATCATTACCAGCACTGGAAATGCTGGTGCCGATAATGAGGGCTTTTTTGCCAGTAGGCCGCCTGCCTTCCCTCCAGCTGGAGGCAATGCAGGTGCCCCACCGGCAAACCCATAGACGGCCGGTCTGATAAAAAGCAGTATCCACGAATACCAGCACTTTAATACCGGACCGGCAAACTTAGAATGAGGCCCATTGTCTTTCGACAGCACCAGTGAGTGGACTAAGGCCTATCTTGCCAGGTCTTTGATAATAGTTTGTCTATTTACTAACTTTGATTGGCCTGCTTCAGGACAGGGGAAGTGGTTGGGTTGAACTAGGCTGTTTAATTGAAGTTAAAAACGGTATAGTACGTGGTACGGAAGTACTAAAATGGTTGCGCGAACTAAGTATCCATTGGATGCCGCCGAACACTATTTTTAGGGTTCATTTGTCCTCTCACAGAATATTGAGTTCTTTGTTTACTAACCTCCAGCACATGCTGGAGCTGGTGATTAGTAGTATGGATGCTGGAGTGCAAGGTCCAGTCTTGCCCTATGGTTTAGCAATGTTACTCTGAAACACAGCAGAGTTAATTTATTTATGGGAGTTTGGGTTATACACATATGGATCATGTGAGATCAGACCTGTGCCTCACTGGATATTTAGAAATGAGCCAAAATTAGATATGAGGGCACGATTCTACTGTCAAGCTTGAATAAGCCATTGCCTATAGTGGACTAAAGCATGAAATAGGCCTACGTGTTTGGCTGCACATTCTGGAGCTGTATGGCAAATTTTAGTTGCCATATTGGTTTATGGCAAATTCTTTTACCTCTTTGTATCCTTTTCCTGCCTGTCTTCTCTTGCCCTCGGCCTTTCCCCCTCTGCTCTCTCTACACCTGGACTGCGAACTAGCTGAAGTTGTGCAGAGAAAATTGTTCTGGGTTCAATTGATATTCATCAGTTTCAACAAATGTTTTTTCTTTAATGACGATCTGAAATATAAAAAAAATTGCATATATATATATATATATATCTATATATATAGTCTGGGTAAAAAGATTTAAAAATGTATATCTTTGTTATATTTCTTTAAAATATATATATAAATATATATATTTTAAAGAAATATAACAAAGATATACATTTTTAAATCTTTACCCAGACTCAGCCGCATATTTGTGAACTCCAGCCTATTAGGAGTGCGATTCGATTGCTTGTATAGCTATTGGCTGTAAGAAGATATATAACTACAGGCCCTTCAGTAGCGGCCCTGTAGTTATGGTGAGGTTGCTCAACCCATTGGAAGAGCACTTTTTGGGTGGCTTATAACTTCGCCCCTCCCTCCCTGGACGAATCCTCACAAAATGTTGCAGAAAAAGTATATGGCTCCATCAGACTGATCCTGCAAAGTTTGGTGAGGTTATGTGCAGGGGGCACGTTATAGGGGGGGACCCAAAATGTATGGTTTTTCCCATAGATGCAATGCAAAACAAATTTTGCTCATGCCTATAGCCCAAACCACTGAATGGATTTTCACCAAATGTGTGGCAGAAGTTGCAGCTTGGTCCCAAAAGGGTGCTTTTGTAAATTTGGTGTAAATCCATCAAGTAGTTTGTTTTAAAATTACCAAAAAGTAGGTACAAATAAATTGGTGATATCTGGGTTCGGTCCATGGACTCACTTCTCTGTTCGGTCCACGGATGGGCCTCCGATTGGTCCAGAGGGCAACATCATGTCTGCGGTCATCAGACGCACAAACTGATTGGATGGTGACGAGCACGAGGTGTGTCATATTTTTGGAAATGCCCACCATGTTGAATCCGCGGACAGCCGCCGGTGTCTGTGAACAGCGAGCTGGGGGAAAAAACTTGAAAACACATTTTGGGCTTTTTTGTGGTGGAAAGAGGGGTTGAAAAGGGTGGAGAAAAAGATGATATAGGGCTATTTTTGTAGGTTGAAAAGGTTGGGCAGGTGTAATAGCTGTACGCGGACACTGCAGTAGTTTGCGGACAGCGCCCTGGACGGACGACTTGTAAAAGACATTTTGGATTATTTGCTGGTTGTAGAAATGGTAGGGAAGTGGAATGAAGGCAATGTGGAGCTGTTTTTATTGGTGAGAAAATGGTTTTAAAATGCAGTCTGTGGTCAATTTCAGTGTCAACAGACATCATTTTGATTGCAGGTGTCAGGATGTGTTTTATTAGTTGACTGTGTATGGTACGTACTTGTTATATAGTTAATTGTATTGTGGTGGTTGAGGCCAGTGGCCAGATTCTGGGGGGCATGTCCGCAACCTGGACACAACCACCAGAGTAGCAATAATAATAATAATTTAGCATTTATATAGCGCTACAAACCCTGAGGCATCTAAGCACTGCTTATTATTACCCACGGTGTGTGGTGCTCATTTATCGATGCACAGATGTCAAGGTGAATGCTCTACTCGCTGTGCTATCGGGCGGCTGTAACATGTGTATAGTGTTTATAGATAATGTAGTAGGAGTATGGCCAGAATCAACATAGTAGCAATATTTGTATAGTAATTGTAGGTAATGTAATGGGAGTACAAAGTGTTTTTAATATGGAATGATGTACTTGGACTGTATATGGTACTTATGATTAAAGTACAATTGAGGATTGTGCTTAAAGACTATGGGCCTCATTACGAGGTATGCCGGTAAGTGAAAAACGATGCCGGTATGCTAATACCGGCATCGTCATCCGTTCAGTTGCATTCCAACCCCCAAACCCGGAATGAACGACACCCTAAACCACGGTTCCGTTAACTGCGGCATAGGCGCGTACACGCGCCCCTCCATTGAGTAAATACCGGCATGCCGGTATAAGGGGGGAATCACAACCTACACATACATGGAAATACCGGCATCGTGAACCCGGTAATCACGTGCTGCACGATGCCGTCCACACAGGCATCTCAGACTGCCCGCAAACAGTAATCAGGATACAAGGCAGCTGCCACAGGAGCACAGAATCAGTCAATGTAGGCTGAGCCAGTATAAACTGAGCACACCTACACACAACAACCCTTCCCACACCAAAATGCCCCAAGTATCAGTTGCAACCATGGCACTGTTGGACATGCCTATACTGCT
Organism: Ambystoma mexicanum; assembly: GCF_040938575.1. Taxonomy (NCBI): domain Eukaryota; kingdom Metazoa; phylum Chordata; class Amphibia; order Caudata; family Ambystomatidae; genus Ambystoma; species Ambystoma mexicanum. The sequence goes on from NC_090923.1 coordinate 75,256,307, forward strand.
CCAACAACAGCAACTACAGCAACAACTGACACAGCAGCAACAATAGGCAGCACAGAGGAGATGCAGGAGGAGAAGGAGGGTGAGACAGGGCCAGCAATTACCACCAGCGCAGACACCAGTGCCTTGTAGGCAGCCACCAATCCCTCGCACCAGACCCAGCCCATCCAACCAAACCCCTGGCACATCCACACCCTATACCGGTTGGACTGTGACACCATCACCACCATAGTGTACATGATACATTTTCATCCACGTATAAATACGCACTGCCATCCCCCCACCACCAAGGGTGCTGTCTGTGCTACACTACCTGTCCGCAGGCACCTACGGGCCAGCTGCATGGCAGTTCACAACCACCATCTACACGTATGCTGAACCAAGTGCACGATGCCCTCATGAAGCACACAGGCAGCCATGAATCCCCATCACGGACTGGCCAGGATATACCCAAAACCAAAGTATGCTTCCATACACTGCCATGCATGCCCAAATTCGTAGGTGCCATCGACTGCACCCATGTAGAATAGTAATATTCCCATAACATAGAGGCTGTGTCCCGCAATCGCAAGCAATACCACTCCCTCAATGTGCAAATGGCATGTGACTCAAGCAAGATAATCACCCATTGCTGTCCCCGAATCCCTGGATCCACACCTGATGCCATGGTACTGCGCAAGTCAACCCTACACCATCATATGCCGCAACATGCTGGACCACGTGCCTGGCAGCTTGCTGAGACGAACCACAAGGCCATGGCCATGCTGTGGGGTACCGATGTGTGAAGATGCAGTAGGGGGGATGGCCCACTGACTTGGGAATGCATGCAGAGGCAAACACTCCTCACCTGAACCAGCCGAACGGAACAGGACACATCACTGTGCCACACATCCCAAATGATGCATACGGATGAAAATATGTAAGAGGCACAACCAGGGCAGCATGGTGCTGGCAAGCAATGCATGACTGAATGGGATGGCAACTACGGCAATGCGGCTAGTCTGACCATGCATAGCAAACAGTATCCCTCATGAATCTCCAGACTACACATTGTTGCAATACCGCAGCACATGACCCTCAGCATGCAGGAATAGACCCTGTATCTTCCATTCAATCCCATCCAGTGTACCGCATCCCATTACAGTATACATTGCATCTAGGTGACCATTTCCTACACGTACTGGGACATGTGCATGCCCACATCAAGTAGCTGCTGACATGACTGTGCTCCCTGAAGGTGGTAGTTCTGAGCAACACATATCAATTCATCTCCACCTGCAGGTGATGGAGGACATCCCTTGAGGCCTTGGATACTTACCCCTGTGCGTAATCCGCAGAACTGCCATGAAGAGGAGTACAGTTGTGTGCACACTCGTACCCGTGTAGACATTGAGCCGGCCTTTGGCCTGCTGAAGGTGCGTTTCCGCAGCATAACCAGGCCTGGTGGGGCACTCCCATGTAGGCCGGAGAAGGTGGCACAGATCGCCATGGCCTGTGTCATGCTGCACAACATGTGCGTCTGAAGGAATGTAACAATGCCACCTCACATTCACAGGCATGGCCTGGGTGAGGATGAAGGGGATGGAGACAGAGGCGAAGGAGTCCCCCTGCCAGTACGTGCTGCACGGGATAGACATGCTGTACGCCAATGCAAAATATACACAATCCATAGAAACGCATGGACGATGTGAGTAATGTGTCTACGACACACTGAATCAGGACATGCACACCTTGATGTTCCCAATTGGCCCACTGTACACCAAACAAAATTAATGCACATGTCTGAAAAGAATGAAGTCCAAACAATGGTATGCTTGCACACTACGGTGTATTTCAATCAAACGTGATGTGGCGGACATAATACCCTCAAAACACCCCTGTGAACTCCCTCTCCCACCCCACAATCCCTCAAAACACCCCTGTGAACTCCCTCTCCCACCCCACAAACCCTCAAAACACCCCTGTGAACTCCCTCTCCCACCCCACAGATGCAAAGTGTCCCCATATGTGCAACGAACAGTGCTCCCTTCCCCAATGTGGTTCTCCACAATGTCATTGTCCGTGCATTCACTTCTTTGGAAGTTTTGGTTTGGGGGTGCCATGGCCGACCGTCATCAGACGCACTGGACTGGATTGCGACGAGGTGGTTGGGGTAGTTGTTGCGGAGGTATCTATTGTCAATCCACTGTCTGTGGCAAGGTGTGGTCGCTGCAGCTGAGCGTTACCTGCAAGGAGGGCCTCTGTCAGTGACCCCATGCACTCCCTGAAGGCACACGTATGTGCCTCCACTGGAGCAGTATTGGCTGCAGTAGCCGTTACAATAGCACTCATGGCCTCTTTCCCTGCTTCTACCTGCTGGTGCATGATTTGGAGGATGGACTTCTGCCGGGCCTCTACCCTTATCAGGCGGGACTCCAACAAGGTGTCGTCCGCAGGTGTGCTGGTTGCTGGCTGGGTGGAGGAATGCAGAGTGGTGGCTGGCAGGGTGGTGGCTGGCAGGGTGGTGGCTGGCAGGGTGGTGGCTGGCCGGGTGGAGGAAGGCAGAGTGGTGGCTTGCAGAGTGGTGGCTGGCAAGGTGGTGGCTGGCAGGGTGGTGGCTGGCAGGGTGGTGGAAGGCGCCTGCGCGGAGCCCTCGTCCGAGGCACTGTCCTCAAACAGCGCATAGTCTGATTCCCCGAGGTCGGAGTCATGTAGACAGGGATCATTGAGGCACTCAGACTCCGCAAGAGGTTGGGGGCTGGCAATGTGGCTTGTGGTGGGTGTGCCAGACATCAAATATGCATCATCTTCCACCTCTGTGGACATAACGTCCCTGGTGGCTGGCGGCACAGCTCCCACTGTTGTGGTTCTCTGTTGTTGTACAGTGGGTGCAGGTGTCCCCTGCAGGGTTGGTGCCTTGCGTGGCACATTGGCTTTGGCAGATGTCATTTCCTTGGCCTGGTGGGTTGCGGTGTCCCTGGTCCCCTTGTGTGCACTGGACGTGCTTGCACCCCTGTCCAGTGGTCCACCTTCATCATCAGTGCCTGGGGGATAGAAGAGATGCAGGTCATCAGTGATGTTGTCAAATAGCAGCTATGATGAATTGCGGTGTGATATGTTCATGCATTCAGCCATCATTTCATTTCTGGGTTGTTGCTTTAGGTGTACTGAGGGGGTATGTGGGGAATCAATGCATGGCTGGTGGGGTAGCATTAGTTTGGTCTCTGTGTGGTGGGTGCATGGGCATGGTTGGGTCATGTGGCACCTCTGTGGGATTGGGGTCGTCACTCAGCGTCCATGTGGTGCAGGGAGTGACAATGATTATTCTATGGATATGTTGATGCGTCACCTTGCCCACTCTAACTTCCCCATCAGTTGGGCCACATCATGTGTCGTAATACGTGGTTGTGATGGTACACTCACCTTCCTCTGTGGTGATTGCTGCGCTGGCCTCCTGATCTCCGATCCCCTCAATGGATTCAGGGTCGATGAAACCACTTGCCGTCTCCTCCCATGGCATCAATTTGACTGGGGAGTGTGGGCCACCGCCTGTCGCCATTGCGGCATTCCGGTTCTCCGACAGGATCCTCCGGACACGGAGGTGGAGGTCGTCCCAGCGCTTCCAGCAGTCATGCACACTCCTTGGGGCACTTCCCACTGCTGACACCCTCTGAATGACCTCAAGCCAGACCTCTTTTTTGCGGGTTTGGGCCGCATGCTTTAGGTCTGTGCTGCGGATTATGTCAGCATGCTCTTCCAGGGTGTTGGCGAGCATGGTGAGCTCAGCATCTGAGAAACACTGCTTCCTCTTCCTCTGGGTGGATTTCCTGCTGGCCTTGGACATGATGATGCTATTCTGACACACAACGACACGGGAGGAGTGGTGGTTGTGGAGGCTTGCAATGGATTGTGTTTTTAAAGATGGCCGCCGGCCCATTTCTCGTTCCTGCGCGATGATGTAATTTCCGGGTCCGGTTTTGCGAACACAGTGATTCGGTGCTGGAGTTACCGTGCCGGTTTTTAGTGGTTCATTGAAGGCGGTTACGGAGTGGACGCAAGCCACAATGCCGGTATAGTGGGGTTGGTGGACCGTTACCGGGATGGCGGTTTTTCCACTACCGGCATGGGAGGACGCACGTACTCGCGCACTCGTGATCGGCCGCTGTTAGCGGGTTCTTGAGTGCACGGACACGCACTTCCCGCCATGCCGGTAATTGAGCCGGATTTTCCGGCCAACTCGTAATGAGGCCCTATGTATTTGATTATAATTGCTGTGGTAACTTAGTTTTGTAACATTATGAAGCTGGAATCTCTGGTTTATTTTCTGTGGAAAAAAAACAGTACTATTATTTAAGCAGGATAGTTTAAAATCTGTAGTTGTATTCAATTTTACATATCCATTTTTTTAGACCCTCATAAACAGTACATTCGAAGTACTATGATTGGTACAACATTAGTGTATGACACACTGCTGTTATTTTTAATCATTGGGTCATTGGGAAAAAGAAATCTGTATGGGATAAAAAAACCTGGTTATGTATTTGATTATAATTGGCGTGGTAACTTAGTTTTGTAACATTATGAAGCGGGAATCCCTGGTATATTTTCTGTGGAAAATTACAGTACTATTGTTTAAGCAGGATAGTTTGAAATCTGTAGTTGTATACAATTTTACATATCTATTTCTTTAGACCCTCATAAACAGTACATTCAAAGTACTATGGTTGGTACAACATTAGTGTATGACACACTGCTGTTATTTTTAATCATTGGGTCATTGGGAAATAAAATCTGTATGGGATAAAAAAAAACTGGTTATATTTATGTGATTTTAAGGGTAATGGTATGTTTGTTTGAGGTATGTTGTGATTAAGAAGATGCTTGAAGTAGTTTGATACCTGTTGACGTATTCAAAACTGCATTAGAGGTTAGAAGATGTTTTGACGTGTAAGAATTGAGATGGCGTATTTGAAGTGTTTTGGAATGAAGGGTGTTTTTCAAGTAGCTCGATACCTGTTTTGTGTATTCTAACTAGATTGACTTTTGAAAAGTACTATTATACTATTATGGATGTAGTTAAGATACATGCTGGTGTATTCTAACTGTTTATTGTGTTATAGTTTAGTGACTAAATTTGGGGTGAAGGAATATTAAGTAGGCAACTGTTAAATTTGCTGGCAGCCTATGTTTTGGAGCAACTGAGGTATTGTTACATGGTTTGTGGTTTGTAGTTTGTTCAAACCAAGCACTTTCTTTTTTTTTACATATGCAGTGTAGTGCCTCAAAGTGGTTGTGGTGCCAGTGTGGTATACTATACCTACTGTTGTGAAGGTCTTCTTTCCAAGAGATACTTGGCCATGTGTGAAGCCTATAAGGTTACAGTTATTTTTGGTTCCATCTGCATTGTACCTTAGAAGCATTGGTATGACATGGTGGCTATGTGAGTTTATTTGTATGGTGGAACGATTGCCTGAATTGCAAAAGGGGCATAATATGCCACGATTTGCATTCTGCAGAAGCTGGTGAAAGGGCCTGGATTCTGAATTTGGTATGGATACATATACACATTGTTCATTAGGGATGTGGTACTGTGAAACATTGTTGCAGAGGGCGCATGTATGTTTCTATGTGTATGAAATCTGGAAGATTTCATTTATAGGGATGTTTTGGGTTTCCAGTACTTGTAGTAAGTACATTAGGAATTCTTGTGGATCTTCCTCTGTGTTTATGGTAATTTGTATCATACCTGCACAGTAGTCCAATTCTTGCCTTATACATAAGACACTGTAAGTGTATTGAGGATTATTTGTGGCATTTCTCTGAAGGACAAGCATTTGCAAATACAACTGGTCCGATCCGTTTAAGTAAATTTTGTGGCAATGGAAGAATCATTGTCACATTAGCATACAAATGTACTCCCGTTGTGTTGCTGAATTTAAATGGACTAGCAAGTTCTGTTTGTGGATTGGTTGATAGGCCTGCAGATCTTTCTGGACAAGAGACATTTGTGTCTTTCTTTTCTTATGGATGTGCAGTTGACTTTGTACCAGATAGTTTTGTGTTGTATTTCTTGATGCAGAAGGAGTTGGGTTTTTTTTAGTGGTATTGTTGGGAGATCTGATATAGCTTCTCTTTGTATTACTTGTCTTTTAAAATGTTTCTTCTTTTAAGGTACTGGGTAAATATCTAGATGGGGTGTATAGTGCTCATAGCCTGCTGTATTCCAGGATGCAAGCAATGTCAGTGTTGGCTTGATTTAGGAATAGACCATTGAGTATACACAGACATGAAAATGCTTCATAACTCATATCTTCTTTAAAGACTGTGCTGCCAATGTCAATCAATGCTTAATCTAGGGATAGACCTTGTGATTTTTTTAATAGTGACAGCATATGCAAGCAATAGAGAAAGTTGCTCTCTGCATATCTACATGTCTTTGAAAAGAAGGAAACGTGCTATTGTCTGGCAAATTGTTTTAACTCCCGCAAATTTGTCAAAGTGGATGATGACAAACTGAATGTTGTTGTCATGTGGATATGTTTGGAAGCCAACAACTGTATCATTTGCTCCATTGATTATATCTTGTTCTCCGCCAAGTTTAGGCATAAAGGACCTCATTAGGAGTGCGGCGGTAAGGGGTTAATGGCACTGGTAAGGATGTTGGTGCATTAACCCCTTATCACTGCATTCTGAGGTCCCTTAGCGGGTCCCACTAAGGCCGGCTGGTTTTATCAGCCTCCCTTAGCAGGAGCCTGCTAAGGGACCAGGGAGCTAATAACGGGCCCGTTATTAGCTCCTTCCCCATTCCCATTGAGCCACATGGGTGCTCGAATGGGAATGGGGAATGGTTTTCAGAATGGGGACTTACCGCATCATCCAAGGTTGGAATGACCCGGTAAGTCCCCATACCGAGAACCCGGAACCGGGATGCGGTATGGGGGTAGCCATGGCGCTAATAGCACCATGGGTACCTCCATACTCGTAATGGGGCCCAAAGTCAACATTTTCTCTAATCTGGCTGTGTTGGAGATACATTTTTCTAAGCTATTTAGTCGTGCTGTTGCTTGTTGACACATAGGAAGTGTCATGTTGTGCACTTCCAGTTTGTCTGTAGAGCTGATATACAGTATGGGCTGCATTTCTTTTTTCAACATTGCCTCATTGAATTGACTCAAGCTTGCAACATACATTTAAGATTTTGTTAAGTTAATTGTGCAATGGCTTCAGGAGAAGATATGTTTTGTCCATATAGCTTGTGGATTAGTCTACTATTTAAGATGGATTTCGCATCTTTAGTTAGCAGACCAGTTCTAATGCTTTTCAAAATTATAGCCTATGTGAGGTCTGCAGACTGATGTATTTTTTGACTTAGTTCTCTGTAGTGAAAATGTTGCCAGAGATTTACATTTGGTATTGCAGCATTATTTGTGTCCTAATGTTGGGAAAATATGAAAATATGTTGACCTTCCACCTGTCTTAACTGTAGAGGTCTCCGAAAATAATATGTTTTCCTCCAAACAGTTTTTCCTAGTTGGTTTAAAGGACTTATTACATTCTGAGATGAATTAAATGCACCATGAGGTTGGAAACCATGTTAACTTCATCTATCAGGAGCACTTTCATTTGTTTTAGTATTCTGTATACTTCAGTATACTTCAGTAGCAGCTTCTGCTGATAATATGTAGTGTTCTAATTTGTCTACGTGGAGGAGTATTCGTTGGTGTAAATTTACACCTCCAATGTTGTAGGCAGCTAACCCTGTGAGGGGCTGTTACTACAGCCGAAACGGTGTTAAGTTTTGTAGCAATTTGCTGATTAGTTTAATTAAGAATGTTTTACCAGAACCATCTTCACCACTTACATGCAAGAGCAGAGGATTATACATTTTGCAGCTACAGGTTTTAGTATCATGTTTAAAACCATGTTCGATTTTGTTAGTGACTTCTACATAAATTGTGAGTTGATCATCATTTAGCTGTGATTCTAGCACTGACAAGTCTTCCTCAGATTGTTTATATTGAAACATGGTATTTTCTACCACAGTCATGGCTATTTCGTCTTTATTTCGAATGAGTATTTCTCCAAGTGGTTCTTGTCTTCCTGTAAGGGAAGGCTGACTGCCCTCAGGAGTGTCTTTGTCTAGATGAGCTTCAATTTCTTCTTCTTGTTGACGCTAATTGTCCAACATGTGTTTGTATTGTTTGAAATTGTCATTTGTTATACTGTTTTCATTTGCTTTGAATGCCGTTTCAAATGAGTCGTGGTCACCTAATAATTATTTTTCTTTTCTCAAAGGTTTAAAAAGTTGGAGTAGGGCCATGTAATGCAGTTCTCTATGTTGTGGAGATTTAAATGATCATTGTATATGATTAATTAGACAGAGTTTGGTGAGTTTCACTAGTCTTCCTTCACAAGTTGAGACTGAATATTTACCAATTGTCTCATTTGGTGTGACATTGTTTTTGTAGGTGTAGTTTTGGCCAATGCCATACAGACACATGTTTTCCAAAGCAGTACTTCTGTTTGGGTAGCATGGGTCAATCAAATTGCTTCTTAAAATGTCCAGGCTTTTGGGATCATTTGTGGGTATAGTTACTATCTCTTGGTAGGATTTTTGTACTCTTTATCGCTAAGAAGCTGATCCAACGTTCAGCCAGACAATGTACTCAGATTTCCCATACAAGGCTGTACCTGTTAAACGGTCTGCAGCTTTGTAGCACCCACACTCTCTAAGGAAGTGCATTTTTATACCTAAGCTGTACAATTTTGGTGATAGTGTTTTGTCAGATGATATGTCATCCCAGAGGTCGTTTAGCTCTGTTTTCTCAGCTTTGCTGTGACATACCTTGCAATTGCAGTGGAATTGTCTGCAATGTATTGTATGTCTATGTAATCACTGATGTACTTGGATGCTTTGTACCTTTTAATGGGGTATGTACTTTTAGGGGATTTGCCTTTTACGCTGTGTCTAACAGAAGACATCGAGCTATTTACTTGTTCTTTCTTGCATACTGGTCTAGGGAAGCTAAAGCAACATTTAGTATAGTATTTGCCTTTGTTTTTATATCTATGTTGGCAGTATTTGCAACATTTATGTTGTGGGACTTGTGTATGTAGGTCACTATCTGCGGTTTCTGGAGGGATGTCACAGGTGATGTATTTTTCAAAAAACTGTAAAACAGTGGTGTCACTATCATGGTCACATTTTGGAGCATCTTTTATACACAAAAGCGTGTGGATCTGTGGTGCTCCTCTGGATAGATATTCTTTTCTCCAAAGGAAGTGTTGCACTTCTCTGAGTGGAGGGGTAGTTTTATTGCAGATAAAATGCAGCTTGTCAATGAAGCGATGTTGAAAGTACCTTGATACATTGACAGGATCAAGAGAACAGAGTTCTTCTGGTGTTTTTATATCTATTCTGTCTTCTTTTTAATTTGCAGTGTGTAAGAAGTTATGCAAGTCATCCCATGCATACTCTGCACAACTTAAAGCAACAAACCATGTGGGTGGTCTTAGGTTCCGTAGTATTCAACGTACATCAGTGTGATGTCGGAACCAGTATACTTTTGTACCATGCATGTTTGGTAAGAGATTAGTGATACTTGACTGCAAAATTTTATCTTTGTCTTTCATTTTTTGGAACAGTTGGGTAGCAGCTATGTTTAAAAAGTTAGAGCCTATTTTTAATGTGTATGAAACTCGATAACATAGATTTGCTAGTTCACTTTCGAAGAGGAGGTGGAAAATGTATTCAACATTTTGTCTGAATCTGTGTTCTTCAGAATACATTCTTAATGAACGATATTCTGAGGCACTGATTTGCGCAGACCTTTCATCATATCTTCCTCCTTTTCCTGTAGGAAAGAGTACAGGAAAAGAACATGCTTCTACACTCTTTTCCCCTATGCTCATTGGGGAACCTTTGGCTTGATGCATTTGATATATTTCTAATGCATCATCAATTGTGTCTTTGGAGTGTAGTGAGTGAACTGTATACTGGTCTAAAATGTTGGCTGCAGTAACAGGATCTACACGTTCAAATTGGCCAGTTGCTGGTGAGTCTTGAATAATTTGGGTGGTTTCTCTTAAGTTTTCCTCTTTGTTTATATCTTTGTAGTGTTCACAGTTTTATTTTTAGATATTTAGGGCTTGTCTAACTTTGTTTAGGTTGACTAGTTGTTGCCAAATTATTTTGTCTTTTGTTGGCACACCATTAACTACTATTATCAAAGATTAATCTATTGGCCGTTATACTCCTAGAGTTTGAATATTTTCTTTTAGATTTAATGGTAAATATACTACCTTGCCACAAGTGCCTTTATTAACTCGGATGCCAATTTGGCTGATTTTGGTTGAAGGCATATTACAACTTGAAATGGGCACACTGTTTGGATTATAATGCTCTCGTATAAGTTAAGCTGTTAAAGATCTTTCAGAAGTGGAAATATTTCTAACTTATTAGTGATAGGACGTGATGGAATTTGGTTATTGTCAAGCTTTGTGTTGCAGTACGTGCAAACTGTTGAAGAGTTAGTTATTTTGTATTTAGTTTCTATTGTTGGATATAAAGCCTATTACAACCTTTGGGATTCCTCATTGACTTCTTTTTTGTAGGGTAAATCTACTATTTTTGTGCTCTTTTTATAAAACGTTTTGCAACAACACACACATATTTGGTCTGGTATTTCAGCAGATTTGTTTTGAAACTTAGCTATTTCTTTTTTGTATGTCTTCATTAGGATGTTGGTGTTTATGAGGATTTTGGTAATGTTTTCTAAAGGTACTGAGGTTTCTAAGTCACGTTCAGTTCCAAAGTGTTTACATTGGATGTGCTCTATTTCTTGAAGCAGTTATTTGGCTTTTTGATGTAGGAGAATGTTATTTAAATCTTTCAGTTCTAGAGCAGGACTTTTTGCAAAGTATAGTCTATGCACAAGATTCTGTATAGTAGAATGGTGTGTCGCTAACATTTTGATGTGGTGGAAAATCCTAAAATGCAGGCTTATGAATGTCCTTGCAGATGAGTGTGGCTGCACTGGACCGGAGTCTATGGTGTGTAAAGTTTTCATTTTACTTTTGTCTTTTAGTTTCACGTAGTGATTGCGGAATTTTCATAAAGATTGTTGGGGTACACTACACATTGAGCTGCATGTGCATTTGTACACTGGACATTTGTTTGGGTGAAAGGAGCATTTGTTTCAAAGTTTGTTGGGGACTTTTTTTCTATAAGGGTTTCTTTTGCTATAATGGTGTGTTCCACCATTTCATACCCTCAACCATTATTGGCCATGGCAATCTACAATAATGGTTGAGGGTTTTGTTCTTGTTCTTGTTTTTATGGACATAGAGACATGCATATTTAGTTGAGAATCGTCTCCTTTATCGTCATCTGACTCTTCAATACCATAAAGCAATTACAGCAGTAAAGCATCTCTATTTCTGTAACAGTATTGAACATGCTATTAATCGGCCTAGGGTTCTATTTGAGGTCGTGAAGTCTCTTGCAGTGCAGGTAACACCACAGTCGGATGTTCCAGTGTACCAGGCACTATGCAACCTGATATGTCCCTTTTTTGAGGAAAAGATAGTTAGTATACGAGAAGGTATTTCTGCCACCTGTCTGCCTATCGCACAGCATCCTTCTGTAAGCATGAGCTCTGCTGACTTCATCTCACCGCCTTCTCAGTGGTCATCCTTCCCTGTAGTCACAGAGGATGAAATGCTTGTGGCACTTGAGCGCCTTAAGTCAGCTTCTACCGAGGACTCAGTTCCTCTTTCTGTATTTAAAAACATCTCCTGGGATATTGTTACCCCACTCACTGAGCCAGTCAATGATTCCTTTACCTCTGGCATTATTCCAGATAACCTGAAACATGCTTTGGTTATTCCGAGGTTGAAGAAGCTTGGACTCGACCCGACGGTTCTGTCACAATTTCGGACCATTTCCGTACTTCCTTGTCTGATTAAGCTTATGGAATCAATGGTGTCCCCCCCTCCTCAGTACTTTTCTAGATTCCTCAAACTTTTTGGACCCATTTCAAGGTTCCGCCCTGGTAGAGGAACTGAGTCAGTCCTGTTTTCAGTTCTGGATGATTTGACTCGCCTGGTTGATCGGGGGTGGAGGGGAGTACCCTGATTCTGCTTGATTTATCAGCAGCATTTGATACCATCGACCATCCTACCCTGATCTCCCGGCTTTCCACCACGGGTATCTCTGGCCATGTACTGGCTTGGTTTTCCTCCTTTTTGTCAGGACGTACTTAGTCTGTTACTTTGTCCCCTTTTTGCTCTCGTGCTCTGTCTCTGTTCTGTGGTGTCCCTCAGGGTTCTTCCCTCTCTCCTATTCTGTTCAAACTTTATATCTGTCCTCTTCTGGCTATAATTCACGCTTTTGGTTTGCTTTATTATTCTTACGCCAATGATACCCAGATCTTTGTACAGCTGGATCTCACCAAGTCAGGATCGGATGGCCAACTGAAAAACAGTTTGCTAGCTATTGGGGAGTGGATGGCAAGAAACTGGCTCAAGCTAAACGGTGGAAAAACAGAGGTTCTGGTAGTAGGCTCTGCTACGCCATCTCTGTACTGGACCCAGAGTTTTGGCCAGTGAGTCTTGGCCCTTTCCCCCAACCTGTTTCAGCGGTACACAAGCTGGGCGTCAAGCTTTCAGCTTCTTTGTCTATGACAGACCAGGACTCCTCTGCATGTCAAAAGGCATATTTCAAATTACGAACGCTATGTAAGGTTCTCCCGTGTATCCCGGCCAGGCCCAATGCACCTGTGGTGTCCTCCCTAGTCATAAGTAACATCGACTACTGTAATGCGCCTTGGCTCTCCCTAAATGTCTTTTGCGTTGCCTTCAGATTCTACAGAATGCGGCTGCTAGGGCTATTCTTCATCCCACTGGGGAGCTCACGTGACCCCGCTGCTTCAACAACTTCATTGGCTTCCTTTCGAGCAACGCATCAGGTGCAAAGCACTCTGTATTGTGCATAGGGCTATTTATGGTCTGGGTGCTGAATTTCTTCAGAATACATGTATTTTGTACACTGCTGCTCATCCCCTTCGTTTTCAGGATTGGAGGACTCAAAAATCCCGAGGTTCAGACTCTCCTGCACGTGGGGCTGTGCATTCTCGGTGGCGGCTGCTAAAGCCTGGAACCAACTTCCCCTTTCGCTACGCAGCACCGAGTCCCGCATTGCATTCTTCCAGGCTCTTAAGACTTTTTTGTTCTGTGAATCGGATCCTTGCCTCTCGTTAGCGCCAAGTCGCCTTCAGGCTTATGTTGCGCTATATACATTTTATTAAGATAAGATAAGATAAGCTTCTTCATTGAAGTATGGTTCTGTGCTACTTGTGTGAATCCATTCCCCATCACAGAACTTTGAAAAGGTTTCCATATTAACAGTGTGTATGTTTAGAAGTACTTTTTGTAATTTATTGATTAATTTAGTCAATGGTTTCGTTGTGTTTAAAAGCAATATAAACAATTTTCTATTCAGTAGAAAAGCGCTGTGAATTAGAGCTTGCAGGATTAGTCTTTGCAGTAGTTTTTAAGGGTAGATCATGACTTTTCAACTATTTTTATAAGATGGTGAAGAACTCTATGGTGGAACATTTTCTGTAACATCATTGTTTTGGATTGCTTTACCGTTACTAAGTTACTAATTTAACACTGGTGGATAGAGGGTTAGGTTCATTAGTAGGTCAGCTTTTCTTTGTACATCATTTTTTACTTTTTGTTTTTGCAAGAGGTGGCTTGCCTTCTTTAGTCGTGGCTGGTTTAGTTTTGTTGAGTGAGGTTAGTAGCACTTTTGTTTTAATGTTTTCTTTACATTGTTTTAGAGGTGGATGACTATATGGTGTAGTTTTAGTCATATCTCCTCTATTTTTTCTTTCCTTTCAACAGAGTTGTTGTTTAGAGCATGTTGTTGTCTCTTTTGGGAAAAGAGAACGTTTGTGTTGGAAAGTTGAGCAACGTATATGCATGTATGGTACATGGGTGTGTGGGTGTGATTTTAGAGATGAATAGAGTGCTGTTTGATTGTGTGGTGGTATATTAGGTGTGGTTGGGAAGATTGTGAGAGTAAGAGTCTACAGAGGTGCGATGGTGTTGGGAAAGTGAGTAAGGCAGTGTTGGTGTGATTGAATCTGTAGGCTTATCGCTCTGTTTTGAGCAACAGAGTGGGTGTTGCAATGGTTTGTTTGTTTGTTTGTTTGTTTGTTTGTTTATTTATTTGTATTGCGCACCAGACCCAGGGGTATTCGGGCGCGAAGGCAAAAAGAGGGTTGTTCAACTTAGGTTACAGTTACATATTAAACAAGGAGGTACAGCTACGGTTACAAGGCTGTAGACATGTATAGTCAAAGAATTGCAGATGTATATACAGTAAATTTACAAGAATACACGTGTGACACATAAATAAATCAAACCAGATATACAAAGTATACATAATATCCCAGGTGTCAGTGGGTGGAGGTTAGGCTGGTGGTGTATAGATGGGAATAGTAATAGTGAATGGGTATAATGGGTTAGAGTGAAAGAAATGTTGGTTTGAAAAGAGTAGTCTGGGGTAATATATAGTGGAAATGTGATGCTGTAATTACATGCATATACATGGTACATTAATGTACTTACATTGTTGGATGCGAAGGGTATTCGTTTTTCGGTTGTTGATTTCAGTGATGTGCTTTCCTGTACTTGTTAAAGCAAGTTAGTGGGGATATGTGGTAATGGTGAAGTACTTTTAGTAAGCAAGGATCATATTTATAAAGGAAGGAGGAGTGGTAGGAAAAACAGTTAATATAATGGTGGACGGTTAAAAAGTGTTTGCTTTTAGGAGCATTTTCATGAAAACTTTTAAGAAATGCGTATGGGCAGTTATAGAAGCACTGTAACATTTTGGAAAAGAAAAGTTGGTGGAAAGGATTTCTAGTACACTTTTAAATGGCTGTTGTGTGGATGTTTAATATGTTAGGTGTATATGCATAGATGCATTCTAATCTGTAAGTGCTTATGTAGTCCTAGATTTTTTGTTTGCATTCTGGGAGTTGTAGCTCCACGTTTCCCATTGTGAAAGTTGGTGTACAAGTCGCAGAATGTAGAGACAAAAGTAGGACTGCATAAGCAGCTCAAGATTGGAATTGGTTATGTTAGGAAGCATACATGTACGGTAAATATATTAAACTAGCACACACTGAGTGTCAATTAAAAATGGGATACAAATCTATTTTATCTGTTTTTACTTACTTTTATGAAAAAGTGACACGGTGCTGCTGTAAATGAACATATTCATTTTTTTTACTTTCTTAAAAAGCTTCCAAAAAATATTTTGAAAAGCACAGCATTTTACATTTTTATTTGATATGCATGTCACAGTTTTGAATCTTGAAGTTCAGTCACGTTTTTTACTTTGCATTCTGGGACTTGTAGTTTGAGTTTTATAATGGGTGAAGTGGAATTGGAAGTGACAGAATGCAAAGGAAAAAAGAAACACTTAATGCGCACCTATACATTGGAATGTGTGATGTTGGAATGTATGCATGTGCTGCCAACATATTAAACTTACAGTCACTAAAATGTTCCACTTAAAAATGGTCTACAGATCTATTTTATCTGCTTTTCCTTTATTTTATGAAACAGTGACACAGTGCTACTTTGCATGCGCATATGCATTTGTTTACTTTCATCACAAGGATTGTAAATAGAAACATTTTAAAGTGCAGAGCATTGTAATTGGTTGCTGCTTTATAAGAGCAGGTCATGAATGCTGCAATGCATGGCATTTGCTACAGTGGTTAAAAAAGAGAATATGCTTATTGAGAAGTTTATTACAGGGTAAATATCAGGAGCCCTAGAAAAAATTATTTTAAATATAAGCATACCTGTACTATGTTTTGTTAGATGCAGATCTTGTTGAATCTGGAAATTGAAATCTTGGACAGTTGCACAGTAGTTTTCGATGCAGTTGTCTTTCACTACTAGGAGATATGTAGAGTTCAAGTGTATATTTGAAGTGTTGAAGTGAGATGACAGGGATAGGTGTAGAGGTTTTGGATGCAATTGGTGAATGGATGTGTGACTCTTTGAAAGCAGCCAATGATGGAGTGTTGAGAACATGAAAGTGGAAAGGGTATAAGGGCTGCCCCTGTGTTATGAGGTGCGCGCCCACTGTGGTAGTCCACGGATGGCACCTGCCACATTCAGGTCTTTTGAGGATGTCTGGCATGGAAAGGGGACTGTAGGGATTAGCCAATCAGGTTTGCTGGGTGTGGTATACAGGAATAGGTAGTAGGAGTTTTGTTTGCAGGAGTTCTAAGAGCAGTGACAATGGCTATGGCTATGTGTTTGAGGCAGCAATTGGTGTGGATTCTGGTGGACTCTTCAATACAGACATTGAAGGTGTATGCTGAAAAACATGGCATCCTGGGAAATATTGGATTGGCAGAAGTGAAAGTTGTCTGGCATGCAGTTTGTCGCTTAAACTTGGCAAGCTTGCATTCATTCTGTGAGAGTATGTCTCACTTTAAATGTCCAGACATTGTGGAGGGGACAAATTGGGGTTTGTAACACCAGTGTCTTTGCCAGTTATCCTGAAGGATGTCTTTAAAAGTCTAATGCAATTGTTGCCTGCTGCACAGATTATTTTTTCTAAAATGAATCAGAGGCGAATATAAGATGTCCAACAAACATTTTCAGTCCACAAATTGAAGAATCAAGGTTGTATCTGTTTTTTTGTTATATGCTCCAAGAATGTCATCTTTGAGAATGATAATATAAGTTGTGAATATTTTTCTTCAAGGTGGAGTTTACGTCACATATGTCGGAAATGCAATTTCCCTTTACAATCTTAGGAATGCATTGAAAAGGTTCCTGTAAGAACATTGTAAAGAAAGATGTAGAGTGTACAGTACTACTGTACATAAAAGCAAAAAAAGGAAACAAAATGTGTTTTTAACAAAACCAAAAAATAAAAAAGGTTATTTTCAGAGCCACCACCAAAGATTAAATAACTTAAATTGTTTTTAATTTCCCCCCACCCCTTTGAGTGGACGTGACATCCACAAACACGGTAGTCTGTGGATGGCACGTGCAACATCCGGGTCTGTCAAGGATGCCTGGCATGGAAAGGGGACTGTGGGATTAGCGAATGATGTGTTCTGTTTATGGTTTAAAGGAAGAGAGGGTAGTAGGTGTTTTGATTGTTTTGGCTAGTGCTAAAAAAAACTCCTGTGTGGATGGTGGGAGATTTTTTGGGTGAATAATCTGAAAAGGTACACTGAGGTGTGTGTCATCTCTGGTACTATTGGTTTGGAGGGAGTGGAGGATTGCTGGTATACAGTGTCTGGGCTAAACTGGGTGAGTTTACTATCATTTTGTAAGATTATGGCTCACGTTCAATGCCCACATATTATTGTTGTCCATTGTGGAGGAAATAGTTTGGGAGACCATACTACACTATAGTTGCAGGTTGCATTAAAATATATGTTGCAAGGTTGAATGGAACTATTTCCATGTGCAAAGGTTATTTTTTCAGAAATACATCCAAAGAAATTGTGTAGATGCCCAAATGTGTTTTGCGCACAACTTGAACAAGGTAGGCACCTTGTAAATAAAGGTGTATGTGCTTTTTTTAATGGTGTTTGTATAGCATCTTTTGAAAATGAAAACATCAAAGTGGATGGTGCAAACAATTTTTTGGGAGGGATGGAGTGAATTTTACTGATTTTGGGAATCAGATTTTTTTTGTAAATATTAAAAAAGCACTAAGAAGGTTTATGTGAAAAAGATGTACAGTGGATATGAAAATATTTGTAAGTAGTGTTAGAAATAAAAATCAGAAGCAAAAAAATCAAAACTCAAAAACCCAAAAAAGGGTCTTTTAACAGCCACCATTGTACAATGCATTGTGTAAATTAAGTGTAAACCTCCCCACTCGCTCTAATTGGATGTTCTGTCTGCGTACATTGTGGTAGTCAGCGGACAGCACATGACACATCCGGGTCTTGAAAGGTTGTCTGGCATGGTAAGGGGACTGTGGAGACTGCAGACTGTTGTGGTTTCTGCGGACATTGGAGGAGCAGCCAATAAGGTTTCTTGGGTGTGGTGTACAGGAAGAGGGGGTAGCATGATTTTTGTTAGTAGGAGTTGTGAGAAGATTGAAAATGGCCATAGTGATGTCTTTCAGCAGGCAGTGTGTGCCGAGCATTGTGGAATAGCCAGAAGTCTTGGATTCCCTGAATTGGAAGTGTTCTGGTATGGAATGAGAGGCATGAAGTGGGTGGACTTGCTCCCATTTTGTGCAAATATGGTTGAATAGAAACATCTGGTCATTATTATCGTTCATTGTGGAGGGAACAGTTTGGGGAATGTGATTGGAATTTCATTGCAGTTTGCAACGAAGCAGACATGCAGAATATTGAAGGAAATGCTCCCTAATTCCAAAATAATTCTTTCATGCATTTGCCAGAGATAGATGTGTATGCATTCCAGTTCATTTGGTCCGCAAATGGAAAAAGCGAGGCTCAATGTCAATAAAGCTCTGAGAGCTTTTATTCGAGATGTTGGCATGACATAATTTAATAATGAGAATATTAGATTTGAAAGGGACAACATTTTTCAGTGAGATGGAGTCAATCTAACTGATGTGGGTAATCAGACTTTTGTGGAAAACATTCAAAATGCTTTGAAGCAGTATTTGTGAAAGTGAGAAGAAATAATTAAATTCAGTGAAATGTTCTCTTCGTTCAGTTTGTAAAACCAAAAAAAGTCAAAAACACAAAAAAGGTTCTTTTATGAGCAACCCTTTTTGAATACAAAACAATTAAAATGATTTCAACTGACCCACGGCTGGAATTTATTTTAGATGTCCGCAACTACCATGTCTGTAGATTATGCAGGTTGCACATGTGCCTGTGACATTTTTTCTCACTTCTATTTTTATCTGTGAAAGGTGGCTCCTAAAGGAATTTTCTTTTCTTCAATGTTGTATTTTCTTTGACATTTACTCTCAGGAGAGGAGAGGTAGGGGAAGGAAGGGAGGAAGGGGCACCAACCACAGGGACGAAGTGGCAGGTGGAGAGAGAAAGATGTTGGGCAGGCCTTAATTAGTTAGGTGGCAGTGTTTCTCATGCTCTTTGACTGCAGCCTAGAAAGCATTCTGAAACTGCTCCCCCCTACAGATCAGTGCTTCACATTACATGCATAGCACTGTGACCCTCGAAAGGTAAGGGTCAACAGCATTCTGTATGGCCTGTGAAGTTGCTGCTGGGATCCCCTGCCCCAAAGAAGTATCCTTTGTGGTGACAGGGGCAGATGGAGATGATGGAGTGGAGGAAGTCAACCTGCTCTTACCCCTCGATTTAGTGTGGCGCCTCATAGAAGTAGTCCTGTAGGAATAAAAGCTAGGTTTTCCTTGACTGAGTACAAGTTTACACTCAGTACATCGAACCTTCCTTTCACCAGTCTTTGGGACATTTCCAATGGTCGTAATAAATTGCCACACGCAAAACTCCATCTGAGTACTGGTGACAGGACTTCCTACACTTCATCCTCTTCTTCCTCTAGATCCTTCTCTATGTATAACTGCGCCTGTTCCCCTCTCCAGGGTCCCCAGATAATCACGGTTGTGGTGGTGGAGGTGGCTGGGCAGAAGCAATGGCCATCAGAGATGCCATGGTCTCCAATATGCACAGCAGTGAAGAAGCAGGTGCTGTCCACAAAACAGATCTGCATAGCAGCAACTTGTAAACTGAAAGCAGGTTTTCTCTCCTGGATAGCCAGATTGAGAACAAGGAAAAGTAATGGGTGGGCCCCATCTGAGGAACTATCTGCAGACATTATTGCTGTCCGTGGACAACCAAGTCGCAAAAAAGACCTTAAAAACTTGTATAAAGTTGCCAGATCAACCTAGAATGGGTCTGGGAGCTATGCAAGGGTAAAGTCTGTGCTTGAAACACCCTAGATTGGCTGGAAAACCACTTTTAAACTGTCTGCGGCCACGGACACGGTTCATGGACACCACCGTCACGCCACACGGGTGCGGTCACATGATGACGGCTGGGGACTTCCATGGCCCCGACGGCCGTCCGGGACACCCTCTGGATGGGAATCGCAGAACGCATGCACTAGGTGTCAGTAGAACAGGCATCACATGAAAATGGACATGCCCGGACAGCGCACCTGTCCGGGGGCACCTCCATTATGAATGTGTACACCCTAGACAGTCGCACAGTCCATGGACCCATAATGAGAGTTTAGAGTTTAAATAAAAAATAGAAAATACCACACAACAATAAGCACAACATTTATAGTACAAAAAATATATTTATTCAAGAAAGGGATGGGGTATCGGAAATTGGAAACATAAATGGGAGAATCAGGAACGTTTGTACAATAATTATGAGGCGAGGAAGGGAGTGAGGTTTCATCAAAGGGTCTTTCATTTAAATGTTCTGCATTTGCTGGGGATGATTGCTGGGGACAAGGGGGGCAGGTGCAAGAAGGACACAGTGATAGGGAACATGTTTAATTACATGATTTTTCACATACTGTACAAGTTCTTTCAAATCATTGCTAAGTTCATCTAATTTGTTGGACAAGTTCATGATTTGATTAGTCAGTTGGGGATAGGGCTCCTGTTTGTGATTCTGGGGAAGGGTATGATAAAATGGCTGTTCATTGCAGGTTAAAAGTCCCATTGTGTTACTTCTTGGCATGTCAGCCCTGGCATGTCAACAGCGTGGTAGGAGGCAATTTCATATAATTTCCAGCATGTCATGGTTTTCGTGAAATTGCACAACCGCCAAAGAGGAATTTCTTGTCTGATTAAGAAAGTAGTATTTTGTACCACAACTTCCATCAGCCCTAGCCAGCATAAACAATGGTGAGGGATTATGGGAGTTGTATTACAAAACATCTGGAGAGCCGCAGGTTGCAGAGCCCTGCCTTATATGTTCAGCTGAGAAGTGGGATATTTCCATTCAGAGTAGTTGTTGGAATAGAAATGAACACAGCATTTAAGCACAATACAGAAGTGGGCATCGCACCCCCCGATTGCTTTTTGCAATAGTGAACCCCCTAAAATCTATCAAATGCAAAGGGACGAAAGTCGCAAGTCGAGAGTCTTTTCTCCTGGGGGAGGGTGGACTGCTTTCCTGGTACACCAATATCAAAGAAAAAGGCCCCATTCAATGTCTATATTTTTCTTTATTTCTTTTAGGGTGCACGTGCAATGAGCTGGGCACACTCCCCTCCCACTGCACTGCTGAGAGCTGCTATTGTGACCGCACAACTGGGCACTGCCCCTGCAGGGCCAACGTTGTGGGAAAGAACTGCGACCAATGCGCCCCCAACTTCTGGAACTTCGGGGGCATCCTTGGGTGCGAGGCATGTTCCTGCAACCCCACCCACTCCCTCCGGAGAGACTGCAACACGGTGAGTACAGGGAGGAGGTTGGTTAACGCGTGTTATTGTGATTTAAGACACAGAGGCACTACCTGAGATCAAGAACCAGAAAATGTTTTCATGCCCACCTGCAGGCCTGCGCCATACATGCCAGCATGCACCATTTCATTCTGCAGTTGTTGGCCCAATACTTGTTTTAACTTTGCATTGTGGGACTTGTAGTCGTGGGTTCTAGAAGGCAAAGGTGAAACTGTGACTGAACTAGTATTTCCTGAGTGGAATGGGGCACGCTGGCATGAATGCACTTTGTGTAGGAGGCAAAGCCAGAAAATAAAAAATGTATTGCTATGTGTTTAGTGGGCACGACAAGGGACATTACAAAATAAATAATATACAGATATACAGCCGAACGCACATGATAATCCAACAAGTTAAAGTGAATCTTATTTAAGGAAATGCTTAATTTGTTTTGAATGTTCTGTAGGTTTCTCCTTTTTATAGGCAGTAACCTTAACTCTTTCTAAAACTAGTTTTTCACTATAGTTTTATATATATATATATATATATATATATATATATATATATATATATATATATATATATATATAAATAACTGTACAAAAAATAAATGAATTTAAATGTCCATGGGCCTCATTCCGAGTTTGGTGGTGTAAGTGAAAAGTGGTGGTAATTCACAATTTTTTCTGTACCGCCAAATGTTTATGTTTTGGCTGATTTACCGCTGGCGGAATAAGCGCAGAGTAAATGTGCAGATTTGTGGAGGAGAAGTGGCAGACAGACTTCCAGCTTGTTGCAGGAGGTTCATCCTCCACTTTACTTCCAGAAATCCACAGTTTTACCACACAGTAATCCCACTGGCAGTAAATCTGTCAAAAATCCCCATGGAGTTCTATAGACTCCAAAAATGGCGATTCACACTGCCTACCACCACTTGTAATCCTGTGATTATCTTCCAGGACCAAGTGGTGGTAACGGTAATCATGTTTGGCAGTAATTTGGTAGATTTTTCACCGAATTACCACCAAACTCATAATGAAGCCCAACTATTTACACTTACATATTGGATATTATTGACCCAGAGGGAAGTCAATATTGCCTAACAGGCATAATATTGAGAAAGGGGGGGCAATATTGACACCCTGTGGAAATATTACACGTACACCAAAATTGCAATGTCTGTTCTACGATAGCCTGGAAGTTTTTCTCGAAATCTGAAATAAAGTGTACCAGTTCTTGGCAGTCATTTTTATTTGGACAAGAGAATCTTGACGAAGGGACACTGCTGTCTTAAGGACTATTTTGGTGCTGTTAATCTATGTTTCTAATATGTTAGCCATGTCTACGCTAATCAGGTTAGGAAAGTGAATATTTTGTCTCACTAGTCACAGCAGCTACAGGACTCCCTTTGGTTCCTGTGAGGAGATGGATGTATTTTCAGAGATAAAGCCCAGCATGTCTTCCTTTCCACTCATTACTGAGGTGCGCACGGCTCATAACCACTATCAGTGCTTAATTTGTGAGGGTTTTCCCCATGGTTCAGCCCCGGCACTTATTTCTGAGCACCGGAACTTATTTTCTCAGACTCAGTCTGATTATGATTTAACAACTTTATTATTTTATCTCTCCTTCAGTAGTTGTCACACAACTAGTTGTCTCGGGAGGATAGCTCAGGGGCAATGTGCTCGCCTTGGCAGCAAGACGACACAGATCAACACAGGTTCGATCCCTGGCTCCACGCTTAAAAGCCACTGGGTATTAAGCTTGTTATAAATAACCAATTAATTCAACAAGTAACAACACTCTTCACTGGGCACAGTCTCTTCGTCCTTATCCGGCTCATTGTGATACATGAACCAGATAACCCAAGTGGGCAGTGCAGTGCTAGTTATCCATTTTCATGGTTAACAATGAGTTGGAAGGTGTCAATGCAGTTTGCTTGCAGTGGCCATGCCCACACAATGCTCCCGTCATCCTACATAACACTGGTGCAGTCCCACTACTGTAATAACCAGCAACACTACCAGAACACTGCGGGATGGCAAGAAGAGGACAGTCACCAGCCAGCAGCGCAAACACAGGGGGGTAAGCCAGGGCGACGGCCACTGCCTAAGAGGAGTGTCTGTCACAAGTGCCAACCTAAAGACAAACATTTTGCTGAAGTGTTTGACAGGCATGTTCATCAGTTCAGCTGTTTCCCTGCATTTGGTAATCAGTTTACCATTGGGAGAAAGCACGTTTGCTCTTTTTGTTGTGGATAGAGGGTCACAATGTTCCGCTTGCCGCCTATAGAATCCAAGCAAAATGTTAACAAGAATGATTTGTTTGAAGGAAGCACTCACACATTAGTCTTCTTAAACTGGTATGTTATGTTATTTTATGTCGAGTGGTATCTGTAAATTGCACATCTCCCATTGGTAGCCAATGGGAGTTGCAGCTTTAATCCTAAACATGCTGTCACTCTGGGGAACAGAGGTGGGTGGTGGCAACATCGGGCCAAGAGTTTCCCACCACAATGCTTCCCAGGTGTGCTAGACAATATTTGGGCCTTAGAACTTATTTTTTGACAAATTAAGACTGGCCAGGATTGCGCAAGAGTGAAAACGCTGTCTCGGGATGATAGTTTATGAGCAACGTGCTCACCTTGGAAGCAAGACAACAAGGAGCAGCACAGGTCTGATCCCCGGGTCCGCGCTTAGCAACCTCTGGGTATTAAGCGTGTTATAAATAACCTATCATATCATATCCTTTCATACTCTATGTGACAGGCTCCCCTCAGCCGGCATCTTATTCCAGGTTTGAGGAGTGGGGAGACTTAGCAACAGCTATAGAAGGCCTGGTATTGACCACTCCTACAATGGTAGTGAGGAACAGGAAGTAAGGGTGGTCTTCCTTCCTTAACACAAGAGCAGCAGGAGTTAATTTCCAATTCTAAGGCTGCATCGTTTAGAACATTGCACATGTGACCTCTGTAAGAAGGTTGGACATAGTACAGGTTGTGTGTGTGTGTGTGTGTGTGTGTGGTCAGCCTATTGCATAGCACGTGGGGACACAATGCAACCTTTCCTTTTTCCTATTGGGCCCCGTGTCACCCAGCCACAGTGAATGGTCCCATGATCTCGTCATTGCTTTGTCGATAGGCAGGTTCTGTGTAAACCAGCATTTATTTATTTATTTTATTTATTGTGCTCTTGTAAGGCGCTTAGACATCGAGCACCAGCCACACACTTCAGAAATCGAGCATATAAATATCACTGCAGGAATTCTGGACAAAGAAATACAAATTCACCTCTGTGTTGCTTCATCTGCATTTGGAAGACATTAAGACATTAATAAAATAATGTAATATTAGAGCAATGAATTCAAGGCATTGAACTGTCACCAAACGACCAATGAAAAAACAGGGCATTTGCGCCTAAAACTACTGGACAGGTGCGTTATAAATGTCACATCATATCATTCCAAGTTGATTTCATAGTGACCAACTGCATTGAAATGAATTTATTGTAAAACGTTATAACTGTAGAACTTTACAAAACAAATTTAAAAATTTGAGTGCAGCTAATAATTGCTTGCCATACTCCACCGGACGTTCCACACTCTGGAATCTAAGTATTGATGCTTGCGAAAGAAAGAGCAAAATAGTAATTTAACAAAATCAGGAAAATACTTCATAATGAATGAAAAGAAGAAGCTTGACTGGAGATGGAAGCGAGAAAGAAATAACAAATGAAGGAGGGAATCTACAAAAGAAGGAGAACAAAATAAAGAGTGGAGGAAAGAGCAAATGAAAGAGCAAAGGAGCAGATGAAAGGGCAAAAGAGCAAGAAAAATACAGAAATATTAAACACGAATGAAAGAGAAATAATGAAAAAAGAGATCAAAAATATCAAAAGAATGAGCAAGTAAAGAGTGGGAGATAGCAAATGAAAGAGAAAAAAAGGAGAGTTCAACAGGCAAAGAGAAAAATAAAGTGTGAGAGGTGATAAAGCAAAGGGGAGGTAACGAAAGAGCAGAAGAGCAAAAGAAGGCGCAAAGAAAAAAGAGTGAAATACTAAAAAGAAAGAGAAAAGGTGAAATGAGCAAAAGAAATAGTAAATGAAAGAAAGAAAATACTAAATAAAGAGAAAGAATAAAAGAAGAGATTGTAAAATATTGGACTAAAGAAACAGAGCAAAATAAAGAGCAAATGAAAGTGTGAAAGGACAAAAGAAAGAGTAAACGTGGGTAATGAGCGTTATAAAGGGTGAATACATGAAAGAGAAAAAGAGACCGAGCGAAAGATGAAAAGAGAAAAGGAACACACAATAGCAAAGGAAAGTGTGAAAAAGTAAAAGCAGAAGCCCAAGAAAGAAAGAGGAAGGCCATTGCAATGCACAGTGCAGCAGCATGTGAGCATGTAGGAGAAGTGGTGCATGGCTAGGAAGCTCCACTGCAGGCAGGATGGCACTTGGAAGCATGCATCCTGCACTCTGCAGCAGGCTTCAGATAGCATTGGGCAGACTGTTTCTCTCTCTTTGATCTATTTGCAAGATTAGAGCGCGTGTGCTTTGCTGCTGTTCTCTGAGGTGGTACTGGTGGTTACTGTACTGTTTCTCCTTACGCCATCTCTCCGGAAAGCGCATGCAGCGCCAGTGCACTTGAAAGTGCATTAGGCCTTTGGGACATCTGTCCTTTTCTATTACCTTCAAAAAGTGGAGCTCAAACGGTTTGGTGACGTAGCACTGCACAAATAAATAAATAGAATAAATGAAATACATAGATATAATACTATTGACCATTTCTGTAGGGCATGAAGCAAGCTGAATTGCCCGTAGGTTCTTTAAGATAAGCTGTTATTTTTCCAGAGTTATATAGTCCTGTTTGTACCCATTGCAAGGAACTCTGAAGTGTACTGGTCTGAGCGGGACATGCCAAGAGTCCATTTCGTGTGCCCACAGAGTTCACACAGGCTTCTAGGCGCTACGTTCATTGTACGACATGAGTCCATTTCTACCTCACCCCATACAGAGCCGGTCTATTGTGCACTGGGAGCTACATAATTGATTGATTTACCAGCTTTGTCGTTTGCTGCTCCCCCCTTCCCTCCCATGCCTCTCAGGGATTGGGTACTATGCATCTGAATTGGTCGTTGGAGAATTGATCGCAATTTGTTTTGCACAATTTGCTGCATGTATGGGGGAGGGGTTGATTTAGGGATATAATTAATGTAAAGGGGTTAACAGGGGAATGTAGGGGTCTCCACCCGCATGTATATGCAAGAAAATGTACCTGTAAAAAAAAACGCCTCTTATAGTGACATCCCCTAAACCTCCACTCCTTTCCTTCTGCCACTCACCCTCATATTCAATCACTAAATCTGGGGGACACCCCGGGGATGCCCCACCTCCACCCTCCACTCACCATTCCAGTCGCCATACTCCCTACTCGCAATTTACCTCACTCCTCCTCCACTGGCCAGCCCCATTCTGTCCCCTTTCACTCTCTATGTATTCCAGAGAGCACATGATTACAGGCAAAACAATCTCTGAGAGGCACATGGTATGGAATGGTCCTCATCTGCCTGGGCTATTTAAGACATATGTTTTATTTCATTAAATGACTACTCAAGACCCCAGGAAGTCTGATCTAGGGTTGTCCAACTCCAGGCCACGAGACCCGGGATCCTGAGGGGTTTTCAGGATATCCGTCATTAATATTCATGAGGAAAAATGTGCATACATTTGAATCATTGTAGGCAAATTTATCTCATGAATATTAATGAGGGGTATCCTGAAAATCCGATATGGATTCAATTAACCCATATCCATCAGTCTGCAGCCGAGAAAAGATTTTAGATTTGGGATAGAGAGGTTTCATTGCAGTGGAATTCGTCAAATTCTTGTTGCCGAATTTGGCTGCAATTATATGTGGGGGGAGTGGGTAAAGGTAATCATTAAGGTGAGGCAAAGTCATGGGGGTGTTGCAGGAGAGCTCCCCCCCGCATATGTGAGCGACCAAATGGAACAAAAGAAAATAATATTTGAAGAAATCGAATTCAACAAAATAAACTCAATGAAATGACACAGAACCTTAGATTCATTGCTGTGAGTTTTGTGTTTTTTTTTTAAGTGAATTAGAATCTGCATGTCTTCAGGAGAGGTTTATAATTATATATGGGAAGAAGCAATTGAGATGGCCAAAGGGCGAAACTTATAAATTAAAAATTAGCGGTGTCAAGGCAGATCCCTAAGGAGCACGGTCTAGATTGGGTTTCAACCCGAGGGAGGGCCACTGGCAGTGTGCTTCCATTCACAAATTAACAGCTCCACTGCCAGGCCATATCTGACGTACCACAGTATTGTAGTCAGTTGACACATATCTTTTGTGTTACCTTTTTCTAGACCTACCAGGGCCAAAGAGGCCCCTTCATCTACCAATTGCAAAGGTTTGTCCAATACACTTACCAGTACTATTTCTGTTCCCTTAGCATGTCTAATCAGAGCTCCGTGCTGGAAACCTTCTGACAGGACTGCACACCTTGTCCGCTTCATGACTGTTAAGTTCTTATGTGAAGCTCCGCCCATTGCAGCTCAGTGGCTAAATCTCTTGTCCATCATTGGTTTCTCCTTTCTGTAGTTCACAGGACAGTGTCACTGCCGCCCAGGGTTTGGAGGTCGAGTGTGCGCCCACTGTCAGGAGAACTACTGGGGCGATCCGGAGCGAGCATGCCAAGGTAAGTCTGATTTCACAAGGACCTTTGGAAAAGGCCAAAGCTGGATTGCTTTTGTGTGTCTTGTAAATATTTGAACAGGTAACTACAACTGGTATGTTGAACAATAAAAATGCATTGTAGTGCTAGAATACTCAAAGATTTTGTTGATGAAGAAGGTGTTGATGGCAGTAGATTTTTCGATCGAGTGTGGTATGACAGGGTTGGCCGGGTTGGGTAGTGGGTTGATGCACTGCTTGACCACTTTGAAGAGGGTGTTGCTTTTGTTGTCAGCTTCTGCTGTGGTGTCCTGATAGTAGGCGGCCTTGGCTTTGTTGATTAGTTGCTCTGAGTTCCTTGAGGGCCACCAGGTCGGATGAGATCCTGGAGCGGCGCCAGGCTCCCTCTTGTTTCCTGATGACTCTTTTACTGAGGTTGAGTTCTTGCGTGTACCAGGGTGCTGGTGGTTTTGGTTTTGCAAGAGTGTTGTTTCAGAGGCGTGTATCTATCAATGGAGGCTGAGAGGGTGGCGTTCAGTGCTACCAGTCGAGAGTCACCGTTTGGTTGGGGGTGTTTGGTCCATGTGAAGTGAGGTTGGCTTGGTCTTCCATGAGGTCTTCCACCGAGATGTTCTTGAAGTTCATTGAAAGCATGAGAGTTTCTATAATGGGAAGATCAATGCTGACAGGGGGATATTTGATCCATTCTTGCATTTCCATCTCACCTGTGGCTGGGCTGCCTGGCAGATGAGATGGAGGGGTAATTTAATCAGATCTGCCACAGATCAAAGCACATCCCATTGTGAATCAGGATATGCTGTTGTCTGTGGCAAACCCACTCATGCCCACCATTTACATGTGGCCTCACTCACAAATGTCAATCCGCCTGCACAAAAGAGTTTAGCGCAGGCTTGAATCAGCCCAGCCGCAGAAAGCAGAACATGTGGACTCCACTTGATTGAGAAAGAGAGGAGGATTGGTTGGTCAGATTATCCGCAATCCTAGCCCATCCCCCTTTCCTACCACCTGACTGTAACCCTTTATCCTTTGAATACACTGATGTGTAACAACAAATATCAAAATCAAACAAGAGAGATCGAGTTACTTTGACAAAACTGTAATTTCTAGAGACATGTAAGACAGACTAATGAGATCTCTGCTCGTGGGCTCACGTTGGACTTCCTCTGGTTGGGATGGATGACATTTCTCCTCTGTTGTATGTCTCTCAGCCTGTAACTGCGACAGCCATGGCTCCGAAATACCGCAGTGTGACCGCCTCACTGGCCGCTGTCTGTGCCATGAAGGATTCACGGGGCAACGCTGTGACCAGTGCGACCGAGGCTTCCAGGACAACTTCCCCACCTGCACCGCCTGCCACCCTTGCTTTGCCCAGTGGGACGCAATAGTCTCTGAGCTGGTGAAACAGCTGCACCTGCTGAAGGAGAAGGCGGCCGCACTGCTGGCAGGCGGTCCTGCTCCAGAAATCAGCAACAGCCGCATCAGGGATCTGGAGGACAAGCTTAGGAGGGTCCAGCAGTTCATTGGTGACGGCCGCCCCCTCGGGACTCAGGCGTTGCACCAGATGACAAAACTGCTGGCCGACATAAGGCAAGTTGGTTGGATATGAATTATGATTTTGATGGATAAACGTTACTGGGAAAATGTAAATACCCTGTAAACATAACTGTGATATATGTTCTCATAGAAAATGTTTGTTCTGTAAAGCATTAACTCACTAAAGTCTTGTAATTCTATAGATGGTGTAAATATTAATTAATTCAGTGTTACTCATTTTATTGACCTGAGTGAGTGAGGGTGTTTACACTGTTGCACTTATATACTGAGACAGAATGAAACAGTGGTGTGTTTTTGTGTAGTACTTCATATTGGTGTTATGAGAAGTCCTCAATTAGGAAGATGAGACACAGGGAGTTGAAGTAATTTTCCTAGGAATCCAGAATTTTGACCAAGTGGGCAACCTGGTATTAGCACCCAAGTCTCCTGCTCCCAAAGTCTAGTCACCAACTAGATAACATCTCCTCTCTCTAAAGGTCCGACTTCGACTTCCTCATCATTGACTATGCTAGCGAGGGCTGATGGGAATTTGTAGTCTGAAACAAATTGAGCACCAAAGAAGGAACTGATGACTCTGGCTTTCAGCTATTCCAAACATTTGGCCTATAGGCTCCCACAGAAGTCATCATGCTGCATCAATAACCATTGAACTATTTTACCAAATATGTAAGCTATCTCAGTATGGATAATTATATAAATATCTATGCCGAAGGTTGATCGTGATTTCACGCATACATACACTGTTCAATGAAATGAGGTGTTTCTATAGAGTGATGTCCATTATGGCCTGATTTGACCGTGTGGAGTTGTCCAGGAGGTAGCAAATAAGAGATTTCTTAAAGTTGTTGTCCTTCTATAAAGCCTAACTTTATCCCCCTTGACTGACCAGGAAAGACATGTCCCAGCTGTCCGATCAACTCCAAGCCCTGGAGACACAGCTGACTGGTACAGCGTCGGAGGACCGATCACAGAGGGGCCGGTTGGATGTATTGACGGGAGATGTTCGAATGCTCAACGCAGCCGTGTCCAACCTGAGGAAGCAACTGGAGGCGATCCTGGCATCTGGATTTAACGGTAGATCTGAGTAATTTTGGATCAAGAGCTTTATGTGCACGTGACATTGGGTTACAGTGGGGGATGTTTTCCAGTGTTTTGCTTGCTTGATCGATGAGCTTCAGACAAGCTGGACATAATTATCATCAACATCTTGTTGTTTCAGATCAATCAATAAGATTTTATTCAATCAAGAAAACATGAGCAAAAAATTGAAAACACTGTCATCAATACAACTTAATAACAAAAACTCACCATTTGCGAAGCAATCCATTTTCAATATAAACAATAAGACAATTAAAACTCCTCATAAAATTGCATAATACCTAAACAAATAAAACATACATCAAAATAGTTGAGAAACAACTGATACTAAAAAAGACTCTATCGATCCACCAATTTCAATTCCGTAAAAAACTAAAACAAATATACTATACAAATCTAACATATATCGGTAGACGCTAGAGGTTGTGCCGCGTTCTCATAGTGTCTTCTCGACTTCCATTCCCTACCCAGAAAATTGCCCACAGCCAGTGGATCACATGGGATCCACTGTACAGGGGGCAGAAGAGCAAGACCTTTAACATGATTATAAAAGATGCTCGTCACCCCGTGTTTGACCCCAGGTAAGACCTAATTTCACACAATTTTGAACCGTAAAAAGCAAGGGATTGGTCCTGGGAATGATTTCTGTAAATGTCCTGTTCACTTGCTAGATCGGAGGACCTGGCCTACTCCCATTACATTTATTAACCTTTTTCCAGTACTCCAAAATGAGCACTAGGCAAATGGTTAGGAGGTGCAGTGTAAGCAATTTATTGCATTTATTTTTAAATGACCCATGATATATTTTGTGGTATGCTGTGGGGGGGAGGCAAAATAAAAGGTAGATTTATCAGTATTCAAAAGTGAGAGGGAATAGTCTGTTTCAGCTAACAGTCCCACCCAATAGTCGTCCCTGATAGTTCATCTGCAGTTCCTAGCGTCTGAGCGATGAATTGTGGGTATGCAAATTAGCTCAAAGGTATACATTTTCCTTATAGGGCAGTACTATTTTATAGATCGATTTTTCAAACCAAGACAAAGAGCGCTCAAGGCTGCAGACCACCACAAACACGTTACACCCGCATTAGGGATATCCATCTTGGTGTAACTTCATGTCCTTATAATTGGAGCACTGAGTGATATTCAAAAGGAAATCCCACAATTCTTGCAGTACCGCTGAATTTCAATATGTGTTCTTATTGCCCAACCCTGCATCAGCACCAGGGGCGGGGGGGAGCAGCCAATCAGGTTCCATGAAACATTGGCTGAAATCGGTAATTTCAGCTTGCGTTCCATCTAACCTGCAGGCGGCCTCCCGACTGCAGGCCGCCAATTTACCCCCACCCTTTTTTTTGTTTTACTTTTCAAAAACCCCTTCCCCAGTCTCACTTACCTGATTGTTGCAGCTGCCCTCCTCGCTTTCCCGGCCGTCATAGTAATAGAAGAGGGGTTCTGTAAGGAGCCCCGCCTCTACAACGATGGTGGCCATTTTGGTTACATATTTTCATTCATTGAATGGTGCGCAAGCGGTGTCCTGTTCATATGAAAGAAAATACTTCTTTTCTAGCACCTCGCGTTACCGCTTTGATAACCCGGAGTGCTAATGGCGTTAACACCCCGTTCCAAGTGCCGGAACAGGGGTCACGGCCGTAGCCCTGGTTAACTGCCCTTGATTCGCTTGGGCCGTTAACTCGTGCTGCCGGGCTGTTACCCACCATTCCAGCCCTTGGAACGGGGTGCTAACGCCAAATGAAAGCTCCTCATATTTTAGAAAAAAATGTAGGCACTCATTATGAGTCAGCCAATAATGGTAAAAGCTGGCAGTATTAAAACAACGGCAATGTTCACTGCCTACATAATCCTAGGGAATTAAGCATGCAGGAAATGCAACATAAATTTGAGGTTAAATACTGCCAATAAAATCCTCAAATTTTTACCTCCGCCTTTCAAATCTTACACTCCCCACCCTAGAAGTAAAAAACAGTTTTTATGCTTAATGTAAAGGGATGTGTTAGAGCACACTTTCAAATCAAAGGACAAGCATTTGCGAGGGGAACACCCAAAGCAGTTGAAAAAGTGCTAATCTCTGCCGCTCACCTCCTCTGCACGGCTGCCGTGTAATGCTCAGAAGGGTCAATGCTGATCCTTCGATGCTTTGTTTTACTGTGTGTAGTGTCACAATGCTCCGCTACTATACCCGATCCTTTTCCATCATCGATACAGAGAGGGACACGCATTAAAAAAAAAAGAAAACACACACAGTAGCATTTAGCTTTTCCCGAAAAACTATGCACTGTATTTTCGCAAATCCACGTACTTGACCGGTGATAGGTCAGTAAAGTCTGAATCGCTCAGAAACTATTAGATAATCGCAGTCAAATCGGCAAATTTTACAATCAGACCCGTAACAGAAAAGTGCATCTTAATTCATGTCAATCGATACCTTCCCTTGTTCAAAGTCAGTTATTGGCGCGGAGAGACAAGTGAGAACAGGCACGATTGGCTCATGACTGTTGGCTGGGCCATGATAGCCACATTTAGCAACTAAACCGGCATCTTTCTACCCGTTACCATCCAGAGTCATGCACCAGCATCATGAAGTACTACCTGCAGTCCAACGAGGCCTGGAGGCTGGCCAACAACTCCGTCCTGGGGCCCCATAGCCCGGTAGGTCAGTCCAAGACCACCCGCCACGAGATGGAGCGCCTGATGAACGGAAATCTGGATTCATTCAGGAGGAACTCAACAGCTCAGCGGAGGTCACTGAAGGAACTGCAGAAGAAGGTCCAAGGACTGAATGTCTTCCACATCAACGAGAAGGTAGGGCGGATCTCGCGACCGCGTCCTGCAAGGGAGGGTGGGATGTGTACTTCCAGCTTTGTGTGTCTGGTACGGCAAGTAAATCGGTGACAGAATGAATGTGGGTTCGTTCATAATGTTCCTATGAGGTGAGTGCTCACTGTGCTCATACATCACACCCATTTCCGAACCCACAGTGAAGCACTCCCCATATAGCTAGACAGGTGTGCCGATGCATGGATGCATGCCTATTGATTACAGATTAATACATATCTGCCGACAGATTCCTTTCCATTCAGGTGAAGGCAGTGCTGTATGTTCCTGCATTATATATCATCTATCGTGTAGCACTCTATAAGAATTAAAAATAAATAAATAAATACCTGTCACATTTGACACATAAGTAGAGACTGATGGGTCAACATGAGCTCAACCTCCAGGGAAATAGAATGAGATGGTGCCAGGACAGGATTCAAAACCTCAATGAGCCCATTGTCGCAGGTCGGCTTATCTTAAGGTATCATGAGGAGATAACCGGCTATATGATTCTGGAGAGATCAACTCAACTAGCGTATTCTTTTGGCAACCATTCTATTAAACTGATGAAAAAATCTCCTAATGCTAGCCGCAGAAAATGTCTGATTATTACATTGCCAAAGAAAAAGGGAGCCAAAGAAGGAATACACATGCTACCTTCGGAGGTTCATCCAAGGATTGGCATCCCAAGGAATTTATTATCAATAAACCTGCAAACTCTCCTTCACCTCAGGAGCCTTCCCCTCCCCTCTGAAACACTCTCTTGTGCACCTTCTTGCCGAGCAAACTGTTGCCCGATCTCTATCACTCCCTTCCTGTACAAACTCCTGGAAAGGCTGGCCCTCTCCCAGCTTAATCTTCACACCGATTCTGTTGGCTGTCTCTACGACAACCAGTCTGGCTTTAGAGCTGCCAAAAGCACAGAAACTGCTCTCTGGAACATCAGTGAGGATCTGCTCTCCAAACTTGACTCTATCATCCCCTCTTTCCTCATCCTACTCGATCTCTCTTCTACCTTTGACACGGTCAACCATACCATCATGCTCAACTGGCTCTACGACAACCTGAATATCACTTATCAGGCAATGGCCTGGCTGACCTCTTTCCTCTCTGATCGACCCTCCCAGGTCCAACTTGGGTCTTTCCTTTCCTCTATCTCCTTCTCTACCTGTGGTGTTCCCCAGGTGTCTAACCTTTCACCCTGGCTTTTCATCCAATACCTAACAACTCTCACCCATCGCATTGCCGTTTTCTGCTCCAATTTGCAGTGCTATGCGGATGACAGTAAAATCATTTTCAGGCTTCCCTTGGCCACCTCTTCTCCTTCTCTCTTCTCTGATTGCCTTTGTGCTATTCAGCATTGATGTGCCGCTAATTATCTCTGACTGAATGCCAGCAAGACTTGGATCCTCCTCATCGGCACACCCTCAGCCTCCTTTCCTGTCACCATCTCGCCGGCCACGCTTGGCCCTCCCCCTCTCCCCATCTGCAAGGATAAGAACCTCTGAGTCATCTTCAACTCCACACTTTCCTTTTCCTGCCACATCTCGGATGTCTCTAAAAAGTCAAACTTCCAACTGCACCTCCTCAGAGGTATTCTGCCTTTCCTCTCCTTCCCCTAGAAACTCACTGTCTCTCAAGCCCTGGTTCTCTCTAGGTTGGATTACTGCAACAGCCTCTTTCTAAATTTACCTGCTTCTACTCTCCACCCTGTGCAACACTTTCAGAACAAGACTGCAAGTCTTGTCCTTAGCCTCAAGCCCTGAGATTGTATCTCTCCAGCCCTGAAATCTCTTTATTGGCTCAGAGTGGCTATAAGGATTACATTCAAGACCCTTTGCTTTGTCCACATGCGTTTCTGGGGCCTGGGTCCAAAATACCTTCAACTTTCCCTCCGTAAACACCTTCCCTCTCGAGCTCTTTGCTCCTCCACCTCCATCTCCCTCAGGGTCAGTCATTTCTCAAAGAAACAAGCTGGTGGTAGATCTCTGTCTTCAGCTGGGGCCTCCCTCTGGAACAGCCTCCCTGCCACTCTCAAGCTTGGGGAGAACCATCTCCGGTTCCAGAAGCACCTCAAGACATTCCTCTTTTCTTCTGCATTCATTTCTCTTCACCCCTGTTGATCTGTTCGGCGTGGTGCACCTTGTCACCCTCAGATTTCAGGCTCAGATACTTTGTTCACCCTGCCACGCACCCTCATTTCCTCCTGGCAACCCTTGCACTTGGGTCTGTATCTGTAGCCCTTTACTGCACTTATCAGACACCCACTGTCTGCACCTTAAACCTAGCACTTGCCCTGACTGACTGCACTACCACTTTGTTGTTATTACTTTCTCTTGCTTAGCACTTTCCACTTTCCCCCTCCCTCCTGCACTTCCCCCTTCTGTCTCCTCTGCACTTGCACGTTCTCAATGTCATTGGGCCTAGTAAGATTGTTGTTATTGTTCTCCCTTGTTCCCTTCCCTTGCCTCGTTGCGCTCTAAAACACTTGCGTATGAGCGCGATATAAATAAAATATCAATATCAATAATTTAAAAACGAAATACAAAAACTGGCTCAAATCGATATATTTCGTGCAGTGGCAATCTATATATAATACCCTGTGTAGTAATGATAGCCAGGAATTTTGGAATCTGATCCCATTGCTCAATAGAAGGTGCCTTCATGCGCTACACTCTACAGATGGACCCGGCCCAGATGGGCTGACCAATAAGGTTATAAAGGAGCAACCCTAGGTTGTGGGCCAGACTAATAATTATAATTATTTAACTCTGTAATTGTACCCGAATCTTGGAAGATATCCTTTATAAGTTCTGTTCATAAAAAGGACAGTGGACTGACCCTAACAATTATCACCTATTCTTAATGCAGGATGTAATTGGCAAAGTATGTAGTAGTCTCATCTTTCGCGAAATTGGATATTGGGCATAGAGTAGGCAATTATTACTTCCTCATCGAACGGGCTTTCGACCTGGACACAGTACATTATACAATATTTGGACTCTGCTTGAGCCGCAATGTCTTTGGCATTTGTTGATTATATAGCAGCCTTTGACATGGTTAGTAGGGAACTACTGTGGGAGAAACTGAGCTCCTGGGGGTGTCCGGCTCATCTACTTGCGTTCTTCTAGCAATGGTACGGTGAAACGTCAGTCAAAGTTCGATTAAATCATGCAGGGGAACTTTCAGATTCCAGCAGTACGAATAATTGATTGAAACAGGGGTGTGTATTGGCACCCCTTTTATTTAATCTCTATTTTACGGATTTGGACCAAGCTCTGAAATTAGTTAACCTTTTCCCTCACAAAATTGATCGAACCCATATTTTCTGGCTAGGTTACGCTGGCGATATAATCATATTAGATCACACACCTATTCGTCTTCAGTGGCCTCTCCATGTATTAGCTGGTTATTCTAAGCATACCCATCTCGAAATAAACCATGCCAAAACCAAAATCATCGCTATTGGACGGTGACACTGTTCTAATAATTTTGTATGGACATTTGGCATACAAAGGCTGCAGTCAGTGGAATCAGTCAGTCACGATTCTCAGAAGCAATTTACTGAAATGGGGGCTAGTAGTAGACCTAAAGTGTTAACAGATATTGCCAATGTCTGCTTTAAGTTCCAGGAGGAGATCTATTGGACTATGATTCCTGGGTAATCAAGAAGGAAATTCGCAAGAAGGCACATGAATGGGATTGGTCCACGAATATTGCTAATTTAACTACCATAATTAGAGGGTGGGGGGACTAGGCCTCCTCGCAATGAGGAGGCTCAGAAAGGGGTCTTTACCACACAGTAAAGACCCTATTCCATGTCTCCTCAGAGCGGGAGGCTGCCATCTTCCCTCACCGAGAATCAGGTATGTGCACTCCCTTGCGCCGCCGCTTCCCCCATCCGCCCGCCTCTATACCCCGTATCCACATATTAAGGCTCTTCCCACTTACCTTGTACTTCCTTGTCCCTCTCCGGCGCGAGAACAGTAATGTTGCCGGCGCATATCCCACTCTCGAATGGCAGCCATAGAAAGGGAGAGGGACTACGTGTTGTTCCCTCTGCCCAATCCATTGCGGATATCTTTTTTCATAGTTTTATTGTGAGCTGAGAAACGTCAAACACGCCGTTTCTCAAACACTGTTAGCATCCGGGTACAATGTGCCGTGGTACTAATAGCAATATAAACCGTGTGCCCCCCTGCCCAGGTTATATTGCTTAATTAGTATGTCGGAATACTCAATGCTTTCATTCAAGTATCTCACTCCAGCAAATGTCTTAATAGTTACCCAGGATATACATCTGTGCCGATATACCATGCAGCGGCGGCTTTCATTGTTTGCCCTCACTGATGATAACAGGACCCTGGACTGTATTGCCAGTCAGGGCATGCGTTACAGATTTTGCTCTTTGGCCTTAGAAACTACACACCATCTATTCACACAGTGTCCTACTCTTATATCTCAGTATTATAATTCTAATTGTAAATATAATTATAAACTATAATAAATGTGATTCAAATAATATCGTAACTGACAAATTCTGGTGCAATTTAGTATCCGGCAGATCAATAGTAATTTCTAATGCAAACACTTTGCTAGCTCATCCAGGACAGCAACCTTTGACCTGCAGCTAGCACACAGATCTTTGCAGCAGGTGCAGCAAGCAACTGAGTACCTTACAATGTATCTATATATATTCTATTATATGTGTTTACCTAGTTAAGGATAGTCAAAAAAGAACAGTTTAGTAAATGGAAAGGAAAGCAGAGTACAAGAACTTTGAAGAAGGTGAGCATTTGAATGAATACACACAGTGGTATTTTTAAGCAGTGTGAAGGCATCAGGTTATAACTTTGCCCAAAAGCTTTCATTTAGTTCGATATTCAATATTTGTGATCTTTTACTCTGCCGCTTGCCGGTTATATTGTCTTTAATGTTCTCTCAGTTTATTGCTTTGGGTTCGTTTCATTGTGTGCATGCTTTTACATTCCTCTTCTGCATCCATTTTGAGTCCCCCACAGCTCCCTGGAGCATCCCGGGTCCAGTGATTTTTCCTCTTTAATCACTGGTCCTGGCGTCCCCTCTGGCAGCTGAACTCTGCCTGAATGTTTTCTTTCAACCGCAAGCCCCGTTCGC
The DNA here is from genome assembly GCF_040938575.1 of Ambystoma mexicanum. Classification (NCBI taxonomy): domain Eukaryota; kingdom Metazoa; phylum Chordata; class Amphibia; order Caudata; family Ambystomatidae; genus Ambystoma; species Ambystoma mexicanum. The sequence continues at coordinate 75,295,040 of NC_090923.1, forward strand.
ACTTCAGTTTCTCTCCATATCCCGTCAGCAGCTCTGCTTCCTCTCCGTGGATGCTATCAGTCACTTTGCTTCCTTCTTCCTTCTTCCTTCTTCCTTCTTCTGTGTGAGCAGCTCCAGCTGCACACCTACGAACATTGCAGCTTCCCCACCTGTGGCCTTCACGCGTCCCGCCTGGCCTTTGGCTCCACCGACTGGTTGCAGGTGTGAGTTCCGAATTGTAATTGCCTGGTAGCAATTAGAGGAGCACTTGCAACATGCCTGACCTTTACAACACTGTGCAGGCTTCTTCCTCGTCTCAGTACTGGAGTGGTGAAATGACTTACTAGTGATCACTGCTCCTAGTCACCTCTTCCTCGTCACAGTACTATAGTGGGTTAAATGAGGGGAAATAAGGGGAAATGTTTTGCATTGGGGAAAGGTGGATATCATGTCTCGCCTGTGGGCACCCCACTCCTAATCTCCAAGAACCCTCCACCCAGGTGATCCGCCCTCGCTTCTCCACCCCCAGGGTCAGGATCCAAAAGCATTGGTCTTTCCCTGGCCACCTTAGACGAGGATCGAAGGGGAGTAGGTGTGAGGATAGCCTCAGGTTTCTCACAGCAGTCACATCCAGGTTAATGGATTAATAGCAACTGTAATACAAATGTCCTTGTTGGGGACAAACTCCCAGGTAGGTTCGAGGGCTACTAGGAGTTTGCAAACTCTTGGAAGGCCCAAAACCTTCCCCCAAAAAGGAAGGTAGACCTTCAAGACAGCAAGTTCAAACTGCGGTTTATTACAGCCAAAACCAACAGGGATCAGAACAAGGATAGAAGAAATCTACAGACATCTCAACATCTCTTGACTCGCAGGTCAGTTTTTTCCTAAAGAGGCATCATAGTGACGTCACAACCTAGGCCCCTCCAGAAAGCCTATTGCACTACTGGATTGGGTACTGAGTAATAGTCCACCTATAGTGGACACTATACGTGTTAGTCTAGTGGCTCTCGCATGTCAGGTGGCTGGCCTGGTTCATCTCCAAAATTGCTACCTCTAACAGTGTTACATTGTGAGGGTCTTACCATTAGTTCTTGTCCGTTGCTACCCACCACTAGGAGTCTGAACTGTGATTGGCTAGAGCTGTCCTCCCCAGGCCCGGGAAGCGCAATGGTTCTCAGCACTTGGTGTACCTTCTCAAGGTAATAAGAATGACTATGTGTCTGCATTGTAATTTGTGTGCACCACCTTAGATTATGAGAGTGCTCGTCCATCTCATGCAGCACTTGTCCCACATTGTAACATCTTGGTTGCAAGCTTCTGTCTGGCGGCGTGAGATCAACTCTCTTTCCCAGCTCTAGTTTCTGTCCATTGCCGGGTGGGTCATGTGTTCGCGGACCATGGTTTGGAGCTTCTGCAGCTCTGAATCATGAGGAATTATTTGCTTTTATTGCAGCTGGTGTTACTGTCGTTCAGGGAATGGAATGTCGTTTCGGACCTGTTGGTCTTGGCAGCGGGTCCTGTCTCACACGTTTGCTCTCATCCAGCCTGAATTCACCTCAGCTCAGCTCTTGCTGAGAGGCTTGCGGCTTTCTGTAATTTTCCTAAACCCTTATGTGATTCCTACAGTGTCCTTGCTATTCAATATTCTCCATAGGTTAGTCACACTGGGCTCTGTCAGGTCCCATAGGTGCTCCTGCAGTTCCATAAGATTAATGGCATGTAAGCATCTGCAAGCTTCATTCAGGATCTCTTGCTTCTTGTGGTTTCTGCGTTGCTGCATTAAGCTAATGATAAAATAATAAAGCAATGACAGTATGTATATGTGTCTGCCCTCTAACTATAGAACTGTACACTCGTGCTCTTTGTGTATTCGAGTGTGTGTTCCCGTCCCAATGTGTGGATGGCACGTATGCTTCATGTCTAATGCTGCTACGGCGTGGTGTCTCTAACGATGTCAGTGGCTTTGGCTTCTCAGCGCTTTAGTCAATATTGTCAATTTAGGTCTCTTCAGTTGCAGCCCGAGACTCCTCGTCCACTGTGTCTGAGTGGGTACCTCTCAACATACTTATCAGTATTGGAGCACTAGGAATTGGTCCGGAATAGTATGGGCGTTCACAATATCTCCTGGCCTTCTTCAGCATCATGCACCATATAAAAGGAGGAGGAAGGGGCGAATTTGCCCACCCTCTTCACCCGAGCCAAGTTTTTCTTCACCCACTTGATTTAATAGCACATACATCTTATTAAAAGCCAGCATTGGAAAAGCTAACAGTTTCATCTGGTGTATAGGAACTAGAAAGGAGCCTACGAGGCTCTGCTATCATATCGTAGTATTGTGGCAGTGCCTGGAGGATACCTATCCTATGCCTACACAAAATCAAAAACTCTTAATTTTGTCTACAAGGTTGCTATTTATCACCACCTACACACAGAAAGTATTGCATTGTAGTATATATAGGAAGGATAGGGTTTAAACATTTGACCTCCACATATCCATGCCATTCCAGCCGTCTAACTGCCCCTCCCCCAAGACACACCCTTGTGGGATCTTCTTCAACTGGCTCTATCATGCAGTAACCTCGCATTTTGTTTTGCTTCGGGACTGCCAGTGTTATTTCTAGGAGATAATGGCTTAATTGCAGATGAAGATGAGCTCCTAGGGTAGAAAAGGTGTTCTAACTAAGTGTGCCTTAAGCCGCCTGATTTATAAGCAATATGTGTTTCCCCACTTATGTTCCTTGCACTAAATTCTGGGTAAAAGCAAGCATTGGCAAAGCCAACAGTTGTGGCTTGTGTGTAGCTATTAGATTTCCATGCAATGACATCATCAGGTACTTACAGCGTTTTTCAGCTGTTGCCATCGTACGGCAAGGTAAAACTGCAGTGTCTGGCAAATGACTGTCCTAGGACTACACACATGTCCAAGCTGTTGGCTTTGCCAATGCTTGTTCTGTTAGATGCCTGCTGGTGTAATGAGCACTTTGACATTCCACTTCTGTAGCGCCATGATGCCGAATGGGCGATCCAGATGCTTTACATAAGCCAGCAGGCCTGCAGACATACATTACAACAGCACGTCTGTTTAATGGGCTACCAACCCTCTGTCATGGCTGTGCCCAGCCTCCCGTCTTCATGGGTAAGGCCCAGGGAACCCCACATCCCTGGATGACCAGTGCAACCCATGTGGCAAAACTAGGCACCACCTCCCTGGCGTGTGTTTAGGAAATCTTTATACTTTTGGGGTTTTCGCACCACAAATGGACCCACAACTCCAGACATGGCCTCCACACGAACCTATGAAGTGGTGGCATCATTGTTTTAAATATCACCCTGAGCCATCCTTCTGCCCTTTGACCCCAGCACTAGAATGACCTTGTCATAATGTTTGGATTCTTTGAAAATTGTAAAGTTAAATAATACAGCCTCTCGAAGAGCTGGATCTATGTGATTATTGCGACGGACGAAAAACCCCTTTACACCACATATATATGGGGGGGAGATCCTCCTTTCCCCCATATTAATATTATATTCAATACACCGCCACATACATATGTGGTGTAAGCAGGGGGTCAACAAAAAAAATTGCCTTTTTCGGCCATCGTAATTGTGGGGGCGACATTTTGGTACGATTCCGAAGAGCTCTGCTGTGGAATAGATTGAACTGCCTTAGAATGTGCTGTGGGCCCAGTGGGCCAACAGGAAATCATTGAGTGTTTCTATGTGTGGATAAATTCCTTGCCTTTTGCTCTGGATCCACTCCAGATCTGTGGTGCTCCTGGGGACCAAAGCTGCGACACCGCCCGCTGTGGTGGCGCCAACTGCAGAGATGACTCTGGGAACCGTAAATGTGGTGGTGACAGCTGTCAGGGTGCTCTGCCCGTCTCCCTCAAGGCGCTACATAGGAGCCAGAATGTTTCGAAGGAGCTGGAGAGCACTGCAGCAGAGCTGGACACCATGGTGCAGAAGGTAGGTGATGCATCGCACTGTTGGAGGAGGGATCGGAGTGTTGCACAGGGTGCCACATGCACAGAATAATAGGCCTCATTATTACTGCGACGGTGCCACGTTCATTTTGCTTACTATAGCATTGAATTAATGATTTTCAGCGCTATAGTAAGCAAACTTAAGGCTACAACAATAGAGTTTACCCTTTGACAGGTGGGCGGGGCATGTGGGCGGAGCCGTGTGCAAATGGGTGGAGTCTTGTGTGGCTGTGGGCGGGGCATACATCTCAGGAATTTTGATTTTCAAATGTAGGCAGGTACGGTTGCTATCAGTGTGGAGACTTGGGTCACAAGGTAAGTCTCCACACATAGTCCCCACAAGCAGGGCTGGCCTTAAGGGCAGCAGTGCCCTGGGCGAATTGGCGCCCACCCTCGCCCTCCGGCGCCCCTGGTTAACAGGGGGCGGGGCCAGGAGGAGCTACTTTTTTTTTTTTAAAACTTAAACTCCTTGCTCTGCGAGGAGGTAATGGTGTGAACAGGGCACGTTAACACCCCATTGTCATTGAATGAGCCTGCCGCCGCGGGTTCATTCAATGACAATGAGGCACCTGTCACGCCTTCCGCCACCAAGCCAGCTCGGGGGAGCCCTTGAAAGACTCCCCTGAGCTGGCGTGGTGGGGGACTAATGGCGCATTTTGCTGTTAAAGGCACCCATGGTGACGGGCAGTGCTTTAAGTGGGCCGGGGCCTGCCGGGGCCGGGCCCCGGCAGTCTCCAAAAAGTGGAGCTGAGCCGGGGCCCTGCCGGGGCCCCCCGACCTCATCACGCCATGGCAGGACGCATTATCCCGCCGCGGCCGCAGCCGTGACGGGAGATGCGCCCACCACTTTAACATCAGGCAAGCTGACAGAAGTGCCAGCCAGGCACACCGTTGCTGTGCCTGGCTGGCACTTCCGTCAGTCACTGTAACTTTCTCTGATGACCCCTCATCTGAGGGGCCATCAGAGGAAGCTAGAGTCCTTTAGTTTTCCCTCCCCAGGTCACTGACCCTCAGCGAACCCGCGGGCTCCATGATCAAATATGCAGATTAGATAACGGAGCCCGCGGGTTCGCAGAGGGTGAAAGACGCCTCAGGGTCTGTGATCTCTGCTCAGGGCAGAGATCACTGAGCTCGAGGCGCCTTTCACCTTTGGCAAGGCTTTATAAAAGATGCCTTCAACTGTGTACGTTTAAGCCATCTTTTATAAACGTAGAAATATTTCTATGTTTATAACAGACTGCTTGAATCGTACACAATTCAAGGCATCTTTTATAAAGCTTTGTCGACGGACAAAGCCACCTTGGGTTTTGTCCGTCCTCAACGCTTTATAAAAGATGCCTACTTTTCAAGCCGTCTTTTATAAACATAGACATATGTTACAAATGTCTATGTTTATAAAAGACAGCTTGAAAAGTACACAGACCATAGTAAGGTAAGCACACAAGTGTGCGTAATTTACTATGCTTTGTGCACTTACAAGCCACCTTTTATAAACATAGAAATATGAAACATTGCTATGAATATAAAAGAAGGCTTGAAAAATACACAAACCATAGTAGTACGCAAACAAATATATAAATGCTCAAATACATTTATATATTTGTTTGCGCACCTTACTATGATTTGTGCACTTTTAGGCCACTCCCACAATGGAAGCCACGCCCCCAAACGAGGGCCCCCCCTCAATTTCTTACCCCACTTAAAGCACTGGTGACGGGCGCTCTCAACAGCAAAAGGATGCTGACGCGCCTTCTCCGACAATTCCAGCTCGGGGGAGCCCTTGAAAGACTCCCCCGAGCTGGCGTGGTGGGGGCATATGGCTCCCTGGGGGGCTCGCCCCCCCTAAGGCTGGCTCTGCCCACAAGGTAGGTAAGACGCGTATGCATGGTTGTGTGTGGTGTTCGTGGGGATGTGCTCAAATCTTTGTGTGTGGGCGTATGTATGTGTGTATGTGTGGGGGCATGGGTGGGTGTGTGTACGTCTGCACGAGTGTTTGCATGTGTGTGTGGGTGTATGTATGTGTGCATGTGTGGGGGTGTGGGTGGGTGTGTGTGTGCATGTGTGTGTGTGTCTGCACCAGTGTTTGCATGTGTGTGTGTGTGTGTGTGTGTGTGTGTGTGTGTGTGTGAAATAAGGAACACAAATTGAGCACATTGGATGGATGCTTACAGGCGTGGGCTGCTGCGACTGACCACGTTCATTTCTGCCCAGATTCTAGTCATCAAGGGAATAGCCAGAGATGCTAAGAGCCGAAGTGACGCAACACTCACCAGCGCCCAAAATGCTAAGCGGCGGATGGAGGACTCCACCCAGAAGCTGCGGGAGTTCATCAAGAAGATCAAAGACTTCCTGACAGGTAGCATCATTGCCCAGTTACATTGGAAAAAAAAAATGCCCTGTTACCTCTTCATTCGCAGCGCAGTGGTCTGCCCTCTCCTAAACTCACATTTAGTAATGCACCTGTTTCACACCCAAATTCAGCAACGGTTTCCCATGAAAATTCAGCAATGCACCTGTTTCACACCCTAATCTAGCAATTGAACTGTTTCTCATGCAAATCTAGTAATGTATGCAAATTCAGCAATATAATATACATATTTCCGATGCAAATCCTGCAATGGATTCCCATGAAAATCCAGCAATGCAACAGTTTCACACCCTTTATTATCCTAATATCGTGATAGGACAGGCATGGGGAATGTTCTGTGCAGCATTACCCTAATATCGTGATAGGTCACTCATGGGGAATGCTCTGTGCAGCAGTATTCTAATATCGTGATAGGACACGCATGGGGAATGCTCTGTGCAGCAGTATCCTAATATCGTGATAGGACACGCACGGGGAATGCTCTGTGCAGCAGTATTCTCATATCGTGATAGGACACGCACGGGGAATTCTCTGTGCAGCAGTATTCTCATATCGTGATAGGACACGCACGGGGAATGCTCTGTGCAGCAGTATTCTCATATCGTGATAGGACACGCACGGGGAATGCTCTGTGCAGCAGTATTCTAATATCGTGATAGGACACGCACGGGGAATGCTCTGTGCAGCAGTATTCTAATATCGTGATAGGACACGCACGGGGAATGCTCTGTGCAGCAGTATTCTAATATCGTGATAGGACACGCACGGGGAATGCTCTGTGCAGCAGTATCCTAATATCGTGATAGGACACGTACGGGGAATGCTCTGTGCAGCAGTATTCTCATATCGTGATAGGACACGCACGGGGAATGCTCTGTGCAGCAGTATCCTAATATCGTTATAGGACACGCACGGGGAATGCTCTGTGCAGCAGTATTCTCATATCGTGATAGGACACGCACGGGGAATGCTCTGTGCAGCAGTATTCTCATATCGTGATAGGACACGCACGGGGAATGCTCTGTGCAGCAGTATCCTCATATCGTGATAGGACAGGCACGGGGAATGCTCTGTGCAGCAGTATTCTAATATCGTGATAGGACAGGCACGGGACATGCTCTCTGCAGCAGTATTCTCAAATCGTGATAGGACACGCACGGGGAATGCTCTGTGCAGCAGTATTCTAATATCGTGATAGGACACGCACGGGGAATGCTCTGTGCAGCAGTGTTCTAATATCATGATAGGACACGCACGGGGAGTGCTCTGTGCAGCAGTGTTCTAATATCGTGATAGGACAGGCATGGGACATGCCTTTTTATGGCAGACGCATACTATCCCGATAGGAAGGGAATAAGAATGACCTGTACCAGAGTCATCTAATAGCCTGATCTGCCAGTCATGGAGAAAGGAAGTGTGCTGCACAGCAGTCATGTAAAACCCTGCAAAGACAGCCAGTAAGGTCAAGTACTGCAGATATGGCTCTTTGCCCTTTAGAGAGGGTAGGGCAGATGGCATGGCACAATCTGTGGCAGAGAGTACTTTGAATATTATCCAGTAGCACCCAAGTCATAATGCTCCACCCCACTGATTGGCTGATAGATGGACCTTACCTGATGGTAAGGCTTGTTACTCCCCCTGCTGGTCTTTAAAGACCTCATCCGCCACTCCTCCAGGGCGTTCCTCAGCTTGGTGCCTTCTTCCTGGCCTGATGTACCCGGCCTGGCTGCAGCCATGTCCTCCAGTCGTGTTCGCTGATCTCCTGTCTCCCGCCGGCATGGGCCACCGTGCCATGCTCATGCCTACTTTCCAGCCCGATCTCCCCAGCAGCCCCTTCTTCTCTTTCTACCACTGCTTCCACTTCCGTATTCCGTTCCCCAGGGCCCTACTACTCATTGACAGTCATCCCAGGATACCAATCACAAATCTGTGCCAGGTTAGTGGGGGTCGATTTACCATTCTCTAGTGGGCCGGGGACTATATAAAAGGTTTCTCTATGACTTATCGAAGGGAAATGATATGATGAAATGGGTTTCGAACGATGCACAGGCGAGCCTCTGCGCGGGTGCCGGCTTGAAGCAGCTTCAGGGGTGCCGGGAAGGTTCTGGCACTCGAGTGGCATAGAACCATGTCTTCTGGATTATTCCTATGAATATGTTATATGTTGCAAGAGTGGATGGTATGTCATAGAGAGGGTATCAGGTCTGAGTTCATTGATGGCAGGAATTGCTATCACAGGGCTGTGTTTGACTTTTAGAAGGCTTTGTTTGTCTATCGGAAGGGCTGTGTTCACTGGATTGCAGGGCTGTCTTTAACAAGCAGCAGGGCTGTGTTCGGCTATTAGTAGGGCTGTGTTTGACGATTTGCAGGACTGCGTTCCAGGAGGAGCCGGGCTGTGTTGAACACAAAGCATGGTGCTGTGGCTTCAGAAGCCTGATTGCAGAGTAGCAGTGTCAGGAATGTAGCAGGGCAGGCCCAGGCTTAGCCATGGGCGTCTTCGGTATCTTCCCAGGGCTCTGAGTCTCAGGGGGGCCTGAAGCTTCCCATCATTTCCCCCGGCTTGCTTTCGTTCAATTGCTGGTCTGTTTCATTCACAAAACAGGCCCCTTTCCAGGTTCTCCAGCCAAGCCATTCTCTCCTATGGATCATAGCGAGAGGGTATCATTCCTGTTAGCGCTCTAGGGCAAATGCCCAGAAGGCTAGGAGGTATTAAAGAGACTGTACACATGGGCCACAGCAAGCACGCCCCCTCAGTAGTTTTTTTTTTTGGGGGGGGCGAACATGCCCACCATGGAAATGGGAACTGGGGATGCGAGTGGAGGCCTGCTTCCTTTTTTACTGTTCGTGCTGGTAAGGGCGTCTTGAGTACGAATGCCATTTAGTGACACACAGAGCATGGGCATGGCATGGGTCGGAAGGGTGAAGAGGTGAGGGGTGTGGGGGCATGCAGAAACATAAGCAGCTGGCAGGAAGGTACCACCCGCCAAGAGCCTGTTCAGGCTTCGATCAGAACATACAGTACACTGTTTGGTGCTCCGGATAGGCTGGCACACCTTACCTGGGTGCTACTGATAATATGTTTAGTTGCTTTTTTGTCGGTACATTTTTTTTCATTGTGTCAACTACTCAAAAAGTACGTTCACAGCATATTTAATTTCTTGCTTTTGATGTTGTACAGTAAAGAACAACTCAGGTGCAATTTTAATCTGTTCATGCACCTGCGTTGTGTATGGTGCTTTTAGGATATGCATTCCCCATTGTGAATCCAACTTCTTTTACAGAACATTTTTCTTTTAGCATGTCTTGTATTGTGTCATTAATTTATCATGTGATTTGGTATTTTTGAAGACTGTTTAATAAACAAATTCTGACTTGTTTTTCTTCAAAGAAAACTATGCAGAAAGCATTGGACTTTGTATACAAATTTCTAGGGCAGAATTGTTACTTTACCCTGATAAAGATCATGGGCCAACCTAGAGGCTCTGCTCATCTCCACAGTCCGGCCATCCGCATATATTCATGCACTGCATACACCCAATAAAAATATACCGAGATATTACGGAGGGACAGTGAACAGAAAAGGTCTTACCTCAGTATTTAGCTGCAGTGAAATGTAAGGGCATGATATAAACTGCATGCAAAATGGTAAAGAAGACTCATGCTATGAGTGTAGGGGTGGCGTCAGATAGGAGCCTAGGCCCCCATCTCCTGCTGCTGGTGTGAGCACTGAGAGCTCAGGAATGCAGCCATCATCCAACATGGTGGGGGAATAGGGAGAATGGGGAGGGAGGTTCCCTCGGTTTTCAAAACAGCATTGGTCATCCCTCTCCTAAAAAAGCAAGAGGCTGATCCGAACCTACTGGCTAACGTTCGCCATGTGTCTCTCCTTCTGTACTACTCTAAAGTGCTTGAAAGGGTTGTGTTCAACCGTCTTACCAACTTCTTAGACATCCACAACTTTCGAGACCCCCTACAAACCGGTTTCCACTCCTGTCACCCCACGGAAACTGCCCTTGTGAATGTGTCCAACTTCATCACCTCCAACCTATCCTTCTGCTCCTTCTCTCTTCTTGCTGTACCTGCATGGAATTCTCTTCCCCCTGACATCTGAGAAACAGTCCACAGGGATTTGTTCAAAACCAAACTAAAAGCCTACCTCCTAACTTCAGGGTTGACCTCTTAACCTACCTCTCAACTGCCTGCTAGCTTACATGTTTCCCTCACCGCTGACCTGCCTCTGTTCCTCACTGCCTCTGCCTCCACTCCATCCATCATGAACACATCCCGATCACCGCTGGCCGTTCCGCCTTCCTGCACTTAAAATATCCAATGTTCATTGTCCTCCATCTATGTGTGTCCACTTATGTTTTGTGAGAGAATTGTTATAGTCTCCACTCATTCGCGCGTGTGCAATTTCTAATGCTGGGATTTACCCCATTGTCTTTTGCTGCGCTTGAAAAATGTAGATCCACAAGGTTTGTAATTTTTCATTTTTTCCAATCTTTTATTGTCTCAAATTCATCAATTGATGCTACAACAGGTGATGCTGACACGTGTTTCGACCTAACATGTCTTTTTCTAGGCTACCGTTCATAATTTTTAATAACAATGGATTTGTTACATATTTGGTGCCAATGTCGTCCCAAGATCGGGCATTCACCATTCGTGATTGGGTGTATATCATGTGACATTTGTGTTTGGACATATGATGTGTGGGTGATATAATTCCCAGTGATTGTGATATATGTAAAGATTCATAGTGATTTGCATATTGGTTCATACATTTTGTAGTCAAAAACAATTATCAATAGACAGTATTGAGTACATGTTAAGGGAGAGAAAAGAAGAGATTTCCGTAAGTTTGGTTGGTAATGGTCCTAATTGGTTTAGAGTGTTTGGTAATGATTGGTAATGATTGACTCATTTGCAAGGGCTCTCACCTGGTAGGTAAGATAGAGGGATTGTCCTGGCTCCTGCTTGTTGGAGGTAGGTCAGTTATTTACTGGGTAGTGGTAATAGCAAGGGCTCAGTCCGCCCGGTGCCTGGTTTAGCAGAGGTCAATACCTACGAATAAGGAATTAAGGTAAACTAGTGTCAATGTTTCGTGCCCAAGGGCTGAGCTACAAGGAATAGTTAAGAGACATGATTCCGTGTGGTATCACGGTTCATGTGTGGTGTCAGTTGTTTTCATTGTGCGCTCCCGACAGTGGGGAAGTGCCCAGTTGGGTTTCAGTTTCAAGGCGATTATCATAATTAGGGCATTGGTGCCCTGGGACCCTTCCCTCACTGGCCTGGAGCGGCTTCCGTGGGAAGGGTCTTGGTGCTTATTGTGCCGAGGATGCATATAGTATACGTCGTGCTGACCCATATTGTGATGGCCGGGATCTAGATCTGTGCCGTGTTGGGCTTTGTTTGAGTGTGCTCTGACCATGCGAGCGCCGGTGCGTGAATACATATGATATTACGCATAATGCGTTTTTACACAGTGCCTGTTTTATTAATTGCCGGTTAGCCATGGTGTGCAGACGGCGTTTCAGTTGAGTTTTAATTAGTAAAGGCATTGGTGCCCGGTGTCCTTTCCTACAAGGTGCCCCAGGAGGTGGCAAGTGTAGGAAGGGTCCCAAGTGCTTTTAGCAGTGTGGGTTTGTATTTAGTCGGGTTGGTGGAAGGATGTGCCGTGGGTGTCTGGATCTATACTCACCCACTGTCTCTTAGCTAATTGAGAGGTAGCCACTGTGGCTTGACAAGGCTCCCACTGGGTCAGAAGTGACAACAGGGTTACAAACAGGTGGTGACTGAGTTGCGTGGTGCACCTGCATTTAAATCAAAGTGAAGCTAAATTAAGCAAAAGATGCCGTGCGCGAGCTAGGGGAGCAACTTGCCTCTCTTGTTGTATCTTTCTGCCTCCGGGTTCAGGTACAACTGGGGAGTGTAATGACTTGCATTATATGGTTTGTCAAACTAGTGTCCATTGGTCCGTGGCCGGAAGCCCTATTGGTTGTTGGGCTGTGTCTTCCTATTTGGTTGCTAACAGCGCTGAATGCGGCTGTGGCGTCCTGGTGTGCATTGGGCAGAATTGGGCTAAAGGAGCCTAACTATTGGTGGGGGTTCCTGTAAGGCAATCATGATATAGCTGTGCTATGTATTGTCTCTGGTGACTGTTCCATTTACTCCCCTCCACAACCTGACTAGAATGTCTCTCAAACTCACCCCATTGTTAGAAGCTCACAGCTTCTCGTCAAGTCTGATTTCTTATCTATTATATGTACTTCTGTGATTAAAAAAAAGCAGTGTTCTTCCTGTATATGAATAAATAAATAAAAACAAATTATAATTAAAAATTAAAATAAAAAAGGTTTTCTGCAAAAATGCAGCCAGTTCCACTTCAAGGGGAACGAGGTAGAGAAAGCCCTAGGCACCATACCCTAGATTTTTGTTTATATGTATGTGTGAGTTTGGCATTGCACAACTGTATTGATTCGACATTTGTGTAAAATTTAAGGTAGGATTAGAGAAATTGCAGTCTACTGCCAAATTGTGATAAGGGGAATCTGGCCCCAAATTCCAGCTTCCCCACTTGACAGAGTTGTGTGATCCTGTGCAATCGTTCTTCTTGCCTGTTCCCTATTTTCTCTAGCTGCTAGAAGTGTGAACACTTAGATGTGGGCGCTGTACGATTATCCTCACTCATACATGGCTTCATTTAGCATTTCAGCCGGTGCGTGTGGTTACAAATGGTGCATGATGGCCCACATCCCAAGTTAACTGGATTTATGGCCAACTAAATCCCACTATCTCCCATACAGGCGTAAACATTGAAAAATGGACCTTTGCTTCTGAACACCAAGCGATTGAAAAAAACGATCTGTTGCAGTAATAACCTGCATGTATGTCTATGGCGGCATGTCTATGACGGGACCACTGGTGGAAGTTTATGTAACATGTAACTGGTTTGCAACAGCGCCTCAATGCCCCATGGTTTAGGCGCTTTACAGATGAAAAAAATAATAATAAATTGCTGTGCAAATGGATAATCAGCACACAAAAAAGAAAGCAAGTAACGACGGCCACTGTGGACTCTCTACACAATGGCTGTCAGGGTACATTGAAAAAGTGCCAGAGGAGAAATCCTCCCCCCCCTCAATGGATCACAACCACAAAGACTTGTAGAGAAGTGAAACTTCAGAGAGGAGAGACGCTGATGCGAGCACAAGAGGTTCCGGGGAAAAGAATGAAAAAAAAAAACAGTCGTGAGAGTTGACGTCGAAGGACAGAGCGGCACGGCAAAGAGGCAGGCATTGGGCCTGTATACATCAGCAGATTCAAGGGGCTATCATCAGTTAGTGGCCAAATTGCTTTGAAGTTCATCAAAGGACATGCAACCATATTTCTTGTGTGGCTTCTGATTTAGCATTAGTGGAGGTCAGTCAGGGTACTAACAGTGCGTAATAGCCCACAACTGAAGTTGCAAGGGCCCTGATAGGGTCACTGTTAATTAAGCCCCATTAGTGCCCTCTACCATGGATGCTAAGCCTATGAGCAACCATCGATTTGGTGGGACATATTGTTTTCAAATCAGAAGAAATAGTTGTGCACCAGTTATCCAGATGTGAAAACATTAAAGAAAAAACACTTCCAAGATGGCAACCATGATTGCCAACTCTGAATCTGTGTCTCCTTTCAATTTTACTCACTGAAAAGGAAGACCACAGAAAAGCCTGGTGGAGCACGAGAGGATGCCATGGTTCAGTGAAGAGGTGAGTGTGGCTATCATGGTGCGGGCAGGATTTGAATACATGTAGGGGAGCAGTGCTGCGATGTGGCAGCACCCAAGGCAGCCAGGTACCCAGGTGGATGTTGGGTGCGGACATTCCATGTGCTGGGAATTGCACTGGAGTATCGACACTTAGTGCCCATATTTCAATGACGATGAGTATCTGGCCCAGACTGTACCCTTTCCTCTGGGCGCTAATCGACTACAGTAGTGCCCTGTGTATCATAATATAGATTATTCATGAAGCGTACACCATAGGCTTCAATATCATGCACTCTAATGATGGCATGTCTCCATAGGAAAACACAAATAGCTGAAGGATATGTTGCCTCCTGCCCTTGGAAAGTAATGTCACATGTTCCCGACCAAAGAACATGTGCTATATTTAGGTGGGAGGCAGTGGTGGCTGGTGATCTTTTTAAGTGGAGGGGTCTAAATGTTTCCTAAGAATATTCCTGAGTAGCCAGGCATATTGAGGGACCCCAAACTTACTAAGAGGGGTTTGGAGGTTGTCCCCACAGGGAATTTGAAAATAATGAGTTGAAATGGTGCAGCACACTTTCTGTGAAAAATGTGATACAATTCCACACAGTTTGCAGCCGGTTTTGTACAATAACAGATGTAAAAATCCAACAGATGCAAGTCACCTACAGTGCAGAGGAGCCTTTTCCAAAAACATGTTATGATGTCTTTGCCTACAATATGTGCTCGTATAAAAACGTGTTCATGATGTTTGTGCCCAATCATGTCCATTCTGGCTGCACCAGTATATGGCAGTTCTCTCACATAAGGCATACATTTACTTTGCACATAATGACACCAATGATACTATAAGGAAACGTGGCCGTGCTGGTTCTGCCAATATATGCCAGTTCCCCAATGTAAGAACATATTCTTTTTAGCTTTGCCCGTAAAAGATGCTATGACACAGTAGGAAAAACCTATCCAGACTAAGTGAAAAACTGTAGGCCATTATAGCCAGGTAAGATCACTCATCACATTGGATATACCCTTGTAAAAAATTCCATACCACATTAAGAAAACATTTCAAGATTGCCTGTACCTATGTAGGCCAGTATAGCCAGCTAAGAGCACTCATCATGTTGGCTTTACCCTTTATGCCAGTAAACAAAAAGCTATGCTACAGTAAGAAATCATATCCAGACCGGCTGCACCAATGTAGGCCAGTATGACTACATAAACATACACATCATATTGGATGATTTCCTTTAGTACCACACACTCATACATACATATATACATGCATTTTATTTCTTACCTGCAGCCCGGTTTGGACTCCAGGCCCTGCTTATCCTCACGCCATCTCATGCTCCTACGATGGTGCTCCTGTTACCGTGATGCATGCAACAGTAACCAGGCAGTAAGAAGTGGTCTCTTCCTGTTTCCTGTACATGTGTTGTGGAGCCAAAGCGCCTTCATCAGAGGCACTGCTGTGCCTCTGGTTGCCCGTGGAGGCACAGGAGCAACCCTATGCACATGTGTCCCTGCAGTAACACAGACTGCATTCCCAGTGCACCATGCAAAGGCTTAGGAAACCAAACTTCCCAGGCCTTGCATGGGCCATTGGCCATGTGCGATGGGGTACTGATGTGCCAAATAACGCCAGCCCAGGGACAATCCCTCAACTGCTTGCTGGAGATGACAGAGCACTCCGTGTTTTCATTGGGCTGACTGCTCCTCCATAGTGGGCGGCGAGTCAGCGTTCCATCACCAATTTTGACTTCTGACCTTTATGGACATCTTTGTCGAGTTCATTCCTTCCTATTTCATTTACTCCCGGCAGCATAAAGAGACAAAGTCAGGAAAATGATGATTTGTCATGTTGCATTAAAGTGTTGCACAGATATCTGTATGTGGCTGTGTGGGTCTTCTGTCTGTGAAGTGTTGTGCAGGTCTTCTGTCTGTGGAGTGTTGCGCAGATATCTGTATGTGACTGTGTGGGTCTTCTGTCTGTGGAGTGTTGCACAGATATCTGTATGTGGCTGTGTAGGTCTTCTGTCGGTGGAGTGTTGCACAGATATCTGTATGTGACTGTGTGGGTCTTCTGTCTGTGGAGTGTTGCACAGATATCTGTATGTGGCTGTGTAGGTCTTCTGTCGGTGGAGTGTTGCACAGATATCTGTATGTGGCTGTGTGGGTCTTCTGTCTGTGAAGTGTTGTGCAGGTCTTCTGTCTGTGGAGTGTTGCGCAGATATCTGTATGTGACTGTGTGGGTCTTCTGTCTGTGGAGTGTTGCACAGATATCTGTATGTGGCTGTGTAGGTCTTCTGTCGGTGGAGTGTTGCACAGATATCTGTATGGGACTGTGTGGGTCTTCTGTCTGTGGAGTGTTGCACAGATATCTGTATGTGGCTGTGTAGGTCTTCTGTCGGTGGAGTGTTGCACAGATATTTGTATGTGGCTGTGTGGGTCTTCTGTCTGTAAAGTGTTGCGCAGATATCTGTATGTGGCTGTGCAGGTCTTCTGTCGGTGGAGTGTTGCACAGATATCTGTATGTGGCTGTGCGGGTCTTCTGTCTGTGGAGTGTTGCACAGATATCTGTATGTGGCTGTGTAGGTCTTCTGTCGGTGGAGTGTTGCACAGATATCTGTATGTGGCTGTGTAGGTCTTCTGTCGGTGGAGTGTTGCACAGATATCTGTATGTGGCTGTGTAGGTCTTCTGTCGGTGGAGTGTTGCACAGATATCTGTATGTGGCTGTGTGGGTCTTCTGTCTGTGGAGTGTTGCACAGATATCTGTATGTGGCTGTGTAGGTCTTCTGTCGGTGGAGTGTTGCACAGATATCTGTATGTGGCTGTGTGGGTCTTCTGTCTGTGAAGTGTTGCGCAGATATCTGTATGTGGCTGTGTAGGTCTTCTGTCGGTGGAGTGTTGCACAGATATCTGTCTGTGGCTGTGTAGGTCTTCTGTCTGTGGAGTGCTGCACAGATATCTGTCTGTGGCTGTGTAGGTCTTCTGTCTGTGGAGTGCTGCACAGATATCTGTATGTGGCTGTGTAGATCTTCTGTCTGTGGGGGGTGCCAGATATTGTTTTGCCTGGGACACTGTCCAGGCATTGACTGGCCCTGGTCTGGAGCATAGAAGAGGGTGGTTGGTTTAAGGCCCATTGCTGGGTCACTCCAGGCGGAGGGGATCCTAGATAAAGTTAAAGGAAGAAGCATGGTGCAGAGAGACAAAAAAGTGCTCCTTCATAAGTTAATACCTGTCGGGCCTGAACCATTTCACTATAGAAATCTAAACTCTGACGTGATCAATGAATGCACGTGGTACCCTTTGCTCCAAGCTTATAATTTGTATTTACATTGAATTGTTCATTTGTAACGTGCATATGGTTTCTAAGCACGGGATCGGGAATCTTACCTGTGTTGCACTGCGTTGTCTTGCTTCCAAGACAAACGCGTTGCCCCTGAGCTATCTTTCCTCCCAAAAACTTGAACCTCAGCGTAGACGCGTGCGCGCAGCGCTCGTGACTGTGAGGATGAAGAGTGCGGTTAGTTAAGATGGAATGGAGTATTATCTTGTACAGTGCACCTGTACAGGTCAGGCCTGTGGTCATAAAGCTAATCCTCTCCACTGGAAGACAGCGCCATCTTGAAGAATTCTGGATAAACCAGCGTATTGTTCAGTATACCGCGTTGATGAATGGAGAACAGATGCAGCTGTGGGGAATTTTCTCTGCCGATCATGGAGGAAGAGAGCACATTTTTATACAAGTTCGCGTAAGGACGTCTTATTTTTGCCTGATGTATAATCTGTTTTATGATCATTTTAATTCAATCCAAAATGGTTTTGAAGGATACGCTGATTTTTGTAATTTGTCACAAACTGTTATTAATGTTTTGATGTTTTATGTATGTGACTTTTTTGATCTGTTGGATCGAAATAAAGTTGTGATGATGATATGCTCTAGAAGGAGGGGGCTACTCCAGGGATTGGGTAAATACAACTCCCAAGAGCTCTGACAGTGTGTCTATAGGAATGGGGAGGAAACGGCATTGACTGCTGCGTCCAGCACGAAAATAAATGCAATGACACATCATTCGTGCAAGATCTGTAGGCCTTTCCGCGTGTATTCTCAACAGATTGAAGCACCTGCACACGCCGGAGCGGTGATGACGCACATGTTCTTTGAGCAATGCCCAGTGTTCAGCAGTTCCAAGAATCATTTTACCGATAAAAGGGGAAGATGCTGTACTCTACGTTATGGCCACAAGGTGGAGCTGTCGCCAACTTTTAACAATATTTAGTGCCTATAGTGGAAATTGTCTCTTGACTGTTGTCATGCCACTGCTGCGAGCAGTTGGAAAGTCTAACACACCAGGGGGGCTGTCAGGCTCATGTGGTTCAATGAGGACCAAAAATAATTTCTGTTCAAGATAAATCCGCTCCCGTTTTGCTTTTTAGAAAATTATACCAATAGCGACCACCTCCTCCGCAGCCCCAGTACCACTGACCCATCCCATGTGTTCTGCTCAAACGCCCCCAGCACCACTATATATCATATCATCTGTCCACTCTCCCACCAGCGCAGCTGCATCTCAGGACTCTACCCCCAACTCCCCAGCACTGTACTGTCTCATTAGTAATGTTATGGTATGTTGTTATTTAAACTAACAGCCAACAAGGGGCGAGGTATTGACAAATCCTTGCAGTCTTCACTAGTATACTGGTGAAATGTTTAGGAAGCCGACAGAAAGCTAAATGATCCAGAATCCTCCGGATGTCGAAGAGGATTTTATTCCAGAGGGGAGGCACCAGCAGCGAGAAGGGCCTGCCACCGACCCTTTCATATCAGAACTGACAGTTACGTAAAAGACCCTTCTCCCCAAACCACATGGCACTAGTGGGAGAGTATTTATAAAGTATTTTTGCAATGAAAGTAGGGCCAATATTATGGTAAGCTTAATGAATGTATGTAGTTCCTTAATCTATGTAGGTGAATCCGTATATTGTCCCCGGTGACTGTGCCATTTACTCCCCTCCACAACCTGGTCAGAATGTCACTCGAACTCACCCCATTGTAAGAAGCTCACGGGTTCCCGTCAAGTCTGATTTCTTATCTATTGTGCGTTCTTTTGTGATCTAAAGAACATTGTTCCTTATTGTATATAAAATAACAAATAAATAATTAAGAAATATGCCATACACAACGCTCGTCTTTGGAATTCCATCCCCCTCCATCTGGGCTCTTCACAGTCATTGTTCTTGTTGATCCGGAAAGCTTTAAAACCGCATCTCTTTATTCAATCTTCCTCAGGGATGTTATTTAGGGGTCACTAACCCCCTGAGGCCTCCCTTGCTACCCCTAAAAAAAGGTTTAAAAAAAATCTGCCTTTATTATTATTATTTTTTAATGCAAGCTCCAGGGCTGTGGCCAACGCCATGTGGCTCTTTGCCTCTGGAATGGCTGGCTATCTTGTTCAGGCCTCTTAAAAAGAAAAAACGAACAAGGGTTCCGCAAGTCTAACACTTTCAGCAGTCGCCCTAAATAAGAAAGAAGAGGAATACCAAATAATGTGTCTTTCTGGAATTCTATACCATAATTGCTAGACTCATTAAATATTTATTTCAGGCACACTTCAGGGGGTGAGTCACTGTTTTAGTCTGTTCTTAAACACCTCAACTCTTCCTTCTGAGGTCGATCAAAGAGCACCAACACAGGTTGGGTGATATTGTATGTATATGATTTCTAGATAAAGCACTTAATTGTAAATTCCACATAATAACACATCATTAACATTGGGCCATGGACGTCTGCTTGCATTCACAGTAATTTGGTAATATGGGCCTACATACACTGATCTTAACCATACATATGGCGATCCGTTCTTGAATTAAATGTATGAAATGTATATCACATTTTTATTCTGTTAATGGTTTATGGATAATTTGTTTCCGAATAAACTTTTATGATGATGATGGTATATCACATTATAGTAATATCGTAACCATACTTTTCGTAGTTTACTTAGAAACAATGCTATGTGATGCTACTTCCTGTTTTATCAAGGGGTGAAAGGTTGTGTTCCATCGCTTCCTGTGATATCACTTTGGGGTGGGGTCAAATGACATCACTTCACTTCGAGGTCAAGGGTCGAGAGATGTCACTTCCGCAGCTCCTGGCATTTTGGCGAAATGACATCCCTGATCTTTCTGCTCCACTGTTCCACTTGCCCTTAACTCTTCTTCAAGTTTATGATCTGTGCCCAGATAGAGTTTGACGGTTTGGCCGCGGCTTATACATTTCTTTCAAACCTCACATCAAAAAATTGCCATGGACGAGACACCAATTTCTCCACAGATATCCGGGCAAAACCCATCTGGAATAATCCAGCGTGTTTGAGGCTGTAAATCTTTTCTAGGTGTTAAATATTTACTAACTCAACAGTATTATCGAGGTACGGGATTCAAGAGTTGGGACAAAATCTGACAGGACCAGCATGCAAAGTTTAGGATTTTAGTAGGGCCAGAACCACTGCTTATTTGGAATCACTGGCGATGATCCCAGAAGAAAAAGGTGAAGTGATCATGCTGTTAGTGGGAGAAAACAGGGGTGCTCGCCATTTATGAAGAGCCACTGTCTTTAGGAGGGCATCCTGCCTTATATTTGAGGATTCATATTTTAATATTATCTATAGAGGTGGGTTTGATGGAAGCAAATTCATTTGGGGTAGCTGGATTAAACACAGACAGGATTCCCCTTCTGAATTAAGGTGCAGGATTTAAAGTGCCCAATGAATTACCCAGGCAACACTGCTACGTCTCATGTGTTATGCTGCCTCACCCACCAGAATTCCACTCATTTATGCGTTAATACCATTACCCGCCACCAATGTTCTATTTCCTTTTGTTGGGCTCTAAACCCCACTGGCACTTAACTATTCCATGCATTTTAGCATCTCACACAAAATGTCACCCATTCCACACCTCTTGTGTGCTTCACTCTTACCAAACCAACACTTTCAAATGTCATTTGTTCCATTGCCACCATTCCTATATCTCGTGTTTTGATCTATCGTCCTATGTCCCATGTTCTACTGCTTCTTCCACCAGCACCTCTTGTTTTCACATCTTCTGCCCTATTGTGTGTTCTACCCCATCATCCGCTTGAACACCGGTTTCTCATGCATTCTGTCCTATCATCCTAGTTCTCATGTTCCGCCACATCACACACCAGCACTTCTACTTTTCATGTGTTCAGCACTTTCAATCCTAAGGACATTATTCACCTGTTTGCCTTCTTACCCAACCAGCACTTCAATATCTCACCTGCCTTCACTTCCATACCTCCAGGGTTCTGCCTTATTGCTCCACTAGCACTCTATGCCTCATTGTGTCAGATATCAGCCACCAGCACTTCAAGATCTCACCTGCCTTCACTTCCATACCTCCAGGGTTCTGCCTTATTGCCCCACTAGCACTTTGCGCCTCATTGTGTCAGATATCAGCCACCAGCACTTCAATATCTCACCTGCCTTCACCTCCATACCTCCAGAGTTCTACCTTATTGCCCCACTAGCACTTTACGCCTCATTGTGTCAGCTATCAGCCACCAGCACTTCTAATCTCGCATTCTTCTCCTGCAGAGGAAGGAGCCGATCCTGAGAGCATCGAGCTGGTGGCGCAACAGGTCTTGAACATCTCACTGCCAGCCAGTCCAGGTGACATCACAAAGCTCCTGAAGGAGATCAAGGAGAGCATCGGCAACCTCGGTGAAGTGGACAAGATTCTGAACAGCACCGCCGAGAGCGTTGCCATCGCCACAGACCTGCTCAACCAGGCGGTGGCTGCTAAGTAAGTGTTCCAGATATGAGTGCATCTTTTTGATGTTGTGAGCAGGCAAGTGAAACTGCTGTGCAGGTCACCTTCACCCTTCCTCTTCTAGTGCCTGCATAACAATCTGTAGAAGACATGTACAAGAACCACAAATGACAGCCCCACTCTGACCCCAAAGAGTTCATTATGGATTTCTTGAATTAATTACCATTAAAGAAATGGCCAAAGTATGTCAGGCTTTGTGCATCTTTGCAAACATCTTTCACTTGGTACAAATGGAAAGAAGTAACTTCTGAATGTTTGTGATAGTGGAAGGTGAAGATGACCGCATAGACCCGTGCTCATTCTGTTTGTATGCCATACCGATAATAGCTGTACACATCATCTCATAAACAGTCTTATCATCATACTATTATGCTAGACACAGAAAACATACTTCAGCAAACTAAAGGACACCTTCCACTTCTTCCCATCTGTGTACAAATAATACATTCATGCTATGTTGACAGAATTTTGCATTGATTCAACAAGAGTCCTCTTATACACTTAGCCTATACATGAAACACATTATTCGCCAGAATCAGTGAACATCCAACCAAATTTTAAAAGAATATCATCTGTTGTTGGTTTCTTAACCCTTTGGCATGTTTGTATAAAAACTATGTTTTCTATACAATTTCAAAGGTTTTAAATGATATCGTCCCCCAAAAGGTCCTCTGCTTCCTGGTCACACTTCAGGCCACATGTAACTGTCTTTAATGTAAAAATCAAGTTTCTGTAACATTTCACTGTGTTATGGTGCAACTTGATCAGTTTTAGAATATACTAGCTGTTCCTGGTGTAACATACACCATTCTAGCATACCTTAAAGATCAATATCAGTCGGACCACTTCTGCCCCCTTCTTAAATATCGGAATTACCAATGGTAGCTTCCAGGAAAGGTGCATAGGTCCCTGTGACTTATTAATGATCATTGAAAAGGCTAAACATATCAGATGGAATGAGAGGTCTGAGTTGTATAAGAGCAGTATCTAAGTTCCATCAATCACACAAGCCTCTATGATGTGTCATTGTAGATGCATAATTGTCAACCTTGTGACATTGCAGAGTCCCTGTGATGGCATAAGATTGCGGAGTAGTATCATTACAGCACCTACTTTCACTTTTAACTCATGAGGAGACATTTGTCCTACAGCTGTTCGCTCTTTAGAGACTGAAACGCAGAGCGAATAATTAACTGTACATTGACACTGGAACCGCCATGCCCTGTGTGAAGAGAAGTGAGGGTGGAAAGAAATAACCTCTGAATGTTTGCGATAGTGGAAGTGAAGGTGACCACATAGAACCGTGATCATTCTGTTTGTTGAAATTATAGTGGGTGTACTTTGCCATTTGGACAGCAGAGGGCAATCTAACACTAATAAATTGCATCAGCTGAGTATGTAAACATACCTAAGCATTTTATATATAGAGCTTTTATAAAGTTTTGGATTATGCACATTTGCATAATTTAGTGCACATTCTATATCTACTGTCTGCATGTTCCATGACCCATATGTGTTGTGAAATGTGGACCTTCCATTGAAGAAATTATTGCCTACATATACCTTTGGGCAGATGCATTTGTATACATATAGAAAATATTTAGAAGAGTCGGGGGTTATTAGTTTTATGGGAAATGTGAGAAACCAAAAGGTGTCTCACCCGCTAGTCCTCGGGGACTTGTCATCCAGGTGGCCAGGACACAGCCATCGCTTTTGGATCCAGTTCTTGGAGGTGGACCAGTGCAAGAGAATCACCTGGGTGAGGGATCTGTGGGGAGTGGGGGTGAGGCAGCAGATGGTGAGACACGGTATTCCCCACTCTTTTGTTCATCTACCCCATCCTATTTTGTAGGATTTTCTGAAGTCCCAACCCCCCCTTTTTACACAAACATTGGACAGAGGAAGAGGGCGACTGAGAGTAACCAAACTAACTCTCCCACATGGTACAGGACATGTCCCGTTAATCGGGTCCGGCAAAGTCAGGCACTTTATTCTAAGTGCATACACCTAATACCAATTAGCTCTCCTCCCATGAATAAAAGGCACCACCTAAAGACACACTCTGAGCAAGGCGGAACACGAGTACCAGCAGAACCTCCGGGAGGAAGGCACACTTACTGGAGCAAGGCAATGGACCAAAGGACGAGAGCAGCAGGCCGAAAACACCAAGAGTTCCCTACTGGAGGTCGTTGCCTCCAACAGGCCACAAAAGACACGTGGGGAAGGCTGGATCCCACAAGTGAATACTGCATTATGTTTCAAGGACTCCAGCAATCCTGCCGGGTGAACGGCAGAGTTAGGGAGGCAAGGCCAAGCCTGTGGTACTAACCTTAACTCGTGAATTGGAAATAGCAAAAACAGGAAAGAGACGCACACAGCCGATGAGTTGGCAAGCGACCTGAGAGACCAGTTTGTTTTAAAGCGAATGAAGTAGCAACATTAGAGCACAAGTGAAGGCTGCACGCGTGTGGATGAGAGGCAAAGAATGGCAGACCTGTGAATTAACTTTGAAGTAAGGACAGCTGTGAGATCAGCGATACTAGGTAATGGAGAGGTCTGGTGAAAGGAAGTAGCCCATCCTGAACTGAACCCGTCTACCGTACAGATTTTGCATCTGCTTCCCCCACTTTTTCACTAATGAACCCCATTTCCCTTTATTTCTCACAAAGCCACCTGCAGGAAAGGCCACCAACAGTGGCAGAAGGACACTAAACAAGACCACTTACACTACTTACATTGTCCCCAGACATGAGTAAAGGCACCTTGCCGTGAGTTGTGAGTCCTCCTTCTGTGCCTGGTGCAGGGATTGCTCTTATCACTATTGCAGAGACTGATTAGTGACTGTCTTAATGTTGTACGAGGGGCACAGCGTTCGTAAGGCTAAAGCCATTTCAGGATTTGCAGCAGAGGCCTGAACCATTGTTGCAGTTTTCTAAATCTACTTAAATGATTGTCTACTATGGTTAGGAATTCATGTCAAAATGAAAGGTGTCTTGGCAAATACTAGGCAACAAGGTGCCTGTGGCATTTTCGGGTATAGTCTCAGAGGGATTATATAATTACTGCGACCACTTCACTGTGACCTCCGAAAATATTGACTTTTTTTATTTTGTCCTCCTTCACACCACATATTTATGTGGAGGAGGGGTTGGTATAACATATAATGCATGTAAGGGGAGTCCTGGGGGGTTTCCCCCACATATCTGGGGTACACACACTCGGGTCATGCTCATGCAAGCGGAATGCTGTTGTTCTGCACTGTGATTGATGATCATAGACCTTCAGATCTGGACCTGGAGCAAAACCAAAGAGGTTATGGCTGGAAGGTTTTGAATTAATCCTAACCTCTGGCATTGTTCTGGGCAACCCTCCAGACCATCGTTCTTCACCTGCCAAGACATCCGTCCCACCCCAAAAAGGGCAGTCCAGCCCAAACTGCTTGGTCACATCCCTTCTGCACAAGACCACAAGCATCCCCAAACATTTTTCTGCCTTATTGGGTCTCATCAGTGAGGAGTAGCTTGGGACTCTAGGCCCAGCAGACTCAGGACCCACGTCTGGGCATACCCGTCCTAATCAGGGTGACTTACCCAAAACAAAAGATGGAATGGCTGGAGTACTACACAGAATGGGTGTCAGGAGCACAGAACACGGGCTGAACTTTGGACAGAGATTAAATACTTGTGCCAAAATCTTCAGAGGTATGCAGAAGTGAACAGTTAAGAGAAGTTTATTTCAGTGCATTGGCAGCACCTGTGCTATTGAACCGTTGATGATGTAATTGCCCATAACGCCCAGTATGGCAAGAGGGCTGAACCTATGAAGCAATCATAAGACACTCTGGGTGTCAAAATTAACATGGGTATCCACTGGGCTATGAATAGTACATGAATCTCCATGGTCTGTTGGAGGGAATTGGTTGTGGGCACTCTCTACGTTGCCATTCATAGACTTGGAACATTACCTGTTTGACAATCTGCGGCCTATGCTAGTTCATGTGCCCTCAGATTGCCCGTTTACAGCCCTGCCCAATCGTCTCAAGGGACACAGGATTTACAACCACATTATATTTCTGCAAAACAGTATAACATGACAATGAAACCGAAGGACCTGAAGGATATGACGGGTGCAATGCATGGGGCGCCTGACATTAACTACTCTCAGAGAAAGACCGGTTGACCATAAATAGTGTCAATCCTAGGATGACTCTCGATCCCAAATTATGTTCACTGTAAATACAGCAGAAGTTAACAACGATTGGGTTCATTGAGACACATGGATTATCTGGTGGACCTAGTATTAAATGTATGCAAAGTTCACAATTGTTAAATTAACAGACATAATAATAAATATGGATGTTGTGGTTTATTCATATGCACTGAATATCTCACAATTGTAGTCACAAATATCATACAACTTGACCCCTCTGTACCAGATGTTCGTTATCCAATCATGAGAAAAATGTTGTCAATGAAATTGACAACATACGTGAGTATCTGCTTCTTTGTTAGTGGTGGTAGGCAATAGGCAGAGCCCCAATTTATTTGTCATATGTTAGAATTCCAGTACCCTTTTGGGGTCATAAGTACTCTTTCCAAGAGTTCCCTCCCCAGAGCTTGTTTGCCATGACTGAGTGATGTCACGAACTTAGGCAGTGGAGGGTTTTCTGGCAAAGTCAATGCAATGGTTTATTTTTCGAAGAACAATTCATTACTGCACTTTGTTTCTTATTCCACATAAATACCCACAGTGAATGCCGTTCTTAAATCCTTTGGGTTGGGGACTGTATGTATGAAGAACGCATGTGTGGGTGAAGATATTCTGTGTTAAAATGTTGTGCCTCATTCAACATAGCACAACAAATTAAGACACAATTCTTTCAGCAACTTCAACCTGGTGTATTGTGTAGTTTAAATGCCCATAGTTCTTGCCCTCCTCCACAAATGTTGCCCGTGCAATTACTTAATCTAACAATAAACCCACATATTAGGATACATCAAGCATTATTGCCCGGGGTATTCTCTGCAAGTCATACAAATCCCTAAAGAGATTAGCAGAAGCAGGGGCAAATAGGGTACCCATAGCAATACTGTGACTCTGCATGCACCAATCCCCATTAAACGTGAGCATGTGGTTTTTCTATGGGAATGTAATAATGTTTGGCAACATATGTTACATTGTGTTATGTTATGCTTTGTTGTGTTATGTTAGTTTGTATTTTTTGTATGTATTAAGCAATACATTCTATGTAATAGGCAGAAGCAATGAAGGATGAGGGTCAGTTATTGGAAAGAGCAATAAGAGATGAGATTTGAGATTAGATCGAAAAGTATGTAAGGAAGAAGAGGAACGGATAGCAAGGGGGAGGGCATTCCAGTGCTTGGGGGTGATTAGGGGCGAAGGATCGGAACTGAGAATAGGTGTACAGGCATTTTGGGACAGAAAGCAGGAAGAGATTCTTGTAGCGCAACATTCGATTGGGAGAATAAAGCGATATAAGTGAGGTAGATAGAGAGGGGTGACACCATGGATACACTTGAAAACAATAGAAAGAAAGTGAAAGAGAAGACGAGGCACAAAATGAGGGGGAGACATGGTGAGAAGAGAGGAGGAAATAGAAGAGCCAGGAGTAGGGGAAAAAAGAATACGAATAGATGAGTTGAAAACAGATCGGAGGAGGGCCAAATGAGAGGCAGGAAGACCAAATAGCAGGGCAAAACAATAATAAATATGGGAGAAAATAAGAAAAGTTAAAGGAATTTGATGGCGTGAAAGGGAAGGCAAGGGTGTGCACGACAGATGTTAAATAAGGCATAGTGGGAAGAACAAGCTATTTTAGAAATATGGAGGGAAAAGGAAAGAGAGGGATCAAAGATGACACCCAGGTTATGTGCAGATGAGGATAAGGAGAGGAGGGAAGGAGGAAATGAAAGAAAGGGAGGAGGAAGAGGTCAGTTGACGTCAGGACCCCTCAACTTGCTGAGGGTGAAGAGGAGCGAGGGAGGTGAAGTAGAGTGAGGGAAGTTAGTTTATATTGGGTTTCTGTGCTTTACACAGCTACCATGCCAATGTGCTGGATACAGATGTGAAGGCCTGTGAAGATTTTCTGATCATCAACAGAGCCACTGTTCTTATCTACAAACATTTCAATACTAAGGCCACAAATACATAGCTTGATGGAGGCTTGTTGTCAAGTCAATTCAGAGTACACATGGCATAATGAATTGCAGGAGGCTGAGTGGAAACTAAGTGTTCCAGGTAATGTAAATGGGTTCTGAGATGGGTTCCTGCCTTTAAGAGCATAGCTTGAGTCGGTCAGAGACAATTCTTTATAAAATATAAGCATCTCCTTTAGACTCTTCAGAAAAGGAAAGCCTCCCCTCCCCCAACAAGCATTGTCAAGAGGACAAGGTTATTGGGTAAGTCTAGCCAAAGAAAGTTGTGTGCTTTAGTTCCCCATCAAAACCTCCATTTGGCCGAGTTTAATGATGGCATATGGGAAAAGCTAGTGACTGAGGAGATCACATGAGTGAAGAGAGGAGGTCATATGGCTCTTAAGGGTAGGTTACTTCTCAGTTGAGTGGTTTCACCAGTCAGGCCACATCTCGTTCAGGCAGCCACCATCATTTATTTCAACTAGTAGATGACAGAGCAAGCTCATTTCCCTTATGTAATAACCCTTTTGAATTTCTTTTGAAAAGTTTTGTATTTATGTTTCAGAAAATGGACAGGTAATTGTGACAGAGTTTGGATTCCTATGGAAAGGTTCACTCTGATAGATGAGGACAAGTCCTTTATCAGGTGCCTGTCTAAATGTGTCTACATTTGAAGCTGTGTGTGAGCGTCTGCTCAGCATTTATGATTTAGAATGCAACAATTTACAGACAGAAGATGAAACCAGAACAATATCTGCATACATATGTACATGTTCTGCTCATCTGTGCACTTTCAAGGAAACATCCGTTGCAGATTGGTCTGACACTGAATTATAGTAGCAATAGAGCCTGAACTCTAGAAAATGTGAGCAAGCTTGTTTTGCCACTAGATCACTTAGTGGCTACATGTTGTGTACTTTTCACTCTAAACCCTCAACCTAGGCTGCAGAATCTACCTTCAGACCAGACAGGATACAGAAATATAACCAACGCACTACTCATACTCAGCAGGATCCATACCCACTAAAAATAGGGGTGTACCAAAATTCAGCTTCGAGTAAGTATTCAGCCAAATACCAGCTGAAAATTAGATATGCGGCTTCGGCTGAATGCTTAATGAATTTTCACTCAAAGCCGAATAGTTTCCCCTACAAAATATATTAAATACTGATTTGATTGTGCCTGGAACCATTCAGGCATGTCAGTGTAATCCATTAAACAAATGCTGCTGTCACTTGTTGTATTGCGTACAGACAGAGCAGAGGTGTGAAAGGGCAAACAAAGTCTCAGCCCTTCATGTGCTGGACAGGCAGACTTTAATCTGGCAGAATTTTCAGTTTAAAAACATTTAGCTGGAATAATAGTGTTCACAGTCGCTACTGGAAAATTGATCAAATTAACTGCTGCAGACATCCCAGGAAGCTCAAAACCCAGAGTGAAACTGCTCAGGCGGTAATATGCCGGCAGCAAAGAACTTTATTCATCCTGCTGACCAAGGTTATAAAGCAAGTACGACAGCTCAGCAGGAAGTGTGCCTGCAGCAGAGATGTGTAGTGTATGGATGAAAATTAGTACACAAAGTTGCAATTGGAAAATGTATTTTCTTTAGGGGTTTATTGATTTGCTGATTATAGGTGTGAGTAATCTGAGAGTTACAGGTTCGAATCCCAACAGATCCCAATTGATGCCATACATAATTAAGTGGATTAATTTAACTGCTGCTGATATCCCAGGAAGTTCCAAACCCTCACTAAAATAGCTCAGTAGGTAGTGTGCTACAAAGAATTGTATACATCCTGCAGGCTAAGGTTATAAAGCAAGCAAGATGGTTCACTGGGAATTATGCCTGCCCCAGAGATGTGCCTGCAGCAGAGAAACTATTGCCGCCCTCCAGCTTTATCATGTTGCCAAAATGAGTGGCTGTGAATTGGGTAAAGTGACAGATGTCACTAAGGAATATGGCTATAAAATAGATTTGGGGGTTTTACAAAAAAAATGTTTAACCAGAATGCCACAGTTTATAAAAGCAGAAATATTCCTCCCAACATTAGAGAGTTCTAAAAAAGAGAGTGATATTTGTGTGATAAAGACAAGGAGATACAAGTTTACCATTTAAAAACATTGGACCAAATAGATGTGCAAGTGAAGCAAATAAGGAAAATAAGCATGCGCCTGCCAATTAAAGGTCTGAAAATCAGCACTAGTGTCACTTCCCTAGAGAGTAAGCCTAGAACCTTTGAGGACTCAGCATTGCCTATTTATTTGTAGCTGTGGTCTTTTACCATGCCCCAAAACACCTCAAACATACCCCATTTGAAAGACTAAGGAAAATACTATCTAATACTATCCATTAATGAAAAGTGTGGCTTTAGCATCCCAAAGCTTTGCATTCAGCAGCACTTCACCGGTCAGCAGTCTGCTAATTGATGCAACCACTGCGTTTGTGTTTCACTGGCTTGCTGGAGCCAAAGGCTAAAGATGGGCAGGGCCCCAAATGAACATTTAAAAGTACTAGTGGAGACACCCCAGTCTCCCCTCACAGTGATGGCATACATGCATACTATACTTTTGGGCTAGTCTTAGTTACTTGGGTCCTGCCCAACAAGCGCCACCTATGATTGCACAAAAAAACCAAACTGGGCGGTTATAGAACTGTTTATTTTCTGAGAATTTGTTCCTTTCATGGTTTCCACATACCTCTTCTGTAGACAACAAAGAAGACAAAAGCAATAAAGAAGGGATGTACCTATTTTAAAGTGTGTTTCTAATGTACAACATGTTTTTCTTGTCTACATAATTAAGCAATATGACCCGAGCGGCGGGGGCATTACCGACTCAGGTAATGCCCCGGGGCCCATAGTTATAGGCCCGAGCGAAGAGAGGGCCTTAACGAAGGCCCCAGGGCATTACCTGAGTCGGTAATGCCCCCGCCACTCGGGTCATATTGCTTTTAGTACCCCGGCCTGCATTATATTCATGACCGGGGCACTAAAAGCATTTTTTTATATCCCGAAAAGCCGCAGCGTTCAGGTACAGAAAAAAAAAAAAACGACCAAGAAAATGGCCGCCGGGAAAGGGAAAACGGGAGTCCTTTTTCTCTTTCCATGACGGCCTTCGGGAGCGGACGCGCTGGGAACACAAGTGAGCCCAGCGCGTCCGCTCCCAAAAAAAAAGAAGCAGAAGGTAAGTGGGGTTGGGAGGGCGGGAGGGAGGGGAGGGGGGAAGAAAAAAAAAATAATACATACCTTCGTCCCTGCCAGGGGACGATGGAAGCCTCCAGCTGTGTGGAGGCCCGGAGTCTCCACACTGCTGGAGGCTTCCATCGTCCCCTGGCAGGGAAGCAGGAGCAAGAAGGTAAGTGGGGTGGGGTAGGGAGGAGGGAGGTAAGGGGAAAAAAAAAAAAAGCTTACCCGAGTCCCCAGCGGGGGCGGAGGCATCCTCTCAGCCGTGGGGAGGCTCGGAGCGGGGATGGCCCCACTTCGAGCCTCCTCATTGGCTGAGGGGCTGCCACGCCCCCCCGCCGAGGACAAGGCAGCTGGAGGCCCGGCCGAGAATCAAAGGATTCTCGGCCGGGTAAGGACGCGGCGAGAGCCAATCAGAATGCGTGTTGCATTCTGCTTGACTCTCGCCGGGTGCTAATTGTATTTATTAAAAAGGCAACTATTCGGCTCTTAAATCTACTGTTGGGTACCTCCTAGTAAAAAGTGCCCAAGGTTAGAGAGAACCCAAAATCCACCAGCAAACTGTCAAGTTGCACTGAGTGGCAGTGCATGCTGGGAAGTTATTATCATGTCAGTCTGGGTGGGCACAAGACATTTGGGATGCAGAGACTCCACAGAGGCACAGCTGTTGGGAACTGCCTTGCGCCCTTGCTCTCCCACTCTTCGCCTCTCCATCTCCCTGCAGTGAGACCGAATGCATCACCCTGTCCTACTGGAATGATGTCCCTGTATTTATCATTTTTTCTCTGAATGACTGCATTACTGGCTATTTCTCTGCTTAGCGGTAATATACGGTCTAGAATCCGGGGAATCCGTGGAACCCACCTGTCAAATCATCAAGCATCCATCCTCAGGAAGCCGTGCTTTCCTACTTCCTGCAAGCGAACAGGCAAGATCAATGGGCGCGAGAGGCCCGGGCAGAGTCTGAGACTGGCAGCTATCAAAGCCACTTATGCCCGGGCAGAGCCTGAGACTGGTAAGCTATCAAAGCCACTGAGGCCCGGCCAGAGTCTGAGACTGGCAGCTATCAAAGCCACTTATGCCCGGTCAGAGCCTGAGACTGGTAAGATATCAAAGCCACTTATGCCCGGGCAGAGTCTGAGACTGGCAGCTATCAAAGCCACTTATGCCCGGGCAGAGTCTGAGACTGGCAGCTATCAAAGCCACTGAGGCCCGGCCGGAGTCTTAGACTGGCAGCTATCAAAGCCACTTATGCCCGTGCAGAGTCTGAGACTGGTAGCTATCAAAGCCACTTATGCCCGGGCAGAGTCTGAGACTGGTAGCTATCAAAGCCACTTATGCCCGGGCAGAGTCTGAGACTGGCAGCTATCAAAGCCACTGAGGCCCGGCCGGAGTCTGTGGCTGGCAGCTATCAAAGCCACTTATGCCCGGGCAGAGTCTGGGGCTGGTGCTGAATAACAGGTGCCCAAAGTGTCTGCACAGTACCCAAGCTACCCTGTCCCTTCCTCTGTGACTCCGAACATTCCCTGTTGCCTGAAGAACCACCGGCAGCTCCTCATTGATGCCACCGGTGAACAAAGCTAAGTTCCGGAGCACGTTCTGGAGTGTCACAGCTTCACCAGAGATGAGCATCTGATAGTTCTGGTCAGAAACTCCCAAAGATCACTGACTTCCATGTACCTGAGCATTTGGCAGTCATTGCATTGAGTGCCCAAACACTAGACAGTTCCAATAGAGGTGCTTCAGCTGCTCCAAACACAAAGTGTGCAAGCTTCCCCCTGTAGAAGAAAGGCTTTCTATGACAGTACACACCTTTTACTGTACATAACTAGTTCCCAACCCTCAGCCAGACATACTGCACATAGAACATACCTCTGATGTGGACATTTCTGGACTCAAACTATTAACCTATTACCCTGGATCTTATCCATCGCTCTCCCCTTCTGTTTGATTTTTCTGACTGCTCAAACACTTCTGCAGCTCTCCTGATATATTGGACTACAACCCTCATACCCCCTCATCACTGAGAATGCTGGCTAGGACTGATGGGAGTTGTAGTCCAACATATCTGGAGAGACAATTGTTGCATACCCTTGACTTACATGAATATGCCAGCCAAGGGAATCCTAGGGAACCCTGTACTGCCAGGATCAGTGTCTTATTTGATCCTTTCACTAGCGCTGCAGGGAAAGCGTCTGACACCCCGATCCACCCTCACCCCAGATGTCCACACTTCCCAAGGTCTAAGAGATTCCTGACAAGTTATTATCGCCATATAGTGCCTAGTGACTTCAGTGGTCAGTGTTTGCTGCTCCTGGAGCTTGAACAAATCATGGTAATCCCCCCCCCTAGGTGTTCCAAGAAGCCGCATGCCATTGGAGAGATTGCGTTGGATTCAATGACTAAATGTCCCTGGTTCGGGGATGGAGAGATCCCACCATGGTGTCCCCTGTGGCAGTACTAGGGCTAACAGAGAGGGACCACCTCCTGCTCTACAAGGTGGCATGTCAGTATCTCCCGGAGTAAGTGGGCATCAACATGTACTCTACTGCAATGATGATGTTTGCCATAGTCCATGGGGAAGGCTGCACCCTAAATTATTAGGGTTACTGATGCGTACCATGGTAGCAGGTGGCAGTTACTAAAACTCTATACTGGCTTCTAAAAATAAGGGTGTTCCTCTGTCAGATTGCTAAACCCACACGTCACGCCGAAACTATACAGCCTGTCGGCGCTAGACTCTCATGGATGATTAAGTATGTCGACATTTTCTTCAAGGGGTTCCTCTAAATGAAATGTTATTTTTGTATCTGTGCAGGGACAGAGCTGTAGGCATTGAAGACAATATCTCCGAGACCCAAAAGAGCCTGGAAGTAGCAAAGAGTAAAGCAACCATGGCTGAGAAAGCCCTGAAGAAGGCGAAACAAAGCATCCGGAGCGTGGAGGCCTGCATTAAGGAGGTAGGTCTCTTGCCCTTCCCCGTGCAAAACTACCATAAGATGTGTATCAGTGTTCACATTGCAAACCGGAGTAGCCTCACCGGGAGCATGGCCCGAGTAGACCTCTGTAAGAGTCATAGGATGTGTGCTTGTCCCCGGGCATTATGAGTGAATAATGTGCCTCATGACCAGGAACCAGATGGGTACAGACCAGATGGGTTCATGATTGTTTTATTTTTAAACAAGTGAGAATTGTGAATTAAATTGCCGTAAAAAGTTTTAAATTAATGTTTATAAACCGCTTCAGTTCTTTTTTAAAAATATCTCAAAGTTATTTTGTTTGGATTGTTAACTAAAAACTAAAACATGTGTTTCATTTTAATAAGACGGACGATTTTCAGCACCCAGTGTCATTTTCCAACGAAGAGACCATATTATGCTTCACAAATACACAGGGCCTCAGCACGAGTTGGGCGGTAGCCCTTAAATGCGGCGGTAATGCTATTAGCCCGGGCGGTATTACAGCGCTAATACTGCCGGGATACCGCCCAACTCGTGATGAGGCCCACAGTGTCGTAAAAGATATAGCAAACTCGCTGTTTGTGGCTTAATTTGTTCCCGCTGATCGGTGAGAGTATAGAATGAGCAGCTTTGTGAAGATTTTCCTCAACTACGGGGAAGAGGAAGAAGTCAAATTTTGATGCATTGGCAAATCTGTACGAATTGATCATCCCAAGGATTACTAGTTTTGAGGGGCTCCTTTCCTTTTCTCACTGCACTCAAATCTCAGCTTACCTAAAATTCATCACTTCTCTGCAGCAGATTCTACTGGACAGCCCCTAATCCCGGCTCGTCTGACAGACGCATACCTGAATCTTGACACTTTGCTTACACCTCAGTCATGAGAGAAAAGCAGAATGCTGTAACGGGAACTGTCCCACCTGCACTTTAGATGCGAGGGTCAGAGGAAGCCCGTTTCTCATTTACGCTCATTGCTGTGATGTGCGGTCCACCTCTTTCAGAAATGTTACCTGTGCATTTTAGGCAGGGGGTCAATAGCACAAAAACTTGCTGGCCGTCCCCTTGCATGCATTACCTCCACATCCCTCTTCCTCGTCCCAGTGCCTCAGTCCTAAGTACTGTGACGATGAAGAGTAGGGTTAGGAGCAATGAAGATTATCAGTAAGTAATCGCAGCATTCATCTCAGCACTGGCAAATAACTGTGGCTTCCAGCAAGCACATGGTGAACACGAATAAAAAGAAAAAAAGCATTTTGAGCACTGCCGGAGCGCTTGTAATGTAAAGTGTAAAGCAGTGGCTCAGACCCCTGCTGTTGCACTTGAACTGCGTGCGTCAAGTTGCTGGGCATTTAAAGCGCATCCCGTTTGTGAATTCAGGATGCATTACAAAATATGCAAACACAGCTCCTGAATTGTGCAAAAGTGGGTGCGTACAGGATGCCCCCATTCACATGCCCTGTGTGGAATGGGGTGCTCCTCTTTTGGGTGCAAGTGAGATGTGCTAAAATTCGATGGTGCCCCCCAATTAGACGCCATGGTGATGTTGTATTCCTACACGTGGTAATCCTTTTATGGTTGTAGTAATTACCAATTCAAACCAAAATTGTTATCAGTCCCATAGACTGGCAGCCTGCTTCCTATTTTCACATTGTGCATGTGTGCTTCCGTTCATTGTTTGCTTTATACACCAGTGTAAAGAATTAATTTCCACGGTTGGTGTTTGTCATGTCTCTTCACTGCCCTCTACTGGACGTTTTAACAACGTTTCTGTGCTTTTTGAACTTGTGCTTCCTGCTTTTCAAGCCAGGTTTCCTTTGGGAAAACAATGTTTAGACTAAACTCCAAATGTACACTTCTCGCTTTAACATAGTATTTACATCATAGGCTTGCTCAGGGTCGGCTGAAGGTGTGTCATGGTTGCCGGTGTCCCATTTCAGCGTGATGTTTGGGGTCCCCCTGCCTACACCAGGGAAAAATGGCCAGGGGCTCCCCGTGGGGTGATAAGATTGTAATGCAGACAGAGGAAAGCGGAAGGGGGCAAATGATAGCAGATTACCACGAGACAGGCAGCCTCGGGTAGCTGAAACACCTAGGGCCTGATTTACAAAAAACTTTTAACATCGGAAAGTCCCATTGAAAACATGTTTGTAAATCAGGCCCTTAATGTGCATTGAAAAACCATGTGTCACCTTACTGATGAAGTGCCATTAAAGAGATGAAACAGGAGGTATGCAGTCTTTATATCGAATATTTTCTAAAGAATGAACTTTTATCGAATTTTTTTAACGAAAAATGTTATAGAGAATGCATTTAGGAGTGGGGTAAAGGGTTACATATTTTTGGTAAAGGGTTGGGGTGGGTTTTTAGTGGTGGAAAAGAGGGGTTTGGAGGGGGACCCCCCCCATAAAAAATGCATTCTCTATAAAATGTTCATTCAAAAATATTCGATATATGTGCATTCTTTATAAATTACTTCGGTATAAAGACGTTTAACCCGAAATGGCAGAACAAAGGCAGCACTGGAATAGCTGGCTGGATACTGAGGGAGGACCAAGAAGGTGAAGGCTTGATGGCGCCACAAGAGGCCGCCTGTAACGTTAACGCTGCAAACGGCACATTTCATATCCAGATTTAAAGAAAATGTTGCTAAGTTGAAAGGCCCGGACGCCATACCTGGGCTTGCTTTCTCGTTTGACAAATAACACCACTTTCCTTCCATCCCAACCTCCTGCCGCAGATAGTTCCTGCAATTTCTGTTCGATGGACAGTCCGGGGGTTTCTACGTTCTTGTGTCGGTAGATGTTATAGGTAATATGCCTTTAAAGTGACGTGGTTTGCACATCACTGCATTGTGCCAACAGAGATGCCGCTCTGCTGTGTGCAACGGTAGAGCGCGGGCGAGCAGTCGCTTAACTGCGCCGCTGCCTCCTGCCTCAAGTGTTCGCTCCGCCGTTACTGTGTGCGCCATACACACGTATCAGCACGCTCACAAGCCGGTATGGAACAACAGTAGATACACCGTTTTTGAGAATCTTTTGTAGGGTTAGGTTTTATGAGGGGTAAAAGGGAGGATTAAAAATAAAACTCTATCACTTTGCGAATATTTCAGCTCCTTTTGTTACCAGCTAACAGGAGAATGGGTGGGAGGGTAACGAGGGGCTGGAACATGTGCCTCCAACTCTTGTTTATCGCCATAGGCTCCCAGGTCATTAGAAAGACCAGATCTCGAGCGGTATTGTTCTCTGGATTCCATGATCCATCACCAGTGGCTATGCTGCTGGGGCTGATGGGAGTTGTAGTTCAAAACATCTAGAAAGCCAAAGGTTGCAGAGCACTGCACTGTACCATGTCATGAAGTCCACTGGGTCTTCTTCTACTAAAAGCGTGTTTGGTTTTCCACAGAATGTTGCAATGACATCTGAAACTACGGGCCACCATAGGTGGTCCTGCACCCTTTTCTGTATGAAAATAATGGCGCTGCACAACGAGGATGAGCTGCAGGAGGGTCGCAGGCTGTCGGCTGGAAGGGCGAACCAGCATCTTCATCCATGCCCTTGACGACAGCCTGCAATGCCCTGAACAACACCTTGGCCCGAATTTACACCTAAGATGTAAGCAGGGCTTTAAGTGGGCCGGGGCCTGCCGGGGCCGGGCCCCGGCAGTCTCCAAAAAGTGGGACTGAGCCGGGGCCCTGCCGGGGCCCCCGTCCCCCGGCACGCAACATTGGCGGGATGCATTATCCCGTCGCGGCGGCAGCCGCGACGGGAGATGCGACTGCCATGAAGTCAGGCGATCTGACAGAAGTGGCAGCCAACCACAGCGATGCTGTGCCTGGCTGCCACTTCTGTAAGTCATAGTAACTGCATCTGGTGACCTCTCGCGCGAGGGGTCACCAGAGGCAGTTACTGTCCCTTTGTTTCCCCAGGTCGCCGAGGCGTCTTTAACCCTCGGCGAACCTGGGGATTCTTGACATTTTTCGAGGTTTATGAAAGATGGCTTGAAAAGTACACAATTCAAGTCATCTTTTATAAAGCTTTGCCGACGGACAATTTTGTCCGTAGTCAAAGCTTTATAAAAGATGGCTTGAATTGTGTACTTTCAAAGCCATCTTTTATAAAAACCGAAATGTTTAAAAAAAAAAAAATGGCCTGAAAACTAGGCAAACCGTAAGGTATGCACACACATATATATGCATGTTATATATCTGTGTGCGTACCTTACTATGGTTTGTGTACCTTGCAAGCCATCTTTTCTAAACATAGAAATACATATTTCTGTGTTTAGAAAAGATAGCTTGCAAAGTACACAAACCATAGTAAGGTACGCACACAGATATATAACATGCATATATATATGTGTGCATACCTTACGATTTGCGTACGTTTTAGGCCACGCCCCCCACAAGCCACGCCCCCAAATGAGGGCCCCCCCTCGATTTCTTACCCCACTTAAAGCCCTGGATGTAAGCCCTGCTGGGCTCCAGGATTGTGGTGGCTTGGCAGCGTGCCTTTTGAAAAATGTCTGCCGCCTTGGTTTTACCTGCAGCATTGCCTTGGCTGCTTTCCTTTCTGGTCTGGGCTGATTGGCCGTCTTTCCCATCTACTGGGCCAATGCCAGGGTACCAGCTCCCGGCCTCCAATAAGGCTCACATCAATGCCATTCGCCTGACTGGCCTGAGCACAACGAGGATGAGCTGCAGGAGGGTCGCAGGCTGTCGGCTGGAAGGGCGAACCAGCATCTTCATCCATGCCCTTGACGACAGCCTGCAATGCCCACAGCAACACCGTGGCCCTAATTTCCACCTAAAATGGAAGCCCTGCCGGGCTGCAGCATTGTGTTGATTTGGCAGCGTGCCTTCTGAAAAATGGCCACCGCCTTTGTTCTTCCTGCACCATTGCCGTGGCTGCTTTCCGTTCTGATCTGGCCTGTCCGGCCGTTGCCGGTGTGCCGGCCACAGCCTTTCTTTTTCCAACCGAATCCCAGTGCATACCTTGGATCCCTTTCTTCATATCGCCCCCTCTGGATCGTCCTTACGTGTTTCTATCTACCTGTCTCTCTTGCCTTACTTCGTTCCCTCTACACCCCCTGCACCAGTGGTCTGCCCTGCCACACTGGGGTGTCTGCTGCGGCTGTTGTTGAGGCCAGTGTTTTTTCATGCTCCGACCTCTTGGCTCCTGGATTTATTTTCAACGGGACATACTACCAACCCCTCCTCCATTCTACAGCACGGTACTTTGTTCTCTCTATGCCCACACCCTAATCAGAGCTTGCTTTCCCCTTGCCTCCTGATTGGCTGCTTTGCTTCCTTTTGGCCGTTAACGGATGTGGCGTCACCTGGCATTTGTGTTCTAACTGCGACTTATAACTATCCCTGACTTTGATGTTCTAACGTGGCAGCAAAAGACCGATTATTGTTCCCTTTCGTTCCACTTGCGACTCATGCCTCTGACTTTAATGGTCCTTCGTTGGCCTGTACTTTCCCTCATGCCTGAGAACAGCTGAGAGTCTTACCTGTTCCTTCCATACTTGGTGCATCTTTTCACCATCAGGCTAGCAGTCAAAATGTGTACCTTACAATCTTTTACCTCCATATGTGATGTTCCCCCTGCACCATAGGTTGAGGTTTTCCAAACCTGTGCACTCATTCCAATGTTGTTTCTTTAGGCTATTTTGCTTGCCTGATGTAGCCCCTCATTCCTTCAGGCAACGCTTTTGAGTCTACAGGCACTCCTACCTGATTGTCATAATTACTTGCCTGCATGCCTGATGTTCTATAACTGGGGGGTTGTCCTACCCTCTATGAGTCAAAAAGCATGCAGGACAGTTTAAATGCAAGCTGGTTTTAAACCCTTTTGGAAGCCCATATAGATGGGGTAACCATTGTTAGAAACAAAAAAGCTTGTTGCAAGTCAACACATGTCTCTTACTTTTTGAAAATATCAGCTTTGTAATTGGCTGATACTCTTTATTTTACAAATTATTTAAGTATTTATATATGCATAACAGTTCATGAACACCATTGTAATGAACAAAAGCATGGTTATATCTGAAATCCAATGTAAAACGTTTACAGGTATCTAAGGCGTAAACAGTACAATCGTACATTTAACAAACAACTTGCTAGTGAGTGCAAGATACCATGAAGTTAGGTACAGGGAACACAGAATGTGAGTACAAATAAGGGGAGACGTTATTGTAGGTCTCCTATGCCCGGCTAAAGTCTGACCTCGTAGTCGGTCAAGGCGATTGCTTTTGCAGTCTGCAAGCACTCTTACCTGATTGTCATAATTGCTTTCCTGCATTCCTGATGTAGCCCTCATCCCTTGAGGCAAGGCTTTTCCAGTCTGCAGGATGTAGCCCCTCATCCCTTGAGGCAAGGCTTTTTCAGTCTGCAGGAACTCTTACCTGACTGTCATAAGTGCTTGCCTGCATGCCTGATGTAGCCCTCATCCCTGGAGGCCAGGCTTTTCCAGTCTGCAGGATGTAGCCTCTCATCCCTTGAGGCAAGGCTTTTTCAGTCTGCAGGAACTCTTACCTGACTGTCATAAGTGCTTGCCTGCATGCCTGATGTAGCCCTCATCCCTGGAGGCCAGGCTTTTCCAGTCTGCAGGATGTAGCCTCTCATTCCTTGAGGCAAGGCTTTTGCAGTCTGCAGACACTCTTACCTGCTTGTCATAATTACTTGCCTGCACGCCTGATGTAGCCCCCATCCCTTGAGACAAGGCTTTTTCAGTCTGCAGGCACTCTTACCTGATTGTCATAAGTGCTTGCCTGCATGCCTGATGTAGCCCTCATCCCTTGAGGCAAGGCTTTTCCAGTCTGCAGGATGTAGCCTCTCATTCCTTGAGGCAAGGCTTTTGCAGTCTGCAGACACTCTTACCTGCTTGTCATAATTACTTGCCTGCACGCCTGATGTAGCCCCTCATCCCTTGAGGCAAGGCTTTTCCAGTCTGCAGGATGTAGCCTCTCATTCCTTGAGGCAAGGCTTTTGCAGTCTGCAGACACTCTTACCTGCTTGTCATAATTACTTGCCTGCACGCCTGATGTAGCCCCATCCCTTGAGACAAGGCTTTTCCAGTCTGCAGGCACTCTTACCTGATTGTAATAAGTTCTTGCCTGCATTCCTGATGTAGCCCTCATCCCTTGAGGCAAGGCTTTTCCAGTCTGCAGGATGTAGCCCCTCATCCCTTGAGACAAGGCTTTTCCAGTCTACAGGAACTCTTACCTGATTGTCATAATTGCTTACCCGCCTGCCTGATGTAGCCCCTCATCCCTTGAGGCAAGGCTTTTCCAGTCTGCAGGAACTCTTACCTGATTGTCATAAGTGCTTGCCTGCATGCCTGATGTAGCCCTCATCCCTTGAGGCAAGGCTTTTCCAGTCTGCAGGATGTAGCCTCTCATTCCTTGAGGCAAGGCTTTTGCAGTCTGCAGACACTCTTACCTGCTTGTCATAATTACTTGCCTGCACGCCTGATGTAGCCCCCATCCCTTGAGACAAGGCTTTTCCAGTCTGCAGGATGTAGCCCCTCATCCCTTGAGACAAGGCTTTTCCAGTCTACAGGAACTCTTACCTGATTGTCATAAGTGCTTGCCTACATGCCTGATGTAGCCCTCATCCCTTGAGGCAAGGCTTTTCCAGTCTACAGGAACTCTTACCTGATTGTCATAATTGCTTACCTGCCTGCCTGATATAGCCCCTCATCCCTTGAGGCAAGGCTTTTCCAGTCTGCAGGAACTCTTACCTGATTGTCATAAGTGCTTGCCTGCATGCCTGATGTAGCCCTCATCCCTTCAGGCAAGGCTTTTCCAGTCTGCAGGATGTAGCCTCTCATTCCTTGAGGCAAGGCTTTTCCAGTCTGCAGGAACTCTTACCTGATTGTCATAAGTGCTTGCCTGCATGCCTGATG
Source organism: Ambystoma mexicanum (assembly GCF_040938575.1). Lineage (NCBI taxonomy): Eukaryota > Metazoa > Chordata > Amphibia > Caudata > Ambystomatidae > Ambystoma > Ambystoma mexicanum. The sequence continues at coordinate 75,337,188 of NC_090923.1, forward strand.
TAGCCCTCATCCCTTCAGGCAAGGCTTTTCCAGTCTGCGGGATGTAGCCTCTCATTCCTTGAGGCAAGGCTTTTCCAGTCTGCAGGCACTCTTACCTGCTTGTCCTAATTACTTGTTTGGTTTCCATAATTGCATTTACCTACCTACTTATTCCGGCACTAGTGTGCATTATAAATAAGCAATGAATAAATAAAACGAATAAGAGACACTTTCTATCTGGCCGGGGTCAGCAATCTGCAGCTCACCTGACTTTCTGGAGTCTACTATGGTCACTCACCATTCCCGATGCTGGCTAGGGAGGATGCGAGTTATGAAACAGCCGGAGAGCCAAAGGTCACAGACCCCTGCCATATGGGAGCAGACTTGCTTGTTGGGTGGACTGGCCATTAGTCCAGACTCATTGGCCACATGACCACTTTGGATAAAAAAAGGTGCATTTGGCCCTGATAGTCATCTGTGTAAGGAATCTCCTTAGAGGTGACTGAGATTAGGTAGAAACAGAGGTTCAATGGTCCCCCTTAGGGTAGCCCTTCCAGGACTGTGTCAAGGCACCTCCAAACCTCTACCAGGGAAACACACATTGTTATTCACCTGATCTGGGCCTGACTCTTCCACAGCCCCACCAGCCCTCCAGAGGTACCTGCTTGAGAGGAGGCCTAGTGATTCCACGGTAGGCCATCAAGCCTCTGCAAGATTCACTCGAAGAGTGCCTTAGAAGAGTGTGGCACTGCTACAACTCAGCAAATCATGAAATATTAGTTCCTACTAAACATTCTGTTGTCTTAGCTTTGCATGTAGTGCCCCCTATAGGTGAGGCACACATATTGACCTTCCCATGCAGAGCTAGGGATTGGGATGTGGGATACAGATGTTCATTCTGGTTGTTGGTTTGTTGCACCATTGCCTACCCCCATTAGAAGTCTGGCATTGGTACTTCAGTTCTATCCTGAACACACTGGCTATCCTGCTTCAGGTCAGGCAGTGCTTCTGACGTGGCTGATGAGGTGGGCATCCAGCGCCCAAATGTCTCAGGGTTCGGCGCGCTCTACAAGTGTCAAAATAAAGAAATAAACATACTGTGACAAAGTCCCCAGCTTTATTCTGAGAACGTTTACTGGGCTCACTAAGGGGGCTGGGATCCCCCAATGTGTTTGGACAATGGCCCCGAACGGTGTGCCTCCTTTCACCAAACTGTGTTCAACTATATACAAGCGCCGACATCACCAGACATGTTCAGCACACGGTTTAACAGGACCCACGATGCACCCTCAGCAGACGCGATTCATGAGTGCCTGTGCCTCAAAACGTAGGCCAGAATTCCAAGATGGCCGACCGGCTTCTTGAACCTGTGACCCCTCTACCGATTGGATTACACATTGGAAAATATGCTACACCTGAGACAGGAAAGCAATTACAATGTAACAATTCACACAGCCACAGTAATAATGGGAATTCATGCCTGCGGGCCCTAAAATGGGAGAGCGCCCTAACCCATGCAAGAAATGTTCCGGGAAGGGGAGGTGTGAGAATTCAGAGGAAAACATTGTGGCAGGAGTTTGGAGTGAGTTGGTGACATACAAATGACACAGTGGGAGGAGCTTGGCGAGAGATAGAAAACACACTGGGTGGCAGTAGACTTGAAAGAGAGAATAGAAATCGAAAGGTGGTCGGGAAAAGAGATCAGGAGGTAGACAAAGAAAGATGCCAGGAGGTGCTAGGAGGAAGACACCTAGGGGAATTTAGGAACAAAACAAAGAGACAAAAGGCTTAGTGGGAGCAGGAAGTAATGAGTACGCTACGCCTGAGGCAAAGGGTTGGAGTGAGACCCCTATCCAGAGGGTGGAAGAACAAGCACGACAGGAGGTGTCGTGGAGAGCAGGGACCCCATCAAGGGCCTTTCAGCCTTTTCATTAAATGGGGCCCCCAAGCAGCTGCCCCCATGTTGGCAGTCCTATTAGAAAGCAAAATACTTCTTTCATTCATAACATTAAGATGTTCATTTTCTAAAAAATGCAAATTGCATGCAGGTGACTGCCAAAGTTTCAACTAGGGGATGTTGGATGCCCTGCAGCCAATGTCTATCACTCACAAATCAGAGTGCAAGTGTGAAGAACTAATTAAAGTGAAATCACCTTTACTTTTCAATTTTGCTCTCCGCATGTGAGAAATAGAACACTGCCTGTACATTTCGCTTTGATGGAAGCATTTTTATAATAGATTCCCATCCGCCTGCTGTACACTAAGGGGCCGATTCATAGAAGTTCGCGCAGAAAACGTGCAACGGCCGCGAGCTGATAAGGACACTGCACAACCCTGAACATAGAAGAAAAAATGCATGCCACGCGTATTCATGGAATTGTTTGTGCAACGTGACCATATTCGTTCTGTCACGGCTGGAACACCCCCCGACACGGCCACGCAAAAAGCAAAAAACTGCCAGATCAACTAAGTTTGCGTCTCCACTGGGCACGAATACACGCAGCCTTCAAACACTGTGTGGGGTCCCCCGTAAGCAGGACTGTGACTCGGAGACCCTGCACGGAGTCCCCCATAACTGTATCCGGCACCCCGACAACATGCGTACAAAATATCATAACTCGGCAATAACTCAGGAAATCTGCAAGCAAACCCACGTAAAACATTCCTGAACCCCACTACACTGCTTACGCGCACCACTATGTTACATCGGAACCTCGACTGAGTACACGCACCCCAAAATCCGACATGCAACCCCACCTGCGTATTGAGAATTCTACGTGCAAGTGTACTTGCACCTGCCTTCGGGTGGCGGATCGTATGAAGGACTTGCGTGGCCATTTCCAAGGCAAGATATTGCGCAATCGAATCCATGAATAGGTCTCGTGCTGCGCAATTGTGGGCGTTGCGAGGGACTGCCTGCAGGTCGTCCCTCAGAACGGCTCCTTTTTCGCAAGTTCTTCCTCATTTTTGGTGTTCCGTCCCCTTCCCAGCCCTCTGCACAAGCCACGCCCACTCTCTGCTTCGAGTTTCGTGCAAGGCCCTTGTGGCTCACACAGACGGGGCTGAGCCAGTGCGCTCTCCACGCAAGTCCAAGAAAAGTACCGCGCATTCAATTCCATGAATCGATGAAGGCAGATTTGTGTGCAGTTGCGCGCGCAAGAACCCTATTATCTGCACAGAAAATTCCATGAATTGGCCCCCTGGTGTACATGCAAGGTGTATTTCTCTGGTTTTATACCTGCATGAAAATCTCATGCTGGCGTAAAACCAGGTGCTCTTCCAAGACAGAGGAAGAAAGCAAAGCAGAGTTGCAAGCTCACCTTCCTGTCCTCCTACACCTCAAAGGCTCAGAAATGAATATAGCTTTCATGCTTTTATGTTGCACTCCGTTCCGTGTATGACAGCCTATATGTGTACTTTGCATCACACATGTCTCCTTTAGGCTGTCACCTTTCTCTGGCCCCTTGCAGTGTCCAGCAGCGTTGAAATCACAGCATTGCCTTTTTACACCAGTTTTGAACACCATAACACTGAGGAAGAGCAATTAGCAGGTTTTCAGTGAGCATTTCATGTTTCAGCTCCCTGCTGGCTGTCTGTCCTGTGATAATCTGTAGTTATTAACCCACTCGCTGTATTCCTTAATGACTCCATTGTTCTACTAGCCCTATGGCTCAACTGTTTTTACCCAGCTGTAGACAAATGGGCCCCCAAACATCCTGTTGAAATGGCCCCCACGAGCCCTGACACATCTTCAGCCGCCCTGGAGGAGTGCCAGGATCAGAAGAAGAGAGCAGAGAGTAGAGGGAGATGATAAACCTCTTTGTAGTTCCTCCATGGAAACTAGAATAAGCAATCCCAGTTGGCTCAGTGAGAAAGTCTCAGACTTGTATTGGTAAAACTTGTGACCAAAACACAAAAATCACTACAGTGGTTTATTTATTTTATTTATTTTACAAAATTTCTATAGCGCTAACATGGCCAACAAGAATATCAAGGCGCATCACAGGAAACATATACAATATGAAAAATAAACACAATCCGACAATTCATTATAAAAGAGTACACATATGTTAGAAAATGATCTAAACCCTGCAATTCTGTAAACACGACCAATACAAACATATTGATATATCTATCAAGTTTCCTAAAAGAGACAGTTCATAAGGCCTATGATGGAATCCTGTCCCACTGAGAGGCCTGCACCCAGAACTGTGCTTTTACTTTCTTTCTGAATTTAAGATCGTTTTCAGTCTGTCGAATGTCTTTCGGTTACCGGCTGCTTCTGTAACAATCTTTTTGGAGTCAATGAGCGTTTAAACCTGGTACCTCAAGAACTAGACACCCCAGACTCCGATGCCACTTAGAACTCCAGAGATTTTTAATTTGTGAGTTAAATACTCAAGGATTCGTGCATAAAGTGCTTTTTGTACAATACATAACAGTTCAAATGTACAGGCTCTGCTGACTAGCCGGGTCGCTGCATTAAAGCCTTCTTCGAGAGGGAGCCAGGAATGTTTGGGAAGTCCAGTTAACAGAGAGTTGCCGGTATCGATTCTAGAAATGACCAACGACCGGACTAAAGTGCAGAAGTGAGGCTCCGGAAACAAAGGCCTCAAAGCTCTTAATGTAAATAGCTGACAATCTGCAGATTTTAAATAGGATTTAATATAAAAAGAAAGATGGGTACTCAAGTAAAAACCTAAAGATTTTGCTGATGAGGCAAACTGAAAAGGGGCGCCTAAAACCTTTGTGTCTAGCAGCTTTTGTTATGAAAATTGGGTCTGGTTTAGTGTGTGAGAATCGAAGAAATTTGCTTTTTAGGGGGTTCAACTTTTTAAAATGTGATAACGTCCACCCCTGAATATCCAACAGGCATTCAGCCATTTTTGTAAAATCGCCATCGGGGGGATAGTTTTAGATAGAGCTGGGTATCATCGGCATATTAATGCATCAAAACATTATGACTGGCTACAATGGGCCTCATTACTCGGATGGCGCTAAGGGTTTACCGGTATCGGTAAGGGTACCAGTGCTGGTAATCCCTTACCGCCTTACTACGAGGTCCCTTTGTGGGACCCTACCTTAACGGCTAGTTTTACCAGCCGTTAAGGATGGGACCCGCAAAGGGACCTTGGAGGTAATTACGGTACCGCAATTTGTGGTACCGTAATTACCGCGTTCCCCATTCCCATTGTGCCCTATGAGGGCAGAAATGGGAATGGGGAAGTGCCATGGTGAATGGGGAATTACCGCCCCCACACACCTTGGAATAGGGCGGTAATTCTGCCATTCACCATGGCGGACTCAGTAAAAATACCAGCGGCAACCATGGCGCTAATAGCGGCATAGTTACCGCCTCCGTGTACTGAGGCCCAATGTCGCCTAAAGGCTCCATGTGAAGGGTTAAAAAGAGTTGGTGGCTAAACCCACCCCTGCAGCACCCCAAAAGAGACAAGATCGGGGGACAATCGTTCCAGATTGATTTCAAAGACTCAATCCACTTAAGGCCCATCCTTTGGTTCAACGGGTCGATACGAATGACGTGATCGATGGGATTGAATACGGCTGTGAAGTATAATAAGACCAAAGCAGAGCAACGCCCCTCATCTAAAACCCTCAGGATATCATTGCAAATCTCCAATGTTGCGGTTTCTGTGCTATGTCCTGATAGTAAGCCTGACTGGGAAATAGCCAGTAAATCTTAATAATAATAATAATAATAATAATAATAATTTAGCATTTATATAGCACTACCAACCCTCAGGCATCTCAATGTTGCGGTTTCTGTGCTATATCCTGATAGTAGGCCTGACTGGGAAATAGCCAGTAAGTCTTAATAATAATAATAATAATAATAATATTAATTTAGCATTTATATAGCACTACGAACCCTCAGGCATCTGGGCGCTGCTTATTATTACCCACGGTGTGTGGTGCTCATTTATCGACCTCGGAAGGATGAAAGCCTGAGTTGGGCACTGCCGGGATTCGATCCTGCTTCAGCAGGCTCTGCACGGATGTCAAAGCCAGCGCTCTACTCTTGTGATCGAATCCATTCATTTCATTGAACGGATACTGCTTTTTCTAGAAATGTATCCAAAAAAGGAAGAGAAGTAACAGGCTTGTAGTTAGCCAGGAGATGGATCAAAGGATTGACCTTTTTTTAATAAAGGGCGTACACCCCCAACTTGTAAAACATCAGGAAAACAGCCCTTGGTTTGTTTCCCACTACCAACTGAATCCAAACCAGAGTAACTTTCGCAGAACCACGAGACTGTAACTAATGGGGAGGTGCCCTGAAATTATATGATAGGTCATTTATAATGTGCTTAATGCCCAGAGGTATCTAAACGCGGACCCGGGGATCGAACCTGTGTTGCCCCATGTCATCTTGCTTCCAAGGCGAGCACGTTGCCCCTGAACTATCCCACAGAGAATCGTGTGAATCTTATAAGGAGACTCTGGGAAGTGGGATCCCTTTCTTTGAACATAAACTTTAATACTGAGAGCGCGAGCGGGAGCAAGTCTTATGTTTCCTCTCAACGGTGCATGGAAGGACAGCCCATCCTGACCATTCATAAGAGTAGAGTTTTTTTTTGCTGTGACGGGTATTTGTTTTGGAAGAGATTATTTGAAAGCACTTCTGAGAGAAGGCAGCAGGCCCACCCTGAGAGGACCTCAAGGGGAGGGGAAATTATGTTGGAGTTCGGCCACGTTACTGAGTTATCTGTTCTCTTCAGATCACGCCTGTTGAGAGCCATAGTGAAACTCCTTTAACACACACAGTTAGGGGTATCCAGTCATTTTAACGAATACAAAATAAAGATTGAATTTTAAATGGATAAAAAACAATGAAAACATACTAATTTTTTAAAAATAAAATATATGTGGGGATGGGTTAAGGAGAAAATGTGGTGGGAAGGGGGTTGAGGTGGGGTTTGAAACAAGGGGAAATGGGTGGGTTAATTGGGGGATCCCGCCCCCGCCCCAGAAAAATAAAACCACATAGAACTACATTTAGCTTGGCCTGGTCTGTAGAGCCATGTCCATGCTATAACAGTACACATTGCATTCCTAAGAGGCTAATAGAAGTTTGCCTACTGTACTATTGTTGATAGCATGTGTACAAACAGTAGCTTGCACACCTTTCTGGACTTTTAAAAGTAATGAATTAATGTGTAGGACGTATTAAAGAAACAATGGTGATGTTACAGCGTGTCTTGAGATGGTGATGTCAGCAATTCGTAGCGCACTGTAAATTGACTATAGTTACTCAAAAAGGCCCCACATACCTAGTAATTACTCACAAAAGTGGAAACATGTGTGCAAGTGTGTTTACAAAAGTCCCTTTACAGTGTCTATTATAGCCAATATTGTTGGCGTTGACAGTGGTTGTTTTGAGATGCTAATACACGAAAAGCAGCCCCAGGGTTCAGATTTCAATAAAGTATAACTCTTGACCATGACGGGAATTCCAGTTGACCGGTACAAATGCTTTCATTTAGGTTCCATCTTGTTTTTTTTCTAGTAGTCTGCTCCATATGCCCAAGGAAAAAGCTATGGAAATGCAACTGGACTTGGCACCGTGACAGTTCAGTAGCATTCCAGAATCCATGTGCCGCAACTGGATCCAGTAGAAGCCATTTGCAATGAATCAAGAGACCTTTCGCGTGGGGAGTCTGTATGTTGTCTTACCTTTGTGTAGGGTCAGACTGGGTTATATCAAACATATGACCCCCTTTTCCAGCTTACTTTAATGAAGAGCATAGGGAATGCGACAGAGAAGGCCAGTACCTACATATATTGCAGCGTTCCTAGACATTACTGGCAAGTGTGTAAAAGTCAAAAGCTTGAGTTTCGTAAAGGGAGAGATATCATCGGAATGGTTAGACTAGAACTTCTACACCAAGTTTAATTTGCGACTTGCATTTTTTTTAATGAATTTATTTGCATTTTTTTTTAAAGCGCTCACACAACCCGCAGGCATCGAGGCGCTGTTACAGAATTGGTTGTTGTTGTCTTAGTTGCATATTTATAACGTGCTTAAATCCCAGAGATTTCTAAGCGCAGACCCGGGGATCGAACCTGTGTCGCTTTGCTTTCAAGGCGAGCGCGTTACCACTGAGCTATCCTATCGACACAGCCATCGGAGTGCCGGAAATCCCACATAAGCACCAGGAGTAATACAAGGAGTGGGTAGCGCAGCCTCAACCTAGCCAGTCTCTCCTACTCTGATAGCTCCTGCATGCACTACACCGTAAGCACAGCCCAGGGGCAGCGCACTGGTCTTGGAAGCAAGACCACGCAGAGCAACAGAGGTTTGGATCCCGGATCCGCGCTTAGAAGCCACACTCGGGCATGGTATTATGCGTGTTATACAAAAACAATTAAATAAATAAATAAACCTTCTTACAGCTCTCCACAGGTTTAAAACCAAAGGCAGGTGTCTATCGGACATATACAGCACAAACCTAGCTGGCAAGCTGCAGGGGACTCTAGAAACTGCAAGCAAGAATGGTGAGCAGACGGAAACAAAAAATAATATACGTGCTGCAGCCATTTCACTCCAGTCGCCATGCCACCAACATATTCTGCTTCCCGATAGCCTTTATCTTCCCTCTTCTCTCTGTAACGAGGTTTTGGCCGCAGTGCTTCTGAAGAACCACCACATGTGCCAGATGCAAAAAGGGGAAGAACACAGAATGTCAGGGAGATATAAGCCCCGAGGGAAGACCCTGTGTTTGCTTTATCAGTAATTCCCTCATCACATTGTCCCACTTCTCCATCTGGATGATTTATTTAATTTATTTATTATTTATTTGTATCGCGCCAAAAGCCTGTGGGCATCGGGGCGCCAGCATACACACAATGCAGTCAAACAAGAAGGATGGGACACTGTAGGCGATAACTGCCTAACCAATCCTGATCTGCCTGGAACCTATGTTTCACTTGAAAAGGTGAGTTTTCAAGTTTTCTTAAAGGCTAAGTAATTAGGCTCTAGTCTTAAACGTAGCGTTAAGTTGTTTCATTTATTTGCTGCCATCACGGGAAAGCCCCTGCCCATCCCTTTAGATCGCTTATGGGCCAAGACCATGATCTGACCCAAAGCTTCAGATCTCGAGGATCTTCCAGATACCTATTGGGTGAGCGTTTCCTTCAGGTAGGCTGGGGCTTTCCCATACAGACATTTATGGACAAGGGTCAAAGTCTTAAACTGGATCCTATCTTCCACGGTCAGCCAGTGAAGAGCCACTCTTTCATCACTGATGTGTTCTCTCCTTCATTTCTTTTTCTACAATTCTAACTGTGTTGTTTTGAATCACTTGGCATTTAGCTATGCAACCCTTATTAGTGCCTAGTAATAAGCCGTTACCATAATCAAGCCAAGACAGAATAGTATGTGCCAAGACGAAAGAGTCTGTTGTAAGAATTGAATGCTTTCGATTTTTCTTATTCCATTAAAATTCTCTTGCAATCAAGCCACAATAATCAGCGCTCAATTATTTATTTATTTATTTATTACATTTGTTACACGCCCAGACATCTTAAGCATTGGTTTGGACATATTCACATACATACTGGTAGATATACAGTGTTACAAAATTAATCATTAAGACAAAAACCTATTAACATCCATAGGCTGAAACAATACTGGAATCATAATTATTTACAATATTCAGCTAAGGCCGTCAATAGGTACACGACTTTCTGATCTTAGAGCAGCTGACAAGACCTATGGCAGCTGACTGAAGTAGGCTTTTGTGTACGTTAACTAAATTGGTTAAATAACCAGGTTTTTTATGCATTTTGGAATCCAGGGAAGGAATCCTCATGTTTGATGTTTAGAGGGAGGGAATTCCAATGTTTGGGGGCCAAAACTTGGAAGCTACTTCCACCTGCTCTGGTACTTTTGTAACGAGGAACCACGAGGAGCACATTGTTGTTGGATCTCAGCGTTCTGCTGGGTGTTGTTTTCTTAATGATGTTATTCATACAGGTGGGGGCTTTATTGGCGAGACATTCATGGGTGAGACGAAATGTTTTGAAAATGATTCTGGCCTGAATGGGGAGCCAGTGAGCCTCCCTCCTGATATTGGAAATATGGTTGGATTGTTTTATTCCTAGGGCAGTCCGTAATGTTTTGTTCTGCGTTAGTTGCAGTTTGCTAAGGTTGGTGTTGAACGTTCCTAGTAATAGAGCATTACAATAGTCCGACTTCGATAGAATCAGAGCTCTAGCCAGAGTAATACAGTTTGTGTAAGATGTGGAGGATGAGAGTGCCGAGATGTGTTTAGCCATGGTGCGATTGGCATCTAAGTACACTCTTAGCATTTTTACCTGTTTAAGTACTGGGATCAGCGTGCCATCAATGGTGATTGAGGAGTAGTCAGAGTGGAGAGTGCCTATTTTGATTTGGGACCCCACAATGAGAATCTCTGTCTTCTCATTGTTAAGGCAGAGACTGTTCAAGGCCATCCAGTTTTGGATAATAGCATACATTTTGTTAATGATCAATATATCCTGGTCATAATTCCCTGAGATTGGTATGAGGATCTGGGTGTCCTCTGCAGAATTAGTGTAGATGACATCCATGTCATCTAATGCTGAGAAGAGGAGCTTCGTGTAAGCATTATAAAAAGTTGGTGAGAGGCATGATCCTTGGGGTACCCCAATGGGGACTGCTATATGATCAGCAGCATATTTGCCTATGGAGACTCTGGACGTGTGTTTGGCTAGAAAGAATTTTGCCCAGAGGGTAGCATTTTTGGAGAAACTGAAATCGTTTGCTAGAGTGTTACATAATTTATCATGATCTACGAGGTCAAATGCTGCAGATAGGTCTAACAGCAGTAGTATACAGTGTTAAGGGACTTCAATTCAGCACTCCCACTAAGTCAATGTCAAGTCTGAGATGCCCAAGGGAAGCCCTTATTTATATATTTTTATGACAAGTTATAATCTGGATGACAAACCCTTATATAACGCCCTTCTCTTTGAATCCCCCTGACCTCACTGAGCCAAGAAGTAGGTTTGTTTTGCAAATTAAAAGATTTATTTTACAAATTAAACAATATATATATATATATATATCACACTTTTATAATAAATTAATATGTGATCGCACACTTATGAATATGACCGTGATCAACAATGGATAATATTACACTAGCACACTTTTGTAATCACTTAGGAGTTGGTATAGAAAGGGTAAAGTAGCAGAGAATACTTGTATGGTTTCAAGGAAAAACAATTATGGAAAGAATGCAGCTCAGAAATAAACTGATCTGGTTTCAACAAGAGAGAATATAATCACTTTCCCCCTTGTGGCAATTCACTCCCCCCTATGCAATATAAAGTGATGGAAGGAAAGCACACAGTTTTCAGGAATACAATCAACATGCGATACAGATTCAGTTCAAATTCTAGTAATCTTGGAGCAACCGGTATGCTTTTAAAACATGCAGAAATATTTTGAATGTGATTTGTACTGAAGTGAAAATATGCTAAAAATGATTTTAATTCCCTATAGGCGATTCAGGGTAGGTGACAGCTACTTTGAATTAGTTCAGGTCAACACTATCAGTGATTCATGAGGGATTATTAGGTTGAAAACGGATTTCAGCAATGCAAAGCAAAAGCAGCTATTTTTCTACAAGTGGTGAAGTGAGCTAGTTGCAATTCATGGCACTTTTTCTGAGTGCGTCAAGCGCAATTACGGAAAAACTATAAGGAGTAGAAAGTTTAGGGCTGGTTAGAAAGCTGAGATTCCTAGCTTTAAAATGAAAGTTAAAACTCGGTCCTAGCAAATACGGATCAAAAGATACGGACGTATTTTGTGGAGGTGGTTTCTCGAAATTAAAGTAAACTTCAGAATGACAAAATGCCACTTTTACAGGGTTAAAATCAGAGAATGGACACACAATTTCTATGATGCAGTTCTGGCAGGTTAAAATGGTTTGGATCAGATTATTTTAGACTAAGAGATTGGTTCTGGCACAGTTTTCAGGATACTCACTCCTAGTCTTGGAAGGAATGGGCCTCCGTCACAGATCTGGTCAACAGGTTTAGCTGCGGTTCTCTCGCCACGGACGGTCTCTGGTACCGGTTCTGCTCACAGCGATCTGGGTCAGCTCTGCTCTGCTGGTCTGGATCTCTGGTTCTGGCAAAAGTTCATGGCACTGCACAGCGGTCTGGTCTGGATACAGCACTGCTTTCTGGGTTCTGGCATAGGGTTCTAGCCAGAATCAAACAGCACAGCCCGGCTGTTGAAGAGTCAGGTTGCAAAAGATTTTGAGGCCTGCTGAAAAGGATTCAGCTTGTAGTTCAGGCCCCTCTGCTTTAAAGTTCTGGAGTCTGGAGTCTAAGTTCTGGATGGTCCTTCATGATATTGTCTGGTCCGGCAGAGTGCTTCACAAGAAATCAGTTTGAAATGGAAAATGAATGTGTCCTGCCTGTCCAAAGCAGTCTCTTTTCATGTGTTTTAAAAGTGGGTGGGTCTGCTAATTTTCTATGCTCACCCTCTGAGGATCCTGATAGGCTATCGAATTTTCTGTCCTCTGACTGGAGAACGGAGTAGTGAGTCAGGATGAGTCAGAGTGAAGCTATTTTTATGGCTGGCTGAAGTCCCTCCCCTTTGCATTTACTTAGAAAAATGATTTTGCATAACCACACATGCTTCCCAGATACACAAGTTGTTGAAATTACATGTACACATTGCAGATGAATTAAGGTACATTCTTGCCCAACTCTGATCTTCCTAAGAGCTTGGGTTCAGAAATGACAACTTATTTTCATTTTTAGTGGGTTTTGCCATATTGGACTTTTACCCAAATTTACACAGAGGTACACCCCCTCTCTGGGCATATTACAGTAAATTACTATGTCTCTAGCATAAACACAGTGTCTACAATATTCATAATTCCCGGGGTTTTGCCTCAGAACATCACAGAGCGACCAGCTGAGTCTTGAGCCGTAAGTGAAATTGTCATTTTAAGAATCTCAAAGTTGTACATTTCTGTCATCTGGTTACAATTAGTTATCAGTATTCTTATAAAACATATATTGGCCTTTAATTCAATTCACAAAAGTGTCTGGGCCCGCCCCCAGAAGCTTGGTGAGTCAGATGGTCACATGGCCTGTTTCCTGCCAGAACAATGTTTACAGTTACACCTCAATCTGCATATTCTATTCAATTGAAAGAGTCTATTGTGTTGTGTCCTGCAGGCTGCAGGGAAGTCCCCTCCCTCCCAATCAACAGGGCCATGTGATATCCTGGGCTGTTGCTGGGAAGGGCAGGTGTGAATGTTTCCCATGGACAGGCAAGTCTTTTGAACTTTTAATTACATGAGACCACCTTCTGATCAATGCACAGTTCTGTGCAAGACGGCTGTCCTGTCAGGATTTATAGAGCTCCAGTGCCGGTCAGTGGCATGCAATGGTACTGCACCCATTTTTTTTTTTTGTAGCTGTTCTTAAATTTAAAAGGGGAATTTGGCTTGACAGTTATGATCCTTGCTGACAATGTTTTGATGGGGATCCTTGCAGTAGAGTGATGTGGAACACCCCACAAGAAGGCTGAATCGTTATAGTGGTCTTGTGGGCCATGATTTCAGCAAATGTTGACACCAATGAAACAAATTATTGAACAGCTCTGTGTGAAACCAAAGGATGGGTCTGGGAATTGTCAAAAGTGGATGGTGGCTTATCTGTCAGGTTTTCACTGCGCTTTTTCTGGTGGGCAGAATTGCTTTTTATGCTATCAGCAACACACAGTGATGTTGTAGGGCTCGGATGCATGGGTGAAAACATCCCACAAGCCCCCCTTCTTGCGATGGCCATTCTGATCTTCCATCGATGGAGCTTCGCAAGACTGGGATGTTAGCATCATCTTCTTCTGATTCCAGAGATGACAAAGTTCAGCATCTTTTCCTCCATCAGGTGGATCGATCGGTTCTCCTCGCCGGTCCTGATGGGGGTATTGGGCGGTACTCCGGGCCCCTCGGATCTCTGCTTCTGGTCCCTGGATCGTTCTCCTTGGCCAGTCTCCAGGTTTTCCCTCTCCTAGGATGACAAAGCAAAGCGGCAATACCTATTCGTAGACATTTCTCCCCCACTATTGATATAGAGGGGCGGCATATACATTTTATGAATCAAGAGACATTTGCATTCTTATTTTAAAAAACAAGATATAATCAGGAGACATTTGCATTCTTGTTACTATATTTTTGATATGTGGAATATTTTAGGGTTGGAGTTTTTATTGATCTGGAGCGGCCCCCTCTGGGATTCCAGAGGATTCCTCCAGTTGTTGCAGAGTGTGCCTGGGATGGCAACACTTTAGCAGATTAATATGGACCCACTTGTCTTCCCCTTCCGCCAAACTGCCTTTGGGGAATGCGGATCTTGTAGGCGACTGAGGAGATCTTGTCTACAATTTCAAAAGGTCCCTTCCATGTAGGCAGAAATTTCTGCTGTTTGGCCTGGTTCCTTTGGAAATTGTATAGATAGACCCGGTCCCCTACATTGTATTCTTTCCTGGTAGTTTTCAAATCGTAATGGGTCTTCATGCTATCAGCTGATCTTTCTAGATTCCGCTGAGCATAGGCAAAAGAATGTTGAAGGTGTTTCCGTAAATTCTCCACATACTCATGAGTAGTGGAGGCATTGATCAATGTCTGCTCTTTGGTCCTGTAGAGCAAATGCTGGGGAAGCACCATCCTGCGTCCAGTCATTAGCTCAAACGGTGACATTTTTGTTGCAGATGAAGGGGTAGATCTGATGGCCAATAGGACCAGAGGTAATCGGATATCCTAACTTGGCCCACAATCTGCCACAAACTTTTTTAATTTGCTCACAATGGTTCGGTTGTAACGTTCTACTGCACCAGAAGAGGCTGGCCGCTAAGCAATGTGTAGCTTCCTTTTAACCCCCAGTATCTCCCACATCTTAGTCATTACTTTGCTGGTGAAGTGGCTACCTCGGTCTGACTCAATCCTTTGGGGTAGACCAAAACGCGAAAAGATGTGGTTGATCATCAGGGCAGCTGCTGTTTCTGCCTTGCAGTTTGGGGCCGGGAGACATTCCACCCATTTAGTGAATAAGCATGTCACCGTAAACATGTACTTATTTCCTCTAGAGGAGCGAATCATGGGGCCTATGAAGTTGACTTGCAAATCTGACCATGGCAGGGTCATCCCCCTCTTTTGGAGAGGCGCAAGGTGTATGAGGGATGTTGGCTGAAATTGTGCACACACAAGACAGCCCTTCAAGTATTGGTCGAGGTCCTTCCCCATGTGTGGCCAGTATGCAACCTCTCTTAAGATCTCAAGTGTTGTATGAAACCCCCTTTGACCGGCGGTGGCCGCATCATGGGCGTGACTTAACATCAGGCTTCGGAATGAGGTAGGGACCACCCACTGATCATGGCCAGCTTGGGATTTCCTTACCAGCAAACCGTCTTGGATTCATTACATTTTTGGACATTTCATCAGCACTCTAAGGTCCTCTTTCCCAATGTAATCGGTATCCGTCAGGGGAAAGTTCTCAGGGTCCTCAATGTGTTGGTAAAACTTACCAATTATTGGAGCCCCCTTCTGAGCCGTAATCAAATCAGCATCTGGGGTCTCCTTACTCCTTTGTGCAATTGAAAGATCATTGTGAGCAGTGACCTGGATTTCTCCCAACAGGGACTCAATCTCTGTTAGATCCCCTTGGATGGCCCCGGTTTTGGCCAGCTGATCAGCTAAGTCATTTCCAGTTTTGCCTGGTCCCTCTACTTTGGAATGACCCTTGATCTTTTTCCAGGAGATGGTCATCCCATTCACGGTGACCAGATCATCAATGTTTTGAATTAACTTCCCATGTTTCAAGGGTTTGTTATTAGCACATAACATGCCTCTGGTTTTCCAATTAACCAGGTGCTCCACGAACCCGTTCCGTACATAATCCGAATCTGTGATTATGACCAGTTTGTGGAGTTGATGTTGGACAGCAGTGAGGATGGCTTGATACACAGCCATCAATTCTGCCACCTGACTACTTCGGGGATCAATTTTGTATCCAGCAGAGGGTTCTGGGGACTCATTCACCCATGCATTCCCTACGCCGGCCACAAGTTCTTTTTCCCCCTTGTTGTCAATATGGTAAGAGCATCCATCCACATAGACAGTGGGCATTCCCTCACACTTGTCTTCTTCAAAGACCTTGTGTGGGGAATTAAGGTATGCCTCCATGTTGTCCTTGATTTTTCGACTTTCGTCCTCGAGACAGTTTTCTCTGACACAATCATGCCAGTCAGCCAGACCTTGCGCGAGGGGACACTTCTTGTTTTGGCCATATCTGACCTCCACAGGAAAGCCTTGCATTGACAGAATCAAGGAAGTAATTTGGGAATTACTCACATTTCCGGCCCGGATTCTGTCACTTTGGAGATATTGCAGAGGCTGGTGTGGAGTCTCCACTATGATGTGTTCCCCCTGGATAAACGGGCAGTAATTCTTCAATGCCCACACCGTTGCCAGGAGTGCCTTCTCACAATCGTTGAATTTCCCTCCACAGAGGATAAAGTTTTACTCGCATAGGAGATTACTTTATTGACCTTGTCATGCTTTTGATATAATACTGCAGTCAAGCATGTATTAGAGAACCCTGTCTCCAAGAAAAACTCCTTGTTTCTGACAGGGTAAGCTAGGCAGGGCGCTTTTGAGAGGCTTCTTTTGAGCTGTCTTACTGCCTCAGATTGTTCTGGACCCCATTCCCACTTGACCCCTCCCTTCAAGAGATGAATCAGGGGTCTGGTGATATCTGCGTAGCCCTCAATGAACTTTCTGCTGTAATTAGTCAGTCCAAGGAGGCTCCTTAGTTCCTGCAGAGTTGTGGGTTCTTTCAGTTTCTGAAGTGCTTCCACTTTCTTTTCCTGGGGACAGAGACCCTGAGGAGTAATCTCATGCCCCAAGAAATTAACACGGGTTCTACACCACTGTGCTTTCTGAAAGGAAAGTTTTGCTCTGGCGGCCCTCAACTGTGTCAGAACATAACGGATCTCCGCTATGTGTTCCTCCACAGATGAACTTTTGATGAGGACATCATCTACATAAGCCAGGTTACCCCTTGCACCCAGTTCGGGCATGGCCTTGTGTAGGAAAATGTTGAATTCGTTGCCGGAGTTGAGGTATCCGAAGGGAGTTTGGGTCCATGTGTACTGCTGGCCCCCAAAGGTAAAAGCCAGTTTGTATTGGTCCTCCCTACTAACAGGCACAGTCCAGTATCCATTGGTCAGGTCTATTGCAGTGAATACCTGTGACCCCTGGATCTGGGCCAGCCCTTGGTCAATTTAGGGAAGAGGCCATCGGGAAGTATGGACCCGTTTTTTGAGCTCCCTAAGGTCGGCACAGAGTCTCCACTGGCCGTTTGGCTTCAATATTCCCAGCACCGGATTATTGAAGGTGCTGTGAACTGGACGGATTATCCCCTGGGACTCAAGGTGCTTAATTATTTCGGTAAGGGACTCCATGGATGCGAGAGGCAAGTGATATTGCTTCACAAACACTGGAGTCATGCCAGGGTCAGTGGGAATTGTTGTTGTGTGGATGTCGGTGCGACCACAGTCATATGAGTCTACCACAAAGAGATCTTGGAAATCCAAGAAAACTTGTTTCAACTTTTGCTGCTGTTCCAGAGTCACACAGGCATCAGCTAGGTTGACTCTCTCTTCCACCATCTGCCTGAAGCCTGGAAAGACTTCTGGTTCGCTATCTCAGCGGCCTCCTCCAGCTGGGTGGAGAAGTCCCTGGTCAGGGTGCTGATTTGGACTGGAGGCTTTAGGTGGGAAAGGCAGCCCTCATGGACCTGGAAAATCACCTCATCCCTTCTGAAGTCACAAGTCACATCTTCCTTACCATAAGAGCAGGAAGTGTACACCAGGAAGTTCCCCCCATGCCGGGTAAAGATCCTGTCTGGTGTTGTATTGTCATCACTGTCACTGTCAAAACAGTCCTTGGGGATTGGTCCTAACAGTTCATTTCCTAAATCAATGGAAAAATGTCGGTCATCAACTGCCATTCCAATAATGGTGCCAGTGGCTAGAGTAATACTCTTTAAGTCGGTGTTATCCACCTCTATTGGAATGGTGTCATGTTCTATGTTGACTAATGGTGTTGGGTTTACCCCCAACCCTTACTGTTGGAGAAAAGCGTTTAGATGAATATAAGCATCAGGGTTTTTCAATTTTTGTCCTCTTTTAACTTTCACTTCCAGGGAGAATTGTCGGGTCCTTTCTGGGATGGTGACTTCCTCTTTAATCTGAATTTCAACTGCATAAGGTAGCAATTGAGCCGACCTAAATGCTTTTTTCTGGATCATCAAAGCCCATGGGATTATCCGCTAATTGGGACCAAGCTTTGAAGTTTATTAGGTCCAAACTAATGGCAAAGCGATTGAGAATATCACTGCCTAGGTAAAAGGTGGCAGTGACGTCTCGCACGACCCAACAATTATGGACTATGCTCTTGTTGCCAATGGAGATTTTGAGCATACACCTGCTTGGCAGGAGATGTGTGGAATTGGGTGTTTCCAGATCCATTTCCCATTTGTCTATCAGTTTGAATGTGGGAATGGCTGGATCTTTTGGGAGTTGGCGGAACATGGCTTCGCTAATGAAGCTCTTACCGTTGTTCACACACACTCGGGCGAGAACAGAGTCCTTCCCATCATTTAACTGAACAGGGATGAACAACTGCTCTCATATTTGCTGAATATCAGCCAGGCTCTGAGCTGATTTCACATCTTTCTGGACTATTGAAGTGGGAATGTATGATTGTGGATTAGTAAAGAATTTCAGAGTGTTTCCTTCCAGTGTGGAATACCACCTTAAACTGGAATGAAGGTTGATTTTCAGAAATAGAGAGGACCCCCCATCACCAGTCTGTTGTCCTACTGATATTACTGTCACGTCTGGAATTTGGTTGTTCTGGAAGTGAAATTCTACTTGGTCAGATTTTTGTTCAACCATGTGGCAGGTGCCGTTTAAACTAACATGGTTGACGCTCTGTTTTAATTTTATTGTTCGGCTAGTCTGGGTCCAGAGGACCTTGTTTACGCAATCTATTAGGGGTGACAACCTTCTCAGGAGGTCGTTCCCTAGTAAACAAGGGGTGCCCTCTGGAGTCTCTACTATGACTGGGTGTTTCACCTTGTGTCGCCCAATTTTGAGGTCCAAATCTGCAGTCCCCTCGATGGGAATTTCCTTCCCGTCAAAGTTCTGAAGTTGTCCAGGAAGAGAGGTGAGAGGAATTCGGTAATTCTCCCCCCTTCCTGCATTTAGTTCATCAAAAGCCCTTTTGGACAGAAGGGTAGCTTGGGATCCAGTGTCCACCAGTGCCAAAATTGTACCCTGCCCCTGTATTTGTACCGGGGCATAGTATCTTCCCTCCTTCTCCTCAAGGGGGCACAGATAATGCACATTTTTGGACAACTGGTGGGCTAATTTTCTGGTTTTGGACATTGAGAGAGAAGAGATTTGGGCAGAGTTCGGCAGGGAGTTTGGGGAATCTGAAAGAAAAAAATGGCAATTGGATATTGATGCGGTTTTGGGTTCCCCTGGTTCTGGTTCTGGGCCGCCCCCCCCCTTTTTGGAGGCAGTCACCAGGTTGGGTTTGAACCAGGGGTTTTCGGTATTGTTGGTTCTGGGATAGAATGATGGGCGGTGACAGCTCAATCCCCACATCTACCCAGTCTGGGTTGGAATCCCTTGGGACCCATTTTTCCTTGGGAGGAGTTCCCCCATCTCTGAAGGATAAGATCCTTTTCCCAGGATCCTCTGAGGATCCCTCTCCCTCAAATTGGAAGACCTGTACCTCCTCCACAAAATGGGGCTGTTTGGGTCCTTTGTTTCTCCTATCTCCTCTCTGCTCCTTGGGTGGCAGACATTCAGGGGTAGGAGATTTTGTTTCCGGTTTATGGGTTTCCAGGGGCTGTTTACAAGTGGGGAAGGAAGCTTCCTCCAAGGCTTTACACCCCCTTCCACTTGTGCCTCCGCCCTGGGAACCGGTGGGTTATCGGGGTGCTGCCTCCATCATTGTTCTGGAGCACCAGGCCCAGAGTTTGGGGCAATTTGCGCCGGCATGCTCGTCTGAGGGTTCTGTTGAGCCCTCAGCATGTGACCCAGATCCTGTGCCATATTTTGGACCTGGCGCTCTAACTGTGAAACCCGCTCAGGCTGATACAGGGTTCTACTTTCTCCCCTGGGCTGATCCCGGGAAGGGTAGCTATCCCTTCTCTGGTAGTACCCCGGGTTGGGAAGATTTGGGTACCCCTCCACCCTTGACCTCCCCTCTCCCGGATTAGGTGGTCTGGGCTCAGGGAATTGGGGAAAGAAGGATGGATGATTTTGGGGCTGGAAATTGGGTGGATACCTTGGAAAAAAGTTCTGCCCAGGGTTTGGTGAATTTCTGCCCTCCTGTGGGAAGTTAGGAGGGAAGTTCCCTGGGTTGGGTGCCTGGTTGGATCCCCCCCTTGGGCTGGAGGAGTCCACACATACCCCAAGATGGGTCGGTTTCCCTTGTAGCGGGGACTTACATAGTCAGGGGAGCGAGGGACCCCATTTGTGGGACTACCTCCTTGACTCCCTGTCTGTGACTTGCCCGAGGGCCTTCTGGGCTGAGAATTATTCGGTGCAGGCAGGTTCTTAGGCCACCCTATCTCCAAATCTAAAATGAGGGCAACCTAACCTCTGCCACCTTGGTAGCAGCAGGGGTGCTGGTCGGTTTGGGGCTTTTCTGGGTGTTATTTTTATTTTCTATGGGCTTCTGCACCTCATAGATCCGGGTAGCCTGTTCAATGACCCAGTCTAGTGACCTTTTCTCGTGAAAATCTCTCACTAGCTGGGTCATTATGTATTTGGGTAAGGCATGGAAAAACGTATTTACAAACTCTTTGCTGTCCGTGCGCACCCTTCTGGTGGTCTGTGCAAAGGCACGCTTCAATTCCTGCACAAATTCTTGTGGGGCCTGATCCTCCCCACAATGCAAATTGTAGGCAGCCTTGCGAGCCTCTTTGGGATTTCTGTGAACAGAAAAATGTTTCAAGATGGCCGCCCTATATGTGGACCATCTTGAAACTGGAGTATTCTTCGGAGAATGTCCATTTGACATACTGAATGCAACTACTGCTGTCCTTCAAATGGAAGGTCTCCATCATTTGCTCATAAAGCTCCAAGTGTTCCCAAACAGAATACTTGGCGTTCTTGTGATAAGGGGTGATGACACTCTTTTTGCCTTATTGGCCTTTTTGGTTCGGGTATCCCTGGTCCATTCATCCTCTGACTCCCAGAGGTGCCCGTCTGATCTTCCAGGTTTTCCCGGATTCTGCGAGCCTGGGAATGGCTGGCAGAATGTGGGGACCTTGTCTCCTGTGTCCTGTGATGCTCAGAGGAGTCTTCAGATCCCTCCTTGCTACCAGGATTTAATGGGTACCCCCCCACTGACCTAACTGGGCAGAGGTTTTCAGGATGCCCTTAGTAGGCCTACTCTCCTGGTGTTCCCCACTAAATTGCACTGTACTTAGGTGCCCATACCCGGATGCCTGCCCATACATTCCTGGGTGGTACTGGCCTATGAGGCCCATACTATTGGCTGGATGGTAATCTGCCATCCCCGTGGCCCTGGGCTCATGTGCGCCATGGGACATGGGGGTGGCAGAGTCCAAGGACTGGGAGAGATGAAGGCCTCTGGTACTAGGGCTCCTGAGGTAATGCTCCGGTGTTTCCCTTTCTCAGCGAACCTCATCTCTATCAGCCCCTGCTCCCTGTTGCCATGCAAGAGCCTGTGCTTTCAGTTCCTCAGTTAAGGCCTTACTAGACTCTATCAGTCTCTCCTGCATGGCTACCTGTTGCTGGAGCCTATCATTGTCCTGGCAGAGAGCCTCATTCTCTCTCTGTGCTTCCTGGTTAGTCTTGGAGTATTGGGTCAGTCTTTGCTGCAGGAGGGTTAACTCCTGAGTCCCATCCCTACTGGCCTGTTCCTTTCTTGCCAGAGCATCTTCCACCCTCCTGGTGTGCTCTAACAAGTTCTGATGCTCTTTTTGGAGGTCACCCAGTCCCTGGAGGGCCAGGTGATTTTCTTCATTTTTTCTTTTAATTGGCAGACTTCCTGTTCTAAGGTGTCCCTTTCCTGACTAAGAGCCTGCATCTATGCCGCCAGGTCGTCCCTCTGCCTTTTAAGGGCCCCAGCTTTCTGGCGCTCTTCTTCAAATTCTGTCTGGGTATCCAGATCTTTCAGAATCAGTTTGTTGCTCTCTGCCTTCTCCCTATCTAGGTGGCTTTGCAGGGTGACTACCTGCTCTGTGCATGCCCTATTGAAGTCCAGTTGTTGTTCCAGCTTTTTCTGGCTCTGCAGTAGGGCATCCAAACCTTCTTGGCCAGAAATCCGGTATCCTGGTCAGACTTTTCCTGTTGCAGGATACCCATATCCTTTTATTTTAATGATATACTGCCTACTATCATTTTCTAACTCCTGGCTCCTCTGCAGCCTCTGCTCGGAAGAGACCAGGTCAGATTGGGCCTTCTCTAATGCCATCAGTTGGCTATTTGCCAGATCTTGGCCTTCAGCACATTTGTCCTGTATGGCTCCCATATATAAACATAAATATGCCGCTACCCTGGCAATCTTGTTGTGCTCATCCTTGGCCTTAGGGGCCATATATAGTTCACTCAGGGCCACATGTAGGGGACCCTGATCTCTCCATATATCTGACCCAGTTACAGTGACCTGTTGCGCGATTGCCAGCAACCACACATTTTGGTCCTGTTCAGTCCACTCACCTCTCACAAAGAGTTTATGTAAGAGGTACTCTCTAGGTATTTTCCTATCTACCAATGTCGTCATTCTGGAAATTGATTTCCTTCCTGATTTACAGAAGTTAGTATTTTATTTTGCAAAACAGACTGTTTCCTTAGAGCGTTCCTTTGAGGAGTGTTTTTACAGTGTAATACAGCGTGGTGATCCAACAGGATTTATGTATCCTATCAGTTAGCACACTGTATCAAGCTGCACAAGTGGTAGATCTAATCCAGATGTCCCGGCTCGAGCCACCACTCTGTTAAGGGACTTCAATTCAGCTCTCCCACTAAGTCAATGCCGAGTCTGGGATGCCCAAGGGAAGCCCTTATTTATATATTTTTATGACAAGTTATAATCTGGATGATAAACCCTTATATAACGCCCCTCTCTTTGAATCCCCCTGACCTCACTGAGCCAAGAAGTAGGTTTGTTTTGCAAATTAAAAGATTTATTTTACAAATTAAACAATATATATATATATATATAACACTTTTATAATAAATTAATATTTGATCGCACACTTATGAATATGACAGTGATCAACAATGGATAATATTACACTAGCACACTTTCGTAATCACTTAGGAGTTGGTAAAGAAAGGGTAAAGTAGCACAGAATACTTTTATGGTTTCAAGGAAAAACAATGATGGAAAGAATGCAGCACAGAAATAAACTGATCTGGTTTCAACAAGAGAGCATATAATCACTTTTCCCCTTGTGGCAATTCACTCACCCCTATGCAATATAAAGAGATGGAAGGAAAGCACACAGTTTTCAGGGATACAATTAACATGCGATACAGATTCAGTTCAAATTCTAGTAATCTTGGAGCAACCGGTATGCTTTTAAAACATGCAGAAATATTTTGAATGTGATTTGTACTGAAGTGAAAATAAGCTAAAATATGCTAAAAATGATTTTAATTCCCTATAGGTGATTCAGGGTAGGTGACAGCTACTTTGAATTAGCTCAGGTCAACACTATCAGTGATTCATGAGGGATTATTAGGTTGAAAATGGATTTCAGCAATGCAAAGCAAAAGCAGCTATTTTTCTACAAGTGGCGAAGTGAGCTAGTTGCAATTCGCGGCACTTTTCCGAGTGCGTCGAGCGCGATTACGGAATAACTATAAGGAGTAGAAAGTTGGTTTAGGGCTTGTTGGAAAGCTGAGATTCTTAGCTTTAAAATGAAAATCTCGTTCCTAGCACATATGGATCAAAAGATACGGACGTCTTTTGTGGAGGTGGTTTCTCAAAATTAAAGTAAACTTCAGAATGACAAAATGCCACTTTTACAGGGTTAAAATCAGAGAATGCACACACGATTTCTATGATGCAGTTCTGGACAGGGTAAAATGGTTTGAATCAGATTATTTTAGACTAAGAGATTGGTTCTGGCACAGTTTTCAGGATACTCACTCCTAGTCTTGGACAGAATGGGCCTCCGTCACAGCTCTGGTCAACAGGTTTAGCTGTGGTTCTCTCGCCATGGACGGTCTCTGGTACTGGTTCTGCTCACAGCGATCTGGGTCAGCTCTGCTCTGCTGGTCTGGATCTCTGGTTCTGGAAAAAGTTCTTGGCACTGCACAGCGGTCTGGTCTGGATACAGCACTGCTTTCTGGGTTCTGGCATAGGGTTCTAGCCAGATACAAACAGCACAGCCCGGCTGTTGAAGAGTCAGGTTGCAAAATATTTTGAGGCCTGCTGAAAAGGATTAAGCTTGTAGTTCAGGCCCCTCTGCTTTAAAGTTCTGGATGGACCTTCTTGATATTGTCTGGTCCGGCAGAGTGCTTCGCAAGAAATCAGTTTGAAATGGAAAATGAATGTGTCCTGCCTGTCCAAAGCAGTCTCTTTTTATGTGTTTTAAAAGTGGGTGGGTCAGCTGATTTTCTATGCCCAACCCTATGAGGATCCTGATAGGCTATCGAATGTTCTGTCCTCTGACTGGAGAACTGAGTAGTGAGTCAGGATGAGTCAGAGTGATGCTATTTGTATGGCTGGCTGAAGTCCCTCCTCTTTGCATTTACTTAGAAAAAACGGTTTTTCATAACCACACATGCTTCCCAGATACACAAGTTGTTGAAATTACATGTACATATTTCAGATGAATTAAGGTACCTTCTTGCCCAACTCTGATCTTCCTAAGAGCTTGGGTTCAGAAATGACAACTTATTTTCATTTTTAGTGGGTCCGCCCCCAGAAGCTTGGTGAGTCAGATGGTCACATGGCCTGTTTCCTGCCAGAGCACCGTTTACAGTTACACCTCAATCAGCATATTCTATTCAATTGAAAGCGTCTATTGTGTTGTGTCCTGCAGGCTGCAGGGAAGTCCCCTCCCTCCCAATCAACAGGGCCATGTGATATCCTGGGCTGTTGCTGGGAAGGGCAGGTGTGAATGCTTCCCATGGACAGGCAAGTCTTTTGAACTTTTAATGACATAAAACCACCTTCTGATCAATGCACAGTTCTGCAAGACGGCTCTCCTGTCAGGATTTATAGAGCGCCAGCGCCGGTCAGTGGCGTGCAATGGTACTGCACCCATTTTATTTTTTTGACAGCTGTTCTTAAATTTAAAAGGGGAATTTGGCTTGACAGTTATGATCCTTGCTGACAATGTTTTGATGGGGATCCTTGTTGTAGAGTGATGTGGAACACCCCACAAGAAGGTTGAATCTTTATAGTGGTCTTGTGGGCCATGATTTCAGCAAATTTTGACACCAATGAAACATATTTTTGAACAGCTCTGTGTGCAACCAAAGGATCGTCTGGGAATTGTCAAAAGTGGATGGTGGCTTATCTGTCAGGTTTTCACTGCACTTTTTCTGGTGGGCAGCATTGCTTTTTATGCTATCAGCAACGCACAGTGATGTTGTAGGGCACGGATGCGTGGGTGAAAACATCCCACAACAGAGTTTCCCTGAGTCTCTGATGTTGTCCATCTGAGTTTTCAAATCAAAGAGGGCCGTTTCCGTACTATGGTTAGGCCTGCATCCAGAATGTCTGGCTCCCAGGAGCTGGTTTTGTTCGAGATGGGTTTGGATTTGTGAATATGCTTTTTTATCTTCGAATTTAAGAATGGAACTGTGGTTATGGGTCGGTAATTTGTGGGCACAGAGCAGTCAAGGTTTTTTTTTTTTTAGAAGTGGGGTGACCCAGACTTCTTTGATACTGATTGGGACCATATTTGGGACCATATTTGTGTTGAAGGAAGCGCTGACAAAATTTGTAAAAATAGGGGTGAGGGTGGATGCACATGATTTAACTAAGTGGGCTGGGAAGTTATCCCCTTTGCAATTCAAAACTTTAAGTTTAGCGATAGTATTATTCACTAGCTCTTGGGTGACTGGGGTGAAATGAAATAGAGGGGTAACATTATCATTGGAGTTTGTAGGGGTGTTATGAGGAGTATTTTTTTCTGCTAGTATTTTTCTTTTAGTGACTATTTTCTTTTGCAGCAAATCAATTCTGGATGCTAAAGCCTCTTGAATAGTGGTGCACCATTCTTTACTAGGGTTGGCCGGGGTAGTCGCTGGAGTAGGGTTTTCCATCTCTCTGAGAATGGAGAATGGCTCTTTTGAGTCCCAGGAGGCATTGCTAATGAGCGTGTTATAATCATTTGCTTTATGAATAATCATGGCTGCTTTGTACATTTTATTTGCAGTATTGAACACATTAGCGGAATCTGTAGTGAGGGATTTGTTATGGATGTGTTCGAGCGAGCGTTTAGTTCGCCTAAGCGATACTAACTCATCATTGAACCAGAAGGATGTTCTTTTATCAGCACGTTGCGTTTTAGTTGTAAGAGGTGCTAATGAATCAATAGTGGCGTTGAGGCACTGTGATAGGTATCTGCCAGGAGACATGGATTATCACTAGTGACCAAGTTAGTTGCTACGACTTTGCTATGGATGGGGTTTAAGTTCTCCACTGTGAGCTTACAAATGTTTCTCGTTTCGTAAGTGTCCATTATTTTGGTTTTGGGAGGGCATATTGTGTTGCATGTAAGGGTGAAATTTACACTATGGTGGTCTGTCCAGTCCAGGGGTGTGACTGATTCAATAGCTAGAGTAACGTTAAGTGAGAGCACCCAGTCCAGTGTTCTGCCTGTGATATGGGTAGGGGCATTTACAAGTTGTGTGAAATGCATATCTTTAAGGGCAGTATGAAGAGCTTCAGATTTGTGGTCTTGACTATGCACTGATTATTCACACTGATTTGCTTTCGTCTTTGCTCGCTGAAAGGTGTCACTTCCGGTTCATTTGCTGTGAGTTTGAGGTCACTTTCAGTGCACTCACTTCTCAGTCATGATTCTTTCCTGCTGGGGCCTAACCCATTTGAATGTTTTCGGCACTGTGGACTACCTTCTCTTGTAGGACTGGAGGTCAGTTCTATTTCTTCAGGTGGCAGTCATTGTGGTTCCGCTGCAGACTCGGGTATAAGTGATTCCCGCCCCCAAGGATTAGTTGTAGTGGCTGTTTTTGTTTGTGATTCTCCTGTAGCACTGCCCCTCTGCCAACTTCCATATAATTAACTAGCGTGAAAGCCCATGTCCATGGGCCACAGTGCCCGAGGAGAGACACTTTCAGAGTGTCAATATTCCTAAGGCAACAGCTCCCTCTAGCGGTGACAACAGGCAAAGCGGGCAGTCTTTACTGCGCATGAATGACTGCATCGGACAAACATACATCTGGCCTTTTATTATGTTGTATGATTCTCTGGGGTGATGGAGTGAAAGGAAAATGGCCATCAGAAAGAGGGGAGTGTAGGTGCAGGCACACTATGGAGGTGGTCTGGCTAGCTTACTTCATTCCTCTTATGTCATGTGCCATGAAGAATCACCCTGCCCCGGTGTGGGTCTTCACAAAGATGCTGGAACACCCCATGCTTGCAAACTATGAGGAATTGGACAGAGTGGAAATCCAGACAGATCTGATTGCCACAGATTTCCTCCACTTCTTCACCCGCAAGGATACAGCAGTAGGTCAGTGACTTCAGCTTGGAGTCCAGGCTTTGAATGGTTAATTGGCATCCAGGGAGATTATGGGATTTCCTTTTACCATTAAACCAGAACTGGGGAAGAGTGAATCACTGCTCAAGTGGACTGGCTGGCCAGTACCTCTGAAGGGCTACTGGTGTTGGGATGGAGTCGGTTGTATATCAGGTCCATGCCTGATATTTGACCCAATCTACCCTATCCCAAGATGGCACAGCTCACAGTCGAACCTGAGACCTGAGGTTTGCGCAGAGATCTCTTCAGAAGACAGTCCATCCACTGAGCTATCGTACCCAACCGGAGAAGTGCAGCTCAAAAACAACTCTCTATACCTGGAGCAGCACCGACTGAGCTATCTAACCCAACCAGAGAAGTGCAGCTCACAAACAACTCTCTATACCTGGAGCTGCACCGACTGAGCTATCTTACCCAACCGGAGAAGTGCAGCTCACAAACATCTCTCTACACCCGGAACTGCACCGACTGAGCAGTCTTACTGATCCTGATATTTGCATGTGATACAGAGACCTCTACAGTAGGAGCTTCTCCATCTGAGCTATTTTAGCAAATGTAAAACCTGCACCTTCAAGTATCTTCAACAGTTGCTACTGAACAGACTTGTTTAAGCGACCCTAACATTTATTTCAGCAACCCATCAAAACCCACAGCCATCCATACCCACAATTCTGCAATTTTGCAAATCTCTGAAAACATGGCTCTTTCAACAACACCTGAGCAAAGACTAATACCAATGGATGCCCATACCTTACAGTACTGTGCTACTGTTAAAAGATACCAATACAAATGCTGGCTACGCACACTATGTACATCATTCCACTGCTCTCGAGCTAGGTCTTCGCTTTAAATAAT
This sequence comes from Ambystoma mexicanum, assembly GCF_040938575.1. Lineage (NCBI taxonomy): Eukaryota > Metazoa > Chordata > Amphibia > Caudata > Ambystomatidae > Ambystoma > Ambystoma mexicanum. Next base: position 75,365,865 of record NC_090923.1, read on the forward strand.
AATATAAGTACATGCCTCAGTGAAGCAGTTGCTGCACGCACTGAGCTATCTTATTGATTTGATAGGGGTTGCCATTGGGCCAGATTTTATATAAGCGTTGGGGAAGCAACTGCTTCACTCATGGAGCTATCTTACTGATCAAGACAGTGCTGGTCATTGGGCTGCATGTTATACCTGTGTCGGGGAAGCAGCTGCTCTACTCATGGAGCTATCTTACTGATCCTGAGAGCTCTAATCATTGGGATGGATTTTATACATGCGTCGGGGGAGCAGCTGCTCCACTCACGGAGCTATCTTACTGATCCGGACAGCGCTGGACACTGGGCTGCATTTTATACACGCGTTGGGTAAACAGCTGCTCCACTCACGGAGCTATCTTACTGACCTGGACACCACTGGTCAGTAGGCAGCATGTTGTACCTGTGTCAGGGAAGCAGCTGCTCCACTCACGGAGCTATCTTACTGATCCGGAGAGCGCTGGTCACTGGGCCGCATTTTATACACGAGTTGGGGAAACAGCTGCTCCACTCACGGAGTGGTCATTGGGCCGCGTGTTGTACCTGTGTCAGGGAAACAGCTGCTCCACTCACGGAGCTATCTTACTGATCCTGACAGCACTGGTCATTGGGCCGCATGTTAAACCTGTGTCAGGGAAGCAGCTGCTCCACTCACGGAGCTATCTTACTGACCTGGACATCGCTGGTCATTAGGCTGCATGTTGTACCTGTGTCAAGGAAGCAGCTGCTCCACTCACGGAGCTATCTTACTGATCCTGACAGCGCTGGTCATTGGGCCGCATGTTATACCTGTATCGGGAAGCAGCTGCTCGACTCACGGAGCTATTTTACTGATCCTGACAGCGCTGGTCATTGAGCCGCATGTTATACCTGTGTCGACTCGGGGAAGCAGCTTCTCCACTCACTGAGCTGTCTTACTGATCCTGAGAGCTCTGGTCATTGGGACGGATTTTATACATGCGTCGGGGAAGCAGCTGCTCCACTCATGGAGCTATCTTACTGATCCTGACAGCGCTGGTCATTGGGCTGGATTCGTCAAAAAAATGCCAGTTGAGATCTCTGATCCAGGAAATCCATTTGGCCCTGCAGCCGGGATTCGAACACACAGGTCGAGGGACTTACCTACTAGACCAATTGAACCTCTGACGTGTATGTATGTGAATATGATTGATAGGTTTGTACTCTAAGGAACATATGTCATCAAGTTTTGTAGTATTAAAGGTGTGCACCTTTTATAGTTTGCTTACAACATTATAGGAAACACTCCTATTTTGGGTAATTTTCCAGGCGTTAATAATTAATTAATCTCCTGAAATGGAAATGTTTATTTATTGAGGGGTTAGGAAAATCTCCTGCATTTGTCAACACTGCCCCCTGACCCTCAAGGCCCCACCCCACCTGTCGCTGGTGGGTTCCCACAGTTAATGATTTCCATTTCCAGCCCTGAGATCCTGAGATCTTAATGTGACACACAGATTTAAACAGTCGGCGCTCCACTCATTCAGCTACTTTGAACTTGTGATCTACATGTGACACTCGCAGCAGGGGTTTCACCAAATGAGCTATTTTACAGAACCTGGGACCTGCAGATTACACGCCACTGCAATTTGAGCTATATCGCCAGTATACAGTGGTTAATTAGGAGCATTTAAAGAATGTAAAGCCTGTTTTCTATTTAAAAATATATATAATGAGAAGAAAGCAGTGACTACAGACTGAATGACTGGAAGGTGGGATTTGGACGTCGTCCACCCCTGGTTGGGCCTGTGTGGTCATTTCCTCCCCTGCCCTTTCCTCCCTTTGCTGGTTTCTGTGGAGAGACTGTCCCTGCTCACAATCTCTCCTCTGATCTTTCTCTTGCAGCTGGAGTCATGTTGTCGAGTCCAACAGTAAGTACTGAGTGTGCAGGCAGGGAAAGGGAGAAAGGTGGGGGTGAGAGCGGGGTGAGGACTGGGATCATGGTAAACTCTCGTGCTTGCCAACTCTCTCTGTTAGTGTGGGCGATTATTTCGCCCTCATGTTTGGTTTATTTCTACTAAATTGCTAACAATCCATACTTTCACCCCTGCACTTTCCCCTTGCACTTTCCGGCTGCACTTTCCCCTTGCACTTTCCCCTTGCACTTCTTGTTATCGCACTTGCACGATCTGAATGACACAAGACCTAGTAAGATCGCTTGTCTTGTCCTCCCTCTGTCTTCCCTCCCTTTTCGTGTTGCACCTAGAAACACTTGTGCACAGGTTTGTTATAAATGACTTATCATATCATATCATGTACTTGATATGAAGTGAAAATAATATAATTTCTACATTTTATAGCGCTGCACCACGGCCAAGAACACTGTGTTGAACTTTGATAATGAAATACTATTGCCTCGCCAGTGCTCCCTGGAGTTCTCACTGATTGGAGTTTTCAAAGCCTCTCAGGGTGCATATTACAGAAACTTTGTCCCTTTTGTTTTCATTTTGCACGGTAAGGGAAAATTGTCCCAATGCAAAATAAATATGCTTTCAAATCATTTTTAAATCTGGTCAAGGTTTGCCCGTATGCTAATAATAGGGCTCATTATAAGTTTGATGGGGTGCGGGCGGTAAATTTGCCAGGATACCGGCCAACTGAAATACTGATTCCAACACTCGGTCCAGCGGTGTTCCTGCCGGATTACAAATACCGGGGTCACTTGTTAATCCCCATTCCATGGAGTCCTCTTGGATTCCATGAAGTTATTGGAAGCCCCAATGTTCGTTATTATCACTAGGCACATTTTTCCCTAATACCGGCGATTTTTGCTGGTAAGGTGCCTGATTTACTTCCAGCATCTTGGGGCAAACTTGTAGCGGGCCGGTGCAGAAACGTACGCCGGTAAACGTTAATACCAGGACATTACCTCTGCATCAGCCAAATTATAATGAGACCCAATGTTCATTATGATCACGGGACAAACTTTGCCCTAGTGCAGATATTTAGTGGAAAACGGGGGTTTTACAATATAGTGCTAATTCCGTGCAAAATTGCACCAGCAGAAGTGCAACTGTAAATTGTCTTGAATGTGGCCCCGGTGTGTAATTGTAAAGTGCATACCCTTCTTTGGGGTGACATTAGCGATGGTAAACTATAGTTTACCTCCCAATCATGTTTCAGTGGTGCCTTCAGGAAGGGCCAGCGTCTTGAGACATAGGGCCGAAGAATCGGGGTATTGATACTTTAGAACGTGCTGATTGGAACGGCCTCCCCAAGTGTACCCCAATGGGGGTTATTTGCTTGGAATTGGTGCTTCAATCACTGTCGTCGCTCGTACGTAAGAGGAAAGTGAGGTTACTGAATGAAATGTTAGACCCTCCGAGGGGTTCGCTTTATGCATCCCCGAAAGACATTCTCCAAAGAGAGTCGTCTGCGGTCAGAAGTAAGTTAAAGCTACGTGAAGCTGACCGGCAAATCAGAGTGATAAAATGAAGACATATACTTCCTTGAAAGAGTACGAAGGTGTAACAAGGCAATACCAACCTTTGCTGGAATATTTAAAGCGTTTTCAGAATCGTAAGTATCGGTGGCTATTTATAAGATTTAGAGTCAACTAGTTCCACACAATAGAGGTTTGGGGCCTGTGACGGATCCTTAGATATCATCACTTCTCCCCGAGTGGGAGTGCCTTCCCATGAGGGCAGGGAGGTGAGGCCACTACCCGATAGTCCCCCTGGGGGTGGTAACAGTGTGAGGATCTCATGGGGAGAGACTCCCCCTCAGGGGACAAGGACGACCATCTAGGGAAACCGCAGTATGACACCCCTCACCTAGCACCCTAAACATTCTCCTTCCCTATGAATCACACTTCTATATCACCCGCCTCTATGTATGTCTGCAAGACAGAATTTCCAACATTCACTGACACAAGGAAGTGTAGGGATGATCTAACAAGGACTTCCTTGAGATGTCCCGGGATGAGGAGGAGGTGCAGAGCACTGATGAGCACTTGGTGGAACGTGCATGAGCGTTCCAGTTGTCAGTGGCTGCTCCATATAAAGACAAAGGAATTACTTCCTTAATTGACACTCCCTCCCTGGATGAACCGAGAACCAGATGGCAGTTCAGTGCTGGAAGAAGAGGCTGATGACAAGGATGCAAAGAGAGAGGCGTCTGAATGTGGTCCTACACTGACGGACCGGGCGAGAAGCTGGCATAGCAGAGGTTCTGGCGGTTGCAGGAATCCGACAGCACATTCAAAGGAAGACGTGCTGCCTGCAAGGGACCAACAACTGCAGAGCCGCTGCAACACGCCAGAGAGCTAGGGAAGCAATGCAAGACGCAAACACAGAGAGAATGACGATCCTGAGACTGGCCAGGGAATGCTGGGTCCAACGCTGAAGGTACAAGGGTTACCGGAATGGTTGGTGGGAGCGCAAAAGGGTGGCAGAGGCAACAAGGGGAATCAAAGAAAAGTTTCCTGATACAGGGGAAAGAGGGAATGTCCCCATTGTATAGCAAAAGATGCTAGTACTCACACAGAAGGAAGAATAGAGGACAGGGTCTGGAACCCTCAACCAAAAAGGAAGATCATGCCAGTCATCTTCCTCCTGGCAGTACTTGGCAAAGAAGTGAGCCAAGTCTGCCAGAAGAAACACAGGTCTCAGACCCACACCCACAAAAGAAGATCAATTTAATTCATCTTTTCCTCGTGGCAGTACCTGGCAGGAGAGTGAACCAGGTCTGCCATACTGAATATACAAAGAAAAGCCAGGGGAAGGGAATCATTGCCCATGGTGCTGTGAATTGTGAAACGTGGTGTATGAAAATCAAGGAGAAGAGAGTGATCCCTCCTGGTACTGTCAACTGTAAAATAAGGTTTATGAAAAGCCAGGGGGAGGGAATCATTCCTCCTAGTGCTGTGAACTGTGAAACAAAGTGTATTAAAAGCCAGGGGAAGAGAGTCATTCCCTCAGGTGCTGTGCATTGTGAAACGTAGTGTATGAAAATCCAGAGAAGGGAGTCATTCCTCCTGGCATTGTGAATTGCAAACAAAGCCTGAGAAAGGCCAGGGGAAGGGAGACATTCCCCCTGGGATTGTGCAAGTACTGAGAGCAAGACACCTGTAGAAGCTAGGCTTCCTCCAGGAGCCATATAGTGAACAAACAACTATGGGCAATATTGAACGTTAAAGTTTGATCTGGAACTTTACCTTTTTAGTTTGAACTGAGAACTTTACTGCATTTTAACCTTTCAACCTGGAACTTTGTTTTGTGTCTCTGAAAGGGATTGATAACTGGGGATTCCAGTTATTCCCTCAGGCAAAGTTCCCAGCAAAGACTTAGAACTGTGATCCGTTGTCCAGAAGAAGGGATCCATTCTTCTGGACCAAGAAGATCCTCTACTTCATTAGTTTAGTTATAAGTGTAAGGGGAAGAGATAGGTTTGTGACACAGGACGGTGGACCCTTCATTTACATTGACATCCGGACTGCATCCTTAGTATTTTAGTTGAGATAAGGAAACCCCACTCAGAGTTAGGGAGAGGGAGGTGTTCTCTTTATTTCTAGCATGATAAAGGTTTTTGCCAACAACCATGCCAGCTGGGGCTCAGGCTCCTCCGTCTGCACCCTTACAGGCCAGAGAAAAGGTTTGTTACGAAAAGATAGGGGGTGTCGTGTTTACAACATCCAAGGAACTCTAGAAACCTAGAAACATGTAATAATTGAATGTCCATAAACAAGAAATTTGGTTAATCAATTCTTCTCAAGTTTTGTTTTAGACTGCCCCCTAGTGACGGTGAAAGAATTGTTGCTGTCAAATTATTTTGAGGTCGGTTGGTATTGGGTCATTATCTAAAACTGATAATTGCACTAGTGCACTTCATCCAATGAATTTATGGGGAATGGGGAGAAACCTGATCTTTTGGATAATCTGTATTTATGAGTAATTGAAGTTAATACCCAGAGGTTTCTAAGCGCAGACCCGGGGATCGAACCTGTGTTGCTCTGTGCCGTTTTGCTTCCAAGGTGAGCACTTTGCCCCTGAGCTATCCTCCCGAGTTGCTAGTTGCTTATTTTACGCTGGGCAGGTTCTGAAAGAATGTTGAACCAATAGCATTTCCTTGTGGGCACAAGATTACCCAAAATGCTGTTACTTTGAGCAGGAAGAAGCAGCTCGACAGAATGGATGCCTTCCTAGACAAATAGGCAGATCTTTATCCAAACAATCATTTCAGCTTTATGGCTTAGGCCTCTTGTAACAGACTGGTGATTTTCTTAATAATCTCTGTTGAAATTATAATTATTTTAATTTGGATTGATTGAACTTTCTTCATGACAACTATAAAGGGTGTAGCCGGAAATTTAATGTAATAATTTCTCTTTGCGGGTTTCTTTAGATATTTCATTTATTTGTACAAGTGCCACACGTTGGTATATATTAGCTTCAGTGCGCTAAGGGAGAGTAGCATTAGTGATGCGGGCAACAGACGAAAAGGCGAGTAGGGAGGAGGTAACGGCCATCTTCCCCCACATCGCAATGCTGAGACGTCTTCCTGGGAGAAGCTGGAGAATTCCTGGGAGAAGTAGGAGAATTCCTGGGAGAAGTAGGAGGATTCCTGGGAGTAGCAGGAGAATTCCTGGGAGAAGTAGGAGGATTCCTGGGAGAAGCGGGAGAATTCCTGGGAGAAGCGGGAGAATTCCTGGGCCGGCCGCAAAATAGCTCATAGTCTCGTGCGGGACATTGGTTTGAGACGAATTCATGAAGGATAATCTTCAATATTAAACAAAATTTTCTGAAGATTCGTTCCTTTATAGATTTTGGTTGTAGCTCGTTCCCGAGGGTGGGCTTTGTTCTGCAGAGAGTCTGCACCTAGGTTTTGCCTTCTTTGCTCGATCCATTCTTCCGAGTCTTCTAGCAGATGCAGAGCTGAGTGGTCACAGAGAGGGAGTCTGATTTAGGACTATTAGGTTAATTCTTTGGGTGATTGGGATCCAGCTGATAGATTTTAGGGCAGGCGGTAAGTGATCATGTCCCCTTAGACCAAAGATAAGTTGGAGCTGATTTAATTGGTATTTCTGGGATCCCAGGAAAAGGCTGTAACAGTAGTCAAGCTTTCTTTCTTAAGACCACTGCCCAGATGAGTTTCCCAATGTGGTTTCCCTCCAGGAATGGTAGGGTTTTCTTCAAGACGTGGTGTTGCTATCCTGGTAAGGGGTCTGGTGAGAGAATGAGGTTTATGAGTCAATAAGGATCCCGCGCATTTGCACATTAGTGACTTTTGTGGTAGACGAGCCCAGGTTATGGTGGCCAGTTGAATGGATTGTGAAGGACCTGCGTTCGACATATATCAATCTTTTCTGTTTATCTGGGTTTCAGACAAACTTCTTAGAGGCCATCATTGGCTCAAAAGAAGGCACTGCAGAATGGATCCAGTGTTGCACTAACTAACATGAACATTAAGGTAGTATTTGTGTGTCCTCAGATGGAAGTATCCTACACGGGTCTGCAGTAAAGCCACAGTGAGACTGAGGAGTCTTGCAGGCCCTGCATGTAGGATGGGCAAAAGATGATCTGGATTTGTCCAACTTAACATGGCAGGAAAGACTCCAATTCAGCAGAGTTTAGGGATTCTAAAAGATATTTGTAGGAGAATGTGCTGGTCTGCTGTGTCGTAGGCCACAGCGGATAAGAACATCTTTTTCGTTGCTGTCTAGTCATTGGAGGGTACCTTCCTTTATGTAATCGGGTTGACTCTGTGCTCCTATTTGGTCCGAAGCCTGATTGCCTGCCACGTAACAGCTCACCGAAGTTTTACAATTTCTCAGGTACAATTCTTTCAAAGGATCTTGGCTACAAATGGGAGGTTGGAGATTGGTTGAAAGTTCTAAAAGTCAGAAGGATCCCTCTTATGCTTTTTCAAGAGGGGAGTAATGCCTCCTTGGGTTGGTTGGCTGGCCCAGAAACTCTCCCTGACATAAGTATAATTGGTTATTTATAGCGCGCTTAATACCCAGAGGTTTCAAAGCGTGGACCCGGTGATCGAACCTGTGTTGCTCCGCGTCGTCTTGCTTCCAACGCGAGCGCATTGCCCCTGAGCTATCCTCCCGAGACAAGACATGAGAAAGGCATTGCACAGGTTGCTGATGACGGGTGCCAATGGACCCTTCTATAGTTCAGACTATATCTGTAAAGTAGGAGGCTATTTTCTCCACACATTTTGCATGTTGACAAATTGTTCTGTTTTTCTCCTTTCCTCTTTCTTTCCACCTCCTATTTCCACTCCCCGCTATATCGTTCTCAACCTCTCTTCTCCCCTCTCTTTCCCTACCACCCCCATTTCGTGCTCTCTTACCGGGGTGCCAGTCCACCAGCAAGATCCAGAGCATCGAAGGGAAGGAGATGGACATGATGAATCGACTGGCAAACTTGTCGCGGGAGGTGGCGGTCTTGAGGAGTAAGACGGAAGACAACCGCCAGCAAGCCAACGAGGCTCTGAGCAAAGCCAGCAAAGCTCTCTCTGCAACTGGCAAGCTGGACAAGGTAAGAGGCCACTGGTTCCAGGTAGATTATGCGTAATGTCACAGAAAGAAATATAGATGTCGCTATTGTATTCTATGCACTCAGCATATGCCAAGTGGCACGCTCTGCTTTTCACCTGTTCTATTCACCCCCACTCACATGCATAGCCATTTAACTCTGCCCCCACTTAAACTGGTTATTTTCCTGACATGTACCTACAAACATCCTCCCCCTCCAAACTATACCCCCCAAGTCATTCTCCCACAATTGAACTCCTTGAGCCCCAAATCTTGGCCTGGTCTATTGGTTCTCTGAAATGCCCCAGCTGCGAAAGTCCCTACCCCACCTGAAATGTCCTTCTTTCAAACATTGCACCCACCAAGAAACAGCCGCATTGACCAGATACCAAAAAAAGCTCCCTGTCAGCCTGAAGTGTTCCTACCGCGGTATTGCACTCAGCACATACCCCTGGCCCATGAGCCCTTCCCAAAACAAGACAAAGGGCCTCATTACGAGTTTGGAGGCAGCCTTTAATAAGGGCATGGCTGCCTCCAAACTCAGGTCCGGGTCCGTGGTCCATGAATGGGGAAATACCGGGCCATTCCAACCTTGGAGGGCCCGTTATTTCCCCATTCAGGGAACCCGGAATCAGCCCATCCCCATTCCCATTTGAGCCCCCAGAGGGAATTTGGAGCATGTTAATGACGGGCCCGTTGTTAGCATGCTGGGCCGCTCGCGGACGCGGTAAGGACGTCTGGTTTGTTTGTTTGTTTTATTTATTTGGTAAAATGGGACGTCCAGAGCGGGTCCCGTGAGCAGCACTCGTAATAGGGCGGCATGGGGTTAACGGCTCCGGCACCTTTACCAGCGCCGTTAACCCCTTACCGCCCAACGCGTAATGAGGCCCAAAGAATTTAAGGTGCACTCGTAATGTTATATTCTAACTTAAGAAAAAGATAATATGCATATGTACATTTTTAAGGTGTGGGGGAGGTGAAATGGTCCCTTCCTCCCTTCTGAAATTCACCAAACGATAAATTCACCATCTATCTGAACTACTCCTACCCCAGTATAGTGCAGCAACCAACACACTCACCGTCTACCTGAACTGCTGCTAACCTAGTATTGAACCCGGCAAATACTACCGGCCCTTGAGCTCTTCCTCTCTCCTGAAATTCAACAACCAGCAAATTCACCATCTATGTGAACTGCTCCTATGTCCGTATTGCACCCAGCACACACCCCTGGACCTTCAACTCTACCTCCCTCCTGAAATACCAGCAGCTAATGAACTCCACATTCTACCAAACCTTTTTGCTCCCTCAAAATGAGGCAATCTCATAACGCACCTATGTTAAAACAGCAATGTTTTTGCTGCGAAGTCGAAAACCTCGAATATTCTTTTCTATTTTAAATGCGGGTGGAGTGCCAATGCAGTTGTCCCCCTCCCTGCATCCCCTCACTTTAATAAATACGCCAAACCAACCCCCCCATCTATTGTTCGCCTGAATTCATTGTTTTACCTTCAAGGTTTTCTACCTTTCATCATTGTTTTGTAGTGATACCTCTCAGGGCCACCCCCTACCTGACTATTCCCCTACCTGAAAGTGCTCCCAATGGCCCTCTGGCTCACCACCTCAGACGTTTGAATCACCCCCCCCTTTTTTGGTATTATTCAAGAAATGTAGCTCTCCACCCCCACTGTCCAAGTGATGGTTAGCTTAGAAACTGGGGCTCTATAAATGGACTACTGTCCTTCTGCCCCACCTGAGCCTCTCCTCTCATCTAGCATGCCCTTACCAGCCTTATCAGCCCGAAAGGACTGTATTCCTATCATCAACATAAACCATGACATTAACTTCCACCCGAACCTATCCCCATCTCCAGAAGATACTCAGTAAGGAAGTCCTTCTGGCTCCCCCCACCGGCACCTATCCACCAGTTGCACCCCCAGACCAACTGGAACTGCCTTCCGCCCTGACCCTTCCCAACAGTGAATACCCAGATGGCACCCTGGCAAGCTCTCGTCACCCGCCAATGTCCCTTTGATTGGATGGTCTCTTGTGTCTTTTCAGTTCCTCGCCTAAGCCTGGCGCGTCATATCTGACACCTTAACCTTATTAGAGTGCTCCAGACACTTACATGAGGTGTCAGTTACTATCATACAAAACAAAAAGTTCTGCCAAGGAAAACAATCTTTTCTTATTTAACTGCAACACATGTGGGCCTTGGGATCTCCTGGAACAACTTTGGTGTCAAACACCTTGGGCTATCCATGAGCTATAAGCAACAACTATAGCTTTTACCCAATTGTATTGACACTGGAAGAACTAAAGCACTGGTCACCTCTGCCATGTGGTCATCCTTCACCTGCAGTCTACACACAGATCAATGCAACAGGTGGTCTAACCCAATGAGCTGCTTTAAAGGTCAGGATACAATGTGCTACATCCCAATTCCAACCACATTTATCACATTTTTTAAAGGGTGATCGATCCCCCTCTGTCAACATGTTTTTTTCTCCAATTTTCATTTTGTTTTCGTTTTCCATTTTATATTTTTCACTACAGTGCAAACCCAAAGGGGCGAATACATGTGCACGTCACTTGGCAAAATATCCTGTCCCTCTAGAAACTGAAAATTCAGCAACTCCACTGTTCTACTTCTGAGGATGTTTTGTGTGTGACAGGAGCCTCTGACTGCCAGTGTCCACCATTATTCGCGACCATGAAGCTTTGAAATAAAGCTCTTTTGGACTAACCTGATTGGTCTGTGCCTGTGCATGGAGTAGGTATGCAAACTGGATATGTTGTAGTCTGGTGCTGGACAAACAGCATACACTTTAGTTTTTAGTTTGAGCGCAGACTGTGCCCCATCTTTCACTTTAAATTGACATAGCCACAATTTGCAAAAGCATTTGCTGATTCTCTGAGACGGGTAATTCTTGAAGGAAGGGTAGACACCCCTGTGTCTGACTTGCTGTCTTCCAAGTTCATTTATTCAAGCTGGTCAAACACGCTGCCACCGTTACACAGCGTTGGCCCAATTAGCCCATTTTGCAGTTTATTTATAAAGTCTGTGCATAACTCATGACTTCAGAAACATCCAAGTTTGTTTCTCGTCTAATACACCCCTACCCCTTATAACTAAAAACAAATAATCTATGCATGCAGTAACTAAGAACGAAATATACTCATTCAGACAGCCTCAGGATTTTAATGTGAGGATAAAATGGAGTAACATGTGTCACAGCCATTTTATCCTCACATTAAAATCCTGAGGCTGTCTGCATGTTCTTGGCTACAAATACTGTAATGCCAGGGTGAGTGTTATGAAAAATGAAATTAGCACCAGGTCCAGTGTGCATTTCGTATTCAGTAATTCACAACTTTTTTTTATAAGAGACCTATTTCTCAAATTTAAAAATCTGTATTCATTTATATGTTTCCAAAACTATGATTGAGTTCATGCAAAGCAGCCAAGAACCGTCATTGGTACTATCTCTGCCCTCGCCCTTTCCCATAAGGATATTTTAAAAGAGTACAATTGGAGTGTGCTAGATTGTCGACCTAGGAATGATAACCTTTGATCAATAAATATTTCATATGGTTAATTAAGCATATGATATTGTGCTGTGCTCTGTAAGATCACTCAAATGTTTTTATTATAACCGCTATATATACTGGATGAGATCATTAGAAGTTCATATTGTAACATTTTAAAAAGTGCAAGTACTATTAATAATAATACTTACTAATAATAATAATAATAATAATATATTATAATAAAAGTGTCTTGGTAAATAAAATAATTGCCTTTTTTATAATTTCTGTTGCGTGGAATACATTAAATTTACTAACGTATCAGTTACAGAAGTACAAAAAATTATTGCATCCCTGAAACCCTCTAATTGCCAGGGTGACAACTGTCCAGCACAGATTATAAAAGATGCGGCCAGAGACCTGGCCCCATTCATTACTAAGTTAATAAACTCCTCTTTCTCTAGTAGTACTCTACCTAGCAACTTGAAGGAATCGTGGGTACTCCCCTTACTCAAGAAACAAACGCTAGAGCCTTCAATACCTATGAATTACAGACCGATTACCACGGTCCCCCTCTTATTAAAAATCCTAGACAGGGTTCAGACCTCAACACGGGACGGAAACTGCCCTTGTTTACTTCAAAAGCCAGATTGACGACCTAAAAGATAAAGGAAATGTGGCCATCCTACTCCTCGACCTGTCGGCGGCATTCGATCTAGTCGACCAAAAGCTACTGTGTGATCACCTTCCCCGGGCAGCTCATTTCTCGAGCACCGCCATCACCTGGATACAGTAATTTCTCAATAACAGGACCATGCAGGTCTTCTCACCGTCGGCAGCGGTTAACCCCATATCCATCACTTGTGGCGTGCCCCAAGGCGCATGTGTCTCGCTCACTTTGTATACTATTTTTACAAAGCCACTGTTTGATAAACTGGACAGTCTGGGTGTCACCTACACCAACTACGCAGTTGACACCCAGATACTCCTCCCCATGACAGGCATCTATGACATGGATGTATCACGGATAAATTAAATCTACACCATCATTCAGGCATGGATGGCCCTCCATGGTCTTTGCCTGAATGATGATAATTCTGAAACCCTCCTGGTTGGTTCATCTACCAACTTAAATAAACTAAGCCCAAACTATATTAGTATCAACATAGATGGGAACAACGTCCCCCTCGCCAAAGATGTAAAAACACTAGGTTTTTACCTCAACGCTACCTCCAACCTAACCAAACAAGTAAACATGACTGCCTCAGCCGCCGCCTACACAGGCAAGCTGATCAGTGCCTGTAGACCTCTGCTGTCATCCGACAGTTGCCTTATACTAGCCAGAGCACTTATACAGTCCAAACTAGACTGCTGTAATGATCTCTACCTAGGCGCTAATAAGTCCATACTCAACAAACTCCAGATAATGCTGAATAACGCGCTCAGAGCGGCCCTTAACATACCAAGAAGAGAGCACATTTCAGCGACCAGAAAACTCTGCAAATGGCTCTCCATAAAAGATCGAACTGAAAACTCTATTCCTCACCTATAAAGCACTGAACCATCTGGCCCCCGTATCTCACTGACAATTTCACTCTAAGAACCTCCACTCGTATTACGAGATCCTCCAACACCTCCTGCCTATTAGTACCCAGATATAATTTTAAAAGAGTTGGCGGTTCCAGCTTCTCAGTCATGGCCTCCCAACTTTGGAACACACGCCCATCCGACATTAAATCCATCCAAGTGTTTGCAAACTTCAGGAGTAGTGTCATCTCCTGGTTACTCAATAAGAGTTAATCCGATTTTCACTCGTATGCAACTTCTACTCTGCAAATGTATTATCCTTCAATGCGTGCACATTACTACTCCATATTTATGACTGAAAACCTGCTTCTAATATGTGTTTTTCTTTCACTGTAAACTGTAACCGTCTTCTTATTCATGAGCTATTTAAATGAAAAGTAACATAACATAACATGCAAATAATGGCTGGAGTGCAAAGAATGACTGGGGTGCATAGAATGGCTGGGGCGCATAGAATGGCTGGGGCGCATAGAATGGCTGGGGTGCATAGAATGGCTGGGGTGCATATAATGGCTGGGGCTCATAGAATGGCTGGGGTGCATAGAATGGCTGGGGCGCATAGAATGGCTGGGGCGCATAGAATGGCTGGGGTGCATAGAATGGCTGGGGCTCATAGAATGTCTGGGGTGCATAGAATTGCTGGGGCGCATAGTATGGCTAGGGCGCATAGAATGGTTGGAGTGCATAGAACGGTTTGAGTGCATAAAACGGAGTGCATGGAACGGTCAGAGTGCATGAATCTAATGGAGTGTACTCGATCTCAAGCACCTAAGGTAAACCACCATATCACATCTCCACGCTTACTCTCTTCTTTACACCACCACTCAACTAGAACACAGCGATACTATGACACCATTCGATATAGCTGTTCTCATACCATCACTTGCCTCATACTGCCCATCATCCTAACTAAACACCGCTGGTTACGCACCCTCCGACCTAGGCGTTCTCCTCAGGCCTAACGCAGCCAGAATCGGTCTGTTTAACAACCTGCCAGAACTAACACATACTCTTGATCTCCCAACCACCACACCTACCGCTAAGAAGCAGCTATCACACGAATGCCTCAACCGGCGGCACACATATCTGGTGCTCACATGCACCTTATGACTCTCTCTCTCTCTACTGAGTTGAACTTCAGTTCCCGAGGGCGTTCAAACTACCAGCGCCTTGAGATCATACCAATGGTACATAATGCGCTATATAAATGCAAAGTAACATAACATAACACAGCTTTCAGGATTGCTTCAGGGAATATATTTCTTTAATGCTGTCCTCATTTACGACACAATAGTGACACAGTATCATGACAACATGTCTTTTACATGTATATAGACTATATTCTACTGTGTATTCCGTTTCTCTAGTTTGAATTTGTTGACATGAATGAAAGTGTCACGCTCTGACCAATCACTTGACAGAACAAGATGTTTGTACATTCTTGTCTCATGTCTCTCTGGAACAGCCTTCCTGCCTCCCTGAAACTCAAGGAGAACCATCTCCGGTTCCGGAAGCACCTCAAAACCTTCCTCTTTGCCTCGGCTTTCTCTCCCCCTCTCCCCTGCTGATTTCCTGACTGAAACTGCTCGGGTTACCTGGCCACCCTTTCTGATCTCTGGCTCAGGCCCCGTCAATTTACCACTTGCACTACCTCCCTGGCTACCCCTGCACCTGGGGACCGTTGTTCTGTATCCCTACAGTCCCCTACCAGCACTTTTGTCTGCACTTACTTGCCACTAGATGGCCGTTTATTTATTTTCTTATTTATTCCACTTTTCCCATTTACTGCACTTTCCACGCTCCCTTCCCCCGCGCACTTGAACTTTTCCCCCTTCCCATGCACTTGCGCGATCTGAATGACACTTGGCCTAGTAGGATCGTTGTCTGTCCTCCCTTTTGTATCACCCCCTTTGCCTCGTCGCGCCTTGAAACACTTGTGTATAGGCGCGTTATAAATGCTATATCATATCATATTCAGATTAAGTTCCTGCCATGATCTGCTACTTGAGGAACTCGTTTATAGAGCAATGAGTGTATATTGCCCATATACACATATCTTTCAATAGTTAATCAGTTTATTACAGAACATTTATCAGTTTGGATTTTTTTACCGCAACAAATCCAGTTCTCATTAAGAAAAAAGTCTAAAAAGAGATACATTTTTTAAATAATTTTTTTACAAAAGAATTTCGTGTCAATAAATAAAAAAATTGCAAATAACATTTTATATGCCAAAAAATACAACCCAATAAACTTTATAATAAAGAAATGATGTCATGGGCTTCAGGATCTATATAATGTGTTAATACCCTCCTTTGTTCTTTCCCTATATCTGAAGGAGATGGAGAAAGTGAACCGGAAGTACACAGAGCTAACAGACAAGGTTGGGGGGCAGGGCAGCGCATCCGACGGAGCTATCGAGAGGATGAAGAAGGTGAAGGAAGAGGCAAACAAGCTCCTGAAGAAGGCTACGGATGCCAAAAATAAGCTAGACGGTAAGTGCACTTGGGGACTGCGCACTTGCTTTTCATTGCCTACTGCACTTAAATGCACCTACGTTAGAATGAGTCTATATCCTCCAGCAGCACAAGGGAATGCCGCTTGAGATGTGGACCCGATCACGCACCAGATCTCAATCCGATCACTTTCAATAACTGGAGTGGGAGGATGGAATCCTGGCAGCCAATCAGGATCCAAGGCTTCTATGGCAATAATGGCTCGTGTAGTTCTGGTTCCTGCAGGCTCGCATGGTTCCACCAGCCATCCTGAGGGTCTCAGGCCACCCCACCTCCTTCTTTTCACTCTTCACCCCTCTGTTGACCTTGCTCCCTCTCTCTGCGGCCCCAGCCTGACGAACCATCGGGCCAGCACTCACCCTGCTACCACTTTCTCCATGTCACAGGCTCCTCCTCCCCTGGCCGACCCAGCTCCCCAGTATGTCACTGCTGCTGGAGCATCCCCTTTTTCCTGTGTCACTGGTTAAGTAGTGAAACATAAGTACTCACACACACAGGACACAGAGCAGTGGGTACCCAGCCTCCCGGGTGCATTAATCCTTCTTATGCCCTCGCTGAATAGATGCAGCTTTTTTTCACTTTTCCTCAAACATTTGGTCCTTGCGCAGATCTCCCGGCCCCACAGCTGGGTTATAAGATTGTATGACTGCTATTCTTGCTCGGTGCACTGCTAACGACCTCTGCCTTAATGGCAGTAAGACCGAGATCCTCCTCACTGGGACTCCTACCCCCTCTTTCCCTCCTACTCTCTGGCTCATCCCCTCAATCTTGTGTGAGGTAATAAACCTGGGTATCATCTTCGCCTCCTTCTTACCTCATATTGCTGACCTTGCCAAGAAGGCTTACTTTCACCTTCACCTCCTCAGAGGCATTCTCCCTTTCCTTGTCTTCCCCCAGAAACTCAATATCTCCAGAGCTCTGGTCCTCTCCAGGCTGGACTACTGCAACAGCCTCTTCCTCAATCTGCCTTTTTCCCCCTCCGCCCTCTTCAACTGATCCAGAATAGGACTGCAAGACTTATCCTTGGCCCCAAGCCCAGGAACTGCCTCTCCCCAGCCCTAAAATCTCTCCACTGGCTCCTGGTGGCTGCAAGGATCCAAATCAAGACCCTCTGCATCATCCGCAAGGCTTTCTGGGGCTTGGGACCTCGTTGCATCCAACTTTGTCTCCCTACATACCTCCCTGCCAGAGTCCTTCGGTCCTCTAGCTCCAACTCTCTGCAGATCAGATGCTTCACCAAGCAGAGAGTGGGGGGTAGATCCAAAACCAAAGTTGAGGAGACGAAACAGGATGCTAGCACGGTAGTCCAGTTTAGAGAAGACATGTGTGGTTAAGAGATGCGTGGAAGATCAGAAACGGAGGGGCTGCCTGATTTCCCTAATATTTAGGAGGTTCAGGTGAGGGAGGAGATGAGAGTAAGTATTTGGCAGGGAAAGAAGAGCGCTTCTCTTTTGGTAGAGTTTAACATCAAAGAATGCAAAGCCATCCAATATTTAATGGCAGAGAGACAGTTGGATATTTTGATAGAGAGATCACAGGAAAGTTAAGGGAAATAGAAGAAGATTTGGGTGCCGTCCGCAAAGAGTTGGTACGAGAACCCAAGAGCAGTAGTGTAGAGTGTTAAGAGGAGCGGACCCAAGACAGAGCCTTGTGGAACACCAAAATTTAGACGAGTGAGTTGAGAGGTGTTGCTGCTCCAGGAGACAGAGAATTGGTGAGGTGCAAGGCAGGATTCAATCCAGGCAAGGGCTTGATCTCAAAATCCCAAGAAGAAAGAGTATTTAGGCCGATCAGATTGATCAACTGTGTCGAGGCAGCGGACAGGTCAAGTAGAACTAGGATAGAGGATAAGATGGAGTGCTTAGCAGAGACGATGAAGTTGGACACATTCATGATAGCAGTTTCCTTGGAGTGACAGGAGCGAGAACCTGCTTTTAGGGCGTCTTGAAGGTTGTGGATGTCTAAAAAATGTGTAAGGCAGTTGAACACACCCCTTTCAAGTACTTTAGAGTAGTGAGGAAGGAGAGCCACAGGGGGAAAGTTAGCTGGTAGGTTCAGGTCCCCCATTGCTTTGTTAGGAGAGGCACGTGCCCGTTTTGAAAATAGCGGGAAAGTGAGCAGAGCGAAGGGCAGGTTGACGATTTCAGCGAGTGAAAGGCCACTACAGTTTCAATAGACTTTACTAGGGTCCGATGGGGCACAAGAGGCATTAGCCTTCATTAGTATAGATGGGAATTCTTCAGTAATAATCTGACTAAAGTGGGCGATAGAGGCAGAGGAGGATGGCAGAATAAGCAGAGTGTAGAATGTCAGAGGAGGGAGTTTGAGGAAGGTCGGGAGAGAGCCTCTAATTTTGGAAATGTTTGCAATGATGTATTCAGCTAGGTCATCACCTGTGAGAATGGAGTTGGTAGTGTTAGGAGGTTTAGGAGAAGTGAGGAGTGAATTTAGGGTGCCCTATAGCCGGTGAGGATGGTTAGAGTGAGAGTGAATGAGAGTGAGGTAGAAATCCATTTTTGGTGTATCAAAAAAGGACTTGGGAGAGTTCAGGGCACAGAAGTAGAGTTTCAGGTCCTCATACAAGTGGATGTGACTCAATTTGCGCAGCAGTTGACGCCTGTTTGTGCAGAGACAGCGTATGAATGGGGTGACACATGGTTGAGGATGCTCAGACTTAGGGCTGTAAATTCGCAGTAGGAAGTGAGAGGAGAATGAGTCATAGAGTAGGGAATGGAAGATGGAGAAGGCAGTGTTAGTGGAAGAGGCATCAGGTGTGAAGAAGGAGAGTGTATAACGGTGTGTCCGAGAGAAAGGGTGGAATGGCAGAAGGTTTAAATTTCAAGTCCTTAGAAGTGTGTGTAGTCATTATTAAGCTAGTTTTATAAATCATTCCATGGCCACCTTGATAAACCTTCTCTTTAACCTTAGAGGTTTGCTCACTTTGGCAAAGCTCAGGTTGTCCATTTTGGATACTGTGGTAGCTGTGCTCGTTTGTATTCCTTTATGCTTAACTAGTTGTTGAAGTGGCCTTCCGCGTTAGTCTCTGTGACATTGATGCTGTGCACATTGCTGGTGGTCATAGAATTGCTGTTCATCAGAACTAATGAGGTGTTAAAGCAGACACCTGAAAACCTAGAGACATAGATAGCTCATTTGGAGCGTGATAGGGGTTTACTACCCCCAACATCCCAAATGTCCCAGTTTAGCACTCAGCCTAAGGCCCTCCTCTCTTTCAGTCTCATATTTGACATTTTCTGACAAATGCATTGCATTTATGAGGATTTTTTCATTTATGAGTGTTTTCAGCTTTTACACACACAGGTGTCCTATCTGGTCTGCTAATATGAAACGTTCTCTCTCTCGGTGTCCTTCGCAAGAATATGCACAATGGCTGCACTGACAGCCTGTTCTGCGCATCACTGCGAAATCAACATGTCAGGTCTCTCTCTGTATCCTTGAGTCCTTTCAGCACCTTCCATTCATTCCAATGTAGCTATGGCTTCCATCATGATGTCATGTATATCAGGGTTGGTTGAACTATCCCCTCCTTCCT
The DNA here is from genome assembly GCF_040938575.1 of Ambystoma mexicanum. Classification (NCBI taxonomy): domain Eukaryota; kingdom Metazoa; phylum Chordata; class Amphibia; order Caudata; family Ambystomatidae; genus Ambystoma; species Ambystoma mexicanum. Next base: position 75,385,563 of record NC_090923.1, read on the forward strand.
CCTCACCTGAATCGACTGTGGACCTTTCCTGTAGTTCCGGCCTTCTTCCAGGACGTCTTCGAGTCTGTGCTTTATCAGTCTTCCTTGCTTCCTTCTTTTGCCGTAAGTAGGGGCGAGCTCCCTGGGATGCCACACTGTCGGGTAACTAGGGACCCCGAACAGTGGGGACTCCCGGGAGCCGGCACCTGAACAGGGAAAAAGCCCAAAAGGGCAGAAAAACCCTGCAGCAATTGTTCTGATGAAAGAGTCAGTGGCAATGAGAAGTCCAGGCGAACGATCCTTCAGCGTAGAACGGTACAATAGAAGGGATCGGAGAACAGCTGTGATAAGTGCACCTGTAGTAGCCCGAATGGCTCACAAATAGCTCCAGGAAGTATGGACAAACTAGCGCCCAGGCTTATATGAGTGTAGAAGCATGGGCGAGGGAAGACAAGCTGAAGGGCAGAGAGGAGAGGGAACGGAGAGAGAGGGAGAGAGAGACCAGTACGAGCTGTACCGGAGCGAACCGCCAAAGAGAAACAAAAGGAGGACGGGACACGGGAAGCTTCACAGGAGGGAACACACGTAGGAGGGATACACCAAGCGTTACCTTCGAGTCGGGAGAAACACAGTGAAGGTGCAACGCGAGGAACGCCACAGTGAGCCGGCCGTAAGAAACGCCGGTGGCCATCTTGGAAAAACACTAGAGCGGTGCTCTCAGACGGCCGTCAGACGTGGTGGAACAGTTAATGGCGTCTCCATAAAGAAAAGAAACGCCGCCGACTGAAGTCATGACACATGATTCACATGGCTGATCATGTTAGTTGCACTTAGCTTTAGCAAGCAGTTTATATGTATTCTTGTGCAACTTGCTGTTACTGTATAGCGAGAGCGTGTCCGTCCTCTATCTATGTGGGTCATAAGCATGTTCTTTGTGTCTGCAAGCAATTTAATCTAAGTGTCTGTGTACCTTCATGCAGGAATGCATATGTGCTTCAAGTCTAACGCATCTATGACATAGTCTCAGGCGTGACATCATTAGCTTTTGCACGGTCACAGTCTGTCTACCTGCTCCACTGACTGCAAACCTATCTCTTCAGTGACATCATCAGAATAGGGTCCAAATGGCTGTCTGAGTGAATAGCGTTTCTCACATTTGCGGTACATTAGCAATGGGGAAGATGGGGCCAGAAACAATGTACACCATTCATTTCTCTGTCATCGAGACGAGGGTGGGATAGGTGCAATAAGGGACACATGTCTCCCTCTTCAATCCCCCCTCTGGTCGGTATATCGACCACACTTCCTCGAATACTTTCCCTGTTCATGTATGGTTTTGGAATCCATACTTTTGCCACTCCTCCCAGGTGACCATGATACTTTACTTATTTGTCCGAACTCCAGGTCAAATAGCAGCAGTCTCCATCGGGCATGCACCATACCGATTGTCTCATATAGTTGCGTGGATCTGGGGGAAATGAGAACCTTGTTCCTGGAGGAAAAAGGGGACATTGCTTCAGGTGTGATTGTAGTACTTCAAAAGTCTGCACCTATCCATCTGCCTTGGTCTCTACGTCCAATAATATTTTCATCCCTATTGTCTTCACAGTGGTCTTCTTGCATTGGGTTACAGTTACTCTAATGACACAGAATGCTAGCAGTACTAGCACTAGGGATGCTACGAGTACTTTCAGCCCATTGGCCATCCATGATGTTATCCAGGAAAAGATATATGTCAGACAATCTTCATCTTCCCCTGCCAGGCTCGTTATCTCTTCCATCTTGGCGTGCAGGTCTAATAATTGCATGATTGCTTCCATGAGGGTTCCGTTCTATCCTTCGTGAGAGGGCACGTAGGTGCAACAGGACAGCCTTATCTTTGTGTACATGCCTCCGTCCATAGCTGTGAGGAGATCCAAAACATATCTTTATTATTATTATTATTATTATTATTATTATTATTATTATTATTATTATTATTATTTTTATTATTATTATTATTATTATCTCTTCTGTAGGATCATCAGTCGGACAGCTCTCAGTTCTTCTTTGATAGCATTGAACCCTTTAACTGTCGAATTTATTGTCTGCAACAGTTTCCATCTTGTAATCTGGAGCCACTTCGAGTTGGCCTGAACCCCTGGAATAACGGATGCAAAAAACATGTAAGTTCTGCTGAACAGTCTGTGCTCTAATGGTATCACTTCCAGTGCTTCTTCCATCTTTGCCGAAATGGAGTTTCCGATCTTCACTCTTATCAGCTCCACTGATCTCCTCTTCCTCTGGTGTGCATCCATTTTGGGGAACCCATCTACTCGTATGTCCATTTCAGGCACCACTAATACGGGTGTATTCAACTATACTAGGGATCATATCCCCCACCCCAGTTCGGTAGTTGCATCTACGCCTTGGAACAACAGGCCCAATAGTGGTCCATTATCACTGCAGTACCGACCCTCATACCCGGTATCTTTGATGTTCGTTTGCATCCTTTGTTCACCCCGACCTTCACTGGACCGTCATTCTGGAAACGCAGGGAAGCATTCTCGAGTGGTATAATTGACATATGAGCTTCATCATTATCCACCCACGTGAGCAGCTTGGCACTTGCCGCCCATTCTTTGAGACAGTCATTTACAACCCACCACTCCCTCCATCCATCCTTCTCCTAGGAACACCTGTCCATACACCAACAGCTGACGTCTCTACCAGCATTGTGGCAGTCCTCCTGTCTCTCATCTTCCTGTTTTCAAACATTGCAACTCCTTTTGTGTTACTATCCTTGCCCCTCCTTTGTTTGAACCGTCTAATATAAATTGTATTGTTTTATCTGAACTCCAATAATCGTCCATCATTGCTTGTGTCTTGATATAGCTGTCTTCATACAAGGAAAGTTTTTTGTGACATCCATCGCAGTGTGGTCCATCTTCCTTGAAATTGGCCTCTTGTTGTGCAGAGCACTAGGTGCATAAAGCATTGTGCTCTGACAGCTGGCATTCTGGAGGCTATGAATGTTCTGGAGGCACTCATGACATAAGGGATGAGAGAGCACACATAGCAGCTCTCCCTTGTGGTCTCTCACCCCACCTTGGTCACGTGCTGATACCACACATTATAGGTAACGTGGGCCCAATCAGCTAGATATGGATCTATATATTCAAAATCAGGGTTTGCGCTTCGCCTGAGTATTTTTACTTCCCGGGCAGCACTGGTGATCTGCTCAGGTATATCTTTAATGTGTGTGTCTGTGTGCGTGAGAGATACAATGCAAATTTCTGTAATGCAAAGAAGGTACAGAGATAGAGACAGCAGAATGTAAAAAAGGTCAAAACAAGGGCTCTTTCTGCAGCTTCCATGTCTCGCATAGGTGTGTGCTCGTGGCATTGTCCATACATTCGACAAACATTTATCAAAACTCATAGCCTTTGATATTACCATTGTTAGAACAGTCAGGCTCTTCTGTGATAATACTGTTCTAATGCAGTAATAAAGAGTTGTTTGAATATAAATTGAGTCTTAGGATTACCAAGCAAAGCAATAATGGGCACGTTACTTCTTGTCAGTATTGTGTAACTGTGTGCAACATAAAGAATAAACGCATAAACAAAAACCTTTACTGGTATCATTTGCCTTTTGGTAACTATGAGTTCATAAAGTGCTTTCCAATGATCGTACAAGTGTAAAATTACTCATTGAAAATCAGTTCATACACGTATGATGACTACCTACTGCAAAGAAAAGACAGTGGGCCTCATGCCGAATTTGCTGGTCTGGAAATATGGGTGCCCCCTTGTTTTTCGGCCCGGCAAACTATGGGTTTGCCTGCCAGAGCTGCTGCGCCCGACAGGTCTGACCCTATGGGGCACAGCGGTCACGGTAGGCAAAGCCGTCACGGAAGCACCAGCACTGCTAACAATGGTGCCGGTGCTTCTGTGTCCCCATTCCCATATTGCCCAATGGGACTCTATGGGAATGGTGATCAACAAAATAATCGGCGCCTGACTTCCCGGCCGCCAGGCTTGTAGTAGCCCGGTGGCACCGGGAAGTCAAGCACCAGTAATTTTTTACGTTTCCGTTGGCAACTCGCCGGTAGCACCGGCAGGGTTACCGGCAGACTCATAATGAGGCCCAGTGTGCCTAATCTAGCTTTCTATATGCTCGTGCCTAGATTTGGTCTGTGAAGTGTTTAAATCTTTCACTGTTCTTCTTCTTCTACTTCTTCTTCTTCTTGCAGTGTATCATCGACGTGTTGGGCCAGTGGGGTCGCACCTCTACAGGCTTGATGTCTCCTAGTTAGTTCCAAGCTTTGTTCCCTGCCAATTTAACAGCTTTCTCTGTTGCTTGCTCAACGGTTAAGGGACCCTCAAAGCGAGGCTTGTGCCACGCCCTAGTAAAGTTCTTCAACAAAACATGTTCCCCTGGGAAAAGAAGAGGTGCTTTAAGCAGTTTGTGTGATTCTATTGGTGTGTCATCTTCGTCATTCTTATTCGACTTCTCCTGCCTCGCCTCCAGCTGTTGAGAGATATGAGAAGTACTGGCCATCATCAAAGTGAGATATTCTTACATTTCATTACCAGAACAGAAGCAATATTATGGGTGTCCATCAGCGCTCAAGTGGGATGAGCAAGTGGGAGGTGCATGCGCCATCCTGTCTCCACCTCGTGAAGAGTTAAACGGTGGTCAGAACCAGGCTGATTGTGCAATGCAAAGAATGCTATGGGCAGGCAGTAAAGCCACCCTTTTTCCGGTGTCATTTTAGCCTTTGCAGTTTTCTCTTTGAGCAAGCCATTGAGGCATCCACAAATCCCATCTGTTTGCGGGTGATAAGCACAGGAAAACCTATGCTTAATCCCCAGCAGGGCTGTGATGTGCTCAAACACTTCATTTACAAAATCAGGTCTGTTGTCGGATCGTAGGACCTTGCACACCTGCCACCGTGGAAAAACCTCTGTGATGAGCTGCACGGGTGTCCTCGGGGTGTGAACATGGACAAGCTTTGTTCCAACGAGAACATGGGAACACCACTACAAGCATATACCTGCAGCCATTACAGTTTTGAATCATACCCACATAATCGGTGTGGCGGTGTTGGAAGGGCCCATTAGGGTGCAGTATTGCTCCTCTCACTGTACGCAGTGGTATCCGTAGAAATGACCAAATGCAAAGAAACGAGGTACGAATTACCAAGGGTTTTTTGGTCAAATTTGTTAGGGATTTTTGTATATTTTCAGTAAATAATAGGTGGGGTGGGGTAGTGGTATTAGTTAAGGTAAGGGGGTGAGGTTGAGGGTGAGGTTGTGGGGGATCTCCCCCACATTATTAAAACAGTTACATCATAGTCAATACTACGGAGCACAAACTAACAGGAGTATTTTCTCTTCCTTGTCTGGTGGAATCAGGTTGTTGTATTAGTAATAAAGACTCTACCTTATTCACCTATTGGAGATTTATAACACTAATGCAGGTGATTTCTTTTGGTCATTAAATATTTTCATCAGACATAAATTGTGATAGGACAATTGAGCAATTTGGGTCAATTAGCTGCTCGAATATAGGACACACTCTAATTTAATATTGACATTTACACTCTTAGTGGCCTTTTTCAAATCGGAAAGTTTGCCACAAAATCCCTAGAAAGCTTTAGAGGGTTTCCAAAATGTAAGGTTACTCATTAATTTCCTATAATCAAAGGTTTGCTTCCCCCTACATCACAAACTGCTGGGGAATTTGCATTAAACCATATGAGGAGGGTGCAACTGTTACCGCGAGCATGCTTTCACAAAATTTGCCAAAAAGGTGGCTCAGCTGTGGCTTCCGTAACAATCAATTGCAGTGAGTCCGCAGAGGAGTGCAAAATGCTCCCTCAATTATTTGAAGGATAGGGATGTGTTTTTTTAATCAGAAATGACTTATAAAAACACATTTACAGATGGCGCAGGCATTCCCGCGAAGGGTGCCTTTAAAGTAGCACAAATATGAGAACAGGCAGCCTGCTAGTTTATGATGGTGTGAACAGTGTGGGACATAGAACAGGACAAAATAAAATTAGAAAAAAACATTAACCTAGAGGGGCTGGTGCTTGTAAACCAGAGAGGTGTGGAAACGTATTAGGTGTGTACGGCTCCGTGGATGGGGTAACAGATTTGTATATTGGAATCCCTGCCCAAACCCTGCCTTACAAATCGTTGAAAATGTGGGGCTCATAAAACAGATGTTTAAAGGTTTTATGCATGCAAAAATGGAGTCTTTGTGTTCCCTGTTGACGTTCTGTTTGCTAGCTCTAAGCTTTTAACACTTCGAATGGCAAAGAAAAGGGTCAGTAAATTTAGATAGAATACAATTATCCAAAATTGTGGGAGCTCCTCTACTGAGAACAAACACATTTCATATAACCTGTTCTATGGGAGGTTCCCACCCTGGAATGTCTACAGCAGCATTTTAGTTCACTATACCTTTCATACAGAACAAATACCCATTTGCATATCAGTCTACTCCCACCGACCAGGACAATTCAGCAATGAAATGCTAGGCAATTCTCCTCTGAACAAGAGTACGAACAGCAACCCCAGACACATGTTTCGACTTTGTTGGTGCTCCTCGGCAGGGCTCAGGTCAAGGGTACACGAGGGTTGGACGGAGTCCGCCTCTTTTTTCAGGAGTCCCCCCACTTTTTTCAGAGGGTGCCTTGATATGCTAATTTCCGGTGATGTCACATTTAATGTTGGTCAATTGCTATGTTTGTTAATGAGTCCCCCCAACTTTTCTTTTTAGTACTTGACCCTTGCTCCTCAGTGAGGTGAGGCTGTGCCTCTCTAAGCACAGTGAGCAAGGGGTCCACGTCTGGATCACCCCAGGCAACTGATGGTTAGACCCCAAGCATTACACAATCCCACACTCTTCTTTAATTAGATAGAATTAACTCCATACTGTTAAGATCAAAGTGAAAAGGCATGAGAACGATTACTCTTTTTCCCAATGCCGAGCGAGGGCTGTGCATTCCATGGTTATGCTCGCACCTCCACTGACCGAGATCCCACAAGCTGGAAACACAATGATTCTTTTAAAAATGTATTTGATTTGCTATTTGGTGAGCAAGTAACATTAAGCAATAATACAAAACATGCAACAAAAAAAAAGGACACATTTCCATGCATTATAATGAATGATAGCTTCTACACTCACAGCACGTGTGGCAACGGGCTCACCCTATGGGGCCCATATTTCTCCAGTTCTGCGCTCCTTGCACTGGCCCCCGGGACCCAGCACATTGGATTTAAGGCGCTCTTCATTGTCCATCGGGCTCTGCATGATCAGTGACAGAATATCTTTGCTCTAAATGTATCTGCTACCTCCCTAAACACTCCTTGCGTTCAGCGTCAGCAGGGTTCCTCTGCGTTCCCACTATCCGTCGCTCTCGTATTGGTGGCCAGGCTTCCTCAGTAGCCACGGCACAGTTATGGATTGATATCCCGCCGGCGGTAAAAAAAAATGCCTAACCATCTGGCTTTCAGGAAAGCCTTAAAAAGAGATCTGATTTAGATTACCGCTGCTGATGGCCTATGGCTCTCTGTCTCTCCCTCTCTAGCGCCAAGATGCCCTCGGGTGACCGACCGTGCGCTATACAAGTTTTCGTAGCATTCCATAACACTATTTCACCATATCGAAACAACGAATGGATTAATAAAATCCATATTTTTTAACGTGTCAATCTAAATGGTTATACATTTCTGCTACGTTAAACATTGTTACACCAAGTCACAGACATTTGGTGCATGAACTACCTTGAGAAAAAGCGCAGCCAATGTATTAAAAAAGACAGCCTTCCCTGGAATTGGAGACGTGCCACACGGCGCGTGCATTTATTGTGCCCTGATAAGTCAGCATAGTTGCCTGCTGTAGCCATCTAAGCCAAGGGCTCAGAGAAGCTGAGCTTCCTGTTCCTCATTGCTGTGTGCACAAAGGGTTGCTAAAAAAGCAGGCAGAGCGTCAGGAGACCACGCAGAGTGGCCACATGCGTGGCGAGAGTGTGCGGTACAAGACCCATTAACATTAACATTAAGCAACATTGTTCACACGCTTGTGAAGAACAGTTCGCTTTCGGCGGATTCCTAACAGCACCCCTATCCGTTGGATGAATGTGCTGTTAACGCTGTTAAAAAACAGCGTTGAGTAAAGTATATTTTTCTCACACACTAAGCACCCTTCCCAACATATTTTAGAACTGGTACAATTATATAAACAAACTAAAGTGCTAGTATACATATGGGAAAGTGCTGGATAGTGAGTCGCAAATAAATATTGTTTCCTCAGCAATGTTTTGTTTTAACGATAAAATCACTTGATAGCCAATCCGCTGTGTGGTAGTAATCGGACAGCACATCCGCCCACATGCAATTCTGATGCTGGCAGACACGCTATGAATTCCCATGACCGTTACTATTGTGTTAAGGTTGATGCGTAAAAATGCACGGGTATCCAGGTCAGCGTTTCAGGCATGATAACCAACTCAACTAAAACGCCGGGTTGGAAACTGTGGCCTCCCCTGTGTTAATTGGGGTAACGTAAAGTGAGCCCCAATCCATTTACTCTTTTCCAACTCAAACCGGTCCTTTTCATACATGCCTTATTATCGCGCAGTGAGTAAAAGCTACACATAGAAGATGTAATGCTTTGGTTTTTACAATATCAGTCATTCCCTGAGCGGACAAAAATACTGAATGTGAAAATGCCAACACTTATTTTTTGGATTTTGCAGCAATTATATGTGGGGGGTTGGGTTAGGCTAGTGGAGCATGGGGGGGGGGACTATGTGAGATCTCCCCCTGTACATAATTGCGCGAAGACAAAAAGAAATTTGGCATTTTTCCATCATTCAGTATTTTTTTCTCAGTATCACACAGATCCGTTTTTACTCGGTGTACAATTTTGATGTATTAGTGAGATGGAGTGAAGGCACGGATCAGTATGTACCGGCGCGCCTACAAATGATAAAAGCACCCCTGCCCGCACCTTGTTTTCATGAGAGTGAGAAACTCTGGGGTTCTATGGACTCTGCATCGCTTTTGCACCTTTTAAAAAGCAGTTGGATTCCATAGGAAAGCATGGGCATGGCAAAAGACATTGCGCCTCATTACGGGTCCGGCGGTAACCCTGCCGGTGCTACCGGCAGGTTGCCTCCGGACCCTAAAATATTTACCGGCCCTGACTTCCCGGTGCCACTGGGAGATTACAACTCCGGCGGCTCGGAAAGTCAGACGCCGGTAAAATGCAATTCCCCAATTCTATAGAGTTCCATAGGAATCTTTGGGAGAGGGCACACGGACGCAACGGCACTGTTGCTAATGGTGCAGGTGCTTCCGTGACCGGTCTGCCTACCGTGGCCTCTGTGCCCGGCAGGGTCAGACCTGTCAGGCACAGCGGCTCCAGCAGGCAGACCTGTAATAAGCCGGTCCGGAAACAACAGTGCTTGTAAGCTTACCGGCACCCTTGTTTCTGCACCGGCAGGATCACAATGAGGCCCATTGTCATGTCTTGTTATTCATGGGTGCGGAGTACCATGGACCAGCATGGCAGAGGCCAGCACTCATTTCCCACCTTTGTGGCCAGCAGTCATATCAAACAAGGGCCGGTGCCCACACACATGTATACACACTCACATCCTGCACCACCTTCATTGCCTACCAGCAGGGGTGTTGCTAGGTCTGGAAAAGATCCGGGGCTATGCTAATATGGGGACTGTCGGGACTCGGGGCTAGCCAGACTTTTGGTTGTAGTTCCTGGGCTTCTCTCCGGGGCTACAACCAAAAGACCCAGACCATAGCCACCTCAGGCCCCCCCTAGCAACTCCTCTACCTACCAGTTTCAGCTCGAATAAAATTAACATTCGGTTAACAGCTCAGCTGCATTTCAGGAAAAAGTTGAAAACCTTTTTGCTTAACTCCTTCTATGTCAGTGATGTCATTTGACCCCACCCCGGCGCAATCATGGGAAGCGATGCAACATGACCTTTCACCCCTTGACAAAATAGGAAGTTGCATCACATAGCATTGTTCCGAAGTACACTGAGAAAAATGTTATAATATCACTATAATGTGATATACATTTCATACAAGAATGGAACGCCATATGTATAATTAAGATCAGTGTGTATAGGCCCATATTACCAAATTACTGTGAATGCAAGCAGACGTCCATGATGATAATGATGTGTTATTATATAGCACTTACACTTAAGCAATTTAGATAGAACAAATATACACCCAATATCATCCAACCTGTGTTGGTACTCATTGACCGACCTCAGAAGGATGAAAGGCTGAGTTGAGGCATTTAAAAGCAGACTAAATTAGCGACTCACTCCCTGAAGTGTGCCTGAAATACACCTTTAATGAGTCTAGCAATTATTGTATAGAATTCCAGAAAGACACATTATTTGGTATTCCTCTTCTTTCTTATTTAGGGTCAGTGCTGAAAGTGTTAGAATTGTGGAACCCCTGGTCTTTTTTGAGAGGCTTGAACAAGAAAGCCAGCCACTCCAGAAGCAAAGAGCCACAAGGCACTCACCACAGCGCAGGATCTTTCATTAAAAGAAAAATGTATATATGTTTATTTTTTTTATTTTTTATAGGTGTAGTAAGGGAGACCACAGGGGTAGCAAGGGAGACCTCAGGGATCGCAGTTGTAACCCCTGGCGACCCCTAAATGAAGTCCCTGCTTCTTTTGCTTGGAGGGACGGAGGCCCCTACAGGCCCTCAGGTGGGATGGCACCCTCCTCGCATACAGACATGCAATGTGGCTAATCGTGCAGAGCGTTCCCAGGCTCTGTACTAGGGGGTCTCTGCATAATGACTGCCACTGTCCAGTGGGCACAATGGCTAGCTCAAGAAAGCCCAGGGCATGGATAAGGGCATTCCTCTGACAAAGGGGCCACATGGTACGCCCACAGGCCATGTTCAGTGGCAGCATCAAGTATCTTAGGGGGGCGGGCCGCAGACATTGTGCCCTAGGCAAAAGGGGGCTGGGTATGGAGCAGGCCATGCCATTAGTGCACATTGCATTACTCAATGGTGCCGCCCCGTACAGAGTGGCGACCCGGGGCAGGGTCAAAAAACATTCTCCAGGAAAAGGAGCCTCTGGTAATGATATGATATGATATGATAGGTTATTTATAATGCGTTTAGTACCCAGAGGTGTCTAAGCGTGGACCCGGTGATCAAACCTGTGTTGCTTCGTGTCGTTTTGCTGCCAAGGCGAGCACATTGCCTCTGAGCTATCCTCCCGAGACCATGCCCGGTGACAAGATTGGGTGATTTGGGGATGCCCTGGGCAAACTTGGTGTGATAATGTAGACCATTAAAGCACCCAAAAAATGCTTTGAAAAAGCTTTTGAAATTCAATGAATACACATTTTTAAAGGGATATTACCCCCACACTCCAATTAAGGTTCCTAAAGCAACGATAACTCCACGAACGCCATGCCCTGCTCAAGATGCCACACACGCCAATGCAAATAACATGCACATACCTACAGTGTATCAGGGAATATTATCCCCACCAATAATATCGCCATATATATGGTCGTCGGGAACGGCCATAGGCGATATTATTAGTGGGAGGTCGTTTTTGGGGTAAATGGGAGCAGGGATTGCGGGCGTGTCCCCCGCTTCCTTTAAAATAATATGGGGGTTTGCGATGGTGTCCTCTGCAGGTTTAATGGGTTAATATCGCCGCAAGAATATGGCCCCATTCTTGTATGGTGATATTTTTGCGGGGATATTAACACATGGAACCGCCTACAGGACATGAGACACCAAAAGAGCTGGTCAACACGAACCAAATCCCAAATGGACTGCGCAGATTATTTTCAGGAACTGATGTTCCGTGTCAATGAGCACAGAGAGGGATGTTAGTTAAACGCAAGCACATACAAACCCACACCGTGGCCTCCAACAAACCACTATATTAATAATAATAATGTATTTCTTATTTAGCACTACACACCCATGGGTCTCAGAGCACTGAAACAACAGACGACATTATTATCCCAGAGGGTGCTACTCAATTCATTGACTTTATAAGGATGAAAGGCTGAGTAGGCCTTGCTGGGATTTAAACCTGCCAGAGGAGGCGGCGCACAGACATCAGGGGCGAGCGTTCATCTGGCTCTGCTATCTGACCGGCTTGCATATGCTGTGCTCAGACATTACTGCAGACCTACAGCGCTCAATAGACACTACAATTTAGGTTCTGTGGCACTTTACATAGGACATGTGACAGCATTGCCATGTGTGACTTTTGAGTTTGCCAAATTTGATAAGATAACAGTTTTGCAAGTTCAGAAGACACACTCAAATGTACCCAGCCTTTTCATGTGGAGAACAAGGATGTTTAAAACCTGTTTTTGCTATGTTTTTTTTTTATGTAGGCCCAAGACAAATATGCTTTTGGGACATGTATCCCAATATTATCCTCACTTATTCAGGTTTTTGACACGCACCCTAACCTTAAGGGTAACTGGTGCACACATCAAACATGACTAAAAGCATATCAGGGATGCTGAGTTATTCACTTTTCAAAATTTTAAAAATATCCCTGTATTAAAAAACGCACACATGCAGAAAATATGGGCACTGCATGAAAATGGAAACAAACACACAACATGCCATTATGCACATCTGAACATGCGGAAAGCACATACGATGTGAAACAGAAGTGGACAATAGAAAAACTCAACAGAAAAAAACACATCACATACCTTTCTGAACATCTCCCATTAACTGGGAATGTGCAAAACATGCTGAAAACCATCACACGTGTACAGAAACACGCGTGAAAACTTGTATCCATGTGGATGTGCACACATGCATCTTATGAAACACATAGTTCGGCAAAGCCAACAACTAGCGAAAAAACCCTATTTGGGAGACATATATATTAGGAGGACTTGAAATGACCGAATCGGGCGGAAATCAACACGGAAACAAACAATAGGACATTAGCTGGGAAAACCTGTTTTACCTATAAAACCCAAACTATACAAACTTCTCAAATGTCTGAATCTAAATAGCATCCCTCTGACTACAAATCACACTTTAAATCACGCTACAGTACTAGGTCATAAAGCACACTCCAAATATTAGGCAGGGTACCTGTAGGGTTCCTTGTCTCGGGAGGATAGCTCAGGGGCAATGTGCTCACCTTGGAAGCAAAACAACACAAAGCACCACAGGTTCGATCCCCGGGTCTGCGTTTAAAAACCTCTGGGGATTAAGCGCGTTATAAATACCTCATCACAACAATACTATAGTTTAGGGGAGTCCACTGCAGTAGTTATGTAGTGGAATTTCCTTCATTTGGAGACTGTAAACAATATTTTTCAGGATATATATCTGCATTAATAGATACTGTTGCAGATCAGAAGAAGGACGCGGACACTGTGAGGACATTTATACTGACATTCTTTTAAATAATAAAGATAAAGTCTATTGTTCCCTATTGCTTTGAGGGTGTTTACTGCCTATGTAAATAACTAAGGTGCTCTTCAGTCATCATAAAGACTCAAATAAATTAGTCTGCTGTCCTAAAACCAGTTCTAACTGACGAGACCACCATTCGAACAAACTTAAATCAGATCAGGAGACAGTCTCCCTGCTCCCGATTTTAATATGGCCATGTCTTTTCTTCTCTTCACGATTCCTTTTCAGTAGGCTATTCTTAAATAGTCTCTTGTCACTTCCTGTATCAGTTCGTGCCACTCTTTCACAAAGCCTTGCTCCCCCTTTTGGGATAGTTCTCCAATACGCCCTTTCTGGTCTCTTTATTCTTCTCTGATTCAGTTTTCTATCCTCTTTTGAGTTTGGTACCATGCACCTTCTTAGCTGTAAAAGGCCTTCTTGACTCTTAGGGGTCCCCATTTCCTTGGATGGTGTACTCTGAGAATCTCTTCCCTTAAGTGGTTCACTTGACTTTTCTTCCCATACAAAGAGTCTCTCTCTGATATCCTCCACTGTTTACGTCTTGATTTATGGGCTATTTGCAACTCTTTCCAGGATATCTGTACCCAAGTGCTGGAGATATCTCTTTCACCCTTAATAAAGTTCCACTTTATCGACTCTAAACTCAATGTCTCACCAATTCTGCCTCGTCAATTCTGTCTTGTTTCTCCAACTTAAGAACGATTCGCTGGTGGCTTCCTTGTTCTCCAGTTCTCTTTGTTGCTTTTGATTCTGCATGGGAGCGTCACTTGGCCTTGTACTGGCAGGGGTTCTCTTTGTTTGCTCCACTTCCCTGTCTTCTCGACTCTGCAGGCATCCCGCTCTCAGTCTTCTCTTTCCCTGGAATTAGGTATGGCCGTGTGTAAGCGGATGTCTCGTTGTTTCCTCCGTCTTATAGTTCCGGCCGTGTTGGTTAGGTGATCTGCCCACCAGAAAAGAGTCGTGGTTACGCCACCAACGGAGTTTGGATTCCTGTTTCCCCAGCTTCTCACTGCATGTAAATTCTGGGGCTCCAGTGTTTCTTTCCCGAGTTCATGTCACTTATGAAAGTCGCAGAATCCGCAGCTCTCCTCTGTTCCACCTCTCACAGACGTGGCACTGTAAGGGGCCTTCACTCTGCTCTCCCACTCAAATGTGCCTCTCCTTGGCGTGTGATGCTCTCTCTTCAGTCTGCTCGTCACAGTTTTATGGGGGTCTCTTATTAAGGAGACAGATCCTCTTTCTTGTTTGCAAAGGTATAATTTAGTTTTGTCTTCTGCCAAGTCCCTGGCTTTTGTAGTGTTCATACAATCCTATAAATGCCACTATGGGAAATGGCTTAGGGAGTTCTTCACCAGAACGGGAGTCCTTGTCCCCTAAAGGGGAGTCTCTACCTGTGAGGTCCCACTTGCCCAGACCCCTAGGGAGAGTCTTGGAAAGTGGGCTCACCTCCCTAGCCTCAAAGGGGGAGGCTACCCCTTGGGGAGAATGAATGAATGCCCTCGATTCGTCATAATACCTAAAACAGATATTTTCATTGAATATGTAGAAAGCTAGACAGATAAAAAGCCAAAAGCTTGGGATTTTACATTGGCATACGATAGCATTTGCCAGGCACTGCCAAAACCGTACTCCCTGCCCAAAAGATGGGCACACTTAGAAAATGGTGCTAGTGCCAGGGCATAGGATGTCAACGCCTGGAAAATGCCTATTTAATACCTATGCAAAAGTCAAATCCTTTGGCTTTATCTATAATTGTTTTAAACAGGACTTCAGTGCAAGGAACAGATGTGTGGACCTGGTTACTAATGAAGGGGGCTGAAGGAATACCTGGTCAATCCATTTGTATTACTCCAGGAATTCATTTCCAGCTGCAATTAAGCCCTTAACTCTCAGAAGACTGCTCAGAAATAACATTGTCAGGCCCAATGCAGAACAAACGTTGGTGTTACTGTTTGCTAGCGATATCTCATAGAGAGCACAGGAGGATATGTCTTGGGAAGGGTAGGGTGGGCCAGGTAGTGGAAGGATTAGCATGGCCATGTGTGGTCAATGACTGGGTAAAAAGCCAAACAATGCCACAGGTTGTATGTCCCTCCTCACATCCCATCTCCCACCTGTTCATCCTCCAATGCAATCATTTTAGCAAATATCTACCCTAAAGCACCACATGTTAGTCAAACCGAAAACTTGGAATGTATAATGCAAAAAAGCAGACAGGAGGGTGGAAGAGGTTCAAAGACCAATGCATGTACGAGGACGATATCTTGTGTTCGGAGAATCCCTAAGCTTGTGCTGTTTCCCATAGGTCTCGAGGGAACTTTCCAGAACAATGAGAAGGAAATGTCAGCGAAGATAGAGGAACTTCAGAAGCTCGAAGAACAGGCGGCTGGACTATTACATCACATCCGCAACAAGGGCAACGAATATGCAAAGTGCACATAACAGACCTAGGCACAAACAACGGATCAACTAAAAAAATGTGTCCTCCCAGGTGACGCTGTCTGCAAATTTATACCAAGGAAAGCCTGATTCCAGAATCATGGGATTGTTCTGGCCTTTAACCCACCACTGATTCTTGTACGGATTTCATCTGGCCACCTAACACCCCGAGGAATCTTCAAACAACGGCTCGTCCTGGGACGGCTGGCAACTTTCCAAACCGCAAATCGCAGACGTGCGGCTCTGCATCACACGGGGTGTGGACCCAAACTAAGCATCTCTCATTTATCCTGAGTTGGAAGCCCGTGGGCTTCGACATGTGCCTTTTATCTGACGAAGAAACCTCTCAAGGATTCAGATCAACGTAGCCCGTCCCTTGACAAATCCCTACTTATTTGTTCTAGTATTTGCTCCCTGGTGGATCTCTCTGTGGCCAATTACATGTGTTGTCCAATTAAGAACAATCCATTTCACAAACCTCATTTCTTACTGCACGTCACTGATTTGTTACCAGGCATCTCATAAAATGGCTTCTGGATCTTAAGCACCCAAAATTTCGAATCATTTGAAAATGCTGGTCTTCATAGTTTTTTTTTGTTTCGACCGTGGTCGTCCATCATTTCCGTTATTTATCATAACGACAATGATGCAGGAGAAAGGAGGACTAAATGGGATCACCATGGGTTCACTGTGTGCAGAGTTTTGGATTTTAGATTGCTGGTTTATGGAGACCACAGCTACATCAATAAATTGCCATTGACTATCCGATTACTGAAACAGTATAAATGTGAGTTCAGCACAGCTGAGACTGTAACTGTCAGTCAAACGAAAGGCTCCTAAAATGTCCAGATGTGCGATTCACATCGAACACTAATGTTCTCTGCAGCCTTACTACAGAGCTTGAGCTTTTTAAACTTCAGATCTGTCTGGGACATCACGCTGCATCACATTTATTGCTGCTTATTTTTATTGTCGGGGGGGCAAGCCCGCATGTCACTCTCCTACACTCCCAAATCTCTTCCACCCCGGCTACCTTAAAAATGATTCATGTATATTCCTGTAGCCCGCTGACTCTAAATCAGGGTTGTCCAACTCCAAGTCTTGAGGGCCAGAAACCTGACAGGCTTTCAGGATATCCCTCATTAATATTCATGCGATACATTTGCATCCATTTGGGATGATCGCTGTATGTAAATGTAGTTCATGAATATTAATGAGGGATATCCTTAAAGCCTGTCCGGTTTCTGGCCCTTTAGACCTGGAGTTCGACAACCCTGCTCTAATTAAATACTATGAAGAATGTAGCGAAATGCCCGCCATGAGGTGGGCGGGTACCTGAAACTCAACTCCTGATGCATATCTTTGTAGCATGAAACAATAAAAAGAATTGTGGCCTTTTACAGGGCAGAAAGATAAGCCTGTTGTGAATTGCTGGCTGAATATAAACCCATCTGTTGAAGACATGAGGGACTGGTTAATGTGGTCGCCGGGGACAAGTCATGGAGACGGGCTGGGCACAATTCCTATGCTTCTGATTTACATATTTTCTGTATTAGTCCCCCTAGGGCATTCACCTACAGTGCTTTGAGACCATACCAAAGGGAAAAGGCGCTATACAAATGACAATTTACATTACATTAGTTAGCCAAAAATAATTCAGCATTGAGCTGAAGCAAAAATGAAGAAATCAAGACTTCAACTTTACTTTATAAGGTGAATTGGAACACAATATGTCTTACTCTATTACGGGTACAACGGGTACAGACTCAGATTTTGATAGAAGAGTACTAAAATGTGACTTTTTTGTCCAGATATGCTAAATGATGGGGATGCTGCGAATCAGAGTTTTGCCACCTTGCACAGATTTTTCACCCTGAGAATGTGCATTAAAGGTCAACCGTTGTGGGCAATCGCGATACACGTGGCAGAGAGAGGTATACACTTTTAGTGGAATGCCTTTGTAAAAGTGGTATAAATGATCTTAGATTGCCGCATGGGAACTGCGCCTTTAATGCCATATGTCTCCGGAGGATAGCTCAGGGGCAACGTGCTCGCCTTCGAAGCAAGACATTGCGGAGCGACACAGGTTCGATCCCCGGGTCTGTGCTTAGAAACCTCTAGATATTAAGAGCTTTATAAATAACCTATCTTATCATCCTGTTACCATCTGTACAAGCTACAGCCTGATGGATGGAATCAAAAACATAGGAGGTTTTAACAAAAAAGTCCTTGTAGATCCATGGGGGGAGACGCAACAATCTGGGATCACGGGCTGAATCTCACCATCCACATTTCGAGCAAGTTGTTTGCACCCTCCCACCAATTTCCCTCCCATGGTGGCCATGTTGGGTGAGTATTTATTTGAAACAACGAGTCGTGCACACACCGTGTACTGCTGTTTAGAAATCTGGGATTCTAAACCAGAGCACTACAGGGATTCATTACCGGTTCCACAAGCTGCACCAGGTGGTAACATCTCGGGCACCCTCGTGAAAAGGCATCAGTACGTTCAGGCCATTACCACCTGCTGGGGAGCCAGTGATGATTTCTTAGTTACACCATTGGAATGTTGGCCGCCATTTTGTAAACACCGGGTCAGTAGAGGCCTTAACCATTGTTACAAAGCTTGATGTTCCTCCCCCAACTTTCTGCCTCAAGCCTCAGTATCTTCATGAGCCAACATCCCACCAGAACAATGTTCACTGCAAGGTCTGAGCATCTTCTCAAACTGTGGTCTGTTTTTTATTTTTCTGCACCCTGGGTTTATGATTTATCTATATTATAATGACATTACAGCCCTGGAGGGTTGGGGTGGAGGCACTGTAACAGTTGTGATTGTTCCTTCGCCTCCTTATGCACCCCACACCTCACTGTAGGTCCATGGCTCCAATGTGGGCCTATGACCCATGTTACAGCCCTCCTCTCCTGGGCTGTAATGCATCAGTCTGTATCCAACTAAGCTTTATAGAGAGCCATTAAGTCCTGCCCGAGATACACTTCTGCTGTAATTTCAAATGCACCAACATGTCAACAAGCACTCACTGGACATGGAGTTGAATTCACTACATGCAGATACAGATCAAGCGCGGAGCCACAGACAAACACCGTTGGCAAAGCCAACATTAGGGATGTTGTGTACATAAGGGATACACATTTACTGCGCACTGATACAATGGTACGCACCTGGCCATAAAATCACAACAGCTGTAAAATGGAATGATTACCTGAGCATATGACGGAAATACCTGGCAAATTCCTTTCTAATACCTCAAGGCAAAACCGTTGGCTTTGTCCTTGCTTGTTTTCAACAGGACTGGTGCATGGAAGAGATATAAATCAGTTGGCTGAAAGCACACTGGGTTAAGACATTTGTGTTACGTCAGTAGCCCTTTACATTTGCAACTAAGCCATTAACTCTCAGCAGATTGCTTAGAAATAACTCTAGCAGGACAACGTTTGATAGGACTGCTTGATATGGAGAGCTCAAAGAGATCCCAGGAGGATATGTTTTGGGCAGGAAGGGCCAGGTAGTGGCTGATAATGGCCATAGGGATTGGCATGGCCATGGGCCGTCAATGGATGTATAACTAACCAAACAACACCCCAAAGCTGTGTATCCCTCATCACCTGCCATCTCTGTCCTCCTAATAACAAACTTAAAAAGGGTACCCTCCTTGGAAGGAAGGACTTTCAGGTGAGCAGTCGCTTTACCTACACAGTCCAGGACCACGTTGGTAAGAATAAAAGCATCTACACATTTGAACCCTAAGTACTTCAGTAAAATCCTTCACTCATTAGTGTTGGACCTGGAAATACAGACACAATTTTAAATCTCCCCAGTGTGGTATTTCTATCCCTTTGACAACAAAGGCAGATTATGTCACTTGGGACCACGAGCTACAGGTCACCCTTGAACCCACAAATAAATGATGTTGCTTAGGATAAAAATAGTTCAGAAAATCAGGGAACGTGTATATAATAAAACACATATCATCCGAAACATGACAGAAAATGTACTGCCGGTTTTAAGATAATTCATATTGTGAAGGCCAACGCCAAATAAAGAATCGTTTCAAGTCAAAAGTATATTCTGAGCACAGGAAACACAGTATTAAGAGGCCAGTAACAAGTCTTAAGCAGCCCATGCCACTTTGCCATTCAAAGTGCGGCATACAATGGCACATTTAGGTCACAGCATCCAGACTCATGCATTGACAAAGTTTTGCAAACATGTTTCTCGAACTATGGTAATTTCTACCTTGTCTTTGAAAGTTTGATCACCTTTACATGTTGCCTACTCTAATGATCTGATACTGTGATATTTATTTTGCAGGAAGTACATTGCCATCTGTTAAACTTTATTGTTTAAAACACTCTTATTGAAATGTTTGCTGCTGCACAAACCTATTGCAGGGCTGTGACCGAGTTTAGGGAAGTCTGCTGGGCCCGAGTGGCTTTGTGTCATTGGCAGGTTGAATTGTCTATTGTAGGGCCCAATTGATAAGGTGGGCAATGCAACCAATCGGCAGACTCCCTGTGCTTCTCTGATTTGCTCCTTGCATTGGAACCAATTGGCTGACGCCCTGTGCTTCTCTGATTTGCTCCTTGCACTGGAACCAATCAGCTGACACCCTGTGCTTCTCTGATTTGCTCCTTGCACTGGAACGAATCGGCTGACGCCCTGTGCTTCTCTGATTTGCTGCATCCA
Organism: Ambystoma mexicanum; assembly: GCF_040938575.1. Classification (NCBI taxonomy): domain Eukaryota; kingdom Metazoa; phylum Chordata; class Amphibia; order Caudata; family Ambystomatidae; genus Ambystoma; species Ambystoma mexicanum. Next base: position 75,406,164 of record NC_090923.1, read on the forward strand.
CTGGAACCAATCGGCAAACGCCCTGTGTTTCTTTGATTTGCTCCTGCTTCCTTATACCTTATTCCCGAACCATGCAACTGTAGGAATTCTGGAGCTGCCTGCAGCATCCTTGAGATGCTAGCATGCAAACACAATCCACCATGGTCTACTCAAGGGCCCCTCAGAAGGGATCCAGGCAGCTCGGGATTTGCTCTGGCTTTAGGCTTTGGGATTCAGGCAGGAGGTTGCAGCAACAAATCCGAGACTCTCAAGGCATCTGCTGAATTGCTCCAGTGTATGCAAGTTAGTGTTAAATGAAATACAAGTGTAGCTTTAACTAACATAGGAAAGGTGCAATCTCCATGGGCACAGGACAAGAACATTTATGGTACTGAAGAGGTTAATCTGCCAGCTGCTTATGTCTTATGGAAAAGAATCAGTCAGCAATGTCTTCAGTAGCATATACATTTGACCAATTGTTTTCATTACAATTCTTTTATTCCAACAAGCTATCAAGACTACTGGGAGTTCTATAAGTAACGAGTGCTCTTTCAAGGCTCTTGTAGCCAGCAGACAATCCCAAAATAAAACAGAATTTCCTCCTCTCCCCTTTCTATGTGTACACTGCCTTTTCCATGGTGTATGCCATCTGCACTGTCTCAACCCACCCCTCCAGTGTGGGGCATGTTTGTGTTTTCCAGGCGAATAGAATACCCTTACGAGCCGGAATCGTCCCCCGTCTGAGCCATATTTTACTGTCAAGCCTTCTGTACCACCCCAGCATAATCCCCTCATATATGTCTGGAACCTCTCTCCCCAGGGTCTCCTCAATATGGTACCCCACCTCCATCCAAAACACCCCAACCAGCTCACTTATCAACACTATGCCAATCCACAACCCCAAAATGTCTGCATGTCAGAGAGACCACTTTTTAACTTCTTCGCGTGTCCAGAATCCCTGATGCAAAATGTTCATTTGAGAATCTCTTACCCACAGTCCATGCTCATGAGCTTGACGTTTGTGTACCGGGTCATCCAGTTATCCCGTGTCACCTCCTGTCCAAGATCCACTGACCATGATCCTAGCAGTCTCTCAGCTGCCGCTTCCCCAGCTGGTAGTGCCCCGTAGACCAGTGTGGCACAATCGAGTAGCCCCGACTCTTGTTTGTTGACCACCTTGACAGTCTTCTACGCAGTGTCCTGTATTCACCTTGAGCGCAGCCCTACAGTTCTTTTCCCACCATTAACTCTTCGAAGGTCAGTCCATACATCTCCTATGTGCCCTACATGCCCCTTGCACCATTGCATCCAGAGCAATGGTCTCCTGTTGATCTGAATAAGGGGATCCATCCAGTGTGATGCTTCCTTAAACAAGTACAGATCGCATCACAGCAGAGTCCACATTTTCTTCCAGCAGCTTCTCTCAAATTCAGTGTGCGTGTTTCCTTCTGTCCTGGCATGATTTCCATTATACCCAGTATGCCAGACGATGACCCCCACACCAAAGGACCAAAGGTGGTCTAAATGCCGACCTGGGGCTGTAGCAGGTTTTCTGGCAGATAACAGTTTTCTACCCGACGCAAGGCTTTGGAGTGAGTTGGGTCTCTGGACTTAGTGATGGAGAAACCACTAAGCCTCAGTACATGGCAGGGTTACTATTGGATAGCAACAGTTGTGTGGGTCTAACTGTAGCGTAGCTAGAAACCAATGCTTAATACCCTCTTCTGTATGATAAACATTCTATGTTGTTAACATCTTCCCTGCATAGTTTTTTCACTAAACCAACATCTATTTTCACTTGCAATATATTGGGCCTCATTACGAGAAGGGCGGTAAGGGATACCGGGCACCGGTAAGGAGACCGGTGCCGGTAATCCTTTACCGCCCTACTATGAGTTCCCTTAGCGGGTCCCTCCTTTAACACCTGGTCTGACCAGGCGTTATGGACGGGAACTGTTAAGGGAAATCAGAGCCAATGACGGTACTGCAAATTGAGGTACCGTTATTAGCTACTTCCCCATTCCCATTGAGCCCTATGGTCGCTCAAATGGGAATGGGGAATGTTTTTTTCAATGGGGACTTACCGGTCCCGCAAAGGTCGGACTACACCGGTAAGTCCCCATTGAACGAGACCGGTGCTGGTACCGTTATTGGAGGCAGACATGGCGCAAATAGTGCCATGACTACCTCCATTCTCGGATTGAGGCCCATTGTCTTTTATACTCATAAAGAGAAACACATTCAGCATGCTCTAACTTTCCTGTTTAGCATCTGTGTACATTTATTCTCCTGTGAAGGAAACATACGAGCATTAAACATAGCAAAGGGAAACAATATACATTTCTCAATATTAGCAAAAAATGGCAAAGGGATACAATATACATTTCCCAATATTAGCAAACAAATAGCAAAGGGAAAAAATATGCATTTCTCAATATTAGCAAAAAATAACAAAGGGAAACAATATACATTTCTCAATATTAGCAAAAAATAGCAAAGGGAAACAATTAGCAAAAAATAACAAAGGAAAACAATATACATTTCCCAATATTAGCAAACAAATAGCAAAGGGAAACAATATGCATTTCTCAATATTAGCAAAAAATAACAAAGGCAAATAATATACATTTCTCAATATTAGCAAAAAATAGCAAAGGGAAACAATTAGTAAAAAATAGCAAAGGGAAACAATATACATTTCTCAATATTAGCAAAAAATAACAAAGGGAAACAATATACATTTCCCAATATTAGCAAACAAATAGCAAAGGGAAACAATATACATTTCTCAATATTAGCAAAAAATAACAAAGGGAAACAATATACATTTCTCAATATTAGCAAAAAATAGCAAAGGGAAACAATTAGCAAAAGATAACAAAGGCAAACAATATACATTTCTCAATATTAGCAAAAATAACAAAGGGAAACAATATACATTTCCCAATATTAGCAATACTTTACCTGACTAGCTACCAGGCATTCTGCCCTTCTCAAACTGACTACCACCAGGAAGCTGCGTATCCATGTAAAACCTAAAATCATACACATAATTGATGAATTGGCGCACAGGGGACAGGTGAGGTTATACCGAACAACCCCTTATGCAACCTGTTAAAAACTCTGTGAACCCCTCATGGCTCCTATGGCCAGTTATCTAAGAATAACATAAAGCAATCTAAAGCCAAGCCTATGCTTTGATGGCTCCACTTATCCTGGCCAAAGAAGCACAAGGGGCAACACAGGTATCTTTATGAGCTGTGACAAGAATCGTACCAGGCTAAACTCTGTGTGCCACCAGCACCAGGTGGTTAAAAGTCTAAACTAACACAAATATACCATGCTGTCTCTTAATGATTCAACCATGCAACCATGCAACAGAAAACTATATGTAAAGGAAATTGGTAAAAATGGTTTAGAACAGACCCATAAATTTTGAAAAAGTCAAACAATTGGAATTTGCAGCAATCAGCAAAGTGCACGTTTTAACCCCATGAGACCTGTACTGCCTCGGGGTGAAGGCATCTGTAAACTGATTACTAGTTGTTTGTAGTTCTGCTCTGAAATTTAGCTTTGCCTTCAGATTATTAAAGCAAGCATAAAAAACCATTTGGGAAAATAGGCAGTGACAATTCTAGGCCCACAGTGTAGAACTACAGTCGTGGCCTATCCATTTCATGGGCTGCTTGCTCTCTTACCCAAGCAGTCACGTCTTGCAGGATCAGCTGGATTCTCACATCTCTGCACTCAACTGGAACTGGAGTGATGTGGCTCCTGGTTGCTTTCTGTGAAATAGTCCTTGCTGTCTTATACTACTGGTTTACAAAGTATTAATAACTCCCTTTCAGGCTAATCTGGTCCACTCTTTGTTAGCCAATCCAACCCTTATAAGTGTGTGACATTAATCTAAGCAGCTGCACTGGTCATCCTATTAGTTTCCATTGAGTTGAACCCAACTTTACTTTGTCAGCTGAATGCATTCAATCTGGCGCTCAGCCCAGAAAACGCTCACGATGATTGTTTTCCAACTTGGAATCCCGAGACCAGTGTTGCCCACCTTAGTCTCTTATTGATAAAGTGAACAAAATGGCTGCTCTGCTGACCAATGAAATACAACCATTTTGAGCTGCTTCAGCTCATTGCAGTATTTATGCCGTTGGTTTCACTTATTATTAACTAACACGTGCCATATGGTTCCAAAACTTCAGATCGGGACATGTTGAATCCCTAATTATAATTGCAGCCTATTAGCATCTGCTGCTTATGACTGGTAGTGAGCGAGTAAGTTGTTCTCTTTGCATTTCAATGTGATACGTGTCTCAGCTTTTGTGTAACATAGATCCTGTGAAAGTGAACATTAATAAAATTGCCAATTTAACAATTTACAAATCCATGCCATGCACGTGAATGTAATAGGTGTCTTTTACAGAGTGTAATAAATCCTTTTCAAATTAACATCTCGTGTTTAACAAATCACTGTTATGTTTTGAATCATCACACTCCTTGGGCCTCATTAGGACCCAGGCGGTAAGGGGTTTACGCCGGCGTAAACCATGCCGCCCCTTACCGCCTGAGTACGAGTTCCCTTAGCGCCATGGTGATTTTAACGCCTGCTTTTAGCAGGCGTTAAAATCCATGGCGCTAAGGGACCTTGTTGTTAATTACGCCACCGTAATTTACGGTGGCGTAATTAACGCCTTCCCCACTCCCATTATGCCCTATGGGGCCAAAAATGGGAATGGGGAAGGGTAAATGGGGATTGGGGACTTACCGCCCCGCCAAGGTCGGAATGGGGCGGTAAGTCCGCCAACCACCATGGCGGAGTTGGCAGCTTAGCGCCATGGACCATGGTGCTAATAGCGCCATGGTCCTCCGCCAAGGTCCTAATGAGGGCCCTTGTGTTTTCATCATAAGGCGAGACAAATAACAGATACGTTGTTACACGCACTTATTTTTGGCAGTGCAGGAAGTAATGTTTTGACAAAATGATCTGTAAACAATGCAAGATAGAAATTAACCCTTTTCATAGTTTTCCTACTTCTGTGCTGTTTGCAAGGACAAATAATGTACATTGCTTGTCTTGCTTTAATTCAGCACCCCCTCATGTAACTTGCAGTAAACATTCTTTGTGTATCATGCAGTTTGAAAGGGTTCAATAATGGTCGGTATATTGTTTACTTGTACTTCAAATAAAAAGTCAAAGCCAATAGCTCAGAATGTAAATACTTGAATGTGCATATCTAGATATGTTTTAGCAATTCTTGTCAAAATCAATAGAAATGTTCCAGGCATTGGTGGCGATTGGGAGATGTTCATTCACAATATATATTCATGAGGTTTATGATCACCCACATGCCCAGGTGCCATGAGCCGAGGCCAGGTGGCATTTCTCAAAATCAGACAGCCTCATCCTGCCCATCTTACAAAGCATTGAATCTTTCACAATGCAATGCAAGTAGGTGTCTTGCCCCAAAATACATTCTCCCATCCACCTGTTCATCCTCCAAACTCTTCCACCCAGGGTGGGCGAAGGCATCTTGATAGTGCATAGTTGAACTTTGGGGAAAAGGTCTTCTGGAAAAAGCTGGTTTGGCCCAAAGTGATAATGTAATTGCCTTCCTGTAGTCAAGCAGCTCCCCACTCTGTTCCATCAGCCAGTCCAGATTGCTTCTTCAAATGCCTCCTATGTCTGCTTGAATCCAGATAACAAGGAATTTCGACTGTTTCAACTGCTTGAAGCATCACCTGAAGCTGTGTCTGCAGAATTTCCAGGACGACAGGCAGTGTCTCCGACTTCATCCAATTCATTTTGGATCATTGCTGAATACTTTGCTGAATTCTCCAACAATGTACATGAGGGCTCCTAGCAATGATGTAATGCACTTCATGACAAGCAGTGAATGAACTGCATAACACCAAGGCTTCTGCACGGTGGTTGCACAAGAACCCTTCCACCGTAGATAAGGCCCTGACCTTGACGGCCAAGGTTCCACATCCAAAGTGAACGAAAGTGGGGAAAAGGGACCTCTTGTCCTCCTTGCCCTTTCTGGCAAGGAGGCTCTGCTCAGCAATGCTGTGGGATACTGACGCTCGGGCAGAGTTGCTAACGGAGCCAGTGCTTCAGTGAAAACTCTGCCAGTAGGCGCCTGAACCGTGCCTCTGCCGGCAGATTCGTAGTTTGGCAACGTACCAATGAACATTATAATGGAGCCCATTGTCTTTTTGATGCTACTTTGAAAAACACTTTGCAGTCCCTGTTTATCAAGCTTACTGGCCAATAGTTGTTACATGCTTGTCTTTCTTAAGTAGCTTGGTTATGGTTGCCAGCTGTAGACTTTCAGGCAGAATTCCTTTTGCAAAAGAATCTTCAAACATATCATGAAAGGAGCATACGCCCCTCCTCCATGGCCCATATCTCTTGCTTGCTGATCGCCTCATCTAGCGCTGCCTTTTGCTCCTCATTGAGGCCCAGTAGTGGCAATCTACCAAGGAACCACCTTTAACACACCTCCTCCGGAATCACCCTCTCTCAATAAAGCAACTTGAAGTATTTCTTCAACTCCCCCAGTGTATCCTTCTGGCTTGGGAAACCATCACGCCATCCTCTGTTTGAATCACGTACTCCTGTGTTCGCCTATCGTGCACTGCCTCCTGCCCGTCTTCGCTTGTTCCAAGTAATTCCTCCTGAATAGGAATAATGCATATTCTATTTCATCAGAGAGGAGATTGTTTAACACAAATCTCTTCAGTCTGGCTTCAGTTGTCTGAAGCATTCTAAATGAGGTCTCCAACTCCTTAACCACCTCCTCCAGACATGATTTCTGTTTACCCCGCTTCTTTTTTCCATGTAAACCCACCAGGTACCCGCAGATGTAGCACTTAAAAGCCTCCCACACTGTGCTGTTCTATTCAGCTTTCTGAACTCCACAATGTCTTAGATTACACCATCATCGTGCAGGAAAGAGGTGTTGAGGGCCAGCTATGATACGATTGGTTATTTATAACACGCTTACTACTCAGAGGTTTCTAAGCGCGGACCACGGGATGGAACCTGTGTTGCTCTGTGTCGTTTTGCTTCCAAGGCGAGCACGTTGCCCCTGAGCTATCCTCCCTCAGTTGAAGAATCTGATCAGGGCGTGAGTGAGCGCTAGATCTAGACTCATCGGTGAATGGTCGGAGAGCAGACTTTTTCCAATACAAGTCTGAATACAGTCAGGTCTGGAGTATGTGTTGTGGCAAAAGACTAGGCCCATGGCGAAATGAAACCTCCACTGGACTACATTTCTCCTTAATGCCCATTGTGTCTATGCTCGCCCTCCTAACCTATTCAACACATTATCCATCACAAATCCTCCCTCCACAATAATGGAGTGACACTTCCTCACAAGCAAGTGTTGCAATACATTGTGGAAAAATGTCAGGGCTGTTGCATGCTACTTACTGGTGTCAGGGCTACTGCAACCCGCTTACTGGTGTTGGGGCTGTTGCATCCCGCTTACTGGTGTTGGGGCTGCGTCATCCTACTTACTGGTGTTGAGGCTGTTGCCTCCCGCTTACTGATGTTGGTGCTGCGTCATCCCACTTACTGGTGTTAGGGCTGTTGCATCCAGCTTACTGGTGTTTGGGCTGTTGCACCCCGCTTACTGGTGTCAGGGCTGTTGCATACCACTTACTGGCATCAGGCTGTTGCATCCCACTTACTGGTGTCGGGGCTGTTGCACCCCACATACTGTTGTCAAGCTGTTGCATCCCACTTACTGGTGTTTGGGCTGTTGCATCCCACTTACTGGTGTCAGGCTGTTTCACCCCACTTGCTGGTGTCAGGCTGTTTCACCCCACTTGCTGGTGTCAGGCTGTTGCATCCCACTTACTGGTGTTGGAGCTGTTGCATTGCACTTAACATCTGGACCACCTGCCATCTGGAGCCCAGCACATTCAATGACGTCACCGTTTTATCGGGTTTGACATCTAGTGAACCCCAAGTGTGGGAAAGTTATTGAGTTCCAATGAGAGAACAGTGCCAGTTTCAGGGAAAGACATTCTGTCAGGAGCACTTGCTTGATGTTGGCAAGGCGGCTGATTCTACCCTGAACGTAAACACATTAGATCACAAAAAGCATCACCCCTGCCAGCTTGCCTGTATGGACACCAGCCTACTGCCATGGTCATGTGCAGAAGAATGTATTCTCGAAGGAAAATGTTTGCAAAACAAAAGATTAAAATGGGCTCCTATCCCCTCGCCTGCCACTTGAGCACCTCTTCCTGCAGGTGTGCTTCTTTGAGGTAGGAATCTCCATCTCCTCGCCTGCCACTTGAGCACCTCTTCCTGCAGGTGTGCTTCTTTGAGGTAGGAATCTCCATCCCCTCGCCTGCCACTTGAGCACCCCTTCCTGCAGGTGCGCTTCTTTGAGGTAGGAATCTCCATCCCCTCGCCTGCCACTTGAGCACCTCTTCCTGCAGGTGCGCTTCTTTGAGGTAGGAATCTCCATCCCCTCGCCTGCCACTTGGGCACCTCTTCCTGCAGGTGCGCTTCTTTGAGGTAGGAATCTCCATCCCCTCGCCTGCCACTTGAGCACCTCTTCCTGCAGGTGCGCTTCTTTGAGGTAGGAATCTCCATCCCCTCGCCTGCCACTTGGGCACCTCTTCCTGCAGGTGCGCTTCTTTGAGGTAGGAATCTCCATCCCCTCGCCTGCCATTTGAGCACCTCTTGCTACAGGTGCGCTTCTTTGAGGTAGGAATCTCCATCCCCTCGCCTGCCACTTGAGCACCTCTTGCTACAGGTGCGCTTCTTTGAGGTAGGAATCTCCATCCCCTCGCCTGCCACTTGAGCACCTCTTCCTACAGGTGCGCTTCTTTGAGGTAGGAATCTCCATCCCCTCGCCTGCCACTTCTGCACCTCTTGCTACAGGTGCGCTTCTTTGAGGTAGGAATCTCCAGCCCCTCGCCTGCCACTTGAGCACCTCTTGCTACAGGTGCGCTTCTTTGAGGTAGGAATCTCCATCCCCTCGCCTGCCACTTGAGCACCTCTTGCTGCAGGTGCGCTTCTTTGAGGTAGGAATCTCCATCCCCTCGCCTGCCACTTGAGCACCTCTTCCTGCAGGTGCGCTTCTTTGAGGTAGGGACCTCTTCCTGCAGGTGCGCTTCTTTGAGGTAGGAATCTCCATCCCCTCGCCTGCCACTTGAGCACCTCTTCCTACAGGTGCGCTTCTTTGAGGTAGGAATCTCCATCCCCTCGCCTGCCACTTGAGCACCTCCTCCTACAGGTGCGCTTCTTTGAGGTAGGAATCTCCATCCCCTCGCCTGCCACTTGAGCACCTCTTCCTACAGGTGCGCTTCTTTGAGGTAGGAATCTCCATCCCCTCGCCTGCCACTTGAGCGCCACTTGAGCACCTCTTCCTACAGGTGTGTTTCTTTGATGTAGGAATCTCCATCTCCTCGCCTGCCACTTGAGCACCTCTTCCTGCAGGTGTGCTTCTTTGAGGTAGGAATCTCCATCCCCTCGCCTGCCACTTGAGCACCTCTTCCTACAGGTGTGCTTCTTTGAGGTAGGAATCTCCATCCCCTCGCCTGCCACTTGAGCACCTCTTCCTACAGGTGTGCTTCTTTGAGGTAGGAGTCTCCATCCCCTCGCCTGCCACTTGAGCACCTCTTCCTACAGGTGTGCTTCTTTGAGGTAGGAATCTCCATCCCCTCGCCTGTCACTTGAGCACCTCTTCCTACAGGTGTGCTTTTTTGAGGTAGGAATCTCCATCCCCTCGCCTGCCACTTGAGCACCTCTTCCTGCAGGTGTGCTTCTTTGAGGTAGGAATCTCCATCCCCTCGCCTGCCACTTGAGCACGTCTTCCTGCAGGTGTGCTTCTTTGAGGTAGGAATCTGGCAAGTCATACCTTTCAAGTTTGGCAGTTTCCTCTGTCTTTTCACCCTCGCATTCAGTGTTTAACATTCCAGGTAACCACCCCTGTCTTTTAAGGTCTGGTGTAATGCCGCTCTTGCCATCCAACCCATCAGATTGACGCAGCCACCCCAATATATCTGCTTCCATTCTTAAACGCATCCACAATAACCACCACTCCAAACACCCATCCCCCATTGAAGCTTCATTGGCCCCCATGTAAGGGTGCGATGGCCAGTCAGGAAGCTCGGAACGTGGGCTGAATTCTCTGGAATTAGCCTGCGTTCTGAGCAGGGTGGGGGCTGCTGGACGCACCCCCTTCCCTTCCACGCTCCTTCTTCTCTTCCCTGACCCTGCTTCACCTCTTAGGACCCCTGTAGTTCATATGCAGGTGCTAGGGGTCTGTTTAACTTTAATAAAAAATAACGCTTACCTTGCAGTCTTGCAGTACAGCGCAACGCTATAGTTTCTCAAGTCAGGTTCCTCTTTGATGATGTTCCAGTCATCAACATAGAAAAAGGACTTCAGAAGTAGCGCACATCGCAGCACCGCAAGGCACGGTTTCTTTTTTTGTATTTAAACACCCTTATCACCAGCGTATAAACTACACATTTGCCGAAAGGGCACCACCGCCCACATTAAGGGATCCTCGCTTCGCTCTGGCCCTTAAATTGGGTGGCACACCATTACCGACAGGGTTGACCTGCCGCCTCGGGTAATATCACATGATTGTTTAACCCTCTTCGCAGAGGACCAATGCTAGGAGGAAAGCATAACTAGCCATCCCCCCACTGATTCCACTTCAAGATCAACAGCAGCTGGTGCCGGTATTAGGAACCACAGCTCGCCAAAAACGTGCTCGTCCTTGACACTACCCCAAACATCAACCCCCACCCAGGGGTGTTGCAGGGTCTGGAAAAGACCCAGGCTATGCTGATGTTGGAACTGTCGGGAATGGGGGATAGCTAGCCTTTTGGTTGTAGCTTCTGAGATTCTATCCGGGGCTACAACCAAAAGACCAGGGGCTATAGCCCTCTTAGCCCCCCTTAGCAACGCCTCTGCCTCCACCTCCACCCATTGTGTGGAATTTATGCTTCTGGTTACCAAATCCTATCGGATGTCATAAAAAACCAGGCCCTAACGTACCCTAAAACCAACTAAAGTCCAAGCAATCCCTGATGACAGCAGTTGCCCACCTGTGGTCAAGGACGGTGAGTTTCTCCATCCCCCGGGCATCCAGCTTGTCATGTCCGCCTCACGTCTAACATTCCCTAAACCATCATGCAGCCGGCAGCGTATCGGCAGGGGCATCATGCCACTGACGAGGGGAAGAGTGTGGGGGTTTTTGGTCCACAGCCACCTTTTCAAGTTCTATAGTGTCTCTACGGGGGACCAGCTGGGTCCATGCCCCGGCTTTGGACATAAGTTGGACCATATGTGATTGAGTCTTCTTATCCAGCAATGAATGCAGCCTTCAATTTACCTTACCAGTATATGTATGATATGATAGGTTATTTATAATGTGCTTAATACCCAGAGATTTCTAAGCACGGACAAGGGATCAAACCTGTGTATCTCAGTGTCGTCTTGCTTCCAATGCGAGCACGTTGAACCTGAGCTATCCTCCCTTTTCAGTCGGTGCGGCTCACCACACACCTCAGAGAGAGTGCATACAGTTCAGCCCCATGACATATTGACTACTTTACATTTTCCTGTCCCTTTATGGGGAGGCCTGAGTCACATAACAATACTACACTCTGAGTAAGCAATTAACCAAGACACCTCAATCCTCCCAAGAGGAGCACCCTACGCCATATTTAGCTGACCGAAGTGTTTAATTCGCTCCGCTTTTATCAACTTCCCCTAGCCGGCCATCTAGGTTCTGCATGAGTTGGGATGATTCACCCCACACCCCACCCCTCTACTCCAGGGTCACATTGAGATTGTGAAATCCCAATCATTTGCAGACTGGATCAGAATGAGCCCATCCTCTGCCTTACTTACATCTCCATGTTGGATCAAAGGAGCGGAGCTGCAGTCGTGCCCGGGGCGCCATCCCGCCATCCGTAGTCAATCTGTGGACCGCTGTGCATCCTCCGTGAGCGGGTTACTATGCTGACCGATGCATCACTTGCATGCGCCACATTTCCTGCACTAGGCCCCCGGGGGAGTCTCTTGGATTCGCCCCTGTCCCTTGAACATTGCACTACTCCCACAGTCCAAAGAAATGGGCCCCTCAAGTCCTCAATGAACTGAGATTGTGTAAGCTATCCCACCAACCCAAATGTTACGGCACAGCCTGAGCCCAGCCCAAAGCCATCCTTAGTCCTTCAGGAAATTCTATATTGAATGCTGCAAGCTTGCAATGTTTGCTTCCCTTGCCACTTGTTTGGCCTCTCCTAATGCCTTCCTGCATGCCATAACTTCCCGAAATCTGAATGCACAAAAATGTGCATTCCAGGTCACACATACTTTCTCTCCTGAAACATGCAGTATTTCTTCCTTTAGTGATAGTCAGGTGAGGGACACAATTGTCTGTCTGCATTTGCCTTCTGCCTCTCAAACCTACTTAGTCTATATCAACCTTGATTTCCAAGTGCACGTTCTGCTCTGAAGTTTTTTTTCTTCAGTCTTCACTTCACTCTAGGCTTTCAAGTTCCCAGCCATCTCGCATCAAGGCTTCATGGCCCGGCTCCAATTCACACGTGGCTCTATGTTATTCCATCGAGAATATTTCATTGTGGGAGAATTAATTCACTGATTTAATTTTTTTGTAGGACATTTTACTGTAAATGTATGTGGGGAGACCAACCCATAGCCCCCCACCCCAATTCCCTATACCTTTATTATTACCCTAATCATATCCCCACATACATTAGCGGCAAATGCGATGGGAGAAATTTGATGAATTCTGCCACGATGGAAAATCCGGCGTTGGAATCTTCCTATCCCTTCACAGATACCTCCCTCCAAGACAGAGACCGCCCCAGACAAATCTGAGAGCGGTTAACCTTCATTCCGCTAATGTCTCTTCTCACTTTAGGAAACAGGATGAAGACACTTTCGTGGTAGAGGTCGCCTCATCCGTTTCAGACTCTGCTGCCACCATGAGCTGCTTGGACTTCTTAGGGGTTGGCTTTTCAGGGTTCTCTGCTTTCTTCTTCTGTTGGAGAGCCGTCAGGATGAAAAACAAAGTTTAGTCAGTTGCTGGTCACATATTAATCAGTGACAAACAAAAGACTGGATGGCGGCAGGTGATTCCGACCTACGCAGCTGCTCTGTTGCCAGGCAATCGAACTCCCCATGCATGCTCTCCATGTTCTTGTACACCAAGGATTTGGTGGGCAATTGGACACTTGTGCCGCCAGCAGGACCACAATGTTAATTAGAACATACATGTAGTGTTGGCTCAGTGTAGGCTTGCATTGCATTAGGCAGTGCAAGCCATGGAATGCTGGAGTGGCCTGGAACCCTATGTTCCCTCAGAGTTCTAGGAGTTACAGTTAGGACTGGCAGGATGGGAGACTCTGTTGGAACAATGTACATACCTGTCTCTCCCTATTAATTCCAACCTATGCCCTGCAACCTTCAATAAAGCTCTTACCTTTTATAACTGCTGTCTCATGTGTTCTCGCTGCATCCTGTCTACCTTCTTGGACGTTAGACACTACAATACACTACATCAATGCACATATGGTTGGGACTTAATGCATGCACAAAAGGCGTCTCCATTGTAAACACTTGGAAACATTTAAGTGGTAGATAATGAAACATGAAAAAAAAAGATGTGTGTACACTACTTCTGCAAATTCCATGTTTGACTAATGCTAGTGAATGGTAACTCAACATATAGAGACAATGAATTTGTTACAAGAAAAAAATAAAAAAATTACAAAATATTGCAATGAACCTAACAAACGAAAATACATCGGTGTACAAGTATTTAAAATGCAACCTGTATAAAAGAAAAATAATGGTAAGAAGTCATTGTGAAAGTGCCAAGACAGGCGGGTGGTTGGTATGAAAGAGATAACGAGATACAGATGGGAAAGAAAACACAAATAAATACAAAGAGGCGATTGTGATGGGTACAACACAGCACACAGGTAAACAAAAGATACCGTTCATGGCTAGAATCCTTATGTTTGTTCTGTCTTTCTCATAGGCCTTGAGGAAACATTTCAGAAGAATGAGAAGGAGATGGCAATGAAGATAGAGGAACTCCAGAAACTTGAGCGACAGGCTGCCGGCCTCCTTGAGCACATCCACAATAGGGCAAGTGCCTACGCCACCTGCTAGAGCCACTGGGCTACTGTTCGAGGAACAGGTGAAGTCAAGAGTGACGTTCCTCCCATGAAGCAATTCACAAGTTCAAGCAAAAGACTGATTCCGAAACTACGGAGAATGGGACTGTTCGATCCTTAATCCATCCATGGTCACAGAACGAAGGCCGCCCGTCTACCAGTCACCCACCCGAACCTTCAAAGTGCATCTCACCTCCTCAACTGCTCTCCCTCAAATAGCAGTCAAGTTTCCAATCTGAATTTCAGATGGGAATCTGAGCAGCATATTACGGGTTGTAGAACCAAAGAAACCAACTCTCATTGAAGCCAAGGTGGAAGTCAATTAACTCTAACTGATTCACAATACTTGACGAAGAATCCCATGCTGGATCCTGATCAAACCATTCAACCTCTTGTCAATTGCAGAAATAAGTCAACATATAAGCTGATAAATAACTATAATAATAGTATTTTTTTATATAGCACTTCCAATTACAATGTTATAGGTATTATCATTGACCAGACTTGGGCATCTGCTCGGCTGTCTGCTGTTTATTATCTAGCATCCTGATGTCATTGTACTTCACTAACTGGAAAATGGGAGTGCAAATTCCATCCAGCGTATATCAGGGGACGAAACACGTCTGCTTCCATTTCCAGAGCGGGGCCATTGTTAATGTTTGAAGCCCTACTGCACGTCACAGACTTGGGATCTGGTATCCATGGAGATAACTCTCTGACTGCCAAATGTTTTCCAGATGTAAAAAAGCTTTTTTTCTGTGAGTTTTTGTATTGATTCTAGTTGATAATCTTCATAAACATCCATCTCGTTCCTAATGATGTACATTTAGGACAGGAAGCATGAGAGGGTCTGAGCGGGAATAATGGATTTGAAATGTAAGGCGACGACATGCTCTCTATCAGTAGGGGCAGATGACCACGGATTATTTCTTGTATTAGTCATATGTCAATGTACTGACGAGGGTGCTCTGAAGATGGAGGGCTGGAAGCCATTGACACCAGCATTCCAGATCATCATATGAAGCATTCTTACATGAGCGTTTATTTGTTGGGGAGTTCTAGCTGGCCATTCTTGAGTGGGAATTTGATGGTAAATTCTAGTTGGTCATGCTTCAGTAGGAATTTGATGGGAAATGATAGTTGGTCACGATTGAGTGGGAATTTGATGGGACAATCTAGCTGGTGATGCTTAAGTGGGAATTTGAAGGGAAGTTCTAGCTGGTGATGCATGAGTGGGAATTTGATGGGAAGTTCTATCTGGTCATGCCTGAGTAGGAATTTGATGGGAAATATTAGCTGGTCATGCTTAAGTGGAAATTTGATGGGAAATTCTAGTTGGTGACGCTTGAGTGGGAATTTGATGGGAAGCTGTAGCTGGTCATGCTTGAGTTGGAATTTGATCGGAAATTCTAGTTGGTCACGATTGAGTTGGAATTTGATGGGGAGTTCTGGCTGATTATGCTTGAGTGAGAATTTGATGGGAAGTTCTAGCTGGTGATGCTTAAGTGGGAATTTGATGGGATGTTCTAGCTGGTGATGCATGAGTGGAAATTTGATGGGAATTTCTAGCTGGTCATGATTGAGTGGGAATTTGATGTGGAGTTCTGGCTTGTAATGCTTGAGTTGAAATTTGATTGGAAGTTCTAACTGGTCATGCTTGAGTGGGAATTTGATGGGAAGTTCTATCTGGTCATGCTTGAGTAGGAATTTGATGGGACGTTTTAGCTGGTCATGCTTGAGTAGAGATTTGATGGGAAGTTTTAGCTGGTCATGCTTGGGTGGGAATTTGATGGGAGATTTTAGCTGGTCATGCTTGAGTGGGAATTTGATGGGAAGTTTTAGCTGGCCATGCATGAGTGGGAATTTGATGGGAGATTTTAGCTGGTCATGCTTGAGTGGGAATTTGATGGGAAGTTCTATCTGGTCATGCTTGAGTAGGAATTTGATGGGACGTTTTAGCTGGTCATGCTTGAGTAGGAATTTGATGGGAAGTTTTAGCTGGTCATGCTTGGGTGGGAATTTGATGGGAGATTTTAGCTGGTCATGCTTGAGTGGGAATTTGATGGGAAGTTTTAGCTGGCCATGCATGAGTGGGAATTTGATGTGAAGATCTTGCTGGTCATGCTTGAGTGGGAATGTGATGGGAAGTTCTAGCTGATCATCCTTGAGTGGGAATTCAATGGGAAGTTCAAGCTGGTCATGCATAAGTCTGTACAAAGCAAGTAGTCTGTAAAAGCGCCACGATGCTCCAGGGTCACTGTGCGCTATATACATTTAAATAAATAAATAAATAAATGAAAATTTGTAAAATCCACATGGAAGATTAAACTCGTAAATACACATGATCCGGATTTGATCCAAATAAGCAACTTTGTTTTGTATGTGTACTTTTCGTAAATTGTCAACATTACGCTGTTAAAAGAACAGCACCACCATGCCAATCTGGAAAGGGGATAGGGAATGGGTAATGCCATGAAATTGGTTCGAGTCTCATTTATAGAAGAGATGTTTTGCAGTGGTTAGGTTTCTGTCCTGAGATCAGGCTCCCACCATCAACCAATATTGAATGCGCTCTTAAAGCCAGCGGCACAGACCGATTCCACGACTGCATTCACCACTGCTGACCACGCTGCCTGATTTTGCTCATTTTTTGGCCAGGACTGTAAAACATTACAAGGATTTCTGACAATTAACCTCTATGGATTCGGCCTGCTTTTTGCATCAGTGAAAAGCAGGTGCATATTCAAAGGCATCACAGACTCCCTGCCCTCCTCCATAGCAGATGCAGGTGGAGACACTGATGGCATCCCTGCAAGCAGCAAAACACAGACATGGTTTCCGCTCCGTGAACTGCTCCATCAGAAGAAATAAAACCTCATTATAATGGCATAGATCAAAGAAAACAAGCAGCAAGCTTCTCTCTATGTATTTTAGGGAGCCATGTTGAACAGTCATCACAATTAGATTGTTTTCTAGGGAAAATCATAAACGCAACATAACCAGTCCTATTTGTAAAGTGCACAGTCACCCATGAGGGATACCTTGATGCTACAGACTGATGACATATGTTTATCATCACTCAATGGTACTCATGTTAATGACCTGAGTGAACTTACTAGGATTTGAACCTGTGACCATGGGGTCAAACAGAGATCCCTGTAGCTGATGCTTGAGTTCACTGCTGTTGTCGGATTGAGTCTTTGTTCCTGTAGCTGCCAAACTGAGGAGAGCTTGCTAACAGGCTAAAATCCTCTTTTTAAGCACAATGCTGAAAACTAGAAGGCTAAATTAAAGAGCGAGTGCTTGTATGAAGAAATAGGCTGTGGGCCAGATTCTAAAAAATTAAAAGTGTGCAAATCTGAGATGTGCCACAAGTGCACAACACATAGATGTTCCACATTCACAGAAGTTGGTGTCTCGGGGATGCAACACCACTGACAAGTATTGCAAATTGTGGGCAAAAGATGCCCAATGTGGGAGGTAAGCATGCAAATACACCAAATAAAGCATGCACAGGAGGAGTGACCACAGAATGTGAGCATATGCACCACAACACTGATTCACAAAACCGACCACAGAATTTGCTCCAAGAAAGGCCCTTCAAGATTTGCTCCATTTTTAAATAGGGAAGTGGCCAAGAAAAGAGTGCCAAAGAAGCACACAGTGCATCCCAATCACAACCAACAACACAGTATAAAAGTGCAGCAGGGCGAGACAGCTACACATTCACAACATGGCCGATCCAGGCGGCATCACGCTGCTGTACTGACAGATGAGGAGGTAAATGAAATATGGGAGGTTCACCGTATTTCAACTGGCCGATGAAGAGGCCGTCCAGACGTTCCGCTTCCCACCCCATATCATACTGGACATGGTGAGTCAGGGAGAGGGGGCACTTACCAAACCCATGGCAGCACATGCAGTACCCCCACTAGTCAGTGTACTGTCAGCCCTGTATTTGTTTTCAAAAGTCTCATCCCAGATCACCAGCAGGGCAGCATTAGAGAGGGCATTTTACGACATAGCTGAGTACTGTGCATTTGTGTTGCCTTTGGTTGCAACCATGTGGCCATAGAACACTTGTACAGGAATGAGACAACAATAGGATGTAGAACACTTTCCCTTTGGCTGTCTAGCAACCACACTGACAGTTTTTACACAATTATATGAATTAAATCCATAATCTCACACTACATCAATGCAATCATCGCCATCGCTCTACGACATTCCTGAATGACATGGCAACGCTACCACCAGAGACATTCAAATGGCATACATGTACTCCCATGGGAAGTGAACCACTTTACAATGTAAATTACCCCCCACAGCTAAAGTTCGAAAATATATATTGTCTTATTCTCAGACTTAATACGAACCGAAGACAAAAAAAGAAAATTAAACACATTGAATACTTTGCTTGTGTTTTTAGAGTGTGTGCACTCTTTTTTGGAGCATCTGAGAGGCACATATTTTTGACACAAAGTGATGCTCATGTCAACAGTTGCAAATACAAAAGTGTCCATCTGACAGATGTGCCAAAAACATCTGCATCTCATCAGATGTGCCATTAAATGGCCACTGATGTGCACCTCTTTTGCGCACTGGGTATCTGTTGGTGTTTTCTTTGTGAATTTGCAATCTCCTGTTAGATATGATATGATATTTTATTTATAGCCCGTCCATACACAAGTGTTTCAAAGCGCGAGAAGTGCAGGATCATCTTTGCCTCATGGCACATCTCACTGAGATGCCCACTTTTTCAAGAATCTGACTCTATGTGTACACTCAGAAAGATGGAGCATGTGCTCTTCGTCCCAGGAGGAATGAGGGCTCAGACAGGGGCAAGGACTCCTTATATCGTATTGTGCCAGAGCGCGATGATGCAAGGGTACCCGAACCCAACGCTAGGCCTGCTGCTGAACTTGCCTTAGGATGCTGGTGTATTTTAGTGCCTCAAAAGCCAACTCAGAATAACAGTCTGAGGAGATGAATCTTAGTCTCTACATTTAGAAGTTGCAATTCAAATCTTTTTTCGAGTGTTAAGAAGTTGGTTCTATTTCTCAAGCAAGTCGTTCCTACAGGTGAAAAGATGTATTTGTATTCTGAAAACTATTTCCAGGTGTATTATTTCAATAGCAAGAGTCCCTCTCCGATAGGGGTTGCAACCTGTGGTGTTTTGGACTACGACTACCACAATGCCTTGCTATTGACTATACAGCCTAGGGCTTTTGGGAGTTGTATTCTGAAACATCTGGTGAGCCAAAGGTTGCAGAGCACTGCTCTATAACAAGCCGTAGGTGCCACTGGCCTACATAATGCAAACAGAGCACTGCAGCTGGCATCAAGTGGCAGATATCTGGACCCCTACGCCCCCTATTGTCTGTTGGGAATGTTATCTTGATGTTATAGATGAAAATGGGTTTGTGCTACTTATGCAGACCACTGGGTGAGGCTGAAAGGAATGTATTGGAAGTGGGCAAGAAGTACACCCCAGTTGCCCTGTATTTTCCCAAAGAATACTTAGAGTAACGTCCAATCGGGAGACCAAATAACAGACGCGTGTTAAGGATGCTGTGGTCCGAGAGTCTAAACCCAAGAGATGGGCACTTCCTGTAAAAAATGTATCCCAGAATTAATTCTCACAACAGGAAGTAGAAATCCCACTCGCCATCTCTTGCCCTGGATAACAACCTCATTCGAATGGTGATTGAAATGTTTGTATTCATCTAAAGCTCTCCTTCCTCTTTCCTTTTAAGCCAATAGGAACCCATTTTGGAACAGACATTTTTTCCCAATACTGATAGCATAAGGACATTTTAGGCCTATATGTCTCTTCAGCCAGACCACAGTTTGGATGAAAGCATCAAGAAAGAAAGACCCAGTCAACCTTTAGGGTTTCATTACAAGTATAGAGGTGTTGGAAAAAGTGACAGCAATTCCATTACCACCACCTTAACACCACTTCCCTGCACCACCAAATTCCATATTGGGGATAAAGTGGGGCAAAGGCCTTCTGCACCTGGCTGTAGATTTTACCTCCACTTAATGTCCAATCAAAGTGGAAGATTTACCAATGGGGGAAATGACCACTTGTGGTAATCCTGTCCAAATCCTCAATGGAGTCATATGGACTCCAGGAAAGAGGATTAACACTGCCATTCTGCCTCTCATAGCCGTGGGGATTTAACATGATTTGATAAACAAGTTTCTCTGTATTCCATAATGAGGCCCAAGCCTTTCATTTTATAACCATATCTGTCCAAACTCTTGACTCTCTACCGATTTGGGGACCATCTTTGCATTCCGCAACAGATACAACACCTGCTCTGTGGAAACCTTGTGTAGCTTAGTTTCAATACAACCAGTGTTTATGATAACCAGTCGGTGTGCCCTTTAATTAAATCCTCCATTGAATACCTATCAATGGTATACTTTTTCAATGAGTCCCCTGGGTGTTACAATAACAAGTTGTAGTCTCTTGTTCCCCGGCAGGGTGTTTGGAAACCTACAGACTCATCGGCATCAAGCTGAAGATAGTACGCAGTTCTCTTTTACTCGTAGTCCATAGTCTCCTTTCCTCCATAGGTTTGGGTGTATCTGTACCCCCCCCCCCACGCCCTACAGATATCCAGGTCATGCAAGCGTTGCTTCAGGAGAGGGACCGGGGATGAAACGGGCATGTAGATCTCCTAATCTCCTGGTTGATGTGAATACCAGAAGCAAACCTGGGCAGTACAGATGGGAGGGTTTGTAGAGCTCTTCAGCTGAGAGTACCTGGAACTCATGTCTTGCTGAAGTGACCGCAACAACAAAAAGAGGATTCTTCTGGTAACCAAATGAAGAGTAGAGGGATCCATGGACTTGAAGGACTTTTGAGCCCAAGGACCTTTGAGCCCAAGCTCTCAGAATATGGGCTTGTGGTCTTGATAGTCAGTAAAGGTGGGGTCTACCAAAGAGCCTCATCTGCCATTGAAAAAACCACTGTGACTCATTATTCCTGAAAGCCCCAATGGCTGGCCGATGCCAGATCTGGAAAGACTGGAGGCAAATGTGACCAATGATGACCTCTATTGGATTAATTGCCAGATCCAGTGACAAATAAGTAGTGGCTTGGTTGGGAAAGAAGGCACAAACACATAGGTACCCCACAGTTTATTAAGTGCAACTGACGAACAAGACAAACAATAAAGTATTCCAAAAGGAATGGTAGAACCAGAACGCTGCATGCACACACGCGCACCAAGCTACTACACACCTACCCGCTTACCTAACACCCAACAAAAGAAGAGCAAGAATAGAAAGAAATGAAACAAAGAGCAAACAGAGCAGACAACGAAAACTAGAGCAAAAGAAAAGGAAAAGGAGCAAACCAGAAAGAATCAAAAACACATCACAGAGTAGTAAACATCACTGGCACACATAATCCTCCAATCTCCTGGGCAGCATGTGGGCCGCAGTGGAAACCTGCAACCCATGCGCCTCTGAAGTGCCAACAACAACCACATCCTCCACAACAATTCTTGGCTCGCCCTCCACGATGGGAGTAGACACCCCACCACAGTCAGAGCCTCCTGGTGCAAATCGCTGCCACCAAAAGTGACACTCGTTTTTCTCGGAACCGTCATCCATCCACCATGCCACAGACACATCCTGCACAGAATTCCTCCTCTGATGCCACACAGTGCCATCGCTCAACTTGACATAGCCACTAGCCACTCTAATAACCTCCCTCGGGGAAAGGAAAACAGGCAACCCTTTTCTCACAAAACGTGAACTCTTGTGTCGTAAATATCCCCCCGTCTCACCTGTGATCGGGATCTCCCTTGTTCGGCCGCAGGACTCTTCCTGTGGATGGTTCGGGTCTTGAATAGGCTCGCCCGAGCCTCGTCAGGTTGCAGGACGCGTTCAGAGTTCCGGGAAGTTCGTGGTTCCAGGGTATCCAGGATTAGCGATGAACGAGTAAGTAGGGGGGGAAATCCAGGAACAGGATAAAAGGCAAGGAAGGAAGTAAGAGGATCAAAGGAACCAATGTAGAAGGTAAGCACACGTCGGGTCACTACCGAAGATAGCGTTGAGATGCGCGGACCCGCAGGGGCATGACCAATTTATAGTACGTGCCACGACGTGAAAGCTAGTGCGTAGCACGGAGCTTAGTACGGCCATGTTGGGAGGAACAAGGAGTACAAGCCCTTCGTGACAATGACCATGAGGTCCAGAAGGGGCAATTTCGCCGGGTCATGACAGCATGCCCCCTCCGAAGACTGGTTCCTCCAGGCTTGCCTAGGTGAATAAGATGGAATCTTCTGAGCAAACGAGGGGTCTTTAAATTAGAAACTGGTTCCCATGTTCTCTCGCTAGGGGGGTAGCCTTTCCACTCGACCAGATATTGTAGTCAACCCCTCCTATGCCTGGAATCACATATCCTGGACACCTCATATTCCAACTGGTCGTCCACAACAACAGGTGTGGGTTTGAAGGGTTTTCGAGTAGAACTAACGTAGGGTTTCAACAGGGAAGTATGGAAGACTGGATGTATCTTCTTCCAGGAATCCGGGAGCTTAAGTCGGAAGGAGACAGGATTGATGATTTCCTTTATAGAAAATGGACCATAATAGCGAGGAGCTAATTTGTTTGGTCGTAGATGTCGAGGTAACATTTTCGAGGCTAACCAGACTTGATCGCCAACTGAATAGGAAGGTGATGGTCTTCTCTTAGAGTCCGCATATCTTTTGGTTCGAGTCTGGGCCTGTTCTAACTGATCCTTTGCCTCTCTTTGTAAGTCGATCAGCGTCTGAATCCAAGAGTCAAGGGTAGGTACCGGAGTAGATTCTGGAAGAACTGATGGTAAAACAGACGGGTGATAACCTTCACTGCAATAGAAAGGGCTGATCTTGAGAGCTGAATGATCTGAGTTATTGTAGGAGAATTCGGCTAAAGGTATAAGGAGAGACCAATTGTCTTGAACCTTGGTGGCAAAACAACGAAGATATTGTTCCAGGGTTTGATTTACTCGTTCCGTTGCCCCATTGGTTTGTGGATGATAGCCTGAAGAAAGGGCACGTTGGATTCCTAGAACACGACAGAGATGTTTCCAGAATTGTGAAATATACTGAGGTCCCCGATTCGAAATAATCTTGGAAGGAAGGCCATGAAGACGAAAAATATGTTCCAGGAAAATTCCAGCAAGTTCTGAGGAAGATGGTAGTTTATACAATGATGTAAAATGAGCTAGATGAGTGAACAAGTCAATGGTTACCATGATGGTTGTATATCCTCGGGAAGGTGGTAATTCAACAATGAAGTCAGTGGCAATAACTTCCCAGGGTCTGGTTGGCAACGTAGGTTGTAGAAGCAGACCCGCCGGCCTCTGATTATCGTATTTGTTCTGACTACAAATAGCACAGGTCTTGATGTATTGAACTACACTGGACTTCATCCCTGGCCACCAGAACTGTCTTTGTATAAGACGGAAGGTGTTGGTTACTCCTCGATGGCCGGAGTGAAGAGTATCATGGCATAGATTCATTACCTTCTGTTGAAGTTCTTTTGTCGGAATGACCACTGGATTGTTCTTGAATAAATATCCTTCCTTGATTGTCAGACGCCAGGGATTTTTCTTCGATATGTCCTTCCAGAGTTCAGATAATTGAGTCTGTGCTCTGATTTCTTCCAGGAGATTGATCGCTTGAGCTACAAAGATTGTGGGTGGAAACATTTTAGGATAGATCTTATCCTCCAAGGGAACGTAGTCGGGACGCCGAGAAAGGGCATCGGCAATCAAGTTTTGCGATCCAGGAACATGTGAAATTTGAAATTCATATTGAGCAAAGAAGTAGGCCCATCGAGCCTGTCTACTGTTCCTGCACTCCATGGATTGAAGGACCTGAAGATTTCGGTGATCAGTACGGACTTGAACTGGATATTTAGCACCCAGGAGTAAATGTCTCCATTCAGTGAAGGCATGATGAATAGCCAATAACTCCTTCTCCAGAACTGAGTAGTGAGTCTCGCTGGTGGTCAGGGTCCGTGAGAGATAAGCAATGGGATGTTCCAACTTATCATCGGATTCTTGTTTTAAAACTGCTCCTATGGCGTAATTGGAGGCATCAGTTTCCACTAGAAAAGGACGATTTATGTCAGGTTGGGCCAGGATGGGGGCCTGAGTGAATTCTTCTTTCAAGCGTTGGAATGCCTTGTCTTGTGGTATAGACCAGTTAAATGGAACGTCTTTCTTCAGGAGATTAACAATGGGTTGAACAATCTCGGAAAAGGTGGGAATACATTTCCGGTAGAAGTCGGCAAGCCCCAGAAAGGATTGTATTTGCTTAACAGATGTTGAGGCGGGCCAAGCCAGTATGGCCTTCACCTTTGAAGGGTCCATACTAATTCCTTCTGAACTGAGGACAAATCCCAGATAGTGAACTGATGTAACATGAAACAAACATTTTTCTGGTTTGGCTAAGAGTTGATTTTCACGGAGACGTTGAAGTACTGCTTTTACATGTTGTTCATGTTTCAAGGAGTCCTTGGAGAAGATCAATATGTCATCCAAGTAGACGATAACATTGAGAAATAACATGTCAGAGAACACCCTATCCATAAAACGCTGGAAGACTGCGGGAGCATTAGTCAGACCAAAGGGTATGACTAGGTATTCAAAGTGACCAAAGGGTGTTCTAAAGGCTGTTTTCCATTTGTCTCCTTCCCGGATACGAATCAAATGGTAAGCACCTCAGAGATCCAGTTTCGTGAATATCACTGCACCTCTCACAGCTTCAAGGATATCCGAGATCAGGGGTAGTGGGTATCTGTCTTTCAGGGTGTATTGATTTAGGCCCCGATAGTCCAGGCATGGTCTGAGCTCTTTGGTATCCTTTTTTGGAACGAAGAACAATGAAGCACCAGCTGGTGATTTTGAAGGTCTTATGGTGCCGTTCTCAAGATTACTGTCTAGGTATTCCCGGAGGGCTCTCTTTTCGGGTTCTGAAAGGATAAACATCCTGCCAAAGGGAATCACTGCTGAGGGTTCAGTATCTATGGCACAGTCTTCGGGTCTATGTGGAGGTAAGGCTTGAACAATGGCAGTAGAGTATACATCAGCATACCCTTGATAGATCTCTGGAACTTGTACAATATTGGAAACCATGAGTGGTGTCTCTGGACACCTTGGTAGACTTATAGGAGCTGTGACTGAGGTATCCAGGTTTAAACAATGGTTCATACAGAACTCCGAGCCCAGGAATAAGGATCCGGCTGTCCAGTTAATATATGGATTGTGCCTTTGTAACCAGGGCATGCCCAGAACCAAGGGGTAATGGGCTGATTGTATAATGTCAAACACAATCCTTTCTTGATGATGATTTATGGAAAGATGGATCTCCCTTGTTTGCAGACTTATGGGTCCTGAGGAAAGAGGTCTTCCGTCAATTGCTTCCACTGGCTGTGAAAAACTTCTTGCTTCATATGGAATGTTATGACTTCTGACCCAATCTTGATCAATGAAGACTCCCATTGCTCTGCAATCCACCAAGGCCAGTATGGGGTAGACCTTGTCCTTGGATGGCGATAAAAAGGCCTGTAATATCACCAATTTGTTTTGTCCAGGAGAGTTCAAGGATGGAATTGATGTGGAGCAAACATCGCTCTCCCGAAACCTTGCTCCATTTAGGATCGGGAGCTGGCGTTTCCCGAGCGTCGGGGATGAGCCAGAGGACACTCTTTAACTAGATGTTTATCTGAGGCACAATACATGCATAAGCCTGTGTGTATCCTTCTTAACCTTTCCTGCGGGGAAATTGGTCCACGAAAGGCTCCAAGTTGCATGGGTTCAGAATCAGTGTTCGGATTCTTGGCAGATTCGGTCCTTGTAGTATTCTCTGGGGAGTTTATTTGAATTGAGACTTTATTCTTTTTCTTTTCAGCCTTTCTTTCTTGGATTCTGAAGTCTATTTGCATAGACAAGTCCAGGAGGGCCTGGAATGAACTAGGACGTGCCACTCTGGCTAATTCGTCCTTAATCTCTTCATTTAGACCTCTGCGAAACAAGGTAAAACTGGCTTCCAGGGGCCAGTCCGCCTCTTTGGCTAGCTGTTTAAATCTGATAACATAGGTCAACATGTCTTGGGATCCTTGCTGGAAATCAAGTAACTTCTCTTGAGCACCGTGGACCAGCTCTGGACGTTCGAACATGGTCTTGAGTTCCGCGATGAACCCTTCATAATCATCCAGGAGAGCATCCCCTGAATTGAGTAAATGTAAGGGCATTACCGGAAAGATGCAGTATTATGAAGCCCACCTTAGCCCTAGGAGTTGAGAAATAGTAGGGCTTGAAGGTAAAATGTACCAAACAAGAATCCAGGAATCCACGTAAGGTCTTTGTTGAACCATCGTATTTATCAACCACTCCTCCCAATAATACGCTGTCCTTGTTCTCGGAGTCACGTGACAAGACAAGCTGTCTTAGCGCTGCATTCTCGGCTTTTAAATTCTGCATCTCTGTGGAAAGTTCTTGCATTCCGCGCATCAGGTCCTGAATAGCATTCTCCATGGTAGAATCCGTATTGATCGTTTGGCGTCTCAAACTGTTGTAAATCTCCCCCCGTCTCACCTGTGATCGGGATCTCCCTTGTTCGGCCGCAGGACTCTTCCTGTGGATGGTTCGGGTTTTGAATAGGCTCGCCCGAGCCTCGTCAGGTTGCAGGATGCGTTCAGAGTTCCGGGAAGTTCGTGGTTCCAGGGTATCCAGGATTAGCGATGAACGAGTAAGTAGGGGGGGGAAATCCAGGAACAGGATAAAAGGCAAGGAAGGAAGTAAGAGGATCAAAGGAAACCAATGTAGAGAGTAAGCACACGTCGGGTCACTACCGAAGATAACGTTGAGACGCGCGGACTCGCAGGGGCGTGACCAATTTATAGTACGTGCCACGACGTGAAAGCTAGTGCGTAGCACGCAGCTTGGTACGGCCATGTTGGGAGGAACAAGGAGTACAAGCCCTTCGTGACAATGACCATGAGGTCCAGAAGGGGCAATTTCGCCAGGTCATGACATCTTGACTCTCACCATGTCTCCCCCCTGGACACTGCGGCCTTGATTCACAGAACGTTTTCCTATGGGATTGCGCCATTATAAAACACTTGCATGAATCAGGCCCTGCATTTCTTGTTTCGTGCCCTCTCTCTCTCTCAGCCGCAGGCTTCTGTTTCTGCCTCGCCACAGCAACAACATCCTCCAATTTCACCTCAGACTGCACACCCCACCGAGCTATCCAGGTCTGAGCATCCCACTGGCCCTTATGCCCCTCATGAGCTCAAAAGGCGCACACTCAGTCATTATGTTGAGTGTTTACCTATGCACAACAACAGCATCTGTCAGCACGACATGCCAATCCAAAACATTAGCCAGCGCTAACTGGATCACCCCCTTTACAAACCAATTGGCATGCTCTAAAGCCCATTAGCCCTTGGGTTGTACAATGGCGTCCTGTGATGCTGTAACCCCTCTTCCCAAAATAATCTGTCATCTCCTGTGAAACAAACTGCACATCGTTGTCTGTGACAATGCTCTCTGGTGTGCCCTCGCTGTCAAAAACTTCCCAGAGGAACTTCAGCACGGAGCAAGTCGTAACAAACCGCATCGGGGAAAACCCGTTCTACCTGGACGTGTCATCAATGAAAACAAAAATGAACCTGTCTCCCTCATACAACACATCGGAAGGTCTCATCATGTCTAGCGCAACTTGACTCCATACCGTGTCAGAATCAGGACCGGATACACCGCTGTGTCCTGAACACCTGACTCTTATCACTCACCTCACACAGGACACAGTCTCAGACCACTTTCTCCATGTCACTGTCCATCGCAGGCCACCAGTAACATTCCCTCAACCTCTTCTTTGTCAAAGTGAGACCCAGATGCCCCTCATGGGCTAAAGCCACCAACCTACTGCGTACACTGGCTGGGGGCACCAACATGTCCCCTCTCATCATGATCCAGGCACTCTCTGCAAGCTCATTGGCAACTGGCGCATACCTCTTGCAGTATTACCCAAATTTACCTTTTACATTTAACCTTTTGCACAATTGACCTAATTATAGTGGTCCCAATTGACCTTCTGCACAATTGACATTTATATTGTTTTAGTTATTTTATATATGTATTTGGTTGGTTTTGGATTATAAATAATATAAGGGTATTGGGTGGGGGTTTGCAGGGTGTTTTGGATTGGGTGGAGGGTTGTGGGGGGTTTCTCCCGCATATATGACCTAATTGACCTTCTAAATTAGGTCAATTCTCCCGAGGTCAATTCTCCCGAGGTCAATTGTGAAAAGGTCAATTAGTATACAACCCCTCTTGCCAATCTCTGAGTCCTTAATGGCAGTCCGCCCTTCTCTTAAAACCCTCCTAATCTAGACCAACTCCGGATCACAAGCGCTCTCCTGACTCCACTCTTCTTTATCTATTCCTGGTAAGAAGCGCGCAACCTGCACACACTCCTCACTTTGCAAACTATCATCCCCACTGTCACGCCCAGGCAACCGAGATAGACAATCTTCCACTGCGTTCCTCTGACCCGGAACGCACTCCACCACAGAATTATAGTCCTGCAATCCTACAATCCAAAGCGCAAATCTGTGGGAAACTGACCCCAACCCTTTAGTGGTAAGCACATGCACCTGCGGCTTATGGTCGGTCCGCACCACATAGGGCAAACCCCACAGAAGCGTTTGAAAATGCTTGGATGCCCAGAACACGGCAAGCGCTTCCTTCTCAATCACGGAGTACCTGTTCTCCGGGTCGCTCAAAACCCTGGATGCAAATTTATTTATTTATTTATTTATATTGCGCCGGTCGCCCGCAGGCATCAGGGCGCTACATGAAGACTCAACAGACATAAAGAGACTAACGTGGAGACGGGATAGTATAGAAAGCAACAAAATGGCTGGCAACTATGAATCCAATGTGTCAAAAAGGCCCCTGGACCAAACTCACTACCATTGATAGTCAAATCTGTCTTGCACTTGACATTAAATGTCAACAAAGAAGGAGCCTCATCCACACACATCCTCACTGTCTCAAACTCACTTTGAAACTCCTCTGTCCATTCAAACTTCACATGCTTCTTGAGCAGCTCTGCCATGCAAACTGTCCTTTCAGCATAACCTGGAATTGACGTAACGTACAATTGGGCTATCCCTAGAAAAGATCTGTGCTGTTCCTAAGATCCAGGAACAGACACATCCTTCAGCACATCAACCAAACTCTTCTTCGGGCCGACCGATTCCATCCCCATCAATGGTGTGGCCCAAATAGGTAATGCACTGCACCTTTGTCTGGCACTTAGTAATTTTCACAGTCAACCCCTTCTCTTGCAACCTTCTGAACCTCCGATCGTGTTCATCCTCCGTCTCCCCCCAAACCAGGATATCATCTTGGAAATATTTCACGCTAACGAGACTACCAAACAACTCTTGCATCAATCGCTGAAACACCGCTGTCGCGGACGCCAACCCAAATGGCATCCTGTGGAACATGAAAGCCCCAAAAGATGTCACAACGGAAATCAAATGGCATGAGGACTCATGCAACTTGATCTGATGGTAGGCCGATGATAAATCCAGTGTGGAAAACCACAATGCTCGGCCGATCGTAGTCAGCAACTTGTTGATGTTTGGGAGGGGGTTTCTGTCCACCCGGATATTACAGTTCAGATCCCATGAGTCAACTCACATCCTTAGGCACCCATCTTGTTTGCTCGCCAGCACCACCTGCGACAGCCACCTTGATTACCTTCCTGCATCAGCTTGTGCCACTCCACCTTGAGTCCCTGTCAAGCCAATACTGGTACATTCCTCAACCTGTTAGCAACCTGCATCACTCCCCCCTTCAACACAATCTTGTGTGCGAACCTTTTCAACTTTCCTAGCTTGTCCCTGAAAATGGTAGGATACATAACCCTGAGGTTTTCCTTAGACATTTGTCCCTCCACCTCCACACACAATGCAGGCAGAGCCCTTCCTGTGCATATTTGTATGTCCAACGCTGCCTGCTCATCCCAGCCAATGCCAATGGCTCCCTTGCGATCCACATATTACTTCCCCTTTGTCACCCTTTGAACTTGATGTCAGCCCACTCGTACCCCGAAACGGTGATGGGAACCTGTCCATAGGCACTGAGATTTATGTCCGGTGGCACAAGCACCTCCATTGACTTCTTAAAGGTCTCTTCATACAACTCAGGAGGCACCATGATGTGTAGAGCCTCTGAGTCTCTCATCATCTCGATGTCAGCACCATTCACCTTCACCATATCCCATAGTCCATACTTCTTCTCCCCTTGAACATGGAGCAAAAACCTCTGCTCTGCCATTGGCACTTTCAATTCTTCAAGCTCTTTGACTAAATTAACACTCCCTTTTGGTGGGCACAGACCTTCCCTGGCCAATCTGCACTGCCTCGCAAAGTGTTCTCTTGTGCCACACTGCCTGCAATCCACAGACAAGGTGGGGCAGTCTCTGACCCCGTGGAGCGACCGTTCCATCGACATCTATTGTAGCCGGGCCTTTTTCCAGCATTGGGTTGCCCTTCTGTTCTATTCATGTTGGGCTTCCCTGCTTCTGTCTTCTTTATCGGGTACACGGCCTTCACCACTGGCTCTCCGCTGCTAATCTACACAACGTCTTTGTGCATCATCACCGGAATGCTCTTGACAGACTCCTTGATTGCTTACGCCATCTTCATCAACTTCTCCAGGGAAGGGATCCCTTTCAATCCACAGTCTCTCCCTTATCTTCGCCTTACATGTTCCCACCATTATGCAGTCCCTTATGTATTCGTCCAGCATCCCTGTGAACCTACATGTTGCCATCAGCATTCTGAGGGCGGTAACGTAACTGCCCATAGGCTCAT
This sequence comes from Ambystoma mexicanum, assembly GCF_040938575.1. Lineage (NCBI taxonomy): Eukaryota > Metazoa > Chordata > Amphibia > Caudata > Ambystomatidae > Ambystoma > Ambystoma mexicanum. The sequence goes on from NC_090923.1 coordinate 75,437,244, forward strand.
CTGAGCCTTGAACCCTGTAGAAAAAATGGTACCTTTCCAACACAACATTCACCATCTTTTCAAAGCGTTTAGTCAGCTTTTGTAAGGCGGTTTCATAGACACTCACCACCCTGTATCCATCTTTGACCTCTACAGTGACTGGTTCGTTCGGCAAATGTCTGAAAATGCGCAGGCTTTTCGTCCGCAGGCAGTTCAATAGTGCTGCCTCCTTCTGGTCGTTGGTGTAGCTTGCACCACCAGCTGCCCTGAGATAGACTTTGAAAGAGTCTAACCGCAGCTCCCAAGGGTATTACTGGTTCCTCCGGACTGGGCAAGTGGGAAGGGGCGGGGGGGTTTTGCATGTATGCTCTGCAAGTTCAGGTCACTTTCTGATGGTCAGATCCAGAATTGATAAAACAAACAAAAAAATAATAAATACATCTCCTGGGTACTGCAACGAGGACAATGGTGTTGATGCAGTCCTCTCGGCTACCAGCAGTTTATCCTGGTAACCTAGGCCACCAAAATGGCCACAACGCCGTCCAACGATGATGGATCCTTATCTTTAAGCCTTTGCCAACGAACCACACTGTGGGGCACTGCCCGGGTTACACCTGAGCTTGAGTCAGGGCCCAAATTGCAGGGGGGCCCAGACCTTGGCCCCCTGCACCTGATGCCTGCACCAAAACGAACCACCGTCAGTGAGCACCTCCTCTCCTGCCAATGCTGCCATCAGCTGCTGCTGCCCGTTCAGACTTGCCCGAAGCATGGGTGCCCCACACAACACGCTCTTAGGTTCGCTACCATGGGGTACGTAAATATGAGCTTGTCGCCAACATGCAGTGGCTTGGTTGGGAAAGAAGGCACAAACACTGAGGTAAGTAGCCATTTTGGTTGTGGCAAGAATAAGACCGGCATAAGAGGTAGATCACTAAAACCTCCGGAAGTGACTCACAGAGCTAAGTAAATGAGGGAGGTGTGTAATACCAGACCCTTGTGATAAGACAAGAGATCCTCCCTGGGAGAAGGAGAATGTGTGGTTTGTGTGATAGGAGCAATACATCTGGAGAACACAATGTATTGGGTCAATACCTTACAAATACGATCCGGTCTCAGTTGAAACTTGAACTGAACTTCATTAGCACTCTGTGGAGGAGAGCGAGAGGAGGAAAGGAATAAGCAGAAATGTTGTCCCAGGAGTGGACAAAAGCATATCCTGAGAAATGTACATTGTGCCTCATCCAGTTGACATAAAAGGGGAAGAACACCTCCCACTATCTGCATTTACTTACTATTCATATGAAGCGCATGTAAGACACTTAGGAAGTCCCCCCCCAAGTTCAGAATGTGCAACGTGGGAAGCATCTTCAAAAATGTTTTATCGGAGAGCTCGGTCCCATAGACCAAGTGTCGAAATGTCTAACTGTGCAGGACCTTATTCCAACTTTGTGTTCATGTAAAATATTGTGGACTAGTATCGAGCTCTTGCTGACATGTTGCCGGAGGGCCCAAAGGAGCAGGAAGATCCCCTTCACTTCCAGGACGTTGATATGAGGGGAGCAATCAATCCTCTCTAGACTCCAAGATGCTGGCCCAACCATACTGTGGAGAGTCCATCCTCAATGAAACTGATGGTTTGGGAAGTATAAGGGGAGCCCCTATTAAATCCATAATACCCCACTGGAGGGGAGAAATACTCTCTTGCATAAATAGATAAGCTTAAGGACTGAAGCTGTAGCAGCCATTCCCAGAATCTGGCGAGGTGCCGTTGCATTCTCCAGTCCTTGCATGGAACTACCAGTATGCACATGAGGATCAGAATTTACGAGTATAAGTAAAGAAAGGGTAGGCGGGAGTACGCTGCATTGAGGTCAGTTGGGCAGAGCCAGTGATTAACCACAGCTTCTCCTCTGGATGAAAGCGGAGAACAGGGAAATGTTGACGATTATTCAAATTCCTCCCCAGCCTTCTTCTCTGTGCTACAATAAATGGAAAAGCCTCAAAAGGTGGGAAACTTTACGATAACCAAAGATGGAGGGAGTGTGGAAAAGGAGAGATGGAAAGATGGAAGAGGAGAGGGAGATGGAAAGGGACTGAATTTGGCTTCATCTGTCCATAGACCGTAATCACAGTCAGCCATAATGGCATCGGCATTTGTTTGTCTGAGGTTCAGGGAGAGGTTCTATTTTGCTGCAAAACCTCCAAAATTAGAGATTCTCTCCCGACCTGCCCCACACTCCCTCCTCCTACATTTTACCCTCTGCCTACTCTACCATCTTCCTCTGTCTCTATGTCCTACTTTAGTCACACTAATACTGAAGAAGTGCTATCTCTACCAAAGAAGGGTAACCCCCTTTGTGCCCCAACAGACCCCTATTTCTCTGCAGCTAGTCAGGACTGTTACTTCTTTTGTGGCCCCTCACCTCACTGAACTCTTCATCCCGTCCTTCGACTCTTCTTGCTTTCCCTCTGTTTCCAAAGTAGCCGCAGTCATCCTTCTATCCTTCTCCTTAAAAAGCAAGAGGCTGACCAGAACCCACAGGCTAACTTTCGCACTACTCTTAATTGCCCGAAAGGGTTGTGCTCAATCGTCTTACCAATTTCTTAAACATCCACAACCTCCGAGGCCCCCTACAAGCAGGTTTCCGCTCCTGTCACTTGACAGAAACTGCTCTCATGAATGTGTCCACCTTCATTGCCTCTGCTAAGAACTCCAACCTATCCTCTATACTAATTCTCCTTGACCTGATGGCTGCCTTTGACAGTATGGATCACTCTGATCTTCTTAATAATCACTTTCTTCTTAGGATTCATGATATAACCCTTGTCTGGATTGAATCCTACCTTGCACCAATTCCCAGTCTCCTGGAGCAACAACACCTCTATTGTAATTGCGATTGGTTATTTATAAGGTGCTTAATACTCAGAGGTTTCTAAGCGTGGACCCAGGGATCGAACATGTGTTGCTCTACGTTGTCTTGTTTCCTAGGTGAGCTTGTTACCCCTTGAGCTATCCTCTCGAGAATCAACTCACTCTCAACTCACTCATCTAACGGTAGGTGGTGCCAAAGGCTCTCTCTTGGGTCCCCTCTTCTTTACACTCTACACCTCTGCTCCTGTGGCACTAATCTCCTCCTTTGGGTTTTCATACCAACTCTTTGCGGGTGACACCCAAATCTTCTCTTTTCCTGACTTCTCCTCTGATCTCTCTGCCAAAATGTCCAACTGTCTCTCTGCCATTAAATATTGGATGAAGGGTAACTGGAGGGATGGCCCAATACAGGAACAGGACTGTGGGCTATGAATGGATGTGAACATGAGGGGGCATCCTGCCTGTGGTAGTTTGGTAGTTGCAACGTAACTCAATGCAACTTCAATCAATTGTAGTCAAAAACACTTAGTAGGCAATTGTTACTTTTACCATGAAATGTGTAATCATGCAGAAATACAGTAGTGGTAGTGTAGAACAGCTTTACAGTGTGCTGAACTTAATGTAATTTTAAGATTGTTGACTAATAGCAAGCAAAAGTCAATCGGTAGTCAACCAGGGGTAACATAGCTTGTTCCCTCTGTACACGTAACAGAATTATTTTGTACAATACAGAAATGTGGACAACATAAGCAAGGGGTACACAAAAACATTACTTCATGCAAAAAATCAAGTTAGTGCAAAACAATGCAATATTAAAGCAATACTGTGCACCATGTAGACAGAGAGAAAGATCCACAGTAGGCAATACTTCATGCAGAAAGGTAAATTAGTGCAAAATCAATGTGCCAAGTAACAAGAAGTTCACATATGTATTAACCAACTTGGAGAACCTAATACTACAATGTTGGTAACCTATGCAAACATTTATGCATATTCATTTACAGCATCCTAGATAGGGCATAACTAATATGGCTGATCTAGTACAGAAAGGACCTTGGGAAGGTCTACCAGAGCCAGGCTAAAGGGTGACCTTGGAATGGTCGACGTCAGGAAAATAAATCATAATCCAAAGTTCATAAAGACAACAAATGGTGCTGGAATTTGTAGACGTTTCGGCTTTAGAGGTATGAGAGCCTTCTTCTGGAGCCAAGGCATGGTTTACCCTAAAAGAAACGAAGGGGGAGGAGGGTTAAAAGCGCGGAAACTCTGATGATATCCTGTCAAGTGCTAGTTGCAACCTGAGTGGTATGCGAGTATTAGCACACAGTTAAAAAAGTTTAAAAGAAAACTCAATTCCGGTCCTTCATTGACCTTAACAGTGGTGGCACCCATCATGGGTGCCTTCTGGCTAAACAGAGGTTGTGTGGGGTAGTCTCCACTACAGATAAGATGTTTCGGGTTCTCCTCTTAGTACACTGGAGGTGGAGCGCTTGAAACTGAAAAGAGAATAGAATTGTGTCCATATAAAAATGGATTCTTGGGGCAATGTTGCGCATATATAGGGTGGGCATATACACAAGGAGCATTGGTGGTGAAAGAGGTAGGCTTTATTTAAATCTCTGTACCTAATAGCAGATAGTAGTAGGTGAGCCTATTACTGGTTGGTCTCTGATTGATGTCACGGTCTGCTGCACTATGAGTCTGTGGTTTCCATGAGGGAATGGCGTTAGGCTAGAAATTAAGCAGACCACTGTGCACATTAGTAGAGGTACACTAGTTGCTAGTTGCTTGTTGATGATGTCATAGCAGTAACACAGGAGTATGGGAAGTACCGCTGGACATTAATGTAGAGCTTACCTAGTGAGTATGTCAGTGCGAGGAGAAGACAAACTCCCAGCGCGTACGAGCGTGAGTGAAATCATTGGAGGCATCTATCTCCCGTGGTAAACTGCATGATTAAAGCTGTGCCGGGCAGAGAGACTGCGGTTGTGCGGGAGGGTTCGTCGCTCATCTCCACACAGTTCAAGGACCGAGCCGCATCCCGAGACAATAGGTCTACCCGTGGAGGATGTGAGGTTTGCAGGACGCATGTGCATAGACCAGCCCTTGCACACCGCAACCATGCGCAGTCCTGAAACTCCCTGTTCCCATGCCAACGGCATGTTTACGTCTAACTGCGCATGTGTGGAGACGAGCGACGGAACCCTCCACCATATGTCGGGGGGACTACAATGACGGATACAGTGATTACCCAAGCACTCACGGTCACATGACAAGGCACAAATATTCCTAAGAACAGTTTGCCCAAACTGGCCATCAGTTGTCTTTGGAAGACCACTAAGGTACGTATGAATCTCCTAAGGATGGTGTGACCTCTAAAATGTGTAACATTCGACAGGAGGATAGCTCAGGGGCAACGTGCTCGCCTTGGAAGCAAGACGAACCGGAGCAAGGCAGGTTTGATACCCGGTTCCGCATTTAGAAATCCCTGGGCGTTAAGCGCCTTATAAATAACCTATCATATATCATATCGTATCAATGCCGTGGACAACTAAGCCTTAAATGTAAACCTGTAAAACCTGTTTACCAGCGGTGGAGCCTTTTTAACAGGCAATCACTGCTTCGATAGACCAAATGTGTTTTGTACAGTGGGACTAAAGCTGGAGAGCCCTGCCGATATCCAGGTTATACAAGCCTCTGTCTACTTCAAGAGAGGGGCCGGGGATGAGGCGGGCATGTACATCTCCTGGTTGATGTGGATATCGGAAGTAAACTTGGGCAGTATAGATGGGAGGGATTGTAGAGCTCCTCAGCTGAGAGTATCTGGAACTCATGTCTTGCTGAGGTGACTGCAACCAAAAAGAGGATTCTTCTGGTAACCAAATGAAGAGTAGAGGGATCCGTGGGCTTGAAGGACTTTTGGGCCCGAGCTCTGAGAACATGGGCTTGTGTTCTTGACAATCGATGAAGTTGTGACTCATTATTCCTGAAAGCACCAATGGCTGGCTGATGCCAGACCTGGAAAGACTGGAGGAAGATGTGACCAATGATGACCTCTAAAGGGATAACTGCCAAATCGAGAGACAAATAGCAACATTGTGACCATTTTCTCTGTTCTGCCTGTGGGTGGAAGGATTATTTTCTAGCTGCTTTGGTTTTGGCAAGACTGTCCTATTAATTAGGTACTTATTTATTTCATTTGTAGAGCGCGCACAAACCCTCAGGCATCAGGGCGCTGTAGAACCAGTTACACGAGCCCAGAGGCGGCGAGACATGAGGTTACAGAGTGCCCGGAGTCCTAAAATCGTCATAAGAGGTAGAACATTAAAGTTTCAGGAAGTGCCTCTGGAGCTAAGAAGACGAGGGAGGGGTGTAATGCCAGGCCTTTGTTATTAGACAACTGAACCTCTCTGGGAGAAACGATGTGTGGTTTATGTGATAGGAACAATACACCTGAAGAACACGACGTTGCAAATGCGATCTGGGCTCAGTTGCAACTTGCATTGGACTGTATTAACCCTCTGTGGAGGAGAGCGAGAGGAGGAAAGGCATAAGCAGAGATTTTGTCACAGGTGTGGACAAAAGCATAACCTAGGAAATTTAGATTGTGCCTCATCAAGCTGACGTAAAGGTGGCATTTTCAACACAGTCGGACTGGGGCATAAAATTGGCCTGGGCCCCAAAGAAAACATGGCCCACGGTTGCAAATAGCAATTCATTCCTTTTCTGACAGACTGGTTCATTAGTACCCTGAAGGGAGTATTTGGTCACATTTGTTGAAAATTCGGCACTTTAAAGGATATGTGTTCAGTAATATTGATCAAAACTACTAGCCGCGTACCGAATTACCTAATGAAGGTGGCCCTCTTTTGGGCAAAAACAGGCCCATTTTGACCTAAAAAACCTCTCCCACACGAGCATGTTGGGCATGCGGTGCCATGTCATTTCATTGCGGGATGACATTTCACTGGTTTTCTTTCTGTGGATATTATAACGAAAAATCTCATCTAATTTTTACACCTTCTGTAAAGGACCTGCATCAGGGACGTCATTACACCAAAATGCCTGGGGTAGCAGAAGTTACATCACATGACCCTTAACCTCTGATGACATCACTGGAAGTGATGTCATTTGACCCCACCCTGAAGTGATATTGCGGAAGCGATGGAACACGACATTTCACCCCTTGACAAAACAGGAAGTGGCATCACATAGCATTGTTCCTACGTACACTATGAAAAATATGGTTACATATCACTATAATGTGATATATATTTCATACAAGAATGGATTGCCATATATCATTAAGATCAGTGTGTATGGGCCCATATTAGCGAATTACTGTGAATGAAAGCAGACTTCCAAGGCCATATGATAATGATGTCCCCCCCTGTCCACCGTGGGACCCGGAATTGCTGCCACTACATCTCCTGCAGCATCGGACGAGGCCATGCCAAGATGGCCGCCGAGCTTCCTTCTTTGTCTGCACCATCCTCGGTGCTTGGAGGCACGTCCTTGTTTCCTGCCTGCTGATTGGCCCCTGCCCTCATCAAATGCAGAGACCCGGCCTAGCCGTGAGGCGAAGCCGGGTCCGCGCATTTAAGGGCAGCGCTTACGGGCTCCTTCCTGTCTTTTCCCTGTCCTTTCCATGGACTTTACCTATGGACCTGCCTGCAGCCTACCCTCCTGGTTCACCCAGCGTTCAGTACAACACCTTAATGCAGGGTCACAGCGCAAAGGTAAGGTGTGCACGCACCTCTGCTTGCTCCCCCTCGTTCCATGTCTACATTCCCTTCCTGACTCTACCACTTACCCAGCACCCTGGTGAACTTGACTTTGCAGCTTTCTCTTGCTGCACCAACGTGACACTTTCAATGCCCCCCACCTCCAGTTGACTCCTGCTTCAGCCTTTGCATTTAAGGGCAAACCCAAACCCTCTGTGCCCCAACAAACATTCTTTCTGGAACTGATCATCTACAGTCTCAAATTCCACCTCAGTAGAATCTTGTAAATCAACACTGTTAATGCCGCTTTTAGTTGTCTATGCACTATTTTCCATACCGCACACCTGCCCTCCATGGCTTTGGGGGATTTAACCGTACTTCATTCATGTTTCACTCTTCCTCTAATCAAACGCACTGTAAATGTTCGGTCCATTATCTATGCAAGTTTCCTGTGTTTGCATTCACTGCTTTAACTTACCTTGATTCCTACTTCTGTATAATTGTGCATTGTACACCTGTTCTGACCCACCTACTGCTCCCCCCCTCTTTCGCCTTTTGCCTCATTCCCTCTCCCCTCTGGTCATCTCCCTCCCATTCTCATCTCCATCCTTTAATGTTAATTGTATGTCCACGTCGTGCCCCTGCCTCCAGACCTTCATGACCTTCCACCCCCTGCTCTGCGCTGACCCTACTCACGCTCTTGAGGTGCCCACCCTGTTCTATGCGCTGGGTACCACAAACCCACCCTCTTCTACTTCCCACCCCTCTTCCTACTCTCACTTCCTGCATCTCCCCCTCCTCTGATGACCTAGACTCTCCCTCGAGGTCTTCCCCTCCTAGCACTTACTCCTATCACCTGTTCCATGACCGATGATAGTAGCTTGTCTGTCTCCCCTCCTCCCCCTTTGTTCTCCTCTCCCCCTCCCCTGCTTTAATTTTTCCCGATGAATTTGCTCAGCAGTTGTTCTGTTCCTCCTCACCCCTCTATCCCTCAGCCCCCCCTTCCCAACCCTCCCCTTGTATTCCACCTGCACTGCGTAAATTGTCGTCAGACATAGTAATGTTACTGCTTGCTTTGTTTTCCTTCCCCCTTACCTCCTACCTTACTTGTTATTTTGCACTTGCACTATCAGAAATGTCGTCAGGCCTATTACGATAGTTTTTTTTCACATTCTGTATTGTTTCAAGGACTTTTTACTGAATGTACTGTATTTTCCTTTGCTCCCTCCCTCCTTGAAGCGCTTTGAAACACTTCTGTGTATAGGCGCTATATAAATAAACAATCATATCATATAGCACTTACACTTAAGCACTTTATATAGAATAATATACACCCAATATCACCCAACCTGTGTTGGTACTCATTTATCGACCTCACAAGGATGAAAATCTGAGTTGAGATGTTTAAGAACAGACTAAATCAGTGACTCACCCCATGAAGTGTGCCTGAAATAAACCTTTAATGAGTCTAGTAATTATTGCATAATATTGCAGAAAGACACATTGGGCCTCATTAGGACCCTGATGGTGACGTATGAACGGTGCCCGTATGAACGATGCCCGTAAGGCACGGCACCGTTCATACCGTCCCGCCACATTACGAGTTCTGCTTGCGGGTTCCTGACAGCCCGCCAGTTCTTAAGCCCTGGCGGGCTGTGCGGCACCCGCAAGCAGAACTCGTGATTGCACCGGCACCGTTATAAACGGGGCCGGTGCAACCATGCTCCCCACCCCCATTCTGCCCTATGGGGAAGAATGGGGATCAGGAGCCCGGCATTACTGCACCCGCAAATGGGCAATTACCGTTCCATTCAACTCTTAATGAGCCGGTTATTGCCCAATCGTGGGTGGCGGGGCTGGTAGCGAGCATGGCGGTAGCCGTGCTTGCCATACAGGCATGGCTACCGCCATGCTCGTAATGAGGCCCATTATTTGGTATTCCTATTCTTTCTTATTTAGGGCCACTGCTGAAAGTGTTTTAAGAGGCCTGAACAAGAAAGTTAGCCAGTCCAGAAGCAAAGAGCCACATGGCTCCGGCCACAACACAAGAGCTTGCATTACAAAAAAAAAAAACAAGAAGAAATTACACTTTTTTTTAAATCTCTTTGTCGGGGTAGCAAGAGAGACCACAGGGGTAGCAAGGATCACATTCATAACAAGTGTCACCTGTAAAGCAGTCTCGAAAGCAACACCAACACACTTGGTAGCGAGACTCCACAGCTCTGGATGCTCTTGCGCCTCCCTTAGCAAAAACATCAAAAGGTTGCAGTCTAAGCTAGCCAGTACAAATGAGGCTTGCAAGCAGCCCCCTGCCACGACACAGCCACCTGGAACTCAATCCTGGCTAGACAGTAGAGAGGAGGCTTGCAAGCAGTCCCCCTGCCACGACACAACCACCTGGAGCTCAATCCTGGCCAGCCAGTAGAGGGAAGGCTTGTGAGCAGTCCTCCTGCCACGACCCAGCCACCTGGAGCTTAATCCTGGCCAGCCAGTAGAGTGAAGGCTTGCAAGTAGTCCTCCTGCCATGACACAGCCACCTGGAACTCAATCCTGGCTAGACAGTAGAGAGGAGGCTTGCAAGCAGTCCCCCTGCCACGACACAGCCACCTGGAACTCAATCCTGGCTAGACAGTAAAGAGGAGGCTTGCAAGCAGTCCCCCTGCCACGACACAACCACCTGGAGCTCAATCCTGGCCAGCCAGTAGAGGGAAGGCTTGTGAGCAGTCCTCCTGCCACGACCCAGCCACCTGGAGCTTAATCCTGGCCAGCCAGTAGAGTGAAGGCTTGCAAGTAGTCCTCCTGCCACGACCCAGCCACCTGGAGCTCAATCCTGGCTAGCCAGTATAGAGAAGGGTTGCAAGCAGTCCTCCTGCCACGACCCAGCCACCTGGAGCTCAATACTGGCTAGCCAGTGGAGAAAAGGGTTGCAAGCAGACGTCCTACCACGACCCAGCCACCTGGAGCTCAATCCTGGCTAGCCAGTAGAGAGAAGGCTTTCAAGCAGTCCTCCTGCCACGACCCAGCCACCTGGAGCTCAATCCTGGCTAGCCAGTAGAGAGAAGGCTTGCAAGCAGTCCTCCTGCCATGGCCCAGCCACCCGGAGCTCAATCCTGGCTAGCCAGTAGAGAGTAGGCTTGCAATCGGTCCTCCTGCCACGACCCAGCCGCCTGAAGCTCAATCCTGGCTAGCCAGTAGAGAGAAGGCTTGCAAGCAGTCCCACTGCCACGACCCTGCCACCTGGAGCTCAATCCTGGCTAGCCAGTAGAGAGAAAGCTTGCATTCAGTCCTCCTGCCATGAACCAGCCTCCTGGAGCTCAATCCTGGATAGCCAATAGAGAGAAGGATTGCAAGCAGTCCTCCTGCCATGATGCAGCGACCTGGAGCTCAATCCTGGCTAGCCAGTTGAGAGAAAGCTTGCAAGCAGCCCCCCTGCCACGGCCCAACCACCTGGAACTCAATTCTGGCTAGCCAGCAGAGAGAAGGCTTGCAAGCAGTCCTCCTGCCACGACCCAGCGACACCTGGAACTCAATTCTGCCTAGCCAGTAGAAAGAAAGCTTGCATTCAGTCCTCCTGCCACGACCAAGCGACCTGGAACTCCAAACATGGCAAGATCCTGACAAACTGGCAGGGCCCAAGTTTCTGATTAAGGGATGGCCAGGCATACAAGGGTCACTAACCGATGGTGGCAATATCCTAAGAAACTGGCAGTGCCCAGGTTTCTGGAACTCAATCCTGGCAGAGGCTTGAAATACCCCTACCTTCCTACATTTCCGCAAAACGCTAAAAGCCTGGCTCTTTCACTAATACCGGCCGGATGAATAAAAATCCTACTTGCGTATATCCAACATAACTACACTACTGTTTAAAATGGCAAGCCCAATGCTGCCCCCCCCCTAACATTGCAAAGCGCACTGCTTAAAATAAAAACTCAGATGCATGAAGCCTTGCTTCTCAATATGAAGTTTGGCAGTCTTGGCTGGAGCAGCTCCTGCCGTCCAGAGCAGTTTGTCTCATGGGAGATGGAGACAACCCTGGTCTCTCAGACTGATTCTTTATGATTGTAAATCAATGCCCACTTATCCTCCAGGAGACAACCAGAATAAGATTCCTGAATTTGCCAGTAATTTGGAGTTTAGAGGAAAGATGCAACAAACCAGTTAGTTCAGCTACTTGATAGTTGGTGCTTCTACAGTCCAATCCCTGGATCTGTTAAACTGCCACAGAACTTTGGACATTTGGGACCAGATCATCTCTTGGGTGCAAAGAGATCCCTCACACCACTGTCAGCTCCCACTGAATGCTTGGTCTGAGAGTTCCAGAAAGAGAGGAAGCCCTTGGCTGCAAAGTTTGATGATTGTGGCTTCAGCCTGGCTTCTAATGGGTGCCAGGAAATTCAAGCGCTTCTCTAGAATGCTCAAACAGCTGCCAAGGCTGCAAATCGCAGCCCGGATCCTCTTCAGGGCAGCCTTTACCATATTCAAAGCTGTAGAATTCAGGGCCCGCCTTACCTATCCATTTCCAAGGGCCAGCACAATTCCAGAAGCTGCAAGATCACACATCTAAAAAATAATAATTGTCAGAAAGATAAGGGCACAAACGTTCCCGCAGACGTCAGTACAATGCCAACACTATTAATGTTTAGGAAATTATTGAAAATGCTGGTGTTCAGGGAGTTCCTCTTAAGCACCAGGCAATGACGTCAATTCACTAAAATGCCAACGGGCAGCGGAAATGACATCACAAGTCCAATAACATCACAGAAAGTGGCATTACGTGACCTTGGGGGCTGATGACATCACATAATATGACATCACAGATGTCAAACACAATGTAAATAAGGTACATATTGATAAATGAACAAAAGGCTGCCAAAGCAGGCAAAAGGCTATTTTAGTTACCAGCCACATTTTACCTTGGTATCTGTATTAACATCCTATGAGTGTGTTTATGATATGCTAGGTGTCTGCCAGCAGAGCCAAAATACTTTAAGGGCGCTGCCTTCGTGTGCCAGTAGAGCCCCACTTGGCCAATTGCTGCAGCCGTATGCCACTATAGTGTCAAACATAGGCATAATCATTACATGCTAAAAACAGCCCACAGTCACAGGTGCTGCCATAATATTCAGTAAATTCGGAAGCAGAGATAACTTATTTTAATGGGGCTGTAGTTGGCACAGGATAAGGGCAGTGGCGGCTCATCCATAATGGGTGAGGGGGCGCTCGCCCACTGGCACTCTGTTCGTCTGCTGCAGAGTTCCCAATGAAGACCCTAGATGTGTGATCACTTAGGAAGGATTTAACCCAAGTATTAGTCTTAGTGGAGAAGTGGAAATTAGAGACAAGATGGAGTCAGATGGTTTCATGATCTAACAGGTCAAAAGCAGCAGAGAGATCCAGGAGGAAGAGAATAGCCCGGTTCCCTGAATCTTGGATATTGTCTACCTGGATTTTAAGGGTATCAGGTAATATTATCCCCACCAATAATATTGCCATATATATGGTCGTGTGCTAAGGCCATAGGCGACATTATTAGTGGAATAATTTAAGGGGTTATTGGAGGCGGGGATTGCAGGGGTGTCCCATGCTCCCTAAAAAAAATTATGGGAGTTGCAGGGGTGTCCCCCACAGGTTCCATGGCTTAATATCACCACAAAAATAAGGCAATATTTTTGTATGGCGATATTTTTGCGGGATATTAACACATGGAACCATTTTAAGGCCTACCAGTACAGTGTCGGTGCTCTGTTTAGGTCTGAAGCCCAATTGTCTTGCTCCAAGTAAGAGATGGTTTTCAAGGAGATGTTTGATATGGGAGTAGTCCATATGATCCAGGATCGTGAGGAGGAAGAGGGTGGAGGTGACTGGGCGGTAGTTGGTAGGGAGAGAGGGGTCGAGCAAGGGTTTCTTTAGGAAGGGGGTACTCAGGCAGCTTTTAGGCTGGTGGGAATAAACAACTGAAGTCCTCCAATTTTGGCTGCAGCACTCATTGTGTGCTGTGTCATAGTGGAGAAAAGCTGAGTTCGGCCTTCTATATTCCATGAAATGTCATCACAATCTGCATCGTCCCCCAAACCTTTACATAAAACCAGGAAATCTTTAAGTAATGATTGTGCCAAATAAACTCCCTGCAGGCAAGTCCTAAGAGATACATGGGTAACTTCATAGGTGTTCTTGAGCGCAGCATTTACTTTGAGGCCACCATATATCTGGAAGCATACCTTCAGACACCTTGGAATGCTTACCTGCTCGATTAGGGACCATGGAGTTGACATGACCCACATCCTACAACTCTACATCTGCCCCTTTGACTGGCTATCTGTTAACCAGACGCTTGGACACTGCCTGTTTCTCAGGATATTACTGACTTTGGGGTAATTCCTCCTGTGTGCCTGGCCACCTCTTCATCAGAAACTTGGACACTGCCAGTTTCTCAGGATCTTACTGACTTTGGGGTAATTCCTCCTGTGTGCCTGGCCACCTCTTCACCAGAAACTTGGACACTGCCAGTTTCTCAGGATCTTACTGACTTTGGGGTAATTCCTCCTGTATGCCTGGCCACCTCTTCATCAGAAACTTGGACACTGCCAGTTTCTCAGGATCTTACTGACTTTGGGGTAATTCCTCCAGTGTGCCTGGCCACCTCTTCATCAGAAACTTGGACACTGCCAGTTTCTCAGGATCTTACTGACTTTGGGGTAATTCCTCCTGTGTGCCTGGCCACCTCTTCATCAGAAACTTGGACACTGCCAGTTTCTCAGGATCTTACTGACTTTAGGGTAATTCCTCCTGTATACCTGGCCACCTCTTCATCAGAAACTTGGGCACTGCCAGTTTCTCAGGAACTTGCCGTCTTTGGGGTAATTCCCCCTGTATGCCTGTCCATCCCTTAATCAAAAACGTGGGCACTGTCACTTTATCAGGATCTTGCCACCACTTGGTTAATTAGCCTGTATGCCTGGCCATCTGTTCATCAGAAATTTGGGCACTGCCACTTTATCAGGATCTTGCCACCACTTGGTTAATTACCCTGTATGCCTGGCCATCTCTTCATCAGAAACTTGGGCACTGCCAGTTTCTCAGGAACTTGCCGCCTTTGGAGTAATTTCCCCTGTATGCCTGTCCATCCCTTAATCAGAAACGTGGGCACTGCCACTTTATCAGGATCTTGCCACCACTTGGTTAATTACCCTGTATGCCCGGCCATCTCTTCATCAGAAACTTGGGCACTGCCAGTTTCTCAGGATCTTCTCATCCTTGAGTTGATAGCTCGTGTGTGGATTTCTGAATAGGGATCTCTTTTGGCATCACAGGGTCATGCCAGGTTGGACAGTGCTCCTGAGTGTCTACTTGGAGGGAAATAAAGGTTATCGCAGGCATGTATGTCAGATCCCTTCCCCCACTGGCATCCAGGTCACCGTCAGAACCTTCTGTTCGATTCATATCCTCTTGGTCAATCCTATTCCTCTTCTCAGCGAGAGATACACAGAAGGAGCCCATCTCTTCACAAACTGTGATTCTGATTTGGACTTTGGTGATCATGGGGAGAGGTAGGGGCAGATGAGTTTAATCAGTCCGGGATAGCGGGGTCTCGCTTCCCGTACCCCTTGGATCATGTTCCCATCGCCGACTCGCTGGTGCCATGGCATGCACCTTACTGTGCTCTGGGAACACAAGACACTCTTCTCTCAATCTCTTTTTTCCCTTTTGGTTCCTACTCTGTCCAGTGTAGAAAATGTGGAAAATGTGTGCTTTTTCCATCTGCCTTGTGCTTGTGTTGTGTGACCTATGCAGACTAATGCAGTACATCGCCGCAGCATTTACAGACACCGAAGGCTTGCCACAGCCGAGGACGGGCATCTCTCTTCGCCAAGCCTCGTCCGCCACCACTCCCTCCCATCCCCAAACTCTGTCCTCATATTTCGAGTTGCTTTGATTTGAATAACCCCAATTTACTGAGTATTTCTAACATAGTTAGGGTCCCCCGTGCCTGAGTTGGAGTTGTGTTTGATCCCTATGAAGGTATTTGATACCTACAAAGGTATTATACCTTTATGAGCGGCTTTAACACACTTCTTGGATAGCGCTCTGATGTCCGGTGGGGCCAAGTCCATGCACTACAAAGTTCTATATTCTTAATGACAATTGTTTTTTTTATTAGTACCCGGCGAGGGCACAAACAGAATGAAAGAGCCATTCTGATTGGCCCTCGCCGAGTCATTACTAGGCCGGGAATCCCTCTGTCGGGATTCCACTGCCTTTGTCCCCGACGGCGGGCATGGCAGCCCCTCAGCCAATGAGGAGGCTCGATGGGGGGCCATCCCTGCTCCGAGCCTCCCCGCGGATGAGAGGCTGCCTTCGCCCCTCGCCGGGGACTTGGGTAAGTCTTTTTTTTTTTTTCTATTTCCTTCCCTCCCTCCCACCCGTTCCCCCAACTTACCTTCTTGTTCCTGCGTCCCCGGCAGGGAACGAGGGAAGCCTCCAGCCGTGTGGAGACTCGGAGCGGGGCCATCCCTGCCACGCATCTCCACGCGGATGAAGGCTTCCCTCGTACCCCGCCAGGGACGCAGTTATGTTTTTTTTTTCTTCCCTCTCCCGCCCTCCCAACCCCACTTACCTTATTTTTGATCCTTTTTCGGGAGCGGGCGCGCTGGGAACAAGTGTTACCAGCGCCTCCGCTCCCGATGGCCGCCATGGAAAGGGACAATGGACTCCGTTTTCTCTTTCCATGGAGGCGGCCATTTTCTTGTTCGTTTCTTTTTTTTTTCTGTCCCGAAACGCTGCGTTTCGGGACAGAAAAAAATACTTTTAGTGCCCCGGTCACGCACTTAATGTGGGCCGGGGTACTAATAGCAAAATGACCCTCGCGGCGGGGGCATTACCGGGTCATATTGCTTAATTAGTGTTATGGTTTTAAAATAAACCTTTTCACTATTTACAAAGTATATGAATTAATATCAAAATTACATTTATATCATGTATGAGAAAAATATGCAAGGAAAAACAATTACTCAACAAAGATATAGACATCAGATATACAGACAAGACAATTAGAATTAATCCCTTGCAATTAATAACAATTGTACTCAAATTCATCAATTTATACAGAAACATTGAAACTTTGAAACACATCTAAAATCGTCCAATATAGATGTATAACCCCGCCCACAAGCCATGCTCACTCTCAGCGCTCCTACAGTTGCAGAGAAATTGGAAATGTCGAAGTGTTCGATGGGTAGTTTCTGCACAGCGCAGAACAGACTAAAAACAGCCATCTCACCCGCGGCCTAGCGAGGCAGCCCGTGTTCCCAGCTGATGCATATCATAGATGGGCACGTGGTCATCCCGCCCAGCAAGGCACGAGCATCGCTAGTGTATGAAGATGTTGGTCTAGTTAGTATAGCAGACTAGAACCAACCAAAATCGTTCTCTGTATTTGTCTGAGCTTGTGTCAAAGAACAACATCATCAGATTACCCTCTGATGCTCTCCACAGCCACCAGACCACTCGCCGCCCTGCTGATGGAAGTAAACATGTCCCGCTCTTTCTTTAATATGAAATATAATCCAGCTCCCTCTTGATTGGTCAGCCTTTAGGATTTCTTAATCAGATACAGATTTCAAAATGCACAAAAGTCAATCGTTTGAGCTATTGGCTGTGAGCACTGCTATACATTTGTAAAGGGACCGCATGCTTCTTTTTCACAGGCGTACGGTGTTGCATTGTGCAACCTGTCCAAGGCCTGCGGGCTCACGTCAGAAAAAGTGGGCAGAGAGTAAATAGCTAAATATATACGTGCAAACGTAAATTAGCAAAAGATCCTTAAAGCAAACATGCTATGTTTACATTGTGTGTTCTTAGCTCAGTCCTAAAAATGCTGAAAATAAGAACCACTAAAGAAGGATTGAGAAACACAAAGTGGAATAGACGACAGCAAGGGTAAAGCTGGAGACCAAAAACAGGTGCCCAGTCAGGAGCAAGAGAAATAGCCGATCATTTGAACCTGTGAATATTAATCTTTCACCAAATTGCTTTTCTATTTGTGGTGTCTTTGGGGACATCCCCCGCCTCCCCGACCAGCACAGGTGAGGAGAGGAAGGGATATGAAACAAATGAGTGGTAGATTTTCATAATCATACACACTTCATCTATATCCTTACATCATTGGGAATCCCAAAGTAACATGACAAAGAACTCAGGCATGTTTGTGGGATTACTAGAGGTGAGGGGGTTCTCACCAGGGGGCGGAGGGGAAGGCCAGCGGCAGCCTGGGCAGTGAGGGACTCCAATGCTCAACGCTTTCTCTCCACACACAACGGTGAGGGCACTTCTGCGCTCATAAGCACTGTCCCAAAAACAAGGTTTCTACACCTACTGCTAGCAGGGACGTCATTTCACCAAAATGCCAGGGGTAGCGGAAGTGACATCACATGACACTTGACCTCTGGTGACATCACAGGAAGTGATGTCATTTGACCCCACCAAGAAGTGATATTGTGGGAAGCGATGGAACACGACATTTCACCCCTTGACAAAACAGGAAGTGGCATCACATAGCATTGTACACCACGAAAAATATGTTTACGATATCACTATAATGTGATGTACATTTCATACAAGAATGGATCGCAATATGTATCATTAAGATCAGTGTGTATAGGCCCATATTACCAAATTACTGTGAATGCAAGCAGACGTCCATGACCAAATGATACTGATATGTTATTCTATAGCACTTACGCTTAAGTGCTTTATATTAAAAAATATACACCCAATATCACCCAACCTGTGTTGGTACTCATTTATCGACCTCAGAAGGATGAAAGGCTGAGTGGAGATGTTTAAGAACAGACTAAATCAGTGACTCACCCCCTGAAGTGTGCCTGAAATAAACCTTTAATGAGTCTAGTAATTATTGCATAATATTGCAGAAAGACACATTGGGCCTCATTAGGACCCTGATGGTGACGTATGAACGGTGCATGTAAGGCACGGCACCGTTCATAACGTCCTGCCGCATTACGAGTTCTGCTCGCGGGTTCCTGACAGCCCGCCAGTTCTTAAGACCTGGCGGGCTGTGCGGCACCCGCAAGCAGAACTCGTGATTGCACCGGCACCATTATAAACGGTGCCGGTGCAACCATGCTCCCCACCCCCATTCTGCCCTAGGGGGAAGAATGGGGATCAGGAGCCCGGCATTACCGCCACCCGCGAATGGGCAATTACCGGCCCATTCAACTCGTAATGAGCCGGTTATTTCCCAATCGCGGGTGGCAGGCCAGCTAGCGAGCATGGCTGTAGCCGTGCTTGCCATACAGGCATGGCTACCGCCATGCTCGTAATGCGGCCCATTATTTGGTCCTCCTATTCTTTCTTATTTAGGGCCACTGCTGAAAGTGTTAGACTTGCAGAACCTCTGTTCTTTTTATTTTTTAAGAGGCCTGAACAAAAAAGTTAGCCAGTCCAGCTTGCTTTACAAAAAAAAAACAAGAAGAAAGTACACTTTTTAGGGGTAGTAAGGGAGACCTCAGGGGTCGCATTTGCGACCCCTGGCAACACCTAAATGACGTCCCTGACTGCTAGCATATCAGTGTAAGCAGTACTCACATTGATGCTCTTGCAGACCTCTTCTTAATATTAGCCATTTGTATGTGACACATTTTCTCAA
This sequence comes from Ambystoma mexicanum, assembly GCF_040938575.1. Classification (NCBI taxonomy): domain Eukaryota; kingdom Metazoa; phylum Chordata; class Amphibia; order Caudata; family Ambystomatidae; genus Ambystoma; species Ambystoma mexicanum. The sequence continues at coordinate 75,456,484 of NC_090923.1, forward strand.
CATCAGAAAAAAATCTATTTGCCCCTTCCTGGATTCAAGCTCGTTATCTGCATTTTAAGTGTGGATATATGCACCCCGCACCTACGGCAGGGACTGCCTATCCTCGAGGAAACCTGGCCCATGTAGCTGCAGACGAGTAGTGTTTACCCTGAACACCAAAATAGGGAGGTGCTCGAGAAAGTCTCACAAGCCCTTGAGTTACGATAACGTGTGCTTGAGATGGGAGAGTAGTGGCCACTCTCAAGGTGGCAGGCCTGGAGCATTGTATGGTGCCGGCCCATCGGGCGAATGTCAACAGATTAATGGTCAGCCCGCCCGTCAATCCCCTCGCTAGCCTGTGAGCAATGAAGGTTCTGATTTTGGGCTGTAGAGTCCTCGGTGGCTGAAAGTTCAGAGCTGGACATGAAGTGCCTACAATCCCACAGAACCGCAGGTAAACAACTAAGCTCTGTGGCTGATTAGGGGCTGCAGGAAAGGGACTGGTCTAGTGGTGTGGAAAAACAAGTGGAGGAGACGTGAAAGGAATTAGGTGGTGTGGGTGAGTAGAGAGGGTGGGCGCCGCCTGCATGGGTTAAAGCCCTCCACTTTGAGGCAGCAGGCATCACTCTGATGTGACAAAAAGTAATTGAAGTGAACGTAGAGGCAGAGGACAAAAAAAAGGCTGTCCAGGGGATATTAGTAGACCCCCCACCCCTCACCAGGGGCGTTGCTAGGGGGGGGCTAAGGGGGCTATAGCCCCTGATCTTTTGGTTGTAGCCCCGGATAGAATCTCAGGAGCTACAGCCAAAAGAGTAGCTAGCCCCCAGTCCCAACAGTTCTGACATCAGCTTAGCCCCGGGTCTTTTCCAGATCTAGCAACTCCTCTGCCCCTCACCCTTCTGTGTTGCAGCTAAAGGAGGCTTAACTGCTGGCTCGCTTTGTACTTGGCCCTTGCTTTCAATAATTAGCATTACCTAATAAAGAAGCATATTTGTGTGCATGCAGGGATTGTATGCGTGTGTGTGTGCATGCATGCAAGTGGGTGTATGTTTGTATGTGAGGAGGTTTCTGCCATTATAGCATATGATATGCATGAATGCACTGGTGTACATGGGGGTGACTGTGCGTGCTAACGGGAGCGCATTGTAAATATTCTGGGTGCCTGTGTGAATGACAGATCAGCTGTGTGCATGTGTGACTGGTGGGTGAATGTTTATGAATGTGTCTATATCTCTCTGTGCATCAGTGGAAGTATGAATGAAAGCTGGGGCCTCGGGAGGGGCATTGACGCATGAACATGTTTTAGTGCCGTTTTTGGGCAAATGAAAGCCAACGTGAGTGTTATTATGTGGGGGAGGGCATGTTTCATTATTTGACTGTTTTACTGGTGTTAAGGTCAAAGGCAACATACATATTCTTACGTGGGTGGCATGAGTGCAACATAAGTGTTCTTATATGGGTGAATTTGTGCAATGAAAATATGTTATTTACATAGCGCTTTTGCCAAAGCACTGTACAAAGAACATATTTACATAAATTGTAACACCCAACCGAAGTTTGCACTCATTGTTCTTGCTGGGATGTGAGCCTGCGAAACACACTCAGATTGCAACAGCAAGCACTCAGCCCGCTGAGCTATCTTACCGGCTATCCAGCAAGTGCATGTTTTCTTACTGTGGCATTGCAGTATATTACCGGTGTTGAGGCCAAATGCAACATAAGTGTTCTTACATTGGTGTGGGGGCATTCGTGCAGCCTGCAAGGCAATGTTTTATTACTGAGGCATGGCATTTTTTACTGCCGTTAGGGAGCAAATACAACATGATGATAGTTCTTAATTGGGGAGTGGTGGATTTGTGTAGCCACCAAGGAGCCAACAGGAGTATGTTCTTAAATGGGGATACTGGCATTTATTGGCAGAGCCAGCACGGACATATTCTGTAATAGTATCGTTATTGGCATTATGGACAAAGCAAACAGGATTATGTTCTGAAATGGGGATACTGGCATTTATTGGCAGAGCCAGCATGGACATATTCTGTAATAGTATCGTTATTGGCATTATGGACAAAGCAAACAGGATTATGTTCTGAAATGGGGATACTGGCATTTATTGGCAGAGCCAGCATGGACATGTTCTGTTATAGTATCTTTTTCGGCATTATGGACAAAGCAAACAGGAGTGTTTTCTTATGTGGGAATAGTGGCACATATAGGTGCACCAGAATGGACATGTGTGAGCACAATCAATATGAAAATGCTTGTTTACACTTGCAGAGTCCTGGCATACAGTGGGCAAAGGCCTTATGAAAATGTGTTTGGAAATGCTCCTGTGCATTGTTGGTGGCTTGGCACCTAATGTACTTTTTATGTCTTACCCTACAAAACCGACTGTAAACTGTGTGGCTTTTTACCTAATTTATCACAGAAAGTGTACTGTAAAATGCACTATTTTAACCCATCATTTAAAAACCTTTCTCAAGGGGAAATCTACTCTTGATTGGTTTGTCCTCCCTCGTTGGGCTCTGTCACTACTGGGCATTTGGTTGGGGGCAGAGCAACTGCCCTTCCTTCTGCAGGCTCTTTGTAGTGTGGGCCCTACTACATTAGCTCCAGGCCCCACTTGTTACACAACCCTGGCGTCGGCTCTGGTGAGTTGGGGGTGAAAGATGCATCTAATGGGTCAAAGGAAGGCGTAATATCTACTCAGCCTCCTGGGCTTGGGGGCCGGGGCACGGGGGGGATCAATAGCGCGATCGGTTTAATGTCCCGTCTCACTAACAGTTTTCAAAACTGTAATCCAGCCCCCCAAAATGTAAAGGCTGGCAGCGCCCCTGGTGGAGAGATGGGACAAGCGAGATTATCTGTGGAGGCTCAGAGGGGGAAAGTACCTGGCAGTGGTGGAGGAGTGAAGTGACAGGTGAGGAGGGTTCAAGGGAATGGTGAGGATGAAAGGGAGAGAAGGGACAAGCAAGGGGAGGGGTAAAGATGATTAATGGAAAAGCAAAAGGTTCTGTAGAAGAAGAGAATTATGAAGGGGATGATGGATTACGGACAAGCGAAAGTGGGGGTGAAAGGGGGCAAAGGTAAAGGCGAGCAGAGGGATGAAGCAAAGGGAATGGGGAAGACCAACACATGTCCCCCTTAACACCAGAATCAGAAACCGAGCATTTATCAACCAGCTCCCCGACAGCCAAGAGCGGGGGTGAAAGGAGGAGTGGGGAAAAAGGAGGAGTATAGTAAAAGTGGAAGAGGGAGTGAAGGTGATATGGGGTGAAAGAAAGAGTTGGCGGAAAATGGGGTGAAAGTGGGCTGCGGTAAAAGGAGGAGTGGGGTGAAAGGGGAAGGTTGAGTGAAAGCAGGGTGCGGTAAAAGAAGTGGGGTGAAAGGGGTGCAAGAGGAGTGAAGATTGTGAAAGGAAAAAGGTAACACCAGGTGAATGGAGTGAAAGGCTGAGAGGGGTGAAATGGCTGCAGGGGTTGAAAGGAAGGGGGAGGCTGAAAAGGGAGGGGGAAAGTAGTGCGACATGGGTGAAGGAGGGAGCGGGTGTGGAAGAGGGACTGGGGTGCATGGGGTTGGGGTGGAAGGGACGTGAAGGGAGTGAAATGGGTGAAAGGAGAGTGTCATGGGTGAAAGGAAAAAGGGAAAAGGGGAGTTGAATGTGTGAGGAAAGGGGAATATGGGGTGCAATGGGGTGAAGGTGCGAGAGGGTGTGAAAGGAGTACAGGGGTGAAAGGACGGGTGAAAGGGGAGTGGGAAATGAAATGGGAGAGGGTGGTGTAAGGAGAGATGGGGCGAAATGAGAAGGGGGAGAAGAGGAGGCGGGGGTGAAGGAGGGGCACAGTAATGGGCGAGTGGAAGGGGGCGGGTGAGAATATAAGGTTTAGGATGTTTACATTAACTTCCAGTCACTGCAGCAGGAAAGTGACTGGTTGGGGACCTAATCACGTCTTGTTTCTTTCCAGGGTGTCTGCCAAAAAGCCATGAGAGATGGAAACCCAATTTAAATGTTTTATTCCCCAGCGCATCTGCAATTAAACTGCTCAGTTTCACATAAAAATGTATTTCTCAACATGACCGACACCAACTCTGTAAAAATAAGTATTCTTGAAAAATATGAGTTTTGTACCCAAGAGAAAACAAATATTTGTGTAACTGGCGCTGGGAACCCCAGTGAAGCAGGGGGACCTTGGCTGCCCCCTGCCCCCCTGCACCCCTCCTGCCCCCTGCCCCCCAGCACCCCTCCTGCCCCTGAAGCACCTCCACCCACGATGAAGCCGGGGGACCTTGGCTGCCCCCTGCCCCCCAGCACCCCTCCTGCCCCTGAAGCACCTCCATCCAGCATGAAGCCGGGGGACCTGGGCTGCCCCTGCCCCCCTGCACCCCTCCTGCCCCCTGCCCCCCAGCACCCCTCCTGCCCCTGAAGCACCTCCACCCACGATGAAGCCGGGGGACCTTGGCTGCCCCCTGCCCCCCAGCACTCCTCCTGCCCCTGAAGCACCTCCACCCAGCATGAACCCGGGGGACCTTGGCTGCCCCCTGCCCCCTGCACCCCTCCTGCCCCCTGCCCCCCAGCACCCCTCCTGCCCCTGAAGCACCTCCACCCACGATGAAGCCGTGGGACCTTGGATGCCCCCTGCCCCCCAGCACCCCTCCTGCCTCTGAAGCACCTCCACCCACGATTAAGCCGGGGGACCTTGGCTGCCCCCCAGCACCCCTCCTGCCCCTGAAGCACCTCCACCCAGCATGAAGCCGGGGGACCTTGGCTGCCCCCCAGCACTCCTCCTGCCCCTGAAGCACCTCTACCCAGCATGAAGCCGGGGGACCTTGGCTGCCCCCTGCCCCCCTGTACTCCTCCTGCCCCTGAAGCACCTCCACCCAGCATGAAGCCGGGGGACCTTGGCTGCCCCCCAGCACCCCTCCTGCCCCTGAAGCACCTCCACTCAGCATGAAGCCGGGGGGCCTTGGCTGCCCCCTGCTCCCCAGCACCCCTCCTGCCCCTGAAGCACCTCCACCCAGCATGAAGCCGGGGGACCGTGGCCGCCCCCCAGCACCCCTCCTACCCCTGAAGCACCTCCACCCAGCATGAAGCCGGGGGCCTTGGCTGCCCCCTGCCCCCAGCACCCCTCCTGCCCCTGAAGCACCTCCACCCAGCATGAAGCCGGGGGACCTTGGCTGCCCCCCAGCACCCCTCCTGCCCCTGAAGCACCTCCACCCAGCATGAAGCTGGGGGACCGTGGCTGCCCCCCAGCATCCCTCCTGCCCCTGAAGCACCTCCACCCAGCATGAAGCCGGGGGACCTTGGCTGCCCCCCAGCACCCCTCCTGCCCCTGAAGCACCTCCACCCAGCATGGAGCCGGGGGGCCTTGGCTGCCCCCTGCCCCCCAGCACCCCTCCTGCCCCTGAAGCACCTCCACCCAGCATGAAGCCAGGGGACCGTGGCTGCCCCCCTGCACCCCTCCTGCCCCTGAAGCACCTCCACCCAGCATGAAGCCGGGGGACCTGGGCTGCCCCCCAGCACCCCTCCTGCCCCTGAAGCACCTCCACCCAGCATGAAGCCGGGGACCTTGGCTGCCCCCTGCCCCCCAGCACCCCTCCTGCCCCTGAAGCACATCCACCCAGCATGAAGCCGGGGGACCTTGGCTGCCCCCTGCCCCCCAGCACCCCTCCTGCCCCTGAAGCACCTCCACCCAGCATGAAGCCGGGGGACCTTGGCTGCCCCCCAGCACCCCTCCTGCCCCTGAAGCACCTCCATCCAGCATGAAGCCGGGGGACCTGGGCTGCCCCCTGCCCCCCTGCACCCCTCCTACCCCTGAAGCACCTCCACCCAGCATGAAGCCGGGGGACCTTGGATGCTCCCTGCCCCCCAGCACTCCTCCTGCCCCTGAAACACCTCCACCCAGCATGAAGCCGGGGGACCTTGGCTGCCCCCCAGCACCCCTCCTGCCCCTGAAGCACCTCCACCCAGCATGAAGCCGGGGGGCCTTGGCTGCCCCCTGCCCCCTAGCACCCCTCCTGCCCCTGAAGCACCTCCACCCAGCATGAAGCCGGGGGACCGTGGCTGCCCCCCAGCACCCCTCCTACCCCTGAAGCACCTCCACCCAGCATGAAGCCGGGGGGCCTTGGCTGCCCCCTGCCCCCCAGCACCCCTCCTGCCCCTGAAGCACCTCCACCCAGCATGAAGCCGGGGGGCCTTGGCTGCCCCCCAGCACCCCTCCTGCCCCTGAAGCACCTCCACCCAGCATGAAGCCGGGGGACCGTGGCTGCCCCCCAGCACCCCTCCTGCCCCTGAAGCACCTCCACCCAGCATGAAGCCGGGGGACCTTGGCTCACCCCCAGCACCCCTCCTGCCCCTGAAGCATCTCCACCCAGCATGAAGCCGGGGGGCCTTGGCTGCCCCCTGCCCCCCAGCACCCCTCCTGCCCCTGAAGCACCTCCACCCAGCATGAAGCCGGGGGACCGTGGCTGCCCCCCTGCACCCCTCCTGCCCCTGAAGCACCTCCACCCAGCATGAAGCCGGGAGACCTGGGCTGCCCCCTGGCCCCCAGCACCCCTCCTGCCAGCATGAAGCCGGGGGACCTTGGCTGCCCCCTGCCCCCCAGCACCCCTCCTGCCCCTGAAGCACATCCACCCAGCATGTAGCCGGGGGACCTTGGCTGCTCCCTGCCCCCCAGCACCCCTCCTGCCCCTGAAGCACCTCCACCCAGCATGAAGCCGGGGGACCTTGGCTGCCCCCTGCCCCCCAGCACCCCTCCTGCCCCTGAAGCACTTCCACCCAGCATGAAGCCGGGTAACCTTGGCTGCCCCCCAGCACCCCTCCTGCCCCTGAAGCACCTCCATCCAGCATGAAGCTGGGGGACCTGGGCTGCCCCCTGCCCCCCTGCACCCTTCCTGCCCCTGAAGCACCTCCACCCAGCATGAAGCCTGGGGACCTTGGATGCTCCCTGCCCCCCAGCACTCCTCCTGCCCCTGAAGCACCTCCATCCAGCATGAAGCTGGGGGACCTGGGCTGCCCCCTGCCCCCCTGCACCCTTCCTGCCCCTGAAGCACCTCCACCCAGCATGAAGCCTGGGGACCTTGGATGCTCCCTGCCCCCCAGCACTCCTCCTGCCCCTGAAGCACATCCACCCAGCATGTAGCCGGGGGACCTTGGCTGCTCCCTGCCCCCCAGCACCCCTCCTGCCCCTGAAGCACCTCCACCCAGCATGAAGCCGGGGGACCTTGGCTGCCCCCTGCCCCCCAGCACCCCTCCTGCCCCTGAAGCACCTCCACCCAGCATGAAGCCGGGGGACCTTGGCTGCCCCCCAGCACCCCTCCTGCCCCTGAAGCACCTCCATCCAGCATGAAGCTGGGGGACCTGGGCTGCCCCCTGCCCCCCTGCACCCTTCCTGCCCCTGAAGCACCTCCACCCAGCATGAAGCCTGGGGACCTTGGATGCTCCCTGCCCCCCAGCACTCCTCCTGCCCCTGAAGCACCTCCACCCAGCATGAAGCCGGGGGGCCTTGGCTGCCCCCTGCCCCAAAGCACCCCTCCTGCCCCTGAAGCACCTCCACCCAGCATGAAGCCAGGGGACCGTGGCTGCCCCCCTGCACCCCTCCTGCCCCTGAAGCACCTCCACCCAGCATGAAGCCGGGGGACCTGGGCTGCCCCCTGCCCCCCAGCACCCCTCCTGCCCCTGAAGCACCTCCACCCAGCATGAAGCCGGGGGACCTTGGCTGCCCCCTGCCCCCCAGCACCCCTCCTGCCCCTGAAGCACATCCACCCAGCATGAAGCCGGGGGACCTTGGCTGCCCCCTGCCCCCCAGCACCCCTCCTGCCCCTGAAGCACCTCCACCCAGCATGAAGCCGGGGGACCTTGGCTGCCCCCCAGCACCCCTCCTGCCCCTGAAGCACCTCCATCCAGCATGAAGCCGGGGGACCTGGGCTGCCCCCTGCCCCCCAGCACCCCTCCTGCCCCTGAAGCACCTCCACCCAGCATGAAGCCGGGGGACCTTGGCTGCCCCCTGCCCCCCAGCCCTCCTCCTGCCCCTGAAGCACCTCCATCCAGCATGAAGCTGGGGGACCTGGGCTGCCCCCTGCCCCCCTGCACCCTTCCTGCCCCTGAAGCACCTCCACCCAGCATGAAGCCTGGGGACCTTGGATGCTCCCTGCCCCCCAGCACTCCTCCTGCCCCTGAAGCACATCCACCCAGCATGTAGCCGGGGGACCTTGGCTGCTCCCTGCCCCCCAGCACCCCTCCTGCCCCTGAAGCACCTCCACCCAGCATGAAGCCGGGGGACCTTGGCTGCCCCCTGCCCCCCAGCACCCCTCCTGCCCCTGAAGCACCTCCACCCAGCATGAAGCCGGGGGACCTTGGCTGCCCCCAGCACCCCTCCTGCCCCTGAAGCACCTCCATCCAGCATGAAGCTGGGGGACCTGGGCTGCCCCCTGCCCCCCTGCACCCTTCCTGCCCCTGAAGCACCTCCACCCAGCATGAAGCCTGGGGACCTTGGATGCTCCCTGCCCCCCAGCACTCCTCCTGCCCCTGAAGCACCTCCACCCAGCATGAAGCCGGTGGGCCTTGGCTGCCCCCTGCCCCCAAGCACCCCTCCTGCCCCTGAAGCACCTCCACCCAGCATGAAGCCAGGGGACCGTGGCTGCCCCCCTGCACCCCTCCTGCCCCTGAAGCACCTCCACCCAGCATGAAGCCGGGGGACCTGGGCTGCCCCCTGCCCCCCAGCACCCCTCCTGCCCCTGAAGCACCTCCACCCAGCATGAAGCCGGGGGACCTTGGCTACCCCCTGCCCCCCAGCACCCCTCCTGCCCCTGAAGCACATCCACCCAGCATGAAGCCGGGGGACCTTGGCTGCCCCCTGCCCCCCAGCACCCCTCCTGCCCCTGAAGCACCTCCACCCAGCATGAAGCCGGGGGACCTTGGCTGCCCCCCAGCACCCCTCCTGCCCCTGAAGCACCTCCATCCAGCATGAAGCCGGGGGACCTGGGCTGCCCCCTGCACCCCTCCTGCCCCTGAAGCACCTCCACCCAGCATGAAGCCTGGGGACCTTGGATGCTCCCTGCCCCCCAGCACCCCTCCTGCCCCTGAAGCACCTCCACCCAGCATGAAGCCGGGGGACCTTGGCTGCCCCCTGCCCCCCAGCACCCCTCCTGCCCCTGAAGCACCTCCACCCAGCATGAAGCCGGGGGACCTTGGCTGCCCCCCAGCACCCCTCCTGCCCCTGAAGCACCTCCATCCAGCATGAAGCTGGGGGACCTGGGCTGCCCCCTGCCCCCCTGCACCCTTCCTGCCCCTGAAGCACCTCCACCCAGCATGAAGCCTGGGGACCTTGGATGCTCCCTGCCCCCCAGCACTCCTCCTGCCCCTGAAGCACCTCCACCCAGCATGAAGCCGGGGGACCTTGGCTGCCCCCTGCCCCCAGCACCCCTCCTGCCCCTGAAGCACCTCCACCCAGCATGAAGCCGGGGGGCCTTGGCTGCCCCCTGCCCCCAAGCACCCCTCCTGCCCCTGAAGCACCTCCACCCAGCATGAAGCCAGGGGACCGTGGCTGCCCCCCTGCACCCCTCCTGCCCCTGAAGCACCTCCACCCAGCAAGAAGCCGGGGGACCTGGGCTGCCCCCTGCCCCCCAGCACCCCTCCTGCCCCTGAAGCACCTCCACCCAGCATGAAGCCGGGGGACCTTGGCTGCCCCCTGCCCCCCAGCACCCCTCCTGCCCCTGAAGCACATCCACCCAGCATGAAGCCGGGGGACCTTGGCTGCCCCCTGCCCCCCAGCACCCCTCCTGCCCCTGAAGCACCTCCACCCAGCATGAAGCCGGGGGACCTTGGCTGCCCCCCAGCACCCCTCCTGCCCCTGAAGCACCTCCATCCAGCATGAAGCCTGGGGACCTTGGATGCTCCCTGCCCCCCAGCACTCCTCCTGCCCCTGAAGCACCTCCACCCAGCATGAAGCCGGGGGACCTTGGCTGCCCCCTGCCCCCAGCACCCCTCCTGCCCTGCCTGGAGTCTGTTGACGTGTTGTGTCCACACTGTCCGCTTGGCATGTCTCTGTGCAGCGCCCGCATCTCCGGCACTACAGAGCGGGCTTTGTCCGGCATCCACTGCACACCAAGACTTGACAAGGTGGGAGGGGTGCCACACAAACACCCCAACACATCAGCAGCAGAGACCGGGCCTGGCAGCAGGAATGCCGCAGGTCCGTGGAACATTTCTTGCGTGCAGTGAGCGCTATGAGGCCCAAACAGTCCATGCAATGAGCAAGATAAGCACACGCCTTAATCCAGAGCCACTGAAATCCCTGCGGGCACGAGGGGTCAGCATACTTGCTATCACGGCGCATTCCAATCTATAGGTGCTTGTCCAGTCCTGGTTTTCCCTTTGCATTCTGGGACTTGTATCCAAGTTTTATGATGGGAAAAGAGGAACTACAAGACCCAAAATGCAGAGAAAAAAACAGGACTGGACAAGCACCTACAGACTGGAATGGGTCATGGTGGCAAGTATGGGGCTGTCAAATGCCAATGTGCATTTTTGGCTTCGAGTGTTCCTTGAACTGTTTCTTATTTGTTGCAAGCAACTTCTGGTCCCTAATACCTTTGCCATCCACGTGGATCCCAGAATCATTGACATAACATCGAAAAACAAACGTATAAATAAGACGAACTCAACATAAAAGCATTATAAATTCCTACTACACTTACAGTCACCCCTTCTACATGTGTTTGTATAGAAGCCCAGAGCACGGGGAGGTCTTTCCACTACCTCCCCTCGCCCACTCTCCTAGATAAGATTTGCGATGTTTTGTCTGATCCGATCTTGTGCCAAGCAGCTGGGGCAGGAGCCGGCATCTCCACGGGCTATTCGCCTGGCACCTCGGTGCTTCTCGAAGCTTCTCGGAGTTCGCTGCAATTGGAGATCTCCACAAGCAAGACTTGAGTCTAGAAATAGCCAGGGATTAACCCCAAACGGCTTGTAAACAAAATGCGGACTTGTCCCCCAGGCATGGGCGAGGTCATCTTATGTAACTCAGCCTTTCCATTCATTTTCTATGTTGAATGTCAGTATAATTCCAAAATATCTTTTTTTAAATAATCAAGTACTCCACATTACCGTCTCTATTCCACTTAGTGAATGTCTTGGCTCGGACAGGGAGGATCGCCCAAACGCAAACCACTCGCCTTGGAGACTAGTCGCTGCAGTTTTTTAGGGATGCGTCGGCCGTGTTGATCACCCCCTCCCCAAACTATTAAAAAAACATACATTGAGAACCACATTCTGGGTAATAATGACTTTCCTAAGCGCTCTGAAACTGTATTCCCAGTGACAGTGGCGCTATATAAAACACCAAACGTATTATTATTGTTATGACTGCCTTTCCTGTAGGACTGGTTCTGTGCAGGCTCGGACTGGCCCATAGAGCAATTCGACAATGGCCGAAGGGTCAGTCCAACAGCGGCGGGGTCGGACTGACCAGACAATGCTCCAGTGCAACAAATTAGTGCCATCCACATTTATGAATCGCAATTTGAGTCTTTTCACCAAAAACGAGTTGAGATCGCATTTGTGTGGACATTTGGAGTAAATGGTGTATTCAAAGGACCATGGGTCAGTAAAACTGGCCAAGACAACACGCAGATGAGTGCACTCAGTCTTGAAACTGGACCGCAACATCAGTCCTCACGGTGCACCGATGCTGTTGAGACTGGCTTATTGTGTGCCCAGCAGACACCTTCTTACAGAGGAGGACTGACCTACTCTGAAATCAGGCTATTTCACAATAACATAATGCCTCTGAAAGGCTGGTAGGGCTGGAGGAGAGTCAGTCACATATAAGGTAAACCGGGATTTCTAGCCATTCCCTGAAAGCTGGTGACCCGTAGGGCTAGCAAAATTCACAAGGTTGTCACATTGTCATTGTTCTTTTTGTAGAGAACACAAGAGATGGGACTTTTAAATAGTGGTTCCTCAGGAGGATGAAAGCCATCCTATTAAGCCTCTTAGAATTCTATCCCGGGCTGGCTTAAGGCGCGGGCGAGCGGTGCTCCTTGGGCCTTGGGAACGTCAGCTCTAGCAAATCACAGTCTAGTACCCTAGGGATGGGTAGCAATTCGGAAGAACCAATGGTAAGTCCACCACACTGCAGCAATGTTATTGATAGTGACTTGGAGATGGACCAGACCAACCACCTGACATGCGAGGGGCAGTAGAATAATAACAATAATGTCCACTTTAGGTGGTAGATCGCTCAATATCCAATCCCACAGCCCGATACGTTTTCTGGCGATGGGTCCAGGGTGTGAGATCATGCTTACAGAATTGTGTAACAAGAATGGCCTGCAAGCTGAGGAAGAGCCAGATGTGCGTGGATTTTTCCTGTTCCTGTGCTGATCCCTGTTGGTTTTGCCTGTAATAAACCACAGTTTGAACTTGCTGTTGACTGAGACCTCTGTGTGCCCTGGGAGGAGGCAGTTGAGTCCTCCAATGCCACAGATTTCCAGTGTCCCTATGGCATACCAGGGCGTCCTCACCAACAGAAGATCAGGGCCACTCCACGCCTGTTAGGTCTGGCTTTGGAGAGGTTTTTTTTAGCCCTCAGGAAGGAGCGTGTCAAGAGCAGTGACAGAGCTGGCATTGAACCACGTCTCGGTAAGAGTGAGGACATCCAGGTCAAAGTATTCAAAAAGGAGACAGATGTCAGAGGAGTTTTTGACAGCAGAGTGAAGCTGGTTACCACCGTTGAAGGTTTTCCGGGTATGGGAGCATGATAATCCCATCGGAGGTGGTGAAGAGGTTAGAGGAGAGGAGGAAGGAGGGGTAGCAGGAGAAGAGAGGAAGTTAATGAGAGAGGGCAGGCACTGGTCAATTAGGAGAAGAGTAGGTTGAGGGCCTTTGGCCATGTCCATGCTGTTGTGATAGACATTAATGATGCACCAAGAGGATGAGAAGTGCCAAGAGAACTTCCCATCTAGTACAACCATTAATGGGGGAAGAGGAAAAGGGGGAACGAGTGGAGACCAGGTCGGCAGTGCATAGATTGGGAGAAAGGACAGAAAATAGGATGTCAGTGACAGTCTGCCTGGAAGTAGCATTGACATAGGTGTCAGTTAGTCTAGGCAGGCCTTTTAAAGCTTTTTTCTTCCAGACTTCATGAAAGAGGGAGGATAGATTATAGAGTAGCAGTTGGAAAAGATGGGGGAGATGGAGAGTGGCATGGGAGTGGCAGAGGGGAGAGAGGGACAGATAGGGGGCGGCACAGTGTACGACATACTCGCCAGGTGGCATAGAAGCTAGATAAGCACAGTGGATGAAAGTCACTTAAAAGCACTCAGCAGCCACTCGAAAGCAGCACAAATGCTAAATGCACAGATTTAAAAAGCATACCTGAATTTTACTTTCAGTAACCACTAGAAAGCAGAACAACATGCTTAACGCACAGATATAAAAATCACACCTAGATTTGACTTTCAGTAACCACTAGAAAGCAGCACTAAATGATAAATGCACAAATTGAGAAAGAACATCTAAATTTGGCTTTTAGCAACCACCAGAGAGCAGCACAAAATTCCAAATGCACAGATTTAAAAAGCACACCTAGATTTGACTTTCAGTAACGACTAGAAAGCAGCACAAAATGATAAATGCACAGATTTAAAAAACACACATAGATCAGAAGTTCAGTAACCTCTAGAAAGCAGCACAAAATGCCAAATGCACAGATTTAAAAACTACTTAAAACAGCTTTCAGTCAAGGCACTTAAGTGTGGCAGGGACAGTCAAAGTGTGCGTATGATGCACAGCAGGAAACACATTACAAGTGGTGCAATTACATTAAGGAGGCCTCGTGAGACCGAGCCACTAGGAACCATACATGCAAGTTGCAGATAGAAGAGGGTGGAAGGAGGCAAAAGAAGGCTGGTTGGAGTGATTAGGGAGAGAAAGACACCCATGCGACTGTTACAATGAGACAAGCCAGTGAGCACCCAGGGGGATAGGGTCGGGGCAAGGGGGACTAGAGTAGTGGCCACAGAACTTGAGAAATTAGTCACAACAGTGAGCAGGGTGAAGAGGTGTTTACCGGTGCAGGGGGAAAAAAAGCAGATTGTTATAGTCATTATATTACAGTGCACAGCCTGTTTGGGTCTTTGAAGAGGCCTGGACTGGGTTACAGACATGCAGCCACGGCATGGAGGGGGGCTTCCTCCAGCTCTGGACAGGTCCAGACATGGGCCTTAGGTGTGGGCCTTTGGAGGGGGACCAGCGTTCGCCTGCCGACTCCCTGTTAGGCCAAGAAGATGAAAGCTGCAACCAATCACTGCAGTGGTTGCCTTGATACACAATGCACTGCGTTGTTTGTGTTTCAGGTGAAAATCTTGTTATGGTGGATGGGCTCAGGAACAAGCACGGCCAGATAGACCTCGCAGAGAAACAGCCAGCGTTTCACTTTCTAAATGCACAAGCACATTTAGAAAAATGACATGGGCCATTTTCACCACTTTTCTACCAGGAAGCGCTGCCTGATGAAAATGAGCCCAAATGGGCTTACTTATCAGCTGTCACGATCCATGCCCCTGACCCCCTCAGGTATAACAGCCCCCTGGAAGCAGTGGTGCTAAAGCTGTTCACACTGGCCCCAAGGGCATTAAAACTCCATCAGAAACATACATGGGGTCAGCTCTGGCGCCTTTTGCGCCAGGCTCATTATTAGGAATTAAGCAATACCATTTTTGGACCTTAATCCAACATGGAGGCCTATTACACAGCTCAGTTCTTTAGAACCAAGCCATGCAGTCTAGTGTTTTGGGTGTGACTGGGCCTGGAGCTACTTGGCCTGGAACTACTTTACCTGGGCTATTTAAACCACTCCCAAACAGAAGAACACGCTTCGCGTTATTCTGCACTCTTGCAGCGTAACGCTCACCGTGTCCAGCTCCTGCTCATCTGCTTCTCCGGTGACCCGATCCTGAAGCGATAGATCCAGATTCCATCAATAACCTGGAAGAACAAGAACAGCATTAGCGAGCAAGAACACTTACCTGTGAAGTAACTGGTCTTGAATCCATCCTGCGCTTCGCTTACCTCGCCCATCTCCGGAGTTCGCCGCAACCTGCAAGGAAGAAGGAACAAGGTCAGCATTAACAAAGAATTTACCAGGGCAAGCAGCGCTTCGATCGCTCATCTCTCCAGAACATCACCGCAACCTGTACAAAGAGAACACAGGTTAGTGTCATGATGCCTACCCCCGGGGACCCCGACCACGTCCAGCAACCCCGGAAGCAGGCCTCAAGTTACCCCAAGCAAGCCCAACATCCCCCTCTAGGGGCTATTTGGGTGCAGTCTTGGCGTCTATGGTGCGGGGCTCATATGGAGAGTCAGTCCTGGCACCATAGGCGCCAGGCTCATGGATTAAAACTTACCTGATGCAGACCATGCTGCAAACTCACCTGATGCAGACCATGCTGCAAGAGCTCCAAGCCAAACGAGGCTTGGAAGGGACTATTTTACCTAGGGACTATTTTTTTACTCGGGTGGGGCTGGGGAGGAAACTTACCTTGGACTACTTTGGTGGCTATTCAAACCACACCCGAAGAGCAGCACATGCTTCGCGTTATTCTGCATCCAGCAGCGTAACGCTCACCGTGCCCGCAAGTCTTCATCCAGTCTTCTGCCACGCCCGCCTCGAGTTTGGAGCTCCTAGAAAAAGGGAGAAAGAAGGAGAAAAGGTTAGAACAAGAGCAATACCTTTGTCCTTACCTGAATTCCCGATCCATCGCGCCTTCGAGCTGGAAGAAAGAAGTTATTTTAAACGCGTCGCCTCGCCTGCTGCAGCGCCGTGCTGAACTCACGGCCTTTGCTGAATCTTCACATTTCACCGCATCCTCCTGCATGTTACTGCCGCACTCCGGCACCTAAGGAGAAGACAAGAACAGCAAGGTGAGCCAAGGGAATAGACAGAGGAATACCCCCTATAGACTTACCTGATTTTACCACCGGGGGTATTATTATTCTTCACGGGTCGGTGCAGCTTCCACTGCATCCTAGCCGAACCCCGGCCCCTAAGGGGAAACAAAAGGACAGCAAGGTGAAACAAGGGACTAACAAGGGGAACCCTCTTCACCACAAAAGACTTACCTGATTTTACCGCCGGAGGCATTATTCCTCGAGACTTCATACTTTCTCTCAGTGCCTGAATAAGGGAGAAAGCAACAGGTTACATATGGACATTATTTTATCAAACTGTTTTGGATAATACAAATCCTTACCAGAACATTACCGGTTGCCACGAGGAACTCTTCAATAGGGTCAAGCTGCAACCTGCAAGGAATCGGACAAGAGTGAAAGTCAGGCATTTGAACTCTTACGAACTACATACTTGCGGCGTCTTGCCGGGAATATCAGAGTCAATATTGAACTCACCAATTCCTTCGAGCCAGTGAAGCAACTGGTTATCTGCGCGCTCCTGCGCTCAATGCAGGATGGAGAGCTCATCTTTTCAAATCATCAGGTGAGACTATAAGAGGGAACATCCAAGGTGATCAGTTGGGAGAACAGCGGGGTGGGGGGATTTACACTCAACTCCACGGGTGGTTAATTCCCTTTCTCCACTTGCAAAAGAATATTCCTACGGGCCAAGCAAACGAAGCTAGGTGGGCCAGTCCAGTCCGTCATCTCGGCCCTGCGCGTCACATTGTGGGAGACCGCAGCAGTCCAGTCCAGATCGACGCCTCTGTGGGAGCCAGGTGAGCGTAACAGTTAGCAATTAACACCAATAAACAGTGCAGCGCTCCGCGCAGCAATAACTCACCGTGGTCTTTGCCATCGGTGCGGCAACTCCGAGATCGCAACCAACCCTGTGAAAACAAAAAGAGACATTGTTAGGGAACAGCATAGTAGAGCAAGACGCCGAGGTGACAGTGAAAACGGAGGGAAAGAAAGAGACAGAATAAAGACGGAAAAGACATTATAACTCACCTGGAAGACAGTAAACTGAGTCGGAGTCACAGCTGGTCTGGACCCGACATAAGGGCACACAGACCAGTGGAGCAACTAGTTCCATGGAATTCCTCCAACAACCACGCACCCCTGCAGAGACGCAGGACGGACAGTTCAACGCAAAAAAACCTAAGGTGAGCAATAACCCCAAGGGAGGGGATTTGGACCAGAGGGAGGTGGGAGTCCACCCATCACAGAAGCAGTATCTTAGCCCTCTATTTTCCTGTTATAGGCGCTACCCAACATCTGGCACATAACCAAGCAGAGAGGGGTCCGGGATAGCGCTTAGACCTCCATCCAGTATCGTGTGGCGCCCCCGTGGATACCAGGTGAGCATAACATCAGCATGCCATGTACCTTGTGCAGCGGTGATGTCTTCTGGTGCTCCAGCTGCCTCGTGGAGGAGGAGGGGGCTCAGCTGCATGCCTCTGATGCAGATTTAAGGATCCTCCTGGAGAGTAACTCACTGCACCTCATTACGAGGCTGCTGGTAACCCGCCTCATACTACCGGTATCGCCACCTGACATCCCGGTGCTACCGGGATATCACAGAAGGGGACAGTATAGTAAGTTCCCATTCCCATGGAGTCCCACAGGACTCCATGGGGATAGGACCCCTGAAGCAGCGGCACAGTAAGTAACAGTGTCAGTGCTTCAGTGAAAAACCTGCTGGTAGGGACCCCGGCAGGTCAGGCCTGCCAGTTGTTCAGTGCCCCTATTGGCAGACTTGAAGTGGGCTGGTCCAGGAAAGGTGACGGTCATTTGTTACCGGAACATTTATTTCCAGACTGGCTCACTTATAATGAGGCCCATTGCCCTGTTAGTGTTAGTTTGAGCTATTTGCTGGCACTTTAGCCCCAACAATAACGCAAAACTATTGCATTAGAGTGCAGATCGGTAGAAATGTTATATGAAAAGAGTCACAAAGCTTGTAGGTGCTGTTCAGTTATTCGCCAACCCATTCACTACCCATGGCCAAGCTAATCTGATGGCCATTTCCACCAGGTTCCTACCCCTCGCTGACAAAAACACCTCCTTGTGGGAACTCTTTGAGCTGCGTTTATCAAGCATTACCATCAAACATTGCACTCAAAGTGCCTGCCAGTGTTTTCTCAAAGCTGTCTCCTGATAGCTAATGACTTAATTGGAGTTGTAAACATGTTACTGTTATGCTATGTTATGTTATTTGTCATTTGTATAGCACCTACTGTCGTTGGTATGGTTGTGCCCCCGGCGGGATACAGCTAAGTACCGTTGCGATGGAGTGCTTGGATGCAGGCAAGCAGAGCTCATCAAAAGGGCTGACTTAGATGCATTCAGAGTGGGTCTATGTCCCAGTTTGGACCTAACAAATGTACAAAGAAAAGTTGTAAAATAACAGCAAAATGTAATTGAGAGACCTATACCGTGCACCCTAATGGTACCAAATTGCAAAAGTGGCAGTGTAAAATTGCAGTACGAATCAATTGTGAGACCCACACCCTTGGTCTAGAAGCTAATGCAAGTGTAGCAATATAAAACAATAGCGAAATTCAGTTGTGAGACTCACAGCCTGGACCATGATGCAACAACATGCAAGTGTAGCAGTATTAAACCACTGCGACATGTAATTGTGAGACCCACCCCGGACCCTAAGCAAAGAAAATGCAAGTTAAGCAGTACAAGCCAATGCAAAATGCAATTGTGAGACCCACCCCTGGAAAGTAAGGCGAGAAAATGCAAGTGTGGAAGTGCAGTGCAAACACAACAACAACCATGGGATTCTGGTGTAATAAAAATGTCTTACCAGGTCTGCCTTCAATCACTCGATTTATGAGTACAATGCATGTTTTTCACTGAAATCCTGTTAAACACAAGCAATGGCAAAGCCAAAGGTTTTGGCTTATGTATAAATATTAGGCATTTGCCAGGCACTGCTATTAGATGCCCTGGTACTCACACCACGTGGCAGCTTCTACCATCGATGACTAGTTATTACCACTAGGGCAATCCCTGGCTAGTGTCTTTCCCATGCCTACGCAAAAGCCCAAACTGTTGTCATTGCCCATGCTCGTTCATAGAAAGGTGCAATGGGGGCTGAGTGGTTGAGGGCGTGCCTCCTATAATCCAGACTTTACTCATTGGCAACCGAGTGAGCATACATGCTATCGCCAAGCAGGACAGCAACACTCAGGATTCCCAGTGGCTGGTAATGTTGCCAGAATGCAAATGTGTCATCGCTCAGGCACTGAGGCTTCGGATAACAGAATAGCCCAGCTCAGAGAGGGATATCCGTAAGGGATGGGCAAAACCGGCAGCATGGAGTGACTGCAAAAGAGTCCCACTGGAGTAAGAAAGCGGTTTCACAGAAAACCTGCGCCAGATTCCAAAAGAGCTCTTCGCTGGCAGTGTTTATGGCCTTACAGTTAATAGGACAGCTGCTGCCAGCGAGCGGAGGCAGTTCAAATAACAGACAGCACAATTAGTACAGCCTGAGTGTTGCAGACAAACACTCCTCACAAGAGTGCCTACAGTTGCCCTCCTGATCCAAGCAGCACACTCCATAGAAGAGAACCTATAGTCACTCTCCTAGTCCAAGCAAAACACTCCATAGAAGAGAACCTATAGTCACTCTCCTAGTCCAAGCATCACACTCCGTAGACGAGCACCTATAGTCAGTCTCCTAGTCCAAGCAGCACACTCTATAGAAGAGCACCTATAGTAACTCTCCTGTTCTAGTCCAAGCAGCACATTCCTTAAGGCCACTCTCATAGTCAAAGCAGCACACTCCATAGACGAGAACCTATAGTCAGTCTCCTAGTCCAAGCAGCACATTCCTTGAGAGGGGGCTTAAAGCCACTCTCATAGTCAAAGCAGCACACTCCGTAGACAAACACCTATAGTCACTCTCCTAGTCCAAGCAGCACACTCCATAGAAGAGCACCTATAGTCACTCTCCTAGTCCAAGCAGCACACTCCATAGAAGAGCACATATAGTCACTCTCCAAGTCCAAGCAGCACACTCTATAGAAGAGCACCTATAGTAACTCTCCTGTTCTAGTCCAAGCTACACATTCCATAAAAAGGGGTCTTAAGGCCAGTCTCATAGTCAAAGCAGCACCCTCCATAGACGAGAACCTATAGTCACTCTCCTAGTCCAAGCAGCACATTCCTTGAGAGGGGGCTTAACGCCACTCTCCTAGTGCAAACAGTACACTCCTTAGAAGAGGGTCTACAGTCACTCTCCTAGTCCACGCAGCACATTCCTTAAGAGGGGGCTTAACGCCACTCTCATAGTCCAAGCAGCACACTCTATAGACAAGCATCCGTAGTCACTCTTCATAGTCCAAGCAGCACAATCCATAGAAGAGCACATTTAGTCATTCTCCTAGTCCAAGCAGAATACTCCATAGAAGAGCACCTATAGTCACTCTCCTAGTCCAAGCAGCACACTCGAGAGAGCAGCACCTATAGTCACTCCCCTAGTCCAAGCAGCACACTCCATAGAACAGTGGCCTATAGCCACTCTTCTAGTCCAAGCAGCACACTCCATAGATGAGTGCCTATAGCCACTCTCCCAGCCCAAGCAGCACACTCCATAGAAGAGCACCTATTGTCACTCTCCTAGTCCAACCAGCACACTCCATAGAAGAGCACCTATAGTCACTCTCCTAGTCCAAGCAGCACACTTGATAGAGCTGCACCTATAGTCACTCTCCTAGTACAAGCAGCACACTCCATAGAAGAGCACCTATAGTCACTCTCCTAGTCCAAGCAGCACACTCCATAGAAGAGCACCTATAGTCACTCTCCTAGTCCAAGCAGCACACTTGAGAGAGCAGTACCTATAATCACTCTCCTAGTTCAAGCACCACACTCCACAGAAGAGCACCTACGGTCACATTCCTAGTCCAAGCAGCACACTCCATAGATGAGTGCCTATAGCCACTCTTCCAGTCCAAGCAGCACACTCCATAGAAGATCACCTATTGTCACTCTCCTAGTCGAACCAGCACACTCCATAGAAGAGCACCTATAGTCACTCTCCTAGTCCAAGCAGCACACTCGATAGAGCAGCACCCATAGTCACTCTCCTAGTCCAAGCAGCATACTCCATAGAACAGTGGCCTATAGCCACTCTTCTAGTCCAGGAGCACACTCCATAGATGAGTGCCTACAGCCACTCTTCCAGTCCAAGCAGTACACTCCATAGAAGAGCACCTATAGTCGCTCTCCTAGTCCAAGCAGCACATTCCTTAAGCGGGGGCTGAAACCAACGTTCATAGTACAAGCAGCAAACACTATAGACAAGTGCCTGTAGTCACTCTCCTAGTCTAAACAGCACATTCCTTAAGAGGGAGCTTAACACCACTCTCATAGTCCAAGCAGCACACTCCATAGAAGAGGACCTACAGTCAATCTCCTATTTTAGTCCAAGCTCACTCCATAGAAGAGCACCTATAGTCACTCTCCTAGTACAAGCAGCACACTCAATAGAAGAGCACCTACAGTAACTCTCCTATTCTAGTCCAATCAGCACATTTCTTAAAAGGAGGCTGAAAGTCACTGTCATAGTCAAAACAGCACGCTCTATAGATGAGCGCCTGTAATCACCCTTCTAGTCCAGGTAGCACAGTCCATAAAATAACACATATAGTCACTCTCATAGTCCAAGCCGTACACTGCATAGAAGAGCATCAATAGTCACTCTCCTAGTCCAAGAAGCACACTCCATAGAAGTGCATATATATTCACTCTCCTAGTCCACGCAGCACATTCCTTAAGAGGGGGCTTAAAGCCACTCTCATAGTCCAAGCAGCACACTCTATAGACAAGCGCCTGTAGTCACTCTCCTAGTCCAAGCAGCACACTCCATCGAAGAGCACCTATGGTCACTCTCCTAGTCCAAGCAGCACACTGCATAGATGAGCGCCTATAGCCACTCTTCTAGTCCAAGCAGCACACTCCATTGATGAGTGCCTATAGCCACTCTTCCAGTCCAAGCAGTACACTCCATAGAATTGCATATATAGTCACTCTCCTTGTCCAAGCAGCCCATTCCTTAAGAGGGGGCTGAAACCAACTTTCATAGTCCAAGCAGCACACTCTATAGACAAGTGCCTTTAGTCACTCTCCTAGTCCAAACAGCACATTCCTTAAGAGGTAGCTTAACACCACTCTCATAGTCTAAGCAGCACACTCCATGGAAGAGCACCTACAGTTACTCTCCTAGTCCAAGAAGCACACTTCATAGAAGAGCACCTACAGTCACTCTCCTCGTCCAAGCAAGACACCCAATAGGCACGCGCCTATAGTATCTTTTCAAGTCCAAGCAGCACACTCCATAGATGAGCATCTATAGTCACTCTCCTAGTCCACGCAGCACATTCCTTAAGAGGGGACTTAAAGCCACTCTCATAGTCTAAGCAGCACACTCCATAGACAAGCTCCTATAGACACTATCCTTTTTAAACCAGCATGCTCCATACTCCATGGAGGAGCACCTATAGTAACTCTCCTAGTCCAAGCAGCACACTCTAGAAGAGTGCCTATAGTCAAAGTCATAGTCCCCGCAGCACATTCCTTAAAAGATGGCTTAAAGCCACTCTCATAGTCCAAGCAGCACACTCTATAGACAAGCGCCTGTAGTCACTCTCCTAGTCCAAGCAGCACACTCCATCGAAGAGCACCTATGGTCACTCTCCTAGTCCAAGCAGCACACTCCATAGATGAGTGCCTATAGCCACTCTTCTAGTCCAAGCAGCACACTCCATTGATGAGTGCCTATAGCCACTCTTCCAGTCCAAGCAGTACACTCCATAGAATGGCATATATAGTCACTCTCCTAGTCCAAGCAGCCCATTCCTTAAGAGGGGGCTGAAACCAACCTTCATAGTCCAAGCAGCACACTCTATAGACAAGTGCCTTTAGTCACTCTCCTAGTCCAAACAGCACATTCCTTAAGAGGTAGCTTAACACCACTCTCATAGTCTAAGCAGCACACTCCATGGAAGAGCACCTACAGTTACTCTCCTAGTCCAAGAAGCACACTTCATAGAAGAGCACCTACAGTCACTCTCCTCGTCCAAGCAAGACCCCCAATAGGCACGCGCCTATAGTATCTTTTCAAGTCCAAGCAGCACACTCCATAGATGAGCATCTATAGTCACTCTCCTAGTCCATGCAGCACATTCCTTAAGAGGGGGCTTAAAGCCACTCTAATAGTCTAAGCAGCACACTCCATAGACAAGCTCCTATAGACACTATCCTTATTCAACCAGCATGCTCCATACTCTATGGAAGAGCACCTATAGTAACTCTCCTAGTCCAAGCAACACACTCTAGAAGAGTGCCTATAGTCAAAGTCATAGTTCCCGCAGCACATTCCTTAAAAGATGGCTTAAAGCCACTCTCATAGTCCAAGCAGAACACTCATAGAAGATCACCTATGGTTACCCTCCTCGTCCATGCAGCACACTCGAAGAGCACCCATATTCACTCTTCTAGTCCAAGCAGCAAACTTTATAAGAGCGCATATAGTCACTCTACTAATCCAAGCAGCACATTCCTTATGAGAAAGCCTACAGCCACTCCCCTTGCCTGAGCAGCACACTATTTAGAAGAGGGCCTGCAGTCGCTCTCAAAACCCATGTAGCACAGTCCTTAGAAAGGCCCTTCAGTCACTATCCAAGTTCAAGCAACATACTCAATAGAAGAACACCCATAGCCACTCTTCTGATCCAAGTAGCACAACCTAAAGAAGAGCGCCCATAGTAATGTTCCTAGTACAAGCAGCACACCCCATAGACAAGCACATGTAGTCACTCTCCTTGTCCCAGTAGCACACTCCTTAGAAAAGCACCTATAGTCAGTCTCCTAGTACAAACACACTCATTAGGAAAGGACCTGAAGCCACTCTCTGAGTTCAACCAACACAAGTCCAAGCAGCACACTCCTTAGAAGAGGGTCTACAGTCACTCTTCTAATCCAGGCAGCACACTCTGGAGGGGCTGCAGTCACCCAACAATTACAAACAGCACACTCTTGAAAAGATGATCTGCAGTGACTCAGTATTACAAGCAGCGCACTACTGACAAGAGGGCATGCAGTCACTCTCCTAGTCCAAGCATCACACTCCTTAAGAGAGGGCTTGCATTCGCTCTCCTAGTCCACACAGTATAGTCCTCATGTTGAGGGCCTAAAGTCAACCTCTTAGTTCAAGCAGCAGACTCCTTAGGACAGGATCTGCAGTCACTCTACTATTTGAAGCGGCACAATCCTTAGGACAGAACCTGCAGTCATTCTCCTGTTCAAAGCGGCACACTCCTTAGGAGAGGAAGGTCAGACGTCACGCCCTCATTTAAAGTAGAACACTCCTTGAAAAAACCCTACTATCAAGCTCCTCACCAAGCAGTGCATTCCTTAGAAGAGGGCTTCAATGAGTGGCATGAAAAAATGTATATTTTTATCCATTTTCATTTTTTATGTTTAATATTTTTATTGAAGAAATATAATGGTAGAAATTAGATTCAAAGATAGGGTATTAGGAATTTAATAACTTAGTACATTCAAAACTTGTAACGTGATCATAGTATTTGATGTTAAGGTTACGTCTAATTAGTATAACATTATAGATTATAAACATTGAGATAATCATAACAATAAACATGTAATATGAAGTATAAAATTAGGGGGAACTTAAACACAAGGCACAAAGACTAGACATGAGACAAAAGGGAGGAAGAGGGGAAAGGGTGAAGTTAATAAGAAAATTTCAATCAGTTAACCTGAAAATTCAAATACTATATAAATCTATTCCATTTTCTATTAAATGTATGCATATAATCAAATATTGAAGCATCGCATTGCTCTATTCGGTGTATAGAGCAAATAGAGTTCCACCAAAGATTGTAAAACAGATTAGAAGTATTCTTCCAATTGCAGGTGATATTATGAAATGCAATGTTTATAAATAGGTTAAACAGTGGAGAGGAGTCAATATGGCTAATATTCGTATTGATTAAAGTACCAATCATAAGATTGGCTAATGTTAGTGGTTCTGAAAAATGAAAAATTTATTGCATTTGTATCCAAACTTTATTCCAAAAAGTGTCAACATATTTACGTTTGAAAATTAGATGACAGGAGTCTGTATTTTGCATGTGACAAGAGCAACATTTGTTGGATATCCCAACTATATGTTTAGCCAAACGAGAAGGAGTGAGAAAAGCTCTGTGGAAAATGAAAAAATAAGTTTGGGTAAGATTGGCCGCAGAGGATGTGGAATGACATAACTTCCAGATGTTTGTCCAGTTTTCTAGAGATGGTTGAAGATTCCAATCTCATTCCCAGTGTCTAAGGGTGCTGAGATTAGTATATTGGAGGAGGAAGGGTTATTTAGAAATAAGTAATATTTTGTAGCTTTAACAGTAGGGTTATTAATTAGAAGATTTAAAAAGGACGAAGGGGATTTTTGTTTTAAGGTAGAAAGAAATTTGGTAATGGATTTAATTAATGAAGTGTCGTTGCTTGATGTATTTAATTGTTGTACCATCTGTATGTAGTGTTAAGATTAGATTTGGTAGGATTTTGTTCATAAAACCATATAAAAGTATCTTCAGGGATAATATTATAAATGGCATCAACTGGGAGTTTATTCCAAATAATCTTTAAAAAATGAACTGATGGGAATGAGGTCATATTTGGCCACGAAGAAGTCATTAAGAAATGAGAAAGGGAAAGTAAGGACATTATGCTGTATTCAATAGCAATCCAAAGTGGGACTTCATCAAGGAGAGCTTCATAATGTTTAAAGACAGCAAGTGTGAAGCCGCTTGTGAAGTCGCTGTTTGCTGGCAGGACCGGCTATTCCCGTGGAAAAGACGGTTTGGACACACTCGTCGCTGTGAGAAAGAGTGTGGACACACCCCTTGCTACCCAGGAGGCACTAGTATATACTCACATTGCATGTACTTTGCGCGCGCGCTTTGTGTGAAGCCGCTTGTCCAGTCGCTGTTTGCTGGCAGGACTTGCTATTTCTGTGGAAAATACGTTTTGGACACACCCCTCGCTACGAGGTACGACGTGCAGCAAAGTGGACTGATTTGGACTTTGACTATTGACTACGGTCACTAGTGTACGTTCACTAGTGTATATTTATAGTTATCCTCTTCTCCTTTTCCCCAGAAAGAGTGTGGACACACCCCTTGCTACCCAGGAGGCACTAATGTATATTCATCTTGCACGCGTTTTGCGCGCGCGATTTCTGTGAAGCCGCTTGTCAAGTCGCTGTTTGGCTGTCCGGCGACTTTGGCAGCATAGGTAACAGGGTGGGGGGGCATATGCTATCATCTTTCTTTCACCAAGGATTCTAAGCAACCTAGCGTTTTAATTATTCCGTTAGTGTTCAGAACCCAGAGCTAAGTTCATCGGTATTCACGAGTCGTGTTTCCTCGTCTCTCTGAGCGATGTTATGTGTTTAGCTGAATCTCTATGTAACCTGCATATGCTTTTGTTTTGGTTTGCTCTGGTTATTGCTCTTCAAAATGAACAGCGTGTCTAGATAGAGTGAGAGGGTGGTGACTAGAAATGCTCTTGACACTCTGTATCTGTACCTTTTAACTTGATCGAATATTGAGCCTCCAGTAGTTAGCATTGAGTGTTCTACTCTGGCGCCACTTTAGGCCTGTCCTCGACTGTCCTCGACTCTTCGATTGTTTGACTATTTGAGGACTTCCTGTCTCAGGGAGAGTTATAGAGGAAGCTGCGTGTTGTACTCTCTGTGAGTTTCTTTGAGCTGTGGGTTTTGTGCGGATTGTGGGGTATTTAGCCGCAAATAGGAACCATGTAAGGGAAATTGTGAAACTGTAGGCATAGCCTGTGTTATGGTGTTAGGTGTTAAATAAAGTAATAAAGACGAGTGCACCAGTGAGCCGGATAATTAGAGCAATACATATATTATTGTAACACTATTACACAATATCATTGCAATCTAACAACATAAACAAGAAATCTCGAATATAAAGGAATAACAATGAAGTGTCGAATAGGGAGAGAGAAACATGATGAAACAAATGACATTAATGAACATAAAGTATTGCGCAGAAGGCGTGTGTGCCTACCTAAAATAATTACCAACACTAAAAGTGTGTAAGCAGTCCACTGAATATTTTCCAAAAAACCTGCCCCTGATGCACACGCTGTAATTAAAGCAACAAGGGAGCTAGTGATTGATTTAACGTCACAGCTGGGCTGTGTTAGTGCCAATCTTTTAGGTGATGTAATGTTTGGCACTACCAAGTACCAATGTGGCGAGTCCAATGATTCATAAGAACCTCGAGAAGGAGAAACCCACCTCACGAGTAAACCCTTTGCTATGACCGAGAGGATTTCACCGTGAAATGAGGGTGTCATGCTGAATAACAAGGATAGGAGCCTTCAAGCTCTCCATACATCAATGGGACATAACCCTAATCTCTTAGTAGTAGGCTTTACACATATTGTACCAGCAATAGTCCATAACGCAATTGAGAGTGATGATCCCCATATTGAGAACTGTCTTGGTATGTCTAGTGGTGCGTTGGAAGAACATGATATTGAGTATTTGGAGAATATTATGGAAATGCAGACTGACTAATTACCAAGCATAACCGATGAGAAGGAAACGTCTGTGCAGCCTAGTCATTCTGGTATTCAGACTATATTAAATTAGGCAGCAATCGGTCAAGTAGAGCCTAGTGAACGACAGCCTGAAACCATATTGAGTTCCCCGGTATTTGGTTTTTCAGGTAATACATAAAGGTAGAAACTATTACGACTAAGACCTCTAAAGACCGAAGTGATGAATATAACCTTTCATGTGAATTTGATAACGCTCAAAGCATGACCTCAGACGATATGTTCAAAGCATTTGAGAACTTGCTCAAAACATTGATTGCAAAGTGTGAGAGCATTGAACAAAAAATGGTTATCCAGACATTGCTACTGCACAAAAACTTGAATCCGATACGGAAGAGTGTGTGTAATCGAGCCGTGAACACATCACCAAGTAGCTGAAAAGGGCACACATCATTCTTATTAGAGACAGGGATTCATACTGATTCTACTGAATCCTCTGCACCGGAGCATAGTAATACTACACAAATTGATCAAAGTAAGAAAAATAGAGACAAGGTATAAATCAGACGAAACCAACCATCGGTAAAACTGGACTTTATGTATAATAATAAGGTCAAATGATGAAAATACAAAAGAATCCCAAAGTCCACTATTACTTCTATAGGAAGCAAGAAGGGGCAATCCTCTCAAGATGGTATCTCTCAGGCAGCAAGAGATGATGAAAATATTACAATGAGTGAAGAAGTGGATCTGCAGCAAGTTGATCGTAGTGTCGTTATGGTAGAACCTCAGATCTCAATACTAGAAAAAGTCACTAAGAAGGAAGTAAGAGACAAAGAATCAAATCATAGGAAAATTCAAAGCACCCTAACCAACAAATGGACTGCACCTAATAGAAAACCCCTAGTGATATCTGCTAGTATTACTAAAACGACTACGGGTAGCGATGAAAGCGGTCAAGTAAAAGCCTTGCAAATCACCCAAGTACACAAAGAAGACATTCAGAAGCTACTTAATAGAGCAGCAGTACTAAGAATCTTGCATTCTGTAGTGCCCCTACGCACCATTACATCTCATGACGCACCATTACATCTCATGATGCACCGTTACATCTCATGACGCACCATTACATCTCATGACGCACCATTACATATCATGACATAAAGATTGTTGATCAAGCTGACGTGGTTAATGAGTATACCACTAATATCTGTTTTTTTTCAGAGTCAATCTAGGGATTCATAATGACATATGAAGTGGAGCTACTAAGAATGGGCTATATGTGTAGAGTCGTAATGATGCCAACCATAAAACAACGTTCCCTGGAACCACCCAATAATTCTGCATCTTTTAGCCATCCCGCTGTGAACCCTGTAGTAGTGACTGCTCCCCAAGAAATAGGAAAGAATGATAATAGAACAAATAATAAAATTAATTTAGCCCTAATCCCAGTTCGAACACCTCTTGATAATGGTTGTCGTGAGAAACCATTAGAAGTACGAGATTTGCAAGATAGTGGTTATTGGCAATGGCTTCCCCTCGCCTTCAAGGCCCAGCTCATGACGGAACATCGATGGTGTAACCCTGTTATATTCATGGAACACTAGGGGACACGCTCATATATTCGAACCCGAAGGCCTTGTAACAGTACTTGAACACCTATTGATTGTAGTACCAGACAGCCTGTAGCAGAACAGGGTCTGAAAGGTAGACTGATGATCACTGTAAGATCTCCTTGGGTAGTGACTAGGCTCGATGACTCCACCCCAAATGTATTGGCTACTATGTTATCTAATCAGTAAATTGTAATACTACTAATAAATGTGTAGGATCCCCAGAATATGGCAGCAACTAAAGGAAATATCAAGGTGGTTGACCATATACTTAAGCAATATGGGCATGGATAACCTGTATGGATTGTGGGTTTCTTAAATTAGGAATGGGCCCGTTGTTAGCTCCCTGGACCACTGGCGGGACCCGCTATGGACGTCTGGAAAAACCAGACGTCCAGAGCGGGTCCCGCGAGGGGACCTCGTAATAGTGCGGAGTGTGTGTAACGGCGCCGGCACCATTACCGGTGCCGTTAAACCCATTCCGCACATGTTGCAATGAGGCCTAATCTCTCTATATTGGACGGATGTACTAAAAGTGATGCATTACGGGCAAGCACTCACTCGGGTTGATGGCCGTTCTGCCTCTACTATTGATTATGTAATTGCTAATAGTAGCGGTCTTGAATATATTCTTGATATGGGCATCGTTAGTCGGGAAGAAGTGTACCCTTCATGTGTCTCCTTGACTCTTCCTTTAGATAGAATCGTGCCTGCCAAAACTGATATCAGTGGCCATATATTTGTTAATGAAGGTGGAAACCGTACCATGTGGCACCAAACTAATCTAAGTAAAGCTAATCTCTTGGCAACACAATTACTACAACAGTATATATCAGGGAATGGCCAGAGAGCAGCAGTATTTCCACTGACATTATTGTTCATTTCAGTACCATGGTGGAAACAATCAGCTTATCCATACAAGAAAATAGAATTTATCGATCTTATATAGAAAGAACTAACATGGTGAGAGCGAATAATAAAGGTAATGATAAATGGATTAGTAGAGCCAAAAAGGCTATGTGGAAGGAGATTGCTGAGGCAACATGTGTGGCCCAAGTGGCTTTGCCTCGAAAGTCACTGAAAGGGTTAACACCATAAAAGAAATCCTGCAGATACTGGCTCTGCAACCACCATTTCAATTGCGAACTGGAGCGCTGGAAAGAAATAGCTCTCTTAGCCCAGTCGAGAAACTCTACAGGTATTTGGCAAGTGATTCGCAGTGTGAAAAAAGGGAAACAAGTATTAATAGTAATACCGAGCAAGTTTGGACAACCCATTTAGATGCCACACTAGGACGTAAAGAGAAACCTAGCCACATCTTCTCACTTCCATCTCAAAGTTGGCAGTGTAAGGCAACAGTGTCCGACATTATCGATATAGTACACACCTAAACAACTTGAGAGCAGCAGGCCCGGATGGGGTGTGCAATATGCTCCTAAAATTAGCTCCTGCACTATGGGCAAATGCCCTGTATATACTATTCTGTGAAATAGGAGTGATAGGCTGTATCCCCGATACTTGGAAAGCCAGCCATATCCTCACTGTATATAAAAAAGGTGCTTGGGATGGCCCCTGAAATTTTAGAATGTTGGCCGTGTTGGAGGTCCCATCGAAAATCTTTGCAAGAGTCCTGCTATTAGAACTCAATGAATGGATAAGTGCTAACTCTATCTTGCCCCCAAATCAAATTGGCTTTAGAAAAAAGGCAAGTCCTTTGCATAATCTGATTTTACTGACATCAGGGATTGAATACGCTTGGAAACAGAGTGAGTTGAGCGTCCACTGTGCCTTCATTGATTTCACAGCGGTGCTCGACTCAGTACAGAGAAATCAGCTATGGAAAAAGCTACGTAAGTGGAAATTCCATTGGGCCTTTTAAAAA
Source organism: Ambystoma mexicanum (assembly GCF_040938575.1). Taxonomy (NCBI): domain Eukaryota; kingdom Metazoa; phylum Chordata; class Amphibia; order Caudata; family Ambystomatidae; genus Ambystoma; species Ambystoma mexicanum. The sequence continues at coordinate 75,487,538 of NC_090923.1, forward strand.
TGCTAATGTTATTGTACTGTGAAATTTATGTACGTATTAGACTAGACGCTAAGGGAAAATTATCAGGTTTGATTCCGACCTGTTGTGGTGTAAAACAGGGATGCATGGTGGCAGCAACCCTTTTCAACTTACACTTAACTGACAGGCAACAAGCCTTTTCTTTAATAGCAACAAATCCCATTAAAGTTGGAAGTGCCTTTGTGGACTGGTTAGCTTATGCTGACGACTTGGTGTTGTTGGATTATACCCCAGTCGGCCTCCAAAAGATGCTGACCGCACTCGTAGAGTACTCTAAAGAAAATGGTCTCACGAGTAACATTGAAAAAAGCAAAATTATGACTATTCCTGTAAAATAGCCTAAATCATGCAATAAGATCTGGTGCATGAATAGCGAGAAGCTGGAACAAGTACACCAATATAATTACGTGGTCGTGATAATGGATGATAAATTGAGTTGGGTGAATCAATGGTCTACCATTCGCAGGAAATGCAGTCCTACTGCATGTGTGATCAGCACCTTTGTTGGTGAAAATAATGCCTATTCAGTTAGCACTGTATTCATGTTATATAGCTCTAAAATGCGTGCAATGCTTATGTATGCTATTGAGGTCTGGGGCCACAAATACACTAAACAATTGAATACATTTGAAGCAAGGATATTGCGTAAGCTTCTGACGCTTCCTAAATGCACTTCTGGGGAGAACTTATATCTGGAATTTGATGTCAAAGGCATTGAGTTTGAGTTTTTAAGAAGATTGGTAATGTGCTACCTTAACCTTAGTAAATTGACAAATGACACCATTGCTGTTAACTACATGGAGGCATTTGGCCAAATTGAGAAAAGTAAAGAAATAGGTATTTTTTGGGTAAAATTCAATCAGTGTACCAGGCATGGAGTGATCGGTATCAGCTAAATCCAGCATATCGTGGGGAACAATATATTAAAGGCTGGTTAAAGAAGAGCGTGACTGCACTAGACTATGAAAGCAGTATTATTGAGTTATCAACGAAATTCCATAGTGGTGTCTTCTGCCAATATCGATCCGAGTGTACTTGTCAAACTCAGCAGCCTTAGAAGGAGTATCAGTAATATCCACAACATCCTCCCCTTCCTCCTCACCTGAATCCTCAGAAGAAGTTAAATGGTGGATAGACTTCTTTCTGGTCTTCTTATTTTTTGAGAAGAGGTAGGGCCGTCCGCGGTGGGAAGCCACCCTGGTTTCCTGCCAGGCAGGGAAGCAGGAGGCTTCCTTCCCGCAGGGACCGAATAGAAGAGGGAAAAAAGCAGACGCTCAAAAAAAACCCTCTGTGAGTAGGAAGGCAGTTCAACAGGTCCGGTAGGTGAAGCGATGAAATCCTGCAGACCCAGTGACAGATGGAGGATGCCTGATGGAGCTTTTCTGGACTGAGGACCGAAGGTGAAGCAAGTCCTTCAAAAGGTTCCGGGAGAGACAGATAATGGAAACAATCCAAACGTTGGAACAGGAGCGTCCACAGGTACAAGCAGGAAGGGAAGACAGGAGGACCAGGACGGCGAAGGAACGCCGTGGGAAAAAAGGTAAGGAAGACGGAGCGGCGAGGGGATGCCGCGAGGTAGAAACAGGAGAGAAGGGACGGCTAAGGAATGCCATCAGAGGGCCAAGGGGCAGAGCGAGAAGCACAGAGGAAAAAACACACAGAGCAAGCAACGAAGTAGATAAAGTTGCAATGCGCCGAACCCAGAAGTGGGCGGAGCTTAAGTAGAGAAAGCCAGGAAGACAGAGCAAAGACTAGAGCAGGAAACCCGGAAGTGGACAGAGAACCCGCAACATTCTAATGGCGCCGCCAGCGCCAGGCGTTGCATAGCCCCCACCGGCGACTAGAAACCGGCAGCATGACAGTACTTTGAAACCTAAATATATCTGTCCATACCCCAGCCCTAAAATGCTTCGCAATTATTTGCTGATGAACTTCAATAATAGTGAAGCATTAGAAACAAAAGGTGTTCGGTTAGGTTTACCCAAACCGATGCGTATGTGACGCTTATGCGGCAATGACATATTTGAGTCTCTGGAACACTTGATAATTCAATGTGAGAACCTTTTGGAACTGCGATTAAAATATCTAAAGTCGTATGATAACAATATAGATATAATACACTTTCCAATATCTGGCCGCATTTTATGAATGGTAATGATTGCAATCTCATTTACTGTATGGTATCATTTTATCAACGTGTCATAGATATTTTTAAATGTTTTTAGCAGGTGAAAATGTGTTCAAATGAATTTATCTGTATTGTATGTCTTTGAATGTTGAAATTTTACTATGTAATTTTTAAGATATATTATTGAGTCCTTTTAATAGTGAAATAGGTTTACACACTGCCAATAATCATTGTTTAACCAATAAGATGTATCGAGGAACACTGAAGATTCATAGAATTTGCACAGTAACACTGACTTGTAAACCTCTAACATTATATAGAAGTATTTTAAGAGTTATGTTGTCTTTGTAATGTTTTTAATGAATGTATATACAAAGCCTATAAGGCTATTAAGTATATTAATACAAACTGAAACTGACAGCATGTTGTTTTAGAATAAAGGCTTGGTGATGAAGTTGGAAATTGGGGAATTTAACACCACCTGAGGATTTGGGAAGTTTTAATTTGTTAATTGCGATACAAGGAGGTTTATGTTTCCAAAGACATTTTTAGAAGTAATGATTCTATTCTTTTATAGAAGGAGGAATAACTTGCGATGGCGATCATAGAGAGTGAATATAAGATGATAGGACTAATCTTCATTTTGATAGTGTCTAGGTGACCCGACCATGAAAGAAAAACAGGTGACCTTCTTTCAGTCATTTCAGTTATTTGTGTCAGTTAAGTCATTAGTATTAAGGCTAATAGTGGTACAGATAGCTTTAGTGATAGAAAGCCCTAAATATATAATGTGTGTGAAGACTGCCATGATAATCCAAATAGGTGGGTATTATCTCTACTACAGGAGTTAGTAAGAGGTAACATTTCTAATTCATCAAAGTTTAACTTATTTCCCGATACAATAGAGTAATCATTAATAGTGGAAATTAATTGTGGAATAGAGGAAGCAGGTTCTGAAAGATAGATTAAAATATCATCCGCATAGGTATAAAGTTTAACTTCTATATTACTAATAATGATTCCTTTGATACAAGAATTTTGTCGAATGTTTTGAAGAAGGGATTCCAGGGCCAAGTTAAACAGTAATCGTGAAAGGGGGCATCCTTGACGAGTACTTCTTTCAACTCTGAATGCAGATGAAAGCAAATTATTAATAAGAATACGGGTAGTAGGAGAGGAGTATAATATTTTAATTAAGTTAATGAAATGAGGAGGAAGACCATGCCAAGAAAGTGAATGGAACATGTAGGTCCAGGAGACGCGATCAAAAGCTTTTCCAGCATCAAGGGCGATAAGATACGAAGGATCAATAGAGTTTTGGGAATGTGCTAACATTTTTAATAGTAGCCTTGAATTAGAAGAGGCATGACGACCTTTAATAAATCCATACTGGACAGGATGAACAAGATCAGGGAGGAATGTTTCAAGGCGTTTCGCAAGAATTTTTGCATATATTTTTGAGTCTGAATTAATAAGGCAAAGGGGTCTGTAGTTTTGGATACTTGAGTTGTCTTTGTCAGGTTTGGGAAAAAGAATAAGAAGGGCTTCACTAAAAGATCCAGGGCGTTGTCCAATAGTGATAAAATGGGTATATAAATCCAAGAGTTTGGGGACAATAGATTCAATGAAAGTTTTGTAGAAGTCTACGGTAAACCCGTCAGGGCCAGGAACTTTATTAGGTTTAAGGACAAGTATGGCTTGTTTAATTTCTGCAATAGTAATAGGAGCATCAAGAGAAGAAAGTACCAATCTGAATTAATAGAGGAATCTTGGGCATATAGTTTAGAATAAAAGTTAAGAAATGCATCATTAATGTCTTTTGGATTGGTTAATCTGTTGCCTTTAGGTGAGTTAACGGTATTATCCAAATTGGTCGTTTACAATTGTTCGAATGAACAATTGACCGAATTTAAAGGGTCACAATTGACCTTTTCACAATTGACTGAATATATATATATATATCTGGGTTTTGGGGGTTTGGCGTTGGGTGGGGGATTGTGGGGGGTTTCCCCCCACATATATGGTACAATTGACCTTCACAATTCGGTCAATTGTGAAAAGGTCAATTGTCATTCGAGCAGTTGTAAAACGATCAATTCGTATACAACCAAGTTAACATGGGTTATCAGAGATTTTCTTTTTTCTTCTTAAGATAAGATGTAAGCATTTTACCCGCTTTGTTGGAATTATTATAACATTTTGTTTTAGACCAGAAGATAGTATTAGCAGCTTTTTCTGTACAAATTCTATTGAATTTGAAGCGTTTCGTCATGAGGGTTTTTTCAATATTGCAGGATTAGGATCAGTATAGTATGATTTTTCAAGCTCTTTTATAGAAGATAGAAGAGAGTTATGAGTAGATTCAGATTGCCACAAATTGAATTATGAATCCTCTGAGGGCGGCTTTGAATGCATCCCAATTGTTATGCATAGAAGTATGTTCTGGAAGATTATTAATAAAGAATTCTCTAATAAAGGAATTAGCTTTATCAATTAAAGTGTTATCTTTCAACAGGGATGAATTGAATCTTCATATTGGAGAAAATGTGTTGAGGGGGGCCCAATCAAGCACAGTGGAAACAAGGGCATGGTCAGAGATGGTTATGGGATCAATTTGAGAGTGGGGAATAAGAGGGAGCTAAAGAGGAGTTAACAAAAATGTAATCAATTCTAGAGTGAGATTGGTGGAGTGGGGAGTAAAACGTAAAATCAGTTGTTTCAGGATGGCAAAAACGCCACAAATCAATTAGGTTTAGATTTTGTATTAAGTTCAGGAAGCTAGTACAGGATTTACAGTTAATAAGGTTGGTAGAGGATTTTCAATTAAGGACAAAATCAACTACTTGGTTCATATCACCACAAACAATTAAAATGTCAGGGGTTTTCTGTGAGAGTTTAGCAAAAAAAGAGGAGCAAAAGGAAGGATTAGGGGCATTTGGGACATACATATTGACAATAGTGGCGGTAAGATTATTGATAACCATTTCTAGAATAATCCATCTGCTTTCTGGATCCTTTTCCTCACTAACTAAAGTGAAATTTAAACGTTTATTTATTAGTATGGAAACTCCGGCTTTCTTATCTAAGGCATTAGCAAAAAGTGTGTGACTGATCCAGGCTAAAGGCTCTCTGTATCATAACTTAAATGAGTTTCTTGTAAACAAATAATATCAGATTTCTGTTTTGCTGAAAGGGAGATAAGCTTGTTATGTTTGGTGGGGTGGCCTAAACCTTTAACATGCCATATAGTGATTTTAATAGGCATCAATAGACATTAAGAAATCAATAACTGCAGATGTATAAATATCGCTAAGATATAATCATAAGTAAATCTACTAAAATACATGTTTGAAACAGTTAATAAACCAATAGAATAGAGTTAACTTACATCTATTGGGAAAAAGGGGAAACAAGTAAAAACAAAAGGAAGTGAGGACAACAAGTTGAGTAAATAAACAAGGGAAAGAAGATGATAAGTATGATAGGAAATAAATGAAAACGCAATGGTATAGAAGAAGAAAGGATGTTTGCGTAAAGAAAATCAGATGAAAGTCTCATAGGGGATGTCGAGAGTGAAGATGGAGAAGGCAGAGCAGAGAGAGGTGAGAGCAAAGAAGAGAGAGATTACAAATATATTTAGAGAATTAAACGCACCAAAGAATCAATAGAACACTAAATAAGAATGTGAGAGCGGGATAGTATGTAAATCCAGATAGAGGAAACAGCAAACGTTATGCATAATAATCAGGTTTGTCCGGTGGTGAATAAAGGATCCAAGGTTTTAATTGGATATGTGGATTTGTTTCTGAGGTGACTCAAAGAGGTTGGTATTGCCAAAGGGATTGATGAAGTAGAGCTACTGCAATTTGGAGCATACTTTGCATGCTGGTTTTTAGGAATTTTGAAAGTAGAATTAGGAGTTTAGTAGACCTGAAGAGGAAGAATTAGTAGAGGGTTTATGAAAAGTAGTATCCATTGGAGTAGATTATAAAGCTTGGAGCAAATCATAGAGTTCATCTGGGTTTGAGAATTCTTTCGTACGGCCATCAAGAATAGTGATGATCATTTTTGCAGGATCAAGTAGGCCATATCTGATATTGAGTGATTTAAGAGTAGGTCCCAGGTCCAAAAGTCTTTTCCTTTTTGCTTGGGTGGCACTAGAGAAGTCAGGAGAGAAGAAGATTCTTTTATTTTGACAAAGAATATGAGACTTTTCCTTGACTTCTTGCAGGATTTGACGGGCCTGCTGATGACAAAGAAAACATGCAATGAAGGGTATTGGTGCAGAGTCGCTTCTTCTAAAGCGAGGTCTGATTCTATGAGCTCGTTTTAGCGCCAACCGAGGTGAGAAGTTGATGCCAAGAATGGAAGGAATTCAGTTGATTAGGAACTTGATAGGATCGTCGCCCTTAGTTTTTTCAGGGATCCCATAAAAACGTAGATTGTCTCTACGATTCCTGTCTTCCAACACTGTGACTTCACCTTCTAATTGAAGTAAATTTGTTTACATACTTTCCAATCCTTCAACTCTATCTTCCACAGTACGGATTCATTCTTCTGCTTTGTCTAATCTTCCAGTAAAGATTTTGATTTCATTTTTAAAACCTTTTAGTTCTTCTTGAATAGAAGATGAGCGGGATTCCAATGTGGAGATAGAGGAACGTATGTTTCCGAGAACTACAAGAATTTTCTCCATGCATGCATTGAAAGGCGTTCTTTCAGAGGCCGACATTTTGTAAAAGGCAAGAAGCACTTGGTATAAAGAGTGAATGAAGTAGGTAGTAGTGGCGAGTCTCCTCTTAATCTTAAGATAAATAACTAGTTGAAAAAATAAGCTTGATGCAAAAATAAAGTCACTTATTTGAAGATGATTCGGTAGAAATTGATAATATCTGCAGAGATGAGGGCAGTTGACACTGTGCTTAGTTGGAGGTTAACTCACAGACAAAGTAAGGTACTCCTGGGTTATGAAGGGTTGCATTCAAGATAGAAGAGTTCAAGCTGAAGTGAGAATCCTGTAGTGAAGCGCAGATATCAGCGATAGGAAGTAAAAAATTGCACAATTTTAATAATCACTGAGTTCAAGAGTCTAAAGTTATTACCTCCATATCAAAAAAGTAGTGAGTAAAATAATATGAAGCTGCTAGAGCAAATCACAGAGCACTGCAAAAGGTGAAATGTGCTTGAAATGCAAAAATAAATTAAATTGGTTACGTAAAAAAATCACCACAGTTTATGTCAAACAATTAACGGTTGATTTAAAGAAATAAAACATTTCAAAATAAGAAAAATGCCTTGAATAGGGTAAAGTGTGTATAAATTGTTTAAAAATGACACTTTGTTGTGGAAATGTAGCGTATCCTGCTTCAAGCAGTTACCTGCGACTTGACTCTCCAATTAGCTGACAGAACGCTTTGGATTCTTTCCTACTTTACGTCGCGGCTGCAGGCTTTTGCGTGTATCGTCCGTGAACACACTGAAATTGATGAACACCAAGTTGAGGGAGTACGTCATTCGGGAAGGATGAATTAAGATCTTCAGGTTCACTTAAGTAAAGATATTGCAGCTGTGATTACCAGCATTATTATGTAGAAAATAGTTACGTGAGAAAACAAATTTCAGTGAGGTGGTGCTCACATGCCGGAATCACATGCAGTCAGAAATACTTTTCATACCAGCAAAATGGCGAGATGTTGCATCAATCCAGTGCTAAAATATAGTAATAGTTACACTGTAAAGCAAATCCATGATGGTAGCAGGATAAGTGATTCTCCTGCGTTCCAGAGCTCCTCAGCTATGCGGCCATCTTCGTTGCTGCTCGGCCACGCCCCCTTTTTATCCGTTTTCTAATTGACTTGAAAATGTGCTATTGGTTGTTTAAGCTTGAACATTTTAATGACATGTAAGGGGGGATCAAAAAGTTGTATTTATTCATTAAATTACTACAGCACATTAAGTTATGTGGGTCTGATGGGAGCCCTGCCGGCACTAACCCTGTTGACACCTTCCAACTGTCGTTTTCCTCTCTCACGTTCCAGCCTTGTGGGCACCTGCTCTTGCAGGGCCCATGAGATTGCAGGATGCTCTCACGAGGAGGTTGACCCTAAACAACCCATCTTCTTCCCAAAGACTCTCGAGCAGGATCTTAATAAAAAAAAACCCATTGAACATAGTCTGTGAGGTAGTTAGGTCTGCAGCAGTTCCTTCCACTCCTGGAACTCATTGATCTTGTGCAGATGAGACACCAGGTCTGCAATGCCATCTTGCACAGGATGACACCCCATCTGAAGTGCTCAACAAGGAACTTACACCAGAATTGTTATAATCAACCCCCTTCTCAATCATCACTCGTTCCAAGATCCATACTCTGTTGTTCTTGCTCTTAAACACAAATCTGAATACCTCTTTTACTTTGATAGGATATGACCATTTACATTCCCCAACCTGAAGTGCCAGGGGCAGGTTGATCTTCACCACAACCCCAGTACGTGGCGACACTTTCTTTCTTACTCCGCTCCGATCATACAACTCCTTATTCATCAACTGACTTCTTGTGATCCTCTCTCTCACACTTCCCAATCTCTCCACCGTCAAAGCAGGCTGACCCATCCACAGGGGAAAATGTTTAGTATTAGCTTTCCTCCCCCTACTGAGCTAAAATGACGAAATTCCAGTGCTGATGTGTGGGGTGAACCTATGAGCTCTCACAGCCTCCTGTACAGCAGCTTTCCTATCATGTCCATTCATCCATGCCCAACTGATTGCTTCCTTCAACACCCTGTTAAAGTGCTCCACCACTCCATTGGTTTGTGGGTGGTAAATAGCACTGATTTTGTGTGTGATGGCATGCACATAGCAGTAGTCACTCCATTCCTTCTTCTGAATTGCATACCATCATCAGTCACTATCACGCTGGGAAAGCCTTATCTAGCACACAAATCTTCAAGAAATGCCACCTTTTTTCCTGAAGTCGAAATGTCTGTCACCAATACCTCTGCCCACCTAGCGAGCAGATCCAACACCACTAAACAGAATGATTAAACTCCATTGTACCAAACAGCACTCAAAACATCTATGCCTATTTTGTCCCACGGCTGTGTGGGAATATCAGGTATTGTCATAGGAGACTTCACACTCAGACACACCTTATTGCTCCTTTTGCAAAGGAAACAGGCTGGCCACCAGTGGTCATTGTAAATCCATTGTTTCGTCTTCGCTATACCCTGATGTCCTTCATGACCCAGTTCCACTGGGAATCTTCTGATGCCTTCTGGTGGCATGATTTTATCACCTGCCGACAGCAGCCCATTCTGGATGAACAACTCATCCTTCACCTCAGATAAGCTCCTGAGGTCCAAACACTCTGTCTGGTTTTTGCTGAGATTTCCTCTGGACAGTGCACTCATGAATTGTTCAAGTTTCTCATCGCATTGCATTTCTCTTTCTCACTGTCCCTGGGAAATCAAACTGTCACTGGCTTTGAAAACCACTTTATTCTCTTCGTCCTCATCTCCACTGTCAATATTAGATATAATTCTCAATAGAGAGTCAGCGGCATGGTTCTCTACACCTGTTATGTATTTTATGATGTAATTGTACTCATGCAGGCGAGAGACCCACCTTCTGTTCCTACCTGATACCTTATCCAACCCTATCGATGTGATAATCTCAACTAAAGGTTTATGATTTGTGTGAAACTCAAACTATGTGCCCCACGCACAATTTCAGAACTTTTCTGCAGGCCACTTGACAGCCAAAGCTTCCTTCTCAATGGTGACATAGTTCTTCTGCACACCATTCAATAGTCTCGAGACTAAGGCTATCAAGTACTCTGTGCCGCCTTCCACTTGAGTCATCACAGCCTCCAAACCCATATTGCTAGCATCCGTTATGATGACTTTGACTCTACTCCTTTATGAGTGCATACTCCTCCTTGCAGGCATCATTCCACATGAATCCTCCTTGACTCTTGAGAGACTCGCTCATATTGACAGTGTGTGTCATAATTTTTAATGAATTTTGAACAATATTCGGCCATTTCCAAGAATGTCCATAACTGATCTCGGCTGGTTGGTGCAGGCATACCTTCGATAGCATCCAACAAATTCATCTATTGGAATAAAATGTCCAAGGTATTCAATTTCACATCTGTTAATGTTGCACTTCTCCTTACTGTGAGTCATCCTGCCTTATGAAGTTTCTTAAACACACCTTCAATCCTCTTCTCTTATGTTTCCTCATTGTCCGCATAGACCAGTATGTCATCTTGAATGAAGAGGACTCCCGGATCCATCGAATATATGATAGATGATCTTAAGAAACATTGAAGCTGCGCAGATGAGCCCAAAAGGCATCCGTTTGTACTGATATAAGCCCTGCGGTGTAATGAAAGCAGTCAAATGTCTGGATTCCTTAAGCAATTTCACTTGGTGATAGGTTGAAGTGAGGTCTAACGTGGAGAAAAAAACTGTTGGTCCCATGGTGGAGATGATTCCTTGGTTGTTGAGCAGTGGATGTCCTTCCGTTGCAATGCATTTGTTCAGTTCTCTCGTGTCCATGCAAATTCGTATCTTCCCCAAACTTGTTCTCACTACAACCAACAGAGAAACCCACTCTGAGGCATCGATGCTTTCAATTATGTCCTGTTCCACCAATTTTTTTAGCTCCAATTTGACTTCATCTCTCATAGAGATTGGTATGTCCTGCATTCTTTCTGCCACTGGTGTAAAGTTATCTTTGAGCCTGATCTGGTGAACAAAACCCTCTAGACACCAACCTTGTATTGATAAATGTCTTGCATCACATTTTTGACTAATAACTTCTTTTGGTGTGTCCAACTTAGTAACGACATGGCACCTTTCTTTGAGACGTATACTTTCCCAGTGATATTCCTTCCCTTGAAACTCAATGTGGCGTAGAACCAACCTACTAGGTCTTTGGTTGCTCACCCATAGGCCCTTGGTCATATGTCAACTTCATATAGATACTCAGGTCCCATGTTCTCCCAAATATTCTTTGGCATGAACGTGTACTTGGCCCCCGAATCAATCATCATCATTGTGGAGAATCCATTTACAAGAACAGGCGACTTTTGGCTATCCACCTCGTCATCTATCACTAAATGGACATACTCTTCCTCCTCTCCTCCACTGTGATGATTACTCCCTATCCAGTTGGTCTTTGGAGCTGACAGCATCTTGCAAAGGGTCCTTTCCCTTTTAAAATCCTGCAAATGATTCTTCGAGGAGGGCATTTTGGATCATTTGCCCAGTGGGATGCACTATCACACCTGAACCATATTCTGGTGTCACCCGACCTCTTCCCCTGGAGTTAAATCATCCACTCCCTGCAAAGTTTCGTCTTCCTCTATACGGTCCCTCATACAAAAATGTCTTCCCATCAGCATGGCCACTATTGCATATAGCAGCAACTGCGCCTGTCGAGGTGGCTGAGGTTCTGAGCTGTTTGGGTGTCTCAGATATCACGGCTGACTCCCTAAACCTGGTCTCCAGAACCATGACACATTGTTCGGTGTGCTCTACTTCTTTCACAATGCGTAGCACGGTATCAAGAGGTGGGTCACCTTCAGACCATCATTTCTCTCTGACTTTACCACTACTGCACGCCAACTAAAATTTGTCTCTTAATCTTTTGTCAAATTGTTTGTTGATCTTACATGTCAGTGCAAGTTTCCTCAATGCGGTAATATATTGTTCTACGCCCTCTCCTTCTACCTCAGTGTGGTTCCCAAATTCGTAGTGTTCTAAGATGGTGCTTAACTCTTTCTTGCAGTGCTTCTCCATTTTCATGACAGATTTTTCATACTGATTCAGAACTGTGCTTTCCTCAGCTGAGAGATCAGGCAAGTCCTCAAATCTTTCCTGTCCCGCTGAGCATAGGCAATGCAGAAGGAGTGACTTTCTTATCTCCGCACTATAATTTGCACCACACACCACATTGTCAAAATGGGCAAAATGGTCAAAGGATTTGATCCATCATTTCCATGGGACAAACGGTTCCCCCACTTCAAGTAGGAAGAAGGGGGAGGAGGGGTGGAACACTGTGCAGAGCCATGTCTCCTGTGCCACTCAAAGACAACGTATTTGCAGGCTCAGGGGTAGTGGTGTGTAACGTTCCTTATTTTGCTTTGTGTGCAATATTCTTTATTTAGCTCTGTGTGTACTGTATCTCGTGGTATGTCTATTAAACTGACCCTTGACTGACCTGTGCTTGTAAGGAACTGCACTTGTGTTTAAAATCAAAGTATGCTTAGTGGGAAGTAATTTGCTGGTTGCCAGTGCTGAAAGATATCTTAGTACTGGGACGAAGAAGATCAATGTGGAGGCAGTATATGTTCTTTCCTCTAAGGTGTGCACATACATGGGCTGTTACTGGCCCAGAACAACAACGTGGTATACTTGTGAAGACAAGCTTCTTTTCCTTCTATTTTAAACCTGCGCTGCTCGCGCAACAACCAGTTTGTTTAATATTGGCCCCCTCACTCTGCAGGTGCTCTCACCGGGGTCTGGATCCAGTGCACTGGGAAAGCGTCTCACCTCCTCTTGTGCGCTTCCAATCATCAAGAAAATGCTGGCACTCTCCCGGGGCTGCAGGATGGGCTCACGAAGAATCGGAACCTAAACACATCAATAATAAAATCGGTGGTATTCCAACCTTTCATATGCTGCAACCCCTTAAGAAAAATAATTGTTGCCTGGCCAAATACAATTACTCCTTATGTCTCCTAGTAAATCCATCCCTGTATTCCCTTTTTATAAAGCCTTGCGCCTTACGTGGATATCCTTCAGGCCCCCTAGGTGGGCTAGCTCCACAGTCTGTGGGAGTATCGCTCCTTAAGGCAGGCCCCCAGAAGAGGTCTAGGCGGGTGGGACTGGGACATGAGGCTCCTCTTTTCCAAAGATTTCCCTTGGCCACGGAGGGCTTCTCGTATCACTTGCCTGGTGCCCTTAAAGTCTATGGCAGTGGATGGTGGCGCCCTTGGAAGAGGTTATTGGCCATGTCTTGAGGCTGAGAGCAAAACCCCTGCCTCTTGGCTTTCGGAAATGTTCTAGCAAGCCAAGATCACCACATCACCCGGGATGCCCTGCCTAGCAGGTGATTGACGGTGTGTCAGTACCGACACCTTCTTCAGAGTTCGGTGACACCTTAAACATGTCTGTACTATGATGAAACTGGAACCCGTTTGCAGCACCACATATGGGTCTGCTGCTACAGGATGGCAATACGAGGCGCCACCAGCAGAGGGCACCATGGAGAAAAGTCTATAGGTGACAGCCCAGTACACACAGCCTCGAAAGTGTCCAGAATCCGAGGCGAGGCGGACGGCCACAGGTTATTTGCCTTTCCCATATGCAGGTAAGTGCCCTTAATATGAATCAATGTGAACTGACTTACACTTTGCAATGTACAGAATATGACTCACGCGCCATGCATCCACAAGAAACTTTCCATGATCAATTGCATCCTAAATGTACCTTTTTACAAAGAAATTCTTAATGGATATGTGATCATCTTTTATTGTATAATTGCTTGATATTCATCCTTTGTCATTAATAATCAGTATTCGCCTAATATTCAGCCAACACCTGTTTCGACCTAATACACATTGGTCTTCATCAAGGCTTGAATAAACATTTGGTTCTCCCAAAAAAATTTGAATCCAGTTTTCCATGTCAGTGTGTTCCGCGCAACTGTTATTTCATCCTAAGTAATTTCACCCGAATGTAAACAAATTATTTTCTTCAATTTCCTGGGTCATATCATCCACATTAGGTCTCAATTCTGGATTCCTTAACAGCAATTCTTGAACAATAATGAAGGCGATAATTCAATATTCTATCACCTGTTTCAACCGATTGTGTCGCCCTCAAATGTATTCCTCAATGAGGGCTATAACATGCCCACCTGCCTCTCTACATCATTAGTGTGACGCAATCCTCATGATTTAGGTTAGGAAAGATTTCCATTTATGGGTAATTTTCCCTCCAGTTGTGAACCCCCCAACTTTTTGCTCTTGTCTGACCCTCCTAGCCTGACTTTTACCAGTGGAGTCCAGCCTTTTGCTGTACTCCTCTGGGCTTTTGCTCATCTTGCTATGGGGAAACTGTCCGTCCTGGGAGACTTTGTTTCCCTTAGTCTCTCACTTTGTTGCCATGTGTTGGTAGCTTTTTATCAGTGCACAATGTACCTTCCAGTACAGTGCGCTGGGGTCTCTTTTTCATTTTTAAGGCCCTAGGCACCCTCAAAGTATTGTATTTTGAATGTACAAGTATGCCCAAGACAGAGCTGGTGGCAGCAGTTACTTTTAAAGTATTTTTTTCACTCTTTTCAATGTTCCAAACCGTGTTTTCCATGTTTGGTTCAGGACAGTGGCCACTGCCTACAATGGCCATAACACAAGGCCCTTTCTTCTGTCCTTTGGCCATTTTTTCCCTTTGCCTTCCCCAGTTCGAGCAGACTCAGGAAATTCCTTATTTGGTCATGCAGACCCCCACGCAAACTGAAGCTTTTGCAGGCTTTTGTATGCGTTGTGTGTGTGCGCCCAGGATGTGGGCCGGAGCTGTATAGTTCCAATACACTTCCTGGGTGCCAGGATGTCTGGTGTGCTGGGATGACGGGGACCACTGTGGTCTGTGATTGGTCCACGTCTGGGATGGCTGAATGTGAGCAGATCTCCCATTGGTTGTCTTTGCTTTGGCACAAAGGAGACTCTGGACAAGAGAAGGCACCCCACACCAATTCCAGGTTGATCTTCTGAGTTCACACCAAACTCAGTAAAGGAGCCAAGTATCCTGAACCGAAGAAGCAGTATTGTGGTACCATTGGTGATCCTCTGGAAGGTTTGGCACCCAGACCCTGCTGTTGTCCGGTTGAAGCCCCTGTTTCTCATCGATCATACAAAAATTGCCTGAAGCATATCTGCACTTTTTGACTCTCTTCTGTTACAGGTTGTGGATTCGTACTTGTTGAATATTGCTTTATGCCACTAGTTACTGTATATATGTTTCCTAGTATAGTGTGGTGTTAGTATTGTTAATATTGCTGTGGTTTCACCCTGTGTTTGATTTAAAAGGCCTTTAATAAATGTATATGTAGTTTTGATATATACACCTGACTGAGAGTAATTTGTGGTGTCGGTTGCTGTGTGTGCTCATTGTGGACTCTCGATCACTCTCACCACTCCTGAGACCTAGTCTTGACTGCCGCCAATGCTACCTTGATTGGTCTGGCTTGTCCAGAAGGTTATCCTATTCATAGAAACTAGGCTGCCCTTCTGAACCTCTGCCCACCAGGTCAGAGTTCAGAAATCCATCTTAACAACTTACACTTTGATAAGCAATTGTCATGTTATATGTTCTATCCTAATTCCTCTTTGGAATGTTGGAGATGCGATCGCACGCGCGAAGGTGACAGCTATTGTCAGTTGGTATATGCCATTTCAACAGACTCACTGGTGAGCCTTCTTGCCCCAGTTCTATTTAAGTGCATCCTCATCTGGGTACAGTTTCAAGTGGCGTTCAACATTACTTTATGGTGAGCCTCCTCATCCCAGTACTTGGCCAATCATCATCGGTGTGACTAATATTGTGAAAATATTATATTGAGTGGCAGGAAGAATGCAGAAATTAGACCCTTCACTGCATTTTTGAGAAGACTGGATGGATTCAAACTTTATTGTATTGCATCATGGGGAGAGAGATTTTCGGACAAACTGAAGTTTTAAACCTTGATGTGCTGTTTGGGGCAGCGGTAGTCAGGAACATTATGAAGTTACCTGATGTGGAAGAGGGTGGAGATGGGGGAGAGGATGTCAGAGGTGAGGGTGGAGGGTTGAGGCACAATTTGGGAAGCAGATAAATGTGGTTTTAGAGATATACCCATTTCTCTCAAGGAAACAAAATGTGGGTGAATCGGTGGTCACATTTATTGCCGACCTAAGGGGTTTATTGGCATCATGTGAGTTCACGGGGAGGGAGGATGAATACATCCGGGACCAACTGATGTTCAGGAACGGTTGTGGCAGGCCAAAAATTCATTTGCAGGAAGCATTGTCTATCACAAAGGGAATGGAACTGATGAGCATGTGCTTGAAGGAAATTAATGCTAAAGTGGCCAAAGAGAACGTACCGATGGTAAAGGAGGAAGAAATGAGAGAGACATTGGGGAGGGGGGGGGGGTTGGGGGAAGGTATGTACAATAAAGAAAATAATAGGTTGGACCCTGCTTGTGTTGGTGTGCAAGCAACATCACAAGAGTTGTGCAAAGATCATTGTACAAGATGTGGTTTTGAAAAACATGCCATGAACCCTAAGGAGTGTCCTGCTATGAGAGTTAAATGCAGAAAGTGTGGAACAATTGTTCATTTTGCTAGGCTATATAAAACCAACAAGTTGGCTGACAATGCCAAGAGCATACAATGTGTGGGAGAAGAAAGGTTAGAGTGGGCCAGCAAAGTAGTTCACATTGTTGGGGAGGTTGTTGAGGAGGAAGATGGGGAATATGTACCACCTGAGGTGGGCATACATGTGGCAAGGGTGTAGGGTGACTGCTCTTACGGATTCAGGGTCCATGTATACCATTATACCGGAAGAATAATGTAAGGACATTTGGGCGTGAAAAAACCATGTTCTACAAAACAGTGATATAAGGCCAAAAGCGTATGGTGGGGGTAGCATTGATTGTTTGGCCCTTGTATGGGCCACTATTGTGTATAGGTCTAAGACCAACCATGCTAAGGTGTATGTGGCAGTCAAAGGGGATTGTCTGCTTGGTTGGAAACATCAGGGGAAGTTGGGATGAAGTTGCATCCGGGGAAAGAGCAGCAAGTGAGAACTGTGGGAATAAACAGATCATATGTTTTTGCTCAGGAGCTGAGGTAGAGATATAAAGGGGTATTCCAGAATGGGACTGGTAAATTGCGTGGGACTGTCACAAAATTCAATTGTCAGCACAAGCAGTGCCATGTGTACATAAGGTCAGGAATTTTTTGTCTGCAGTGAGACAAAAAGTGAGCGATGAGTTGTGAGGGTTGTGTGAGGAGGGGTTAATCGAGCCCATTGAGGGTAGCAAATGGTTTTCCCTAATTGTGGTGACGCAGCGACCTGATGGTCATATTAGATTATGTGTAGATTTAAGAGACCTAAATCGGAATATCTGGGTTAACAGGTATCCTTTACCAAAGGTAAATTAAATGCTTACAACTATGGAGGAGGCGGGATGGTATAGCACTTTCGACCTCTCACTGCTTACCATCAGGTGGACTTATATCCTATGTCAGAGCAGTTGACTGCTTTCATCACGCCCATGGAGGCATATCAATACAAGAGAATGCCTTTTGGTTTAGCATCGCCTTTGGCCATGTTTCAGAAGGTTATGGAGGATCTGACCTTCCCGGAGTAAATTGTTTCCATGACGGTCTATTGATTGGTGCAAAGAGAGAGTCAGACGTGACGGGCGAGTGTATGAAGTGTTGAGGAGGCTGAAAAGGGCAGGTTTGACAGTTAAGAAGGAGAACTGCAAGATACCAAAAATCAGCAAGAGTTATATTTGGGTCACAGGCTGACTAAAAAGGGTTTAGAGACGCGACCCGAGATGCTTGATGCTATACTTTCAGTAAAGTCATCTGAGACTAAGGATGAGTTGAGATCCTTTTTAGAGTTCATAGAATATCATACACATTTTATTGAAAATTAAGCAGTGAAGAGATTTTATGTGGGGAATTGAAGAGGAGAAGCCATTTATGAAAATAAAGGAGGAGGTAGCTAATGCACCTACTCTATACTGGTTTGAACCTACTGCTAAGGCTGTAATTATAGTTAATGCAAGTGCTAAGTGTTTAGGTGATGTTTTAAGTCAGGTTCAGAGAGTTGTTGGGTGCCTATAGCCTTTGCATCTCGTGCCTTAGCTGATATTGCAGCGCAGTATTCCACTATCGAGTGCAAGAGTTTGGCATGTTACTAGCATCCCGGCACCGAGAATTGCAAGGTGGTTGGCTGTGCTACAAGGCTATAACTTTGTGGTAGAAAATATCCCTGGTCCTGCAATCCGGTGTCGGACTGTTTATCTAGAGCACCCATGGAGGTGAGGAATCAGGAAAGTGACGTATGTGAGGAGTGGATAGCACAGGTGAGGCGACTGTGAGTGATGTTTTTTCAAAGAATGTTTGGTTCGATGGTGCAAAGAGTGATAAGGAGATGAGGAAGGCTATAGTAAATACTGAACAGGGATGGAAGATGGGAGTAGAGATATGTTCACCTTTTTATAAAGTGAAGGATTAGTTTAGTAGTTCTGAACTGGGGTTGGTAGGGGTGAGAGGTTAGGACCACCAACCACTTTGAGGAGGGAACTTACTAGACGACCACATAATGGGCATCTAGAAAAGAGTCTTACCAAATGCAGGTTAAGAGACACATTTTAGTGGTGTGGAATGGACGTGATGATGGATGAATTGGTAGGGTGATGTGTTCCAAGCTGTATGAGTGATGAGTCATTGAAAACACAGAGTATGGCAATGGGTATGGTTGATATGTGGGAAAAAGTGGTGATAGATTTCATGGGCCTTATGAGTTTGTTGGGTCTAGAGAGCAGGTTTGCCATTGTTGTGGTAGATTATGCCTCAAGATGGTTTGAGGTAGAATGTGTAGATAACATCACCACAAAGTGCATGGTGGATTATTTGGGGAAGTAATTTGCAAGAGAGGGAAATCCAAAAATCATTGTTTTCGACAATGGTGTTCAGCTAGTTTTGAGAGAGAAGAGGAAATATCTGGAGTGGCATGGAATTGAAAACCATCGGACTGCTCTTTATAATCCCAAGACGAATAGACTGGTGGAACGTGTAAATGGTATAATTAAAAAAACAATTCAGCTAGCACATGCTAACGATATGGATTGAAGGGTTTGTGTGCAGGACATGATGAGAGCATACAGAGATACTCCCCATGTGGTGACTGTGGTAGTGGCTTTTGAAAAAATGCAGGGAAGGGTTATGCGGTCTAGAGTTTACCCGTATTGGTTAGCAGATGAGGAGAGAGTTGTAAAAGGTGAGAGTAATGCAATGCTATTAGGGTGGTTGACGTAGGGAGAACAGAAAACATTTGGTGTTTCAAAAGGGTGTTCACGATACTATGACCCTATAATAGTGGTCAAAGTTGGTGAGAGACATGTGGTAACAACTGATGGAACAAAATGGAGTGTAAATCGTGTTGCTGTCCTCAAGAATAGGATGTTTATCATCCAACATCAAGTTATCGGCATGTGAACTCCGATTGTGAGGAAAGTGGTATGTCGGGCTATGGTGATGTGCAGTTGTATAGGAAAGGATGTGTAGTGGGTGAAGGAACAAATTCGAGTGATTTTCAAAGACGGGAAGAGCATCTACATTTCTGAGGTAGGCATTCAAGTGCATCATCTGAGAATGAGAATGGGGTGGGTGCGGTCAGCATAGAACGTAGTGATGATGATGGTCACAATAGAGTTTCGAAAAGAAGATGGCCAGTGAAGTATGATGATTACGAGATATACATTTTATTCAGTTATTTCACCATATTGTGATTACATCTATATCCCTCATGTTTTCATTGTTTATTTCTTTGTCGTTGGTATGCTATGTAGAAGGAGGGAAATATGTTGTATCCTGATTGGTTTATTGGTACATGCAATGACATTCTCTTGGTAAAGCTGAAGACGTTATTGCACCGCAAGGGTGGCAGTTATTGTCAGTTGATATATGGCAGTCGGACCTATCCGTTACATGTGTCATGTATGCAGTCAAGCCCTTACTTGCATTAATAAATACTTCATCCTTACCTCACGTTTAATGGATCAGTGTCTTTGATCACGACTGTATGGCTGAATCCGGTCTCCCCTCTTCTTGGATATCATCTCAAATACATTTTTCAAACTCAATGCATTTCTCTTTTTCCCCATACATAGAAATAACATAATGTAATGTAAGTGGTCTTGCATAGCGCCCTTCTGCCACTGTTGGGGGCCTTGCTGCGCTTTTGTTTAACTTGTCTTCTGTGTGGTTTTACACACGCATTTTTGGACTTTACATCCAACGTGGCAGGCGGTTGAGTCTCTAACACGGACTAAAGGATATTCATTTAAAAGTTATGAAAAATGATGTTTCGAAATTAGAAGTATGTTATGGTGAAGTAACTAATATCATAGGCAGATCTGATACTGGATTCGAGGGGGACCCAGTCTTTTTAACAACCAATTTTAACTGGGGATTTTTTGCCATAAAATGTAGATGGTTGGTTTGGGTGAGGCAATATTAGTTGGGGAGAGATAGGAAGTAGCGGGGGAATTTGAGGAGGGTGTGGGTGTTTCCTGCTTCACTTTTCAGTAAAAGAAAATCTGTGGTGAAATATTGGTCGGTAAAAACAAATGAAACCACTGCAGGCAGCTAAATTGCTTGTTTTTACTTTGGATACTAGCTTTTTAATGTTATCGCATAAGCTCGCAAAATCGACCCAAAAGGCAATGTGTCCGGAGTTTGGACCGCTGAACCAAGCTGAGGAAAGCCGGGGCCCTTCGCTGTGCTTTTATAAATCAGGTGGTACTGTACTTATGAGAGTTGATAGAAAATGTTTTTGAAAAGTGATCACACCACTGGAGTCCGATGCAGGTGGATTTTCATAGACCTACAACATGTTCTTGTTCGCAGAGCCACATAATATGTTACAAGTTCACAGCGTGTTTTGAGTAAATATGTTTAAAACTCAATTTTCAAATCTATATCCAGGCTAGGGAGTGAATTGCTTCGACATACTCTGTATGGTACAATTCAATCCTCGTATCACCCAAAGTAATGTTTCACCTGGAGTCACCTGGAGTCACCTGGAGCCTAAGCAGTATTGTACATCATATTATATTTAAACCATTGGCATAATTATGAAAGGCACCTTAAGAAAATCGCTGAGTATGCAAATTATCCCCGCACTGGATCGTGAAATGTACTCATGCGTGGAGCCATTTTAGAATGAACCTTTACCCCTCTGCAGCAGGTTATACCAAGTAACAAAAGTAGTCGATTACTGGAAACCTGGAATTGTTCAGCTGTAGCGACAAACCGTATGAAAGTAAAGAAAAGTCTACATTGTTCCCCTGCATTGCACAGTACACTATATACCCGAAAAAGACCATTTTATCGATATCCACTTCTCTTACGTATCTCCAGCCAGAGAGTGGGAGAAAGAGAGATACAGGGTGAGAGAGACAGAGAGGGAGACAAAGACACTGAATTGTACATAGAAATGTCAAATTCACTTATATTGTCTACTGAGCTGTACAGTAGTACAATGTGGCCCTGTATTAACTTTCAAACATAAGTAGCCGCTGTTGACCAATGTCAGGGATTCCAGTCATGAAAATATCTGTGTTACTTTGAGAAGGTTTTTGCAAATATTCATTCTGAAGTGGCTCGCCATGTGTCCCCACAGAAGTGAATTTGGAAGTTCAATTTGCTGACTAATGTTCGTATTTATAGTCAAATGTAATTCTTCAAAGTGCCATCCATTGTTACTTCAGTTTTTTAAAATACAATAGGAAGCATCATACCACTCCTTTATTATAAAGCAAATTCACTGAGAACTTGTGTAAGGAACTTTCAAATCATTGGGCCTCATTACAAGTTTGGCGGCAGCCTTGCCGGTAAAACCGTCAGGCTGCCACTGAACTTGCGAATGTTTCCGGCAATTACTGGGGTATTACAACCCCGGAACACCCAGTAATTGCCCATTCCCGGGCACCGCAAAATATACTTCCCCATTCCCATGGGAATGGGGAGGCCGGATCGCAGCAAAAAGGCAGCTGCAAGCAGACCTCGAAGTTTGCCCGTCCGGTAACAACGGTGCCGGTAGCTTACCGGCAACGTTGTTACCGGACTGGCAAACCTGTAATGAGGCTCACTGTCTCGTGCAGGTACATAACCATTATGTAAATCAGATGTGGCACCCATGAGATCCTAAAATGCACACCAATTTGTTTTGGGATCATACAAAGTGTGCTTCAGTAAACTGTAATTTTAGTAAAAATGATCACATCTTCACACATCAATCTTTATATCAAAAATTCGATTTTTTACTGAATATTCATTAAGAAATTCCATTTCTTTAGGAATTACTAGAGCCCTTCTATATATTTAGGCATTACAAACCATCCAAACATGATTTCATTATATATGAATTCAACAATATCTAATTTTCCAGGATTTCGGTATTGACTTGTAATAACACAAAACTTAACAATGGCTACTTAACAATGGCTGACACATGTTTCACACATATGCAGAATCATGTTGCTGCTCTAGTGCTTCTTCAGGACTAGAAGTATTTCTTTGTCAAAACCTGCCATGCATCTAATGAACATACTATTCTCTGTATATAATATAATTTCCTTTTCATTCCTTCGCTCAAATATTAAGTGTTCAATATGTTATGGTCATCTGGTATACAAATCATTACAACTTTACATTTGTCCAAAAACAGCTTTATCAATTATGCCCTCTTTGATCCTAGTTAGCAGCAATTGTTGAGTGTTAAGAGGATAGACAATCACTATCCCCTAATTCACAAATTCCTATTTTCTTAGCAATGCTTTAAGAATCACTTGTTAATACATCTACACCCATTGACACCCGCCTCGCGTCACTCACCTACTTTGGCTCATAAGACACAAATGTAGGTTTCCTCACTCCGGGCTGTATTTCAAATAAACACACATTAATCAGCCTGGGGAAGCTCAGACATTTCAAGAGCATGTCAAATGAAATGTGGCAGAGAATAAAGATGGGTTCAGACTAAGTAGAAATATGCATGACCTACACAAACCTAGCACAGAAATGATCTAGAGATGAGCGTGCACCTGGAAGAACCAGTATACAATTCTGAGGTAAGAAAATCCGTCCTATATAATCACTACAAAGTCACCAGGAGAAGATGTCTGCCAACTGAATTTTACAAACTACACATCGAAGCAACCTGCTGAAAGATTTCTCTAAGACATAGAGTAAACCAACACTCTCTGAGCTGAATGCAAGTGACCTGGCATCACTGGGATACCCAAGGCTTGGCAGCTACAGCAAAAGCATCTAGAAATGTTGACCCATGTACATAATCAATGTGGATTGTAAAATCATGTCAGAGTTCCGTGTCGCGGAACAGCAACTGGTAATATCCCCACGTTGTTCATGAAACTCATCACCTAGTTAAGATTGGAGAACATTTATACACATAATGTGGCAATACTTGAAACACTTGTCTACGAGCGCGATATAAATAAAATATCAATATCAATATCAATATGAACAACCAACCAAACCCATCCTCCTTCCTTTACCCAATTAAGGTAGTTGGTAGAGCAGGATTGGAGGAACAATGCAGGAAACTTACCAGATTTCTGATAGGCCCAAGCTTTATCTAGAAAGGTAGATTATTGAATGACATGATTGCATTGTGAACCATCTGCATGATCTCAAAACCAAAGGGAATTGTGCCACTTTTGCTTATGGCAGCGGTCTACCACCTGCAGTTATCCAGTTGTTTTGGACTACAACTCCCATGATCCTTCACCATTTACAATATTGGCTAGGGCTGCTGGGAGTGAGAGCCAAACACATCTGGTGAGCCACACCTTGGGTACCCCTGCCTTTAGGCATTGGAGGGTAGAACTATTTTATCTGAAAAATAAAACAAATTGGGGGCATACAGTACAATCAAATATTCAGTGCTAGTAAAAGCTTATGATATAGTGACTGCATTGTCTGATCAAAGCAAGTCTGTAAACAAACACAAGAAAACCATTCAGACTTCATTGCACTCTGGTGATTTTAGAAAAATAGAAGCATATGTGAAGTACTGCCGCTAACACAAGTCACCATCAAGTCAATCATGGAAAGTAACTAGAAGTTACATTACCCAAAATCAACTAGAAAACAAGATACAGAACAATAACATTCATTACCTGTACATAGTCCATCTAGATATGTCACATTAAAATGTTCAATGTATCACTGGGGGAGTATTTTTCATTGCATCCCATTCGATGAAACTGCATATTCCCATTTATCGAAGCATTCCTCCAGTGGAAAAAGCAAAACCACAAGTCCCAGCATTCAAAGTGTTCAATTGGGCAGGGTTAGCTATACAGTGCCCCCCATAGGGCTGCTTCCTGCCTTTAGGAAACCTGTGCATCATAATCTTCAAAGACCAGCCAATGCGCAATCTGCAACCACACCCAGAATTACCTGCGCAATCTGCAACGACACTCAGAATTCCCTGCGCAATCTGCAACCACACCAGAATTCCCTGAGCAATCTGCAACCACGCCCAGAATTCCCTGCGCAATCTACACTCACACCCAGAATTACCTGCGCAATCTGCAATCACACTGAGAATTCCCTGCGCAATCTGCAACCACACCAGAATTCCCTGAGCAATCTGCAACCACGCCCAGAATTCCCTGCGCAATCTGCAACCACACTCAGAATTCCCTGCGCAATCTACAACCACACCCAGAATTCCCTGAGCAATCTGCAACCATGCCCAGAATTCCCTGCGCAATCTGCAACAACACCCAGAATTCCCTGAGCAATCTGCAACCACACCCAGAATTCCCTGCGCAATCTACACTCACACCCAGAATTACCTGCGCAATCTGCAACCACACTCAGAATTCCCTGTGCAATCTGCAACCACACCCAGAATTCCCTGCGCAATCTACACTCACACCCAGAATTACCTGCGCAATCTGCAACGACACCCAGAATTCCCTGCGCAATCTGCAACCACACCCAGAATTCCCAAAGTCAAAATATTAATGATAACAGTAAAAGCATTTCCCAATCTGAGGCCTAGTAGCTGCGCCTCTTTCTTTCATTGTTGTATTTCTTTTTTATTCCAATGTCCCTCCTGTGGGCGCTTAGAAACACAATTTACTTGATGTATTAGCGCCTTACAAATGCAAAATAAATAAATAAATAAATAAATAAACTCACATTCGGGAATTTTACATCTAACGTGTATGTATTTATTGGATATTGGATATTTGTAACTAACCTTCCCTATCTCATACCCATAAGAATGACATTCTTTCAAACTCTACCCTACCTAGAGGAGGGTGGGCAGTATACAGTGCTTCCCTAAAAACCTCACATTGCTTTGCAGATGCCTATGGTGAAATGAGCATATTTTGGTTTGCGCCTATCAGTGGGCTGAAAAATCACAATGCACAGCAGTTAGCCTGAGCTGCAATGTGCACCTGCTACACTTTACACACGCACATAGATTTCTTTGTGAATTACCCCCTGATGTCTGAAGGTTTTGCAAAATATGGGCTCCAAAAAAGAGTTCAAAGAAACAGACTAAGCCTGAATATTAAGTGATGCAAGCAAGCTGGGCTTTTATTTATTCAAACACAGAGGGGAACAGTACACTTTTGATCACAAAATAATGTACAATCGATAAGAAATCGGATTTGACGGCAAGCAGTGCACCTCTTCCAATGGGGTGAGTTTGACTGGCATTCTGCCCAGGTTGCGGGGGGGAGTAAATGGCACAGTCACCAGTGACAATACATGGGTGAGTTTACATAGATTAACATTGGGCATATTAAAGTGCAGGTAGGTAATACGGCCAGCTGTGCTCGGGATGTAACCGTGATGGATGAAGTGCTGGAGTGGAGGCAGAGAAAGTCAGGGGCAGAGGCAAGTAAGAACGAGGGGAACAATGTTAGCGAGTAGAGAGGTATGTTAGCGTAACTCGAAGGCGAGGAAGTAGGCTTTCAGTTTGGTTTTGAACAAATTGATGTGGACTGTTTCTCGAATGTCCGAGGAAGAGGATTCCATGCACGTGGAGCTAGAAGAAGGAAGGAGTGGTAGTGAGAGGAAGCCCAGGGAGGGCGAGGAGCCACAAGTAGTCTAGGATAGAGAGCAGAGATTATGAGAAGGCTTGTAGAGTTGGATATGTATGTTGGTGACTTCCCATGCATAGATTTGTGAACCAGGAGAAGACGTTTAAATCTGGCCTTGTTTTAATTTGGGTAAAGGAACAACCATGAAATCCAAACTGAAGAAGATGTGCGGTATTGCATATTATTGAATTTTAACACGTTCCTCATTGACGATGCTGGAGAGAGCATAACACAATGACCACAGGGGAGTACACGCGTTATATTCCGTAACTATGGGTGGACATGCTCCAAGCTCTCCTATCCGCCCAGTCTCCAGAGCACATGGAGCAGGTCAGCGTAGTCACATCTGGCACCATACTGGATATTTTGGACTTGATCTCATTCTCAACTTGATCTGCTGGGGATCACTCATGAATGTGTTACATTCTTGAAATAATCTTGGGATGATGTAGCATGGAAAAAGGGCCAAAGCCCATTGCTCGTCCTGCCAGGAGACGCGTCCCGTGTCTTATTGTTAGAGAAAATAATCAGAGTAGACCAGGAGGATAGCTCAGAAGCAACATGCTCGTCTTAGAAGCAACACAGCGCCGAGTGGCACGGGTTCAAAACCCATCAATGCTGCTTAGACTCCAGCATTATGTATGAACCGAATTTTATTGTTTTCATTTTGTATGGATGGTTTTTTCTAAAGCCTGGTCCCTCCCACTATGACAGTCCAGACGCCAATGGCCTGGTGGAACCCTTGATCCACCGTCATGAACCCCCAAATCTCATTGTTTTAATTACTTGTCCAGATTTCCTCAGCGGGGTTCTGAAAGTGGAGGCTTTTCTCATTCCTGTGATGGCACACTGTTGGGCCACCCAAGGGGAGGGCAACTTCCGATACCAATGAACTACACTCATCGCAAGCAGGCAACAAAGAGGGCAACTGTGGAATGGACAGCAATCTTATTGGCCGGCTAATGACGGACTTGGCCTTGAGTGTATTCGTGAATGAAGCAACGGATCTTTAACTCAACTGGTGCTTCAATAGGAAGAGACTATAAGGAGATGGGTGTCCCAGACCTTATTTATTTATTTATATAGCGCACCTACCCTAAGATATCTGGGCACAAGGATTGTATAGTATCTAAAGAATAGTATTTTGCCTTAACTAGGCAATATCATTAGTGGGGATGCCTGCAGATGTGGCTTTTGCATAACTGCTGGAAGCCTTTACCATTACATCAACAGCAGGCTTTGTATTTTCAGAAATGAAAAGAGATATAGTTTGGAGGAGACATATTCGGGAAAAGTATTACAAGGGCAATTCTAGAGGTGAGAGTTAACTTCCGCCCTCGAGGACCTCAGACTTGTTATATGGCTGGGCAGTGGGATGGCTTACCTAACAGCTAACAGAATGATTTGCTAACAGCCTGCTCTGACCTGAAAGGAGAGTGTCTTCTTTGCCTCACTAGAATACTATCCAGTTTTTGGCCATGCAGATTTAAGGCTGACATTCAGTCATTCAATGATCGAATTTAGTTGCCTGAGTCGATGGTTTGAAATTACAGTTGCATATCTTCAGAATTGAATTGAAATTTAGCATAACAATTCGGAATGACGTCAAGGAGCAAACATACAAATTAAGAAGATTTGGGGATAAAGGGTGAGTCCATGAGCAGCACTAAATCAGCTCTAAAGCAGCGCAAGTAATCTAGCGCCCTGATACCTCCAGTTCTGTACTATGTTGCACCATACCTACCTGTAACAGTACATTTGATGTAGACCACCCCCCCCCGAATCATGAGATGAGGCTTTCCAAGTTGTGCACCCATATTTATGTCGCTTTTTACCTGCCTGTACACTTGATATGGCCCCCGTATCACGAGAGAGGGCATGTAGTCTGCAAACACATACCAAGTTTTGTCTGTAACCTTATATACATTCTTGCACCTCACTTATGTACTTTCACTTTCTGTAACTCGTGCCTAGATGCCTCAGGGTTTGGTGCGCTGAAATAAATTTAAAAATACATAAATAAATGCTTTGCCAAGAGTGCAAGAGCCCCTTCACCGGGAATAAATATAGCCTGATAACGTGTTCTATAGGATGGTGGCCACTCAAGAAGGTCCACAGTCACGCTTTGGTTCATTGCGCATTGGTAGAATTAAATAACCATTTTGATATTAGTATGGTCCAACCATTATATTGAGTCCAGGATCGCAATTCTAGGTATTTGCTTTAAGAAAGAGTACAAACAACCCCAGACATTATATTATGCACCTCAACAAGGTAAAGATGTAGTGCATCATCCCTCCAGGTGCTGATGCGAGGGCCCCATGTCTGTATTTCCCTCACTGACTTAGGCTGAAAATCCAAGAAAATGTGAAAAAACTGCGAGAGCCCCTCATCTGAGAATGAACATGGCCATGTAACCTATTCTATTAGATGGTGCCCACTCAAAAGGGTCTGTCAATTTGCATATCAGCCTGGTCCCTCCCACAAGAACAGTCAGAAGTGAATCGCTAGCCAATCCTCAGCTGAACAATAGTATTTATTTATTTATTTATCGCTTATTAGGCACCTGTACCGTAAGTACAATCGTGTTTCAAAGCGCCCACAGGGCAAAGGGAGGGAATGAGGGAGTGATACACATTAAAAACACAATAATTAAAGGCAGTGGAGGGAAAAAGGGAAAAAAGGATGAACCTACCATGCCTTGTGAATATTCATAACATGCAAGTGCAGCAAGGAACATGGCAGAGGGGGTAGGTGCTGGGGTGTCAGGACTCATGGGTGAGCCACAGATGAAGTGTGTGGCTGCTACACAGCCTGAGCCGCATCGGTGTAAGTGCAAACCTCCAGGGTGGAGGGTGTGCCAAGGAAAGTGCTGAGGGTAGACTGGGGGATTGGGTATGGGAGGTCAGGGGTCCCAAAGATGCATAAGGGCTCAACAGCAGCAACTGTGAGATTAGCAGAGGAGAAAAGAAGGGAAGAAAGTGGTAAAGAGGAAAGTCTTGAGGAGCTTCTGGAATTTAAGGAAGTCCAGCTCAAGACGTAGAGGGAGGGGGAGGCTGTTCCATAGGAGGGAGCCAGCTGAGGAAAGCGATGGACCTCCTGCCCTCTGTTTAGCGAAACGCTTTACACACAAAGAGTTGGTGCCAGAGGAACGTAGAGGTCTAGAGGGGGAGTATTTAGTGAGGTAAAGTTGAAGATAGTGAGGTCCCTGGGCCCGGACAGCCTTGTGGATGACGCAGAGGGTTTTCAATTTAATCCGTACAGCAAACTTGTTTAGTTTTAGTTGAGTTCATCTTGTAGAGCACAACTGCTGACACATACGGGTTCCTAGCGGAGACCCAAAGGAAAGGCCTAGTATACGCTTAGCCCACAAAGCCTCTTGGAACAGCAAAGCCTTTCATGCCCAGAAAGTTCAAAATGCAATGGTGGCTCACCCACAGGGGGTGCTAGGGAGGAACCACCCTTAATTCCCAGAAACATCTAGATCCAAAAGGTAAATTTAACATCTGAAAAAAAGAGTCTGCCTTATGGAGAGAGTTCCATAATGAAAATGTAGGGTTTGGATTTGGAAATAATGGCTCCTAGTGATTCCATTGACAGCCAAACCATCGACTACCATACCATTGAAAAAAAAGCATTGAAAAAAGCCATCAAATGCAGTTTTTTAAAAAATGTATGGGGGGTTCCCCCAAAAACCCTGTTTTTAACTTTAAAAACCCATTTTTACTAAACTAAACCCTTTACCATTTAAAAAAATGCATTCAATGGTTTTTTTTCGATGCATTTTTTTCAATGGTATGGTCTGCCGATGCTTTGGATTCGATGGAATGACCGGATACCGGAAATAATCTAAACGCCTTTACATTGTTTGCAAAATGCAAAGCCTAGTGGTGCCCCTTATGCCTTACATAGCACTTTACATGGGTGAAGGCGAACATCTAAAACGCCCATGCCTTCACGCATGTAGAACTCTGTTGAAGCATTAGGTGACCATGGGTGACGTCACAGTATTCAGAATGCTTGAGGGCGGAGAAAAATTGGGCGGCTGAAGGATGCTGAAGGCCTCTTCACCACTGCCTCTACCTGTCTATATCAGGCTAGGTGCGGTTTCCGAATGCTGGCCGTGCCCTCTGCTCAATCCAAGGGCAAGCAGGAGGAGGGGTGATGGGCGTGTACTGACCCCTAACATGGGGGGTGAGGGGGATCCCAGCATCCGGAAGAAGATCACTGCTGTAGCCTGATGAGATGCTAAATAAAAAAACAGATTGCTCTGCATGCATGAATTGTGGGTGTATGTGTTTGTGTTATTGAATGTTTTTGGGTGAGAGCGAGTGTATTTGAAAAGGGTGTGTGCATGTGAGTGGCAGAGTGTAGCTGCGCGAGTTAGTGTGTAAGAAGCCACTGTGAATGGTCGTGGTGCACGTGTAAATGATTGATTGAGAGAAGATGTATGGGTGCATGACTGCTTGCGGGAATGTATGTAAATGTGTGTGTGTGTGTGTGTGCATGCAAGGTTGGGGCCTGGTGGGGAGCACTGGAGCAAACAGCCTAATTAATGTCTTTGCAGCAAAAACATGTTTCCTTACTAAGGCATGGCACTTGTTTACTGGGTGTTAAGGGTGAAGGCAGCACAATGTGTTTTCCTACATGGTACTGGTCCACATTGCTGGGCCAGTCTGGACATATGTATGTAATATATCATGGTATTTTGTACTGGGCAGTAAGGGGGACGGCAGCGCGATGAGTGTCCCTATGTAGTACTGGGTCCATGTGTTAATATCCCCGCAAAAATAGCGTGATACTTATGCCATATTTTTGCAGCGATATTGACCCATGGACCCTGCGGGGGACACCCCCGCAACCCCTGCATTATTTTAAAATGTGCGGGGGACAACCACGCAACACCCACTCCCACAAATTATCCCCCCCAAAAACATCGCCTATGTACGGCAATATTTTTGGTGGGGATATTTTGTAGGGCTACCATAGTACTGGCCTACATTGGTGGGCCAATCTGAAAATATTGCTTTACTGTGTCGTGGCATTTGTTACTGCGCATCAAGAGTGAAGCCATCATGATGAGTATTATTACTTGGCTAGAGTGGCTTACATTTGTCCAGCCAGACTGGACATATTTTCTTACTGTGGCATGGCATTTTTTACTAAACATCAAGGGGAAAGCAAACATGATCAGTGTTGATACCTGGCTAGACCTGCCTAAATTGTTGCAGCCAAATTACATGTGTTTTCTTACTGCGGCATGATATTTTGTACTGGTAAAGCCAACAGGTGTATGCTCGTATATGGGAATACCAGCATACATTGGTGCAGCTTCCATTGACGTATATGGGCAGAGCCAGCATGACATTTTTATTTTCAACTGCCATTTATTGTGGGAAAAGGCATCATGAAAATGAGTTGGAAAATAGTCCTGTGTACTATTGGAGATTTGCGTCTATTGGATTTTATTCATGAGTTACCCTACAAAACCGATTGCAAACCCAATTTTTTGACAGGAGGTGTGCTGGAAATGTGCGATTTTAACCAAACATGATAAAATATGTCTGGGGGAGAGAATCCCCAATACTTTGCAATGTTGGTTCAGGCGCCGACGCGACGCTCGATCGCTCATACGTATTTGTGGGAAATATCTACACCCCTCCAGCCTCCAATGGGGGAAAATAACTACAAATGAGAAAAAGTGAATTCCAAATTGCCGGTGTTAAAAGGAAGAAGTGTGGTGTCCGTTTAATGTGATTTGCGAATTTAGAATGATAAATGAGTGTTCAGTAGCCATGTAGGGGGTTTGTGGAGCTAAAGGCAGCGCAGGTGGGGTATGCAAAGAATGGTGGCGAGGGCCTGGGGGTGCCACACTGAGGCTGCTGGTGGTGCCACACTCAGGCTGCTGCCAATGCCGGCTTCCACCACAGAACACAGCCTGCATTCCAAACATCCTGATTGGCTAGCCTTCTTTGGATGCAAAACAGGGCCTTAAGTTGAAGGACACTAATTTTTGTGTTAAAATCTTTTCATTTGGTGTGGTAGCACCACATGTAAAGAACATCTTCATGCAAGTCCAATGTATCTTTTCTACCTCTGTGCTCCATTAGACCACAGCAAAAATGTTTTATTGATTAGCCATCCAGATTCCACTTTTCAGACCTCCCTACATCTCTCCACCCAATGGGGAGGAGGAAAATGGTAGCAACGAGGGGACAAAAGTGACGATATTGAGTCCTATTTTTCCTTTTAAAATAGGTTTTAGTCCGCCCCACCACCTGTTGAGGAGTGGCCACACTCCTCTGAGTATTTAGCACTGTGGCCCACACGAGAGGTACTGGTCTCAACTTCTTCTTTCTTCATACTGGCTACTTACTTCTCCATCCATCGTCATATCCCTTTCCTGATGTGTCCCGCCCCTTCACTGATCTCAACTTCCACATAACGAGGTGGAAGGAACTCAAACATGGACATGACAACCGTCCTTCTCTTTAAGTATGTAGTCAAGAGCTAGACCATCTCTTCAATGAGTCTTCTGGGCTTAGTCTTTGCTCTGACTGGGTGACCTTCTCGGGGTGGCCCGGGGCTGCGATGGGAGAATCTGTCTGATGCACCCTTGTTGTTGTCTCCTGGGGTTTTCCCATCCAAGTCTTCTTCGTCCCCCCAATATGAGTCATCAGAGCCTCCCCCGGCCCCGAAATCCTCCGAATCATCGGGTTCTTCCCCGCAAACTTCCCAAAATGTCACATCACTGTGACATTCCTTGAAGTGCGAGACATTCCTTGTGATCTCCCGACCTTCGGCATCTGTCGTGGTGACCATAGTTCCTTTCACTCTCGTGACAGTGAGAGGACCCAGTGCGGATCTGGAGTCCGCTTTGCTTCTCTGTGTCTGGCCTACTATTAGTCTATCACCTTATTCAAAGTTGTGTTCTCGAGCCCCTCTTCGCTCATCCGCTGCATTCTTCATCTTTCACTTTTCTTTGGCTTCTCTGGTCCTGCTCTCCCCATCCTCCGCTATGGTGTTTTCCCCTTGGGGTCCCTGCCGCAGCCGTGTCCGTAGCTTGCAACCGAACAGGAGGTCAGCTGGGCACTGGCTAGTCGTGCTGTGGGGAATGTGGCAGTAATCACGTAGGAGTGGGTGCAGCTTCTGCTCGAAAGGTTTGTGGGACAACTGAGCCACCCATGGAGCCCTCTTGAGGTTACCCATGAAGCGCTCGACCATGCCGTTGGCTAGGCACCTGAGGGGCGTGATTTTCCGATGTTTGAAGCCCATGCATTGGGCAAAGTTGGCAAAGTCAATGCTGGTGAAAGGCGGCTCATTGTCGGACTTGGGGACACCGTTGGCCATAAGTATTTGGTTCAGGACAGAGATGACTGAAGTTGTTGCCATTTGTACCTCTGGGTATCTTGCATATTCATTGATGGCAACAGGCGCGCAGGTGCCATCCCGAAGGAGTCCAAAAAAAGTCAATCGCCAGTTCTTCCCATAGCCCGCTCGGGCGTCGAGAAATCATTAGCAGGTTCGGGCGGGAGCACGCTGCTAACACGCTGCAAATGGCACACTTTATTAGCTTGTTCTATACTAGTTTGTCCAAACCCAGGAACCAGATTTTCTGTCGCAGCAGTTTCTTTGTTGAGACCACCTTGGTGTCCCTCGTGGGCCAGGTCGATGACCTGCTGGTGTAGAGATTCGGGCTACATAATCCAGCAGTCTTTCATGACTATTTGATCCTCAGTGGTGGTGGTGGTGAGTTCCTCCTGAATCAGTGACAAGGCTTTGACGTCCCCTGGCAATGTTTCATCCAAATGCCCGGCTCTTTCTTTTGCATGTTTCATTTTGCTTTGCCTGATGCATTGCGCGATGATTGCCAGTACAGGATCAGCCGCTGATTCTTGTTGAGCCATCTTCCACGCAATGGGGAATGGCTTCATTTGGTGGATGACATACTGTAGATAGGCGTCTGCAATCGAGTGTTCGGGTTGTGGGGGCGTCCAGTAGGGTGACATGAGAGATAGTCAGCTGGGTTTTTGCTTTTGCCCGGCCTGTGGCAAATGGGAAATTTGTAGTCTTGGAGACAAAGTCCCCATCTTTCAATTCTCTGTGGCATTCGGGCTTGTGGGTTACCATAAATGGTAAGGAAGGCCTGGTGATCGGTGACCACTGTAAATGCCTTCCCAAATAAGAATAGGTGGAAATGTTCACAAGCCCAGACGACCGCCAGGCTTTCCTTTTCTACCTGTCAGTACCTCTGCTCATTGGTGGTCAGACTGCAACTTGCGTATGACGCAGCTTTCTTGATGTGCGGGTCCTGAGGTCATGTTGAGCAAGTATCGTGCCTAGTCCCACAGACTTCCATCCACTGTCACTTCTGTGTCTTTGGCAGAGCTGAAATATGCCATGTCAGTGGCTGAGGCAATGCTTGTATGGATCTCTGCAAAGGCGGCCTTCGATTCAGGTATCCACACAAAGTCCGGATTTTCTCTGGTCAGTTTTCGGAGCGGGCGCTCACTGTTGTGAAATTTTCCAGATAGCGGGAGCAGTAACTTGCAAGTCACAGGAATGACCTGAGGTCCGACATGTTCAATGGTCGTCGATAGCCTCTTGTAGAGATTTGACTTTGTCTGGGTCCGGACGCATTCCTTGGTCTGAAAATATGTGCCCAAAGAATTTGAAGGTTTGTTTGTCAAATTCTAATTTTTCTTTGTTGAGTGTCATGTGGGCCACTTTGAGAGCCGTGAAGACCTTGTGCAGGGTGTCGTCGTATTCTTGGGCTGTTTTACCAAACACCAAATTGTTGTTGCTGTAGTTCAGACACCCATGGATATGCTTCATTACTTGGTGGATCTCTTCCTGAAATATCTCAGCAACGCCAAAGTTCAGGTGCTTGTAGCGAAAAAGCGCCACGTGGGTTACAAAGGTGGTGATATATCGAGACTCCCGGGGCTAATTGGTGGTAACCCTTATTGTGATCAAGTTTTGAGAATACGGTTGCTCCATTGAGCAGGTGGATCATGTCCATTATTCTCGGGCCTTGTGTCGCTCTCACTGGAGGGCCATGTTAGGATGGCACATACCCACGCAGAGCCGCATAGATCCTTCTGCGGATTTCTTAGTGACTGCTACAATCAGGGAGACCCATGAGGTGGGTCTCACTGCTGGCTCGATGATGTGAAGGTCCAGTATGTTTCTTATCTCCTCTTCTACTTGCTTTTGAATATTTATGGGGCTGCCCCTGTAGTGTTGGTTTAACTTCAGGGTCAATATGAAGCTTACTTTACAGTTCTGTAGTTTGACCAAGCCTTTAAAGAGGTCAGGAATGCTTCCTTGATAGCCCCCTACTGGGGTCAAGTATTTGTGCCCATCTTGCGATAGAG
Source organism: Ambystoma mexicanum (assembly GCF_040938575.1). Taxonomy (NCBI): domain Eukaryota; kingdom Metazoa; phylum Chordata; class Amphibia; order Caudata; family Ambystomatidae; genus Ambystoma; species Ambystoma mexicanum. The sequence continues at coordinate 75,522,998 of NC_090923.1, forward strand.
AATGTGATGTGAATCAGTCTCATATCTATGGCTGTTTTGAAACTTAGAATATTGATTGATTCATTGATATTTTATTTCTATCGCGCTCGTACACAAGTGTTTCAGAGTGCGATAAGGCAAGGGAGGGGAACAGGGGAGAACAAAACAGAGATCTTACTAGGCCCATTGACATTGCGAATGTGCAAGTGTATGGGAGAGGGGGAGGGGAAAAGTGCATGGAAGGAGGGAGAAGTGGAAAGTGCGAAGTAGAGGAGAAACAGATACATAACAATAAATAAATAATAAAGGCAACAAACAGTGGTAATGCAGCCAGCAATTTGCAAGTGCAAGGTTTAAGGCAGTAGACAGGGTAGGTCTAATGAGTGCAGGAAGAAAAAGGGGGGGCTGTATGGGTACAGATACAGACCCCAGTGCAAGGCGTGGCCCGGAGGCAGTGCGGGCGGGTGGCAGGGTGAGCAGATACCTGGGCCCAAAGGACAGAGGGTGGCCAGGTGCGCAGTGCCAAGAGAGAACAGATTAGCAGGGGAGAGGGGGAGCGAAGGCAGAAGAAAAGAGGAAGGTCTTGAGGTGCTTCCGGAACCAGAGATGGTTCTCCTCAGGTTTTAGAGTGGCAGGGAGGCTATTCCTGAGGGAGGCCCCAGCCGATGACAGATATCTACCCCCAGCTAGTTTCTTTGAAAAACGACTGACCCTGATGGAGTTGGAGGTAGAGGAGCGAAGAGCTCGAGAGGGGAGGTATTTGCGGAGGGATAGCTGAAGGTATTTTGGACCCAGGCCCCAGAAAGCCTTGTGGACAATGCAGAGGGTTTTGAATTTAATCCTTGCATCCACTGGGAGCCAGTGGAGAGATTTCAGAGCTGGAGAGATACGATCCCAGGGCTTGAGGCCAAGGACAAGTCTCGCAGTCCTGTTCTGGATTAGTTGCAGAGGGCGGAGAGTAGAGGCAGGTAAATTTAGAAAGAGGCTGTTACAATAGTCCAAGCTAGAGAGAACCAGTGCTTGGGATACCATGAGCTTCTGGGGGAAGGAGAGGAAAGGCAGAGTACCTCTGAGGAGGTGCAGTCGGAAATGTGACTTTTTAGAGACCTCAGAGATGTGGGCGGAGAAGGAAAGGGTGGAGTCAAAGAAGACCCTGAGGTTCTTAGCCTCTCAGGTGGGGGTAGGAGGAGGGCCAAGGGAGGCCGGCTAGAGAGTGAGGGGAGAGGAGGTGAAGGTGTGCCAATGAGGAAGATCTCCGTCTTGCTGGCATTCAGACAAAGATCATTGGCGGAACACCAATCTTGAATGGCAGTTAGGCAATCAGAGATGAGAGAGGGAGAGCAGGTGGCAGAGGGCAGCCTGAAAATGAGTTGAGTGTCGTCAGCGTAGCACTGGAAATTTGATCAGAAAGTGGCAATGCGTGGGCGAGAGTTGCCAGGTATTGGTTGAAAAGCCAGGGCGAGAGGTTAGACCCCTGGGGAACACCACAGGTAGAGAAGAAGATAGATGAAAGGAAGGACCCAAGTTGGACCTGGGAGGGTTGATCTGAGAGGAAAGAGGTCAGCCAGGCCAGAGCCTGATCAGTGATAACCAGACTTTCACAGAGAGGGTTCAGCAGGATGGTATGGTTGACTGTGTCAAAGGCAGAAGAGAGATCGAGGAGGATGAGGACAGAGGAACTGTTAGAGTCAAGGTTGGAGAGCAGGTCTTCACAGATGTTCAGGCGAGCAGTTTCCATGGTCTGGCAGCTCTGAAGCCAGACTGGTGGTCATGGAGACAGCCAACAGAATGGGAATGAAGGTTAAGCTGAGAGATGGCCAGATTTTCCAGGAGTTTGCCAAGAAAGGGAGTAATGGATATTGGGCGATAGTTAGCTGGACAAGAAGGATCAGCTGTGGGTTTCTTGAGAAGAGGATGCACAAAGGTGTGCTTCAGAGGGGAGCGGAAGGATCCCGAGGCAAAGGAGTGGTTGCAAAAATCAGCAAGGGCCGGAGCGAGGGTGTCAATGTGGTCCTTGATGGTTTTAGAGGAACAGGGATGAACCTGTTTTGACGAGGCTTTCATGGATCGGACTTGTCTAGTGACCTCGTCAGGGGTGAAAAGAGGAAATGACGAGAAGGATGGTGGAAGAGTGGCTAAAAGAGGGTCAGCAAGCACAGATGGAGAGGGGAGAGAAGGGGTGTGGGTGGAGAGGGTGGACAGGATCTCCTGGGTTTTTTAAATGAAGCGAGAGGCAAGGGCATTGCAAAGAGCCTGGGAGGCAGCAGGGTTGGCCAGCTCCTTGCAGATTTTAAAGAGTTCGGGCGAGTTGTTAGATGACGCAGAGACACGAGCTTGAATGTGGACTCTCTTCTTGATGAGGACAGAGAGTCGGTATTGCCTTTGTAGCAGGCGACAGTCCAGTTTGTCAGAGGATGAACAGGAAGTCCTCCATTTCCTCTCAGCAACCCTACACTTATGTTTAAGTGTAGCTAGGTCAGAGTCATATCAGGAATTGCACTTGGCTTTGGACTTCAAACGGATCCTCATGACAGGGGCAAGAGCATCAAGCGTATCAGAAATTGAAGAGTAGAACAGAGACAGGGCTGTGTCAGGATGTGAGACAGCCAAAGGTGGAGGCGGGGGGAGAAAGTGGCGGCAAAAGCCTCAACTGACACACGCTTCATGGGCCGGATGTCCGAGAAGGTAGGTGGCAGTGTTGGGGTAGGCTTGGCTTGGGGGGAAGAGAGGGAGAGATGAGATGAGAGGAGGGAGTGATCACTCCCACTATTAGCCTTTCTGGAGAGTACATGTAGCTGTATTTGGTCTGTGTGTGACTTGTGCACACAGATTGTTGTAAACGCTCCCTTACACGATAAACGAGTGCTCGAACCATAGGGAAAGGTGACCACCTATGAGGGTCTCAATTTTGGCAGGTGTGGGAGTATCGCTCCGGTGTTTATAAGGAACTCTGTTGGCATGTTGTGAACTTGCAGAGTTAATATGGGGTTGTGTTCCTTTACCATCTCATTCCCTCGCGCCCACACGTACCCTTTTTTCCTTTAGGTGTCTTGTGGGGATGACGTTTCGCTTCCTGATGGTGAGCGTACTTCCACATAGCGTACGCTCTGTTGAGGCCTGTCAGCTTCCTGTCAGGGGACCAGCGTGACCGTCTTGACTGTTGACGACTGCTGTCTCCATTTGTGGAACGGTATCTTCTGTACTCGCGACTGGATCTTCTATCATCTGACCGGTGGTTGGGGTGGCGCCTGCTGCTCCTCGTGGAGGTGGCCTGAGTGTTTACAGCAGAGGCATTCCTGCAGATTGCCCTGAAATGGTCATCTCCCCTGCATGCCGCACACTTCTGGCCCAATGCTGGGCACGTGCCCTCATGGGGGAATTCACATCTGCACCTGCAGCATGATTTTGTAGAATGAGTTCCCTTGTCAGGAGGCTTTGGTGACAGCTTCTTAATGGCCTCCTGATTTCAGGAATCCGCTGATATCGTCGCTCATCCCAGATTTATTACCTGTTGTGCCACTGCCGAGTCGGTGCAGGCCATCACCAGAATTTCATCGATGATCCATTGTTTCTGGAGAAGTTTCCTTTTGAACTCAGCGGACTCGCACCCCACGAAGACTTGAGAGACCAGTGCTTCGTCATTTGAGTAGCAGTGGAATGCACAGTGCTTTATTCGGATACAGAGTCTAATAACATAGTTGTCCATAGTCTCATCCCTCTCCTGCATGGTGGTGTCAAATACATGTCTCTCGTAATCCACGTTGGTGTGTGGTGCGAAATATGCATCGAGTGTGTGTCTGATTTCTTGCAGTGTCACCTTTTCCTCATCAACCAGCTCCCGTACTGCTGCTCCTACCACCAGGGTAGCCATGGGACCCATTTCCCACACATACACACTGAAGTCCTTCATCCATCTGACCCATCGTGCCCTAAGTTACCTGTGTACGTGAGATCAAAGGCTTGGGGCAGCTGCCATGGTGTAACATCTCCATGACTTTGGTGGAAAGCCTCTAAAAGCCTGGCACGCACTGTAGCAGGGATGTCCTCCTCAGACATTCTTGATTGCTTCCCTGGTATCTTCTTGTCTCACTCTGCTTTCCTTTGTATTGTCCTTATTTGCTTGTGGCACGTATGTGCATGCACTTCCTCCTCTTGGTGGGACGGGGTTATTTTCTGGGCCTTGTTTTTCACCACCAGGGAGGCCTCACATGCCAAACTGGGCCTCAAAATACATTGTGGCAGCCCAGGCAGAAGGCTTGCCGCGTGTGCCGCTTGTCATGCGGCCACGCTTGTGGACGGAATCACTGCTGCCCACACCCCCTCGGTATATTCACCTCTGTGATCTGGGCCGGTGTGATCAGCTGACTCCAGCCCTTCGTCCTGGTGAGCACTGGGTCAGATAGGACCATGCCGGGACCGGAGTCTTCTCGTCACCAATGTTGAGGAGTATCCACACTCCTCTAAGTATTTAACACTGTGGCCCAGGGCCTCATGCAACCTGAAATAATTGAAGGCCCATACGGGAGGTAGCGGTCTCGCCCCCTCCCTAATCCCAACTTCCACATAACGATGAGGATAGAAGTCGAACATGACACCACCCAAGTCCTAACCATCTAACACAGGAAACCATCCAACCATCCAGGGTGACCTCATGAAATGTCTCCGCAATGTCTCTTCAAATTCTTCCTCAAGCCTGTTATAATTATAATTGTTCTTTTATACAAGCCGGTGCAGAGCCTACTAACGCAGGTTCGAATCCCTGCGGGGCTGAACTCAGCCTTTCATCCTTCCGAGCACCACACACCCACCGTGGGTAATAATAAGCAGCGCCGTAGCGGTATATAAATGCCAAATTATTATTATTACAAGAGATTGGTTTTTAAGCGCAGGATCGGGAATCTAACCTGTGTTGCGCTGTGTTGTTTTGCTTCCAAGACAAACGCATTGCCTCTGAGCTATCCTCCCCTCTTCATCTTAAACCAGCACTTGCTCCTCGCACCCTGTCCTCAGTGGGTAAGAGAAGCAGATAATGTCCTCCAGCACCACAAGCATCTCACCATTGTAATTGTAATGGGTTATTTATAACGCGCTTAATACCCAGAGGTTTCTAAGCGCGGACCCGGGGATCGAACCTGTGTTGCCCCGCATTGTCAAGACGAGCACGTTGCCCCTGAGCTATCCTCCCGAGACAGGCGGACCTTAGCCTGGGAATCAGCCTCTCTATTCTAAACTTCCACATGGCAAGTCTGAGTCTTTGTCCCCTCTGCCATGTACATGGCTGGATGGACACCAAGAATGCCACCGCAGATGCCTTCCTTCATGTAGGGCACCCAATGCCTTGAGAGTCCTTGGGCATCACTTCTGTTTGGCCTGCGGACGTGCTTGTGTTTTCCTCCCAATAGTGAAATGGAGACGCCCAAAGAAGTCTCTGCCTGTAGGTGAACCATGCAGAACAGAATATCAGGGCAAGATTTGCCTACTGTAATACAGCACATCACTGCACTGAAATGTCCAATTAGCAACATAAGATGCCAACGTCATCTAGCGAGGACATGCCAGGGCTCCTTGCCCTTCATGGCGCAACCAGTGGGCATCTTTTGCCTGCCACCAGAGGAATGCAATGTGCTGTCCAGGGGAAAAGCAACAAGCATTACAAAATCCAGAATGGGCAAAGCCAAATGACTTCATGTGTGTTGATGTTCATTGCATTTCTCATGTAAAGGCATGAATCTGTGTTCAGCCTGAACCAGCAGACAGAACATGCAAGCTGAAGGGCCAGGCCATCCAGTGACGATCACTGCCTGTGCTGTTATTAAATGCTTCTAACAAATTACATGAACAGCTGGGACACGAAGCCTGCAGCATGCACAGCCTGCTAGGAGGCCCATACAATACTTTCATGTCTTCCTCTGTAACATGAAGCCTGGCCTTGTCAAGAATGTGAAAACACACATACATGCACCAGATACCCACAGCCATAGGTGCTAGCCAACAGAAAGGCCTAGGCCCTAACAATCCATTTACTACATTTCCAAGCGTTGGAGCACCACACTGCTCAGTGCAGTATACAAGACGTTGTGTGGGAGGGCCTATATTGTCTGATAACCACCGTTTTCCTTAAGAAGACCAGTTTACTAGCCTTGTCTATTAACAAAGACTAAGAGATGTGTGCAGCCTTTACCTCGCCTCCTCCCCTTGAGGCGTGTTTGCCCCAACTAGCACCACACTCCCCAGTGAGTGGGAAGGTAAGGGGAAGAAAGGGAGAGCAAGCAAGCAAGGTAGAAAGGTACAGAGAGAGAGAGAGAGAGAGAGAGGTAGAAGAGAGAAAGAGAGAGGGAGAGAAGAGAGAACGAGAGGTAGAGGAGAGAGAGGAAGAGAAAAGAGGGAGGGAGGGAGAGAGGTAGAGGGAAAGAGAGTTAGAGGAGAGGGAGAGAAAGAGAGTGAGAGAGAGAGGTAGAGAGAGGGGGTAGAGAGAGAGAGGGGGGTAGAGCGAGAGAAAGAAAGAGAGAGAGGGGAGAGAGGTAGATAGAGAGAAAGAGAGAGAGAGGGAGAGAAGAGAGAACGAGAGGTAGAGGAGAGAGAGGGAGAGAAAGGAGGGAGGGAGAGAGGTAGAGGGAAAGAGAGTTAGAGGAGAGGGAGAGAAAGAGAGTGAGAGGTAGAGAGAGAGAAAGAGAGAGGGGGTAGAGAGAGAGAGGGGGGTAGAGCGAGAGAAAGAATGAGAGAGAGGGGAGAGAGGTAGATAGAGAGAAAGAGAGGTAGAGAGAGAGGCAGAGAGAGCGAGAGGTGAGAGAAAGAGAGGTGGAGGAGAGAGAGAGGGAGAGGAGAGAGAGAGGGGGAGAGGAGATAGAGAGAAAGAGGAACACATGGAGGGCAAAATACAAAAAGATAGATGAAGGATTTTAAAGAGAGCAAGACTGTGACTGAAAGACTTGGAAGTGAAAACGGAGAGACGGTGAATGAGAGACAGAGGTACTCTGAGACTGATGGAGCGATGGATACATAGAAACGGACCTGAGAGGGTCACCCCATGTGTGGGTGGACAAAGAATTCTCATGGAACTGTTTTTCTGCAAAAGGGTTTTAATTGAAAATGCAGTTGGTGTAGTAATACACTGTTTTTTTTTTCAAAAAGCATAGGACATTCAACATTGAGGACGTACAGAGTGTAGTACCTGAGTTTAGCAGACACAAGTAGTTAATATTAGAGGTATCTACTTGTTCAGTTTGTTCATTCTCTATAGGTTCCTTGGGAAGGACGCTTAGAGACATTGCACCGCTGCATCCACGATCTTGGCAGCACAACGCACTGGCGAAAGGTAAGTTCCATTGTACGCGTTTGGCGCATAGATCTTGTTATGCCTCTCTCTTGTGAGGTATCTCTCACAGTACGATTCTGCATAATTAAACGCACAGAGCTACTCGTGCCCCTCTCACCAAGGCAGCTCGACACGTGTTGTAGCACCTAAATCCAGAACTTTTCACAGCCCACATAGATCACGGGCTTTATGACTCTGCATATTTAAACACACATAGACGCTCGCGCCCCTCTCACCAATGCGGCATTACACGAGCTGTGGCAACGAAATCCAGAACTTCCACAGCCCACATAGATCACGAGCTTTAGCGAATTCGACCACCACTCTCTCCACTACCCAGGGTTCCCCCTGGACATATGACAAGGGGAACTCTTGTACTTTACATTGTATTAATTACGAATTTGCACTCACTACACCGTGCATTTGTTTACTGGCATAATTCTAAGCCTTTTGCGCACTCCTGTCCACCATAGTGGGACCACCAGTAGGTCATCAGTCACTGCCACTGTTAGGACCTACACCTCCACCTCTCTAAGCCATTCACAAACCATAGGTCAAAGAGGGACCGCACCCATAGGGTGCCCTGGTAATCACACCTCCTTATCCCCTGACAGGCATGGCCGCGCCTTTTTGACACAAGATGACGACTCCATCCTGTGGAAGTGGATCCGTCCACGTCACAATCTGAGCCACTGAGCTCCTCGGATTCGGTAAGCACCGGCATCAGCCCTGCATTAGTATTCATAACTTCTCTCTGTTAGATCTTTGTCGACCGCGTACATCCTGACACTTTTTGTCTGTTTCAATTCCACAGACTACATAGGACCTTTCACTCGCAAAGACACTCCTGTCCTGATGAAGGCCTACACCATTAGAGCTCACCTAGCTACACACAAAATGGCCGAAACACTGTTGTGTTGACATGTATTTGATGTTGTTGTTCAACTTTTGATTGTGCCCACACTCTATGGGCCTGCTATCTGTATATGATTCCAGTGAATTCTCTAAGCGTCCTTCCCAAGGAACCTATAGAGAATGAACAAACTGAACAAGTAGATACCTCTAATATTAACTACTTGTGTATTCTAAACTCAGGTACTACACTCTGTACGTCCTCAATGTTGAATGTCCTATGCTTTTTGAAAAAAAAACAGTGTATTACTACACCAACTGCATTTTCAATTAAAACCCTTTTGCAGAAAAACAGTTTCATGAGAATTCTGTGTCCACCCGCACATGGGGTGACCCTCTCAGGGTTGTAGCAGTGGTCGCTCTACAGCAGACAGATCTACCTGCCCTTGCTCATTTGTATGTTGATATTATTGTACCAACCTGGGCAGAGCAAGACAGTAACCAGGTACCCTTCCAAATACTAGTACATAGAAACGGAGACAGAGGGATGAAGAGGGGTACTGACAAGGACTGACGCTGAGATTATGACACTGACACAGAGAGTGAAAAATGGGTAGAGAGAGATATTGATTCTGATACTGACAGACACACTGTCAGAATCAATGAAACTGACACTGACTCATTGTAGACTGACGCTATGGCCCTCATTACCAGTTTGCCGGTAACCCATCTGTACAACTGGCGGGTTACCAGCAAACTCGTTTTACCGTTCCCAGGAGATTACGGGTGCCGGCAATAGCAGTAGGTTCGCATAGAATTATAGGACTCCAGGGGATGAGAACTTCTGAATCTCCGGCACCAGTGATTTTGTCATTTCTCTGCCACTAGGGCCTGCACTCCTGGCAGGTCAAGCCTGCCGGTAGTTCACTGCACCTACCGGCAGACCCAGTCTAGTAAAAATGCCAGAGCCAGACGTACCAGCATTTATTCCAGAATTTCTACTGGACAGGCTCACCCGTAATGAGGGCCTAAGACTCTGAGACAAAGACACAAAAAACGGACCCTGTCACACTGAGGTACTGAGACTTTAATGGTGAGATACTGGCACACTTACACTGAGACACTCACACAACAACACTGCAATACTTATGCCTACAGAGAGGCTGGGACACTGACACTGAGAGACTGAGACCCTGACATTGAGACAAAACACTTTGATATTAACACTGCCAGTGAAACTCTGAAAGAGACACTGACAGGTACACTGATAAACTGATGCTGAGTCACTAACAGTAAATGAGAATGTGACTGACTGCGACACTGCGACTCAGAACCCACATGTGACAGGCAGACATGGAACTTTGCACGTTGACACTGCCAATCGAGGGACACTGACTCATTTAGTAAGTGGACCCCTCATTTGTGTACATGATGGCAAACACAAAGAACACCAAATGGTACTTTGGATGATGCATGACGCGAGAGCTTCTAGTTGCCGCGCCAACTAAATATCTTTCACATCACTCCTTCTCTTCTTTCCTTGGCTGTAACATTATTTTGGCTACCAAATGCACCAAAACTAAAAGAGGACCATGGAGGGAATCAGACTGAGCTTCAGAGACTAGCTTACAGATAAGCAGATGGTGGGAATCCATGGACTCAGGAAGAGTTATGGTGGACTCCATCCTGTCACTGGCTCTTTTTAGTTATGGAAAGTTCTGAAAAGCCATGTGAAAGAGGACTTTAACCAAAGTCTTTCTTAAATTCCTCTCAAACTCTGACCCCCCCACGGTTCCATGAGTTAATATCCCCGCAGAAATATCGCCATACTTAAATATCGCCATATTCTTGCAGCGATATTAAGCCATGGAACCTGCAGGAGACACCCCCGCAACCCCTTTATTATTTTAATGGAGCGGGGGACACCCCTGAAACCCCCGGTCCTAATAACCCCATAAATTATCCCCACTAATAATATTGCGTATGGCCTTATCCCACGACCATATATTTGGCGATATTATTGGTGGGGATATATTACCTGATAAGCCCCCCTCCCCCAACTCCCCACCTCTCACAGAAATTCACTAAATCCCAGTCAACGAGACTGGCCAGACCTGCATACGCTCACCGTCTCATCACACCGAGATTCAGACAGGCCAGAGCCGGCGGGTCTAGTTTGCCGGTCATGGCAGCGAAACATTGGAACGCACGACCTCTGACCCTGAAATCCAAGCAGTCTTACTGGTCATTCCGCAAACATCTAAACATCTGGCTCTTCGCCTAGGGAAGCATGCGAATGATATTGGATTGCCTGCATTGCAACCTGTACTGCAGCCAATGCCTTGATGTCCGTGGGTTTAGTGCGCTTTATAAATGTACAAATAAATAAATAAATCAGGACTCCTGTGTAATGCTGATACCTAAAGTAGGAAAAATAGTAGTAGATGCCTCACAATGGGATGCAACAGAATTCTCCTACATACCCATCCTCACACAAGTCTCCATCCTTCAGCAGCACAAAAGATGAGCAACCCAGAGGTCCCAGACAATGAAACTGGGCCTGCACCTGCGGGGCAGCACAAACAGCACTGTGCTGGCACACTTCGGAAAGAATCCCTCTAGCATCGTCCAGGACACCAATGTGGACCCCCAACCCCAAATGCCTTCATGTTCACCTTGGTGCATCAGGAGGCCTGGCTACCATGATGCTCCTGGCGTCGTCAGATGACCTGCCAGGCATGACACGTGGCATAACGCGTTTAACGTCACCAATGATTGAAATAATAAGCATGCAGGGCTTTAAGATAAGGCACTCTGAGCAAGTGACCCTCAAAAACAAATCGGGGGTTAATGGAGCAGGAAGGTAGTGGACATAGTATGACTCATCAGGCATTTTTACCCCTTTCTGCATGCTATAATGCTCTAAATTCTTTTAATACATGCGACTCCTCCGTTTCTGAGAGCGGGGGCCTCGAACTGACGCTATAGGTGGCTATTAGTGCAGGCTGCAATCTAATTGTATATCAATGTACGTTCATCAAAGCCATGATCATTTAAGAATGAATTGAGCACATGTTGTAAGAACCTGTGAAGAAGCAAGTAACACAAGGTTTGAAGTATGGATGTGGTAAACCTATTCCTCAACAATATGTCCCAAAAATACTGTGCAGGCAATGCAATTCAGATATTCCCTGTCCTTGCCTTGCAATGTGAAGGTGTTGTGCTGGAACCTATCCTGCATGCCCAGACCGCAGCCATAAGGGTGTGTGTGTGTGTGTGCGCACACGCGGGCACGCGCCCATATGTGTGGGTTATCCTACTGCCGGGTATTCTCATCTCTCTATCTACATCTCCAACCATTCTCTCCCCCCCCCCACCCAATCTGGCTTCCGTCATCTACACTCCACTGAAACTGCTCTCATTTCTGTTCTCAACTCTCTCATCTCTGCCCGTTATTCTAAGCATTCCTCTATTCTTATCCTCCTCGACCTCTCTGCTGCCTTTGACACTGTCGACCACCCTCTACTCCTTTTATCTCTCACGTCATTTGGCCTCAAAGACTCTTTTCTCAGTTGGTTCTCCTCCTATCTTACTAACTGCTCCTTTTCAGTCTCCCAGGAGTGGCTGCACCTCCCCTACCTTTCCTCTCAACCACAGTGTTCCACAAGGTTCTGTCCTTGGCCCCCTTCTCTTCTCTATCTATACTTCCCTCTTACCTCCCATTATCTCCTCCTTTGGTATCTCTCACCACTTCTATGCTGATGATACCCAGCTCTTCCTCTCTTTCTCCTCTTTCTCTCCTGACATCCACCATAAGCTTTCCTCTTGCCTTTCAGCCATTGAATCTTGGATGTCCTCTCACTTCCCTACTCTTAACACTGACAAAACCGAAGTCCTATTCTTCCCCCCTAACACTTTTCCTCCCCCCTCCCCACCTCCACTCATTTTCTTTCCCCCTCCCGCCTCCCCTTCTCTCCCCATGCCTGCAATCTAGGTCTCCACATTGACACCCATCTCTCTCTCTCTCTCATCATATTTCTCTCACTGCCAGATCTTGCCACTTCCACCTCTACAATATCCGTAAAATTCATCCCTTCCTAACCTTTCACACTACAAAACTATTAATCTCCTCCCTCATCTTCTCCAGACTCTTCTACTGTTCCACTCTTCTCTTTGGACTCCCTTCCTCTCACCTTTCCCCCTTCAAATCTATCTATCACTCTGCCATCCGCTCCCTCTGCCTCTTTTCTCCTCGCGACTCCATCTCCACTTCACTTAACTCACTAGGTTGGCTTCCTTTTCATCTCAGCTCAAATTTAATTTCCTCTGTCTTGTCTTTAAAGCCCCCTATGGTCTTACCCCTTCCTACTTATCCTCCCTTCTTACTTTCCATACTCCCTCTCATTCTCTCCATTCAGCTGATCTATTCCTTCTCTCTCCTCCTCCACCCTGTGCCCCCTCCCGCTCCTTCCATTTTCTTGCTCCTTTCCATTGGAATCGCCTTCCCCTCACCGTCCGCTTTATCACCTCCTACCCTTCATTCCACACTTCTCTCAAATCCTATCTCTTCCACTCACCCCCTAACTTCTTTTCCTTCCTCTTTCTTGACTGAATCTCTCTCTACTTACTCCTCCTACCCCTTCTCTCACTATTGTTCCTTTCCATTAGCGCTTAACCTCCTCATCTTTGTAAATTGTTCATTGTACTGTTTTCTGGTTTGATTCAATTGTCATGTATTGCTTGTTGTAATTGATTGTTCCTCTTGTAAAGCACCTTGGATTAAAGTGCTATATAAATTAAAATAAATACTAAATACACACAACAAACTGTTTAATGTCAGTTCTTTGTTCAGCCCTATTTCCAATTCATCCAATACCCCTTGGATCTACTGAGTTACCAATGAGCCAAGACTAGGCCGGCGTACAGTAAATATATTTGTATTCATTTGAATGATAGATAATAGAGATCCCACTAAACCACACACGCCACCTTCGTTGTGGCTCACAATTAAACTTCTTGTTACACAAGTTAATCACACAAGTTGTTTGGGAAAAACACAAATTGCAATACTTTATTTTATCTGTATTTCAATTCAAGAAATATTCTACACTGGTCAATGAACAAAATCAGTTTACATATATAATGCTGTGCAATTTCGATTTTCCTGCATGATGAAAAGTCTAGCAGTTTGGTTTACAGATTTGTATAAATGCATATGGCAATTATTATTTAACCCACACATTTGCTTTAAAATAATCAGCCCCTCCCCCCACGTTGATCTATGTTGGGGAAGTTGGACAGAAAAATTGGCATTTTTTTAAGAATTTGGGATTTCAGAGCCCACCATCCACTTAAAGGCCTGTGTTGGAGAAGCTGAACAGAAACAATTGGGATGATTTGAACATTTTTAATTTCAGACATCTCCCTCCACTTAAAGGTCTGTGTTGGAGAAGGTGGACAGAAACAATTGGGAAGATTTGAGAATTTTGGATTTCAGACCCCCCCCCCCTCCACTTAAAGGCCTGTATTGGGGAAGCTGCACAGAAATAAATTGGGATGATTTAAGAATTTTGCATTTCAGACCCCCCACCACTTCAAGGCCTGTGTTGGAGGAAGCTGGCAGTTTAGGGAAGAAGTCGGGGTTAACAGGAAAATAAGATTACCCAATTACATTACAGTCTATAGTTTTCAGCGCACACTGGGAATTTGAATTTAACAAAAATCACCCTGTGGTGTTCTGCCAAGGGGAATTAATACATTAATATTTTTAGCAAAATAAGCTAAGGATCTATACAGTTTTGACCTGAAACTGACACCCCCACCCACTATAAAGGGAAAGGATTGAAGGTAAGCAGATTCGCCACATTTTGGCTTTTCCCTCAGGTCTGGGCATACAATCAAATGCAATAAATAAAATAAATAAATAAAATAAATGGGCTCAATTCTACTTACATTGAACACCTCTGTTTAAAGTTCAGGAAAGCCAGCTCCATTTCAGAACCCTCTGCGAAGACAGGGCAGTATCTGGTCACTCTACTCTCAAGGATAGTAGCCAGCTCTTCACCATAGGACCCAGTCAGCCTTTGGGCCTTCCAAGCAATAGACAACTCCACACAGATGCAATTTCAAAAAAATATCCTTTTGGTGTCAGATGGTAATTTTTTAACAGCTCTCCTCTTTATCTCATAGTGCATCCAATTTATATACTAGTGATGACACCATCAAGATTTCAGTATTGGGCAGTGCCCTGCAAGAGGTCTTCCAACCAGGATTAGATAATTACCCTTCTCTCTCCTCCCAAATCCAGCCTCTCTCTATGGATTGGTTTAGGAGTCTAGAGCAGACGTATGGCAACTCCCAATAGAAATCCCCTTTTGTTAACATCTGGGGTTTTTGGCAAAAACTTGTTCTGTGGCAAGACGTCAAAATTTACTTCATAATAACTGCCATAATATGTATATATTCTGATTCAGATAATCATGGCTAATTTATAAAAATGGCAGCTGGGTCAGCACTATGTTGCACGGGTGTGAGGCAATTTTTTGCAGTTTCTGCAAAAAGCAAAAAGCATAATAGTTATGAACGTGCAGTTTGTGTGTTTGTTTGTTTGTTTGTTTGTTTGTTTTGTTTGCCCACCTAAGCATCAGGTATCTGGGCGCATTACGTAGGTTACATTTGTACAAGGTTACAGTAGCAGGTTACAGCAAAATACAAAGATAATAATATGGGGTTATGTACAGGCATAGGGATTATAGAAGTGGATACATCATATAGAGGTGGCATATGTACATTGTAAGTACAGTCCAATAGGTAGGAGGTTAACAGATAAATAAGAAAAGCAAGAGGTAGCAGGCCTTTATCGAGTCTCTTGAGTGGACAGCCAATTTCTTACATTTGTCCTGAATCGAGAGAATGACGGTTCTGCTCTTAGAGCTATAGGTAGGGTGCTCTACAGTTTTGAAGCTAGGACAGGGAATCTGCTGCCTCCTGATTTCTGTAGATTAAATCTAGGGACTCTGAGACAATGTAGTTGTGCCGATTTGGTAGGTTGTTGTTATTGGCTTTTGGAGAATTTACATGTCAGGTATTTGGGTGCTGAATTGGACAGGCACTTGTGGGTGAGAGCAAGAGTTTTGAACGAGATTCTGTTCTTGACTGATAGTCAGCAGTATGATGTCTAGTTTCAGATATGTGATGGGATTGCGGTATGTTGAGGGCAGATCTGAGCACATTATTTTGCAGTACTTGTAGTTTATTTAAGTTTTGCTTGTAGTTCCTAAGTAAAGCGTGTTGCAGTAGTCCAGTTTGGATAAAATGAGCGCCCTGGGTAACGTGGAGCAGCTTGCTGTTGAAAGGAAAGGTCTGTGGGCGTTTATTAGTTTGCAAGTATAAGCTGTGGCAGAAGCTGTCACATTCACTTGTTTGGTCAAGGTTAAGGATGACACAAGATAGAATCCAAGTGTCTTTACTTCCTAGTAGACCAGGATGTTGATGCCATCTATGTTAAATGAATTGTATAGGATGCCAAGTTTATTAAGTTTGGGAGCCAGTGAGAAGTAATTCAGTCTTCTCATCATTGAGGCAAAGGCCGTGTGTGGCCATCCATGCCTCAATGACGAGGTACATTGTGTTCAATAGTTTTATATCAAGGTCATAGTTCCCTGAGATAGGGATGAGGACTTGGGTGTCATCTGCATAGCTAGTGGAGGTGACACCCAAGAGGTCAAGATCATCAAACAAAGTCTTGGTAGAAATATTGTACTGCATCAGTGAAACACAGGACCCTTCTGGTACTCTGCACGTCACCAGTGCTGGATCAGCCGATGCGGTAGGTGAGAATACTCTCATCGTTCTATTGTCAAGGAAGGATTTTATCCAGGCCGTAGCTTTATCAGAGAAATGAGCTGATGAAGTAAGATGATTGCA
This sequence comes from Ambystoma mexicanum, assembly GCF_040938575.1. NCBI lineage: Eukaryota > Metazoa > Chordata > Amphibia > Caudata > Ambystomatidae > Ambystoma > Ambystoma mexicanum. Next base: position 75,539,070 of record NC_090923.1, read on the forward strand.
CAAGACTTCGTGATTGACAAGGTCGAAGGTGGCTGATAAATCTAGCAGCAGATGGAGGGTTATGTTACCTTTGTCTTTTTGGTCATCTATTTGAGTTTTGAAGTCTATTAAGGCAGTTTTGGTGCTGTGTCTGGGTTTGAACCCAGATTGCAGCAGGCCCAGAAGATTGCTAGTTTCTAGGTGTGCCTGTATTTGAAGATAGGCAGCCCTGTCCAGGATTTTCAGCAGAAATGGCACTGTAGTGATGGATCTGTTATTCGTGGGAATGTCTGGGTCAAGGTGAGTTTTTTTTAAGAGTGGAAGGGTCCAAGTGTCCTTCAGATTAGTTGGGACCGTGCTAGTTTCAAATGAGGTATTTATAAATGTGGTGATGGAAGGTGCGAGTTCTCTCGCTGCCAATTTGATCGTGTTTGCAGGGCATATGTCGCCCTGACATCTTGATGGTTTGAGGCTAGATATTATGTTTTCAACTTCCATTATGGAAAGGGGAGTGAATTTGTATAGGCTGCATGGTTTAACAATTGAAGTCTAGGACTTATGTAAGACTGGTGCGGAGGTGATGCTGAGTTTTTTATTTTCAATTTTGGTTTGGAGAATCAATATTTTATATAGTAGAGCTGCTTGTATCTTAGTACACCAAGGGCCTCATTACGAGTATGGAGGTAGCCATGCCCTTAATTAGGGCATGGCTGCCTCCATACCAGGATCCAGCTCTGGATTCCTTCAATGAGGCCAGTGCATCCCATGTATGTATAGGGCTCAATGGGAATGGGGAGGGAGCTAATAACGGGCTCGTTAATAACTGGTCCTTAGTGGGACATAGGGGACCTCATAATAGGGCATCCCGTAATGAACAGTGCCGGTCCTGTACCAGCACCCTTCATTACGGGAGCGCCAGGGTCGAAATGAGGCCCCAAGTCTTGTCTTTGGAGCAGGTTTCAGTATGGGGGGGTGGGCGACTCAAGCTCTCGAAGGATAGTGAATAGTTCTCTGGAGCCAGATTTAGCGTTAGTGATTCTATTATTGTAAGTGTCACTTTTTGTTTGGAGGATGGCCGACTTATAACAGCTGGCAGATTTAAAGAATATGTCTTTGTTGGAGGCTGAAGGGTGTTTTTTCCATGCAGTTTCCACCACTTCTTTTGTTGTTCCGTAAACATTTGAGGCTAGGGGTGAACCATGAATCAAGGTGCACTTGAGGCTTAGCTTTGCGCCGTTTCAATGGAGTGATTGTGTCGATGGCTTGGCGGAGTGTTAGGTTGTAGAGATCTACAAATGTCGAGGGGTCAGTATTAGCAGTAGGGTATTTAAGGATAGGTTGTAGGAGAGGCAGTACATTCTCTGTTGTAATATTCTTGTTATTTTTGGTTGAAGCCAGTGGTGCCGGGGCAATGGGAAGGTTTGGTTGAGAACTAGACTGTATAGTGAATGAGACAAAGCGGTGGTCTGTCCATGCACATGGTGCATTAGAGAGAATGTTAGTTCCGCAATTAAGGTCTGGAATCCAGTCAAGGATTCTTCCTTTAGTGTGCGTAGGCTTAGTGATACGATGAGAGAATCCGAGTCCTGTGATTGAGTTGGCTATGGTAGTAGCTGAATCATCGTTTGCGTCTAGGAAGCCTATATAAAATCACCAAGTAGCAAGAATTGTGAACCTGGTTTAGTGTCAGTGGAGAGGAGTTGTAAAATATCTTCCTCGAAGGTGGATATTGGCCCAGAAGATCTGTACACAAGGTGAATTTTTAGATTGTGTGAGGCTGAGGGCAGGAGCTTCATAGATAGGAGTTCAGCTGATGGCAATGGACGGTAAGGCAGGGCTCTTAGGCCAAGGTGGGTCTTGGAAATAACAGCGACACCGCCACCTTTAGAGGATTCTCTATCAAGTCTTGTGATAGTGTAGTTATCTGGAATGGCTAGAGATAGTGTGTTGCCTGCTGCAGTATGTAGCCAGGTCTCTGTTATGGCTAGTAAGTCTAGCTGAATGGAAATAATAAGGTCAGCAAAGTCTAAAGCGGGTGCTATCAATGACATGGCTTTGATAAGTGCTCCTTGGATGGGCAAACTGGTGTTTGTTAGGTTTGCTAAGAGGCATGGTGGTATTGGTTGAATGGATAGTGTCATTTTTGGCAGTGTTATTGTAAGACTTCAAGGTCCTTTTCCTAATGGTTGCGGACTTGGTATTGATTAAGGATTTACGGTTAGACGCTGCTAGGTAGATATGTTTGCGTCTATAAACTAGTCTAAATTTCTGGATTATCGTGGCACATGGTTGGTCAGGGACAGGTTGGGAGGCATAACGTTGGATACATTGGATAGGCGTGAGAGAGTTGGTATTGTTTACTGAAGTTGTGGAAGTGGAGTAGAGTTTGGGAGGCTGCAATGGCCAAGATGGCAAGAATTTGGTAGGTGCTATGGAGCCGTGGTGGGGTAGTGAAATAGACATAGAGATGGAGCTGCTGCTCTTCATGGGTATGGTGGCATGGCCATGGGTAGGTTTCGGGGTTGCATACTTCTCATTACTAGCAGTAGACACTGAGGCGAGCAGGATCATCCTGGTCAATCTGGCAGAGGAGGCAGTTGGCACAGCCGGCCAGTATAAGTGTAGGTATAAAGTCGTGCATAGCCATGACTAGCAGGCTATAAGATAGTTTAGGTTTAGGCACTAGACAATTATTCAATAGGGTGATAAAGAGGGTAGCAGCCCATAGTATTTATGAGGCTAGTTCAGGTACTTCCTGTAGATTAGCTTAACAGTTCAATCATGGAGAGCAACAATGGTATGTTGTCAATGTGTAAATGGCATACTGCCAAGTTGGTCAATTGGCATTTTCACATGCCGGGTAGTTTGGGCACCAAATGGGGTAGTTGGGAAGCAAATGCGGGAGTCCCGCGATTGGCTATTAGTCAGATTATTGGATTTAAACGGGAACAAAGGTGTTATTCGTTCAAGTTGAACAAAGGTGTTATCCCTGCAAGTTGAAAATTTAAATCGGCAGCTTCTATATTCGATAATGCAGTGAATACCATGCGGTTAATGGTGCAATGTGCACGAGATAGCAAACAATGACAGGCAATGCCGATGTCCATGTTAGGTAATGTGTGGCACATACATGTGAGAGGAATGCATTACAAGCGAAATAGGACGCCATAGCGAACAGTAACAGTGATCAGTGCTAGATAATGTATGGCACATGCACAACATTAGGAGTGTGTGGCGAGCGTGATCAGGCAGATTAGCGAGCGGTACTCATGCCAGAATGGATAATAGGGTGGCACGGTAGCATATCGGCAAAGGTGGCGAGTACCGAAGCTTAGGGCGCGTTGGGAAATCAGGTGGTAGGTGATGGCGACTGGGGAAGGTCACGGCGAGTTAGGGAGTGAGCTAGTAAGCTGGTTTGCAGCTGGCTACGATGTAATACGCGCGTTGGATAGCATCTTGGCGGTGAGGGCCGATGCAGCATGGGGAAAATGGGAACATAATATAATTGAGCAGGTGGGTGGATAAGAGTACAGTGGGTGGGTGCTTACCCAAGTTATAGTCCTTGTGTGCTCTCGCTTGTTTCGTAGTTCGGCCAGAGAAGGGGATAAGTCCTGGTCCATGGTCCCCCCAGCTCAGACAGGCTCGGACAGGGCCTTTTACTGCAGGCCTTCGACAAGGGCCAGCTTCCGCCTGCCGGCGGGTGCCTATTGACTAAATAAGGCGGCGTCACAACTGGTTGCTTAGCAACCATGTAAACAATCTCAACGGGGGAGTGGGGCACACTGAGTGCGGCGGCCATCTTATTCAGGCAGAAATGCAAACAAAGATGTTGAAGAGGGTGGGTGCTCCACTGAAAGGGCGCTCCACATGGCAGATAAGGCACAAGGTTGCGTAATGCAGCACAAAGTGGTGAGAAACACTGATTTAGGTGCGGGATGGCGCGGGATGCAGAGGGTTACAGTAGAGGTACCACGGGGATTGATGGAGGCTTCTTTGCTTCGTTTCAATGTGGTGATGTCGACCTCAGCAGGGACCGCTCTGGCGGGAGCGAGGGGGCTCCAGCCCTTTCAGTAGCACTCCCCACATGTTACCCTCCACTAGCACAGCATTTCTCAAATGCGGGACATGTTCAGCGCAGCAAGGAACACCTTTTAGCTGGCCATTAGAAATCCCTAAATTGCAGTTGGATGAATTTTATTTCAACAAAATTGCCTGGAAATTATCTTAAAGATTACACAAAAATATAGCCTGTGACCAGAGATTTCTTATTGCTCTTTGTTGTTTGAAGTCGGTAGGCTTCCGGTCATAAATTCATGGGATGCACTGGCCAAACAGAGATCCGCCACTGCAGATAGTGAGCTAGGCCAGCCCAGCGATGTCACAAGGCCCTGCAGACATCTGGCATCCTGTCCTCTTATCCGAAGGGGACAACCATTTCGGTCTGAAAAGCTTCTATTTTCTTCTATTCTTTTCAGAGTTTAGCCTTGATGGCAGCCCCTGTTTACAGCCTCTGTTTTCCAGCTGTGCCATTTGCCCTGCACAGAAATGAGCTCTCAGAGACACCAAGTCTGGGGAAGGTGTGCTTTCAACACCTCTTAGCGGGCCACAATTTATTGCAAACAGTTAGCATGCTCAAACCAGGCTTGCAGTGGGGGAAGCCATTTGCGAATTCTGCCCAGAGACCCACCAATTGTCTGTGGCTGAATGGAGCCCACAGATTGCATTTTCTAACATCAGCCTTTATTCTTTGGCATGCGGTGTGTTTTACTGATCAGGGTTCACTTTGTTTTTGCACTGAAAGTACACAGCTGTTTCTTTCAGTCGTTAATAAAATGCACTTTTAATTATCTGCTGTTCATTTTTCTGCTGAAAAGTGGGTCTGAATTGTCATAGTGCACCACCTTTTGATGGTTGACAGTTTCATTGAACAATGCAGCATTTATGTCTCAGCCAGCAATGTGATGTGCTTTTCCAATCTGCACTTGGATTACACGTCTATTCAGCTGCTCCTTGTCTAAATTCTTGTCACAATAAGGTGATTTAAACAGTATCCATTTATAGTTGAAAAAGCATGAGTGTAAAGGTAATTTATTTATTGCAGCTATCAAGTAGCTTTTGGTGTATGTATTTATTTATTATAATTTTTATAGAGTGCAACACCCACGAAGGCCTCAGTGCTCAACAAAGGACAAGAACAAAACAGACAGGTGACCAGAAAGCCGGAATTAGGAGAAAGCAGGCATGGGTCATGCAGGGTTCCGATTGAAGAGGAAGGTCTTAATTTCCTTTTTAAAACAGACTAGGCATTTCATGACACGAATATGACCAGGAATAGAATTCCACAGCAAGGGAGCTTGGACATCAAAGATGGTCCCCCCAAAGTGCACCAATTTGTGCCTAGGTTGGATAAGTGAAGGGTAGGCGGAGGAGCGAAGATCCCTACCTCCAACTTTAGCTTTTATTCTGTCAACAAGATAGTTAGGACATAGGTGTTTTTTACATTTAAAGGATAAGGTCAGTATCTTGTGGGAGATCCTCTGCCTCACATGTAGCCAGTGATGAGACCTACTGGCCTCAGAAATATGAGCACATTTTGGAAGACCCTGTATAGCACGGACCACATTGTTTTGTGTGATCTGCAGGGAATGAATATTAGCTTGCAGCGTGCTACCTAGGAGACTATTACAATAGTCTAACCTAGAGCTGACTAAAGCAGTGGCGAGCAGGGCACAGTTGTTAAATGGGAGAAAGGGACGAATATAATGAATACGTTTGGTGATCAGACTACAGGAAGAACGTATGAAGGCCACATGGGGACGCATAGAGAGTTCCTCATCCAGGACGACTCCCAGTGTCTTCACCTTCTTCAAAACGGGGATGATGTTCGAGGCAATTGTAAAGTTGGCATAGGCAGGACCCAATGTGGCCCGGCGAGTTTGAGAGGCCATGATTAAAAGCTCGATCTTTTTACAATTGAGGGCAAGTAAGTTGGTAGCCATCCAATCCTGGATTGGTTTATGTATGACATTAATAGCTGCAGAATCCCTAACATAATCCCCGCTCAGCTGGTGAACGACATGGGTATCATCGGCGTAGTTAGTGTACCGAGCCCCCAGTGCATCCAGCATATGTAGATGTTAATCAATGTTGGGGAGAGGCATGACCCCTGTGGAACTCCACAAGTTTGAAATATGGGGTCTGAGCTCATTTCTGCAACAGCCACATGAACATAGCGGGGCCTGAGGAAGGATGAAATCCACTGGGAGGCCAAAGAAGAACAGTTGGCGACCTCCCTCAAGGGTGTCACCAGATGCGAATGATCGACCAAATCAAAAGCCGCCGAGAGGTCCAGAAGTATCAGCAGGGCGGGATGGCCCTTATCCACTATGCCGACCAAGGTATGTGGAACATTGTCACTAGATTTCTAATCAGTGCTGACTCACTGCACATAGCATTGAATCACAGTAGCTTGTCTCACTTTTATTGTTTCAAAATGTTACTTAATAGAATGTTAGTGTTGTTCTTTTAAAAAAATGTAAAGACAAAAGTAACATTTTATTATAGTGGGATGATTTGTAAAAAATGGTAACACATATAAATCGTAGTGTTGAAAATATTTGAACGAGGAAAAATCTGTCTGTAGAAAAGCAAAAACTGTTCGCTTTACCACTGTTTGTTTCTTTTATTGCTACAGTGTGTCCTATTTCCCCATATAGTTGTTATATAAATGAGAGTAGAATGCCCATGCAATCAAATCTTGGTTTTTAGTTTTGCCTCTAAGGTGGTGCTTTAAGTGTTGCCGATAAGCTGAAACTATTCTCATGGCAAGTGAAGAAAGGAGAGAATTGAGATTTGAGGAAGGACACAGCCTGTGGATGTTGCTGGGCTTTTTATGCACTAATTGACCGCTAATTCCAATGCTCATTCCTAATGCCATTGTTACTTACTACCTGCCCCTCCCTGACCAAACCACCACCATCATCCCCAAGGTCTACTTGCTACCGCTTTTTGCGTGTAAGAAGAGGCCAATGTTATTTCAAGGCAGTTTTCTGATAAGTATTGGCTCAGTTGCAGCCGTGAACAAGCTACTTATAAAAAAACAATTGTAAAACATGCTTGTCTTCAGCAAATTAATTTATAAGTAATATGTGTGTTCTTGCATTTGTTCCTTGTACTGAATCCCTGCTAAAAACAAGCATCGACAAATGCAACACTGTTGGCTTTTGTATAGGCATTAGATAGTCAGTTGCCAGGCAATGCCATAATATACCCAGATGCTTGCACCATTTCCCAGCCAATGCCTGTATCATACAATACAATTAATTTAACCTGTTCCCCTCTGAGATGAGATAAACGTATTAAAAAACCTCAATGCCAGAGATCATGGACCCATGTTTAAAAGGATTGGTTGCGGATCAAAGGAATATGGTGATTGTGAATGTTAATAAGCTTGAAACTCCAGAGCCAAGGGATGCCCTTCAGAACAAATCTTTGCCCCGGTTACGGTCTGAAGCTGGAGAAAACTTTATTAGGACCCAGGACTTCAGACTTTTGAGGAGGGTCCAAATCAAGGGGTGGTCCTCGATGAATGACTTAGATTGTATTGTTATCAGTTGTGGCCACAGTAATATTCCATTTTGTTTACGCTGCTGTAACAAACTGGAAAAACTGACATCTCCTTTGAGTTTAAGAATTCTAATTGACTGACTTCTTTGGTATTTTTGGTATCCTGCGTTGCTTGGCTGTTTTGTTGTATTTGTTGTAGCGCTAAGAGGCATATGGGCGAGTTGCCTCTTAGCAAACATTGAATAATAGTAATGTTAATAATAATAATAACGTCACCAGGTAGTACCATTATGGCTATAGAAATGTGCACCCATTGCCTACACAAAAGCAAGAATTGCGGGCTTTGCCAATGCTTGCTTACAACCCTGTTTGGTTTGTAGTCTGAGCACTTCAGCAAACCCAAAATATGATATTGTAGTGCGATAGCAATGAGATGGGTACTCTGTGTTGTCTTTTGGTGAAGTTCAGCTCAGCTGACTCACATGGCGCGACATAGCCTGTTTTTTCCCTTTTTCTATGGATTCAATGTTTATTTATTTTGTACATTTCAGTGAAACCGATCTTCAAGATGGCTACCAAAAACATCAACAAAACAAACTAAAAAAAATAGCAAAAATAAAATAGTAAAAAGGAAAAAATAAAAACAAACTATAACATAAAAAAGAAAAGAAACAAGAAACGATTAAGGAAGCAGAGAAAGCGAAAAACAAGAGATGAGAAAACCAGAAAGAAAGAGGAGGCCAAGAAGGCACATAACATGGCTTGAGTTCCCAACAAGGAAGCGGCAAAGGCAACTTTGTAACACTTTATGAAAAGCCAACAAAGAAGGCATTTGACAGATTCCACAAGGAGGGAATGCCAAACACGGGGAGCAGATGCCAAGAGCCTGGTGATGAAAGCTTTGTGTTGGGGAAACTCCAGGCGACGGATATTCTCATGCTTTCCTTGGAGCCACCAGAGACGTCTGAATCAGATAAATATCAGGTTTTATAAGTACGTGGTGCCCAATCCCTCCTGGTTCTAAGCGTTTTCATTATTTAGTAGCTCAGGCAAGACAATGCAGAGCAACACAGGTTCGAATCCCAGTCTCTGCACTTAGAGACTGGTCTCTGGTGTTGAGCGGGTTACAAAAAATGAATAAATTAATTAATATACCTGGACCAAGAGCCGTACCTGGCGTTGTGGGCCCTGAAGACCTAGTTAAAACACCCAAGCATATCAAGGGAGGTAATCGTACCAAGGGAGGTAATCAAGGTGTATGGGCCTATAATACCTGTAATGGCCCGAGAGCATGATCCATTAAGCTATTATATCCAGTGTGCCTCTTTCATGTGGAGGTGAAAGGGGCACAAATGGTGGGTGCACGGAATGACTTCCTATCCCTGCATAACAGGCAGGTTAGCTTTTTTAACTCTGTGGGGGAAATGCCAACTCTGCCAATGGTATTTGTATTAGCATGGGGACGCACAGGCCTGTTGATATTATATAAATCTGCCTGGACTGTTCTGGGAATGGACTGCAGGTTTTTGTGCCCATGCCTATTGATAGTATATAGATGTCAGGCTTCGGCCTCCGTGGGGAATTGGCTGCTGCTATGCGTTGCATTGCTGGTAGGCTTGGAATGTGGTGTGTTGAACAGGCTGCAGGCTACACCAGTGTATGTCACTTGTAGATTGGCCAGTCTGACGACAGCGGGCCACATTTCAGGATTATAATTATCCTTTATAGACATAGGGGGTCATTACGAGTGAGGCGGTAAGGGATTAACGGCGCCGGTAAAGCCCTCATTACGAGTCTGCTCGCGGGAAACGCTAAGGGTGTCTGGTATTACCAGCAGGCCATGGTGCTAACAACGGGCCCATTACTAACAGGCCCGTTGTTAGCACCCTCCCCATTCCCATTGAGCCCTATGGGGGCTCGAATGGGAATGGGGATGGGTTCCTTGAATGAGGAATTACCGGGTCCTCCAATGTCAGAATGGCCCGGTAATTCCTCATTCAAGGAACCCGGACCCGGTACAAGGTAAGGGGGTAGCCATGCCACTAATAGCGGCATGGTTACCTCTGACGACCTTGTAATGACGCCCATAGTCCGGGCACGGCCGGATTAAAGTCTGTGGAGGGCCCTAGGCAGTCGAAATGTTGGGCCCCACTCCCTCGCAAATTATCTTCTTAATTTTCTGCACCGCTTTATTTTGATCTGTTGTCACGTGTCCACTAAAAGGAGTGGGGCCCATAGGCCAGTGCCTACTTGGCCTAATGGATAATCCGTCACTGATGTCCGAGTCTAAAAAGAAATTATAATCCCCTCCCTCTTTCATGAGAAAGAACAAAGAATACAAAAGGCCATAAATGGATGCAGGTAATGCCCTTACTAGACAGATTAGCTTTCAGTATTCACAATTATTTATTTATTTATTTTACTTTATTTGAATTTCTGTTCAGCGCTGACCCTACCCAGAGGAATGCAGAGTTACTTGCAAAGGTTCCAACGGTGGGAGAAAAAGAAGTTACAAAATGTTTTCAGGATAGGATAGGAAGATTAGGAGAGACAACCGGTAGCAAGGGTTAACAGAGGTATGTAGGAGCCTGCTTAAAATAGTGAAATCTGCCTGGGCTGTTGTGAGGAATTGGCTGCAGGTACATATGCAGGGCCTCTTGATACTATAAAGACTTGCGTAGGCTTCCACAGGGATTTGGCTATGGTTACACTCATTACTGCTGGGGGTGCCTGGAATGTGCCCATCTGAACATGCTGATTTTATACTGAAATTTGTATCAACATTCAAGTGCTATTATTAAGCAATAATCACCCGCTCCACTGTCTATCCCAGGTATTGACAACAGGAGGCCCCAAGACAATAAGCCTCAGTGCATCAAGTGCCTTTAAGGAGGGGTCCTGGTTCACTATCACTCGTTAGCACCCTGGGAGAGGCTCGGTTTGCAGGCTGTAGTGTATGGCACAAGCCTGTGTTTCCGAGCTTCCGGTGCAGCCAGCTCTCCCTTACCATCCCCACTGTCCCTATCCCCTCACCTGTTAGCACCCATGTAGATTTCTGTGCGGATGCTAAGAGTGTCTTTTTTTGTCCTACCAAAAAAAGGAACTCACCTTTGAAGCACGGGCCGACTCCACACAGTGCTGTCATCTAGGTATTCTGTTTTTAATGTTGATGACGTCCTATGTCTGGGCTCCCCACACTCCCATCTCAATCACTAAGCCAGAAAGGCAACGACACCTGTTGCTATTAAGGTCAGTGCACAAATGGAATTGTGTTTTCTAGAGATTCGTTTTTAACTCACTTTTTAAGTGTGTGCACTTAATGTCGTGACACTCTAGTAGTTAGTCACACTTATTAGTAACATCTTATGTGTCGGTCCCTTTCACTTACGGTCCCCTCTGCTTCTTGCAGGGGACTCTGCGCCTTGGCTCCAGAAGAAGGCTTTTCACAACATATGCCGAAACGTCTATGAACCCTAGCACAACTTTTTGTTGCTCCATGGTTCCCCCATCTGGGGTTCTGATTTAACTTCTAGACGTCAACCCATTGCAAGGTCACCCTTTTAACCTAGCTCTAATAGACCTCTCCAAGGTCTAGTCTCCTAGATGCAATATATTGACTATATTCCGACTAAGGAAGACACAAGACAACAAAAAAACTTTATATGGAGTTTCCATTTCGAATTACGAGGTGTAGAATCTTGTGCACCCTGTAGACTCGGTCTTTTGGTACTATTTTCTATGTACATATTTACAATGTTCACACTGAATGACAAATCTGCATGAAGTAATGCTTTTGCTTTTTGGGAACCCCCCCTCGCATGTGAAAACAATGAACACTGTTGTGATGACATTGGTATATGTACGGTTCTGAAATCATGAGATAATTTGCATTGACATGAAGTAACGCTTTTGTTTGTTTGTTCTGGGTATTCATTGACTTGTGAAACTCTCCCTCGCATGTACAAATAATTTACCCTGTTGGGACTACATTGTTATTTCTACCTTTCTCTAATCATGAGATAACCTGTATTGTGCTCTGTGATCCCTAGTTGTGTTTTTGCTTACGTTGTTCACGGTGTATTTTTTAACTTATGTGTATGTTTTTAAAAAGATTGTCAGCAATCAGTAAAAAACGGACTTTCACTAACTATTTTGAGTGCCTGACTGCATTTCTTACACAGCTGTGCATTACATGACAGTAAATAGTATGCTGCCAGTTTGCAGTATATGGAAGTAAAATTGCATTTAAACAATTTGCAAAGGAATAGTATGTTTACAGGCAGGACCCCTTCACGTGTATACAGAGGTCACATGTTTTAGGCACCGTGAAATCGTCTCCGTCTCCATGTAATTTGTGTATTTGATTTTAGCTTTCTGTCCACCAAATGCCTTCTGCTGCTTATCTCGACTCCTTTGAACAGGATACTCCGCTCTTGGCATCATAAATTGTATTAGTCTGTGTCAGCTAAGATGACCTTGGTTTCTTTGCACGGGTCTCATGCATCTGAGTTTCGTTTCTGTCTTTGGCTTTCAGTTCCCGTGTTTTAGGGCCTTCTCTCCTGGGTCCTCTATTAACATGCAGTTGGTACTGCCCTTTAGCAAAGTAGACATATACGTCGTATAAAGTGCTCCTTTTGAGGTAGATATGTATAAGTGGCGCTTGCCGCAATCTAATTTTCTACTAAGCATAGCAAGCTGCATGATTTCATCAGCTTTCTTGCATTTCCAAGCATATGTACACATGTAAACTGGTTGCATATCTTCATCGCTCTTATGGCATAAGCTTCTTATACTTGACATCGTCCTTTTAACTTCAACTCAGGATGTCGCTTATCCATGGTGTTTTGTCTCTTTTCTTCATTCACAGGTCGTCGTTTTCTTTATCTGACAGTCAGTCCGAGTTCTTGTGACATCACCATTCGTCTTCTTTTAGGACTTTCATGGCTTCTTCAGGCATTACGTTTTGACAATCATCATTCTGTCTCACTTGTCGATATGGTTTTCTCAATGGGTACCTTACTGTCCAAGGTTTCTTAAGTGTAGGTACTTCAATAGGTACTGTCTGTCTGATAGGTACCGGACAGAGTCCCACTGCGGCTCTCTGCTGGTTTAGTTGCTCATCATACGTCATATATCTCAGCTTGACCATTCCGGGAACTTCAAAATGGTCCGTTGGAAGGCAGGCCATATTTGAGGCCTCCTCTACAACATAATATCAGTTGTTGGCTTCTTAGGAGCTATAGATTTGAGTTGAAATCATGTTTTATTTAGGATTTTACATATTTGTATACATTTTATAATGTTTAATATGTCTAAGTTTAAATTGAATTGTATCAAAATGTATACATTTTGTTGTATTGTTGAGATGAATTGATTGTTATTGTCTATGATTCTTATTTGATTGTGACTTGTTCAAAGCTGCATGTCAGCTGTAGAACAAATGCAACATTTAAAAAAAAAAGAAATGTAGTTATGCTGTATATCTGATTAATTCCATATGTTTCCAAAATGAACTCCGAATGAGTGAACCCAACCCAATGACCTCTTATTATTCACCCAAAATGTGAATGTTGGGGCTTATGTGCAATAACTCGACTTTTTGTGTTAATGGTTTATATTTAAACCTTACACAATGTAACACAACAGCCAATAAAGTAAAACACAGTAAATCTATTTTAAAATGTCATATTACAATTCATCTAATAATGCTCAATTTAGTCTAATCTTCCTAAAGTGATGGCGCAGAAGAGCCTTCTAAAATATAACTCTATAAAGATATAAAATTAACTCCACTTAATTAAAACTTGCTTTGAGAAACAAGTGGGAATTATCTGAACAGTACTTAAGCAGTATAAGATATTGCGGAATGAAATATTTTGCGGCATAATAAATGCAAGCATTGCAGCACAAAATTGCATTTATTGCAGCATTTTTGAGGCCCTCTTAATCAGGCAAAAATGCCACAATAAATGCAATTTTGTGCTGCAAATATGCATTGTTTATGCCACAAAATATTTCACGCCGCAATATCCTGGAGGGTCTGCTTAAGAGGGAAATATTGCTCGATTCAAGGGCTACGATGCTCAGGCTAACAGAGTGCGTAGCGCATGTGGGAGGGTTACACAACTGCACGTCCTTCACAATGCTCAGGATAACATAGAGTGTGTAGCGCAGGTGAGAGGGTTACACAACTGCACGTCCTTCACAATGCTCAGGTTAACATAGAGTGTGTAGCACAGGTGGGAGAGTTACACAGCTGCACGTCCTTCACACAGAACAGGGAAGGAACTTACTGGATCCCTGGTCTGGGGATTTTTTTTTATCCTCTGGTCTTTGGATATTGCAGCTAGGAAGGTGCAGTGAAGGGCAGCCTCGGCAACCTTCCTTCTGCTTACATTTACTGGAGCTGTAGGGCTCTGGTTCTCAGGACAGGCAGCAGGACCATCTCACTGCAGATCTTCTCATTTGCTTCTCTCTGGATCTCTGATGTTGAACAGCTCTCTCACTGTGCAGGGCTGGGGTGAGGCTCATCAGGAGAGCCATCCATCTCAGCTGAAACCCCAAAACAGCAATCAATTATGGGTGCAGGATAGCACAGGACACAGGACAAACCAACCAGCAACAATGCCTAATGGAGAGGCCTACTGTCATGACTAGACGAACTTTCACCCCACTCCTCCTCACCTGTGTCTTCCCAAGAAAACTCCTGCTTTTCTGACTTCTTCTTTAGTCTTGTTGACTTGATTGGCCTCCTTGACCAGGAGGAAAACCCAGGTCAGAGGAAGGCCAAGGAGCAAGCCCCTAAATTAGGGAAAAAGCCGTAGCAGAAAAAACCCTGGTATTGAAGTCTTGGCACGAAGAAGGCACCCGATGATTTCTCGATTAGACCATGGTTGAAAGAATACTTCAGGGAGGCAACTTTGAATGACAGATGAATTATGTAGTAAGTACAGTTCTCTCTGGAGAGCTTGAAGGAATTTATGGCTCAATATTAATAACAACAACTTTGCAGTTTGGTAGCAGAAAGTTTCCTGAATAGGCACTGGAGCTTAAGTGGAACAGAGCGACATAACTCCAAACAGAAAGCTGAACGATAAACAGGAGGACACTGAAGGCATAAACTATAGCGTGAAAAGAAAAATATGACAGAGCAGAAAGGCAGGGAGTAAGGTAGGGTGAAAAAGGGTAATTATGGGTGGAATAGCAAGGAAGGTGGAACCAAATGTAGGTAAAGTGGAGTATCAGATCTAGGAGGAAACAGAGGTCTCTCGAACAGTGCCAAGCGGAGCGGGTAGGAATGTACTCGGGAAGAATTCCGAGCAGAATGCAAGGAGTACAGGAAGTACGGTCAGCACTGAAGTGGGAGAAAGAATAATAAGTAAACTAATAGAAGAAAGGAGAATTGAAAGTAGGACAACTAGCCACCAAGAAGGGAAAAATAGACCAGGAAGTGAAATAAGGTAGATCGAGGGATGCCAAACGTACCTTGAAAGATAAGAATCCGAATGTGGTAGGACAGAAAAGTACACAGAGTAAACAATGAAACGAAATAAGGCTAAGGGGGGAAAAATACGCTGCAAGGCAAAAAGTACTCAGAGACTGTTGGCGAAAGAATCAGAGACAATACAACGTGTCGGCATTAGAGAAAAGGACCTACTTATAGACAAGCGGCCATATTGGAAAGGCATAGACCGTAAAGATGGGCCTCTCACAGCCATATTAGGAGAGTCGCCATTGGTTCCAATGCTTCCATGCCTGATGCATGACACCTACTCAGAGCACAACTGGATGTAGGAACAGACTCCTTGGAAGAGGGTCTGGGAAGCCATGGATCAGGCTCCAATGAAAGGGATAAGATAGGACTGCCAGGCTAGGGGAATGGCTCAGCTTTTGCAGATTTGGGAGAAATTCCAAGAGCAGGGGAAGGGGGTTCAGGAATAATATGCCAAGTTCCAAACTGTATGCATTTTTGACACAAACTAAATAAATGACTGGAAAGCTGGTAATAAAAGTGACACTAGAATTAAAATGATGTAAATTGGAACGTGGGTATAAGAGCTACACAATGTTTGAGTCTAAAATTAAGTGAACTCATTAACTACAACACCCGAGCATACCAGGCTGCACCCCTACCCCAGTAGGAGATGAAAGTGGGAGGCATCTTCCACTTCTTCCAGGTGCCAGAAATCCAGAAAGCAGCTCAGTGGTAAGTGTAGGAGAACAACAGGTGGCAGAAATAATGGTTTGCAATATGAGGGTTCCTTTGGAGCTGACAAACAAGCAAACACAGGGCAAAGGAGGTGGGTACAAGAAGACTTGGTGGCTCTGAGCTGAGGAACGTTCCACCTCCGCTGAGTCATTGTCCAATGAGACACATTACAGTCCATTGAAAGACACAGCTGCCCGTATAATTCAATGCACATTCTCACAATTCTTCTAATGTGAAAATGCAGCTATGACGGTCCACATACACGATTCCTTTGTCATGCGCTCTTGGGGTAGGTCTTGTCTGACTGCAGTTTCAGATTGTCTGTACTGGCACCCCATGGTATGAAAGGGTCTAGAGGGCAACAGACCACTGCCTCTGTGTTGCAGAACTACTGTATGTGCCACCTGCATTTTTGCAAGGGTATGCAGGTACACAGTCAGAACCTGTGGGTCAGAATTTGGCATGGGTCCCAGGACAAAGAGTCAACTTTCTCGCACATTGCAAACTGGCATTCTAGCATTGCTAAGTAACTAAGATAAATATATAAAGGGGGAAAACCCTGCCCCACCTTTGGAACCCAGTACCTCTTCTTGCCAGGGAAGAAATAAGAGCACTGCCTTGCGTGGCTCAAATGAACCCTGAAATAAGTCAAGCTTGTGCCATACCATCACCAACCCCTTCCCTCTTGAAGTCAATTATTTGACATTGCCCTCCTCATATGCAGCCTTTGGGTCTCCAGGTGTCTTGAAGTCCCAAAAGACCTAGACAGCGTGCGTGATAGTGAGGGATCATGGGAGACAGAGTCCAGAACATTTAGAGAGTCACTGGTTGCAGAGCCCTAGGCGGGGTGCTTTCCCCACTGGTATGAGAAGCAGGTGAAAACAGACCGGTGACATGCTGGTCTGTTGAAAAATGTACAATGATTAAATGCAGGTGTGGAGGAACTTTGAAGGGTGGCCACTCCCCACCACTTTACTGAGTGGCTGAAAGACAGGGAGGCTTATCCCCCACTTTCCTGAGTGGGTGTGGGTACACTGCAGGGGGTGTGGGGGGTTAGAGAGGCTTCCTTCTCGCCATTGCTGTTCTGAAGTCACGGGTAAACAGAGTTGTAATCGCTCGAAATACCTTTGAGAAAACACATTATTAGCTGCCCTGCCAACAAGCATCCAACCGTCAGAGAGAAGGGCAGCTTGACCTGCTCATCATATGCCTGTACATTGCAGCAGTCCGACCTTTACCAAAGTGAGAATCTCTCTCCATCCACCAAGATACAGGGAAAGATAGGGAGTAAAATACTCCCACTGCAGCATCATGCTGCATGAATGAGGCCAGTCCTCCAGATAAGGTTTTGCAGTGAGAGTATTTTACTCCCTATTTTTCCCTGTATCTCTAGAGAGATATTTTCCCTGTATCTCTATAGAGATACAGGGACAAACATGGAGTAAAATACTCGCACTGCAGCATCATGCTGCATGATTTTGACCAGTGCTCCAAATAAGATTTTGCACTGGGAGTGTTTTACTCCCTATTTTTCCCTGTATCTCTAGAGAGATATTTTGCCCTGTATCTCTATAGAGATACAGGGACAAATAGGGAGTAAAATACTCCCACTGCAGCATCATGCTGCATGATTTTCACCAGTGATCCAGATAAGGTTTTGCGCTGGGAGTGTTTTACTCCCTATTTTTTAAAGTTCTTAGTAAAATGATTTCTGAGGGATTACACACCGTAAATCCATTCCTAATAGGAGCATTTTATAAGCGAGTACAAGTATGTTTTAACTCTAAAACATAAATGTTTTTCTAATGTTTCTATTCAACAAGTTATTCATGCACATAAAATATACATTTTAACCTCTTCAAATGAGGCAGTAATGATAGAGGGGGTCTACGTGCACTGATCTGACCACACCTGTGGAGCTGTGTGGGTGATAGCCGGGGGTATGCTCCAATGTTGATCCATTTTATGTTTTGTTCTTGAGAGCATTTTTACTCCCTATTTGTCTTTGTTGAGAGTATTTGCCTATATTTAGGGAGTAAAAGTGGCTGATAGACTCCTAGGGCTGAATGGTACTACTCCTAATATGATGGTTCCGACACGCTATGGCAGTGGTCTTCAAACATTTTAGGCCTGCTCCCCCCAAGGAAAAAGTGGGCAGCCCGGGCCCCTCCCCCCCAATAATGCCAAATGGACAATAAGTACAAATGGCTATGAACTATTGCATGCTGTCACTGCACCCTACTCCCAGTATAGTTCCTGGGCTCCACCACATGCTCCCATCACAGTCTACGGGCTCCTTCATCCCACTGCTACCCAGTTCCTGTGCTGTCCCCACCCCACCCCAGCACAGACCCTACCCTCTCCAAACCCTGCTTGCACCACTATCCCATGGCTCCCGACCATCCTGCTCCCACCACAGTCCCTGGGCTCGCCACCCTGCTCCCATCACAGTCTCTGGGCTCCTTCATCCCACTCCTACTCAGTCCCTGGGCTATCCCCACCCACCACAGACCCCGGGCTCTCCTCACTTTGATCCCACAACTATCCCATGGATCCTGCCCATCCTGCTCCCACCACAGTCCCTGGGCTCCTGCCCATCCTGCTCCCACCGCAGTCCCTGGTCTCCCCCACCCTGCTCCCAGCACAGATCCAGGGCCAGTAGTGACTGGTGACATTGTTAAGTGGAGGGGCATAAACATTTCCCCCAGATATGCCATAGCGACTGAGCGTAGCGTGGTAGCCCAAACCAATCAAGGAGGGCTCGGGGTGTGAAAACAAGGAAATAATATGAGGCAGGGTAACCAAAAAGGAAACACACCAAACACAGGTTACAAATGAACATACAAAGCACTTTATTTTATACTGAATCCAGTTACAAAAGAACAGAACAAAATTCAGATAGCTATTGACCCTCAGTACAACACAGCGAACTCCGGCGTGGTTCGGTGTGCTCAGTGAGTGCAAATATTCATTGAAACAGTCAGGCTTTTATACATTTCAAGCCTGCTTTTCAGCCCTCCTTTGGGTTAACCATTCCATACATAAGTTACTGCTCTAGGGTCCCTTGCCAAGTCAAATCTAGTTCATCTTAGGTTTATACATCAACAAGAAGAAATGGTAATAATGTATGCTCTAGGCCTAACATTACAATGCGGGACTTAATTTATACAGTATAGTTAAGCAAGTGTTCTCATTCAATTATAGATCAGTTTCGGTGATACAGGTAATCCATTGCACACAGGTCAGCAGAAGGACAAGGTCTCAGCTCATGACCCTAACAAGTGGCCTGCAGGCAAGTTATACATTAGCTGTACAGAGGTCATGACAATCAAGTTCTGTTCTGAATAACATAGGCTAACATTTTAGCTCACATGGTGACTTTATAGAGCAAGAAAACCTAAAATGGCGGCTTGACCCAAAATGACAGTTTACATGGTTTCTAAGGTCAGGACCTTGCAATGCGAGGTTATTCACATGTAGTTTATAAGCAGCTTGTTAGCAGCTTGGCGTAGGCCAATATACATATATTCATAGCAATAGGAGGCACGATATAATTTCTAGTTTGACAAACCCTCCTTTTGGCCTATGCCAAGTGCTAAACTACTTCTGATCTCCCTGCAAATAACTCCATGTGTCATTGTCCATACACCCTGAATAGCTGTCAGAAATATGTATCGCCATTAGATCTTTTACAAAGATCTCTTTCAGTACATACTCCTTAGAGGTTTTATCCGGGGCATACACTTTATGTCCTATTGTACCTATCGCCTGAGCGCAACATCCCCCTAGCATTGAACATATACTTGGTAGACATTGGATACAACAACAAAGAAATAGCAGAATTCCCAAAATAATCACCAAGATTGAAATAACTTTCCAACCCCAAGACCGCAAGAAGTCCCAGAACCAAGCGCTAAAATCCCAATTTCCCTCGGGAACATGCACTTCTGAACTAAGAATGTGCAGATTCTGTATTGCCTTAAAAATAGTTGGGGAGGAATCCGATATGAAAACACTGCAAGCGGACCCCACTAGTTTACATACTCCACCACGTTCAGCCAGAATGACATCTAATGCCATCCGGTTCTGAAGCGCTACCAATCTGATCGCTTTCTGCTCAAAAGTCATATTATAGAGTATATCTGTGGTCCGGTTGATGGTTCTCTCCAGTACTCTCGCTAGTTTCCTGATATCCTCGGAATTCGCTATCTGCCCTTCAGATAGCTCTTCAGATAGATATGCAGCAGAAGGATGATCAAATATGTTTCTAGTATCCACACTCGAAGTCTGATTATCCTGTGAAAAAGGTTGTTGGGGATCCTGCGAAAACTGGCCTCTACCAGGGCCCCCTACACTCGGGCGACCTCTGGATCATCTATCCATATTTCCAAATGTGTTATTCGACCTCTGTCGAAGGACGGGGCATTGTGCACGCCAATGACCCTCCTGGCGACAATAGGCACACTGGTTAATATTCACAGGAGAATGGAAGGAATGATTTCGCTACATCTCCTAAAACCTGTGCTGGAGTGTCGCAATTCTCGTCCCGCCATGGACGAGCCTTCGAAACCTCTACAGTACTTGCTATAAACACCCCAGGTAACAGGATTCCTAGATAACAAGTTCCCTGCCAATCCCTGGGCAACCATGGAAATGCTACATTACCGCAAACAAAATAGATAGGTTCGCCTACATACAAAGGTCTGTCTTCCCCAGTCAAATTTGCAACGTTGGCACAACCTTTAAAATCTCCCATTGACCGGGTGCCATTCCTCTGGATGCAGAAAGAAACTGAATCGGTGCTATGGTTAACAGTATAAGAAGGAGGCACGGCATCCTTATTGCCTATCGGATCCATTTTAAAGGAAATCAAAGATTGGAAAGGACGAGACAGTCTATCAGAAGGCCTAATAGAAGCAATATTGAGCGTACTCCTATTTGCGAAAAGCGAGCATCCCAGGGGAGTCAGAACACGTTTCTCAAAACTATTCAAATTAGTGCCATCAAAGTTCCCCGAGATTCTATCGTTCCATCGGCCAAAGAACAGTGCTCTAAGTGAAGCATAACAAGCAGTTGTCAAAGGTAAAGGGTGAATATACCAACCTAGCCCCTTATCCCCATGTTGCGGTAAATGCGAGCAGATCCAACAATTCGTTCTGTTAAAGATTGCATGGGTAGCATTCATAATTAGAAGTAGAGTGTTATTTTGATAATTCCGTCTATGCAAAAGATCTCTAGGTGACAAGGTATGTAGTTGCACAGAAGGAGTGGGAACAACAGTTATATTTTTAACAGGTAGGAAATCATTCAAAGGGTACATTCTCTAAATACCAAAACCCACAACCAACAGTTACTAAAAGTCCCGTGATTATCACCAGTAGACAACAAAACTTTTTCGGGGCCCCCATACATATCTGCTCATTGTCTCTCCTAGTCACATTTTTGTCCAAAAGTTCAGTACAAACGGTAGCGCATGCGGGCATTGTCGTCTTCAATCGAGAAACACCAATTGTTCGTTTGCTGGCGACTCCGGTCGCGCGTCTTCTTAATGTCTTTCCCACAACCCTTAGCCAGCAGAACCCTTTATGCAATTGGGCCAAAAAAAAGGCAAGCCCTCAAATTCTTTCAATTGTACAGCAAGAGCCGTATTGCAAACCTATCTCCTTGGGCGGAGATTATACTTCACAGTTTCCGATGCAAAAGAATCAGCAGACAGGATGTCGTCACTTCCCACAGGAGGTGGCGAGTGAACGGAAGTTGGATCAGAAGATGGATGATCCACAAACGATGCAGTGGGAGAGCAAGGAGGCAAGATGGCCGTTTTGTCGGGCCTTACAACTTCCGGAACGGCCTCCGATACTCTCGCTCCACCGTCTGCCGTTTCGGGTACGTTGGTTTCAATGTCGGAAAGGGGTTCTGCGTCTTCTGTATCGTATGGCACTGGGTGTGGGATCCATTTGGTGTGGCTGCCATGGATCCAGTGGCGACGTCCTCCTACCTGCACCGCAGTCTCAGTGACCAGGAGCACCTGGTAGGGGCCCCTCCAACACGGTGCGAGGCAAGACGCTCTATCGAAGGATTTAACGAGGATCCAATCCCCTGGTCGTAGACTGTGACCGGGGCCCTCGTACCTCACCGGCAATGCCTCTCGCACCTGGTGATAAATTGAAAACAGGTTTTTAGTCAATTGGTTACAAGCCGGTCAAGTGGCACAGCGAGTAGAGCGCTCGCTTTGACATCCGTGCAGAGTCTGCTAACGCAGGTTCGAATCCCGGCGGGGCCAATCTCAGCCTTTCATCCTTCCGAGGTCGATAAATGAGTACCACACACCGTGGGTAATAATAAGCAGCGCTCAGATACCTGAGGGTTCGCAGCGCTATATAAATGCCTAATTAATTAATAATAATATTAATATTAATAGTCGGAGAGAAGTACATTTTCTAAATCGCGCAATGCGCAGCTTTTAGGCAAACCCCAAATATTAGCAGGTCTCCCCATTACCACCTCAAAGGGAGAGAGCCAAGTCTTAGTTTGAGGGGTTGTCCACATTGAAAGTAACACGATCGGTAAGGCGTCCGGCCATTTTAGTTTGGTGCCGGCACACGTCTAGCAAGCTTGTTTTTTATGATACCATTGTGTCTTTCCACTAATCCGGCACTCTGAGCATGTCTGGCCGAATGGAATCGTTTGTAAATTTGCAATGCCGTACATATCTGTAGAATTACAGCAGCGATAAAATGCGGACCATTATCTGACCAGATAACTCTCGGCAAACCGAACCGTGGGAAGAATTCCTTTAACATGGTCTTTGTAGTGGTCATGGCTGTAGCATCTTTAACAGGGAAAGCCTCGACCCACTTACTAAAGGCGCAAATGACCACAAGGACATATTTTAGATTGTTACATCGCTCCATTTCAATAAAGTCAAAGTGAATTACTTCAAACGGGACAGAAGGAGGCCCAAAGCTACCTCTTGGAGTTGCTGTCCCCTTTCTCACATTGTGTTGTAGGCAAATCATGCAATTTTGGACATAATGCTGGGCAATTTTTGAAGGCTTGAAATGTATAAAAAACAGACTTTCTCTAACATTCTCGTGATCTGTTGAGCGCACACATGTGTGGGACCGTGTGCCATGGTAACCATCATTACTATATAGGCATTAGGAAGCAACCATTTCCCTTCAACCATGTCCACCCAACACCCATCATCATTGAGTTTCCCCAAGCCCTCAGCCCACCTCTTGGATTCTTCTAATATGGCATCGGCTTGGATATCCCGTACAGACCCAACACCCTCATCCATTGCATAGGCATCTACAGTCTCCCTTGAAACATACATCTCCGTGAAGAGATCAGAGGCAGTTTGTCTAGCTATTTGATCAGCGAAAGCATTCCCTTTCCCTACATCATCTATAATCTTGCGATGTGCTGCGCACTTAATGATTGCTAACTGACTAGGGAGCGCAAGCGCTGAAAGCAATTGTACTATCAGGGAGCCATGTTGGATCTTGGTGCCATGCGAAGTTAAAAACCTTCTCTCTGACCAAAGTCTCCCAAAGTTGTGAGCCACCCCAAAGGCATACTGGCTATCAGTATATATGTTTACTGTTAGCCCTTCGGAAAGCTCACAAGCTCAAGTCAATGCTATAATCTCTGCGGCCTGCGCAGAGTTATGCGTAATTCTCTTGGTCTCCACAACCGTACTCAATGTAGTGACTGCATAAGCAGCTGTGGATGTACCATCCAGTAGTTTGAAGCAGGAGCCATCACAAAACAGCTCCCCTTGTGGGTTATCCAAAGGAGTGTCTCTCAAATCAACTCTGCCTTTTGTATCTTGTTCAGTAGTATACAGGCAGTCATGTGACTCTTCATCACCGCAAACAGTATTTTGTGGGAGAGGTAGGAGTTCAGCCGGATTAAGAACGCAGCACCTCCTAATTTGAATGTGGGGAGCAAACAAGATTAATTCATATCTTGTCAGTCGTGCGGAAGTGAGGTGTTGCGTTTGGGTTTTGTTCAATAGAATATCTACAGAGTGAGGCACCATCAGGGTTAAATCATGGCCTAGGACCATTCCCTAACTCTGTTTTACAGACGCAGCAGCAGCAGCGACAGCGCGCAAACATCTTGGCAAAGCGCATGCAACAGGATCAAGGGCGGAAGAGTAGTAACCGCATGGCCTATTCTTCCCTCCATGTTCCTGCATTAATACAGCCAAAGCACATCCATCACATTCATGCACAAACAACACAAAGGCCTTCTCATACTTCGGTGTGCCCAAAACTGGCGGCGAACATAATGCAGTCTTGATCAACTCGAATGAATGTTGATGCTCCGTATTCCATGGCAATGGCGAAGAAACACCCTTCTTCGTCAAGGCCAACATCGGTTTTATCACTAGTGAGAAGTTTGGGATCCATAACCTACAGTAAGAAGCCATACCTATCAAGGCTTTAACTTCCTTTTGTGTATTTGGGACAGACATGCCAGAAATGTGTTTTATTCTTTCAGGTGTCAATCTTCTTCCCTCCTTTGACAGGAGATAGCCTAAATAGGCGACCTCCTGGCAACAATATTGAAACTTTTTTTGAGCGAAGCTTTGTGACCATGCTTAGCTAGATGGATGAGCAACAACACAGTGCCCTCTTTACAAGAGCTCTCAGAGTCAGCAGCTAAAAGCAAATCATCAACATATTGAAGCAACGTACAAGTAGGGGGCAATCCAAGGGTATCAAGCTGCTCTTTCAAAGCCCTACTATAAATACTAGGACTCTCAGTATAACCTTGAGGTGCACGAGTAAATGTGAATGAGCGTCCCCCTAAGGTGAACGCGAACAAGTATCTACTATCCTCATGTATAGGAATACTGAAGAAAGCATTCTTTAGGTCCACAACACTGAAGTGAGTAGCCGTAGCTGGAATCATGGTTAATATTGTCGTCACATCAGGCACAATTGGAAATTGCGGACCGACGACTTTATTAATGGCACGTAAATCAATTATAAAACGAAATGGAATTGCATTATCACCTTTTTTGTACACAGGTAAAATCAGACTATTGCACATCTTCCTGCAATCTCCTCAATCACCCAACGATGCACAAAATCGGAAACAATGCTCTTCAAAGCTCGCTCGCCTTCAACTGAGATCTTATACTGTGGAATACGGGGCAGCTTAATTCCATGTTTCAAAACTATTTTAACAGGCTCAATCTGCAAAACACCGACATCATTGTCATCAACTGCCCACAAACACTCTGGTACATTACTGAATTCTGACGGCAAAGGTCTAGTCAAGAATTGCGAAACAGAACATTGCTGTGGTGAAATCGTCAAACGCACTCCATCAGAAGAACAATGAATTACCGCATTTAATTCCTTCAACATATTCAACCCCAGCAAATTCTCTCCACAATTCGAAGTCAAGAGAAATGGACAGTGGTCCGTAAAGGGACCCAAAGAAATAGGTACCGGTGAAGAAACCGGACAAACAACTGGTGTGCCAGAAAACCCTACAGAAACATTGGTTTGCCCTGACAGTGGAATGTTTGGAACCCGAGAATGATCAATGGAGCACTTCCGTGCTCCAGTGTCTACCAAAAATTGATGTTTCCTATTTCCCACTACCATTTCAACATAGGGACCTTTCTGATTAACGGGAATAGGTGTAGGTTCCAAACCCTGCTTCGGGCAATCCTAACGAAACAAAATATTATCAAAAGGAAGCTCTTCAGATAGATATGCAGCAGAAGGATGATCAAATATGTTTCTAGTATCCACACTCGAAGTCTGATTATCCTGTGAAAAAGGTTGTTGGGGATCCTGCGAAAACTGGCCTCTACCAGGGCCCCCTACACTGGGCCACCTCTGGATCATCTATCCATATTTCCAAATGTGTTATTCGACCTCTGTCGAAGGACGGGGCATTGTGCACGCCAATGACCCTCCTGGCGACAATAGGCACACTGGTTAATATTCACAGGACCCAAGGGCACATTCCCTTGTGGAACATGCTGACCTCTAATCTGCGAACTAGCCCCTCTGAGGCCTCTAACAATTTGCTGTAACAATACTTTAGTCTTCAAATCACCTTTTCTCTTCTCGACTCTATCTTTTTCATTATTGACACGGTTCTCGTAGTACTGAGCCATGTGCAGTACTTCTGATTGGGATTTCGCCTGCCAAGCGCTCTCAGAAGACATAATTTGTGACTGGATGTCAGGCAGCAATCCACGTACAAAATTGTCCACAAATAATCTTTTCCCAGACTCTGTGCCTAAGTCTTGTCCACTGAAATCCGAGAATACCTGTTCGAACCGATTAAAGAACTCGGTAGCACCCTCAGATTTTCCTTGGACACAGCCCGTAAGCTTGTCCCAAATAATTCTCTTTTCGGGGATTATAGTTTTCAGTTTTGCAATGATTCTGTCAGGCAAAGTTAGTATCACCTGAGGTGGTCTCTCACCAGCTGGCCTTTCCCCATCAAGCCTAACTATGTTAGCCCATGTATCTCCCAACCCTGGTACATCGTCTATAGTTCTAACTTGTTTCCACAAATCTACAGGCAGGAGTACAGGGAATAGCAAATCAATGTCGCCTAGGGTAAACACTGAGGACTGCAAAACGGACTCTATCTCTTTATAGAACCCTGGCAGATTTTTCCTAATGTCAGGAATAGTTTTTCTAATAGTATTCACTTCCTGTCGTGAAAACGGGACGTGAACAAACTGCGATACATAATGTGCAGGAATGTCCACAGCAGGTGTACCTGCTGCAGCATTAGCAGGAATCTCAACCTTTGGGACAAATGTTGGAGGAACCTCTCTCATAAGCAACTGAGATGTAGGCAACTCCGAACGCTTACTAAGCAACAGAGCTAAGTCGAGCGCTAAAGCAGTTGAAGAAGTGTCAAGTGAAAAAGCTCTCTTATAAATGCTCAATAACTCTGTGGGACAACTAACCTTTCTCTTTAAACATTCATCCTGCAGGTACTCTACCATTACCTGTATCACTTTCCTCTGCATTTCTAGCGTATATTGACTGTATGTGTTATATACCTCAACTGGAGTTATCGATATGTCTGAAATCCATCTAATCTCATCTTTTGTACAAATTCGCGCCTCCTCAGATGTCGATTTACGACACGGAAAAAATCGTTTCTGTGCATACATACTTTCTTCTTCGTCATCCTCATTCCGTAACCTTTCCAACTCCTTCTATACTCAAATATCCTCTCAACATGCTCATGTACCTTCTCCACAGTGTCTCTTGAAAACGCTAAAGTATTCAGGTCCCTCAACCCTTGTGGGAGGTCTGCATTATTTAATTTACCCCACATTACACATAAATGAATCCCTAAACCTTCAATGAAAACATTTTTCTCAGGAAAATTATCCATATTAGAAAGTGTGGCAAGAACATTAGCTCGATCATCTCTTTCCATACAATGCTTAGCCCATGCAAACAAATCCTGTTTCTTTTCTGTAGGAACAGTATTACTAGTAACAATCCTTGACCCCGCACCTTGATCAACTACAAGCGTTACAGAACTACTTGGGAGTGAGGGTGCAGGCAAATTCAATGGAGGTACTATTACTGGTGCAATGGGAAGAGGCAGAGGAGCAGGTGGAGGAACAACAACCAGAGGAATAGGAACAACAGGTTGCACAGGAAGAGCAGGAATAACAGCAGGAAGAGGTACAGCAGGAGGAAGAGGAACATACGGAGGTGGTGCAGAGGCACCAGGCCTTCGTTCATTTAATAATTTGTCGATAAACTCATCAGAAACATGAAGATCTTTAGAAGGATAGATTTTCTGAATTCCCGAGTGAGAAAGCCCTGTCTATATTCCTAACCGACTCAGACTGTTTGTCCTGATCATATAACAACGCCTTTTCAGCATTTGTTTTATGACGGCGCACATGTTTTTCCCTACTTTTAAGCTGCTGCAACGCTTCTCTTTTCCAATTTTGCAAAACATCAAATGCTGCAGGTCTGGCCTTCTTTTTTAACAAGACTGACTCTAAATATTCAATACGAGGGATCTCAAACTACCATTGACTGGCCACTGAAGTTCAGAGGCATGTCTGGTTTGTCTGTGCCAAATTTTATTAAATACTACACTTCCAAAGCCATGCTTACAGTACATAGTACATGCCGGTGACCCCTCCTGTGGTGCCGGACGGCTAAATTCCAAAGATTGTCTATCGCTGCGGAATAATGCCCTAAAGCAGCTAGACAATTTCCTAGGCATTTCTCAAATACTCGGTGTTACCTGGTCAATAATTGTGTCTGCAGATACAATGCGCCAAATTCAAATTGTCAGGGTTGAATTAAGAGTCGGGTAACGACTCACCTGACCAAACCTAAGGAGGACCGATCGGTTTACAAAGGACTTACCTAACGAATTTTACCTTGTGTATGGTGATTTCGGCAAATCTGCCCGCCTCATAAAATTCACCCTCGTCAAGATGCCGTCTCAGACCACACGGCTATCGTCCAGGGAACGGATCGTGCAGCGCTGTTGAGGTGTCGCGTCTCGTTCAGTCGGGCCCGTTATGTCACACCGTCCGATCCCGGTCCGATAGCGTGCGTCAACCTTCAATAATCCAGCATCAATCTTGAGGGTCCCTATTCCGGGCGCCAACTGTGAAAACAAGGAAATAATATGAGGCAGGGTAACCAAAAAGGAAACACACCAAACACAGGTTACAAAGGAACATACAAAGCACTTTATTTTATACTGAATCCAGTTACAAAAGAACAGAACAAAATTCAGATAGCTATCGACCCTCAGTACAACACAGCGAACTCCGGCGTGGTTCGGTGTGCTCAGTGAGTGCAAATATTCGTTGAAACAGTCAGGCTTTCATACATTTCAAGCCTGCTGTTCAGCCCTCTTTGGGTTAACCATTCCATAAATAAGTTACTGCTCTAGGGTCTCTTGCCAGGTCAAATCTAGTTCATCTTAGGTTTATACATTAACAAGAAGAAGTGGTAATAATGTATGCTCTAGGCCTAACATTACAATGCGGGACTTAATTTATACAATATAGTTAAGCAGGTGTTCTCATTCAATTATAGATCAGTTTCGGTGATACAGGTAATCCATTGCACACAGGTCAGCAGAAGGACAAGGTCTCAGCTCATGACCCTAACAAGTGGCCTGCAGGCAAGTTATACATTAGCTGTACAGAGGTTATGACAATCAAGTTCTGTTCTGAATAACATAGGCTACCATTTTAGCTCACATGGTGACTTTATAGAGCAAGAAAACTAAGGTTTCTAAGGTCAGGACCTTGCAAAGCGAGTTTATTCACATGTAGTTTATAAGCAGCTTGTTAGCAGCTTGGCGTAGGCCAATATACATATATTCATAGCAATAGGAGGCACAATATAATTTCTAGTTTGACAGGGGGGTTTTACCCCTGGCAATTCTTTTAAATAATGGATTTTTTAAAATGCCTCTGTTGTACAACCCTCCTCTCCCCTCGGTCCCCCAAACCCCAAAATCATCTTAACGGACCAAAACAAACACACACACACATTCACACAGCAGTCACTCTATCATTCACACAAGCACTCATCACCATACACTCACTTATAACACAAGCATACACGCATCCATACACATATTTAAATAAAAAATAAATGAACAAAAATGTACCTTCTGCACCGGTCCTGAAGTTTCCTCCCCAGCGCTCCAGCTCCTGCATCATGAACAGGAATCGGGAAGCAGGAGCTTCCTGGTTCCTGCACATGCGTGCTGTGGCATCCGCATGGGTGCTGAAATGCCCCGCTCCAGGCTGCTCTGTCCATATGTGCCAGGAGGCGCAGGAGCTACCCCTTGCACATACAGACATGCAGTTACCCAGCCAGCAATCCCAATGAGCCATTCAAAGCTGGCGAAGCAAAACGCCCTCAGCCGTGCGTGGCTCAGTGAGCATGTGTGGCTGGGGAAATGAACTGTCAACTGGAAACACTGTTTCCCGTTGACAGTTCAGCCAGCTCAGGAGCACTCCCTCAGCTGGAAAAAAAGCTGGGGAGTGCTCAGTGTTTCACTGGGCTGGCTCCTCGGCTCTTCCATAATGGGGGTGGGGCCACTGGGTCGACGCCCCCACGCCCATTATGGATGAGATGCCAAGCGGACTGGCTACAGCATTATGCAGCTAGTCGTTTTGACCATTGTTGCTGAATAAATATTTTGTAAATATCACAATTTGCTTACATTTAACAAAGAAATTCCCTTTTGGTACTATTCAAACCGTCTGTCACTAAAGGAATGAATGTCATTTACAACTATGTGCCCCTTTTTCATTGGTGCCCAAGACAGTTTTATGCTCTAGTCTGACCCTGTGAGCCGCCCCTGCACATTTCCTCCATTTACAAAAAACTTTTTAAAATAAATTTCAGGCTGGCGTCTCGGTCCCCCCAGGAATGCGGCCATGCCCCCCTGGTTGGACGTGCCCCACAGTTTGAAGACCTCTGCGCTATGGTGTCATTGAATAATTTTACATACCAACATGAAACCTAAAAATGTGTTTAAAAATCACCTTTGCAAATTGCACAATAGGCAAACTGCAACTAGAAATAAAACTGTGTGGAAAACGGGTCTAATACTTTTGTTTTCAAATGTATCTAACAATACTGCTAACAACACATAAACCGCACCAACAGCACACGAGGACTGACATCGCCCCGATACTCACTATCCTACTCCCTCTTCACCCTACTAACCCATCCCACCTTCTCGTTTGCAGATCCGCCAGAGCGCCTGGGGACCAACGCCGTTGGTGACGGTGCGCGGTACAAATATCTTTAACTTTTAACAATATACATCTTAATGGGGAGCAGCAGTCTGCAGAACTGTGGGCTGGAGTGGGGAAAGCCAGTGGCAATATCTACAGGATTTCCCTTGCACTCCACTGCTGGCCTGAAAGTTACAGTTTCCTAAGCACCTAAAAATACATCACTACACTATGAAAAAAGCTGGCCAGACTGGGATCGTAATTATTCCCCTTTTCTAGCCTACAAAATGGAAAAATAATCATAGCAAGCAAGCAGAGGCAGCAGGCTACAGGAAGGAGGTTTCCTGTGCAGCATAAAAGGATCAGGGACAGGAAAGAGCTGTATCGGGCAGCGTTTCCTGAGCGAGGAACGTAGTGTGTTTGTGCCACTTAAGGGCCTGATGACGAGTTTGGCGGTAGTGATAACACATCTGGTATTTTGGAATACCGGAAGCGTTTTACCACTCTGCCAAACTATGAGTTTCAGATACTCAACTTTTTTCTACCTTTCTTGGTGGGTAGGCAATTACCGCCACGCAAAAGCACGACCGCATGCAGTAATTACCACAGGCAGTGACTACTGGACCCCATGGGGCCCTTTGGCACTCTAAAATGGGGAATAACAGAAAGGTCCATATGAATTAGAATGAAGCATACCATTCTGGGAAACCAGTAATTACTGCATGCGGTAACAGTGAACGACCATAGGCTATAAAGCCAAACTCTTGAACAGGCCATTAGTCTTGCTCCAGAAGGACAGGTTACTGGCTCAAGATAGTTAAGTACCATTTTATTTCATGAGAGTAAAATCCTAGATTACAATACAACAAACACGCAGGATCAAACGCAGGATCAAGCGCAGGATCAAGTAGAATTAACTATATAATAATGTCAAATCCAACAGTTTGGGCTTTGCTAATGCCCTCGCCGCCGCCCAAGGAGACCGGGAAGGAAGCCAGCACCGCAATAGTCAGCAATGCTTGATGGTGGCTGGCGATGGTTGGAGATGTTGATAAGGTTTGGCGATAATCGGCAACAGTCAGCAAGTGTGAAGGGGGAGCCAATAGTCAGTTACTGTTGGCAATTGTCAGTGGTCAACTATGATTGGTGATGACAGACCATGGATGACTGGTCAGTGACCAAGCTGGTCAGATTGCATGACCATTGCCTGACACCATAAAACCTACGTCAATACACATTTTGCCAGATTCCAGGAACTACAATGTCTACTAACCAAGGTAAAAGGCAGTGGAGCCAAACAAGGACCATGAATTATATTTGCCTAAAATATGACCGTCGGCATCATTGCCCATCCACAGAATTTATATTAGCTCACATTTAGGAGGAGTTAAACAACACATCAATGAAACAAGATTAACACGGTGTGATTATTCCAGCACCATCGAAGTGAGTCAGACCTGATCTTGGCCTTTCCACAAACTAGTTCTTAAAAACAAAAAAAGGATACTGTAATGAAGAGACATACAAAGAGGGGAGCGGTTATCTTGTTCTTGGTGAGTTGAAAAGTGGCCCACTCACTACCAATTCTAAGAACTCTAGGGATAATTGATAGGTGAGCCCTGGAGAAAAGGCCCATCGCTTAGTACAACTTCAGCTAAGGGCCATCTTGAGCAATGTCATCCAATGGCTCTTTCTAGCCATCAAGCAGACAGCACACATGTTGTGGCCAGATGTCAATTGTGGTTGGAAATTAGAAGAATAATGACAATACTTCAGGAAGCGCAGCATCTCCAGAATTTAGTAGAACATCACTTGACCAGCAAACTGTAAGCGGGCTGTTAGAAAAGAGCCCAGCCTGTGCCAAAAACCAGAGAGTATTCCTTGAAATCACATCGGCGAGATTGTAACTAAAGACATGCAGCCGGGTTGTCGAAAACAGTGGATGGAAGTCCCTTATTAATTACTAATTAGAGGCTATAACAAGACAAGACAGAAGTTTTTTCAACTGTTCCGGTTCCGCAATAATACGAAACGTGCGACAAATGGAAGATTCTGCCGTGAGGGGCAATGAAAGCCGTAGGGTCCATTTAACAAATAATATGTTGATCAGCTCCCAAACAGCAGCCTACATGTGCATTACTGCACATGGGCCCTCATTACAACACCGGCGGCAACCAACGGCGCTATTAGCACCATGGTTGCTGCCGGTATTGTAACGAGTCCGCCATGGCGGAATGGGGAATTACCGCCCCATTCCAAGGTTGGCGGGCAGTAATTCCCCATTGCACCATTGGCCCTTCCCCATTCCCATTTTTGCCCCAAAATTTTCACTGCAAATGTATGTGGGGGAGTGGGTTAGAGTAATAATAAAGCTGGTGGGGATTGCGGACTAAATGAGACTAAATTGTCTGAGGCAAAAGAAATTCAATGGAATCACAGAAATCTGCGGCGTTGCGATCCAACCCTCCGAGTGCTTGGATAGTAATCCTAAAAAGCTTTCAGTTTTGGGTGCTTCCTTGAACTTGAGATGTTTCCCCTGCGTTTTTTGTGTGAAGGATGCATGGTTCCACAGCCTGGTACCAATGGCAGCGATGGACAGTGCGCTGGGATATTTCCCTGTAAACAGCGTTGCTTGGATCTTGCTTTCTGTTGCAGAGATTGCGTACATTGTCAGATTGGCAGAACACTCCAGGTCACACATTGCTATTAATAATGGCCTTCAACAGGGTTGCGTTTCTGGTCCTAAACTCAATAGTCTACTGTCGGATCTTCTTGTGGCACTATGGGGGGGTGCACCTATTTTCACCTAAGATTGGGGGAAGAGATCCATGAGAGCTGCGTACTGATGTACGTGGATGATATTGTCCACCTGGACAATTGGTGTATACAGGAAAATAAATGTGCTCTTGTACAATGTTGCAAACAGAACCTTTTGGAAGTCAATTCAGATAATAAAAATGTTTCGGTCCTTGATGCCCATAAGGTTTCAGGTACCTGGTTCAAGGAAAACCACGAGATTGGATGTAGCTGATAGTTGAAGGTAGCCAGTTAGTTTTAATAAGCAAAATAGGTATCTCTTGGAATAGCTATTCAAATAGGTTATTTCGCCCCAATTATGCTTTATGGCACCACGTATTTGCTGTAAAATGGCTCGCGTTCCTGCAGTTCACAGTGAGATTGAGTTAAGACAGAATGAGTTCCAGAGAAATCTCTGGTTATTAATTCGACATGTAGTATTACAACGGGTGGCCGGAATTCCTGTTTCTGAAAGCGCAGATCAGAATGGCTGATTGGCTACAATACCCAGACCTTCTTTGTCCAGTCCATGGAGCGGAATGTAGGTTTTGGGCCTCAATGGCCTCTTGGAGTCGCTGGGTTTATGCCCAGTCTTTGGGGTCCTTTATTCTAGCCAATAAGAATGCACAGATGTGTTGGCTAGTGAGTGGGCCAGAACATTCAGCACACCTTTCTTTGCCTGTTATTCATAATCATATAGGAACAATATGCTGCAGGTATCTAAAACTCTCACTGCTGGAATTCTTAATAGCGTTTTAGGGATTAAGGATTTTAAGATGTTTCTATTCTATTTTACCCGTGGTATTACACTGAAAATAAACGTCTGTACAGGTATGAAAACGTTCTGCTCGAAGTACCATTACCCGAGTTGAGGAAGATATTCCTTCAGTTTGGAAATTGTCTTGGAATTATTGAATTCTTTGACAAATCCTGAGAGGACTTGTGCACACCTGGTACATCTTACAAAACGTGTGTGACTGTTCTGGTTTCCGCGACCACTGTCTTCTTCATTTAAATCAGTATAGAAGAAGTCGGTGTTGTGACGTACGTTTTTTTGTAAGTGTTGAGGATATAGTATGGGAAAGCTTCTCTGGTAACCATGCCCAAACAAATAGACAGATGGAGCGGCTCAACTGCATTGCCTTTTGTTCTTTTTTGTAGAGTTACTCACTTTAGGAGGTCATGGATACACTTTAGCTACGGTGGGTTTAAGTGTTAACAAATGAATTGCTGTTTTACTGTTATTGTGTTTTTAACATTGTGTGCATTTATGTGAAAATTGGATTTTCCACTGATTTGGAAAATAATGAATCCAATATTCCGTGTGGCTTTAAGTGGTGTTTGATCGTGTTCAGGTGGATTGGATGTTTAGGTCATGTTTTAGAATTATGTAGTGTCCATTGTTGTAATATTTGTAATTTGTATTAGTCCACGATTAATGTTTTCTTTACCATATAATAAAATGAATAGTGAAAGTGTGAGTAATTTGACCATCCGCACGGTGGGTGTGCGCACGCCTTGGCTTTTTTTACATTTTAAATGGGATTGAAGGATGGTAGATCAATTTCTGGAAAATGTGTGAGGCTAATCCGCACACATTTCCCTATGCTCACTGCACAACATACATATAGACCTGTGTACTCTGGGTGGACACAGCCTACATGCGCCATTCCCCCAGTCATATTTATTTGGAATATGACAGCCAAAAGTATATCAAGGCATCTCAAAATGGGGATGGAAAAACCTTTCTCCTGCCATGGCCAGCCTAATAAACTAACAAAGGCTCCATGGATCCGCCCTTTCCTTTGTTGGTTGCTGGTGACATCCTTGCATACTAATCAGAGTTAATTTAGAAAGGCCCCCGGAGGCCTGGTTACAGGTCCAATAAAGGACAGGACAAACCCAACAACCTTTGATATGCACTGTATCAATCTAAAGTAAGCTCCCGCCTCTCAGTTTCAAGGGCAGTGACCTGTCATGTCTGGAACTATGTATTTACAGTAGTCATCCCCCGCAAGGGGACCCAATTCAGAAGGTACGAGTATGTGGTTTGGCGGAGACCAAAAGTCTGCTCCTGCCACAGCTACAAGGGAGACCTGTTGCTTTAACCAGGAATCACAGAGAGCTCAATTAACTAGAGAGACCCTTTTATCCACCATAGACAGGAAGATGGGTGGGACTTAGTATTACATGCTTTCACTCCTTTACCTTTTCTGTTGCAAAGCACTATGGTTATGACCTCATGCATACAGGAGATTGTTGGTGGGGATCCAACATTGCTTAATTAAGGTAGGCTTACCCTCCACCAATCGCTGTGGCCCATTTGGCTTTAACAGAGGGCTGAGCCCCTCTTT
This sequence comes from Ambystoma mexicanum, assembly GCF_040938575.1. Classification (NCBI taxonomy): domain Eukaryota; kingdom Metazoa; phylum Chordata; class Amphibia; order Caudata; family Ambystomatidae; genus Ambystoma; species Ambystoma mexicanum. The sequence goes on from NC_090923.1 coordinate 75,574,720, forward strand.
TGGGCAAATCATCTGAAGACCTTGGAAGGGGTAACAAGAGGAACTCTGCATTGGAACCCTGGCCAAAGGTACAGTCTGCCTTACATTTTCCGCCAGTAAAGGAATGCCAGGACTTCCAAGAGGGAAGCAAGATCCTTCCCCTAATCATCTCCAAGGGAACAGAGGGAGATACTGAATCCAGACGACCCTCCAGCACCTCAAGAACCGGTACCCAGCCAGCACACAGCATGCCCAGCTAGGCTCTGCTAGCAAGCTTCCTTGAGACTCTCTGAACTAAAAAAAGGACAAGGCAGTTGCCTGCAACATTATCCTCAACTTCAGGCTGTCCGCCTTAAAAGATGACACAAGCCCAGTGTGTAATAATAATCAAGTAGAAAGGTTTATACAACCTTGACTGGACAGTCCCTTTTATCATTGGGTAATAATTGTATTTTCGCTGTGTTGTAACTAACCAACGATCCACAACCTTGTGGAGATATGCCTGCCATTCCGTCCACGTTACCAAAATCGAGGAGGTTTATAATTTTTTGTGTTTCCAATCATTCCACTGATGCCCTGGAAGTTGATTCGTCACAGAAAGTCCAGTGGTGTATATGAGACATGGGGGTAGGTGGCCACAAGAATACTAGTCTTAATGTTGGTTAGTATAGGTTTATTTAATTTGATAAATTAATAGTGAAACTACCCACGCAGTTTGTCTTGAGTATATATATATTGCAGAGCTACTCCGTCGAACTGAAGGATTCTTCTTGCACCCGCTGAAATGTCGCCCTTATTGGGTTGTACAGTATTTATCGTTGCATTTCACGGACATGGTTTCAATGAATAAACGGTTACCATTTCTGAGACAATTTTATTTGTGCTTTGGGAAATCAGAGGCTTTGTAGTAGAGAATCATCATGAATTAAAAAAGAAAGGCATCAAAAGAAAGAATTGTTGATGCTTTTCAGATATCCTGATCTTTCTTACTTACACATGTGTTGCATACTGCTTTTAATCTAGCAATGTTTTCTCCTTGGTTATTATTCAGCGTTGGATAGGACCTGGGAACCTGACTCGTATTTGCATTCTCCTTGATTTGTGTGCCTTTCCCATTGACAGGTTCCTGATAAGCCCTGGCTCTGGTGTGGCAATTGGTTTACTGCTGCGGCAGTGTGGCATTTCTGGCTTGCTGGGCCAAATCAGTTTCAAATGGCCATAATTAAGAGCCAGCAACATGTATAACTAAAAGCAGTGCTGCACTGAATGGCATGCGACTGTGTCACTGGTATACAGACACCTTACCGCAATTTGCTTTCTGAAACAGGGCATGCAGCATCGCTGCTAAACCTGCTAGGACCAAGATAACTGCATGTAGACACTTTTGAGAAAACAATTCTATGCATGCTTGCTGAAATGTACCTGTATTATTTTTGCCTTTCAGGGACTTGTGACATTTTTTCATAACCTGAAGTGCTTGGGTCTTATGGAAGCAAGAAAACAAGACCCTAAAAGAAGACACCGTGCCAACCAACTCCAAGTTCCTACCATAAAAAGAGCCACAGCTGGAGGCATTGGCTTCCCACACATAGCACCCAAGCTCTGGAACGACCTCCCCAACTCTCTCAGAGCTGAACCCTCTCTGTGCTCCTTTTGTAAATCCCTCAAAACCACTCTAGTTACATATTCTATCCCCGCCCTCCCCCCACTTATATGAACTGTACCTTAACGTTTTGATGTCTGTACGGCCATTTTATGTAACTAAACATGCTACTGTAAAACAAAACGCCCTGTAATCATTATCAACCCTCCTTTTGTAACCAGCCAATGTTTTTATATGTAACAGCGCCACGATGACCACGGGCTGATTGTGCGCTTTAAAAATACGAATAAATAAATAAATAAATAAATATGTCCAGCATTGCACTGCAGTGTATTTGTGACCAGATAGCCTGCTGTGAGTTCCCCAGGGCAGCGATTCCTCCTGCACTGACTGAAGGAGGTTGATGGTGAAAAAGCTATGGCGCTCAAATTCTATATTTAAATGACAGTGGCTGATCACTGCCCAGGAAGGAAGGAGCTGAGGGAAGCAATGGTAGACATCAATGTGCAGGGTCATTTCGGAGCAGTATTGTAAGGTATGCTGCGTTGTTTCTCTCTGAGTCCTGCCTGTAGCCTGAGAGCCCGGCTGCCCTTCTATGCAGGGAAAGCCTCAGCCAGTCTGTGATAGATTGGCAGGCCAGCTTGCCTTTCCAGCAGGATGTATTGAATCTGCAGAGCTGACTAGGCTCCCGGTGCATTAGGAAGGATAACTGCAAATTACCATTTTACCAACATGACTGGAGCAGCAGAAAAAGCCGCATTCAGATAAGCACCCTTGCAGCAGACAGCAGTACAAGTGCAACACTTGAGATGGCATTGTGTTAGAAGTCACACCTCGAAATAAATAGCTCTGGGCAGAGTGTAGGAGATGATACCATCTGCTTTTACTGGACTCGGTGTGTCTGATATGATCTCTCTGTCTGAGCACTCCCATGACATGACAATACCAAAGGAATAGCCCTGTTTACAGGTTGAACTGGTACAAATCTCTAACAGCAGCCCAGACAGGACACCCCCCTCGCTGCTCTGTCTGGCCTTGTCTTTCTGAGGCTGAGCTGCTGAGCAGCGTTTCAAGGGAAGGGGAACAAGAAAGCACATTTCGAAAAATACACATTTCGAAAAATACTGCCCTGCTTCACTTGGAAAAATGAAACCCCTGCTTCCTCTCGCTTCTGATTGTGAAATGATTGTGTGAGTGGCATTATATCCCCCTGTGTAAAGTTGTGGGGGGGGGGGGATTGTGCCTCCCTGTTACCCACATTTCCTATGGCCATGCTGGTGGCCATCATCCCCATCGGAATCATCATTGCTGCCGGGTCCACCTTGGTGTTCCTGGGTGGCAGAGCCATCTTTGTGGTGTGGAGATTCTCTGTTGTTCGACTGCTAGTGGTGTTGATTGGACTTTAAGTCCTCAGATGAGGATGGGATATGGAAAATGGGGTTTGGAGAAGGTTTGGGAAGCCATTCATTACAAGATGTCTGCCATTTAGTTTCTTTCCCTTGGGTATCTTGACTAGGTTTAAGACCCCATTTCATGATGGCCACTGCTATGGGCGGCATTTTCCTGTCACATAGTGGTAGCAGAGTACCTACGCTGCCTGTGATAGAATAAATCAGGATTGCAACTCTACCTGCCTACATGGTCGCTAAGGGGGTCCCCAATACGTGGCTACTTGGAGATCTCTAAGGCTGCAGGATCTTTCTGTTTATGGTCCTAGGGTTGTTTTCTGCCACATGGTCCCCACACCCTCACATATTCCTCTCTGTGTGCCATTACAGATGGTGACATGTTAAAGTGGTCGTGCCTAGATATCGCCTCCAGTTCACCCAGCGTTACCGTACCCATTCATAAGGGTTTGGAGGGGTTATCCCTCCAAAATATTTTTTTCACAAATAGGTCCAGTTGTTTCATTTTATAAATCCATGTTTGGGTCAAATTAGATTAAAAAACAGTAGGATTTACAAGCAAGTTTGAAAAAGAAAACATTAAATAATTAAATATTCCAATACTTCAGATGCCAAATCCCATTGCCCCCAGGTTATCCCTATACCACTACCACTGCCCCAGTTATGACTCATGTGAGTCTCCTTTTCCCAGTTCTACCCCATGCATCCCTCACTCCTTTAGTCATGCCCCACGTGACTCGTTATGCCACAGTAAAGCCCTGTGTGGACCTCATTGCTACAGTTCTGCAACAATCTTGTTCTCAGTGGCCAAGTCTTGCTCGTTGCAGCTTGCATTGCCTCATTACATCCATCTGTCTCTCACGTCAACAGTTCCACACCACTGTCGCTCTCAGTGCCCAAGTCTTGATCATTGCGGCTTGCATTGCCCCATTATTTCCATCTGTCTCTCGCTCCCAGAGTTCCACACCACTGTCACTCTCAGTGCCCAAGTCTTGATCGTTGTGGCTTGCATTGCCCTATTATATCCATCTGTCTCTTATGTCCACAATTCCACACCACGATTGCTCTCAGTGCCCAAGTATTGCTCGTTGCGGCTTGCATTGCCCATTATATCCATTTGTCTCTCACGTCCACTGTTTCACACCACTATTGCTCTCAGTGCCCAAGTCTTGCTCGTTGCGGCTTGCATTGCCCTACTATATCCATCTGTCTCTCAGAGTTCTACACCAATATTGCTCTCAGTGCCCAAATCTTGCTCGTTGCGGCTTGCATTGCCCTATTATATCCATTTGTCTCACGTTGACAGTTTCACACCACTGTCGCTCTCAGTGCCCAAGTCTTGCTCGTTGCGGCTTGCATTGCCCTATTATATCCATCTGTCTCTCATTTCCAGGGTTCTACACCACTGTCGCTCTCAGTGCCCAAGTCTTGCTTGTTGCGGCTTGCATTGCCCCATTATATCCATCTGTCTCTCACGTCCACATTTCCACACCACTGTCGCTCTCGGTGCCCAAGTCTTGCTCGTTGCGGCTTGCATTGCCCCATTATATCCATCTGTCTCTCACTTCCAGAGTTCTACACCACTGTCGCTCTCAGTGCCCAAATCTTGCTCGTTGCGGCTTGCATTGCCCTATTATATCCATTTGTCTCTCACGTCCACTGTTTCACACCACTATTGCTCTCAGTGCCCAAGTCTTGCTCGTTGCGGCTTGCATTGCCCTAGTATATCCATCTGTCTCTCATTTCCAGAGTTCTACACCAATATTGCTCTCAGTGCCCAAGTCTTGCTCGTTGTGGCTTGCATTGCCCCATTATATCCATCTGTCTCTCGCTTCCAGAGTTCTACACCAATATTGCTCTCAGTGCCCAAGTCTTGCTTGTTGCGGCTTGCATTGCCCCATTATATCCATTTGTCTCTCACGTCCACTGTTTCACACCACTGTCGCTCTCAGTGCCCAAGTCTTGCTCGTTGCGGCTTGCATTGCCCCATTATTTCCATCTGTCTCTCGCTTCCAGAGTTCCACACCACTGTCACTCTCAGCGCCCAAGTCTTGCTTGTTGCGGCTTGCATTGGCCCATTATAAAAATAAACCTAAGATTTCTAATAGGTTTTTCTTCTGATAGAGCCGGTTCAATCAACTAGTGCTCTACCTTTCACTGCTTGATGTTGCACATTCAGTGTCTACACAACACCAGATTCACGTACTAACCCCACAACACTTTCTATGTATATTATGCCGATTTGTTCTGGCTTTGTTAAAAACATTTTTGCTGTGTTCATCCTTACACTTACTGTGAAGATTGCTTTTTCTCTTTTTTAACCAATAATTTTTACATTGTTTTTAGCATGATTAAAAATAAAATTTGTTTTGTCATTATCTAGTGGTTGTTTCCCCAAATATCTTTTCATTTGTGTTTCCACTTGTAGATACGTTGAGTGTCATTAACATACCCACAACCTTTGACTGAGTGTTTTATTGGCTCTGTCTTCCAACAGTAGGCACACCGTTCACCTGATTGTGGTTTTAAGAGATAGGGTCACCACCCCCCCTTTGCTCTCCTCTCACGTTCCCATTATATACATCTGTCTCTCGCTTTAGGAGTTCTACACCACTGTCACTCTTGGTGCCCAAGTCTTGCTCAATGCGGCTTGCATTGCCCCATTATATCCATTTGTCTGTCTCTCACTTCCAGAGTTCTACACCACTGTCGCTCTCAGTGCCCAAATCTTGCTCGTTGCGGCTTGCATTGCCCTATTATATCCATTTGTCTCACGTTGACAGTTTCACACCACTGTCGCTCTTAGTGCCCAAGTCTTGCTCGTTGCGGCTAGCATCGCCCTATTATATCCATCTGTCTGTCATTTCCAGGGTTCTACACCACTGTCGCTCTCAGTGCCCAAGTCTTGCTTGTTGCGGCTTGCATTGCCCCATTATATCCATCTGTCTCTCACGTCCACATTTCCACACCACTGTCGCTCTCGGTGCCCAAGTCTTGCTCGTTGCGGCATGCATTGCCCCATTATATCCATCTGTCTCTCGCTTCCAGAGTTCTACACCAATGTTGCTCTCAGCGCCCAAGTCTTGCTCGTTGCGGCTTACATTGCCCCATTATATCCATCTGTCTTTCATTTCCAGAGTTCTACACCACTGTCGCTCTCGGCGCCCAAGTGTTGCTCGTTGCGGCTTCCATTGTCCCATTATATTCATCTGTCTCTCACTTCCAGAGTTCTACACCACTGTCGCTCTCAGTGCCCAAGTCTTGCTCGTTGTGGCTTGTTTTGCCCCATTATATCCATCTGTCTCTCACGTCCACAGTTCCACACCGCTGTCGCTCTCAGTGACCACATCTTGTTCGTTGTGTCTTGCATTGCCCTATTATATCCATCTGTCTCTCATTTCCAGAGTTCTACACCACTGTTGCTCTCAGTGCCCAAGTCTTGCTCATTGCGCCTTGCATTGCCCCATTATATCCATCTGTCTCTCGCTTCCAGAGTTCTACACCACTGTCGCTCTCAGTGCCCAAGTCTTGCTCACTGCGGCTTGCATTGCCCCATTATATCCATCTGTCTCTCGCTTCCAGAGTTCTACACAAATGTCGCTCTCAGCACCCAAGCCTTGCTCGTTGCGGCTTGCATTGCCCCATTATATCCATCTGTCTCTCGCTTCCAGAGTTCTACACCACTGTCGCTCTCAGTGCCCAAGTCTTGCTTGTTGCGGCTTGCATTGCCCCATTATATCCATCTGACTCTCACGTCCACATTTCCACACCACTGTCGCTCTCGGTGCCCAAGTCTTGCTCGTTGCGGCTTGCATTGCCCCATTATATCCATCTGTCTCTCGCTTCCAGAGTTCTACACCAATGTCGCTCTCAGCGCCCAAGTCTTGCTCATTGCAGCTTGCATTGCCCCATCAGATCCATCTGTCCTTCACGTCCACATTTCCACACCACTGTGGCTCTCGGTGCCCATGTCTTGCTCGTTGCGGCTTGCATTGCCCCATTATATCCATCTGTCTCTCGCTTCCAGAGTTCCACACCACTGTCGCTCTCAGTGCCCAAGTCTTGCTCGTTGTGGCTTGTTTTGCCCCATTATATCCATCTGTCTCTCACGTCCACAGTTCCACACCGCTGTCGCTCTCAGTGACCACATCTTGTTCGTTGTGTCTTGCATTGCCCTATTATATCCATCTGTCTCTCATTTCCAGAGTTCTACACCACTGTTGCTCTCAGTGCCCAATTCTTGCTCATTGCGCCTTGCATTGCCCCATTATATCCATCTGTCTCTCGCTTCCAGAGTTCTACACCACTGTCGCTCTCAGTGCCCAAGTCTTGCTCACTGCGGCTTGCATTGCCCCATTATATCCATCTGTCTCTCGCTTCCAGAGTTCTACTCAAATGTCGCTATCAGCGCCCAAGCCTTGCTCGTTGCGGCTTGCATTGCCCCATTATATCCATCTGTCTCTCACTTCCAGAGTTCTACACCACTGTCGTTCTCAGTGCCCAAGTCTTGCTCGTTGCGGCTTGCATTGTCCCATTATATCCATCTGTCTCTCACTTCCACAGTTCCACACTGCTGTCGCTCTCAGTGCCCAAGTCTTGCCCGTTGCGGCTTGCATTGACCCATTATATCCATCTGTCTCTCGCTTCCAGAGTTCTACACCACTGTCGCTCTCAGTACCCAAGTCTTGCTCGTTGCGGCTTGCATTGCCCCATTATAGCCATCTGTCTCTCGCTTCCAGAGTTCTACACCACTGTCACTCTCAGCGCCAAAGTCTTCTTCGTTGCGGCTTGCATTGCCCCATTATATCCATCGGTCTCTCGCTTCCAGAGTTCTATACCACTGTCGCCCTCATCGCCCAAGTCTTGCTCGTTGCGGCTTGCATTGCCCCATTATATCCATCGGTCTCTCGCTTCCAGAGTTCTACACCACTGTCGCTCTCAGCGCCCAGGTCCTGCTCGTTGCAGATTGCATTGGCCCATTATAAACATCTGTCTCTCACATCCACAGTTCCACAGCACTGTCGCTCTCGGTGCCCAAGTCTTGCTCGTTGCGGCTTCCATTGCCCCATAATATCCATCTCTCACGCTTCCACAGTTTTACCCCACTGTCGCTCTCAGCACCCATTTCGGCCCTTGTGACTTGCACCGCCTCCGTTCTGATTCACGTGGACGTTTTTGCCTAATGAGGCCTTTAGTGCCACAGTTCTGTGCCAGAGTTGCTCTCTCTGTGCCCAGGTATTGCCCTGTATGGGTCTCATTGACAAGGTTCTGCTCCCTTGCCACTTGCATTGCCCGGTTCTGGCCCGGTGGAACGGTTTCTGCCTCATTGTTGCTCACACTTGCCGTTTCTGCCCCAATATTGCTCTTGTGCCACCACTGTCACAGTGATGCACGCTGTGGCCTTGCCCTGTCCTAAACTCCGTCCCCTGTGGCTCTTGCCGCCAAAGCTTACCACAATCCCACGGTTAGTGCCCAGTTCATCCCCAGTGTCATTATCGGTGACTAGTCAAGTCCCACTGCGTCCCTCAGTGTCTAGTGTTGCACCAAAGTTGATCTGTGTGCCAAGGTTCTAACCCGTGCCATAACACCGGGCCCGCTCCATGTGCCACAGCCCGCCACACTCCCTGCCCAGGTGCTGCCCTATATAACTCTCAATGCCTCGGAAAACTGATCAAACACACACACACGCACACACACAATCACAGAGACACACCCGCATACCCACACATACAAAAAAAAGAAAGCCTTTTATGCGAATAATTGACTCTTCTGTTTTCATTTATCACAGCAGTCACCCTAACAAAGAGACGTCTGTAAATTTCAGGACATATATACCGGTTTTAACAGCTACAACACGTTATGTGAGGTTTTGGCAGTTTTGGTATGCAGTCTCCAATACTGAGGGGCAGATTCATGGAATTTCGTGCAGAAACCGCGCAAGTGCTGCACGGGCTGTGAGCTGAGAAGGAGCCTGCACGCAGAAAGAAATATGTGCAATGCGTATTCATGGAATTGTTCATGCAAAGTAACTGTATTTGCAAGTCCCTGACACGCCCAGATCAGCTACCTCTGCACGGTGTGAATACACGCACTCTTGAAAGAGTGCGTGGGGTCCCCTGCAAGCAGGGCTGTGACTTGGGGAGAATCTGCGGGATCCCCCGTAACTGTATCTGGCACCCTGACAACATGTGTATGAAAAATTGTAACTTGGGAAATGTACGTGTGAACCCACGTAAAACGCAGCTGTACCCTGCTACACAGTGTATGCACACCCCTATGTTACATAGGAACCCCGCTTGAATGCACGCATCCTGAAATATGACATGCGATACAAATCCTACTTACGCCAGCCTTCGGATGGTGGATCCTATGAAGGACTTGTGTGGGCATTTCCCAGCAGAGATGTTGTGCGATCAACCCCATGAATACGTCTCTTACCGTGCAAGAGTGGGCGTGTGAGGGACACCTACTTCTTTGCAAGTAAGTCCCCATTTCTGCTGTTCTGCCCCCTCTGTTCAGGACACGCCCACCCTCTCCTTGACACTTCGTGCAAGGCCCTCAATGGCTCGCACAGCCGTGCCAGGCCAGTGTGAAATCCACGTAAGTCCAGGAAAATGTCTGCGCATTTGATTCCATGAATCGACAAACAGGGTTGCGTGTGCAGATTGGGCACAAGTACCCTATTTTCTGCACAACAAATTCCATGAATTGGCCCCTCACTGTTCTAATAACAGGTAGTTCCACGGAAGCAGCATGCACTATAAGGAGCAGATGCTTTCAGAAAACTTGGCAACGTGACACAGGATCTGGGAGCCCCTGGGTCTGGGGGGACAGAGTGGCACTGCATCTAATTCCGGCCCATTCCCTGCACTGGCTCTTGGAAGTTAATGATTTATCACCACCTAGGTTTCAATGAAATAAGTTTCCATCAGTCACCTTTTTCTAGGTAATTTTGTTGCTATTGTTGCCCACCATGTAGTGAGATGCTTTGAAGCCCCAATACAGGAAGTGACATGAGAGGTGAAGAGGAAGTGTACACTGCAGATCCATTATAGCCTCCAAGCTGCATGACTTTGACTTTACACCAACAAGAGCACGTACACGCCAAACCCACCATGCCAACAGTGGCCGTACCAATGACAGTAGTGATAATATTAGTTGCAGTAATATTACTACCACCAACAGTGGTATCACTCCTAGCAGCAGCATTGATCGTTCTATTACCAGCAGTAGTGCTTTTAGTGAAAATAATGTCACTGCCCTTAATAGTAGTACTACTTGTAGCAGCACTGTTACCAGTAGGGCTTGCAGTAGAAGTAGTAGCATGACTACTACTACTGGTAGCAATAATACTACAACACCTAACGCAAAAACACTAAAGACAATATTATTACTACTACTTTTGGTACTATCAATAATAGTATCGCTACTACCAGTAGTAGTAATAGCAGTGGTGATCCTGCCAGTACTACAATGCTAGTAATAGTATTATTAGTCATAGTAGTAGTTGCAGTAGTGGCCCTACAACTAGTAGTCATATTGATTGTACTGCCACTAGTACTAGTCATACAACTGGTGTTAGTAGTGCTACTTCCGATGCTATTTGCAGTAATAATACTGCTACTAACAGTAGTAGTAGTAGCCTTGCTAATGTTACTACTGCTACTACTGTTAGTGCCATTACTAAGACTGCTACTGCTGTAGTACTAGCAGTAATAATACCTCTACTCATAATAATAATGGTAATAATACTACTGGTGGTAGAACTTCTAGTTGCATGGGTAATAATGCTAATTTTACGAGAAGATCTACTCCTAAAAGTAGCAGTTTTTTATTTATTTTTTATTGTGCTTTAGGTTTTATAAGTTAAAACTTTCACCAATAAAATTTTAATTATAAATGTACAAATAACTAGTTTGTTAAATAGAGCCGTATACAAATGAAATGTTCATTACAAGTTTACAAATGTTATTATTATAGATGAAATAAAAGGGAAAAACCAGAATCTCTACATAATAATCAACTATCCAAGGGGTAGAAGCAAAAGAAAGGAGAAAATTCAGGGAGAGCCTCCTTAAATCGTGACTATCAGTTAGTTAGTAGCCAATGTGCAACAGCTGAAATGTTTATCCATCACGGTGCTTCACCGAGTAGCCCGGAAACTTCCTCAAGGAATCCATGCAGGACTATTATCTGTGTAACACCGTGACCCACATCACGTGTGCCCAAAACAGTTCCCCCCAAACCATTGGTTCCCTCTCTGACATCCGGTGTGAAGTCATGAATTCTGGTGTTGATAACTTTAGTAGAAGAGAGAACCAAGTGTTTCAAAGTTCCTGGGATGGAGAAGCGCCCACAGTCTACAAGGCAGCGGTCAAACCTCTTCTGCTTTCCAGCTGCCGATGTGTTCTAACGTTGGAAGCTGATTTAAACGAAAGCGCATATATGAACTGTGCTCTTTGTCACAGGGGAAGAGGTAGGTGACTGTAAGCAAGTCCTCTCTTTTCCTTAGGAATTTGGCATATTCCTTGTAAGAGCTGTAATGGTCTAAGTGTTCTCTTGTGTTGCACAAGGAGAACAGTTTTTTCTTGGGCTTGGCTGATCTTCCTATGAGTCCCCTCTCAATCTTTATCATATCGACTCTTAAGGCATTCACCGAGTCCAGGGACTTCACTGTTAAAATGATCCTCAGATCTGTATCCAGGGAGTTCTTCGGAGGATAAATCATTTTAGCGTAGATAGACAGTTCTCTCCATTGTAGCTTGGATTGTAGGGAACTCAAACCAAACTCATGTCTGAGAACAGCATTTGGGATTGATATCGACAACAGGTATGATGCAGAGAGACACAGGTCCGAATCCCGGGTCCGCGCTTAGAAACCTCTTCGGTATTAAGCAATAATACTTATACTTATACAAGCCAAAGCTTCTGAATGACTACCGGTAAGGTGTTCAAGTACACGCCCAAGTCGATTGTCATATCTAGGCCATATAAGATGGAATGTTCCACGCTAGTGAAATAAAATCCAAGTAGAGGGATTTGGTAGCAGTAATATTATTTATTTACTTGCATTTTTAAAGAACTCACAGAGACTAGGGGAATCGAGGCGCTGTTACAGAATGTTTGTAAGTGATTTTTGGCTTTGCTGGTCCGGACTATCAAGGCGACATATGAATTATAGTCCAACTTATACTACGTTTACGCCATGGTGGTTGGCGGACTTACCGCCCCATTCCGACCTTGGCGGGGCGGTAAGTCCCCAATCCCCATTTACCCTTCCCCATTCCCATTTTTGCCCCATAGGGCATAATGGGAGTGGGGAAGGCGTTAATTACGCCACCGTAAATTACGGTGGCGTAATTAACTCCATTGTCCCTTAGCGCCATGGATTTTAACACCTGCTAAAAGCAGGTGTTAAATCCGCCATGGCGCTAAGGGACCTCGGAATCAGGCGGTAAGGGTCGGCGCTGTTTACGCTGCCGTAAACCCCTTACCGACTGGGTCGTAATGAGGCCCTATGTGTGTTAAGATGGTGTGGTGAAGTCACTGACATTCTATGTGGAGTGTTGGTGGGGTGATGTCACTGACATTCTATGTAGAGTGTTGATGGATGTTTGGTGTGCTGGTTTCTACTGGTGTCAGTTGGACCTAATGTGCTGGGCTGGATGGATGTCCCAGTGCTTTCTCTACTTTACATCTAAGAGAATAAACCTATGTGTAAACTACTTACCTTCTGGTGTTCCTGATTTGGGAAGGAGGCTTAGTTTATGTCACTGGCGACGAGGATGGTTCCTTTGCTGCTGAGAAGGGGCAGCTGGTGAGAAGCGCTGCCTTCCAGGGAGATATCCACCAGTCAGGAAGCACCTACAGGCTGGGCGGTGCAGTGGAGGTCCAGGTTAGGGTCCAGGGTGGATCCTCAGTGTCCAGTGTTCAGGCGGTCGGTGGTTACGGCACATATTACCATGCAAGCCTGGCAGGCGCAGGTACAGTGGTGGTCTGTGTCAAGGTCCAGAACAGTGACCCAGAAGAGATGGGTCAAGCTGTAGTCTCAGGACACGGGTCCAGTTGAAAAGGATGGCTGGAGGCGCGGAATTGAGTCCAGCTGACTCAAAGGGAGCAGGCTGCAAGTCGGCAAGCAGCCGCACCGACACCCATGAGTGATGTGTCTCCCTGCGATCCGGGAACAGCAACGGTTTGTGGTTTCGGGTGGCTCGGTGAGGACGTGAACTTTTTGGCGTCATACAGTCCCGCTCTGGATATGAGCGGTGATGCGATTGTGCACAGTGTTCTGCGGGCTGGTGGAGCGGTTAAAGGCATAGGGATGCGCCTGGCTGAGCAGGTCTTCGTGCTTGGAGGGACTGCAAGCACGGAGGTTGACTGTGTATTCGGGCCAGTCAACGATGTTACCATTACGCTACCAGGAGCCCTTCTGATGATGTCGACAGCAGTTGAGGGGACGTTCCAGCATGGCATGCTGGAATGCAGCATTGATGTTGAGCGTGGTCCTTCTCATTTCGACGCCGTTCTATTGCCGCGCGTCGCGGGTGCCATGGAGACGCGTGCCCAGATGAAACGCAACGTTCCTTGGGTACGTATCGGAGGCCCAGGATACGTGCAGCTGCACGTATTAGGTCAGAAATGGAAAATGTGTACTTCCAGTGTGGTTTTGCAGCTACATGGGTCATACGCTACGTTAGCTGGGCCCATTGCAAGTGCCGGTGGATGTAGCAAAGTGGATTTTTGGCATCGTCAAGGAGTGCACATTAATATGAACAGAATGTTTTTTGGGTCGGAGGAAAAGCATGGAGATGCTGTATGGGTGGAGGACATTGGTTGCATGTGCTCCAGGAGAGTGTCCCAGCATCAAAGTTGTTGCGAAAGGTGCTGCGGTCTTGCAGGACAGATGCGGGAGCTCGATCCTGACTGGTGGGGTCTTTCAAGGATGACAGCGTTCAAGGAGTTGGAGGTCTAATCTGAGATAGGCGATGGGGGAGGCCGTTGTTGTTATAATGCTGTTGTGTAAGTGTATATGTAGTGGCCTCAGGGTTAGTAAATGCATGGGTCTGGTCCTGGGCAAATGTTAGGAGTTTAAGGCCTGCTTATGTACTTCTGTTGTGTTTGTGTGGTGGCCTCGGGGTTAGTAAATGCATGGGTCTGGTCCTGGGTAAATGTTAGGAGTTTAAGGCCTGCTTATGTACTTCTGTTGTGTTTGTGTGGTGGCCTCGGGGTTAGTAAATGCATGGGTCTGGTCCTGGGTAAATGTTAGGAGTTTAAGGCCTGCTTATGTACTTCTGTTGTGTTTATGTGGTGGCCTCGGGGTTAGTAAATGCATGGGTCTGGTCCTGGGTAAATGTTAGGAGTTTAAGGCCTGCTTATGTACTTCTGGTGTGTTTGTGTGGTGACCTCGGGGTTAGTAAATGCATGGGTCTGGTCCTGGGTAAATGTTAGGAGTTTAAGGCCTGCTTATGTACTTCTGGTGTGTTTATGTGGTGGCCTCGGGGTTAGTAAATGCATGGGTCTGGTCCTGGGTAAATGTTAGGAGTTTAATCCTGCTTATGTACTTCTGGTGTGTTTGTGTGGTGACCTCGGGGTTAGTAAATGCATGGGTCTGGTCCTGGGTAAATGTTAGGAGTTTAAGGCCTGCTTATGTACTTCTGGTGTGTTTATGTGGTGGCCTGCTGTTTGGGACATTTCTATGGGTTTGCAGTATGGACTCGTGGGTTGGGGTCCATGGGCAGTTACAATGTGTTTTAACAATGTGTTCATTTACAGGTTGGTGGATATGGACATGTGGGTGGGGGGATGGCGCAGGGACTTTGACGCCATGTCATTTTGTCATTTTTACTTGCCCTGCGCCCTGCATTTATTTGCCTTGCATTGTGTGGACATGTTGGCGCAGAGGACTTTAGCGCCATGTCATATGTTCTGGTTTTGCATTTTGTTGCTTTGCATTTCATGGACATGTTGGGGTTGACGCAGGAACTTTGGCGCCATTGACTGTATTTGAGTGGTTATTGTAGGGTTTTATGTGTTGTCCTATGATGTTTTATGTTTGTTCGTAGGGGCATGTCCCCTGGTCATACTTTTGGGTTGCCGTCAGTGGTTGTATGGGGCAGTGAGGTGCTGTCTGGTGCTTTAAGGGGCAGTGAGGTGCTGTCTGTGGTGAGTTAATGGCAGTGAGGTGCTGTCTGGTGGGCAGTGAGGTGCTGCCTGGTCATTTTAAGGGGCAGTGAGGTGCTGTCTGGTGGTTTTAAGGGGCAGTGAGGTGCTGACCATTAAGGGGCAGTGAGGTGCCATCTGGGGTTTTAAGAGGCAGTGGGGTGCTGTCTGGTCATTTTAGGGGGCAGTGGGGTGCTGTCTGGTTATTGTAAGGGGCAGTGAGGTGCTGTCTTATGGTTTTAAGGGGCAGTGAGGTGCTGACCATTAAGGGGCAGTGAGGAGCTGTCGGGTCACTTTAAGGGGCAGTGAGGTGCTGTTTGGGTAAAGTTATGGGGATAGTGTGTTGGTATGAGGTTTGGTGGTAGGATCAAAGTTTTGGTTGGAGTTTTTGGAGTTGGACATAGACATGGTGGCCACATGTCTGTGTGGGGATTAGTAAGGGAGTGAGTTAGTTTTGGTTGTGGTGTGTGTGGTCTCCTCCGGGGAAGGATGTGTTGTTTGTTTCTTCCACTGTTGTTTTCCTTCAGCAGGTTTATAGCTGAGTGGGGTTCGGGCCTTGGGGGAGAGCCTGTGGTTTGAGTTTAGTTTTTGTGTTTTCCATTTAAAATCTTGGTTAGATGTTGTGGTGCAGCGGTTTGGCTCAGTGGGAGTTGAGAAGGGTTTTTGAGCTGGAATGAGTTATTTATTTGTAACTTTTCTTGTAATATTGCATGTGTGATTGGTCTCCACTATGGTTGTAGTGTGGTGTCAGTGGAAGGGAGGGAGATGTGTCATAATCTGTGCTGGGCCCTGATTATGGCTATGTGTGTTGTGATGGTGTGGTGATGTCACTGACATTCTATGCGGAGTGTTGGTGTGGTGATGTCACTGACATTCTAACTGGAGTGCTGATGGATGTTTGGTGTGCTGGGTTCTACTGGTGTCAGTTGGACCTAATGTGCTGGGCTGGATGGATGTCCCAGTGCTTTCACTACTTTACATTAAAGAGAATAAACCTACTTACCTTCTGGTGTTCCTGATTTGGGAAGGAGGCTTAGTTTACCACATTATGTTACATTATGTTATACAGCATTTGTACTGCGTCTTTCACGCCCACAGTGGTCTCACGGTGTCTGAACCTTGCCCGAACAATTAGGTGTATTGTGGCGCCACCAGCATGTTACCAGACCTTGCCCTGAGGGTAGAATATGCTGGAATAGGCGCGAGTGGGCACAGTGGTAAGAAAGTGGTAGGGAAAATAATGCCAATACGTTTTGAGGGCAAGACACAAGGGAAGAGGGGGCTATGGTTGTGGCTGTGTGTGGACCCCGATGGCCGTTATCAGTGGAACATTCACTGGTTATGTGTAGTGCAAGTCGCAGTAATATTATTATATTGTCTCGGGAGGATAGCTCAGGGGCAACATGCTCGCCTTGGAAACACGACGACTCGAAGCAGCATGGGTACGATCCCTGGGTCCGCACTTAGAAAATATTGGGTATTAAGCGCATTATAAATATGCAACTAAGAGACATATTCCAGTAACAGTGCCTCGATGCCCCCGGGCTGTGTGAGCGCTTTAAAAATGCAAAAAATAGATCAATAAAAATAAGCATGTATGGCAGCAATGTGAAAGTAAGCGTTAAACACTAATGTCCAAGCTTCATGTGTAACCGGTTTCAATAACAGCGCCCTGATGCCCCCGGGCTAAGGCGCTTTACAAATGTGATAAATAAATAAATAAATAAATAAGGAAAGCACTTACATGGCTGAGCTATACATTTCAGTGCACTAGACAAAGCCTTCCCAGAAAATGTTCGAGGTTAAGGTGGGGCTTTATTCCCACTTTTCATAACCAGCGTACCCTTGGATCCATTGTATTGTGCATGGAATTACCCAAATTGCCCCTCAAGCCCTGGGTACCTTTATGGAACCTGTGTACAGAGCAAAAACACACTTCGCGCCGCTCTGTGGGTGGATTGGGTTTGCTGGCAGTGGAAAGTCACTTTGTTCCCGCCGCACGTAACCTCTCGCATCCCCCCCCCCCGTGAGAGGCGGCCAAGGGCGCAGTTTAAAAGATGGCTCATATAACGCACGGAAAACGCAATTGGGTGCGGAAATTTACGATATCCACGTTATTACAATCTCCCCTAGTTGCAACTCATGTTATCAACCCCAGAAGGATGAAAGGCTGAGCTGGTTAAGCCAATAGTCAAACCTGCGTTATTTAGGTCTCTCTCCGTGGGTGCTTAGTCCTTCCATAAGAAAGCCATTTAGAAATCCCGGACTGGATTCAACACTCAGCCCGGACATGGGGCAATGAAAGGGCACTCTGTATGAGCACGGTACAGGTATAGTGCCAAGCCCCGGGGGGGGGGGGGGGCAGGCCGCCTTCTGCATGGCACGCAGAACTGGCGGCAGCGGGATCTCTCGGGCGATATGGGGCCGGATTAAAGAATTCCATTCAGGCTACCCTACACCCCTATATTCCGCAGTGCTCACGATTGTACCCGAATCACTCACCCCTGCAAACCCCCACCCCCCACCCCCCAGCCCCTAAAAAAACTTTCCAGGTTTTCTATTGGATGTCAACTTGACGTACCAGCAAGAACTGGTCCCTAGTCCTGCAGTGTGAGAACTCCAGCCCGGGCCTTACCTCCCTCCCAAACTTTTTTTTTTTTTTAATGGCGTGAAGTTTTGGACTGGGAATAAGCGGAGCCCGGAGCTGCATGCACACTGCACCGGGCACTGGAGCTGGGAGCTGCTGGAGGGAGGGAGGTAGGTGGGTGCGCGCCGGGTGAGGGGGTGGTCTGTGCAGTGCAGAAGCCCCGCGGGTATTGGGACAGCACGGCAGATCTGATACTCAAAGGCTGCGTTTGTGGTGCGCTGATGTCAGCCTGGACAGGGGGGCGGCTACTGTTAAACTCTTCAAACGTTAAAGAGCAAGTGGGCAGCTGCCCTCCCCCGCCCCTCAGGCTGGGGGTCTTGCTGCAGTCAGGGGGGCAAGGTGCCTTGTCCAGGGACGGCTCCAGCGCAGGGAGATGCCCTCGTGACCACCACACTCAGTGCCCCCTGCCGAGATCCCAATCCTCGTGCACGCAATCTTAACACAGTATTCTGTATGATTTGTTCAACCTGGCAAAATGCCTCTTTATCAGGGTGTGTATTTTGCGGGTGGCGCGGCGGCTAAACTGCCAGGCCGCTGGCCCTGGGCCAAGCAGAGTCTAGTCCTAGCTTCCCCCACTTGACCTCGTGGTGTGATCCTCGTCAAATCCCTTTCAGGTCCGTTTTCTGCCTACGTTGGAACTAGTGCCTTGTTTATAGAAGACGGTTTCTGTGCGCTATGCATGTTTGCTCAGGTTTGCCTCGTGATGTACGAACGCATGTAAACCAGATCAAAATAATGACGGGAGGTTGAATTGGGTTGGGAGAGGGGGCGAGGCTGGGTCTGCTGATATGTGCGCCCACTTGACCTGTTTTTCCTTCTCTCCCCCACCCCCTCCTGCGTTACAGAAGGGCTGGACCACCGACCGAGGAGGGAGAGAAGCCATGAAGCTGCTGCTACTGCTAGGCGGTGAGAGCGCTTTCTATTTTAATTCACCACCACGGCAGGCATGCCTGCTATGCGCCCCCTCCCCCAGGGGACAGGAATAGCCCACCCAGGGGCAAGGGCTGGGAGTTTCACAGATGGGGGAAGGGGGTTACTTCCGTTTTGAACACAACGCGGTTTTCATCAGGGATGCTTTCAATATATGTTCGTGTCATGCCAGTGTATATTGCAAACCAGAAACTGCCCGGCTTCTCGGCGCTTAAGTGATTGGTGTTGCCAAGGGCGTATCTGAACTTGATGACATTCACACAATCGACCTCAGAATAACGACATCCTGAAACAGAGCTCAAGCCAGCTGTTTGAACGCGCATCTCCTTTGGCAGGTGCTGAACCAACGGAGCTATTCGCCGCGCCTGTCAAATCACGGAGTCGGCTGGCCCATGGCACGCATTGGCCGAGTCAGGGCTCTGTTCCAGAGTGGAGAGTGGTACCTCGTGCGGCGCCCGCGGACGCTACGTCAGTTCTGGACAGGGTGCCCGGCGTGGCCTGAAGGGAACTTCAGGGGCGACGCGTCTCCACACACCCCATCCCATTAAAAGCCCAGCCCCTGTATCCGCAGCTGGGGTTCTGTATGAGATTAAGGCGTCAAACAAGAAAAATGCCTCATAAACAGTGTTATCCTTTCTGCAGCTCAGGGTTCCTCCTTAGAGTTAGTGAGTTAATGCACCTGCTGCAGGTATCAGTCAAACAGGCTGAGAGTCACGGGGTCATAGGCATTTTAACATGAATGAGTTTCTGTTTCCAAGACTGTAAACTTGAGTATTGTTGAGTTCGGTTGCAATAAAACCAAGGATGTGATTCACAAAGAAAGTACTGGCAGTCACTCTAACTCTGACTTCCTCCTGACTTACGGCTGGAGGTGCACTGTGCAATTTACAAAGGGTTCACTGACATCACATCTGACTTACACCTGCCTTACTCCTGGAGAGAGACTGTCCGATCCTCAAAGAAAGGCCAGGAGTAAGTTAGAGTGGCTACCACTAACTTCTTTGTGAATCAAACAGTACAGTACCAGCAGTAACTCAGAGTTACTCCTAGTAACGTGTGTGTAAACCAGCCCCCATGCAGCAAGAGGGTTACACGTTATATTGCACTTTTGTGTGTGTATCCTAGAGCTGTTTGTGCTCGTATATGGACACTATTCATGTTTTACAGACATCCTCTAGACAACCCTCCCTCCTGAAGAAGGCCCCGCAACTATTTGTAGACCGAAACATCTGTTGCACTGTACATTCAGATTAATGCTTGAAACACGAGGTTGTAAAGAAATAAGCATGTGTTTTTTTTACTTGTTGATTATGTCATGTTCTTACAATGGAATGCATGTGTTGTATGTGTATCTATGTATAAGCCCCTGCTCTTGACTTCTTTTCTACCAGTGGCGCCTGTACAGTCTATGGGTGGAATGTGTTGTGTTGACGTACTCCTGTAGTATATTGTTGAAATAATTATTCACGAGAAACGTATGAAAGGGATTTGTTTGGCAAGCCAAGTGTTTACTCCAGTATGCTCCAGTTTCCCGATTACCGGCGGGATACCGGGAAACTGCCCCTTTCGTCTCCGCTGCCTGATTTTGCAGTATCACCCGGATATTATGGTGGCGGAGACAGCAGGTAAGTTCCCTTTCCGAGGACACCATGGGATGGGATTGCCGGAATGACCGGCACCAGTAGTACCGATGCCGGTGATTCTGGAATTTCTTTGCCGGTACAGGCCTGATCTACCAACAGGTCAGGCCTGCCGGTAGAACAGAGCGCCCACCGAAACTCAGGTTTCACCGGTCTGGTAAAAATGCTGGTGCCGGTATTACCGACAATTTTGCCAGCATTTTTACTGGACGGGGCCCCATAATGAGGCCCATTTCTTATAAGTCGCATGTCATTCCAGAAACAAGACTCACAGGCTTGTGCACGTTATGATAACATGGAGGTACCTTTCCCACAACATCTGGGTTCCCTTCCTTCTGTCTATTAACCTTGACATATGAACACATCAGTCATCTAGTTCAAAATGCAGACATACGTTTTCAGCACAAAATGAGCTCATTTTTATCAAATGTGTGACTGCAACACCAGCCAGTCATGTCTATTCCATTGCTTTGCTGTCGCCTTGTGCTAAACATCCTTGCAGCGCTGTTACCCCAAAGGGTGCGACCTGTCGCCTTGTGCTGAACATCCTTCCAGCGATGTTACCCCAAAGGGTGCGACCTGTCGCCTTGTGCTGAACATCCTTCCAGCGCTGTTACCTTGTGCTAAACATCCTTCCAGCGATGTTACCCCAAAGGGTGCGACCTGTCGCCTTGTGCTGAACATCCTTCCAGCGATGTTACCCCAAAGGGTGCGACCTGTCGCCTTGTGCTGAACATCCTTCCAGTGCTGTTACCCCAAAGGGTGCGACCTGTCGCCTTGTGCTGAACATCCTTCCAGCGCTGTTGCCCCAAAGGGTGCGTCCTGTCGCCTTGTGCTGAACATCCTTCCAGCGCTGTTACCCCAAAGGGTGCGACCTGTCGCCTTGTGCTAAACATCCTTCCAGCGCTGTTTGTTGTGATGTGGCATTCTGGGTTCAGCTTGCGATTTCTGCATTTTAGGTCGGGGGCGGGGGAGCGTTGTGCTGTGGGGGGAGGCAGAAAATCGGGGAAGGAGTTATGGGTTGGGGGCTAGAGTGAAGGAGAGGCAGGATGTCAGGGAGTGGGGGGGTTGTGATATCCATCTAACTATGCGACTGGCTCTCATCTTTTGCGCGTTCTGGAGCTGGGAGGATGAGCGATTGGTTGTCTGTGGTTTATTTGATTTATTTATATATTTATATCGCGCCGCAGCCCGCAGGCATCAGCGCGCGATATAAAACTTACACAAATATAACAGGACATCACAGATTAATTGTCATCTTCTAGCTCAGTGCTTATTTAAAAATGTTTGTTTTTAGTCTTTTCCTAAATGTTGTGTAGTTTTTCTCGAGTCTTTGCGAAGTTGGAAGCGCATTCCAAGTCCTTCGCTCTTTTGGCTGCGGTCCGTACGATCTGTCCATGCGCCTCTGATGTTAGCGATCGACCCGGGGTGTAGAGGGTGATCGGCTCTTTCACGATGGCAGGTTCTGTTCCAAACAGGCAGGTGTTCCACCAGTCGCCACCCAGGACATTCTGCAAGGAATCCCTCTCACGCGGGCAATGACAAACCTTGTTAGCTATCAGCAATGCTTTTAAAGGGAAAACTCATTGCTTTGCATTATGGTACTTGTAGTCTCCCATTCAAGCACGGTCAAATAAAATGACCTTCATACTCCTTTCGCCTCACATATTTCTATATAGATAAGTGAGCGTGGGCAGGACCCCTAAAAGGGTGTTTTGTCGTGGGGGAGCTAAGACACCAATTAGTGGGTTGCATTGGAGGAGAGAGGATAGCATGTCCCAGGAGGATAGCTTAGCGGCAACGTGTGCGCCTTGGCAGCAAGTCGACACGAAGCAACACAGGTTTGATCCCTGGGTCCGCGCTTAGAAACCTCTGGGTGTTTAAACGCGTTATAAATACGCAACTAAGACAAAAAAACAAAAAAAAAACAAGTACGCAACTAAAAAAAAAAAAAAAGAACAATTCCTGTAACAGCGCCTCGATGCCAGTGGCGTAACAGAAGATCTGGCGGCCCCTCTGCGAGCCATGCTGAGGGCCCCCCCCAACTCAGCAACAAATCACGGGTCGCGCCACACACTGGGCCGCCCTAGATTACCACACTTGTGCAATACGCACAAACGTGCTGTTGAAGGGGTATGCCGCACACTGCACTAGGAGAAAGATATGAATATATGTTTAATGCAATATACTGCAAACTTTCTGAGAAAAATTGGCTAAAAAGCCACAGTGTGTGCTAGTGTTTTGTAGGGTAACGCCAATCCAATACATGCAAGTCACCAACAGTGCACAGGAACATGAATGCTTTGCTATTAAAAATGCCATGCCACAATGAAAACATGTCCAACTGGCTGCACAATGTAGACACGTAATAACATTACAATAAAGCATGCCAGGCCACCTTTAGACAGACCTAGACTGGTTGCACCAAAATGCCAGTCGAAGCAATAACACTCATCAAGAAGAGAGCACACATTCAAGCCTGCGTCTCTGCGGCCTCTAACAACACGGCCAAACTCTTTAAAATCTGCAAGGAACTGAGCAATCCTGTTGCAGTCTCTACCTCTCCTGTTCCCTCAACAGGCCCTCTGTACGGCTTTGGCCTCTCGCTTCTCTGCTAAAACTCAGGACATCCTGTCCACTATCTCCTCTTGCTCTCTCGGCCCCCCTTTGGCCATCTCTCCCTCTCCTCCTCCTTTCTCCTCTTTCTCTCGAACACCGGACTAGGTTTCTAGACAAGTCCCAACTATTGGAAGTGTAGTCGAAACAGGTGCTCCCCTGCTCCTCCAGAACCATCAAGGATCATATTGACACCCTTGCTCCAGCCTTAGCCGATTTCTGTAATCATTTGTTTGCCACTGGAACTTCCCCTCTCCCATACTCTTGAAAAAGCTGACGATCTCCCAGCTTATTCTCCACACTGAATCTGTTGGTTGTCTCCATGACCATCAGTCTGGCTTAAGAGATGTCAGAGGCATGGAAACTGCTCTCTTGAACACCTGTGAATATCTGATCTCTAGCCTTGATTTCAGCATTCCTTCTGTCCTCATCCTCCTTGAACTTTCCTCTGCTTTCGACACGGTCAACCACTTCATCCTGATCAATCGACTCTGTGAGAACCTGGGCATCATGGATCAGGCACTGTAGTGGCTGACCTCCTTCCCCTTCGACCATCCCTCCCAGGTCCAATTTGGTCCCTTTCATTCTGCCACCTCTCTACTTGTGGCGTTCCACAGGGCTCTATCCTCTCACCCTGGTTTTTCAACCTCTACTTGGCCGCTTTGGCCCACCTGATCTCTACCTTCTTCTCTAACTTTCAGACTTATTATTGGCCTCAAGCCCACGACGCTACCTCTCCAGCTATGAAATCTCTCCACTGGCTCCTGTTGGCTGCAAGGATCAAGTTCAAGACCCTTTGCATTGTGCACAAGGCTTTCTGTGGCTGGGATCTGCACTACATCCAATGCTCTCTTCCAAAATACCTTCCTTCTCAAGCCCTACGGGTAGGATGCTTCTCCAGGCAGAGAGGGGGGGAGATCTCTCTCCTCTGCAGGCACCTCCCTCTGGAATGGCCTCCCTGCCCCTCCCAAACTTGAGCTGGACCACCTGAAGTTCCGGAAGCAGCTCAAAACATTCCTCTTCTCTTCTGCTTTCTCTCTCCCCCTCCCCTGCTGACCTACCTGGCCTACCTGCCTGCTGTACCAACTGGTTGCTTGGCTACCCTAAGTCTCACTGAGTCCAGGCTCTTTCTTAATCAGTCACCCATGCACTGCTCCGGTCCTACCACGCAGTTAGGGGCTGTAACTGTAAACCTACAGTCCCTTGTTCTCTTTGCACTACCCAGAGCCGTGCTGCCCTGGCTGCACTTACTCAGAGCATTGCTGCCCTGTTTTCCCCTCCCCTCACCCTTGCACTCCCCCACCCCTCCCTTTTCCCTTGCACTTCTCGTTCTCACACTTGCACGATCTGAATGACACAAGGCTTAGTAAGATAATTTCTCGTGTCCTCCCTGTTTTCCTTTCCTTGTCGTGCCGCGCGTAAAAACACTTGTGTACAGGCACGTTATATATGACTTATCATATCATGCCATTTTATCACAGATGCCCAGAAAGATATACAGTGCTGCAGTAATAAATGGCTAGACTGGCAGAACCCAAATGCCAGTCTAACCTGGTAGTTACACTTAGAAGGACTTCTTTATCAGAAATGCCTAGTTAAAAAAAGTCATACCAATCTGAGGAATGACTAGACTGGCTGCACCAAATTGCCTCTCTAGCCACTATTACCACATATCATGCCTGCTTAGAATGGACGTGGACGACCATTATGATGTATTGCACAATCACACCCCCCGCCCCCACACATCGCCTCTCCATCCGATCCCATACCCCAACTCCAAAATCAGCTCATTGGCCCAGAATTACCTCCATGTCCCTCTTCCTTGTCCCAGTGCTTATGTATGAGGCTTCTTGCCTCATACGTAAGTACTGGTAAGAGGAAGAGTGGGACTAGGAGTCATGAAGATTACAGGTAGCTAAGGCAGGCATTACCTTCATGTACCTCTACCTCATCCCAGTACTTGTGTATGAGGCATGCTGCCTCATACACAAGTACTGGGATGAGGAAGAAAAGGACTAGGAGTAATGAAGATTACCAATAAGTAATCAAGGCATTAAACACAAGTAGTGGTGAAACATCATTGAGCTGACTGGGCTTCAGCACTCCCGCCTCCCCCCAACCACTGAAATTGTGATCTATGTTGACTTGACCTGGCTGACCTACAGAGCAGTTGCCAGACAGAAAAGGACACAGATGTTAAACAGCACCTGGGTTTCACTGTTAACAAGGGCCCGGCCCAGCAATTACTAATGTACCGTATTTCACTGTTAGTACCTGCATTCAAATGTCAAATTATTTTAGGCAATTGAAATTGTGATGTGGGTTTAGTACTTGCATGCCAGGGGAGTGATTGGAAGGGTAGAGAAGGAACAGGAGACCACTCATTCTCACAGCAGTCCTTAAGTGGGTGCTTTCAGACTTAAAGGAGAGAGTTAACTGCTTGTATCATTGACGCGGCACTAGAATAGTCTCATTAAAATGTGTAAAGCAGTTAGATGCCCCCATACAAATAAGTTTGCTCCTCCCCACCACACATGAAGTTAGCGCCTCTTCCAACATTTGAAGGGTTAGCCCCCTGAAATGTAGGTTTTGTTGCGCCCCTTAACACAAACATACACCATATATACACAAACACACCCAGTCATTCATATATTTAAGTGTGCATCCTTTCACCATACACTCATACAGGCAGCCACCCATACATTTAAGTGTGTACCCTTTCACCATACACGCACACAGGCATACCCTGCCACCCATACATTTGTGTGTGCTCTTTCGCCATACACTCACACACGCACACTTCATGGGGTTGAAGAAAGCCATAATACTTCAAAAATAAATTGTTTCCTTTTGAAGTCACTCTGACTTCATAAAGAAATTATTTCCGTTAAGCACTGAACCATAACGGAAATAATTTATTTATAAAAGCAGAGTGACTTCAAAAATAAATTATTTATTTTTGAAGTCATAGGGCTTCCCCCACCCCATCACATGGAGGCCTCCAGCCTAGGGCCTTCATGTCACGAGGTGGGGGTAGTGACGTACTTCAAAAAGAAAGTTTATTTTTGTATTCACTTGCCATCCTAAAGAAATAATTTCTGTTACAAAAATAATTTCTTTATAAATACAGAGTGAATTCAAAAAGAAACAATAAAAAAAATGTAAAAAATGTTTTTCTTTTTCCTTTTTTTCCTCCAAGTGGGACCCCCTCCCAGGACATGTGGTCGCGGGCCCCCTCGCACCGCGGGGGACGGGGGGGCCCCTATTACGCCAGTGCTCGATGCCCACGGGCTGTGTGAGCGCTTTAAAAAAAAAGCTAAATGCTAGCAGTTAAGCTGTCTTTGGTTCCAAGATGGAGTTAATCTTGAGTCATGCCAGCACGTCTTGGCTCGAAGAATCAGACCCTGAGGCTCAATTCTGCCATAGACCTAATCCTGAGTTCCCTGGTACCCCAACTTCATGCTAATTTTTATAATGATGGCAGATTTCTAAAAACCAGGGCAGTATCAATGATGCATAAAAAGGGGAAGTCATCAGAAGAATTCATCTTGAGATTTCTTTGAAAATGTTGGGAAAAAATCCATGTTCACTAATGCACAATGCATTGATTGGACCTCTATAAAATATCCCATTCCCTCTTCTGAATGTAAAGATGGAATTTGTTTTCAGAGAGTTCCAACCTCATCCCCCTACCCCATCCCCCTCCCCGGCTGTAAATGCCTTTCATCCTCCAATGCCATGCATTTAAAAAACATGCAGTTGTGGCTTTACACGTACTTTTCAAAGTCGGCGCAACTGATCTTTATTTATTTATTTATCCATTTCCATGCTCCTCTCACCTGGTAGTTCATTAAGGTGAAAAATAAAAAAGTCAAAATTAATTAATGCTGTATTATTCACGAAATTGGTGTTCTGGGATAAGGAAAACATTTAACTGTTCATTAGATGCTTCAAGGTTTCAACTCGACATCCATCATTACAAAAATGACACGTGCTCCAATCTCGTAGGATCGTTGTTTGAGAACCAACCATTTCTCCTTTGACTGTAATTTTGGCTATAGTGCCATGTGGAAAATTAAAATATGTTCTAGATTTGATTTGATCTAATTTGACTTGATTGAAATGCGCAAGGACCGGGCAGACTTAACTGCAACGAGACGCAGGTGGATCTAAGAACTCAGAATTAGAAATCGAAAACCGAACAGTCACCACCTAAAAACATACTAAACATTATTTAAAAAGATAAGTCTGAAGGGATTTGGGAAATTGCATGAGTGTTTTCTTAGTCCTGGGTTCCCACGGCAGACTAGTCCATAGTCTGGACCCATACACAACAAAGCGTTGTCTCCTCTTGCTACGAAGCGAGAAGGGAGGACCGCCAGCAATAATTTGTCGGTAGAGAGCAATGATCGAGTTGGTTGATATCTAATCAATTTATTTCCTAAACAGTCAGGAGCCAGGTTATTCAAAAATTCAAAAATCAAACCGAGGACTTTAAAATCAATTCTGTCGCTGACCGAAAACCAGTGAAGGGAGCAACGCATATCTAAAATTGGAGTTGACTTCGACACCTTACAAACGGCCGCATTCTGGGCTTTCTGTAACCCATTTGTGTGTTTCTTGGGGATGCCAGCAAGCAAGCTATTTCCATAGTCCAGTTTGGAATTAATTAAGTCCCCTGCCACAGTAGCATGATCGTCGTGTGGGACATAGGGAAGGGCCATTTGCAGCAAATGTAGGGAATACAAACTGATTGTAGTTTTGCTTCCTCGTTTATTTGGCATACCAAATCAGCTTGCTATATGCAGCGTATGTTCTTAATTTTGGACACAAAATTTAAGCTGCAGCCCATAAAGCATGGTTTCGGTGGGTGCTTTCAATCTTGTGATAAAAGATGTTTCGGCCTGATCAGGTCTATTTCTGTCTTGCTGAGGGTGAGCTGTAGCCATTTCTGGGACAACCATCTCCCTACTTTTTCCAAACACAGGCCAACTCTCCAAAAACTGTCCTCAGAATTACGCAGTTTGACAAAAATCTGGGTATCATCAGTTTAGGATTGAAATCATTACATCATATTTATTTGTGGAAAGTGAGGAGTACCACAAGGCACCACACATCAGGGGAAGGGAGCGGATAGAAACCCCTCACCTTCACCTGCTGCCAGCGATCAGACAAAATCAAGAAAGATTTGCTCTATAAGTGGGGAAATGGTGTATTCAATCAAAGTTTTGAAGTCCTTAATATGTTTATAATTATTCTCACATTCCATAACAATTTATTTCTAAACATTTCATTTTTACAACCCTCATTGCCAAAATCTTTATTTTTCAAAGCCAGTCCTTTCATAAGCCCCTCCCATTCCTCTATAAAAGATATAAGAACCTTTATTCAATCTTGTGTCTATGGACTTGTTTAAAATGTCATACAATCTGCTGTCAGGAGCACATTTGAATTTGGAACATAAACACTGTTTTTAATGAAGGCCATAATATACAGTAATTTCACATTTAATTGTGCGTTTATCACCTCCACTGCCAAACCTTTTGGTAAACAAAATAAGCAAAGAATAATTCTTCCCTCTAGATTAAGAATTTTAAACCAACTTCTAATGTAACTTCCTTATTAGGTAATTCACAAATATATTGACGATTCTAATGTATCACATAATGTGGCGCAACTAAATTATTTTAACATTTGTGCACCAAAATTGACTGTTCGTCTAATTAATTTCCCATGTCAAAACAATTATCTTTAATAATTCTTTTTTAAATTTGAGATAGGAATGTTACCCTGTCCAATGGTTTTCTGAGATCAAACTTTAAAAAAAAAAACTTTAATTCAGTTTTCAATAATAAAACAGGCACTAACATGTTTTTTTAATGCACAAAATCTACTTAACAAAATAATTGAGGCAGTATGTGTAGAATTAGAGGGAAGAAGAAAGGGAAAAAGTAAAAGTGGGAAGGAGGTGAAAGGAAAGATAAGGGAAGATAGGTGGAATGAATACCATATTCTAAAGTGGCACTTAAATCCAATCAAGTCACCCCTAAATATCATAAAATGTGCCCCATTTCCCTTCGTATTCCTCAATCGCATCTCGCCTTTGATAGGAAACACTGTCTCTCGCTGGAAGAATCACTAGACGATGTAACCAGTCTTCAGATGACGGCTTCCATTTGTGTGCCCAGAAGCGCAGATCTGTTTTTTTGCTATTGTAAGGGCCTGTAGATCCATTTTGGTTTCTCATCAGTCATGCCCTACAACTTTGGAATCAGACCCAATGTACATGGAATTGGCTGTCTGGGAAATGTAAAATCCTGTAACCAGATCCATTCGCTGAAGAATCTCTTCCCAGAAATCTCTTACTTCGCTACAATACCAAAACAATGACTAGTAGATCCCATCTATTTCTTGCAGCTCCAGCACAGATTATCCGATGATCCGGATGTAGTTTGCATAAAAACATTTTTCGGGGGACCTGTATAAATATTGAATGATCCTTTGTTGCATCTAATAAAAGTCAAAGTCTACTTTCCAGGGTACAGGTCCAGCACTTATCTGGTTCCAATCCCATTGCGTTATCTTTCTGCCAAGATCCTCGTCCCATAATAACCTACTTTGCACAGCTGCTGAGTCTGTCTCAATAGCAGTAAGGAGATGGTAAATTGTAGCTGCGGTGAGAGTCTTATATTAGGATTCTTTATAATGTTCATAATGTCCTTGTGTTTAGTCCACAATATCATTGTATAGAAATCTTGTGAAAGAGCATTTTTAGGTTATTTTATTAAAACCTCGATTTTTAGAAGTATCCTTTTAATACCCATCTCAAGCCTAGTAGCTGCAGTTTTATTTTTTCTCTCTTGTAGCATTTTTTGCGATTAAAGCTTATCTTTGATCTATCCATTGTTTTGTCCTCCCTTGTTCCCCTCCCGTGCCTCATCGCGCTCTGAAACACGTGTGTATGAGCACGATACAAATAAAATATCATGTCATATCATATCATAACCATGACATTTTCTTTATAAAAGCCGGCATGCCTTAAATTAGAAGTGGGAACATTTTTATTTTCATATAATTTAATCATCAAATGCAACTGTTTAGAGCGAAAAGAATCTTTCAATTTCGTAAGATTTTTTTCAAAAACGATTTTTTAAATTTAACATAATGTTTTTGAACATCAAACTTGCGTTGGTATCAGTATTAATTGCTAAGTATTCATAAAAATTAACCACTTTGATGGGATCTTTTTAGG
Organism: Ambystoma mexicanum; assembly: GCF_040938575.1. NCBI lineage: Eukaryota > Metazoa > Chordata > Amphibia > Caudata > Ambystomatidae > Ambystoma > Ambystoma mexicanum. The sequence continues at coordinate 75,604,952 of NC_090923.1, forward strand.
ATCTGTTTATATTCATGTTTTTCCTCTTACTGTCAAAAATAGTAATGGCCTTTTAAAAAATAAATCTCAAGGTTATGATTCTGAATCTTGAAATATCGATAGACAACATTTACAGAATATTGTCACGCAATGGCTGTATTAAACATTAAGGACTGCAATACCTGCAAAAGACAAGTAAGATATCTATGTGTTGCCAATTTTAGGGGGATATGACCTTATATTATCAACCGCGGGCAGAAGTGTTGCTACATGCTGTTTGACGCTGCAGGAAGTAACTCAACAAATGCCTTGACACTGATAACCTGACAGAGAGTTCCATCATCAAACTGGATTAAAAACGATACAATACATTTACAGTGACTAAAACAGCAGCGCAATCTCAATGAAGACGATAAGACACTGTTTTATGTGTGTTACTGTGTGAAGGTGGCATCGCCATTTTGGAGAGTAGTTCGGATGATGGGCATGTAGTTATACCTCCCTGGTAAGCGTACATTAGAGTAGGGCAGGGGTGTGCAACTTTCAGCTCTCCAGATGTTTTGGACTACAACTCCCATGATGACTCCCCATCAACTATGCTGGCTGAGGATGATTGGAATTGCAGTCCGAGACTTCCTTAGGGTCAAAGGTTGCAGCCCCCTGCAGTACAGTGACAAAGTGCGATGATAATCAGCTAAGAAGGTATACTCCCAGTAGCTTCCCCTGGAAAAATACATTCAGACCACACTGTGTTTTTGAGTGGGGGGGGGGTTAACTGATTTTCCCATGCCAGTTTCTTTCTTTTTTTTTTAATTATTTGTATTGCGCCATTAACTCGCGAGTTTCGGGGCGCAGAAACGTGGACACAAAGACAACAGAAATAGACGGGACAGTTCCTGGAATCAGTGATTTAGTGGGTCATGAAAGAGGTAATTTGAAAAGATATGTTTAATAAGATAAGATAAGATAAGATATGTCTGATTTCGAACAGCTGGGTGCAAACAACGAATTCAATGTATCCAGTGTTTTGCAATGCAAAGCAACACGTGCTGCCAGTACAAGGTTTGGATTTTTGTTTGTGTACCAAACATATATAGAGGGTGTCTATTATGCTTGAATGGGCCACCATATGCAAGGGGTGTTGGCATGTAGGTAGCTGCTTTGGGGATTGCAGACATCCCTGTAGCCTGTACAATGCATGTGAATCCCACAACACATTCACCCCCAAATGCCCACTGAGTGGTGAGCTCTGAGATTTAGATTAGTAAAGGTCTATGTACATCTTCATAGCCTCTGCTAAGCACTCCAACCTATCCTCGATCCTAACTATCCTTGACTTGCCTGCTGCCTTTAACCATGTTGATCACTTTGATCTCCTATACTCTTTTTCTTGGGATTTGCAATCAAGCCCTTGCCTGGCTTGAATTCTGCCAGGCACCTTGCCAATTTTCTGCCTCCTGAAGCAACAATCCCGCTCAACTCACTGAGTTGCACAAGGTTCTGTCTTGGGTCCTCTCCTCTTTACACTCTACACCTCTACTGTTTGGGAAACAATTTCCTCCTTTGGGTTCTCGTACCAAATTTTCGTGGATGACACCCAAATCTTTTTGACTTTTCCTGAACCCTTCACTGATCTCGCTAGCAAAATTTCCAAATGTCTCTCTGCCATTAAATGTTGGATGGCTTTGCACTGTCTAATGCTAAACTCTATCAAAACAGAGGTGCACTTCGTCCCTGCCAAATACTCTTGTCTCTTCCCCTGCCTATCCAGTTTCTACCTGATACTCGCCCCTACTCTTCTTCAGCTAGAAACCCTGGCATCCATGACCCTTCGCACACCTTCCCTACTCCCATCTCAAAACTGCTACAGTGACTCCCCTCAACCTCCTAAATATTAGGAAAACCAGGCACCTCCTTCCTTTTAACATGACCACAGATCTCTTAACCACTACCATCTTCTCTAAACTGGGCTACTCTGCCAGCATCCTCTTTGGTCTCCCCAACTATGCATCTGTCCTCTCGAGAAGATCATTAATTTCACTAAGAGGTCTCTCTTTGTACTCCCTCGCTTTACACCTTCTTCCTCGTACCATCACCAGGCTTGATGCAGGGAAAGATTTAAATGTTCTCTCCTGGTTCACAAATCTATCCACAGCAAGGCACCACTGTTTCTATCCAATCCTCCTCTATCCAACTCTGCAAGCCTTTCCGTAATCTCTGCTCTGCCTCATCAACTACTCCTATGGAACCTCGCCCTCCCTGTGCGTTCTCTCGCTTCCGTTCTTTCAGTCCTCTTGCTCCACTTGCATGGAAGGCTCTTCCCATGGAAATTTGAGAAACAGTCCACACCGATTTGACAAAACCAAACTAAAAGCCCACCTCCTCGCCTCCAAGTTACCCTCTTAGCCTACTTCCCATCTGCCTTCTAGCTAACATGTTTCCCCCGCCTCTAACTTACGTCTGTCCCTCACTTTCTCTGCCTCCACTCCAGCACTTCCTCCATCACGGTTACATCCCTAACCCCGCTGCCGCACGGCCTACCTGTGCTTAAGAATGTCCAATTTGGCTGCCCTTAATCTATGTAGGTCCTCACATGTATTGTCCCCGGTGGCTGTTCCACTTACTCTCCTCCACAACCCGGTCACAATGTCCCTCGAACTCACCCCATTGCAGAAGCTCCCCGCTTTCCGTCAAATCTGATATCGTATCTATTGTGCGTTCCTTGGTGATCAAAAGAGCATTGATCCTCCCTGTATATAAAATATAATGTTTTTTTTTAATAAAAGTACATAAATATATGAGCTACAGAAACCACAGAGGCCCACTCAGCACACTTCGCAAGGGGAGGAGTCCTTACTTTGTGTTACAGCACCGGATAGCTAAAATAGGAAGTTACGCATCACCCCTGACATCGGTGTGAAACTTGCAGTCACAGGTTCAAATCCCGGCAGGGTCGACTCAGTCCTTCCTTCTCCCGAGGTTGATAAATTGGCATCAGGTAATATTGTCCCCATATATAATGTCGCTGGGAAAAGCTTGTGGCGACATTATGTATGGCGACCATATGTATGGGGCAGAGGAGAGTGGGGGTGTCCCCGCATGTTAAATGTAATCATGTCCCCGTAAAAAAACAGCTACTTTTTTATGCCAGGAGACTTTTTAGCAGGGACATTATTACATGGAACCGATCAATTAAACACCACTGAGTTCGGCAATAATTATACGTATTATCTAGCGCCCAGAGACCATTCAGTTTGTGCTGTGCGCTATATAAATATTAAACACTATAGCATGCGTGGCTCAGCGATCAAACACACGCCTCGCTCACCTTTTACTAATAGGGTTCGCCCCCCACCTCCCACCCCCACTCTCCAGGAAAGCGGGCAGGGTTGGAGCCGGACATACTGACGGGTGAAGTGCGTTTGAGCCCGAGATGAGCAGGCTCGGCCATAATCTGACCAACATTTTACTGTGATGGGTGACTGACTCTACCCCAGCCACTCTGTCCTTTCACTGGAGTGCAGTCCCCTGGCTACTCAGAGGAACCTTTTCAGAAGTTGCAGCCTGTCGGCTCTGTGCTGTGATGCGAGAAAGATCTCTCATGAAACAAGGGCTTATTATCAAACAGAACGGTGCACAAAGGTGGGGGTGGGGGAGGGCAGTTATAATCCACAGACCCTCCCTCCCCAGCGCCCAGACCGCATCCTTCCAACGGTGGCAGCAGAGCAGTCAACGCCATGCCTCTTAACCAGGGGGCGGGGAAGGCTGGCAGGCGCACTTCAAGGGAATTCCTGCCTTTGAAGTGCAGGCTGCACAGGTGTTCCTGCACTTGCTGGAGCCTCGGCCGCCCCCCCTTCCAGGAGTGTCTGGTGCTTGCAGCCCTGGGGCGGGATGTGTTTTGGGAAACGGCAGTAATTAGGCGCCTGTCTGGGCTCTGACAGCTGAGGTGTCTGCCTGGGTCAGGAATAGAGACGGCAAGAGGGCTCGGCAGCTGGGCCCAAAACGAGCAGTGATTAGTAATGGGACCTAAAATAAAAATGAACACAGCATCATAGTTTATCGGGTCCCCTATTTATTAGCAAGTACGGGCTTCACCGCGCTATACAGCTGCAACAGGGATCACTGTTCTCATGTAGCGCACAGTGTTAGCCGATTAGTCTCTAGGCGCTTGGCTTTACTGTTTGATAAGCGAGTGTGTAATGTCTGCTGAAGAGTGATGCAGCTAACTGGCCTGCAGGGCAGTGCCAGCGACCCCCGTGTACCCTAAACTCCTTGAAGTGTTGAAGTGCCCAAGCTACTCGCAATTTCTGTTCACATGTGAACCAAACTCTTTGCACTCTGTCCATATGCACTCAGGGCTTTAAGTGGGCCGGGGCCAAGAACAGGCAGGCTCAGAAATATTGTTCTGAGGCAGGGCCCTGCCGGGGCTCACTAATGTCCCCTGGTAGCTCAGACTACTAGAGGACAAGGCTTTCTTTCTAAAGCCAGAAGCCCTCGCTCATGTGCGAGAGCTTCAGGCTTCAGAAAAAAATGCCTTCAATCCATTAGGGCGGCGCCGCCCCCTGCGAGGCATCCCTTCAATCAGGAGATGCCTGTGGGCCGGCACCACCATTATCAAAGAAAAAGTGTGGCGGTGGAAGCCAAGGCCTTTTTTTACTAAAGCCTGAAGCTCCCACTCTTTCGTGGGAGCTTCAGGCTTTAGGAAAAAGGCCTAGGCTTCCAGTGGCCTTACCTTTTCACTCTTAGTGGTGCTGCTGTCCCTCACCAGGCATAATGCCTGGTGAGGGGCAGCGCCACCATTAAGGCTGAAAGACGAGACGCTGTCCCCTGCTGATCTCTACAAGGGCTGCCTGGCAGGGGGGCCTGTAGCCCATTAAGCCAGGACTCATCAAAGTGACTTGGCCTAATGAGCCAGCAGGCGACTCCCCCCTCCCCCACTATTAGGCCATGCCCCCTTGATGAGCCTCTGCTAATTTTCCAGTGCCACTTAAGTCCAGTGGTCGAAGTGCACCAAAAGAAGTAGTGGAACTATGTTCCCTGCCAGCCTGCACCGCTCCACACAAACCCCATCACTTTACGCCCTCCCACACACAATCCAAACCCCCAAACAAACACACCTGCTGTTTTAAAAGTGCAAGCTTCAACTTCTTCCTACACTTTTATTTTAAAACGAAACCATTCCGGAATAGGAACAGTGAAACTTAAAAATAAAAAGTATATGAGCACCGCTCCTGCCCACTTTGACCTCTGCTTAAGAAACTGTATGCACTGTCTCCTCACACTGTCTCTCGATGTACCTCAAACCCTTCACACTGTCAATGTACCACAGGCTTCTCGCGCTGTCTGTCCATCCGCCTCACACTGCCTGTCCATATATCTCAAAATCTTCACACTGCCCATGTGCCACAGGCTTCTCATGCAGTCTTTCCAAGCTCCTCACACTGCCTGTCAATGTACCTCAAGCTCTTCACACTGTCTTTTCATGTACCTCAAGCTCTTCACACTGTCCATGTGTCATAGGCTCCGCACGCTGTCTGTTCAAGCTCTTCACACTGCCTGTCAATGTACCTCAAGCTATTCACACTGTCTGTTCATGTACCTTAAGCTCTTCACACTGTCCATGTGTCACAGGCTCTGTGCGCTGTCTGTTCAAGCTCTTCACACAAAGGGGTAGACATTTTCAGGATCAATTGGTAAGCAGAGCGTACGGCGGTACAACAACCAACACTCCACACCAGGAAACTTGGAACCTTTGCTTGCCTGCATTGCGGGAATTGTAACAACATCACCAAAGGGGAGTACATAAGACATCCAAGAACATGCGCCAAAATCAAATTAAAACATTATGCCACATGTGACGCAAAGTCCGTCATTTATGCTCTGAGCTGCTCATGTGGAATTTACTATGTGGGGCAGACAAAAAGGAAAATGAAAGAGAGGTGCAATGAACATAAAAGTAATATCCGGACAAAGAATGAACGATCACCTGTGGCACGTCATTTCACCACTAACAGACACACAGTGGCACAATTACGTTTTCAGATACTTGAAGTTGTCACAAAAGCACCAAGAGGGGGCAATAATGCCAAAAGATTTGACCAGCGCAAATTGTACTGGATTGACAAACTGGACAGTATGAATCCCTATGGAATGAATGAAGACTTCCACTTAGAGGCTTGTCTGTAAATCATCACCATAATACACATAACCAATTAATACCAAGACTAGGAGAGACCTGATTTAAATTCAGGGATTATGTAGATCATGTCTCACTAGTAAGTGGTTGTGTTAACACATAATATACTGTTAAAGTTGCTTTAACTTATGTATAATTTGTTTCACCTTATGAATAATTACTGTTAAGATGTGCTAACTATCCCTGTTGTATTAACACGTAATATACTGTTAAGCTTGCTTTAACTTATGTATAATTTGTTTCACCTTATGAATAATTACTGTTAAGATGTGCTAACTATCCCTGTTGTATTAACACGTAATATACTGTTAAGGTTGCTTTAACTTATGTATAATTTGTTTCACCTTATGAATAATTACTGTTAAGATGTGCTAACTATCCCTGTTGTATTAACACATAATATACTGTTAAGGTTGCTTCAACCTATGTATAATTTGTTTCACCTTATGAATAATTACTGTTAAGATGTGCTAACTATCCCTGTTGTATTAACACATAATATACTGTTAAGGTTGCTTCAACCTATGTATAATTTGTTTCACCTTATGAATAATTACTGTTAAGATGTGCTAACAATCCCTGTTGTATTAACACATAATATACTGTTAAGGTTGCTTCAACCTATGTATAATGTTTCACCTTATGAATAATTACTGTTAAGATGTCCTAACTATCCCTGTTGTATTAACACATAATATACTGTTAAAGTTGCTTCAACCTATGTATAATTTGTTTCACCTTATGAATAATTACTGTTAAGATGTGCTAACAATCCCTGTTGTATTAACACATAATATACTGTTAAGGTTGCTTCAACCTATGTATAATTTGTTTCACCGTATGAATAATTACTGTTAAGATGTGCTAACTATCCCTGTTGTATTAACACATAATATACTGTTAAGGTTGCTTCAACCTATGTATAATTTGTTTCACCTTATGAATAATTACTGTTAAGATGTCCTAACTATCCCTGTTGTATTAACACATAATATACTGTTAAGGTTGCTTCAACCTATGTATAATTTGTTTCACCTTATGAATAATTACTGTTAAGATGTGCTAACAATCCCTGTTGTATTAACACATAATATACTGTTAAGGTTGCTTCAACCTATGTATAATTTGTTTCACCGTATGAATAATTACTGTTAAGATGTGCTAACTATCCCTGTTGTATTAACACATAATATACTGTTAAGGTTGCTTCAACCTATGTATAATTTGTTTCACCGTATGAATAATTACTGTTAAGATGTGCTAACTATCCCTGTTGTATTAACTATCCCTGTTGTATTAACACATAATATACTGTTAAGGTTGCTTCAACCTATGTATAATTTGTTTCACCTTATGAATAATTACTGTTAAGATGTCCTAACTATCCCTGTTGTATTAACACATAATATACTGTTAAGGTTGCTTCAACCTATGTATAATTTGTTTCACCTTATGAATAATTACTGTTAAGATGTGCTAACTATCCCTGTTGTATTAACACATAATATACTGTTAAGGTTGCTTTAACTTATTTATAATTTGTTTCACCTTATGAATAATTACTGTTAAGATGTCCTAACTATCCCTGTTGTATTAACACATAATATACTGTTAAGGTTGCTTCAACCTATGTATAATTTGTTTCACCTTATGAATAATTACTGTTAAGATGTGCTAACAATCCCTGTTGTATTAACACATAATATACTGTTAAGGTTGCTTCAACCTATGTATAATTTGTTTCACCGTATGAATAATTACTTTTAAGATGTGCTAACTATCCCTGTTGTATTAACACATAATATACTGTTAAGGTTGCTTCAACCTATGTATAATTTGTTTCACCTTATGAATAATTACTGTTAAGATGTGCTAACTATCCCTGTTGTATTAACACATAATATACTGTTCAGGTTGCTTCAACCTATGTATAATTTGTTTCACCTTATGAATAATTACTGTTAATACAACAGGGATAGTTAGCACATCTTAACACATAATATACTGTTAAGGTTGCTTCAAACTATGTATAATTTGTTTCACCGTATGAATAATTACTGTTAAGATGTGCTAACTATCCCTGTTGTATTAACACATAATATACTGTTAAGGTTGCTTCAACCTATGTATAATTTGTTTCACCGTATGAATAATTACTGTTAAGATGTGCTAACTATCCCTGTTAAGGTTGCTTTAACTTATGTATAATTTGTTTCACGCTATGAATAATTACTGTTAAGATGTGCTAACTCTCCCTGTTGTATTAACACATAATATACTGTTAAGGTTGCTTTAACCTATGTATAATTTGTTTCACCTTATGAATAATTACTTTTAAGATGTGCTAACTATCCCTGTTGTATTAACACATGATATACTGTTAAGGTTGCTTTAACCTATGTATAATTTGTTTCACCTTATGAATAATTACTGTTAAGATGTGCTAACTATCCCTGTTGTATTAACACATAATATACTGTTAAGGTTGCTTCAACCTATGTATAATTTGTTTCACCGTATGAATAATTACTGTTAAGAGGTGCTAACTATCCCTGTTAAGGTTGCTTTAACTTATGTATAATTTGTTTCACGTTATGAATAATTACTGTTAAGATGTGCTAACTATCCCTGTTGTATTAACACATAATATACTGTTAAGGTTGCTTTAACTTATGTATAATTTGTTTCACGTTATGAATAATTACTGTTAAGATGTGCTAACTATCCCTGTTGTATTAACACATAATATACTGTTAAGGTTGCTTTAACCTATGTATAATTTGTTTCACCTTATGAATAATTACTGTTAAGATGTGCTAACTATCCCTGTTGTATTAACACATAATATACTGTTAAGGTTGCTTTAACTTATGTATAATTTGTTTCACCTTATGAATAATTCCTGTTAAGATGTGCTAACTATCCCTGTTGTATTAACACATAATATACTGTTAAGGTTGCTTTAACCTATGTATAATTTGTTTCACCTTATGAATAATTACTGTTAAGATGTGCTAACTATCCCTGTTGTATTAACACATAATATACTGTTAAGGTTGCTTTAACCTATGTATAATTTGTTTCACCTTATGAATAATTACTGTTAAGATGTGCTAACTATCCCTGTTGTATTAACACATAATATACTGTTAAGGTTGCTTTAACCTATGTATAATTTGTTTCACCTTATGAATAATTACTGTTAAGATGTGCTAACTATCCCTGTTGTATTAACACATAATATACTGTTAAGGTTGCTTTAACTTATGTATAATTTGTTTCACCTTATGAATAATTACTGTTAAGATGTGCTAACTATCCCTGTTGTATTAACACATAATATACTGTTAAGGTTGCTTTAACTTATGTATAATTTGTTTCACCTTATGAACAATTACTGTTAAGATGTGATAACAATCTCTTATGCATCAATACACTCAATTTGTGACTGAGCATATTTTACTAGATTGTGAGCAGTTTTGCCCTAAGGTTGACTAAAGAAAACATATACACAAGTTTACTAGGTGTTAGCCACTATTATTTCCTCGTGGCACTAACTTACCCTTGTTGGACCTTGATCAGCCCTCCTTTAGATCACACAAGATCTCTACATCTAGTCACCTTACTCCATGGGTACAAACTGTACTCGTAGCCTTGCCTAACATGAATGCACTATAGCACCTACTAATTCATGAGAGGGTGTCCACACTTACTAGCGGTATATAGTGTACTCCACCTAGCATCTGCCATTTGACATTACCCCACTTATTCCTCACATCCTTTGACTGAAGTCCAGTCTGTTAATAGCCCACATTGGATGAATTATGGACCAGTACTTACCTCTATGAATATGTCTTCCACTTTTACTAATGTGTCAGACCACATCCATCCTATGATGGGTCTGCTCTTAATCCAGAACACAGCCCGATTGCGATTATTGGCGCGATGACGCCATGCGACAAATTTACGTGCTGATGTCACATGTTTACATGTGACGTCATGACGCGCATGACGTCACCGCGTTGTTTCGACGCCTGGCGCCATTTTTTATACTCGCATTCGCAAGTCTATAATACAACAGGATCTGCGGAAAACGAGTGGTTTTCTGCTTAGTGGCCATCCTTCATGGATCCACAGCCCAACATAGATGGTGACCTCCAGCAGGTAAGCCTGACAGTGGGTCTTACATCCTCTATTCCAGAACTTTTGTATTTTAAAAAAACGAACCAACAAGCAGGATTTTTAACCTTTTTTCCCCATTACGTTTTGTCTCTCCACTTTAGGAGACAGTCTGAATTCCTTTTATTACCAATCATGTCTAAGAGACTGTTTGGATAACAGAGCTTTGTTGTCTGGAAGTTCCTGGCATACTTATTAACCTGAGGCTGCTATTTAGGCAGGTAAGCTGCCTCTACTTCTTATCCATTTTTGACCCATTTATGATTCTTAAATTCTGTTCCCTTATGCAACTAGAACTCCATTGGTGTCTGGTTTTCTATCTCCCATAGCCTTTGGTTATACCCTGAACCCTGACACATCGGGACTGGTGGTACCTATACTTCTAAGCAGGATTTCTGGACACCCAGAGAATGAAGGTACTTTCCTCCTCTATCCCTCTTCTCTATTATTTTCCAACTAATATGTTTAAGATACCTAGGTACTAAGGAGACTCACTTTTTTATAGGTGACTTACTGGAAAGGGATTTTGAACTAACTGCTGTCATTAGACAACCTCGGGGTAACATAGCGAGGTAGGAAATACTACAATGTATGACAGACTCAATTATTAACTAATACATGTGTAATATGCTCCTCATATGTTCTGAGAACCATGATTTCTCTTATAAATATCCCGTTAAACGCTACATTGAAGCTTAGAAAACAAAGAAGCTCTATGGACTTCAATAGACTTTGAGAAACCCCAAAACCCACTCCTGATGAAGGGATTTTTCCCGATACACGTAGAGTGTTATGTATCATCACATGTGAAAAAGAACAGAGATTGCTACATATTTTGTACATTCATGTATTATATTTGAGTTACTTGTTTACAAATGACGATGTATGCTAATACGTGAAACTGTGCAAGCGCAAAAAGAATAATATTTGTGAATAAACAAATATTGTTTTTTAGAAACAGCAGTGAAAATGACCTGCTCCAATTACTGATAATATAGAGCTATTTGTGTAAAATTGTCTTTAACCCTGACTTTGTAGATCTACCTAATACTCATTATACTGAAAAACAAAATCATTATTGGAACTATTCCTTTACAAAAGAATTTTCCCTAAGAGGTTTGCCAATATTGCTACATAGAATCTTTCTTTAAACAACATATCTTTTGACTGTCCATTGACAGTAACCTTGAGTGTGCAGGAGACACGAGGGGTCCACATCCTGTGGATACCCTCCCTCTTTTTCAGTTTTCCCAAACTCACAACCTAGTGTCAGGGTTGTGTCTCTCTCCTCTGCACCTCACTATTAGTCTAAAGATTACGAAACAGGTTTACCTCTGAATTAGTCAGGTGTGCATATGTGTTCTTTTCTCCCTCAAGCTCTTCACACTGCCTGTCAATGTGCCTCAAACTCTTCACACTGTCTGTCCGTGTGCTCAAGCTCCTCACACTGCCTGTCAATGTACCTCAAACTCTTCACACTGTCTGTCCGTGTGCTCAAGCTCCTCACACTGCCTGTCAATGTATCTCAAACTCTTCACACTGTCCATGTGCCACAGGCTCCTCACGCTGTCTGTTCAAACTCTTCACACTTCCTGTCCATGTACCTCAAGCGCTTCACACTGTCTTTCCATGTGCCTCAAGCTCTTCACACTGTCTTTCCATGTGCCCCAAGCTCTTCACACTGTCCATGTGCCACAGGCTCCCCACACTGTCTGTTCAAGCTGTTCACACTGTCTTTCCATGTGCCTCAAGCTCTTCACACTGTTTGTCCATGTGCTCAAGCTCCTCACACTACCCGTCAATTTACCTCAAGCTCTCCACACTATCCATGTGCCACGGGCTCCTCACACTGTCTGTTCAAGCTCTTCACCGTCTTTCCATGTGCCTCAAGCTCTTCAGACTGTCTTTCCATGTGCTCAAGTCCCTCACACTGCCTGTCAATGTACCTCAAGCTCTTCACACTGTCTTTTCATGTACCTCAAGCTCTTCACACTGTCCATTTGTCACAGGCTCCACACGCTGTCTGTTTAAGCTCTTCACACTGGCTGTCAATGTACCTCAAGCTCTTCACACTGTCTGTTCATGTGCTCAAGCTCCCCACACTGCCTGTCAATGTACCTCAAGCTCTTCACACTGTCTTTCCATGTACCTTAAGCTCTTCACATTGTCCATGTGTCACAGGCACCGCGCGCTGTCTCTTCAAGCTCTTCAACTGCCTGTCAATGTACCTCAAGATCTTCACACTGTTTGTGCGTGTGCTTAAGCTCCTCACGCTGCCTGTCAATGTACCTCAAGCTCTTCACACTGTCTTTTCATGTACCTCAAGCTCTTCACACTGTCCATTTGTCACAGGCTCCGCACGCTGTCTGTTTAAGCTCTTCACACTGCCTGTCAATGTACCTCAAGCTCTTCACACTGTCTGTTCATGTGCTCAAGCTCCCCTCACTGCCTGTCAATGTACCTCAAGCTCTTCACACTGTCTTTCGATGTACCTTAAGCTCTTCACATTGTCCATGTGTCACAGGCACCGCGTGCTGTCTCTTCAAACTGCCTGTCGATGTACCTCAAGATCTTCACACTGTCTGTCTGTGTGCTCAAGCTCCTCACGCTGTCTGTCAATGTACCTCAAACTCTTCACACTGTCCATGTGCCACAGGCTCCTCACGCTGTCTGTTCAAACTCCTCACACTGCCTGTCAATGTACCTCAAACTCTTCACACTGTTCATGTGCCACAGGCTCCTCATGATGTCTGTTCAAGCTCTTCACACTGTCTTTCCATGTGCCCCAAGCTCTTCACACTGTCCCTGTGCCACAGGCTCCCCATGCTGTCTGTTCAAGCTCTTCACACTGTCTGTGCCTCAAGCTCTTCACACTGTCTGTCCATGTGCTCAAGCTCCTCATACTGCCCGTCAATGTACCTCAAGCTCTCCACACTGTCCATGTGCCACGGGCTCCTCACACTGTGTGTACAAGCTCTTCACACTGCCTATCCATGTACCTCAAGCTCTTCACACTGTCTGTCCCGTGTGCTCAAGCTCCTCACACTGTCTTTCCATGTGCCTCAAGCTCTTCACATTGTCTGTCCATGTGCTCAAGTACCTCACACTGCCTGTCAATATTCCTCAAGCTCTTCACACTGTCCATATGCCACAGGCTCCGCACACTGTGTGTACAAGCTCTTCACACTGCCTATCCATGTACCTCAAGCTCTTCACACTGTCTGTCCCGTGTGCTCAAGCTCCTCACACTGTCTTTCCATGTGCCTCAAGCTCTTCACACTATCTGTCCATGTGCTCAAGCTCCTCACACTGTCTGTCAATGTACTTCAAGCTCTTCACACTGTCCATGTTCCACAGACTCCTCACGCTGTCTGTTCAAGCTCTTCACACTGCCTGTCCATGTACCTCACGCTCTTCACACTGTCCATGTGCACAGGCTCCGCACGCTGTCTGTACAAGCTCTTCACACTGCCTGTCAATGTACCTCAAGTTCTTCACACTGTCCGTGTGCTAAAGCTCCTCACATTGCCTGTCAATGTACCTCAAACTCTTCACACTGTCCATGTGCCACAGGCTCCTCACACTGTCTGTTCAAGCTCTTCACACTGTCTTTCCATGTGCCTCAAGCTCTTCACACTGTCTTTCCATCTGCCCCAAGCCCTTTACACTGTCTGTTCATGTGCTCAGGCTCTTCACACTGTCCGTGTGCACAAGAACTAGGGGTACGCTGGCTGTGACAGTGAAGTGGGGGAGGGACAAGGCCTTATTGTCCTTTACTTAGCAAACTTTATTAGTCAAAACATATGTATGGGGACACTGCACTCAAGGCTTTAAATGGGCCCGGGCTAGCCAGGGCTCAGCCCCGTCAGTTTCCAAATATTGACATTGAGCCAGTGCTCTGCCAGGGCTCCCCGAACTGACTTCCCCTGCCAGATTTATTCCCTGCAGTAATACAAAGGAAAATGAGTGCCATTACTGCTCTTCAACAGTAGATGACACTTCCAGCCATATTAATAACCATAGCATAAGTTAAAGCAATGTGCATGTTTTCAAACACTGAATGGAAATTATTCCAGAATAAATTGTTTGATTTTTTTACAGCACTTATTAAAGTACTGTCATTAGAATGATTTGAATTTGTAAGAATCGTGGATTTCTTTCAAAAGAACTGTGGGATTGCTTGATCTGCTGACCTGTTTTGAGTTAATGTTCCATTTTATATTTGAATATATTTATTTTGCTCACATTTGTACACAAATTTGATTTGAATACATCTTTTAAAGTAAAATGCACTCCTTGTCATTGCACATATGAAAACTTGATTGGTGCTGTTGGGATACACCTTTAGTTACATAGGCCCACCTCTTTCAAAGGTGTATTATCTCCTGCGCGAGACCCTTTTTAGGACCCGCCCCCAAATACTGCATCATGACGCACTAGAGTCCCCCTCGATTTCTTATCCCATTTAAAGTACTGCTTGCACATATAGGGAATAGACGTGTCTGAAAGATGATCACCAATCACAGACTGATTAGGGCTTGTCTCTGGAAGTCATTTTGTAGTCTGCCACGCCAAACCTTTGATCTCACTCAGGGTGTGTCCTAATTGGAGTGACATCCCTGTGCTTGCCACTATTGGTGGTGAGAAGGGCTAAAGCAGAAGGGGGCGAGCTGTAAGCAGTGTGTTCCTGTAATTGTAATTGGTTATTTATAACGCGCTTAATACCCAGAGGTTCCTAATCACGGACGGCATCAGGTAATGATGTCCCCACATACATAATGTCCCCGGGAAAAGCCATTGGCGACATTATATATGGTGGCATTATGTATCGGGATGGGTTGCATGGATGTCCCAAGCTCCCCTTGTAAAAAATAAAAAATAAATAAATAAATAAATAAATAAATAAAATCGGGGGCTGCGGGGAGTTCCCCACATGTTCAATGTAATAATGTCTCTGCAAAAAACAGTGCCTTTTTGGTCAGGAGACATTTTTGCGGGGACATCATTACATGGAACCGCGCGGCCCCGGGAATCGAACCTGTGTTGCTCTGCGTCATCTTGCTTCCAAGGCGAGCGCATTGCCCCTGAGCTATCCTCCCGAGGCAATGTATGCGGGATTGGTAACTTTCTGAGAAAAAAAACACCAGCTTGCACCCCTGGCCCTTCTTGGCCCACCCGCAGCAATTCTCAAACATGCACAAACATTTGAGTCTGTGTCAAGGGACTTGGCTCACACGCTACATACTGAAAAATGAGAATTGGCGCAGTATAATTTAATATTTGATGATTAAAGATTTCATGTTGCTAACCTACTTTGCATTCTTAAAGTATAAACTCACATTCTCACACTGCAGACAGCACACATATGACGTATTCAGAGCGCCGTCACAAATTAGGCGTGCTATGACCAATAGCCAAGGCATTCGTAACATGCCACATTTGTGACGGTGCTTACAGTAGCATTATTGTGATTGTAAAGCCCCAACCAGCCTTCCAATGCTTATGCATGTGAAACATACACTGTAATTCCAAGCTCATAGGAGGGCTGTGCCCACCACATCGCTCAAGCATGCTTCGAAACACATTATAAAGGTTCAATGGAGTCATTGTGACTCTACTGGTCTAGAAAACAAGTGCCAGGATTTCCGTATACCAGCACTTTTCCAGACCGGCAGAGTACATGTGTGCCGATGGGGGTTACCCGACTTACCTCCAGCCAAGAGCTGGAGGTAACTCAGGCCCCCACCGGCATCAAACAGCCGGTATTTCCGACACCAGTATTACCAATGCCAGAAATGTAATTCCCCTCATTGAGTCCTATGGGACACCATGGAATAGGGAATTACTGGTATTTCCACCGCCTGTAATACTGGGATATCAGACGGCAGAAATGGTAATACGTTGGAATTACCGGCGGGATACCACCACATTTCTAATGACCCCCTATGTATTCCTACCAATGGGTCTATTGGGTGGGAGTAGCTAAAGTTTATGATTCTAGAGCAAACACCCTCAGGTACTCTTTCAGGTTGTGAGGGAGGGTGCTTTCCACATCACAAAGCAAGTTAACAAATGGGGCACTGACAACATTGTGAGGGATCCGTCCACACGCAATGATTGCACATCACTCAGAGGCAGGTGTGCAGGAGATTAACTAGTGCCAGCAGGAAGTAAATAACCAGCACTTCAAAGGAAATGAAAGTGCTTCTAGGCGGCGTCAGTGACACTTGATACACCAGCTCTAGGAGTGGGAAGTCACATTTGTTTTCCTTAGATCATCCAGTTCACTGGCAGCTCTCACCAATTTGGAAAGATGCGACACCAAGTGGGCGTGGAGTCATGAAACTGAGGGTGTTAAGGGCAGGGATAATTAAACTGATTTTAAACGCTCACATTTTATAACATTTTCAAAACAAATGTAGTCAGTGGTGTAAGAGAATGGACATATATGCCAGCAGGTTCAAAATCTCACTTTATGTACAGTGTGTTTAGGAATTTTCAATGCTCCATAAAGCTGTCAAGTGTCCACCTTATACATGCTGACATTGCCAGTGTAAAACAGTTTCATGTTGCCTGTGCAAAAAAAGATCTTGAGGCCTGCTTCAATGACATATCCATACCTGCCTATATTTGAAAATCAAAATTCCTGACATGTATGCCCCGCCCACAGCCACACGAGACTCCGCCCACACGTCCCGCCCACCTGTCAAATTTCAGCCAACAATTCTGTCAAATACTTTAGCTGGTGCATCTAGCATGGCTAATAACATAGAGTGGCCAGACATCTTGTGATCTCCCTGGTGTGTATGGCTAGTTATACTTTGAGTCCACGGTAGAGGCATTTTGCCTAGACAACTAATAATGGTGAACAATAGGTGCAATGTTATAGACCCGGCACGACGAGAATATGAAGAGACAAGGGAGACTATTACGGCGGCAGTGCCGCCTTCGTTTTCCTTACTATAGCATTGAATGAATGATTTTCAGTGCCATTGAAGGCGCCGCCGCCGCCGCAATAATACTGCTTTCAATCCAATGACATGGATTGAAAGCAGCATTATTTGGGCGGTCGGTGGTCGCATTGAGGCAAAGGAAAGAAAAAGTCAGTGAATGCTGGCCGCCAGCAGCGGCCTCATATAGTAGGGCAGGCAGTGGGCACGAACATTTTGCGCCGTTTACGGGTCCCGCCCACTCCTCCACCCAATTGGCTACCGGCGGCAGTCAATCAGGTGGAGAGTATGACGGGACCCGGAAAGAACGACAACATTCCAGAGATTGCAGGGTCTTTTCCGGCGACCCAAAGAAATGCCTAAAATTCTGGAGTCTCTGGAAAAATTCCGGAGGTTAGGCAGGTATGATGTCATCGCTACCATCTTTTCAGTTTCCGATGATTCAGAGTCCCAGCCAAGTAAAATATGCTATGCCATTGTTAAACATTGCCATGCCACTTGCACCCAAAGGCAGCGAGCGTTGAGCTGAGAGGTGATCATAATGACGGTTAAAGCTTTTCCTATTGCTGAGTGTTGGTCACCGAGCAGGAAGAGTGATAAAGAGAACGACAGTGAGTGAGTGGTGGAGTGATTGATTGCACACACATGCTCCATGTGCTACAGCTGGAGAACTGCCCACGCTTCTTTAGCATGAGGACTTCGCTTAATATTTGTAAAGCCCAACCCCTTACAACTGCTTCCTTCAGACATGTGTTCATGTTTTTGAGGATCCTTGAGAAGATGTATATGCATTGAAAGAGGTGCATAGCTGTCAAATGGCCCCATATCAAGTATGTCACTTTCAAAGAGCTCTAGTTTTGCACATTGCGTGGTGGGACCGGTATTATTAAAGGAGTGTTACTTAAACACAGGAGACTCTGGAGGATGTCTCCGTTTTATGATAGTGCTTGCTCTGTGCTTTGCCGCATAGGGCCAGAGCTCGTGTGTGAGATGTATTGTCCATTTGTGAAACCATCATAATGAAAAATAAATCACAATGACTGGTAACTTCAGTATTAGGGTTTTACTTGAAAAAAGGACACTCTCATTATTCACCAAATAATTTGCTGAACTAAACTGTAGTGGAAAAACAAAAAAGGAAAATGAAAGAAAACTAAAACTAGGAAATGGAGACGCTGCTCGTAATTATAATTCAGGAATATGTTTTTCAGGGGTGGAGCACATTATAAAAGTTCTCTTATAACCCGCGTAATACCTGAGACTGTTTCTAAGCGTGAGGGCGGGATTCGCATTTGCATATTGGGGTTCATCGACCACTGCCCATGTACAGTATTAGAAAACCAGCCTTCAGACCTTCCCCTATCAGTGCGTTCATCCTTCTCCCAGTCGTAACTTAGGGAAGAGTGGTGCTGTTCCTGCAGCTGCGGAAGCGGCTTTCGGTGTCACGTTGAACGAGGTTAATAAGAGACCGCTGTATTACGAATGATAGCCGGTCAGTGGCAGCTGTAGGGTTTTTCATTGATGGTGCATTAATGTTTCCCCTGAATTTGCAAGAGGGATTGAGCATAAGGAGGGAGCCTGAACCAGTAGAGTGTTCAAGGTAGGGTTCGCCCCCTGAGAAATTTGTTTAAATAATGGGTGAAAATGGTGCATTTTACAGAGCAATTTTTAATTGAAAACCTGGGAAAACGCCATACAATTTACAATTGGTTCGGTGAAAAAATCCTATTGATGGATGTCAGGTCACAAAGTGTACAGAAAAAGAAATGTAGGTGCACACCTTATGTATGGAGTTAAATCAAAAACTGTTCAATATATGATAAAGAGTCGGAGTCGTGCAGAGTCTCGTGAGTCTGCTGTGCCTGCTGGACTGTCTGGAGTGTCAGTCCTCTCTCTACTTCTTGCTACAGCCGAGGGGGTGTGTTCTTAAACCCCTGCACACCGCGGAGAGGCGCGGAGTCGTGCAGAGTCTCGTGAGTCTGCTGTGCCTGCTGGACTATCTGGAGTGTCAGTCCTCTCTCTACTTATTGCTACAGCCGAGGGGGTGTGTTCTTAAACCCCTGCACACCGCGGAGCGGCGCAGAGTCGTGCAGAGTCTCGTGAGTCTGCTGTGCCTGCTGGACTGTCTGGAGTGTCAGTCCTCTCTCTACTTCTTGCTACAGCCGAGGGGGTGTGTTCTTAAACCCCTGCACACCGCGGAGCGGCGCGGAGTCGTGCAGAGTCTCGTGAGTCTCTGGAGGCTCTCGAGGCTTGGTAGCTTCCAGCTCCACCTTTATGGATCAAGGAAAAACGCTCAAGGCTCCCACAAGGACCATACACCATCCTGTTACCCGTCTGCAGCTGAGACGCGCCGAAGAAGTCGAAAGTCCTGAAGGTACGCAAGCTGCCACCAGGAACCGCTTCGCCTTCAACACCATAACAGCAGGGAGAAACCAAGTAAGAAAATATAAACCCCCCTCCTCCCCTGCTGCACGCATTATATCACTGCCACACGCGCTAATGGAAGATCTGAGCACTCGCGCTAGCGGTGCGAGCGCTCTGAAAGATACTGTTTCTTCCATAAATCAACTGCATACCGAGATAGACATTGAGTTAGCTACTAGTCCTTCTCCCGATAGTTCGTCGGCCCAAAAAAACATAGAACCCCTCAGTATTAATCCAGCTAGCAGAGGGCATGAAGGGTATAAAGGGGAGTCCCCTAGCAGTGAATTACGAAGAGACGAAATCGGATTTGTGCTGAGTTATACGAACCCGAGTGCAGATTATTTCGCTGAAAGCGGCGCCCCATCACTGGGTGAATCTGCATTCGCAGCTGACATTATTAACCCGGATGGTGATCATTCCCCATGCACACTACCTGCCGACACGGCAAGGCTTGTACATTTATCAGGAGCTGTACCGCAAACAGAAGATATGCATGTTCCAACCAATCAAAAAAACCAACGGCTAACCTCGGATGCCATTGGTTCTTGGTTTGATTGTACCCCTGACACGAATTCCCTGATGCCCATGTCCTTGCCCACTGGATCTTCGTCATTGCCTCCCAAGTCCATCTCCGCCCATCTTCTGATAGACAAAGATAGTCCAATGCCTCGTAATAAATTTTTATATGAGACGGAAGAAAGAGTCATTGTTACTAGACCTCAGACAAACAATTTATCTGTATCTACGACCGAAGCAGAAGAACAAGACTCTGGATTAGCCAAAAATAACCATCCTTTCGCGAACTGCATAGACCTTAATGGTTCCAAAACACAACATGAACGAAAAAATAATTCTCTGGCTATAGTGAATAAACTTCTTGTGGACTTAACAAAAATGAACAGCTCTATAAATGCTAAATCAATAGCCAATGATAGTGATGCCAATGGCGGATCTCTTTCTTCTGAACCCTGCCCTATGGCAAATGATTTTGAGGATAATATGCGATTGAGAAGCGAATGGCTAAAACGCCCCAGAAAAAGAAGACGAATTGCCTCCAGTGTATCTCCTTCTGTACCATGCTCCCAAAATAGGAAACAATGGAATCGAATACCTGGCTCCCCAAACCCATCAACGTCATCATCAGGCAACAGGAAAAACAACACAGGGTCGATCACATACTCATGCAATGAAGAGCCGTCTGATATTTCATCTCTGGATGAATCATTGAACGATTCACCCATCAGACATCAGCCTCCTAAAGGGAAAGCTCACAATTACAGGAAATCTGCTTCTCAAACTTTGAAAGACCTTAAGCTCCAAAACATTGTGAAAGACGCTTTACATGATCTTAGACCTTTTGTTTCGTCTTCGCTGTCTATAGCCATGGCCCCAATGCTCAAACTCTATGAGCAACTAAGCGATAATGTTAAAGATCTAACAGCACTTACAGCTTTGACAAACGCCAAGCTCGCAACAGTAGAACTGCTGCATATCGGGGAAAACACGAAAACGCTGGATTACATCCAAAGATTCGAAACCTTAACTAAGGACCTTGCGGATCAGAAACGCTTAAACGTTGACGAGAAACGTCTAATGTCCGAAATAACTTTAGAGGCGTTAAGCTTGCTGAAACAGGCCCAATCATCAAAGAGAATGTATGACGAGTCTCGTCCCGTATCCAGAGTTTCTGAGCCAATACCTCAAGTGACAAACATTGCATCAACTTCATGGGATGGTTGCACTCATCGAAACGATGACCTTGGAATGTCGCAAAGGACTAATAATGTACTACTAAGATCGAATGGCCAAGAAAAGGTATTGACCTTCATACCTCACTCAATACCGTCGACCGGGAATATTTCCAACAGGGACTCTTTATGCGAGGAAAGACCTACAAAAGAGGGATCCATTACTTCTGACGTGTCACAGACAGATTTACCAAAGAACCCACTATTGTCAGCCCGGGCCGCTGGTTCTGATAACCCCCCGCAAGTGGTAAATCCCACATCACTTTCGTCAGAGCAAGCTGAAACTGTAATGAAACCCCTCTCAAATACTTCATCTACCCTCACAGTAGATAGTATTGTGAATACTAATACCCCAGTGTCATCTACTTCTGCTAGTGCAGAAGGTATTACAGGTTCCCCAAACACTTCATCCACTCACCCTGTTAATAACCTGGCACAGATAAGTACCCCTGTGCCATCTACGTCAGCTAACACAGAAGGAATTAAAGATCCCTCAGAACAAGAAGTAAACCATTGCACAGAAATGAAAGACAAAACATATGGAATATTCCAAAAAGCACACTCTACTGATGCAAACAAACAACAGGAGAAAAAACAAAAGAATCAAAAATGCAAACGAAAATGTAACAATACGGGATCAAGGAAGTTTCTAAGAAATTTAAAATCAGTCAATGTATTTGTTAATACAGACAAAGTAAATGAACCACCAAAAAAGATCAATATCGATGCCTCGCAAAAGTGCCCAGATCCACCAGGACCAACAATTGTGCTAGATGAAAGCTCCGAACCTGACGTGGAAGAGCTCTTAAACTTTTCAGTTTATGAAGACGAGATTAATGTAGAACTAGATGACGAGGAGGTGGCACAAAAGATCTCAAGCCCTGACGACCTGGCTAAAACTGACAGGCAAAAACCTGCGAACGAGGCACCGCGAGCTGGCACTGGGCGAGTTTGTGAATTAATACTCCCGCTAACAGAAGCAACCCCGTTGGTCCGTACTGGAAATCCCAATAAATTTGAAACCATGGCCGAAAAAAGAAGACGTTTGGGTGTTCGAAATGAAGTCCAAAAATGAACCACGGAATTCAGCCCAACCCGCTGGAATGAGACTTGGAGAACGCAGGATGAAGGAAACCCTAAAATAAAACCAAACACGACCGATACGTCGAGTTTTTCAATTCGGCCCATCCTGAAGGATCACAAAAAAATGGTAACATTCAATCAGGTTAATAAAAATCAACAAAATCTTTTCGCAAACAAAGATAAATTCGGAAACCGTGCTAAGTACACGTTAATACTGGAAAGAATATTGGACACTAAAGATGGACTAACCCTGAATCGAAATAATGTCTTTAGACTTTTACATCATGTACCAGGACTTCGGTCAATAGAGTCCAATGACATTCAAACAGTAGACTTCATTAATGACAACCAAAACGACAGAGTCTGCCTACACATAAACTCCAGACTTGTCTGCGACTTACTTCTAAATGCAGTTTCGTTTCTGCTGTCCCTAGGCTTTGATATTCATGAAGTGCCTCAAACCAACACTGCGGATATCTGCTCAATAAAGGCAAGAGAAGCAATAGCCAACAATTCGTCCGTACCCTACAAGGTTACATTTGGAAACAATGTTAACCCAAACTCTACTCTTAAAGTTACATCTACGGCACTGCTGAACAAGCCGGAAATTAACAAGGAACAAAATAGTCCAATACAGGAAAAAAACACCCGTAACATGGGAGAAAACATTAAAATTACAATTTTAGGAACAAATACCTCTGCTGCAAATGACCACACCAACGATCAGGAATCCTTGGAGAATAATAACACAACAAAAAACTGGAATTGGCTTGCTGGAGTCCTGGGTGGACAAACCAGCTAACGCCAGCAGAGACACAGTAGTCCCCACATGCATGTCCTCTCATGGAACACCCGAGGATTCATGCATTTATTCAACAAATCAATTAAAAGCCCTTTGAATCAGTCAGTGATCTGCCTGCAGGAAACGTGGCTTACCCTGTGCCCATTGTCAGACGAATATGAAATAGCCATGAACCCAGCTATATCGAGAAAAAAAGGGCGACCATCCGCTGGGTTACTAACAATGGTGGCAAAAAACTCGGGATGGAAAGTGAAAAGCTCCCTCAATCTCACTCCTTACATCCAACACACAATCACAGAAGCAACTTCATTAAACCCTGAAAAAGAAACCAAAACCCAGTTGAACATAATTAATCTGTACTGGCACCACAAAGAAGCTGGTACAAATAAATTTATGAACATAGTGCTGGATCAAATCGATGCGATTAACAGCGAGCAACACTCATCGAACATAATATGCTGTGGTGACTTGAACCTATCGTGTATAAGGGACGTGCAAGACGTTGTAGCTTCCACCCCAATGCAAAAACTGGCAGCAAAATGGTGTTCAGCTTTATTAGAAAGAGACATCACAATGGTGAATGGGAACATTAGTGGAGATATGCCAGCCCAAAAAACATGGAAACGTGAGAAGTCATCATCCATCATAGACTACTTCTTTATTTCTGGAAATCTAAACCATCGAGCAGTGGCACTAACTGTCCTAGAAGATCTCAATAGCGACCATAGCAAATTAACATTGACTCTGCTTTGTCCATCCGTAGCGAAACCTAACATCTGGAAGAACCAGGTCGAAGTAGAATCTAACAGAATTCGCTTAAAAATAAAGCCATTTGAGGTGGAGCGGATCACAGATTCATACTACAACCTCACAACAAACTCAAGGGACTCTACCCTCGAATACACCGTAGTTTTAAAACAGTTCATGACAACTCAAAATGGCTTAAAAAACCGGCCTTTGCTCCAAAACACTGCTATAACAATGAAATTGCAGAAAGAAAGAGGCAATTGAGGAAAGAACTAAGACAGCATGCACAACTAGATCGCGTCCAATGTCAGCTTGCAAAAAAAGCCTCAAAACAGCAATATAAAAATTGGCTAATTTCGCATAAAGCAATACAATTTCAACTGGACAGCGAAGCCATGTTAGCGGCCCTCAGCAACAAGAACTCAGCTGACTTTTGGAAGTTAATAAATAACATGAATTGTCCACAAAGTGCAACTCAGACAAACATGGTCACACAAGCCGAATGGCTTGTTCATTTCAATTCGATCTACAGAAAAAATAGCTCCACAATTGAGCCTGAACTTCCGAAGCTATCTAAGTGGGATTTAAAGTTCAACAAGGAGAGTATAACACAGGCTATACTACGAGCATCCTCCTCAAGAGCACCGGGTCCGGATGGCCTTTCCAACCATCTAATAAAACAAAATCCAGAGGGTTGGTCCAAGTTCCTCATGCTACTCTTCACAAAAATTGCAGAAGAAGCCTCCTTACCATCTAGCTGGAAATCTGCAATCATAATCCCCATTTTTAAGAGTGGGAACAGAGCAGATCCCAAAAATTACAGGCCTATAGCCTTACTAGATGTCCTCGGGAAAATCTTTGCTACTCAGCTACAAAATCAACTGAACAAATGGATTGAATCTACAAAACACACGGACCCTCGACAAACTGGATTTGTCCGAGGTGTCGGCTGTGGCTTAAACCTGCTAATGCTTAACATCCTAAAAATGGACGCTATAAGAGCAAATAAGAAAATCTATCTTGCATTTGTGGACCTATCCCAGGCATTCGACAGCATTGATCGGGAATTACTGTGGAAGAAAATGGTGACCTGGAACTGCCCTCTTAGTTTACTCCTGGCGATTAAAGCTCTTCACACTGATACAGTGATAGAGTGAGATTGAATCAACAAGGCCTTCTTTCCGACCCAATAAAAACCTACCGAGGTGTTAAACAGGGTTGTCCACTTGCCGCCATAATTTTTAACCTGTTCATTTCGGACTTGGGGATCGCTTTTGAAAACAACAACGCCTTCGCCCCAAAAATAAATGGAAACGAGGTAAATTGGCTCCTATATGCGGACGACCTAGTCCTACTGGACCTAACCCCAATAGGCCTGCAACGGAAACTGTTTATACTCGATCAATATGTCATGCAAAATGGTCTAACAGTGAACTCCAAAAAATCAGTAATACTAACTCTGCAAGATCTTCAAAAACATAAAAACACAGAGGGCAAGAAAAAGTTCAAATGGAGAATTGGGAATGAGTCATTAATAAGTGTTGATCAGACCATGTATCTCGGTATGTGCATGAGCTCCAGCATTAACGACTCACCTTGGGTAGTGAAAATAAAGGACAAATGCAAACAACTAACTGCACAAGCCAGCCTACTAAACAAGAAATTTGGTAAACACTCGTTAAAACCAGTTATGGACTTCTTCAAAATGAAATTCATTCCAGCAATAACCCATGGAGCCAACTGTGCCTTAGGCTGTTCAGACGCCCTATGGCCATCACTCGAACATTATTTCTGGTCCACAGTCCTGCGCCTCCCAACAGGCGTTCCAACAGCCTGTATAAGATACGAGCTAAACCTGCTGTCAATCAATGCAATGGTAACATGGTCTACCTTGACTGAATTCAGAAAAATAACCATTGTCCCAACTGTACCTCAATATCAGATTCTGACTAATGCAGATTCAGGTCCGATAAATTGCATTTTGTCCCAATGGTTAAAACGTTGTGACAATATCTTAAGTACTAACAGAGAGCTACTTCATGTGAATCCTGCCAAAGTAAAATCCTTACTATGGCAACAAGACTGGATCGATACAGTTGACATTCGAGGAGCTCACAGAATCATGAAAACTTGCCCAGCAGAAGCAAGAAAACTGAATGCTACTCAATCTTACTTGCTAAAATTTCCAGACACCACACGTAGACTTCTGTACATGAAATTTCGTTTAAATCAATTTCCAACAAGGGAAACGCTAGCAATTCGCCAAATCAATGGCGATCCAATGTTGTCCTGTCGCTTATGTGGGGAAGAATTCGAAACCTTAAAGCATCTCACACTGTTCTGCCCCCAACTGCGACAGGAGCGATCTATTCATTTCAGACGACATATTATGACACGACCAACCATGTCTATTGAGGATTGGTGGACCTTGATGCATCAAGACTCGGAACGTAGCCTAACGCTCGAACTAACTTTTTTTTTGGAAAAAATGAATGAAAAGCTGGAAAAATACGAAAAAGACAGTAAAGCTGTCCTAATCTCAGCCTGAATCATCAGCAATCGAAGACCTGGCATGGGCTGCAAAGACTTATGTCGTGGCTTTATGTCTCATTCATCCCAATCTTTTTTAGTCTTACTGTCTATGTATGCTCTACCCTAAGATTGGAGCTCCTTTTGTGGACCTATTAAGAACGAATCTTCTAATGCTCCTCTTGTTTTTCTTTCTTTCGCTTTCTCTCTTTCTTTTTTCCTTACTTTTTTAAAGGTTTGTAACAAACCAATAAAAACATTAAAAAAAAAAATATATGATAAAGAGAATTTCAAGGACGTCATTCCACCAAAATGCCAGAGGTAGCGGAAGTGACATCACATGACCTTTGACCTCTGTTGACCACAGGAAGTGATGTCACTTGACCCACCCCGAACTGATATCACAGGAAGTGATGGAACATGATCTTTCACCCCTCGACAAAACAGGAAGTGGCATCAGATAGCATTGTTCCTAAGTACGCTATGAAACATATGGTTGCAATATCACTATAATATACATGTCATACATGAATGGATCACTAATCAATGTTCCCTCTAATTATTTTTCCCCAAGTGCAGAAAAAATTAGCCTTTCTGCGCACATTATTTTCCATATGCGCAACTGAATAACAATGTAGGCCACTTTGTGAGACTGCATAGTTAGTGAGATACCATCTCTGAAGGGTTTGGAAGGAAATGTCCCCTTCCCAACCACCGCAATTCTTTACAAATCTGTGTAAAAGTAGCATCTTGCAACTTTTTCCAGACATATAGGTTAAAACATACCAAAAGTACTCCTGTGCATAGAGAAAAACGTGTATGCACAAAAAAGGTTTGCATGTTCCGGATAATCAGTAGGATTAGTTGTGGCTATTCATTTGTCAACACTGCTCAGAGACAATTCAGAAAGTGTTTAAAGCCATTGGGGAAAAAAACATTATTACAAAAAACAAGTATTGCTAATCACTGATGTGGTTGCCAAAAAATTCAGACATTATGCAATTTTTGCAAAAATAATAATTGCAACTGGAAGAAATGTGTCAGAAAACATGCCAATAGGAGTTCATGCGACACTTTAATGGCGTAATTCAAGGGCCAGGAGAAAATTCCTCTCACAATTTATGTAAGGATGATAATTGCATCGGAATAACTGCACCACAGAATATGGTGATCTGAATTCCTGGGCCTCTGCTTACTGTCCACATTATGATGTTCTGTGAGTTGTGACAACATTTACCCAAAACCAGCCTTACAGCTTGGAGGCATACACTATTTTACTCCCTAAAAAAAGGGCAAGGTGCTCAACAAAAACAGGTAACCGTGAGCATATAGGAATCTACCCCCTGCTTCTACCCACAAAGTTCCACTGATCCCTTTTCGAATCAGTGACCAGCAGAGCAGCGTCATTGGTAGGAACTCGAATATCACTGCCCGATCTCAAGAGGAATTTCAGGGGGAAATAACATTTGAATAAGCATGAAATATCCCATTACTTTCTTACTCCCTGAAAAATCTTTTGATTTCATGTATGGAGTAAAATTGTATCAGAGCCCTTATTGTAACTCTGACATAGAAAGTGAAATTACAGGGCACATAATACAGCCTTTAGGTTTGCACAACTTTGATCACAGCCTAGACAAAAAATCAACAAGAGCGTTACTGAGGTTTCGTCTGGCACCCTGGTGTAGAAAATCACGTATATTTGCCTTTTAAGTCAATAGCAGCAATGCTCACAGTTACAACACATAGAGCACCTTCTTTAATTAGGGACCCCTATTTTGAAATTCACTGTTATCAGTTGAACAAGATGCATGGGGATGCTAGGAGCAATAAATGCAAACCCATTAATATATTGAAAATTCCTCAGCAGCTGAGCATAGAAAGAAATAGAAGGTGGCGTTTCCTAGGCTATTCCTATAGTTTCCTATGCTTTAGCAAACACACGTTTCCTTCACTATACTGCCAAAACATCTGATTTGTTGTTTGAAAGTTGCTGATTCGTTGTTCACCCCGAAGGGGTATTCTCCTGTTCTCTTCCACCCGTTCCCCGCCCGGGCTTCTGTGCGAGCCTTCAATATTAGTTGACAGGGTTCTGTAAAAAGTGAGGGATTGTAGAAGTAAAACTCTAACTCAGATATAGCATACCCACAATTCTTAGCAAGCAAATGCAATTTAAAGCCTCATGACGATGATATGTGCAGTTTAAGAAAATGTCATAAATCTGCATGTGCACAATTACTAAGAAGTGCATACAAGATTTTTTGCAACATGCCCCACCTTTCAATTGTTGAGTAGGTTTCGACACTTGCTCAGTGAACCCATTTTTGTGTATCAGCGAGTTAACATAACTTGTTAAGGTCTATCCCCCATGGAACTCTGAACATGTTGAAAGGTTGAAGATTGTGTGAAAAGCATTCTAGTTATCTGAATATTGTTTCTCTAATTTTATGTATGATTAAGGCCAGGCAGAGCCCATACCAATTATCCCTTTCAAGCCAAGTAAATGATATTGCAATGTTGCTCTCCACTCATAAGGTAATGTTAGCAATGCTAAAGTAGGAGACGCTGAGCATGACATTTGCCTACTCAAAATACTTAGAGGGCAAATTCATATTTGAGTTTTTTAATGTGCTAACTTGCAATGGGGCTCTTCAAAGTTCTTGGGTAACATATGTACAAAGAATAGGAAGCATGGTATGAGGTTAAATATCCTATTAGCCTGCTTACTTACAGCCAGTACCCAATATTTGAGCTGGCACTCGGGTTACATAATGTGGGTAATGCTTTTGCTAAGGCACAATGAGTAACAGAAATTCTTGTGCTTGAACGTCATTTATATTATAACATGAACCAACACTTGTATCTAAGTCTGGTAACCTTTTGCTGAGCTAAGGTAAGCAGAGAATTGGTAATATCTGCATGTGGAATGGAGCGTAGTCCAAGTCATACGGTATAAGTATGGCAGAGTCAAGAATAGGATCCTGGGTGGGGAGGAATGATAATTTAGTTAACGTGTGCAGGCATATCTAAGTTATATCTTCTGTTCATGGAACCACTTATTCATATTCATTTTTAACCTCATGTGGGTGTATTCTATTTTTAGAGTTTTTAGGTTTTTAAGGTCAAGCTTACATAACAGGGCAATGTAAATAGGTTAGGCCAGAATATCAAGAATAGTTAGTATAATTTAGCTTCATTTTGAGAGAAAGCAAATATTAGGTACCTGCTGTGGCTTGTGCCTTATTAAATCTTATTTGATTATTTGAATAGGTGGGAATTGTCTGTGTGCTGCTAAAATTCTTCTGAGCGGCACCCAGAAGGAAGCTGGGCAAGCGCACATGTGCACAGCTTAGAGGGAACATTGATCGCCATATGTATCGTTAAGATCAGTGTGTATAGGCCCGTATTACTAAATTACTGTGAATGCAAGTAGACGTCCATGGCCAAATGATAATAATGTGCTATTATATAGCACTTAAGCTTAAGCGCTTTATATAGAACAAATATACATACAATATCACCCAACCTGTGTTGGAACTCATTTATCAACCTCAGAAGGATGAAAGGCTGAGTTGAAGTGTTTAAGAACAGACTAATTCAGTGATTCACCCCCTGAAGGGTTCCTGAAATAAACCTTTAATTAATCTGGCAATTATTGTATTGAATTGCAGATAGACAAATCATTTGGTATTCCTATTCTTTCATTCTTTCTTATTAAGGGTCAATGCTGGTAGTGTTAGACTTGTGGAACCCCGGTTCTTTTTACTTAGTATTAACATTTTTTAAGAGGCCTGAATAAGAAATCCAGCCACCCCAGAAGGAAAGAGCCACATGGCGCTGGCCACAGCCCAAGACCTTGCATACATATTTTTATTTTTTAAAGTTTTTCTTTTGTTAGGGGTACAAGGGAGAGCACAGGGGTAGCAAGGGAGACCTCAGTTGCGACCCCTGGTAACCCCTAAATGACGTGCCTGGAGAATTTGGGTGCAGATGAGGTAACTCAACCTTGACATGAGGTGGGAAATACAACTGCAACTGGAAAGTATCCAAAAGCATCAGATACTCCCGTCCTCTGCTCACCTTAGTGCTGAGAAAATCAGCCAGGTTTAGTAAGAAATGTATAATGTTTCAAATATATATGAAACATGCATTGAATTCTCAGTGAAATAAACATAATTCAATTCTACAGTAGTCCACAGTAGATCACACAGTGTACACAGGCAATTATGGCACCTGTTTATGAGGCCTATGCCCGAGGCGTATGCTAGCATTGCCCTATAAAAACACTTTCCCACACCAGTGACTAGATAAATGCCAGTATTATCACTGTGAGATGCTTTCATGATAGGGCACAACATATATGTTAGCACTGCCACTGTGAAGCACATGTCAATAGTGCCAATGCCTATGCCACCATTGCCTTTAATACATGTTCCCATGTTGCCTGTGATGAAGCACATGCCAGTTTTACCACTGTAAAACACGTTCATGATGATGCCCTGTTAATAATAGTAGCCAGCACTGTAAATGTAAAGCGCATGTTCATGCCAACTGTGTCTATGGGATATGCCAGCATTGCTCTATGAAACACTTATACACTGCATGTATCCAAACATATGCCATTATTAACACTGTAAAGCACTTTCAGGATGGTGTCCCAAATGCATGTCAGATTGCCTCTGTAAATCCCATTCAAGGGCCAGGCTCTCACACTCATGGTGCTGGTGTCACACACCCTAACATTCACTCACATACACTCTTTCAAACGTTTGTGTGCATACATACACATGCACATTTTGAAAAAAAGAAAAACAAAATGTTAATCTGGTGTTGTCAGTCTCCTCCCTCCAGTCCAAGGGTCCTGTAAGTCCACACCAGTAATGCAGGTGGTGGAGGGTGAGACATGGTGCCCATGGGAGGGGGTTTAAAAAATAAAGACACACACTAGAGATGTCCCGACCGATTGGGAGGGTGGGTGCAGCAACAGACAAGGGTTGCTAGAAGGCATTTATAAAAAGTAAATGGATAAAGATAAATGACTCACTTCCGGGTCAACATGCCACAGCCAGTCACTGCTCCCCTTCTAGCTCCAGCACGAATCACAATACAGGGCCTGGGGATCGGTAAAGGCAGGGGGCATGCTGCAAAGCCCTGCTGTCCTTTTGCTATGCTGGGGTTGCATGCAATGGAGTTTACAAAACATGTGGGTCCTTCCCAATCATAACTGCAAACTGCAGAGCTACTGCAAGTCAGGAACTAAGCAAGCAGGGGGTGCATGGGGGACACATGGAGGGTACTTGGGGGCAAATGCTACACTTAATCCTCCTTCCTCCACCACTGTTTCCCTGACAGGCCTTGCATATCCCCTTTAAGAAGAAAAAAACACACCCTCCCACAGATGTTGATAATAACTAAAGATTTTCTGTCGCTAGGTCATGGTTTGTGTCAAGATGTGTTCTACCATAATCCCATTTAAACCTGGCACTATGGTTGGGGTATGTTTGAGGTGTCAGTGGCCCAAATGGCCCCTGGCAATTGACTACAAATTCTGGGTCATGAATTTGTGCCATGGCATACAATAACCTGGCATCACATGACTTAAAATGTATAAAGTCATATACAACTAATAGCCAGTACCTTTTATTTTTCCAAAGTTATAATGTTTTTCTGTAGTTATTGGGTGGAATGGTGGCCAAATTATGGCCAAAAAAGAAGTCAAGATGGCTGCCGTCATGGGGATAAGGGACTAAGTCCCTTTTCCATGTCCATGGAGGCAGACGAACAGGAGGTGAACTGGACCAAAGCATAAAGCTCTGGTCCTGCAGGTAAGTGGGGAGGGAGGGGTTCGGGAAGAGGTTAGGGGGCTTGTGGAAGAGGGGAGGTAACAGGGTGAGGCTGCCTGTTTCTCCCCACATAAAAGTAAATGGCGCCACCCGGGGTACGGGCTCAGGTGGCCGGAACAGCGGCCGAAGAATGTATATTCTCGCCCTTGTTCCAGCTACCTGATTGGCTATTTGTTCTTCCCTGGGTGTGAATACAATTTCAGGATTGCAAAGTAAATCAAGTGTCTAAAGTTCCCTCTCTCTTACATCACTATAAGTTTACCTAAGGGAATTGCTTGTGGTATTTGTTTAGTATGAACATTCTGCTTGCTGTTAGGCAAAGGCTGCAGAAAATATGAACATTCTCAGAGCGCTCAAGTTTCCTTTTAGCACTAGTCAGAAGGCAACCCAGTCATGTTGTATACAACTCCAGCTCTAGGATTTTTACTTGTGGTGTTTTCCATTTGAAAATGAGGAAAACTGGAAGTTTCAGAGCTCCAAACAAGAACAGGATTAGATGACCTCACCCACAGCCGCGGGATACGTCAAAGCTATGTATGCTCAAAAAAAGGAGCCTTTTAAAAATATTAGACATCGTGGATATACACTAAGCTTTACAAAAAGGCGTTTTTCTTTCTGACTCACTTTTACCTAAAATGAGGCACTTATTTTCCCTTTCAAATGAAAATGCCCCATTACTGTTTCACTCCCGTGTTAACTAGCTAATGGCCAGGCGCTGATTAAGTGCTGCAGGAAGTGCTTTGTAAATCTTTGGCCTTTATAAGAAAGCTCGGGAGGCAGAGGTCTGATAACCCTCGGACGCACACTCACCCCGGGAGGATGGAGTAATGAGGCTCAAGACTCCGTATCCAATAATCACAGCTGATGGATCAAATCTCCCAGCAAGAAGAAGAAAGAGGTGTTGCACCTGGAGAGCAGGTAGTGATCCGGTTAATCGGCAGAGAGCCACAGGGACCCTGAGAGTCCTGGGTTCAAATCCCATCACAGCAGTTCTGGTTTGCATCATTTTGAGGGCTGTATAATAAAAATAAAGGGCACAGTTATCATTATTCTTATTATTCTTTTGAACCAAAAATGTACTTGGTTCTAGGTTTGTCAGTTTGGGAGTCAGGAGCCAGTGGGCGTGTGTCGAGTTAACCCTTGATAGGGCATAGCTGGAGCGGAGTCAGGAGTCACACTCAGAGAGTGAGAAATGATAGACTTTTAGGAAATCTGACAGGCGGAATGAGTCTTTACAGCTTCTTGACCAATCACATTTACAGGGCATTCTGATGCTACTGAAGGTGGGTGAAGGGGAGTGGAGGGGCACAACTACAGGCGGGGCATTCTGATGATTCTAAAAAGGGCTGAGGGGGCAATCACAGCCACAGGCATTGTATACCGATGATTATAAAGGTGGGAGGGAGCAGCCCCAATCACGGGCAGCATACTCTGATGATACTAGGGAGACCAATCACGGCAATAGGCAGCGTACTCTGATAATACTAAGGAAGAACCAACCCCAACCACAGACCGCATATTCTGATGATACTAGGGGGACCAATCACAGCCATAGGCAGCGTACTCTGATAATACTAAGGAAGAACCAACCCCAACCGCAGGCAGCATATTCTGATGATACTAGGGGGACCAATCACAGCAATAGGCAGCATACTCTGATAATACTGAGGAAGAACCAACCCCAACCACAGGCAGCATATTCTGATGATACTAGGGGGTACAATCACAGCCATAGGCAGCGTACTCTGATAATACTAAGGAAGAACCAACCCAAACCACAAGCAGCATATTCTGATGATACTAGGGGGACCAATCACAGCAATAGGCAGCATACTCTGATAATACTAAGGAAGAACCAACCCCAACCACAGGCCGCATATTCTGATGATACTAGGGGGACCAATCACAGCCATAGGCAGCATACTCTGATAATACTAAGGAAGAACCAACCACAACCGCAGGCAGCATATTCTGATGATACTAGGGGGTACAATCACAGCAATAAGCAGCGTACTCTGATAATACTAACGAAGAACCAACCCCAACCGCAGGCAGCATATTCTGATGATACTAGGGGGACCAATCACAGCAATAGGCAGCGTACTCTGATAATACTAAGGAAGAACCAACACCAACCACAGGCAGCATATTCTGATGATACTAGGGGGTACAATCACAGCCATAGGCAGCGTACTCTGATAATACTAAGGAAGAACCAACCCCAACCGCAGGCCGCATATTCTGATGATACTAGGGGGACCAATCACAGCCATAGGCAGCGTACTCTGATAATACTAAGGAAGAACCAACCCCAACCGCAGGCAGCATATTCTGATGATACTAGGGAGACCAATCACGGCAATAGGCAGCATACTCTGATAATACTAAGGAAGAACCAACCCCAACCACAGGCCGCATATTCTGATGATACTAGGGGGACCAATCACAGCCATAGGCAGCGTACTCTGATAATACTAAGGAAGAACCAACCCCAACCGCAGGCAGCATATTCTGATGATACTAGGGGGTACAATCACAGCAATAAGCAGCGTACTCTGATAATACTAAGGAAGAACCAACCCCAACCGCAGGCAGCATATTCTGATGATACTAGGGGGACCAATCACAGCAATAGGCAGCGTACTCTGATAATACTAAGGAAGAACCAAACCCAACCACAGGCAGCATATTCTGATGATACTAGGGGGTACAATCACAGCCATAGGCAGCGTACTCTGATAATACTAAGGAAGAACCAACCCCAACTGCAGGCAGCATATTCTGATGATACTAGGGGGACCAATCACAGCAATAGGCAGCGTACTCTGATAATACTAAGGCAGAACCAACCCCAGTCACTGGCAGCATACTCTGATGATACTAGGGGGACCAATCACAGCAATAGGCAGCGTACTCTGATAATACTAAGGAAGAACCAACCCCAACTGCAGGCAGCATATTCTGATGATACTAGGGGGACCAATCACAGCAATAGGCAGCGTACTCTGATAATACTAAGGAAGAACCAACCTCAACCGCAGGCAGCATATTCTGATGATACTAGGGGGTACAATCACAGCAATAAGCAGCGTACTCTGATAATACTAAGGAAGAACCAACCCCAACCGCAGGCAGCATATTCTGATGATACTAGGGGGACCAATCACAGCAATAGGCAGCGTACTCTGATAATACTAAGGAAGAACCAACCCCAACCACAGGCAGCATATTCTGATGATACTAGGGGGTACAATCACAGCAATAAGCAGCGTACTCTGATAATACTAAGGAAGAACCAACCCCAACCACAGGCAGCATATTCTGATGATACTAGGGGGACCAATCACAGCAATAGGCAGCATACTCTGATAATACTAGGGGGACCAATCACAGCCATAGGCAGAGTACTCTGATAATACTAAGGAAGAACCAATCCCAACCACAAACAGCATATTCTGATGATACTAGGGGGACCAATCACAGCAATAGGCAGCATATTCTGATAATACTAAGGAAGAACCAACCCCACCCATAGGCAGCATATTCTGATGATACTAGGGGGACCAATCACAGCAATAGGCAGCATACTCTGATAATACTAAGGAAGAACCAACCCCAACTGCAGGCAGCATATTCTGATGATACTAGGGGGACCAATCACAGCAATAGGCAGCATACTCTGATAATACTAAGGAAGAACCAACCCCAACCATAGGCAGCATATTCTGATGATACTAGGGGGTACAATCACAGCAATAAGCAGCGTACTCTGATAATACTAAGGAAGAACCAACCCCATCCGCAGGCAGCATATTCTGATGATACTAGGGGGACCAATCACAGCAATAGGCAGCATACTCTGATAATACTAAGGAAGAACCAACCCCAACCGCAGGCAGCATATTCTGATGATACTAGGGGGACCAATCACAGCAATAGGGAGCGTACTCTGATAATACTAAGGAAGAACCAACCCCAACCACAGGCAGCATATTCTGATGATACTAGGGGGTACAATCACAGCAATAAGCAGCGTACTCTGATAATATTAAGGAAGAACCAACCCCAACCATAGGCAGCATATTCTGATGATACTAGGGGGACCAATCACAGCAATAGGCAGCATACTCTGATAATACTAGGGGGACCAATCACAGCCATAGGCAGAGTACTCTGATAATACTAAGGAAGAATCAACCCCAACCACAAACAGCATATTCTGATGATACTAGGGGGACCAATCACAGCAATAGGCAGCATACTCTGATAATACTAAGGAAGAACCAACCCCAACCATAGGCAGCATATTCTGATGATACTAGGGGGACCAATCACAGCAATAGGCAGCATACTCTGATAATACTAAGGAAGAACCAACCCCAACCACAGGCAGCATATTCTGATGATACTAGGGCGACCAATCACAGCAATAGGCAGCATACTCTGATAATACTAAGGAAGAACCAACCCCAACCATAGGCAGCATATTCTGATGATACTAGGGGGACCAATCACAGCAATAGGCAGCATACTCTGATAATACTAAGGACGAACCAACCCCAACCACAGGCCGCATATTCTGATGATACTAGGGGGACCAATCACAGCAATAGGCAGCATACTCTGATAATACTAAGGAAGAACCAACCCCAACCGCAGGCAGCATATTCTGATGATACTAGGGGGACCAATCACAGCAATAGGCAGCGTACTCCGATAATACTAAAGAAAAACCAACCCCAACCGCAGGCAGCATATTCTGATGATACTAGGGGGACCAATCACAGCAATAGGCAGCGTACTCTGATAATACTAAGGAAGAACCAACCCCAACCACAAACAGCATATTCTGATGATACTAGGGAGACCAATCACAGCAATAGGCAGCGTAGTCTGATAATACTAAGGAAGAACCAACCCCAACCGCAGGCAGCATATTCTGATGATACTAGGGGGACCAATCACAGCAATAGGCAGCGTACCCTGATAATACTAAGGAAGAACCAACCCCAACCACAAGCAGCATATTCTGATGATACTAGGGGGACCAAACACAGCAATAGGCAGCGTACTCTGATAATACTAAGGGTGAACCAACCCCAGGCAGTGTACTCTGATGATGCTGAGGCAAAGGCAACCCCGACTGCAGGCAGCATATTGTGGTGATACTAAGGGGTTACCAACCACAGTCAGTGTACTATGATTTTATCAAAGGGGAATAAACCCCAATCACCAGCAGTGTACTCTGAGGATACCAAGGGTGAACCAACCCCAACCACAATCAGTGTACTCTGAAGATACCAAGGGGTAACCCAGCATGACCACAAGCAGTGCACTCTGATGATATTAGGGAAACCCAACACAACCACAGCCAGTGTAATCTGATGATACTAAGGAGGAACACACCACAACCACAGGCAGCGTATTCTGATGACACTAAAGGGCAACCAACTCCAACCACTGTCAGTGTATTCTGATGACACCAAGGAGGAATTGACCCCAACCACAATCAATGCACTCTGATGATGCCTAAGGGGTAACCCAGCATAACCACAGGCAGTGAACTCTGGTGATATTAGGGTAACCAACCGCAACAATAGACATTATATTCTTATGATGATACAAGGGGGGAGCCAACACCAACCGCTATCAGTGTATCCAGATGACACCAAGGAGGAACCAACCCCAAGCAGAGGCAGTGCACTCTGATATTAAGGGTGGCATCAACCCAAACTATAAGCAACACATTCTGATGATGTTGGGTGGAACCAACCCCAACCAAAGGCAGAATATTCCGATGATACTAAGGGGGACCAACCCCAACCACAGACAGTGTACTATGATGATACCAAATGGGAATCGACACCACACCAACCGTAGGCAGTGTGCCCTGATGATACCAAGGGGAAACCACCCCCAACCAGAGGCAGTGTACTCCGATGATACCAACAGGTAACCAAGCATAACCACCACAACAACAGGCAGCATATTCTGATGATATTTAAGAGGGACTAACCCCAACCACAGTCAATGTACTCTCATGATACCAAGGATTAACCCAACATAACCACGGTGGGGAACTATGATGATATTAGGGGGAACCAACTACAACAGACAGCATATTCTGATGATACTAAGA
This sequence comes from Ambystoma mexicanum, assembly GCF_040938575.1. Lineage (NCBI taxonomy): Eukaryota > Metazoa > Chordata > Amphibia > Caudata > Ambystomatidae > Ambystoma > Ambystoma mexicanum. Next base: position 75,643,571 of record NC_090923.1, read on the forward strand.
AGGAACCAACACCAATCATAGGCAGTGTACGCCGATGATACTCAGCAGGAACCAACCCCAACCATAGGCACTGTACTCTGATGATACCAAGGGGGAGCCAAACCCAACTACAGTCTGTAAAATCTCTGATGATACTAAGGGGACACCAAACCCAACTACACGCAGTGTACTCTGATGATACCAAGGGGAACCAACACCAACCACAAGCAGTGTTCTCTGATGATGCCAAGGGCAGACCAACCCCAAGCACAGGACATAAACTCTGATGATACTAAGGGGAAACCAACCCCAACTACATTCAGTGTACTCTTATGATACCAAGGGGAACCAACCCTAACCACAAGCAGTATTCTCTGATGATGCCAAGGGGTAACCAACCCCATCCACAGCCAGGATACTCCGAGGACACTAAGGGGGAACCAATCCCAACCAAAGGCATCATATTCTGATGATACGAAGAGTGAACTAACCACTTTGCAGGAGGGACCGGAGCCGGCCCATAGGACTGGGGGTTTCCCCAACAGTACTTTAAGATGGAATAGCAGCACCCGTGAGATGGATGGGGATGCAGATTAATACTCAAGCATCGAATCAATAGTGACAACTCAATGGTTTGGCAAAGGGAGTCCGTTTAATGACAAGTACAAAAAACGGGAGTTTCATGAATATTCACGGTTGCGTGATCTTCCTTCTCGCTTCACAACTCCGATGAACTTCACAAAAATCACATCCTTTATACTAAAAACTCGTCATCGCTGACGTGAAACGCTTAAAATGTTGCATGCAATTCTATTGGTTATAGGAAGGTAACTTTACTATTGGTACTATATCTGTATATGATAGTTGAGTGAAAGGATTGGATAACTATTGTCAGGTGGGGCATCTAAGCCCTTCCTTCAGAATGACTACTGTGGACGTCACTAAAAGTACGACCTCTCATTGGTTCTACAAACTCTAGGATCCTAGATTACTTGGTCCATTGTGATTGGGTTGGCACCAAGCCCCCTTGTACTTTTCTACTTTGCTTAGCAGCTTGCTGGTCGGCCAGGTGCAGGGTACCCATCAGCTCCCCCAGCCTCCCACCAACCAGTACCAACATTCATCACCGCCCAACTGGCCATGTGTCAATTAATTTCTTGTTTGTAGGCCTCGTTTCTGCCTCTCTGTCTGGGAGAATTCAGATATCTGTGCATGGCCCAAGGCTGCGTGTAGGTGTGAAGGCCCCAACTCTTCTTGTTTGGCAGGTCACGTGTTTCAGGCACCGTGAAATCGTCTCCGTCTCCATGCAATTCGTGTATTTCATTTTAGCTTTCTGTCCACTGAATGCCTTCTGCTGCATATCTCGACACCTTTGAACAGGATACTCTGCTCTTGGTGTCATAAATTGTATTAGTCTGTGTCAGCTGAGATGACCTTGGCTTCTTTGCATGGGTTTCATGAATCTGAGTTTCGTTTCTGTCGTTGGCTTTCGATTCCCATGTTTGAGGGGCTTCTCTCCTGGGGCCTCTAGTAACTTGCGGTTGATTCTGCTCTTGTGCAAAGTGGACATATACGTTATATAAAGTGCTCCTTTTGAAGTAGATATGTAAAGGTGACGCTTGCTGCAATTTGTGTTTCTACTAAGCATAGCAAGCTGCATGGTTTCCTCAGCTTTCGTGCAGTTCCAATCATATGTACACGTATATACTGGTGGCATATCTTCATCGCTCTTATGTCATGAGCTTTTTACTGGACATCATTCATTTCACTTTAAACTCAGGATGTCACTTGTCCATGGTGTTTAGTCTCTTTTCGTCATTCACAGGTCGTCATTTTCTTTATCTGTGTGTCAGTCCAAGTTCTTGTGACGTCAGCATTCGTCTTCTTTTAGGACTTTCTTGGCTTCTTCAGGCATTACGTTTTGACAATCTTCATTCTTTCTCACTTGTCGATACGGTTTTCTCAATGGGTACCTTACTGTCCAAGGTTTCTTAAGTGTAGGTACTTCAATAGGTACTGTCTGTCTGATAGGTACCGGACAGAGTCCCACTGCAGCTCTCTGCTGGTTTATTTGCTCATCATACGTCACATATTTCTGCGTGAACGTTCCTGGTACTTCAAAATGGTCGGTTGGAGTGCGGGCCATATTTGGGACCTCCTCTACACCACGACCACAGGCAGTGTAATCTGATGATATTAGCGGTGAATCAACTCAGGTCACAGATATTGTACTTGCATGATACCAAGACATTCTAATAGAAAATAAATAAATCCAAGCAGTGTAAACTGATTATAGTAAGGTGAAACCAACCCCAACCACAGGCCTGCCATGCAGTGTACATGCATAAGACATTGTTAGAAACATAAAATATTATTTCATGTAAGGCTTTCCTAATGCTACAGAGATAACATTTTCAGTGTTCAAATTAATATTGTTTCCTAATAATTTCATATGTTGTCTGATCAAATTTAACAAAAGCGACGATAGGTCAGTTAAATGTAAACTATAATCATACTCAAATTGCACACACTATTTATGTATAATTATTGTTACTAATAGTCGCCACATGTTCTAACACGTTTTCTTGTTTTAGACCAGTAGGCGTGTTACCAGAAACCCTAACTTTGAAAGTGGCCAATGAAGAAGCATCATTTGAAAAGTCCTATACATTGTTAAGTTGACGTGGCACCCCATCTCACTCTGCCTGCACACCTGTAACTGAAGCTAATACTCAGACCTGGGCATTACCTCCTTAGTTCAACAGAATCAGCCACGAAGGTTCCATGGCACATGGTTGAATGGCATTGCTTTGTCGAATCCAGCATTCCCTGGCCTCCACACTCCACTGTGACCATGTATCATAGCCGCCTCCCCGCAGGAACCTCGATGCAGCCCCCGTTTTGTGCAACTAATTACCCCCACCCATTTACCCCCTTTATCTGCCATCATCCTTCCTCCAATGGCTGCTCCCACTGTTGAGACAATTGCCGCATCCGCTGTTACCGGAAAGGCTGCGATTTGACACAGTTTTCACATTCCTCATTGCTCCCTTTCCCCCAATCTTTCGTTGACTGCTTTTGCACATTTGTAATCATAGATCTCAGACTATATTTTACTCATTGTTTATGTTACATTTTTTGAATAAGCTTTATAGGGCTGTTTTCTTCACTTGTCTTAATCCTCCACAGTCTGTATATGTTTACAGTTTTTAAACCATTGAATGCTTTCTATAGACCGCCCGCAGTAAACAGGCATAGAAACAGAAGCATGATATGATATGAATGGGCATTTGTAATGCGCCTATACACAAGTGTTTCAAGGCGCGACGAGGCGGGGGGGAGGGGGCCAGGGGAGAAGACAACGATCCTACTAGGCCAGGTGTCATTCAGATCACACAAGTGCAATTGTAGAGGGGAAGGGAAAAGTGCAAGGGGAAAGGGAGAGGGGAAAGTGCAGTACAGGGTTAGTAGAGTACAAGATAAATAATAAGGGCCAGCTGGTGGCAAGTGCAAGGTAAGTGCAGGGAGGAGGGGCTGTAGGGATACAGAGACAGTCCCACAGTGCATGGGGTTGCCAGTGAGGCAGTGCAGGGAAGAGTGGCTGGGCCAAGGACCGAGATCTGTGAGTGGCCCAGTGCAGATTCAGTGCAGGTTCAGTGATTTTAGCAGGGGAGAGGGGGAGAGAGAGCGGAGGTAAAGAGGAAGGTTTTGAGGTGCTTCCAGAACCGGAGATGGTTCTTCTCAAGTTTCAGGGAGGCAGGAAGGCTGTTTCAGAGGGAGGCCTCTGCTGTGGAGAGAGATCTACCCCCAACTCGTTGCTTGGAGAAGCGGCTGACCCTGAGGGAGTTGGAGGCAGATGAGGGAAGAGCTCGAGAACAAAGATATTTAGGAAGAGAGAGTTGAAGGGATTTTGGCCCAAGGCCCCAGAAGGCATTGTGGACAATGCAGAAGGTTTTGAACTTAATCCTTGCAGCCACTGGGAGCCAGTGTAGGGATTTCAGTCCTGGAGAGATACGGTCCCTGGGCTTGAGGCCAAGGACAAGTCTCGCAGTCCTGTTCTGGATGAGGGCAGAGAGTAGAGGCAGGCAGATTTAGATAGAGGCTGTTACAGTAGTCCAGCTTCGAGAGAACCAGGGCTCTAGAGACAGTGAGCTTCTGGGGAAAGGAGAGGAAAGGAAGGATACCTCTGAGAAGGTGTAGCTGGTAGTGTGACTTCTTAGAGACGTCAGAGATGTGAGGAGAGAAGGAGAGTGTGGAGTCGAAGATGACCCAGAGGTTTTTTGCCTTGCAGGAGGGAGCAGGAAGAGGGCCAAGAGAGGCCGGCCAGAGGGCTGCAGGGAAGTAGGGAGTGGGTGTGCAGATGAGTAGGATCTCAATCTTACTGGCATTAAGGCAGAGGTCATTGGTGGCACACCATTCCTGGATAGCAGAAAGACAGTCAGAGATGAGGGAAGGGGAAGAGGAGGCCGAGGGTAGCCTGAAAATGAGTTGGGTATCATCGGCATAGCACTGAAAGTTGGGACAGAGAGCGGCGATGCGGTGGGCAAGGAGTGCCAGATACTGGTTGAACAGCCAGGGAGAGAGGTTAGATCCCTGGGGGACACCACAGGTAGAGAAAAAGATGTCAGAGAGGAAGGACCCCAGTTGGACCTGGGAGGGTCGATTGGAGAGGAAAGAGGTCAGCCACGCCAGAGCCTGACCAGTGATACCCAGGTTATCACGGAGACGGTTGAGCAGGATGGCATGGTTGACAGTATCAAAGGCAGAAGAGAGATCGAGCAAAATGAGAACGCATGGGGTGTTAGAGTCAAGGTACGAGAGAAGGTCTTCACGGATGTTCAGGAGGGCAGTTTCCGTGCTTCTGGCAGCTCTGAAGCCAGACTGATGGTCGTGAAGACTACCAACAGATTCAGCATGGAGATTAAGCTGGGAGATGGCCAGTTTCTCCAGGAGCTTGCCCAGGAAGGGAGTGATGGAGATTGGCCGATAGTTAGCCGGGCAGGAGGGATCAGAAGAGGGTTTTTTAAGAAGGGGGTGCCCAAGGGAGTTCTTGAGGGGGGATGGGAAGACTCCAGAGGCGAAGGAGTGATTGCAGAAGTCAGCCAGGGCAGGAGCCAAGGAGTCAATGTGGTCCTTGATAGTTTTGGAGGAACAGGGGTGGACCTGTTTTGACGAGACTTTCATAGATCGGACTTGTCTCGAAACCTCGTCAGCAGAAAAAAGGGGAAAGTCAGAGAAGGAGGGAGGCGGGGTGGCTGCAGAAGGGCCAGAGGAAAAGCAGGGAATAGAGGGGGGGCGTGATAGGAGGAGAGTGAGGACAGGATGTCCTGAGTTTTTGAGATGAAGTGAGAGGCCAGTGCCGTGCAGAGGACCTGGGAGGGGACAGGAGAGGTAGAGACTGCAGCAGGGTTGGCCAGCTCCTTGCAGATTTTAAAGAGTTCGGCCGAATTGTTAGATGCCGCAGGGATGCAGGCTTGGATTAGGGCTCTCTTCTTGGTGAGAACGGAGAGCCGATATTGCCTTTGGAGCAGGCGGCAGGCCAGTTTGTCAGAGGATGAACATGAAGAGCGCCATTTCCTCTCTGCCACCCTGGACTTGCGTTTAAGGGTGACGAGATCCGAGTCATACCAGGAGTTACATTTGGCTTTGGGCTTCAGGCGGATTCTCATGACAGGGGCAAGGATATCAAGAGTATCAGATATAGCAGAGTGGAGAGTGGAGAGGGCTGTTTCAGGGTGGGAGTCAGCCAAAGGTGAGGGAGGCGAGAAGGTCGCAGCGAAAGCCTCAACTGACATGTGCTTCATGAGTCGGATGACCGAGAAGGAGGGTGGCAGTGATGAGGGTGGCTTTGCCCGTGGGATAGGGAAGGTGAGGTGGGAGGATAGGAGAAAGTGATCACTCCAGGAGAGAGGAGTGGAGAGAGGGAGAGAGAGGGGAAGGTCTGAAGAGATCAGAGCATCAAGAGTGTGCCCTGCAGAATGAGTCGGGCCAGACGGGAGAATAGAAAGTGAGAGAGAGTTGCAGAGGTCGCAAACGAGTCCAGAGGGAGGACAGGAGGCATCCAGGTGGATGTTGAAGTCTCCAAGAAAGAGGATTTGAGTGGTGAGGACAGGAGTGAGGAGGAGAGGTCCGCCCACTCGGAGAGGAAGGAGGAAAGTTGACCAGGTGGCCGATAGATAGTAGCCACGGTAAGGGAATGGCTAGGAGAGAGAGAGAGTTGGCAGACAAGGCATTCAAAAGAGGAGTAGGTCTGGTAGGAGTGACAGTGGCAGGAATCCACTCAGGGAAGGTAAAGGCCACACCCCCCCAGCACGGTTGGGCCTGGGCACGAAGAGGATTTTGTAACCGTCAGGGAGGAGTGTGTCAAAGCTGGTGACAGAGCTGGCCGTGAACCATGTCTCAGTGAGACCGAGGATGTCCAGGTCCAGTTCTTCAAGAAGGCGACACATATCAGAGGAATGTTTGACAGCAGAGCGAGAGTTGAGAGTGGCAATGTGGAGAAGGTTGCCATCCTTAAAGGACTTCCGGGGAGGGGTACAGATCAGAGGTACGCCCTGCGGAGGTGAAGAAGGAGCCCGAGAGGGGACAGGATGGGAGGGTGGAGGCAAGGTAGCTGAGGACAGAGGGTAGGGGACAGCAGGAGAGGAAAGGAAGTTGATGAGGCGCGGGAAGCGTCTTTCAAAGAGGTGGAGTTTGGCCTGAGGGCCTTGGACCAAGATGGTCCCATTAGCGTAGACATTAATGATGGCCTTAGAGGAGTGGAAGGGGGCCAAGAGGACATCCCAAGGGGTGCCACCATTAATGGGAGAAGAGGAAAAAGGAGAGAGTACAGAGACCATATGAAGGGTCCATAGGTCAGGAGAAGGCACGAAAAAGAGGATGTCAGTAAGAGTTACCTTGGAGGAGGCACTAGTGTAGGTGTCAGTGATAGGGAGTCCTGGGTTGGAGACCAGGATGTCCTTTTTAAACTTTTTCCTACCAGATTTAGTGAGGAGAGCAGGATAGTCAATGGAGAAGCAGTTTGAGAAGATAGGCGAGATAGAGATCACCATGGAATAAGGATGGAGTGTGGGGGAAGACAGACGAGAGCAAGCAGACAGGAATGAGCGGCAAGCCCTAATTTACCACATTTCAGAGCAACAGTAACACAGTAAATGCGTATTAGGTGCCCAGTGGAGAGGCCACCTAAGTTTGAGAGTCCTGCAAGGGGAGAAAAAGCCCTAATTTACCACATTTCAGAGCAACAGTAACACAGTAAATGCGTATTAGGTGCCCAGTGGAGAGGCCACCTAAGGTTGAGAGTCCTGTGAGGGGAGAAAAAGCCCTAATTTACCTCATTTCAGAGCAACAGTAACACAGTAAATGCGTATTAGGTGCCCAGTGGAGAGGCCACCTAAGTTTGAGAGTCCTGCGAGGGGAGAAAAACCCCTAATTTACCACATTTCAGAGCAACAGTAACACAGTAAATGCGTATTAGGTGCCCAGTGGAGAGGCCACCTATGTTTGAGATTTCTGTGAGGGGAGAAAAACCCCTAATTTACCACATTTCAGAGAAACAATAACACAGTAAATGCGTATTAGAAGCCCAGTGGAGAGGCCACCTAAGTTTGAGAGTCATGCAAGGGGAGAAAAAACCATTCAAATGAAATGACATCTACAAAGATATAGATGAGCAAATAAAATGGGGATGATCAGGAAACAAGGTCAAAGGAGAACAATATGGAAATGTAGAGGATTCCTGAGGAAGTGGAAGGCAGAAATCGAGGTTTTTGTCTAAGCTGTGTTAAAGAAAATGCTAAACTTGAAGGAGAGTTGGGTGGTGTTATGTGAAAGGCAAGGGTATCCCTTGTGGTCCTTTGAGAACCCTCAATTCTAAGAAGGTTTTCTCACTCATACATAAAGTCTCATATTACTATTTAATAAAAGGCCAGATATTTATTTGTCTGATGCCGTCATGCACAGTAGAGGCTGCCTGAATACACAGAATGGTCTGCTAGGGGGAGCTGTTACCTTAGGAAATACAGTGGTCCAATTCACATAGCTGCACCTGCTGTCACCGCTAGAGGGAGCAGTAGGCTTAGGATATGTAGTGGCCCTACTGTGTTAATGAAAACCTGCACTTTGGTCCGTGTACACGGGCCTATACAATAGTGGAATAATAAAGGATTGACAGAGCAATTAAAACGTCTAATAGCAGATATAGTATACAGTCAGTAAATAAATATCTTGGCAGCAAATGTTTACATTTAATTTGAATTTTCATTAAATAGTTTGCTCTTATAAAAAAGGGGCTTACCTTAAAGGTTCCCACCAAAACATCTGCAGGGAGTTAATGTCTTGTTTGGTGCAAAGTGTCTTTGTTAACGATAGAAATGTCCATCCATAATAGTTATGGCCCAATTTGAATGTCAGAGATCTTTAAGTATTGCTCTGAGTAGAGAAATTGATTTGAATAATACATTTCAATATCCTAATAAATGTGGACTTTGATCAACGGGTATCACACCTTTCCCTGGCAATAGACAAATAGATAGTATTCTTAAACTAGAAATAAAATACTTTGTAAGGAAAATATATCTTTATCTTTTCTCATGCAAGATCTGTATTGAAGCTTTAAATTAAAGACCTTGGTCTGGGAAGAGACAATTGGATAGTGAGGCAGAGCAGCTTCCACAGAGAATAATGCTCCAGAGCAGTGGCGGTTCTAGGGTGGGTCCAGAGGGGCACCGACCTCCCCCATAAAATGTTGTTCCCCCCATTCTACCCTCTACCCCAGGAGGCAGGCGTGGTCTCAGGTTGCTGTGCTTGATGCCTCTCTATAGGGACGGGAGATTAGGACATAAGAGAAATACTCTTCTGGGCTGACGCCTCAGGACCCACAAGGGCTCCTGCTCTGACTGTTGGGGTGCAGGATGCCAGATATGTAGCCTGCAGTCTTGGTGGTAGGGGGCAGGATGCCAGGTGTAGGGTGTGTGCTCTGTGTGGTGTGGGGCAGAATGGCAGGTATGGGGTTTGTGGACTGGATGGTGGGAGCAGAATAGCAGGTATGGTGCTTGTGCTCAGGGTGGAGGGGCAGAATGGCAGGTATGGGGCTTGTGCTCAGGGTGGAGGGGCAGAATGGCAGGTATGGGGCTTGTGCTCAGGGTGGAGGGGCAGAATGGCAGGTATGGGGCTTGTGCACTGGGTGGTGGGTGGTGGGAACAGAATGGCAGGGATGGGGCTTGTGCGCTGGGTGGTGGAGGGGCAGAATGGCAGCTATGGGGCTTGTGCTCTGGGTGGTGGGTGGTGGGAACAGAATAGCAGGTCTGGTGCTTGTGCTCAGGGTGGAGGGGCAGAATGGCAGGTATGGGGCTTGTGCTCAGGGTGGAGGGGCAGAATGGCAGGTATGGGGCTTGTGCTCTGGGTGGTGGGGGCAGAATGGCAGGTATGGGGCTTGTGCTCTGGGTGGTGGGGGCAGACTCGCAGGTATGGGGCTTGTGCGCTGTGGGCAGAATGGCAGGTATGGTGCTTGTGCTCTGGGTGGAGGGGCAGAATGGCAGGTAGGGGGCTTGTGCTCAGGGTGGAGGGGCAGAATGGCAGGTATGGGGCTTGTGCGCTGTGGGCAGAATGGCAGGTATGGGGCTTGTGCACTGGGTGGTGGGTGGTGGGAGCAGAATGGCAGGTATGGGGCTTGTGCTCAGGGTGGAGGGGCAGAATGGCAGGTATGGGGCTTGTGCTCAGGGTGGAGGGGCAGAATGGCAGGTATGGGGCTTGTGCGCTGTAGGCAGAATGGCAGGTATGGGGCTTGTGCGCTGGGTGGTGGGGGCAGAATGGCAGGTATGGGGCTTGTGCGCTGGGTGGTGGGGGCAGAATGGCAGGTATGGGGCTTGTGCGCTGGGTGGTGGGAGCAGAATGGCAGGTATGGGGCTTGTGCTCAGGGTGGAGGGGCAGAATGGCAGGTATGGGGCTTGTGCTCAGGGTGGAGGGGCAGAATGGCAGGTATGGGGCTTGTGCTCTGGGTGGTGGGGGCAGAATGGCAGGTATGGGGCTTGTGCGCTGTAGGCAGAATGGCAGGTATGGGGCTTGTGCTCAGGGTGGAGGGGCAGAATGGCAGGTATGGGGCTTGTGCGCTGGGTGGTGGGGGGCAGAATGGCAGGTATGGGGCTTGTGCGCTGTAGGCAGAATGGCAGGTATGGGGCTTGTGCGCTGTAGGCAGAATGGCAGGTATGGGGCTTGTGCTCTGGGTGGTGGGGGGCAGAATGGCAGGTATCGGGCTTGTGCTCAGGGTGGAGGGGCAGAATGGCAGGTATGGGGCTTGTGCGCTGGGTGGTGGGAGCAGAATGGGAGCAGAATGGCAGGTATGGGGCTTGTGCGCTGTAGGCAGAATGGCAGGTATGGGGCTTGTGCGCTGGGTGGTGGGAGCAGAATGGCAGGTATGGGGCTTGTGCGCTGTAGGCAGAATGGCAGGTATGGGGCTTGTGCGCTGTAGGCAGAATGGCAGGTATGGGGCTTGTGCGCTGTAGGCAGAATGGCAGGTATGGGGCTTGTGCGCTGGGTGGTGGGAGCAGAATGGCAGGTATGGGGCTTGAGCTCTGGGTGGTGGGGGCAGAATGGCAGGTATGGGGCTTGTGCGCTGTAGGCAGAATGGCAGGTATGGGGCTTGTGCGCTGTAGGCAGAATGGCAGGTATGGGGCTTGTGCGCTGGGTGGTGGGAGCAGAATGGCAGGTATGGGGCTTGTGCGCTGGGTGGTGGGGGCAGAGAGGCAGGTATGGGGCTTGTGCTCTGGGTGGAGGGGCAGAATGGCAGGTATGGGGCTTGTGCGCTGGGTGGTGGGGGCAGAATGGCAGGTATGGGGCTTGTGCTCTGGGTGGAGGGGCAGAATGGCAGGTATGGGGCTTGTGCTCTGGGTGGTGGGGGGCAGAATGGCAGGTATCGGGCTTGTGCTCAGGGTGGAGGGGCAGAATGGCAGGTATGGGGCTTGTGCGCTGGGTGGTGGGAGCAGAATGGCAGGTATGGGGCTTGTGCGCTGTAGGCAGAATGGCAGGTATGGGGCTTGTGCGCTGGGTGGTGGGAGCAGAATGGCAGGTATGGGGCTTGTGCGCTGTAGGCAGAATGGCAGGTATGGGGCTTGTGCGCTGTAGGCAGAATGGCAGGTATGGGGCTTGTGCGCTGTAGGCAGAATGGCAGGTATGGGGTTTGTGCACTGGGTGGTGGGAGCAGAATGGCAGGTATGGGGCTTGAGCTCTGGGTGGTGGGGGCAGAATGGCAGGTATGGGGCTTGTGCGCTGTAGGCAGAATGGCAGGTATGGGGCTTGTGCGCTGTAGGCAGAATGGCAGGTATGGGGCTTGTGCGCTGGGTGGTGGGAGCAGAATGGCAGGTATGGGGCTTGTGCGCTGGGTGGTGGGGGCAGAGAGGCAGGTATGGGGCTTGTGCTCTGGGTGGAGGGGCAGAATGGCAGGTATGGGGCTTGTGCTCTGGGTGGTCGGAGCAGAATGGCAGGTATGGGGCTTGTGCTCTGGGTGGTCGGAGCAGAATGGCAGGTATGGGGCTTGTGCTCTGGGTGGTCGGAGCAGAATGGCAGGTATGGGGCTTGTGCTCTGGGTGGAGGGGCAGAATGGCAGGTATGGGGCTTGTGCTCTGGGTGGTGGGGGCAGAATGGCAGGTATGGGGCTTGTGCTCTGGGTGGTGGGGGGCAGAATGCCAGGCATGTTGCTTGTGCTCTGAGCAGAGGGGCACCCAATGCTAGGTAGTGGAGGTTTCCTCTGGTTAGTGGGGGACAGGATGAACAGTTCCTATAAGTAAGGAACTCCTGCCCCCTGCACACTTTCACAGGCCAATAAATAGCCAAGATCTCAAAAGAAGCTCCCCTCAATGTTTAGGGGTCAGTCACCTGACTAATATAGAATCATTCTGAAAGCATGTAACATTTCAATATGAATTCATAAAACATCAGTATTAAAAAAAGAAATATATTGCTGTGACCCAACGAGTTTCAATGAATCCTGTCTTCATCAGGGATCTTGGTAAGATGATAATTCCACAAACAATCAAAAGAAGGTGAGCATTACTTAGATGTCAACAATCGTATTCTCAAAGGAAAAAGCGCCCATGTTCTAGAAGGGATCATTCAAGGAGCACACTGAGGCATGCGAGTACGATCCCGTCCCTGGCTGCCTAGAAATGCCAGTATAATAAGGCACGGCTATACCTCAGATCGATTATCAATAAATGGCCAAGGCTTCACCTCTCGCTTTGGCAACGGATGCACTCGAATTCTTCTAGTGCCATCACTTGGCTCCTTGAATGATTCCTTCCAGAACACCGTGGAAACCTTCAGGCAGATGTTGTGTACACGTCTATATGATGGAATGTTTGGTACTCCAACCTTTCATTGAGCTAATGTGAATACAACTGTCTTAAAGTAACTTTTGTTGACTGCCTATGAGAATACTATCATTGACACGATAAGGGGGACAGGATGCAAGGCATGGGGCCTGCAATATTGTTGGTGGGGGCAGGATGCCATGCTGGGACTTGTGCACTGGGTGGTGGTTGACCAGGATGCCGGGTATGGGGCTTGTGCCCTTGGTCGTGGTGGTAAAATGTCAGGTATGGGGCTTATGTTCTGGATAGCGGGGGGTGATTGCTAGGTATGGGACTTGCAGTCTTGGTGGTAGGGTGCCAGGTGACAGGTAGAGGGCTTGTGCTCTGTGTGGGGGGGTGCAGGATGCCAAGTAGTGGGTTTTTGCGCTTGTTAGCGTTGGACAAGAGGCCAGGCATGGGCTTGCGGTCTTGGTGGGGGGCAGAATGCTAGGTATGGGGCTTCTGCTCTTGGTAGTGGGGGGCAGAATGCTAGGTATTGGGCTTGTGCTCTGGGTGGTGGGGGCAGGATGCCAGGTATGGGGCTTGTGCTCTGGGTGGTGGATGGACAGGATAGCAGGAATGGGGTTATGCTCTGGGTGGTGTGGGCATGATGCCAGGTATGGGGCTTGTGGTCTTGTTTGCTGTGGAGCATAATGCCAGGTATGGGGCTTGTGCTCTGGGTGGTGTGGGCAGGATGCCAGGTATGGGGCTTGTGCTCTGGATGTGTGGGCAGGATGCCAGGCATTGGGCTTGTGCTCTGGGTGGTGTGGGCACGATGCCAGGTATGGGGCTTGTGGTCTTGGTTGTGGTAGAGCATGAGGCCAGGCATGGGGCTTGTGCTCTGGGTGGTGTGGGCAGGATGCCAGGTATTGGGCTTGTGGTCTTGGTTGCAGTCGAGCATGCTGCCAGGCATGGGCTTGTGCTCTGGGTGGTGTGGGCAGGATGCCAGATATGGGGCTTGTGCTCTGGGTGGTGAGGGCAGGATGCCAGGTATGGGGCTTGTGCTCAGGGTGGTGTGAGCAGGATGCCAGGTATGGGGCTTGTGCTCTGGGTGGTAGAGGGACAGGATTCCATGCATGGGGTTATGCTCTGGGTGGTGTGGGCAGGATGCCAGGTATGGGGCTTGTGCTCTGGGTGGTAGAGGGACAGGATGCCAGGCATGGGGTTATGCTCTGGGTGGTGTGGGCAGGATGCCAGGTATGGGGCTTGTGCTCTGGGTGGTGGAGGCAGGATGCCAGGTATGGGGCTTGTGCTCTGGGTGGTGGAGGGACAGGATGCCAGGCATGGGGCTATGCTCTGGGTGATGTGGGCACGATGCCATGTATGGGGCTTGTGCTCTGGGTGGTGGGGGCAGGATGCCAGGTATGGGGCTTGTGCTCTGGGTGGTGGAGGGACAGGATTCCAGGCATGGGGTTATGCTCTGGGTGGTGTGGGCAGGATGCCAGGCAGGGGGCTTGCAATCCTGGGGGGTGTATACAGGATGGGTCTTGCGCTCTGGGTCTTGGCAGGGTTGGGTCATTTGAGTTTGGGCTTGTGGTGCCCTACATTACATATGGTGACTCTACTGACCATAAACTGGCTTTATTGGGGCATTTGAAGCTGCACGTGGCATATCATTGCAGTCCCTGCAAGGCTATGTATTACAAATGCTGACTGACCAGGCATATGTTGGCGCCATCGGTGGATATGAGGCTGCATTTACATCAAAACATGTCTTGCAGGCGCATGCTTGCTCAAAGATTGCATGGCGCTGTTGGAACTGGCAAGACTACGCTTAACTGACAGGTTTGAATATTACGCTGAACATTGTAGTTTTTAAAGACAACCATGGTGTATTTAAACATTACCCCAGGCTGGTTGGCACTTTTATTAGCCACTCTCTTGTAACAGAGCAACAAGGGACCCCGACATTGACAGCCCCCTTCAGCATTTGAGCAACTTGAAGTAACCTGGAGTTTTGTTGGTAACATCTTGCAACTAATTCTGTTATAATCTGGCACTCCCAAACCCACTGCTGTTCACTGCATGATATCCTGGAACAATATTAAAACTGGTGTCATTTATACTGACCTATGATTCATAATTCGCATTGTGCTTAGCGTTGATACCCTGGCATCAGAAGTATTAGAATATTAAATGTTTCCATCAAAATTGATTGTTAACGTCTTTCTGTCTCCATTTCCCCCAAACATTGTGCTGTAGAAATGCACCATTTTACCTCCCCAGGTACACTTTGAGATACTTCGCCCATGTCAATTTGGGGGAAAAATGTCACATCTTCCATTTTAGATGACCCACTTATTTTTGCCTGTGGCCCCTTCTGTGCCCCCTAAACCCTTTAATTTGATTCCTAGAGACACCACTGCTCCAGAGACCTCCTGCTACAAAACCATGGACAGAAACGACCAGTGAGGAGCTCATGCGTACTATCAAGAAACGCCATATAAGGGAATGAAAAACCAAATAAAGATGCCCACGTCACAGGAAAGTCCTTATCAGGCTAGACAGTCCTGCACTCCCCAAAGTCCTATCCCAATCCCCTCCCACCTGCAGGTTTTCATTTGGCATACTTAGCTTCCATCTTTCCCCCTTATGTCTCTGCTCTGCAACCTTTTAAATTATATTTTGCTTGCCCAAGAGCCACGTCTCTCTCTCCTGAAATGTGGCATAAAAGAATCCAGCTTTTGTGCATCTGATACGCTCACAGGCGTGGGACCACAACAATATGTGTGTTGTGTGCAGCTGGCGAGAAAAGCCGCACAGGGCATCTAATGCTGAAAATGGCAGATTGCTTTCTATTTTCAAAGGTAAATAATTCAGCGTTTAAATAAATGCGGGTTGTATGTGCGCTTTACAAATGAAATAAATAAATAAATAAATCCTGAAGTTTAATAAACCGGTTTGGAGTTTTCAGATAGTCTTTCTGTGGCATGAGTCCACTGCGGTGGTAAAATGTTTAGTTTGTAGTGTTTTCAGACAGTTCTGTCTTTTTTCATATTTCTACTGATTACCCTTCAACATTTACATTTTTTAAATTTTGAATGCGATACAATATGGCATCTGGATAAATGTTCCCGTTTGTGACAGGACACAATTTAAGTGTTATGTTGTTTAGCATTACAATATTTTGAGTAACAACATCTTTTTGCTGCCTTTGAAATATTGTTTTGTCTTGAAAAATGTGGTTTTGGGGAACACATAGATGTGTGTGCATGTGTATGCGCTAGGGTTGTACAACTCCAGGCCTCGAGGGCCGGAAACCTGGCAGGTTTTCAGGATATCCCTCATTACTATTCATGAGCACAAATTTGCATGCATTTAAAATCATTGTATGCAAATCTCTCTCATGAATATGAATGAGGGGTATCATGAAAATCCAACATGGATCCTGCTCTAGAGACCTGGTGTTGGACAAGCCTGCGAAGTGCAGCCGAACATGAAAATACTGTCCAATGACCTAGAGATAATCAGATGTATATACGTATGTGGCTACATTGTGAAAGACATGTACAGAGGAGATAGGAAGGGTTACAGGCAGGGGTTCTAGGTCAGGAAGGGAAAGGTAGACCCAGACTTAATTAAGTAGTTGCTGGATCTGCAGCTGCGCTCCTGTTGAAGCTGTAGTCCTGTGAGTTTCACATCACCTAACCATCCAAAATGCGCGGTTGAGTTCCTGGGTCTCCATCCGCGATTTCCACCCTTTTCTTCTGTGGAGTCACTTTTGTAAAGACTGGAGAGGGGTATCTGTACTGCTGCCCTCTATATGGTAGAGTAGAAGCACTGAGCACACCAGCTAAGGTTCTCTATAGGGTAGTTATGGACGAGCAACCATGGCTTAAGCTCTCAGGAGGTGATGCGGGCTGGTTCTTAAGTACAGTGTAGTCCCCAAGCCCCACAAAGGAATGTCCACACACTATGTTATGTGCTAACACAGTTCTTCATATAAAAATAAGGTTCAAGATATGTATATCAACTAAGAACATGGTTTGTACTCTGGCAGTTCTAATACGGCAAATATATAGAATGTGTATTTGGTACCACACTTAGCTATTGATTCCTTTAAAATGCATCAATTGCTGACAGTTATAAGATAGCATACAAATTATGCAGCAAAGGGTAACAGCATAGATCATAGGAAGGAAGGCAAGTTAAGTTAAACAATGGCAGAATGCTTCTTTTGCTACTAAGACCCAAATCTGAGTGAGGATCCCCCCAACTGGGCAACTTGTAATAAAGAGTATTAACAAGACCAGTTTAAATAGTCTTGTTTCCTGATTAAACTGTTCAACCGCCACAATGCACCTGAGATAGATGAGTTTCTTTGATGGTTCATCGATGGATCCCTCAAGAGTGGACTCCCTTTAAAGCAGGAGCCATCGGGAGTCGAGATTCCTCGAAGGAAAGTGAACACTTGCGTCGAGACTGCAGCTTTAACCTTCGCAGTGCTCTTCGACGATCGATCGTGGAAGTCCTGTGAAGATGAGGCATGCGGTCCACCTCGGTGCAAATAGTTTGGTGCCGTAAAGAAAACTTGGTGATCGATGTAGGCCCAGCAGTGGGCGTTGGGTGTCTGAAGATACTTCAGCGGTCCTCTGGACTGTTGGTACAGCAGCTGCAGCACATACTTTGGGATGGCTTCGGCGATCGGGACTCGACCACGTGGTGGACTTTGGATCTTCACTCCATCAGCGTCTTTGTTGGCTTTGGTGGCGGGAAACCCACCGGCGCACTTTCCTCAGTAGCCAACAACTTTGACTTTCTCCAGCGGGACAAAGTGGTCGACAGTGATGGCAAGGGAGCCCTTCATTCAAATGTTTATAGGCAAAGGTGGAGCAATGCGGCTCCGGTCGTCGAGCAGCATGGCGTCAAGCTGTCCCCGCTTCTGGGCAACACGACTCAACTAGCTTCCAGCGGTTACGGAAATCCTCTGGACCCTGGCGACAGCAATGGCTTCAATGACATTGAGATCCTGGCGCTTTACTTCAAGATTTTCGGTGGACCCCTTCTCCGGTCGACAGCCTTACGGGACTGGCTTCCAGGGTACCTCGATGAAGATCAGCTTTTGCACAATGTTCCCTCGTAGCTCGGGGAGAGGTCTCCTAGCCAGGTCCTCTCTCGGATCAGTCCTCGACAGACTCAACAGCATTTAGATTTCGTCAAAGTAAAGCAGCCGCAATTATTCTTCCAGCTGGGCTTCAAGGATGAGCTTGAAGTTTCAACTTCAGCTTCTGAACAAATTAGGATGTGAGAGGTCCCCAGATATACAGATCTGTCCCTCATCCACTCTGGCTGAGCCAGGCTCAGTCAGCCAATCACACAGAAGGGCATTCATGCAGGCAGGCACCCAATCAGGATTACGGGAATTCAGGCTATTCACTTCCACCCAGACATCCATAACAAGGAATGTGGATTGGGGCAAGCACCCAGCCTTTCAGCACACCACACTGCATTCATGTCAGTTTCAGGCAGGGCTGTCTCATTATTTGTGTCACACACACAGACCCAGACACCCACAACATAGAATGCATATTGGCCACATACTCTATTCACCTAGGTCCCACCCCAAGGTTATACCCACAACATACAGTCACTGGGAAGGTTCCTGCCAGTCTGGCCTGGACTTCCCACAATGCCATATATAGTTCTTCCACCCAACAGCCATTCAGGGGAAGGGCCAGAATCAGGGCTTCCCAGGTCTTTGGGAAAACAAGGTAAGAGGCAATAGAAACCACGAGGCCGCAGGGGCCATCTTGCCTTGTTTCAGGAATCCACTGATTCCCATGATGGGGCCTGGTTATCCCAAAATGGAGGATACTCAGATCACCTGTCACATTCAGCATGGAGCTGCCACCAGCCCATAACCTGTTCTGTGGGCAACACACAGGTGCCCAAAAGCATACACTAGAGGTACGTACAGGGTTGGGTACAACGTCCTTTCATCGCAAGATGATATTTCACTGGGTTTTTTACCGCAGATTTTTTAACGAAAAAAATCAATTGTATTTTTTAGGGGGGGTTAGAAAATTATAAATATGGGGTGTGGGTGTTTGGGAATAGATAGAAAATTAAAGGGAATGGGGTTAGGTGGGGGAGCCCCCTCAAAAATAATTTTCAGAAATCTTGATGGGTTTTTTTCATTAAAATATTCACGGTAAAAAATACTGCAAAAAAACATCCTGCGATGAAATGACATGGAACCCAGGGTTGTACCCCCACCCATGGGTGCCATAAAACGGTCACTGTGCACCATGACCAAAAAGAGGAAGAGCTGCACTGCCAGTGTTCCCACTGGCCTCCTGTGCAGAGAATAACACAGAACACACGATACGGAAGTACAGGACAAGGACATGGAGGCCATGTCACTCCATTGCATTTACAGCATCACAACTACACGTTGCACTACTCTGTGAATCAGAGTGTTTGTTGGCAGTGAAAAGTGACTTTGCACCGCACTAAACATTCCACGAATCAGGTCCTTAGACGGCAAGTCTGGGTTCATTTTTCAGTGTTTCTCTCCAGGATTCCACCCTTCCTATTATAGCAACTTACATCAAATGCCAACGCGTTTTAGTTAATCAAGACAAAATGCCCATCCAGCAAAGAGGCACTTACTGTATTGTTGTTATGCAAGGCAGCCTGGCAAGGCTATTGATTGCACTCGTATATGGAATTCCTCCCCAGTCCAAACACATTTGTCTCTAGGGAAATCAAATGTACACAAAATGGTTCTCATTATACAGAGGCTTGTATTCATTGTTGCAGTCTGGCCTTGTCAATTCTCCGAATAGTAAAATAAAGTCAGGTTTTCGGGATATCTACAATGAATAGACATGGATTGAAGAAGGATTGAGCTCACTTGCACAGCACAACAATGAATATTTATTTTAAAAATCACACTGTGTATACCTGGCCTCTTGACAGAATAGACACATGTTGAGAATTTCAGTCCAAACCAGGACCTTCCGTTACCTTATTAATGTCAATTTAAGAATATTCATTATCAGTCGCAGAAGAGACGAGCAAGAACTACAGAAAAGATGTAGAAAAGATGCATTGTACAAACATATAGGTAACATAGAATTCAAATGAGGATTGACAAAATTAAAACCCTATTTGAAATATTCTGAGAGTAACATATATCGCTATATAACTTGTATCACTGGCTCCGACGGCAAGCCCGCATTATCTTAAAATCCTGCTGCATCAAATTGCAAGGCAGTCACCCTGACGTCCCTAAATTACCTCACTGAGAAACTCAGCATCTCTGGAGGCCTTCAATCCACCAGGAGTAAGGGCATGTGAAGACTTGAACTCCACCAGCACAGGCAGGAAAGAACTAGAAGACAGGCCTTCTCGCTCTATGCTCCAAGACTCTGGAACCTCCTCCCCATGAACATCCCCTTTACAGTTCAGGAAAGAGCTTAAGACCCTCTTCTTCATGGTGCACACACCGTCCACACCCCAAGACACCTGAGACTGGGGTTCTGCTGCTGCACACTGTTTCCTGGCCTGGATGCTTGCATTGGCATAGCGGGGGGCTCGCAATCCCCATGTGGGGCAGGGGAGCCTCGACATATCCTGGGAGGGTCCCCCTCAGGCTTAAAACAAAAAGGAATACCCCCCAAAAAAGGAATAGTTACTTTTTTTAAGTCACTAAGCCTGCATAAAGAATAATTTCTGTCTGAGGGCTCGACCCATCCCATGACATGGAAGCCTACAGGCTGGAGGACTCCATGTCATGAGGCGGGGGTAACCCTATGACTTCAAAAATAAATAGTTTCATTTTGAAGTCACTCTGCCTTCATAAAGAAATGATTTCCGTTACGGTGCAGTCCTTTAACAGAAATAATTTATTTATGAAGTCAAAGTGACTTCAAAAAGAAACCATTTATTTCTGAAGTAATAGGGCTCCCCTCCATCCCAGGACATGGAGGCCTCCAGATCCTCTGCAGATGACGGGAACAAGCGTTCCTGACTGCTGCAGTGAGTTGAAAGCCAGGTTCCCTGGACCAACGGATTAAAGTATGCATAAAACAAGGGGGGTCCTGGGAGTCTCTCTGTCAGACATTAGTCCTGGTTACAAGGGCCTTACCCAGATTGTTCAGAGGAGAATTGTATATTTTCCAGGGCATCTGTGATGAAATAACCATGATAAGTGTTATTGCAACGACTGGCATTTTGGTGTTACCATTATAAGTATGTCCAAATGTGGCCTTGTTTTACTGTGATATGTTATTACGTGTCTCCTCTGGTCTACATTGTGCAGAATGGCTTTTTTGATAGCAAAGCATTAAACTAATTAAAGCATTAATGTTCCTGTCCACTATTGGCGGCTTGCATGTATTGGATTTTTTGGATTAGTGTTACCCTACAAGACAATTGCAAATGCTCTGTCATTTTAGCCAATTTTTCTCAGAATGTGTGCTGTAAAATGCATTAAAACACATATGTATATCTTTCTCATAATGCAGTGTGCAGTGGACCCGTTCAGCAGCACGTTTATGTACGTTTGTGCGTATTCTGCAGGCGTCGCAATCTAGGCCGGCCCAGAGTATGGCTGCTTGTAGACCCTTTGCTTACAAAATGCCCACCCTGTTATCTCCCCGCTCCCTGCTTCTCTGCTTCCTTCACCATATTCTTCTCCTTATGATTGTAAACCGCCCTGTTGCTTCCTGAAGCTAGATCCACGCTCAATAAATACCCGAATATCAATAGTAATCTCTTTGTCGGCTTTACTCGGATTCTATATCGGGCTAGCCCTGGAGTACAGAAGAGTGCCCCCATTGCACAGGAATGTTAGCTTCTGGATGTGCTAGGACAGAAAGGCTGGAAAGGTCAATGGGTTATACATAATACCTATGTTTAGCCTTAAGTGTTCCTTGAAAGGAAGGTGGTTTGGGGGCAGGGGACATAAAGAGGTCCTGTTCCCGTATTCACCTCCCGCTTCCTTCCCCTCTCATCACCCCTTGTTCGAATCTCCAGCTCAGGTGATGAAAGGTTGGAGTTTGTCAGACATGAGGCCCGGTGACATTAAATTCGACACTAGCAAAGAGTCACTCAATGAGTCCATTCACAGGCACTTTATGAGGGTTGGTGGGCAGTCCAGAAAGACGGCAGAAACAGGTCCTTTCATCTAAGTTGCCCTGGCAGTCTATACTGTAACTAAGCTCTTGCCTCTATTCCTGTAACTAAGCTCTTGCAAGTAACAGCGCCTCAATGCCCATGGGCTACTTGCGCGCTATTTAAATATAAATAAATAAATATACTTTGTGCTAATGCACTTGGCACGTGACTCACTCTTCAAATGAGGAACTTATCTCTAAAATAAGATAATACCCATATCTGGATTGAATAGTATTTTTAATTTCAACCGTATCTCTATCTGACATGTATAATTCTTTCTGCACATTGGACACTTTACTTTACTTTACTTTACTTTAATAATTTATACCGCGCAAATCATGGAGACGTAGGCTTAAGGACGCTAACAACACACATAGCCGGTTCCTTTCTCAGCCCATCTCTTCTAAATATCTAGCTCGATTTGGCCCAGAAGTATATGCTCACTTCAACCGTGCTCGCCACACTTATCAGGGCCGCATGACACATGCATGTGGTCCCAGCTCATATGGTAGGCACGCATGTGTGCTACACATGCGCATGTTGTATGCTGGCCCACAGAATGTGTCTCTCATGTCCGCCTTCACCCGTGCCCATGTTTGTCCTCCATGGTCCTCCCACATGCTAGAGCTCCTTACAGGTGTGGAGTTTGCTCAAAGCCAAGCATCCTCACGCATGCACGTAAACACCAGGTGTGCATACAGGCTATCCGTGGCGCGCCTCCTGCGCCGTCGCCGAGTTTTCACATTGTTGTGCTTCTTCATGCTCTGCCTGTGCCTCCGCCACACCATGTGCCTGACACATGTTGTTCCAGGGAGTCACTCACACAGGTGCCATCCACAAAGGCCCTTTGGTCACACAAGTCACGCTGTTCCTGTACAGGTGTGGTGTCAGTCAGTTCCCGCCAGTATTACACGCTCTACTTTGAACACTTCTCCACCCTGCCATTAGGCAAATACGTGGTGCTCACCTACGCCCTATTCTGGGACTGCCCTCCCCATCATGCCCCTGTTGGTACCAAGTGCTTTGTAGATGTGTTTCCGTCCACTATTCCATCAAAGCTTACATCAGCCATTTCCCATCTGTACTTGGTTTCTTTCATCTGTCATTCTGCCCAGCACACGCCCAGGTGTACCATTACATTGGACTCGCTCCATCGCCTGTTGCTTAGCCACCATGGGCATTAGGGATACATTGCTACTATGCGTTTTCCTTGTATCCTGGCCATTGCTCACCTCTGGAGGATAGCTCAGCGGCAACGTGCTCGCATTGGAAGCAAGAAGACACGGAGCAACACAGGTTCGATCCCCGGGTCCGTGCTTAGAAACCTCTGGGTATTAAGTGCGTTCTAAATATCATTTCATATCATATCATACCTCTCTGTACTAGGTTTTCCTAGCACAGCTGACCCTTTGGCATGGCGTCCATGCATCCGTACACCACAGCCTCCCAAGCGCTCATGAGTCGAGTTCACAAGGTACTCTCCACGCATGTTCATCGTCATCTGTACCTGGCCATGTGCCTCTGGCACACACCGTAGTTATGGTGTCGCCTCACTTACCAGACACCCATACTTGCAATATAGCTTAGGGTGTAGTCTAGACCCTGGGCCTCAACAGGGCAGGGGTGAAGGTCTCAGTTTAGCCAATTATCTAAAAAAAATGTAGATTTTTTCTAGAAGCACAATTGCCACAATTGATCACTAACCCAAACCTCATATATGTTTGAATGAGTATATATGGTTCATGTTTACAAACACTTTAAAGTTAGGGTGAGTGTTGTGAAAACTTAAATGACCACTAAGCCCTGTGTGCTTTATGCACTTAGTGATTCAAGCATACAACCCTTTTATCACAGACATATATGTTAGCTATAAAGATCTCTGGTCATTCTTATATCCGCGATATGCACTTTTGATTTTATGCAAAGAAGCCAGGAACACTCATTGGTGTTATTTGTCTCCTATCCCTTTCTCATAGGGGTATTTTGTAAAGAGTACAACATCAGTGTACAAGACTCTGCATCTTGAAATTATACCATTCGATACAAACATACTGCTACAGATACTGAGAGTGATAATTAGAAAGGAGCATTGTAAAATGTTGAAAAGAACCACTTTACAATTTTGGTACAATTAAATAATGTGCTTTTTAAATAGGTCCTTTGCTGAGAATATATGTCTTTTTGTCTTTCAAAATGTCATTCTTACTTAGAAATAATAATATTAATGATGGCCGTTCTTATATAGCGCTTCCTGCTGGATGACTCCTGCTTCTAAGCGCTGCAATAATAGATGTTATCAAAATTTCATTTAATGCTACTTGACTTGTCAGCCTCGGAAGGCTGATGGGATTAGGCCACCATGCTCTGGATTTAAACTTCGGACGTGCATGCTGCTCTTGGGTTAGAGGTCAGCTCTTTACTCATCAGCTATCCCCTCCCCCACCCCCAGGAAAGGGTCACATTTATATGAACAACCAATGATCTGTTTCTCTGGGAATCACTGAGGCGTTGTTTAATTTTGCACGCTGACAACGGATTGCATACATACTGATAATGAACAAAAACTAGAAAATAAATACAGGTGCAGACAGCGCAGCCTGCCCCTGAGGTCACGCGCAAGGCCTAAGGCCATAGGCAAAAGGACAGAAGGACAGGTCCCTACATAGCCTGCTTTAATTAAGCAATAAACCCCACCACGGGAGGCATTACCGGTCAGGTCAAGTAATGGCACAGGTCCAGAGTTACACTGTCAGGTAATTCCTCTGCACGTAGTTGTTTATTTGGTATTAGCACCCAGCATGCTTTCCGGTGTGCTGATAGTGTTTTTTTTAAAGTTGAGGTACAGCACAGATGCTGTTTCTCAACTTATAAAAACTACAAACTAAAATGGCCACCATGGGCATAGGCGAAAATAAATAAAATGTAGTCCCTTCTCCATTTCCCTGGTGGCCATTGTTGCGGGGGGTGAGGAGGAGGGCCGGAACAGTGAGCGTTCAGGACCGGCGATGAACACAGCAGGTCAGTAGGGCTGGGATCAGGTGCAGAGGGGAGGGGGAAGTGGTAAGGGTTAGGGGCAAGGTGGAAAGGGGTATGGGCACCGTAGACCTACCGGCCCAGCAGTGAGGAGAATCAGAATGCAGGTAATACCATGAGGTATAACCTGCCTTACAAACTTTCTGATTGCCTGAGAGGCTACAGGAAACCCCTCCCTCCTGGCTGAGGGCTAATAGTCAACTTGCACCTTAAACAGTATACCATAAAAGAAAACAGTTGATGTGCATTATACGTGATACTTAAGCAACAGTACCAACAAAAATGCATCATTCTTGGCGACCTGAATCTTGGCTTTAATGATAGCCAAGACTACAAAGCAGAAGCCCTACACAATGCTCTGAAAGACATGTTATTCACACAACTCGTGAATGCGCCACCCATATAAAAGGGAGGACGCTGGATTGGATGCTACCCATTATTACCCCAGTATCCATAGACTCTATCAATCCACTTCTCTGGACAGATCACCATAGTGCCAACTTTTCTATCATATGCAACAAACCTGACCTACCTAAATCCATCACACGGGAGACCTATGTAACCAGGAATATCGCAAACCCTCAGCTGAAAACCGTAACCCAATTTGAAAAAATACCATTCAAAACTGGATGGCAATGTATAGCCTTTGCCTTAACGATGAGAAGACTGAGGTCCTCATCGTGGGCTCCCAACTATGAACAGCCTCCCTCCACCTAGATTACACACACATCAATATTGACGGTACCTTGATCCCAGTACTTAAGCAAGTCAAAACTCTAGGGTTATGTGTAGATGCCAATCTCACCATGAGCAAACATATCTCAGCCTTCTCATCCTCCACAGCATACACCGCCAAACTCATTGCCCTACGCCGCCAATTCCTCACACCCACCAACTGTATTACTTTGGCCAGAGCTCTGATTCTGACCCTCAGAGAGTTGGCGGTAGCTGAGCGAAGAGATCTAGAAGGAAGGTGTTTAGGAAAAGAGAGTTGGATGTTGTGTGGGCCCCGGCCCAAGAAAGCCTTGTGCACGATGCAGAGGGTCTTGAACTTGATCCTTGCAGCCACTGGTGAATGGCTGTGTAATAGTTTGCACTATTGTATAGCACTGCTTACTGGATTCCTCTCACTTCTAAGCACTGCAATAACAGTTATGATCCCATCATACTTAATTTACCAACTTCAGAAGGAGGAAAGGCTGAGTAGGCTATTTCATGGGATTCAAACTGGTGAAGTGCAGGATGGCCCCACATGGGAGATGAGCACTTTACCTCTGAGCTATCTACCCAGTCTGTGAACGGAATAGTGAGCACCAGGGGTCTGAAGGCACACAGTGATTACCCACTGACGTGGTGTCCTGTTTGTCAAACAGGTAGCTCATAGCTGAGACAACAGAGCCTGTGTTAATCTTCATCCCCCACTTAATTCTTACACACGTCAACACTAGTCCAACGCCAACCCCTGTACACCACCCAGAGGTGTACTGGTGCAGAAATAGGAACTTAACTATTCATTCAATTATTTTGAAATTTGTATAGCGCCTTTCACCATAATTTGATCCTAACGCGCTGGAGATGGTGTATATAAATATTTAATGAGATGTTCAGTGGTAATCGAGAGAGCCAGTGCTCATGTCTGGGAAGTTGGTGATGTTGTGTATTTAGTTATTGTGTGCCGAGTAAAATCGAAGAATGTGACAGGTATATCCCCTCTGCACCCCTCACATCACGCATATCCCTCCCCCTGATAGTCACTAGGGGTGTATGGGTCAAAGGAGACTACATTTGTGAGCAATATGTTTCCCTATTCCACTCTGAACAAGAACGCTTATGCACCACCCACCTTTACATAGCATCTCTCATTCGTCCAATCAATGCTATGCAAACCTAGGGGCCATGCTTTAAACTTCACGATACTCTGTACGCATAAAGGTTATGATGTATGAGAGCTGAGCTAGCTCGATAAGGTCTAAACAGGGGCTCTAGCCCCACCCTCACCTGCGGCCAGTGTCCGCCCAAGGCACTGGCAGGCCCACGAGCCCCACGGCGGGTGTTCAGAGGCCCGGGTGCCGTGAAAGTTGGCTAAGCGGGTAAAACTTAACCAAAACAAAGGTTAAAGGCAGGCTTTCCTAACCTCCTGCCCCACGCTACTATCACCATGCAACCCCCCCCAGGCAACCACCACTAGCTCCATCCACGTTCACCGCCCAATCCCGGCAATGTATTTTGTTTCAATTCAAACAAAATACTTAAAATAAGATGGCCGCCGAGGAGATGGAAGGCGGGGGTCCATGCAGAGTCCCTTTTCTATTTCTACAGCGAACCAGGAGGTTGTAGCAGCACCAAAGAAATCAGGTAAGTGGGCTTGGGGGTGGTGAGTGCAGGGGCCGAGACCGGGGGGAAGGGAAGGGGAGGGTGGGGTGAAGATGACGAGGTGGGTGAGAGCAGGCTTCAGGTTGCTCAGACCATGGTGTGGACCATGGGATTCAGCCTGTGATCCGAGAAACCTGGTTCACTGGCTCCCCCGCCCCAGGTGTTAATAATTGCCTGACTTGTACCTGTAACAGCGCCTCAATGCCTCAGGGTTGTATGTGCGCTATACCAATGAAATAAATAAATAATATCTAGTACCCTATGAGTAGTGAGGCCTACTTTTTATAACAAGCTGTAAATGGAAACAATTCTTGGGACCACTAGTTTTAGCAGATAAGATGGTGCGATTAAATTGTTTGTCCAGGATCACACACGTATTGTATATATCTTCTGAGAACTAGCTCTGGTTTGTACAAAATATTCCATCCTTGTTTAATGCACCTATTTTTTTGCACGACTCATGGTTGGCCCTTAGAGTCAAGGGAGAGTTAGTGTCATGAAAATATTATGCACAAAGACTCATGCATAGAATAATTGGGACGATTTCTTGCTCCTATCATCTGTTCCCTTGATGGTAGAAATGATAATTTCTCAGCATGCTACCCACAAAGGCCATTTGGGCCTAACAACGGGGGGCCTCCCAACAACATGAACTCTTGGGTGAGTGCACCCACGGTTATCATTCTCTCTGCAGGTCGCAGTGGCTGTGGACCACGGGTAGCAGCAAGTGGCGGTACATGCACTCCAGTGTTATTTCCATCCTCCAGTCCACCTTCATTTGTCAGTTGTGATCACAGAGTTCTAACAAAGAGCTAGAGTGCCAACATTCCACCAGAAACTGTGAGAACACTGGACGCCAAAGTGGCGGGAAAAACTCATCACTTTACATTGTAGCCTGTGGCACCTTTTCCACCGGCATAGTGTCCAGGGCAGTGGCGTGTCCAGGGAGTGGCACCTGCTACCCCTGAAATCTGATTGGCCACTCCAGGTGCCCGCCTATTATCCTAAACTATGATCATTATGTGTGTGTGTGCTCATACTTCATGCCAGCCCTGCATAATTCAGTGCCCCACTTGGGCCACCCTAGTCAAGAGTCTGAACACGCCACTGGCCCAGGGCCGTCAACTGAATGGCAAACGGCTGCCTCACATTTTGCTCCCAAGAAGTATGGAATGTTAGCCCTATCGTTCTTTATTAGGACTCTGTGGCTGTGATGGCCTGTGTATCCCCACATTACTGCATGTCGGAGTGTGTTCCTGCATGCGTGCGTGCGTGCGTGCATGGGCTGCCACGGCAATCAATTTTATTATTTTATTTTATTTTTATTTATAAAGCGCACAACAGCCTAGGGGCATCGAGGCGCTATTACAAGAAAACGACTTAGTTACGTGGAGCATACATAGAGGTGTTAGACATTTGGTGGCCATGCGTCACAAGCCCTTCACCCTTCATCACAATCTCAAGAAAACCTACGAACACCGAGTTATATTTCATCCATTTACTGTATTCACCCCCCCCAGTCCTGCTGAAAGGTGGAGCCATAGGTTTACCCGGCACAAGTGAATAGATGGTGGCCTATTTTCCCAGGATGCGGCTGCCAGGGGAATTTCATGAATGCACCCATGAAATATAATATGCCATCTGCGCTGGCATAAAATCCATTGGCATGCATTGTTGAGAAGTGGGCACCGCGGAATGTCCTGAGCACTCAGTGCGGGCAGCCTGTGAGATGGTGAAGGTTTGCATGTATATTTATTTAAGCTTATAAGGCGTTTTTCGCAAAATTGCTATAACAGTACAAAGAGAAATATAATTCATGGGAAAGGATGCAGGAAGAAAAAAAAGTAATTGGTTATTTATAGGGCGCTTAATTCCAAGAGGTTTCTAAGCACGAACCCGAGGGTCAAACCACAGTTGCTCAGCGTTGTCTTGCTTCCAAGGCGAGCACCTTGCCCCTGACCTATCATCCCAAGACAAGGAAGCACAATTTAGTTTGAGAGAGTAGAGAGAAGATGGGTTTTAAGGCGAGTTCGGAATAGATGCAGAAGGGGAGAGGAGCGAATGGTGAGAGGGCGAGAGTGCCAAGAAAGCAAGAAAGAGTGGGAACGAGAAGACAATACGGCGCTATACAAATAAAGAAATACAAATACAAGGAGGAGCAGGAACAGCACAGAGGAGCAGCAAGGAGAAGCAGGAACAGGACTGAGGAGCAGGAACAGCACAGATGAGCAGGAACAGCAAGGAGGAGCAGGAACAGCAAGGAGGGGCAGGAACAGCACGAAGGAGCAGGAACAGCAAGGAGAAGCAGGAACAGCAAGGAGGAGCAGGAACAGCACAGAGCAACAGGAACAGCAGGAGGAGCAGGAACAGCACAGAGGAGAAGGAAGAGCTAGGAGTAGCAGGAACTGCACAGAGGAATTGAGACTGCAACCAGTGGGTGCGATAAGGAGTGTAGCGAGATATAAGAGAGCAAATGTGGGGAGGAGCGAGACCATGAAAGCACTTAAAGACGATGAGTAGAAGGTGGAACAAGAGACGGGAGTCAAACGCAAGAAAAGAAATGGACACAAGAGAGGAAGCGATGCAGGTGCGAGGGCGAAGAAGGAGGAGAAAGGGAAGAGCTGCTTTATACATAGTCAGTGCTTAAAGTGGGCTGGGGCCGGGCCCCGGCAGTCTCCAAAAAGTGGGACTGAGCCGGGGCCCTGCCGGGGCCCCCGTCCTACCGCAACATTGGCGGGATGCATTATCGCCGCGACGGGATATGCGCCTACAATGAAGTCAGGCAAGCTGACCGAAGTGGCAGGCAGCCACAGCTGTGACTAGCTGCCACTTCCGTCAGTCATAGTAACTGCCTTTGGTGACCCCTCTCGCAGTTACTGTCCCTTTGTTTCCCCAGGTCGCCGAGGCGTCTTTAACCCTCGGCGAACCCGGGGATTCCTCGACATAGTTCGAGGTTTATAAAAGATGGCTTTGAAAGTACACATTTCAAAGCCATCTTTTATAAACCCGAAATGTTTAAAAAAGATGGCCTGAAAACTAGGCGAACCGTAGGGTATGCACACACATATATATAAACGTTATATATGTGTGTGCGTACCTTCCTATGGTGTGTGTACTTTGCAAGCCATCTTTTATAAACGTAGAAACATGTTACATATCTCTATGTTTAGAAAAGATGGCTTGCAAAGTACACAAACCATAGTAAGGTACGCACACAAATATATAACATTTATATATATTTGTGTGTATACCCTACGATTTCCGTACTTTTTAGGCCACGCCCCTCCCCCAAGCCACGCCCCCAAATGAGGGCCCCCCTCGATTTCTTACCCCACTTAAACCCCTGCATAGAGTGTAGCGGTGTATGAGAGGTAGGGAGACTGACTAACTGGGAAGAACAGTAGTCAATATGGGGAGAAAATACGTGAGACAATGAAGAGTTTAGAAGCAGAGAAGGAGAGAAAAGGGCGAAGATTATGGAGATAGAAAGGGCAGAACTGAGCCGCGTTAGAAAAGAGAGCAGAAATGGATAAAGACGAATCAAAGATGGCACTTAGATGTTTAGCAGCGGATAAGATGGAAAGAGGAGTCGAAGGGTAGTGGAGAGAGGCGTGAGGAAGAGAAGAAGGTGGAGTATTAGTTGGAGAAAAAAGAGGAGTATTTGGGCACTGGGATGCTGCTGTCACAGTCCCGTATTTCAGAGCGTCCGGATTCGCGGACCTGTGAATTGCATCTCGGTGGGTTGTGCACATGGATAACTCATTAACTCGCAGGATGCGCTGGCCACGCACGCTGACCCGGGTCACTTACTGCTGGTGATGAGTCTTCCATGCGCTGAGCTGTAGGTGGGTCCCAGGAGCACAGAGAGGAAGTGTAGGGAAGCCGCAACTGCTGGCCTGGAGCGGCTCCCACCAATGACGGACAGGGAAAGAGAGCTGCTGCATTTGCCAACGCCTGACCTCCTACTTAATTGGGAGAAGAGTTTTTAGGTCAGTTTCCGAATGAAAGGGCAGCTGGCGAGACTATTGTAAGGCAGGTAGGGCTGGGACAGAGACAGTCGTGCGTCATGTTAAAGGTTTCCTAGAACCTATATATACCAGTCTGCCTCTGATCTGTATATATAATGTGGAAGCGGGTACATGACACACATACATGGTGCTCCCCCATTACCTGGACAGCAACTCAGACATTACCAGGTTTCCTCTGGCCTGCAGATAGGTGGGGGTGGAGGGGGTGGGGGGTCATGCCACATATTTACCAGGCGCCCCCCTTACCTGGGCAGAAACATCTCAAACTGTTTTGATGCATATGTCCTTGTGGGATTGGGGAGGGAAGACATTTTTGAGACTATATTCCATAACCCCCAGCCCCCAGCTACCTTTCCTGGAGCACAGGAAAAGCAAAGGCCATTTGCACAGAAGACCGACCGCCTGCTTTCTTTTGCTTTACCGTATTTTGGGTAGCGCGTGCATCCCGTTTCTGTCCACGTCATGGCACTTCGGGCACAACAGTTCCCTGACGCAGACAAAACAGGAAGCAGGAGCTCAACAAAACAAGGTAACTTCCCCATCACATCCGAGGCAGTGGCGGCACAGGCCGCCTCATACCTGGCCGATAAAAGCACCAGCTCCGAAGGCCGGTGCACCACACGGTGCATTAACATCACTGTGCTGGAAAACAGGAAGTACAAGACAACAACCTCTTCCTGCTGCTGCGCACGCAGAGCCTGGAACAACTTCCTGGCGCACATCAGGAGAGCGCCCGCCTACCTGCACTTCCGGCAGGAAGTGAAGACGCTTCTTCTTCTTCTTCTTAATTATCGGAAGCGTGGGCGGACCCACGCAGGCGCCTCCCCATCCTATAGGATGATGTGCACCGTACCCACTAATTATTATTTGGCTCCATTTAAGCTCACAGCTCCTCCCACCTCCCCGTCTGCCTCACAAAATCCAACATCACACTATTCCTCCTCCTGCCTCTCTCCCCATCACTTCCCAGTATAATCCTTTCACTCAACTCAGCCACACCCAACGCAGTCAACCGAACTCTCATCAATTCTCTCTCTGTAACATGTCTTTCACACCTAAACAAAAAATGTCCCACCGTTTCAGGCACCCCACACACCGCACAGTCCCTTGATTCACGCTTCCCTATTCGAAATAGACAGTCGTTCAGCCCCACATGACCTATCCTCAACCGATTCAGCATCACTTCTTCCCCCTCCTCCATTCTGAACTCCCTGCATCCACCTTCACCGTCACTTTCCCACGAACACCGAACATCCACCTGCCCTTCACCCCATTCACCCACCTCTCCTGCCACTCATCCAGGACCCGTCTCACCATCACAGCCTTCACCTCATCCACACTCAAAGGCAACCTCACATCAATCACTCCCCTCCTCATACCCTCACCCACCGCCAGATCCACCAACTCATTTCCCAAAATGCCACTGTGACTGGGAACCCACGCCAACTCCAAATCCATACCCCCGCGCACACACCGATCAATCTTCATCCTAACGTCCAAAATCACATCCTTCCTATCACCATCCCCTGCCACAATCGCCTGTAACCCACTCAATGAATCTGATAACACCACCACTTTCTCATACCCCAACTCATACACCCTGTCAATCACCAATGCAATCGCCACCAACTCAGCCGTACAAATAGACACATCATTCGTCAGTCGTCCTATTTTATACTCCCCAATGCTTTCTAGATAATACGCCATTCCCACTCTCCCAGACAAAGTGAAGACGCTGCTCTTCAAGGAACAGCCCATCAGCAGGTCACGTGGGGTCTTCCTGGAAGAGCAGAAATTAAGCGCTCGCCCATCATCCTCAGGGCCTACTCTGCTGTTTACACTTCTGCCATTGATACATTGGGTGCCAGCTATTATTACAAAGAAAGAGATTAAAGCAGAACCAAGAATTGTATTAGGTGCCAGTATTAGTGATATCGAATGGGGTTTAACTATCATTTTTGCATCTCTGTTTTGGAACCGTTAAGTTTGACAAGCATCGTTTTTTACATAATTTTGGTGCGCTCAACCCGATTAGGATGGCAGGCTTCGGGGCACTAATCTCTGATAGCGTCTGGAATGTCTTCTTCCCTTAGGCTGTGCCATCTGCAGGGCACCCTGTTCCATTCCACATGCCTTCCTTGACACCCAATTCAACTTCCTCTTCCTCTTTCGGCTCCCCGGCGGTCTGCACTCCTCACTCCGGGATCGGCCAATCCCTCTTGATGGCGTGTCCCACGCAAGCCGGGTCCTTTACTCTGCGGCTGATCCTGCCCATTCCCTGGGGCAGGAGTGTCTGCTTTCCATGCTGCAAACTGGCATTTTGACAGATTGGTTAGGATGTTTTTTTGACGAGTAGGGTCTACAGGCCCTTCCTGAACTTTAGGATGGGGGTAGAGAGCAGACTATATCACTCTATATATTCAGGACACTCCGTCTATATCAGCTGAAGAATGGTGGTCGGTGGTCCTGAGAGGTGACCAAGTGGGACTTACTATTGCTGCGGTTGATTTTTTAAAAGACTGCGTGGGGCAGAAACACCCCACTGGATAATTGACGTATAGACCTAACTAAGGAACAGTTCATCGTTTGATTTTATGGACAATAGCACCCATGATATTGGGTTAGATACTGGATGCCTAAAGGGAGGTCACCTCTCTCTAGTGCTTCCTTTTTATGTTCTTTGCTAAAAGTTTTGTATTACTGGATCCTCAGGGTGGTTTGGCTTCACCTTTCATGTCACCAGTGCACATTGTAACTGGATCCTCAGGGTGGTTTGGCTTCACCTTTCATGTCACCAGTGCACATTGTAACTGGATCCTCAGGGTGGTTTGGCTTCACCTTTCATGTCACCAGTGCACATTGTAACTGGATCCTGAGGGTGGTTTGGCTTCACCTTTCATGTCACCAGTGCACATTGTAACTGGATCCTCAGGGTGGTTTGGCTTCACCTTTCATGTCACCAGTGCACATTGTAACTGGATCCTCAGGGTGGTTTGGCTTCACCTTTCATGTCACCAGTGCACATTGTAAATGGATCCACCTTCACCTTTCATGTCACCAGTGCACATTGTAACTGGATCCTCAGGGTGGTTTGGCTTCACCTTTCATGTCACCAGTGCACATTGTAACTGGATCCTCAGGGTGGTTTGGCTTCACCTTTCATGTCACCAGTGCACATTGTAACTGGATCCTGAGGGTGGTTTGGCTTCACCTTTCATGTCACCAGTGCACATTGTAACTGGATCCTCAGGGTGGTTTGGCTTCACCTTTCATGTCACCAGTGCACATTGTAACTGGATCCTCAGGGTGGTTTGGCTTCACCTTTCATGTCACCAGTGCACATTGTAACTGGATCCTCAGGGTGGTTTGGCTTCACCTTTCATGTCACCAGTGCACATTGTAAATGGATCCTCAGGGTGGTTTGGCTTCACCTTTCATGTCACCAGTGCACATTGTAACTGGATCCTCAGGGTGGTTTGGCTTCACCTTTCATGTCACCAGTGCACATTGTAACTGGATCCTCAGGGTGGTTTGGCTTCACCTTTCATGTCACCAGTGCACATTGTAACTGGATCCTCAGGGTGGTTTGGCTTCACCTTTCATGTCACCAGTGCACATTGTAACTGGATCCTCAGGGTGGTTTGGCTTCACCTTTCATGTCACCAGTGCGCATTGTAACTGGATCCTCAGGGTGGTTTGGCTTCACCTTTCATGTCACCAGTGCGCATTGTAAATGGATCCTCAGGGTGGTTTGGCTTCACCTTTCATGTCACCAGTGCGCATTGTAACTGGATCCTCAGGGTGGTTTGGCTTCACCTTTCATGTCACCAGTGCACATTGTAACTGGATCCTCAGGGTGGTTTGGCTTCACATTTCATGTCACCAGTGCACATTGTAACTGGATCCTCAGGGTGGTTTGGCTTCACCTTTCATGTCACCAGTGCACATTGTAAATGGATCCTCAGGGTGGTTTTGCTTCACCTTTCATGTCACCAGTGCACATTGTAACTGGATCCTCAGGGTGGTTTGGCTTCACCTTTCATGTCACCAGTGCACATTGTAACTGGATCCTCAGGGTGGTTTGGCTTCACCTTTCACGTCACCAGCACCCATTGTTATTGGATCCTCAGGGTGGTTTGGCTTCACCTTTCATGTCACCAGTGCACATTGTAACTGGATCCTCAGGGTGGTTTGGCTTCACCTTTCATGTCACCAGTGCACATTGTAACTGGATCCTCAGGGTGGTTTGGCTTCACCTTTCATGTCACCAGTGCACATTGTAACTGGATCCTCAGGGTGGTTTGGCTTCACCTTTCATGTCACCAGTGCACATTGTAAATGGATCCTCAGGGTGGTTTGGCTTCACCTTTCATGTCACCAGTGCACATTGTAACTGGATCCTCAGGGTGGTTTGGCTTCACCTTTCATGTCACCAGTGCATATTGTAACTGGATCCTCAGGGTGGTTTGGCTTCACCTTTCATGTCACCAGTGCACATTGTAAATGGATCCTCAGGGTGGTTTGGCTTCACCTTTCATGTCACCAGTGCACATTGTAACTGGATCCTCAGGGTGGTTTGGCTTCACCTTTCATGTCACCAGTGCACATTGTAACTGGATCCTCAGGGTGGTTTGGCTTCACCTTTCATGTCACCAGTGCACATTGTAACTGGATCCTCAGGGTGGTTTGGCTTCACCTTTCATGTCACCAGTGCACATTGTAAATGGATCCTCAGGGTGGTTTTGCTTCACCTTTCATGTCACCAGTGCACATTGTAACTGGATCCTCAGGGTGGTTTGGCTTCACCTTTCATGTCACCAGTGCACATTGTAACTGGATCCTCAGGGTGGTTTGGCGTGACTCAGGGTGGTTTGGCTTCACCTTTCATGTCACCAGTGCACATTGTAACTGGATCCTCAGGGTGGTTTTGCTTCACCTTTCACGTCACCAGTGCACATTGTAACTGGATCCTCGGGGTGGTTTGGCTTCACCTTTCACGTCACCAGTGCACATTGTAACTGGATCCTCGGGGTGGTTTGGCTTCACCTTTCACGTCACCAGTGCACATTGTAACTGGATCCTCGGGGTGGTTTGGCTTCACCTTTCACGTCACCAGTGCACATTGTAACTGGATCCTCGGGGTGGTTTTGCTTCACCTTTCACGTCACCAGTGCACATTGTAACTGGATCCTCGGGGTGGTTTGGCTTCACCTTCCATGTCACCAGTGCACATTGTAACTGGATCCTCGGGGTGGTTTGGCTTCACCTTTCATGTCACCAGTGCACATTGTAACTGGATCCTCGGGGTGGTTTGGCTTCACCTTCCATGTCACCAGTGCACATTGTAACTGGATCCTCGGGGTGGTTTGGCTTCACCTTTCATGTCACCAGTGCACATTGTAACTGGATCCTCGGGGTGGTTTGGCTTCACCTTTCATGTCACCAGTGCACATTGTAACTGGATCCTCGGGGTGGTTTGGCTTCACCTTTCATGTCACCAGTGCACATTGTAACTGGATCCTCGGGGTGGTTTGGCTTCACCTTTCATGTCACCAGTGCACATTGTAACTGGATCCTCGGGGTGGTTTGGCTTCACCTTTCATGTCACCAGTGCACATTGTAACTGGATCCTCGGGGTGGTTTGGCTTCACCTTTCATGTCACCAGTGCACATTGTAACTGGATCCTCGGGGTGGTTTGGCTTCACCTTTCATGTCACCAGTGCACATTGTAACTGGATCCTCGGGGTGGTTTGGCTTCACCTTTCATGTCACCAGTGCACATTGTAACTGGATCCTCGGGGTGGTTTGGCTTCACCTTTCATGTCACCAGTGCACATTGTAACTGGATCCTCAGGGTGGTTTGGCTTCACCTTTCATGTCACCAGTGCACATTGTAAATGGATCCTCAGGGTGGTTTGGCTTCACCTTTCATGTCACCAGTGCACATTGTAACTGGATCCTCAGGGTGGTTTGGCTTCACCTCTCATGTCACCAGTGCACATTGTAACTGGATCCTCAGGGTGGTTTGGCTTCACCTCTCATGTCACCAGTGCACATTGTAACTGGATCCTCAGGGTGGTTTGGCTTCACCTCTCATGTCACCAGTGCACATTGTAACTGGATCCTCAGGGTGGTTTGGCTTCACCTCTCATGTCACCAGTGCACATTGTAACTGGATCCTCAGGGTGGTTTGGCTTCACCTCTCATGTCACCAGTGCACATTGTAACTGGATCCTCAGGGTGGTTTGGCTTCACCTCTCATGTCACCAGTGCACATTGTAACTGGATCCTCAGGGTGGTTTGGCTTCACCTCTCATGTCACCAGTGCACATTGTAACTGGATCCTCAGGGTGGTTTGGCTTCACCTTTCATGTCACCAGTGCACATTGTAATCTGGATCCTCAGGGTGGTTTGGCTTCACCTTTCATGTCACCAGTGCACATTGTAATCTGGATCCTCAGGGTGGTTTGGCTTCACCTTTCATGTCACCAGTGCACATTGTAATCTGGATCCTCAGGGTGGTTTGGCTTCACCTTTCATGTCACCAGTGCATATTGTAATCTGGATCCTCAGGGTGGTTTGGCTTCACCTTTCATGTCACCAGTGCACATTGTAATCTGGATCCTCAGGGTGGTTTGGCTTCACCTTTCATGTCACCAGTGCACATTGTAATCTGGATCCTCAGGGTGGTTTGGCTTCACCTTTCATGTCACCAGTGCACATTGTAACTGGATCCTCGGGGTGGTTTGGCTTCACCTTTCATGTCACCAGTGCACATTGTAACTGGATCCTCGGGGTGGTTTGGCTTCACCTTTCATGTCACCAGTGCACATTGTAACTGGATCCTCGGGGTGGTTTGGCTTCACCTTTCATGTCACCAGTGCACATTGTAACTGGATCCTCGGGGTGGTTTGGCTTCACCTTTCATGTCACCAGTGCACATTGTAACTGGATCCTCGGGGTGGTTTGGCTTCACCTTTCATGTCACCAGTGCACATTGTAAATGGATCCTCGGGGTGGTTTGGCTTCACCTTTCATGTCACCAGTGCACATTGTAACTGGATCCTCGGGGTGGTTTGGCTTCACCTTTCATGTCACCAGTGCACATTGTAACTGGATCCTCGGGGTGGTTTGGCTTCACCTTTCATGTCACCAGTGCACATTGTAACTGGATCCTCGGGGTGGTTTGGCTTCACCTTTCATGTCACCAGTGCACATTGTAACTGGATCCTCGGGGTGGTTTGGCTTCACCTTTCATGTCACCAGTGCACATTGTAACTGGATCCTCGGGGTGGTTTGGCTTCACCTTTCATGTCACCAGTGCACATTGTAACTGGATCCTCGGGGTGGTTTGGCTTCACCTTTCATGTCACCAGTGCACATTGTAAATGGATCCTCGGGGTGGTTTGGCTTCACCTTTCATGTCACCAGTGCACATTGTAACTGGATCCTCGGGGTGGTTTGGCTTCACCTTTCATGTCACCAGTGCACATTGTAACTGGATCCTCGGGGTGGTTTGGCTTCACCTTTCATGTCACCAGTGCACATTGTAACTGGATCCTCGGGGTGGTTTGGCTTCACCTTTCATGTCACCAGTGCACATTGTAACTGGATCCTCGGGGTGGTTTGGCTTCACCTTTCATGTCACCAGTGCACATTGTAACTGGATCCTCGGGGTGGTTTGGCTTCACCTTTCATGTCACCAGTGCACATTGTAACTGGATCCTCGGGGTGGTTTGGCTTCACCTTTCATGTCACCAGTGCACATTGTAACTGGATCCTCGGGGTGGTTTGGCTTCACCTTTCATGTCACCAGTGCACATTGTAACTGGATCCTCGGGGTGGTTTGGCTTCACCTTTCATGTCACCAGTGCACATTGTAACTGGATCCTCGGGGTGGTTTGGCTTCACCTTTCATGTCACCAGTGCACATTGTAACTGGATCCTCGGGGTGGTTTGGCTTCACCTTTCATGTCACCAGTGCACATTGTAACTGGATCCTCGGGGTGGTTTGGCTTCACCTTTCATGTCACCAGTGCACATTGTAACTGGATCCTCGGGGTGGTTTGGCTTCACCTTTCATGTCACCAGTGCACATTGTAACTGGATCCTCGGGGTGGTTTGGCTTCACCTTTCATGTCACCAGTGCACATTGTAACTGGATCCTCGGGGTGGTTTGGCTTCACCTTTCATGTCACCAGTGCACATTGTAACTGGATCCTCGGGGTGGTTTGGCTTCACCTTTCATGTCACCAGTGCACATTGTAAATGGATCCTCGGGGTGGTTTGGCTTCACCTTTCATGTCACCAGTGCACATTGTAAATGGATCCTCAGGGTGGTTTGGCTTCACCTTTCATGTCACCAGTGCACATTGTAACTGGATCCTCAGGGTGGTTTGGCTTCACCTTTCATGTCACCAGTGCACATTGTAACTGGATCCTCAGGGTGGTTTGGCTTCACCTTTCATGTCACCAGTGCACATTGTAACTGGATCCTCAGGGTGGTTTGGCTTCACCTTTCATGTCACCAGTGCACATTGTAACTGGATCCTCAGGGTGGTTTGGCTTCACCTTTCATGTCACCAGTGCACATTGTAATCTGGATCCTCAGGGTGGTTTGGCTTCACCTTTCATGTCACCAGTGCACATTGTAACTGGATCCTCAGGGTGGTTTGGCTTCACCTTTCATGTCACCAGTGCACATTGTAATCTGGATTTATGATACCAGCGTTCATATGACTCGCCCTCAAAGCAGTTTGCTTTGCTTCCCTCCAAGAGCACCTGCAAGTACTTACTGGCTACGGGCCTCATTACGAAGTCTGCGGCAACCCGCCGTTGCTACCGGCGGGTTTCCGCCGGCCTCGTAACGCTGTTTCCACCGCCTGATATCCCGGTGCCACCGGGATATTACATGTGGCAACGGGCCGGGATGTGAGGCGGCGGAAACTGTCAGTCCCCATTCTGTGGAGGTCCATAGGACTCCACAGGAATGGGGACACAGAAACACTGGTACCGTTGCTAACGTGCCGATGCTTCAGTGAAAACAATGCCTGCAGGGGCCGATATTCCCGGCAGGTCAGACCTGCCAAGAGATCCTGCAGGCAATCTCGTCTGGCGGTCCAGAAAGGATGCTGGTAAGTTGCTCCCGGCACCCTTATTTCTGGACCCCCAGACTTGGAATAAGCCCCCATGTGTCTGATCGAGCAGGTGAACGCTCCATCATCAGAGTGCTTTTGCAATTAAGGGCTAAGAGCCGGGATGTGTGGTGTGGGGCAATTACTTGGTGTTTGTGGTAGCACCTTCTAGTAAAAGGCTGGAAAATGACCTGCATTTTGTCAAACCCATTGTGTCCTGTGTGTTTTTGTATCCTGAAACACCTGACTACCACGCTTTCTGATAGCGTCTGGACTATAACGTGGTGTCCTTGTTGAACTGCCCGCTCTGCAAAGAACCCCGTTTGCACTTGTTAGTTTTGGCGTCACTCCAATGTGCTGAAACTATTGACATGGGAGGTGAAGACGGGAGAGAGATGGGATGTCAGGAAGGATATGCTGATTCTGGGACTTGTTTGGGGGTTTACCCACCCTTTCACTCTCAATGTCCCTGCTAGAACATATGACCATGCCCACTTACTACCTAGCCTTTACACCGTACTGGTATCTCTTTGAGCTAGATCTGTGTTTTGAAGGGGATGGCAATATCATGTGTATGCAGTCTTCAGAAATGTAATGGCTTATTTGCAGCTGTTAATCTGCCTGTGGAATAATACAAACGTGTTCAAGCAGTACGTCTTCAGCTACTGATTTAAAAGCAACCTGTGTGTTCTTGCATCTGTTTTTTGCACTGAATTGCTGTTAAACACAAGCATTGGTAATGACAACAGTTTGGGCTCTCGTGTGAGATAGGCATTTGTCAGGCATTTGCATCACATGCTCATGTACTCACACCCTTTTCCAGCTGTTGCCATCCCATGGGCTATGATGGCAGTGCCTAGAAACCCCTCATCCCATGCCTGCACAAAAGCAAACAGTGTTGGCTTTGTCAGCACTAGTTTATGGTCACAGTTGGACAGAGACTGCTAGGTGGGGTTAGGGACCTTCGGCCTTGATAAATATTCTTGATGGGTACCAATGTTATTCTTGATGACTTTTACAGCACTCCGTTGTCCCCGACCTAGTATCAAGCTATACAAATATATAATAATAAGATCTTGGTGAGTTGACACACTTTGTATTGTGGGTTCTTCCTCGGCCCTTCAAAATGCAATAAGGTATATAGTCTGTTTTCGATATATGAATAATAATAATTTGTTTCTTATATAGCGCTACTCACCCATAGGTCTCAGAGCACTCATCCCACAGAGTGGTACCCATTTTATTGACCTAGGAAGGATGAAATGCTGATTTTACCCTGCCGGGATTCGAACCTGCCACAGCAGGCTGCACACAAATTTCAGGGGTGAGCGCTTAGCTCGCTGTGCTATTTGACCGGCTTATATTGCCTTATAAGGTCTTATGTAACAGCTATTCCTGCTAGCATGGCCTCTTAGCAGTTAGGGTCATGTTGGGGGTAAGGGGGGCTTTCCTGGTATTTAGTCAGGTGGGGAGAAGAGAGCATGGTTGCTGTTGCTAAATGCTGTTGTGAGGCATGTAGGAGGGCCCCTGCTATGCAGGCCAATCAGTATCTACATAATGAGAAACTTGCAGTGATATATGTGTTGCCCGGTGAGACTCCGCGTGCTCGAATTACTTCATGGCAGTGATATTTTCACTTGGAAAGCATGTATATCATCACTGTGTGTTACATGACCGTATGTGGTGCCTTCTAGCCTGTTAGGGGCACAGTTGCAATCATGTAGACCCCGTAGAGTATAGAGTAGGGTCTAGGTCTGTGGAGCAGATGCCCACGTTACTTGGGTATGCCCTCTTAATGAGTGACATTTTACGCTGCTTTCGTGGAATGTAGTCATTCCCTGACAGTAGAACTAGGACAGGGTTGCCCAACTCCAGACCACGAGGGCTGGAACATGTCAGATTTTCAGTCATATGTTATATCATCGATGACCGTTTTTTTGACTGGTGTTTTTCTGAAAAATCTCACAAATTGTTTATTTTTGGGGGTTTCCCCTCTAGACTCCCCTTCCCCACCTATTGTTTACTGCTCCTTACCCCGCCCAACCCTTTATATGCCCTTTCCCACCCCCAAAAAATATCACTGTGTTTTTTCGGCAAAATGTTTTCAGAAAAACACTTGTCGAGAAAACTACAGTTGATGATTGGACGTCGTACCAGATTTTCAGGTTACCCCTCATTAATATTCATGAGATTAATTTGCATACAATGGTTCTCAATGTATTGACAGCTTTCTCATGAATATTAATGAGGGATTTCCAGGATTCCAGCCCTCAAGGCCTCGAGTTGGACAGCCCTGATCTAGGACGTTTCACGTTGTGGACTTTTCAATCATAAGGCCCTGTCTGT
This sequence comes from Ambystoma mexicanum, assembly GCF_040938575.1. Taxonomy (NCBI): domain Eukaryota; kingdom Metazoa; phylum Chordata; class Amphibia; order Caudata; family Ambystomatidae; genus Ambystoma; species Ambystoma mexicanum. The sequence continues at coordinate 75,685,932 of NC_090923.1, forward strand.
GTCTGGCAAATTGTGTTTTCCAATAAACTATAAATACCACATTCGTAAAACCCCTAACTATCCTGTTTTTTCATGACCAATCCTGGTAAAATCAAGTAATGGACTCTAAGTGCACAAACACGCAGCACTCAAATGTTGTTGTTGCATGGCCAGCTTTCAAAGACAATTGCAATTACTAGAACCCTAACCACCGTGCCATGCTTCGAGACCTAAACTGGACCAGTGCAATGCTCAACAATACCAATGGCCTAGTGCAATTCTCGTGTAAAGACCACAGGGTAAGTTTTAAAAATACACAATGGGAAGTCAACTTCCTTCCCTAACTGTTAAACAGGTCAATGCGTTATCACAGAAACAACGGTTCTTTGGGAGAATACATTACAGTGCGCATATTAATCGTAAGTCAACACATAGTCAAAGAAAGAAACAATGTGCTAGCTGTCTCTATGGGAAGGACACCCTGTCCCTGACAGAAGTGCCTGGTCCTAGGTAGCCTGTGGTGTAGCGCCTATCTAACAGAGATGGATAGGAAAGACTATCCCATGTCGCTAACAATTATGGTATACACTTTCAATAAAACACATCTAGAACACATCTGATTGGCTGTTAGTTAGTTGACAGAACTGGTTATTAGATTCTGTCAAGAGTTCAAAATGCTTGTGCAGCAGCTTGTCACTTGGAGAATGATCTAGTTCCAATTTATTACACCCTTGGGTTTTTTCGAATGACCAAGTGTTTTCGGTGTGTTCCACAAGATAAAACTAGTAAAAAAATCTCATGTATAGTGAGAGTTTCAAGACACCTCACACCACATGAGTGTGGGCAGTCTTATACTTTCTTATGTCTCTGTGTTGATATTAGAGATAACAAAAAGGTCATGAGAGCCCTCATGACCCAAGTGGTAGACCAGTTTCGATGGCAGGACAAGTTAGGCCCTCTTCTTCAGGACCGTAGTTGTAATCAGAAATTAATTCATATTCCAGTGTGCCTGTTCATTAGGCACTGTAGGTGAACACCATCATCCCCTGTAGGGAGACAAAAAAGTGTAGGAAGGAGGGTATCAGTAAACCCATACCTACATCTCCCTCTAAGTGTAGCAGCTAGACGAGCGACAAAGTGACTCAAAACTTAGACATAGATCATTATGTTGAATCAGCAACAAATGTGCCTGACCACCTAGTTTTGTGGTAGAGCACTTGCTCCGGAGGCTCACCCTGGTAGGAGGTGAGGGTGTGGAGGGGCGGGGAGGGAGGTGAAAGGACAGGGCAGTGATTGAAAGCCAGTGGCAACCTAATTGTCATTGGCAGCGTGACTAGTGAAGGGGCACGCTTGTCAGTGTTCCGGATTGGTTATGTGCCATGCTGTGTCTCAAGTGCATGCCAAACCATGCATAAAGTAAAAGAGGGCTACTGTCCCACCTGAGATCCTGGGGCTGTGCGCCTGGATTCAGCATGTGAGAGTAGAAAAACAGGCAATGCTCTCAATCGTAAGCTTCGGTGCTTATCTAAGGCACTAAAACAGAGAGATGATCATGGTTAGTTCCAGGCCTGGCCACGCACCAAGCTCCATATTTTATATGAATAAATTAAGAGGTGTGGGGGTGAAACAGATCTTACCTTTTCAGCGCAGTTCTTTCTTTTCGAGAAAAGCTTTTACCAACAAATCTCAGGCACAGCCATGGGGGCCACTTTTGTATAATGCTCTGTGCATGACATCATTTTTAGTTTTGGCTCATAGAGGCTGACACAGCAACCTTTGTGAGAAACAAGCTATTGTTAAAGAAAGTAGAAAGAGTCCCTGTCTGCCTTCCCCAGCAGCTTGTTGCACGGTGTGCAATGTATTTATTTGAGAGAGAGGTGGGGAAGAGAAAGCAAGATTTATATTAGAAGAATAGAGACTGTCAGTGGGAGTGTTTGCAGAAATGAGGGCGAGAAGCATGGGGAGGAGGCCGAGTTGTACCTTTTCATACCTTGTTGTGCCTTTTATCCCTTGTGATGCATTGTTACCCCTTCTAGTGCATTGCTAGGCCATATTATCTGATGTTAGACTATGCCACCCAGAGCCAAATCACAATATAATTGTGTAAACTCAGGGCCTGCAACTTGTCCGCAGTTGGCCTCCATTCTGTCTGCCCAATGCTACCTCACAGATATGCCACCTCTAACACTGCTCAGCTTTACATGAGGTAACTACATAACGTGGCTAGGCGTGCACCCTGCACTAACACCATCCACACATATCCCACTGGCTTGACCCATCTTTGGTCTCAGAGCAGACCTTTATTGGTTGCAAACCATGCAGGATACCTTTGTGGTGGTGCTCTTCATGTCAAGATACACACACCTCTGGTGCCAAAACGCGTCCAACTCCAGGACTCCAGGGCTGGGATCCAGGGCTGGGATCCTGATGGGTTTTCAGGCTATCCACCTTTAATGTTCATGAGTAAAAATGTGCATACATTTAGAATCATTGTATGCAAATTTATCTCATTAATATTGATGAGGGGTATCCTGAAAACCTGATATGGATCCATTCCTTGAGGCCTGGAGTTGGAAATCGTAAGCATATTAAAAAATTGCTTTTTCTGATCTCTACCCATCAACACCTTCATATTTTTTCAAATCTTGCCTCTCCCTTTACTTCCACTAACTTCCCCACTCTCTTTCAAAGGACCTACCGCCTTGAGACTGGCAAAATGATAGCACTTACGGTATACTAAGCCGGTTTACAACATATTTCATAAGTAGGCTTGCCAAATTTTCTGGCATTTGTGTAGGGATAACTATATCCGGGTTCGAAATTAAGGTTGGATAAGCAGGAGCTAAAAGCAGCTCCTGGGTATCCAGCATTAACCAGTGACCAGGAGCTACCACTAGGGAACCAGGAGCTAGTGCATAGCACTATGCAAATGTAACTTCCACTTAAAATGCAAAGCTATTATTCTGTCCAATATTTATGACCCCCTTATGTTTTGAATAGTTTATAGATGTGTCCTAATGTTTATTTGTAGATTGTCCTAAATACACACAGTTCCATTCACATGGGTGTGCTTCTTCACCATCAGTTGGACTGGGGAGCCAAATGTAGCTCCCGGTAGATGTTGGTGTCAAGCAAACCAGGTTCTTCTAGGCTCCAAGCAGGTGCTAAATAGCTCCCATCGCAATTTCGAACCCTGTGTATGCCAGTATAATCACTGGCAACACATTCTCTTTGGTATCTAAATTATTGGCACATTTCGGTAACTTAAAACAGACATTTCTGCCTGCAAAGCCAGAGTACTGATATGTATTGGGTTAATTGCAGCCCTTTAAGGCAAAACAATTTCATATGCACAACTATTATTACCCAACCGAAGTCAGTATTTCGGAAGTATGAAAGGCTGAGGTGGCCTTGCCAGGATTCAAACCTGTGACATGCACATCTCTTAGCTCAGTAGCTAGGAGTAAATCCGCAGGGCTATATTACTGGCTTCTGCCTGCAGAAGCATCTGTGTGAATGGATGAAATGCTGTTTTTAATCAGCATCTGTTTTAGTGCAGGTTATAACCCAGTGCGCCTCCGTCCGCTTGATTTCTTAGAAAGGCAGCATCCCAGTACACAGCCTTAAATTCCACAACATGGCTTGACCCACTTTTAGTTTGGACTATTAGGGGTTGCGTGTCGCAGCTATAAACCGAAACTATTACATTAGAGTACAGATAGGGAGTACTGGCATCTGAGTAGGGACACATAGCTTGTAGGTGGTGTTTGCTTATTTGCACACCCATTAACTGCCTGTGGCCATGCTAATGCCTATGGCCATTCCCCAAACACCTCCTCATGGGAACTCTTTGAGCTTGTTTTAATCAAGCCTTACCATCAACCTTTGCACAGGAAGTGCCTGACAGTGTTTTTTCAAAGCAGTCGTTTGAGAGTGAATTACTTAATTAGGGCTCTAAACCCTGCTACTGGTGTAATAAAAATGTCTTAACCAGGTCTGCCTTCAGTCACTTGATTTACAAGCACTATGCAAATCCTTCACTGAAGTCCTGTTAAAATCAAGCATTGTCAAAGTCAACAGATTTGGCGTGTGCATAATTATTAGTCTTATGCCAGGCACTGCTATAAGATGCCCAGGTAATCGCACCATTTTGCACCTGCTACCATCAATGGGCAGGTAATACCACTATGGCAGTGCCTTTGCCATGCCTACACATAAGCCAAAACTGTTGGCATTGCCAGTGCGTGTTTTCGTTTGTAAAGAAAATACAAGGACTAGTAATAACATGTTATTATTCTTTTGTATCGAAAGGTAAATATACACGTTATTACTTTACTTGTAGATAACTGTAACATTGGAATGTTAGGAGGAATGTATTTACATATAAAAATGCCAAATCTATATGTTGTGTGTGTATTGTCTCACCTGCTAATATCCGCAAATAGTGGGTGTCAACCGCCTTGGACATATTGTCACCCACCCACCCTACCACGGTCTTCCATAGACTTCAATGGGCTCGCCCACGGAGGAACGCTTCCACTAATATAAACAAACATGCAGCAGTCCCCATTCCCTTCAGTGGGGACACCCACCGCACACTGACCTCTCCTCATAGGCTCAGAGGTGGCAAACTGCCGAGCGCACGTGACATGACAGTGTTTGCAGCATGGGATCGGCCCTAAAGAAGAGTTGGCGAGTTTTTTGCCCCCCAGATGCAGACAGCTGTGGCCACGAGAATGTGCAACAGGTGCAGCTGGCCTGAACCCCAGCCTTGGCGCAAGGCTGCGAATCGTGTGTAATTCGTTTCATAGCCGCATTCCCATCCAGAATGTGTCCTATTTGGCGACCCTTCTGTTTACCCTTCGATGGGTCTCGGTGTGGAGGGCCCTCACTCCATGAGCCGCCCCCCGGCCCATGCCTGTGAAGACGCTTTCCCAGCTCCAGCCCTCCCCCTGCCTTCTTGGCGGGGCCTGCAACTTTCCGCACATTTTTCCCTAATTAATTGGAACGCTAGCGGGACCTGGCTGCCAAGGACCGACTCGAGAGCGGCCCCAGCCTGCGAAATTCCAAGGCCAGGCCCTGGCGGGCCACCTTGGGTTGGCGCTGGGACAGGGAACGAATCTGGCACGAGCGGGAACCAAGAGAGCGGGGTCGTGGTGCTGTGGGAACATCTGGGGGTGTTACAGTGCCTGCTGTACTGCTGGAACGTACCATCCTCAAAAAGGGGGGGAACGCAGGACAATTGTTGTGAGCAGGGCCGGCACTAGGAATTGTGGGACCAAGTGGCAAATTAATTGTGGGGCCCCTTAATTTGCTTATGATATCACAGGAAGTGACATCACTCCCACCTTAACTCAGAAGGATGAAACTTGAGCGGAACTTGTGGCCAGCAGTTTAAACATAGATCTCATCAGTAGGCACATTAACCCAATGGCTATCATTGCTGCATGAATATCGATTTATTGCACACTGAGTATAAAGGTGTGTTCTTGTCGTACACCTGCTCCCTTACCCCAAAACACACATAGATTTTTTTATGGTAGACTATCTGCTATACAAGATTCAATAACATAGCATAACAAGACATAGCAAAATGATACACTCACTCTCTGTTGGGCAGTGCTCTGGATGACCCATGCCACTTTGGTGACTGGGAGCAAAAAGCGAACACCGTTAAGATGGCTCTGCTGAGGCCAGCCCTCCATACTGCAAGGGATTACAGTATTTGCCCAGGATCACACACTGTGGTTAAACAGTGAAACTGGGATTTTCACCCATGCACAGTTTAGCCTTTTGAACACATGCCTTCTATACTCCACTTGGCCCAAGTTTGGATTTTTAAGGCCTACAACAATGTCTTGTGGGCCGGAGCTCTCACGTTTCCCCTGGCTAGGCATGAGAATGCCAGCCGGTCCTGAATTCTCCCTGCAATTCTGGGGCGTTATTTTTCCAAAATTTCAAATGGGAGAGAAAAAAACTACAGGTCCCAGAATCCAAATGGAACAAAAACAGGAACTTCATGCGCTTCACACACGTGGCCCTGAGAAACTTCAGAGCTCAGATAGTTTACTTATAAAATACACAACTCTCATGTTGTAGCAACATTACAATAAATGATCCTCAGAGACACATGTTAAAGCAAAAGATATGATTGGTGCTTTATTTTCCACATTATGAATGGAAAACTAGAAGGCCCACCATGCAAAATATTTCAAGCCTGAAAACAAATCTTTTTTAGATCGCTTCTTGAAAAAGGTTACTTTTGTCACAAACGTCCAGCAGGCTGTTGTGCAAGATGTTACGAGCATTTGCCTTTTTCTTACATGTCAGACATCCTGGCAAACCTTTAAAAGGGGCGCTTTATTTTAAGGGAACATCTTCTTGCTGAGGTAATGAGCCCAACAGTGTCAAATAAAGGGTGTTGTGGGTAAGAGAAAGGAGCATGTTGCAGGCCATTAAACAAGCCACAGGCAGCCCAGTTCAGGGTGCTGCCTGTGGCCTTGTAGCAGAGGCGTTGCTAGGTGGGGTGTGAGGGGTGCTGAGGGGGCTATAGCCCCGGGTCTTTTGCTTGTAGCCCCGGATAGAAGCTTTGGTATTACAATCAAAAGGCTAGCTAGCCCCCAGTCCCGACATTAGCTTAGCCCTGGATCTTTTACAAACCTAGCAATCTCCTGCCTTGCAGAACAATGGCAATCTGCCTCTGCTTTCAAACTGCAGCCGCTGGGATTGGACACTTCTCAGCCTGTCATGGCTTTTTGCACAATGTAAACACGCACTAGAGATTCTCAGAGGCAGGCCCTCCTTCTCCCAGGGAAAAATGGGGTCAGCCTCTGTGCGGGGCAGCGTGAGCGCGAGGCCAAGTGCAGCTGCACACGCTGTACTTGCCTAGCGCTGGCCCTGGTTCTGACCTCAGCACGACACCAGAGGTTGCGTGCTGAGACACATGTAATGTAGTCACATGTCCTGGTGGCCCAGTGAATAAAAGGGCTGGTCAGTTTCCCGCTTGGTGGATGGATGACCTGCCACGAGCGACACCGGAAGAGTCTTCAGATAGTCCAGAAAAAGGCCCTGCAGATATCGTCTGGAGCTGCAATCTTCACAAGGATAGCAGACCTTCATAGAGACCTGGACATCGAGATGTTGGACGAACATCTAGCGAAGCCGAGTAAGAACTTCTGCCAAGGACTGGATCAGAACCCGAACCCTCTGATCAGAAGACTCACTGCCACCACTGCAAACCCCTTCAACCGCTACCTGTGGCCCATCACTGCGAAGAATCCAAAGCTGTGTATTGCTACACAGCAAGCCCAGATGCACTCAAATAAGGAAAAAGATATCCCTCTATTTCTATTAAAATTCATTAAACATTTGGTGCCAAAAGAGGCGTAAATTTTTCGATGTGTTAACAACGTGTGAACTTCTCTTATTTGCAACAGAAAGGGTCAATTAGAGCATTTGGCAGTATTATTCAGGATAAAATATACAGTCATAGAGGTCAAACCGATAGAACAATCAGAACGAAAACACTAGAGCTGACTTATGGATTTTAATCTTCTGAGTCCAACAAGTCGTACATTAGTAAGCAAACAGTAGTACAATCAGTGTTCCCTATTTGCACATGGAAAGGACACTTGTAGGTATTCAATATAACAAAGGTGAGAGCAATAGGCGTTTACAAAAAACTGCTTGTAAGGAGTAACACAATTGTAAAGCTGTATAATAGTTACAGTGCAAACAAACTCTAGATGTATGGATTTGATCATTCAACAGTTCATAAATGAAGTCTCATATTCAGGTGTGTCCCGAATAAGACCGACGCGTTTCGTTTCATGGAACCATCTTCAGAGGATAGACTTCATTTTTATTTTAATAAACATTATATTCTAACACAGTCTCTGTGGGGTAGGAAAGAAAAAAGATATTTCAATAAAAACTCTCTGATTTACATGAAGTCAATTAACATAGTGAGACGAGTCAGAGTCACTAACCTTGCTGATATAAGTGCCAGGAAACAGACAGGTAATCCAGACAATAAACAACGGATAGCCAAAAAACACAGTATGTTGGGGTATCTATGGAGGTAAGGACAAAAGTTAAGCTATTAAGCCCACCAATAACGGGCAATCAGTCCATAGTGAAGAGAAAGAGATTTAGAATATAAGTACAGACAGTAAACAATGACAGACTACGACAAATCGTTAAGCATTAGCCCGTGCGAACAAATGCAAGTAAACCGCATGAACAAGGGGAATTGGAGGCTTTAGAACACTGCACAAGTGCAGCAACACATACCGGTAAGGTTTAGCTGTACAGTGAAGTCCAAGGTATATAATAAAAGCGGGTACAATAATATAATACTAAAGTCTCAACCAAGCGAGGTACGTGGACCAGGTTATTGCAACGTGTAACTGGTTTCAGGGAAACAAAAAATACATACCTTCCAATGCGAACACGCAATGAACATCTCGCCGCTGCAGTGCGAGCGAAGTAACTGAGCTTCCCAAAACTACAGCGTCATCTTGGTACCCCCGCGCATGCGCGTGAGAGCACCAAAAGCGACGTCCATCTTGGTGTGGGCACCAACGAGTGCAGCGTTGCCAAGGTAATGTAACATAAACAAGAGTGACACACTGAAAGAGACGGGGCGGTCTCGAGCAGTCCGGAGAAAGGGCTGCACATAACAGCTGTTAAATGACAAGTGGTCATTAAGAGAAGGGCAGTACGTGTCCAACATAAGACCTAGTCAAGGGGTTAAAATAACGCGCGTGTGGGGGCAACAACCGTAGTTCAAAGGAACTACGGGGTGCCCCCACGACGCGGCAAGTGATTAATCATGGCGATTGGTCAGTAGAAGCTAACCATCATCCACAAAGGTAAGAGAAAAGGTCTAAAAACCCAAAAAGGAATGGAGACAGCAATCGACAACAATGGAGTAGTCTAATCTCCATGGGCAATTCAAGGAGGCCACGAGATGTATGGAAACATAGAGGAGAACTCAAAGCCCTGGACGCGGGCAAGCAGCCAACAACTAGGCAGAAGGGAGAGTCAGATTCATGTCAGAACTTGAAGAATAGCTGACAAGGAGACATCACAAGTCGGAGGAGAACTGAGAACATCAGGGAGGTAAAAGGTCAACAGTCTACCTCGATGAGAGGTGAGGAGGAGCTCAACAAAGCAATGGGGTAACAAATGAAAATACATCATGCGGTAAGTACCGTACTGGATGGTACATGTTGTCCAATTTAAAACACACAAACAATAATGATCGCAGAGTGTGTGAAAGGTGCTAATTGGAGTGACATATTAATACAAGCAGAGCATACTAGTTTTCAAAGAGACAACCGGTTTATACAAAGCACATAAGGTCGAATTCCGTATTCATGCCACGTGGGCTTAGAGAGTCCAACAGTTCAATCCATAAAATCTCATGTTGCAATAGTTTACGCTGCACATCTCCACCCCTGCTTCCTGCTGTGATTTGTTACAAGATAACACATTTCAATTGAGAAATGGTGTGACGTGCTTCAGAAAAGTGTAGTGATACTGGTGACTTGGGACTCTTAGTGCGGATATTAGATTTGTGCTCAGACCATCTAACTTTGACTTTTCTGGTCGTCATGCCTACGTAGTATAACCCACAAGGACATTTTAATGCATAAATAACATTTTGGGCATCACATGTGCAAGAATGCTTGAGAAACATAGGTTTGCCAGAGTGGGGGTGTGATATGCTGTTGCCTTTAATGATGTTGCCGCAATCACTGCGAAGACCCTGTGAAACCAGTCTTACTGTGACAAGACCACACAGACCAAGAAGAATACAAACCCACGACTACATACCCAACCCGAGAAGATGGAGTAATGAGGCTCAAGCCTCGGTATCCAAAAATCACAGCTGATGGAAAAAAATCTATCAGTAAGAAGAAGAAGAAGCGCCGCTTGGCAGTTGCTAAGATACCAACCCACTGTCTCTGTGTGTTAACTGCAGCCGGCGTTGCCGGCTGTGCAATAGCCACGACCAGCCATCCTGCGTGGGCACGGGAGAGAAGCGGTGCGGCAAGGACCGCCGTCACAAGCATTGACATAACTCTCCCACCTGGGAGAGAGAAGTGGCGTGGCACCCGCCGCTGCGATGTGGGCACCTGCAACTCCTGCCTGGGGGAGAGATGTAGCATGGACCCCGCTGCTGCCATGTGGGCACAGGCCACTCCCGCCTTGGGGAAAATGTATGTGATGCGACGTCTGCCGCTGCACCAACTTAATTAACTCTTGCCTAGGGAAGAAGACATAAGAGCGGCCTACCCCTCTGCATGAAATTAAGGTACTCCTGTCTGGGGGAAAGGAGCGACCTGTGTGACTACAGTACCTCTGACATAAGGCCGGGTGTTCCCGGCAACAGCCATGGCACCTGTAACACCTCACTGGTTGACCTCTGTGATGGACCCGTTAAGCCTGGGTGATCCCGGCAACCAAAGTAACTCTCTGTGACCATGGACACTGTTATTATCTACTGCCTGCCCGCAGCCAGAGGCATAGCTATGAGGTCCTGAGGGGGCAAAAGCCCCGGGTCTTTTGGTTGTAGCCCCGGATAGAAGCTCAGGGGTTACAACCAAAAATGCTAGCTAGCCCCCAGTCCTGAGAGTCCCAAAATTAGCATAGCCCCAGATATTTTCCAGACCTACCAACACCCCTGCCCACAGCACTGACCAGGCTGGCCCGCGTGACCACGAGGCCAGCCCACATCAGTTCTTCTTAGAGTTTGTGAAACTTAAAAGTCCAGTTTACTCAGTGAGACCAGCTCTCACCAGCCCCCTCTTGCTCATGGAACAACCTGCAAAGCATGCACGGGCAATCGTGAAGCGTTGTGGGGCACGTGACTGCTCTCTCCCTCCAAAACGATTGGCTCGTGCTCTCCATCTAGTCCAGCAAAGGTCCCAGGAGTAAAAGAGCCCGCGGTGGGCCAGCGTTGGAAGATGCTGAAGCGCAGCGTGGTTGGTGGGTTCTCTGGAGCAAAGATGCTGATACCTCGGTCACTGTAGTCCTGTCCTGCTGGATACCGGCTCAGCGCCATTTTGGAAACCTAGACTCAGGGCATCAATGACGGTAACAGGAATTCTGAGCTCCATGAAATCGGGCACTTTCGGTGCCAGCGACCGGCAGTTCGCTTGATGTGAAGCCAACAGAGTCGATTGCAGAGAGGAATTTAATTCACATGGAGGGCTCTGATTAGTCATTTAAGTTGGAGATTTTCCTTGGCGACCTCTTCGGAGAGAGTAGCTGCAGTTAGGCATCGAAGCCCCGATCCTACTTTTCGGTGTTGCTGTTTTGAACTGCAAAATAAGGCATCAAAGCTTCCGGGTCGAAATACTTGGTCTGCTTCTAATTTCCTCTTTCCACAAAGTTTCACGGCTTATTTGCAGTAAACGTTACCATGATATGATAGATTATTTATAACACGCTTAATACCCAGAGGTTTCCAGGGATCGAACTTGTGTTGCTCCTGCATTGTCTTGCTTCCAAGACGAGCACGTTGCCCCTGAGCTATCCTACCGAGACAAATGAATGCCTGGCACTGAAAAAACGGCACCTAGAATGGAATGGAAAGCTACCACAAGGATCGAAAAGCAATAGCGCCATGCTACTTTTTACTATTTACTGTCGTCTTTCTCTGACTGGGTTAAGAAATAAAAACGGTATCGCAGCCTAACTTAACTTGGTACTCCTGTCTGGGGGAGAGGTGCGTGCAGCAATGACTGCCCCACATTGTAATAAGTAAGTCTCCTGGCTGAGGGAGAGTACAAGCGGCGCGCTCCGCCGCAGCGCAGAGAGAGAAGCTATGCAAGGAGGTGCATCAACCTTCCACCTGGAGGAGAGAGCATGTGGCCCCTGCCAGTCCACTGACAGAAAGAAGCTCCTGACTGGGGGAGGAATGGAGTGGCATGGCCCTTGTGCCGCTGCATCAGGGGGAAGAGAAAGGAGCAAGGAGTTGGTGTAACCTGGACCGCTGCCTCACCTGCGTCTCCATCACCATGAACCACTCCCGCCTGGGGAAGAGAAGCCTTGGTATGGCTGTTGCTGCTGCCACATTGGACGCCTCTCCTGCGCCCCGCCCAGCACCACAAAGTACTCCCACCTAGGGAAGCCTGCACTTGGCGTGACCTGGACCGCAGCCACAGCGAGCGCCCTCCTGGGGGGAAAATGCTAAGGGCGCGACCAGAACCACAGCCACAGCGAACTCCCACCTGTGAGAGATGACGAGGGTGCAACAACGTTAGCATGGCAATGGCTCTCCCCATAGAGAGTGCTCGTTGGTTACGCAGAAGGTGAACTGAAAGAAGGTGCCACCCAGACAAGCTGGTCTAATTCCCCTGCCTAATGAGGGAGCCATTATCACCTGGCCAGAGACCACCAAGGGCAGCCATCCTGCCACTTGGCCCACCATCATCCCACCGCAGTCCCAGCCGCTGCCCTCCACAGAGAGGGTGCTCGTGCGGCAGGGCAGAACAGAGGCCTGCTGCCCCTCATCCACGATGAACAACAAATCTGCGGCCTGCAGACCCTTCCACCCCTTCAGTGATCATGGCAAATTCCGGTCTAGTCGGAGACCCTGCTGCCAGCTCACCTACAGGTGTGGCCACCGGCATCACCGCGTGAGGCTTTGGCTATATGCGTGCTGATTATATGTCTCCATCCCGAGTGACACTGAACTAATGAGGGAACTGTCAAATGTAGAGATGTATCATATGCCTTTATTTATTTATTTATATTTATGTTCCCAGTTGCGATCAAGGACAATGATGGTCATCCTATGCTGCGTTCCTGCATGGTCTCATGCTTAAAGTGCACCCAGTACCCAGTGCTGCAATCCTGCATGGTCTCATGCTTAAAGTGCACCCAGTACCCAGTGCTGCGATCCTGCATGGTCTCATGCTTAAAGTGCACCCAGTTCCCAATGCTCCGATCCAGTATGGCCTCATGCTTAAAGTGGACCCAGTACCCAATGCTCCGATCCAGCATGGCCTCATGCTTAAAGTGGACCCAGTACCCAGTGCTGCAATCCTGCATGGCCTCATGCTTAAAGTGGAACCAGTACCCAATGCTCCGATCCAGTATTGCCTCATGCTTAAAGTGGACCCAGTACCCAATGCTGTGTTCCTGCATGGTCTCATGCACAAAGTGGACCCAGTACCCAATGCTGTGATCCTGCATGGACTCATGCTTAAAGTGGACCAAGTACCCAATGCTGTGATCCAGCATGGCCTCATGCTTAAAGTGGACCCAGTACCCAGTGCTGCGATCCTGAAGGGGCTCATGCTTAAAGTGGACCCAGTACCCAGTGCTGCAATCCTGCATGGTCTCATGCTTAAAGTGCACCCAGTACCCAGTGCTGCGATCCTGCATGGTCTCATGCTTAAAGTGCACCCAGTTCCCAATGCTCCGATCCAGTATGGCCTCATGCTTAAAGTGGACCCAGTACCCAATGCTCCGATCCAGCATGGCCTCATGCTTAAAGTGGACCCAGTACCCAGTGCTGCAATCCTGCATGGCCTCATGCTTAAAGTGGAACCAGTACCCAATGCTCCGATCCAGTATTGCCTCATGCTTAAAGTGGACCCAGTACCCAATGCTGTGTTCCTGCATGGTCTCATGCACAAAGTGGACCCAGTACCCAATGCTGTGATCCTGCATGGACTCATGCTTAAAGTGGACCAAGTACCCAATGCTGTGATCCAGCATGGCCTCATGCTTAAAGTGGACCCAGTACCCAGTGCTGCGATCCTGAAGGGGCTCATGCTTAAAGTGGACCCAGTACCCAATGTTTTGATCCTGCATGGCCTCATGCTTAAAGTGGACCCAGTACCCAATGCTGTGATCCGGCATGGCCTCATGCTTAAAGTGGACCCAGTACCCAATGCTCCGATCCAGCATGGCCTCATGCTTAAAGTGGACCCAGTACCCAGTGCTGCAATCCTGCATGGCCTCATGCTTAAAGTGGACCCAGTACCCAATGCTCCGATCCAGCATGGCCTCATGCTTAAAGTGGACCCAGTACCCAGTGCTGCGATCCTGCATGGCCTCATGCTTAAAGTGGACCCAGTACCCAATGCTCCGATCCAGTATGGCCTCATGCTTAAAGTGGACCCAGTACCAATGCTCCGATCCAGTATGGCCTCATGCTTAAAGTGGACCCAGTACCCAATGCTCCGATCCAGTATGGCATCATGCTTAAAGTGGACCCAGTACCCAATGCTCCGATCCAGCATGGCCTCATGCTTAAAGTGGACCCAGTACCCAGTGCTGCAATCCTGCATGATCTCATGCACAAAGTGTCCCCAGTACCCAATGTTCTGATCCAGTATGGCCTCATGCTTAAAGTGGACCCAGTACCCAATGCTGCAAACCAGCATGGCCTCATGCTTAAAGTGGACCCAGTACCCAGTGCTGTGATCCTACATGGTCTCATGCACAAAGTGGATCCAGTACCCAGTGCTGTGATCCTACATGGTCTCATGCACAAAGTGGACCTAGTACACAATGCTGCGTTCCTGCATGGTCTCATGCACAAAGTGGCCCCAGTACCCAATGCTGTGATCCTGCATGGTCTCATGCACAAATGGACCCAGTACCCAATGCTGCGATCCAGCATGTCCTCATGCTTAAAGTGGACCCAGTACCCAGTGCTGCGATCCTGCATAGCCTCATGCTTAAAGTGGACCAAGTACCCAGTGCTGCGATCCTGCATGGCCTCATGCTTAAAGTGGACCCAGTACCCAATGCTGTGATCCTGCATGGCCTCATGCTTAAAGTGGACCGAGTACACAGTGCTGCGATCCAGCATGGCCTCATGCTTAAAGTGGACCCAGTACCCAGTGCTGCGATCCAGCATGGCCTCATGCTTAAAGTGGACCCAGTATCCAGTGCTGTTATCCTGCATGGCCACTTGCTTAAAGTGGACCCAGTACCCAGTGCTGTGATCCTGCATGGCCTCATGCTTAAAGTGGACCGAGTACCCAGTGCTGCGATCCAAGTGGACCCAGTACCCAGTGCTGCACTCCAGCATGGCCTCATGCTTAAAGTGGACCCAGTACCCAATGCTGCGATCCAGCATGGCCTCATGCTTAAATTGGACCCAGTACCCAGTGCCGCGATCCTGCATGGCCTCATGCTTAAAGTGGACCCAGTACCCAATGCTGCGTTCCTGCATGGTCTCATGCACAAAGTGGCCCCAGTACCCAATGCTCTGATCCAGTATGGCCTCATGCTTAAAGTGGACCCAGTACCCAATGCTGCGATCCTGCATGGTCGCATGCACAAAGTGGACCAAGTACCCAATGCTGTGATCCTGCATGGCCTCGTGCTTAAAGTGGACCCAGTACCCAGTGCTGCGATCCAGCATGGCCTCATGCTTAAAGTGGACCCAGTACCCAGTGCTGCTATCCAGCATGGCCTCATGCGTAAAGTGGACCCAATACCCAGTGCTGCGATCCTGCATGGCCTCATGCTTAAAGTGGACCCAGTACCCAATGCTCCGATCCAGTATGGCCTCATGCTTAAAGTGGACCCAGTACCAATGCTCCGATCCAGTATGGCCTCATGCTTAAAGTGGACCCAGTACCCAATGCTCCGATCCAGTATGGCATCATGCTTAAAGTGGACCCAGTACCCAATGCTCCGATCCAGCATGGCCTCATGCTTAAAGTGGACCCAGTACCCAGTGCTGCAATCCTGCATGATCTCATGCACAAAGTGTCCCCAGTACCCAATGTTCTGATCCAGTATGGCCTCATGCTTAAAGTGGACCCAGTACCCAATGCTGCAAACCAGCATGGCCTCATACTTAATTTGGAAACCTGTACCTAATACTGCGATCCGGCATGGCCTCATGCTTAAAGTGGACCCAGTACCCAGTGCTGCGATCCAGCATGGCCTCATGCTTAAAGTGGACCCAGTACCCAGTGCTGCGATCCTACATGGTCTCATGCACAAATGGACCCAGTACCCAATGCTGCGATACAGCATGTCCTCATGCTTAAAGTGGACCCAGTACCCAGTGCTGCGATCCTGCATAGCCTCATGCTTAAAGTGGACCAAGTACCCAGTGCTGCGATCCTGCATGGCCTCATGCTTAAAGTGGACCCAGTACCCAATGCTGTGATCCTGCATGGCCTCATGCTTAAAGTGGACCGAGTACACAGTGCTGCGATCCAGCATGGCCTCATGCTTAAAGTGGACCCAGTACCCAGTGCTGCGATCCAGCATGGCCTCATGCTTATAGTGGACCCAGTACCCAATGCTGCGATCCAGCATGGCCTAATGCTTAAAGTGGACCCAGTATCCAGTGCTGTTATCCAGCATGGCCTCATGCTTAAAGTGGACCCAGTATCCAGTGCTGTTATCCTGCATGGCCACTTGCTTAAAGTGGACCCAGTACCCAGTGCTGTGATCCTGCATGGCCTCATGCTTAAAGTGGACCGAGTACCCAGTGCTGCGATCCAAGTGGACCCAGTACCCAGTGCTGCACTCCAGCATGGCCTCATGCTTAAAGTGGACCCAGTACCCAATGCTGCGATCCAGCATGGCCTCATGCTTAAATTGGACCCAGTACCCAGTGCCGCGATCCTGCATGGCCTCATGCTTAAAGTGGACCCAGTACCCAGTGCCGCAATCCTGCATGGCCTCATGCTTAAAGTGGACCCAGTACCCAATGCTGCGTACCTGCATGGTCTCATGCACAAAGTGGCCCCAGTACCCAATGCTCTGATCCAGTATGGCCTCATGCTTAAAGTGGACCCAGTACCCAATGCTGCGATCCTGCATGGTCGCATGCACAAAGTGGACCTAGTACCCAATGCTGTGATCCTGCATGGCCTCGTGCTTAAAGTGGACCCAGTACCCAGTGCTGCGATCCAGCATGGCCTCATGCTTAAAGTGGACCCAGTACCCAGTGCTGCTATCCAGCATGGCCTCATGCGTAAAGTGGACCCAATACCCAGTGCTGCGATCCTGCATGGCCTCATGCTTAAAGTGGACCCATTACCTAGTGCTGTTATCCTGCATGGCCTCATGCTTAAAGTGGACCCAGTACCCAGTGCCTCGATCCTGCATGGCCTCATGCTTAATGTGGACCCAGTACCCAGTGCTGCGATCCTGCATGGTCTCATGCACAAAGTGGCCCCAGTACCCAATGCTCTGATCCAGTACGGCCTCATGCTTAAAGTGGACCCAGTACCCAATGCTGCAAACCAGCATGGCCTCATGCTTAAAGTGGACCCAGTACCCAGTGCTGTTATCCTGCATGATCTCATGCACAAAGTGTCCCCAGTACCCAATGTTCCGATCCAGTATCGCCTCATGCTTAAAGTGGACCCAGTACCCAATGTTGTGATCCTGCATGGCCTCATGCTTAAAGTGGACCCAGTACCCAGTGCTGCGATCCAGCATGGCCTCATGCTTAAAATGGACCCAGTACCCAGTGCCGCGATCCTGCATGGCCTCATGCTTAAAGTGGACCCATTACCCAGTGCTGCGTTCGTGCATTGTCTCATGCACAAAGTGGGCCCAGTACCCAATGTTGTGAACCTGCATGGCCTCATGCTTAAAGTGGACCCAATACCCAGTGCTGTAATCCTGCATGGCCTCATGCTTAAAGTGGACCCAGTACCCAGTGCTGCGATCCAGCATGTCCTCATACTTAAAGTGGAACCAGTACCCAGTGCTGTGATCCTTCATGGCCTCATGCTTAAAGTGGACCCAGTATCCAGTGCTGTTATCCTGCATGGCCACTTGCTTAAAGTGGACCCAGTCCCAAATGCTGCGTTCCTGCATGGTCTCATGCACAAAGTGGACGCAGTACCCAATGTTGTGATCCTGCATGGCCTCATTCTTAAAGTGGACCCAGTACCCAGTGCTGCGATCCAGCATGGCCTCATGCTTAAAATGGACCCAGTACCCAGTGCCGCGATCCTGCATGGCCTCATGCTTAAAGTGGACCCATTACCCAGTGCTGCGTTCGTGCATTGTCTCATGCACAAAGTGGGCCCAGTACCCAATGTTGTGAACCTGCATGGCCTCATGCTTAAAGTGGACCCAATACCCAGTGCTGTGATCCTGCATGGCCTCATGCTTAAAGTGGACCCAGTACCCAGTGCTGCGATCCAGCATGTCCTCATACTTAAAGTGGAACCAGTACCCAGTGCTGTGATCCTGCATGGCCTCATGCTTAAAGTGGACCCAGTATCCAGTGCTGTTATCCTGCATGGCCACTTGCTTAAAGTGGACCCAGTACCCAATGCTGCGTTCCTGCATGGTCTCATGCACAAAGTGGCCCCAGTACCCAATGTTCCGATCCAGTATCGCCTCATGCTTAAAGTGGACCCAGTACCCAATGCTGCGTTGCTGCATTCCTGCATGGTGTCATGCTCAAAGTGGACCCAGTACCCAATGCTGCATTCCTGCATGGTCTCATGCACAAAGTGGACCCAGTACCCAATGCTGTGATCCTGCACAGCCTCATGCTTAAAGTGGACCCAGTACCCAGTGCTGTGATCCTGCATGGTCTCAAGCACAAAATGGACCCAGTACCCAATGCTGCGTTCCTGCATGGCCTCATGCTCAAAGTGGACCCAGTACCCAATGCTGTGTTCCTGCATGGTCTCATGCACAAAGTGGGCCCAGTACCCAATACTGCGATCCTGCACGGCCTCATGCTTAAAGTGGAACCAGTACACAATGCTGCGATCCGGCATGGTTTCATGTGGACCCTGTACAGAGATTTGCCGTTACTGCTCTGTCGTTTCTACCATCGCCGGGGCCAACTATACTATGGCATAAATGTAAATAGTTGATGCGATTTGATGTTGTTATTATTTCATTCATTTGTGGTTACCGTTGGCATGGGATGTTGTGACCTCAGCACAACACCAGAGGGTGTGTTCTTAGTATTATATTTTTTATTATTTTATTTTTATTGTGTAGTAGCCAAAATGACTTTTAGCACATTTAGACATTCAAAAAATAAAAAAAAACAGTAACAATTAAACAATCTATTTACAAATACTCAAATAAGAACTTAGTCATGGATCACTGAAAACAGAGTCGAAATTAGAAACAGAGAACAGAAACATAAGAAGCTCTCATATTCCCTGCTTTTTGCCTAGACAGAAGGGATGAGAGCCACAGGATTTCCTCCCTTTTCATCTCTTCCCATGTATCTTAGTCAGTTATTCATTTAAGTTCCTTTAGGGCTGTGCCCACCTGTACCGAAAGAGCAGACTCATTACCCGAGGATAATCTCCCCCAGAATTCATCGGTGTTTAACCAGGATTCATTGTGAACAAAACTGCTAGATCTTCTAACCGTCAGACTCCATGTACCAGGGCAGTTAGACAGTAGGTGGCTGGCAGTCTGAACTTCATTTCTATGACATCTATCACAATTAGGCACAATATCCCCTTCTTTATCTCTTGTAGCTAGTATCTCTAAAGTCGGAAGTAGATTTAATTGAAATCTCAGAAAAGATGTCCTAAACTGTGAGTCAGCTGAGGGTGTGTTCTTAGTATAAAGTGGTCACATGTCCTGGTGACCCAGTGAATTAAAGGGCTGAGCGGTTTCCTGCTCAGAAGTTGCAGACACACCGGACCACTGTCTCCTTGTGTTAATTCCAGCAGGCAATGCCGGCTGCGCAATGGCCCCAACGGCCACGCTGCATCCCAGGACACAATCAACACGATGGGGCCAGAACACATAGGCCCGAGTTTCAGTGCCCTTTCCCTGTGAGTCTTTGCAGCCCTGTAGAGGTCTGTTATTATGTTAATATATGTTAAAGTGGACCATGTTGTGGCTTTCTGATCTCATACCGATGCCTGCGTGCTTTTGGTGCGCTATAAATAAATAAATTAAGTAAATAGTGAGATGTCCTGTCCTTCAAAAGTGTGAGGGACTTGTCAGTGTATCATGCAATTAGTGTATTCATACCACCCTGCAGCACTAGAATTTTTCATTTGTGTCTCGCAATATTGAAAGTCCAGAAGTCTTTTAGATAGACGTACATCGATATGCGGAACCTAGAGAGGATACATATGAGGTCATGTGCATTATGGTATTATTATCTCACGGTTCAGATGACATTTACAAATCACTGATACCGTGGTTTATCATTGTCCCCAAACCTAAATGTACATGACCCATATGGTATATATTTACTTGTATTACATGTGGGCTTCACAATGACTGAACACCTAAATTCAGAAAAACTATTAGCAGATATATAGTTTATCAGTTTGAGGATAGCTTAGGTGCAACGCGCTCGCATTGGAAGTGAGGCGACATAAACCAACAACGGTTCGATCCCCGGGTCCACGCTTGGAAACCTCTCGGTATTGTCCGGGTTATGACTTTAGGCCTTACACCAGTTTGCTGGAAATCCACTCATGTTTTATTTTTTCAAAAGTGTCAAAATGTATGTACATACAATAGTCATATGACTTA
The DNA here is from genome assembly GCF_040938575.1 of Ambystoma mexicanum. NCBI lineage: Eukaryota > Metazoa > Chordata > Amphibia > Caudata > Ambystomatidae > Ambystoma > Ambystoma mexicanum. The sequence continues at coordinate 75,706,398 of NC_090923.1, forward strand.
GCCTCCACTTGGCAAAATCCATTCAGACTTTGCACAAACATTCAAGGTTGGGTCTCTAATCTGTCTAAAAACGTATGTCCACATTCGTCAAATGGCAACAAAGAAATAAGCTATGGTAAAATGTTGAGACCCCCCTCTAATTTAGCCCCCTCTTGACAAAATCCCACCAAACATTGCAAAAACATTTATATCTAGATTGTAAATTGTTTTGCAAACTTTTGTGCATATCCATCAAATGGCACCACATTTATAAGCCTTTACAATATTTTGGGACGCCCCCTCTAATTTGGTCCCTCTTAACCAAACAGCACCAAACTTTACGGAACCATTCAGAATCAGGTCCAGAATTAATTTAGTGGCCCCAAAGATATAGCCGTCCAAAAACTCCTTTTTACCAACCCTGTAATGATCAAATAAGCATAGATGCCCCGAACATCTAATATGTTCGTGGACATTACGGGACTGCCCTGGACTGTTCGCGGACATCGGAGAAGAAGAAGGCCCGTTTGTTGGCTTTTTAAGGCCATATCCCATCCCATCCTCATCTCCCTGCACCGCCCCAGAGATTGTTTCATTAGTTTGACAAGTGCAATGTTGTGTTTTTTAGTATGTTTTTACCTCAATGTTCGCGGACACCGATGGATGTCGCAAATCCAACATGGCAGGCGTTTCCAAAAATCTGACGCACTTCACGCTTTTCACCATCCAATCAGTGGGCGCGTCCGATGTACGCGGATATCACGGCACCCTCTGGGCAAATCGGATGCCTGTCCATGGACCGAACAGGGAAATGGGTCCGCAAAGAGGAGCCAGATAACTAATTATTTTGGACCTACTTTTTGGTCATTTTCAAAAAAATAACTTAATGGATTTACACCAAATGTACAAAAGCACGCTTTCGGGGCCAAGCCGCTGCACTTGGCGCACATTTGGTGACAATCCGTCCAGCGATTTGGGCTGTAGGCGTGAGCAATTCTTTTTTCCATTATGTCTATGAAAAAAAAAAATTGGGGCCCCCCTCTAACTTTGCCACCCCTTGCCAAAACCTCACCAAACTTGCCGAAAAAATTCAGAGCGGGCCATATACTTTTTTTTACAAAGTTTGATAAAGATGGCGCTCCCACCAAGAACATTTTTAAAATAGTTGCTTCTAATGGTGAATTTTACAATACACTGTTTGTGACAAATTGGCAAACACACCATACAATGTACATATTTGCCTTTTGCCCACAATAAATGCCAGTATAAGAAGACTTTCCCATTCTGCCATTGCCAATATATGCCAGTATTGCCACATTATAACACACTCTTGTTGGCTTTCCTCATAATGCACTGTAAAAAAACATCTCAATTCTGGCTTTACATATGCCAACATCACCAGCTAAGAACGCACTCATGTTGGCTTTGCCCATAACACTTCAATGACAAAAGGCATGTAACCAATCATGCAAATGCTGGCTAAGGCATTATATGCTAGAATCCAAACCTTAGGACACAGTCACGTGGGCTTGTCCCATAAGGCAGTCATATTACCAGTGTAATAAAACATTTCCAAGCTTGCTGCACCGATATATGCCAGTTTTCCCAGGACATAATCATGTTGGCTGACCTCATAACTACAGTCTACGAAAACATGCCTATGCTGACTATGCCAATATATATGCCATTACACCCACATAAGAACACAATCATGTTAATTATTGCCCCAAGAGGCAGTAATAATGCCAGTGTACATACAGGCTGACTGCGTCAATATATACAAGTAGTCCCACATAAGAACATGCGCATGTTAGTGTTGCCAATAATGCCAGTGTGACATAACATGTACAGGCTTACCGCGCCAATATATGCCAGTAGTACCAGGAACACTCTGTTTTATAGCACAGCATTATTAAGACCTCCCAATATAGGCAAGTATTGCGCACAGGAACATGCTCATGTTGGTTTTGCCCATAATGCAGTAGTAATGATGCGTCTGCATAGTAAAGCATGTAGATACAGACTAGCTGCACTAATATATTGCAATACTCCCACATACAGTATAACAAGGGGGGTGGTTACCGCCGTTCAAATTTGGACAATTCTCAAATGATAGAATGTTATATTTAAAGGGAACTTGGGTGGTGTTTCAAAGTAGTCACCCTATTCCAAACTTGCAAGAGCTTGAACATGGACTCGCATTTTTCTAAGAAACAGAGAACAGATCAAATCATGTCCATTGTTGTGCACCCTTATTAATCAGGGGACATGTGTTTATTTACATGTAGTTAAAAGAAAATCACATAAACATCTTCAGGCAAGACAAACTCATTGTGCAACCTATTGCCATGGTGTATATACTCCCACATACAAATATGCTCATGTTAGTTTTGCCCATAATTCAATGATAATAATGCCAGTGCATAATAAAACACATGCAAGCTGGCCACACCAATATATGCCAGTGCCCCACATAAGAACACACTCATGTTAGCTTTGTCCATAATGCGGCAATAGTGCCGTTGTAAACAAACATGTGTGTAAAAGCTGGAAGCACCAACAAATGCAGTCCCAAATAAGGACCTGCTAATGCTATTTTGCCAAGAGCATATCACAATAATAATGGTAGTGTTTTAAAAAATGTACAGGCTGGCGGCGTCAATATGGCAGTAGTCCCAGGACACATTTATGGCCTGATTCTGAGTGCCACAATAAAGAAGAAAAGTGTATGATCACGATTCAGCAGCACTTTTTTCTGATTTCATTGTGTATACATAAAGACACAGAAGATGGGGCAAATGATAAAGCGTAATGACAATTGTTTTTATGGTATGTTATCAAGACTTGTAAAGCGCAACGCTCACCAAAAGGTTAGCGTCTTGGCGCTAACAGAGCCGGGTGACGGAAGAAAATCTAGAAGTGATACGTTTTGAGAGACCGCCTGAAACAAAGAACGTTCTTGGTCGCCCGCAGAACACGGGGACAGAGTTCCACAGCTGAGATGCAGCAACGGAAAAGGAACGACCCCCAATTTGGGCAGCCTTAAATCGAGGTACGGAAACTGGAGGGGTATCCGCGGAGCGGAGCGCCCGTATCGAGAGATATGGGTAACATTTGGCCTGTAAATACTCCACACCAGTGCCATAAAAGTCCCGGTGGACCAAGCACAGAGCCTTAAACTGAATATGTTTAGCAACAGGGAGACAGTGAAGTTGGCGCAGAACCGGGTAGATATGCGCACAACAGAGGGGTAGATATGGCTAATCTGGCCGCAGAATTCTGCAACAGTTGGAGTTGCCGCAAAAGATAGTCAGGTTGAGCCAGGAATAAGGCATTACAATAGTCCGTTGTTGACATGACTAAGGAGGTCACCACAGGAGCGCGTAGCTGTGGTGGAAGAAAATGAAGGGCCTTACGCAGGGTTTTAAGTTTTGACAAACATTTTTGGCAAACTGCACTGATCTTGGATTCCGCTGACAAAGAAGTGGATATCTTTAACCTAAATCCCAGAGGGTTCAGAGAAGAAGGCCTAAAAGATGTGGCAGCGGGAGGGCCTACCATCAACACCTCTGTTTTTTCATCATTCAACTTGAGCCAGTTGTTCCACATCCCCTCCCACATGGCCTCAAGGCAAGCCCTAAACATCTCAGGAAGAGTAGGATCTTAGCCGACCAGAATTTGGGTGTCATACACATAGGAGTAACACCTGAAGCTATGAGCGGAGATGAGCTTGGTCAATGATTGAATGTAGATATTAAACAATACTGGGAATATGGCAGATCCCTGAAGGATGCCACATGTCAGAGCAGTAGGAACAGAACGGAAAGGAGGAAGAAAGACTGAATGCACTATGAAAGAAATTAGGCGAACCAGGACAAAGCGGCACCAGAGAGGCCAGCCCTGGCAAGGCGATCAAGCAAGACTGCATGATCGATCGTATCAAAGGTGGCGGATTAGACAAGTAGTTTTATTTTGGAAGGACTCTGAATCAGGCACCAATGTGTATGCCACGGTACTGGGAAGGCATCTAAATGCTGCCTGTACCAGTATATGTCAGTATCACTGTGAGGAATTTGACCATCCGCACAGGGAGTGTGTCCTCACCTGGGCTTTTAGATTTTTAAAATAAAATAAAAATGAAAGATGGGCGATCAGCCTCCGAAAATGTGTGAGGCTATTCCGCACACATTTTCCCTGCTCACCGCATGAAATGCAAAGCCACGTGTACTCCAGGAGTACACAGCCTACCAGCGCTGTCCTCCCCTGCCATGTCCAGCTGTAATGTGACAGCCACAGGTACATCAACGCATCTCAAGAAGGGGGAGGCAAACCTTCCTTCGGCCATGGGCAGCCTAATTAAAATATCAAAGGCCCCATGGATCTGCCTCCCTATTATCTAGTTCGGCTGGTGGCAGTGCATACTAATGATAAATAATTAAGGCAAGCCTGCGGAAGGGGCTTGGTCGCAGGACAGACAACAGGAAGGCGGGCTATCACCCCTTTGGTATGCAATGTGTCAACTTGAAGATAGTTCCCACCCCTTGGTATGAAAGGCAGTGAATGGCATGTCTGGGTCCATTATTTACTGCAGAACCCTTTCAGAGGGGGAGAAGTATGTAATTTAAGGGTGACAGGAAGTCTGCTCTCATCATAAACTTCAAGGGAGACCTGCGCTTTGATCAAGAGTAACAGAGGGCTCAGTTAACCAGAGAGACACTTTGATCTACAACAGACAGGAAGATGGGTGGGACATAGTAGTACATGTTGTCACCTCTTACCGGTCCTGTTGCAGAGCACTCTGGTTCTGACCTCATGCATAACAGAAGATTGTTGGTGGGGACCCAGGATTGGTACATTAGGGTAGGCTTAGCCTGCACCAATCACCTGGGCCCATTTGGATTTAAAAGATGGCTGAACCCCTCACTTAGCAGATTATCTGATGACTTTGAAAGGAGTAAGAAGAAGGACTCATTTGGACCCTGGCTCAAGGTATAGTCTACCTTACAACTTCCGCCAGTGAAGGAAGGCCAGCATTTCCACGAGGGAAGCAAGACCACTCCCGCAAACATCTCCCAGGGAGCAGAGAGAGATACCGGGCTCAGAGTAACCATACAGCAGCTCCAGAACCGGTACTCAGCCAGCACACAGCATGCCCTGCTAGGTTCTGCCAGCAAGCTTCATAGGTGGGAAGTGCCAGAGAGTCTATGATCAAAGGACAAGGCCGTTTCCTGCGAACACTCTTCTCAGCTTTGGGCAGTCCACCTTGAAAGTACGCCACAAATCCTGCGAAGAAGCTAGAATGAGTGCCACACAAGCATCAACCAGCGTCCACCTTTTAAGGACATTTTCGAGGCAGCCGAGCCCTCGAACCACGACAGGCTGCACCACTGACTGTTGTGACGCTGCAGTCATGAAAGCCGTCCGAGACGCCTCGACCAGCGTTCCAGATCGGCCAACCAGCACAGAGACGATTCTGGACCCTGAGCCACCATGTATGCCAGCCTGCTGCCGTCCGTCCAGCCTTGCTTGCTAAACTGCCTGCCGCCTGATACCTGCAGCTGTCTTCCATCTTGAACTCTGTCGCAGGAGCTGCAAGGCGTCCTGGAACCAACTCGACACTGTCGAACATCAAGAACATCTCAAGCAGCAGGTACATTGTGGTTCTGTCCCCTAGTCCTTCTCCGAAGGCTCCAGTGGCATTTACTACCCCATGCCCACTTGATGCTGAAACCAAATAACCTTGAACAGTTAAGACTAATTGCTACCCTCCTGTCAGTATCCAGACTGCATCCCTTTGCTTCGTGTAACTGTCTGTCCTCTGTGTTCCTTTACAGGGTGGGTTGTATTTTGTAGTGTGCTAGAACTGTCTGTTGTAGTAATAATAAAGTAGATATTTGTATACAACCTTGACTGGACAGTGCCTTTTATCATTGGGTAATAATTGTATTTTCGCTGTGTTGCAACTAACCAACAATCCACGACCTTGCAGAGTTAAGCCTGCCGTTCCATCCACGTTACCAAAAATTGGACAAGGAGGTTTATAATTGACATGTGTTCCAATCTGTTCGGATCCCTTCTGGTGTACTAGAGGTGTGGGGCTGATCAATGGTTTAGAAACCGATATTCATCCCTGGACCACTGGTGCCCCAGAGGTTGAATAATCACAGTCACACATAGGCACATTCCCATGGTTGATTGGCCCACAATGCAGTAATATTGCCACAGGTGACAGGGAAATAAAACAGGGCACTACCAGGGCCTCAATCTCTCTCCCGCGAACCCCCATCCCCGCAATCATCGGTCATTCTCCCCACATCTGCTTGTGCCAGTCTCTGTCACAGATGGGCATCAGCGATATACTTACAGTTAGTTCTTTCAAAGGTCACTGGGGTGGCAGGAGCTTGGGGGTATCTAGCTGGTACCGATTAGATGCCTGCTCTGCTTTATCATAGTCGGATTGCTGGAGAATGCCATTTCACCACTCCAACTTTACGCTTAATTTAAATATTTTGGGGAAGAGCTTGTGTAAAGTAGTAAACATGGCCGTCCATCTCAGGGACAGCATTTTCCAGACACATCCTATAGATCTGTGCTCAATTTTGCCAGATCCACCCCATAAGGTTATGGAGACAGACAACAATCCATGGGTACTCGCCTGCACAGAAGCCTACGGTCGACTTCCCAACACTCGCCAGCATTACACCAGCCAAGATACCAAAATGAACCCATTAAGGAGGTAGGTCTTTCCATCATCAGGGCTCTGAATTTAGTCACGATGCCCCTACGCATTGAACAAGACCATGTGAAATTCAGTTCTATACTCAAGACCCACCTGTTCCTCGCTGCCAATGGACTTTATTTCCAGTGGCATGTCTGGACTCTTTTGACTGGGGTGGCCCAAGTGGGGCACTGTCCTATGCAGTGGTGGCATGAAGTACGAGCGCACACAGACATAATGATCATAGTTTAGGATAATGGGGTGGCCAATCAGATTTCAGGGGTAGGACGTGCCACCCCAGGCCACTCCCTGGACACATCACTGTTTATTTCCTCGCCAGGCTTCTTGGAGCACTGTTTTCTTCTATGTTCGCTTTATAGTAGCTCTTTGAAGTGACCGTATAGTGGTATTTAGCACTATGCTATGTTTACCCTAAGGACCACACTTCAAGGCCCTGTCTGCTCCTCGAAGAGGCCTTCTTATCCCTACACCTGAAGCGCGTGGGTCGCCTCCTCCTCCTGCTCTACTACCCTTCGCCCAACCGTGCGCACCGGAGAGTCCATCTGATTTGTTCTACATTTTATTCTGATCAGCGGGAGAGTGATTGGTGCTGCTGCTGCTCACCTGCACCTTTTGCTGGTGAGTGGACTGCATCATGTGTGCGCGGTGCGTGGCATCTTTATGGTTTGCACCTTCACTTTTAGACCTCAGAACCATTCACTGTGACAATTTGTTTTATGTTGGTAATGGCTGCCCTTTTCCTCCGCAGAGGAGTGCCTCGGAGGGTTGCCATGGAGCCATGTCAACATGGCTTTTGATTGGCCCATTACTGCTATTTCTCATCCAACGAGACGCCGGCAGGCGTGAAGCCAGCCCCTACCGTAAGGCTCACACCTCAAGGCCCTGTCTGCTCCTCGAAGAGGCCTTCTTATCCCTACACCTTGAGCGCGTGGATCGCCGCCTCCTCCTGCTCCACTACCCTTCGCCAAACCGTGCGCACCGGAGAGTCCATCTGATTTATTCATTATTTTATTCTGATTAGTGGAAGCGTCATTAGCGCTGCTGCTGCTCGCCCGCACCTTTTGCTAGTTAGTGGAATGCATCATGTGTGTGCAGTGCATGGCATCTTTATGTGTTGCACCTTTACTTTTAGGCCTCGGAGCCATTCACTGTGACAATTTGCTTTATGTTGGTAATGGCCACGCCCGCTTACCCGGCACAGGAGTGCCTCGGAGGTTTGCCATGGAGCCATGTCAACATGGCTTCCCACTGGCCCATTACTGATATTTCTCATCCGACGAGACGCCGGCAGGCGTGAAGCCGGCCCCTACCCTAAGACCCACATCTCAAGGCTCTGCCTGCTCCCTGTCCGCTACATGGTCGGCCCTGATGGCGCCCTCTTAATGCTCACTTGACAACTTGATGTGGAGGAGAACCCTAGTCGCTCTACCACTTGATCACTTTGGGGCATCTATAATTTGCTCTCAGTAAGTTAGTTCCCTTACTAACTTCCTCAATCCACCTCCTCGCTGTCTTTGCATCTATCTAATGACTGCTACAGCCCTACGCTGTACTGAATTATACCTGAGTGTAACTCTGTAACTACTGATTGTGACATTGACAGCCCTGCGTTGTGCAGAATTATACCTGCCTGTAACTTCCGATTGTGACATTCACAGCCCTGCGCTGTGCCGAATTATACCTGCCTGTAACTTCCGATTGTGACATTCACAGCCCTGCGCTGTATGATTTATGCGTACCTGTAACTACCAAACGCAAACTTTCACTTTCTGTAACTAGCGCCTAGATGCTTTTGGGTTTTGTGCGCTGAAATAAATGCTAAAATGAATAAGTATGCCTAAAACTTCAGATAAGATCAAATGGGTCGAGACACACTCCTTGGAAATGCACTCTATCGAAATCAGTGGCCAGAATCCAATTGTCAAAAACAGCATGTTGCTCTTTTAGACGCGGTAAAGGTTTGCAAGATGTGCATAGCATACCGAGCAGCAGGAGCTGATATGGTGCATAGCATAACGAGCAGCAGGAGCTGATATGGCCGCCGGGGTAAGGCTGGAGACCAACTAGGAACTGCAAAAGACACAGGAATGGTCTCTCCATTGACGTCTGTTTCTACAGTTGAATTTTATGAAAGTCCTTAGGTTACCAAGTGGAATGATTTCCCACTGGGGCGGCTTCTCCTGAGCTGGAGTGGTTCTATATATTCTCACAGGTAACCAACCACACTGCAAAGCGCCTGTCCCTAATGGCAGGGCTGTTTAACAGCCGCAGCCGCTGCTGCGGGCTCTTTCACTGACAAGAGACAATTCACAAGGGCACGGCAACTGGCAATAGTTTTCCCATTGTTACCACAAGGGCTCATTGAACTGAGGGCCGGGTTCTGCCAGCTCAAATAAACAGGCGCGGGGACTCCTTAAAAGGCTTCCTTCTGCCAGCAGCTCTCTTATCCTGGCATGTCTGAGCCCCCGGGGCCATTCTCTCGGAGCAGGAGGCGGATTCCCAGGTCTCGGGAGGATGTGAGGGTCTGCTCAGGGAATTCTCAGAGGGCGGTTATCATGTATTGCCTGTTTGTAAAGCGCTAAACCTCCACCCTTGTGGCCTCGTAGCGCTGAGTGCCGTTCGGTAGTGCAGTGCTGCACATGGGTTTCCTGTAATACAACGTCTGACATAGCGGTCTCAGCCCCCATTGCCGCCCCCCACCTCCCTGTCGTGGGGAAGGTAACATTCCCCTGGAACATAACCTAATAACTAATAAAGACAGACACTAGTTTTATATTTTGGAAACATCAGGTCACTAGTTATTGGAGCTCACACAACAGTGGGCAGTCCCAGGCCTAAAGCATCATAGTTTACGACTATACTTTCAAAGTGGCCCAAAAGCAGGGCAAAGTTCTGCTGCAGAATGTTCTCGGTGTCCCCTTGCCGCCCACGGCTTTCGCAAGGCACCGGACATACGCTCCAGCTTTGTACTGCACGGAGTACTTCCTCCTCGGCCCCTGAATCTTCTCAAGTGTCCCTAAGGGACTCCGTGCCCATCGTCCGAGTTTGGCTCGAGTGCGGCCGATCGGGAAACCTTATATGCCGTCCCCGTGGCGTGCTGGAAGCTCCCGTCCTGGGGACGCCCCCTCCTCCTGGAGGAGGAGTGGAGAGATACTGTAAAGGGGAGGGGCAGTCAGAGGGGCGTCCCGCTATGTGGGATGTCCATCTAGAGCCCCCCGCCGGGGGCTTGGACATCCCCTTAACATAAGCCGCATGCATTGTGACAAAGTGGTTACTGCGTTGAGACTGTGACGAGGCTGGCCATTAATCATTTCCGCAATATGCTATTATTATTTGTTATTTATACAATATATAGTAAGGCAAAGCTAACTCAGGAGCAACAGAGCTCGGAACAGGTAATAGAGCAACACTTTGCTAGTAAGGATTTACCATGCCACCTAGTAAGAATGGGTAATACGGTTCCATGGCAATTCACTGCAGGATGCTTTTTCACTGGGTTTTTACTGCAATTTTATAAACTAAACAACCCATCTAATTTTTTTAATTCTTTTTGGGGGGGTTCCCCCAAACCCTCCTATTCCCTTTAATGTTTTATGTATTCCTAAACACCCACACTCATATATATAATTTTCTAACCCCCCCCTAAAAAATGAAATGGGTTTTTTATAAAAGAATTCCCAGTAAAAATCCCCATGAAAAATTATCCCGCGATGAAAGGACGTCGTACCGAGTAATACATATCACAATAAAATATGCAAATTTTGGTGTGCACAAGATAGCCAGAATCTAGATTACACCAGGGTGCTGTTGCAAGAGCTAGGTCTCCAGTTTTATCCTAAACTAGAGAGGACTTGGAGCGGTCCCGATTGCACTGGGAAAGAGTTCCGGAGGGAAGGAGCGGAGCCTGAGAAGTGCTGTTTCCCAGTGCTCCCCTGGCAAGCTATTCAAGTTTTCAGTCTGTTGATGGTCTTACTGCGAGATGACTGTGTGCGGCCCATTGTTTTTAGTTTGGCCGTCAGATAAGGTGGCGTACTGGCGGTGGTTGCCTTATAGGTGAGGCAGAAGATTCCAACTAGACCCTAGACGGGATGGGGAGCAAGTGTGGTATGCTCATGGTTGGCCAGAAGCGGCTACCGGCAGAAGGTTTTTCTTTGAGGCGGTGGTGCTCTTTAGTAATAAAACATTAGGTTGAAGGAAGTAGGCCAAGTAGTTTGCATGTATCAACGGTTCCATGTAATAATGTCCCCACAAAAATGTCTCCTGACAAAAGTTGCTGTTTTTTGCGGTAACATTGTTACCTTGAGCATGCGGGGGACACCCCTGCAAAACCCCATTTTGTTTTTTGTACAAGGGGAGCATGGGACATCCCCGCAACCCATCCCCATACATAATCTCATCATATATAATGTCGCCAATGGCTTTTCCCGGCGACATTATGTACAGGGACATCATTACCTGATACCATATCAATATGGAAAAGGTTTCATGCATGTGGCAATTGCTCTGTAAATCATGGCTTTTGAAGTGTCTGCAAAAGCAATGGGGTCGGCAATAGTGACTTGGTAGGTATGCTTATTGGTGATTTCTAAAGGTGCCGCAAGCACAGCGTCGTACTTCAGGGCACCAAGTGGGACCCCAATAGAAAAGTCGATTTTGGCAGGATGCATGTAACTATGGCTCCTATGTACTAAACTGCACAAAACTTTGCAAAAAATAGCTCACTCTGAAATGTGTAAAATATGGTCCCGCCTCCCACAGGAGTTTGAAAGCCATATTGGATTCCTGCAAAAGCAGGCTCCCGGGGCATGTCCTGACTCCGGGGAAGGAAAGGGAATGTCTACGGGTGCAAGGGGAAATGATCAGAAATAATCAGCTGTGCTATTAGTTGACCTGGTGTGCACGTTCACTGGCCTCGCGGGTAGGGCTATGCATCGCTCTGTACACGTAGGGGGATATTTGGTGCCTCCAAGAGCTGGGTATTCAGATTCATATATAAGGACTCGGTGAGCCCCAATTACTAAACATTGGTAGCCACGGTGCCCCCACCAGGGCCCTTGCGTTCCTTATCAAAGTACTAAGAGCTCCCCTTCCGAAGAACTTCCCTTTGACTTGCTCGGGTTTCCACCTTCACCTTAGCTCTATAGTTATCAGGGTTGCACCCCACTATCTGGAGGATATTATTCCTTCCACCAGAAACATCGCTCAGGAACCCAACTTCCGCAGCTCTTCTTCCAGGACTTCACTTGCATGTCTTGCAACAATTAGCCTCATGACTGTTCCGCTGTAGTCTACACTTTTCATTGCCATCAGCCCACTTAAGAAAAGAGAAGGTAAGTAAGCCATGCTTCAAAAATGATCTCAGGTCACCTACATCTAAACAGAACCTCTTAAGTAAAGAGTAGGAAGGACCCTCTCCAGCAAGACCAATCCACTTTTGAGCTCCATCTTACTGGCCATCACAAAGCCATTACATTCTGGCCAGAAACGATCTTGACTAGTACCAATAAGAGCGAAGAATTCTTCTGGATCATCCGCAATCTAATCGGTCACACTGGGCTCAGAAATGCTGTCACTCCCTTTCACCATCCCTGTTCCAAAATGTCCACTTTCTTTGTTGAAAACATTTCCAATATAAGGGACGGCCTCAATGCAACTGATAAGCTAGAGACTCCCCCCAGTACCATCACCGCAGTCTCTTTCGATGTACCCCTGTTCCATATTCATCCTCCGTCCCTGTTGGAGGCCACGAGTCGCAACACCTAAATGAAACCAACAGCATTATTGCGGATCCTATTGCCTCCTCAGTGATCAAAACGTTTCCCGATCTCTTTTCCCAGCTTTTCTTGATATCTTCTGGTCATCGATTAGCGATGGAATTTTCCAGACCAACTGAAACTCTCCATACCATGTCCCATTTATTTATTTTTAAACTTCACTCAGTCCCTTGATCGGTTATCCTATTGCCATTCTCCTCGCCTGTCTGAATTTCTAGCGACGACCGCCACTTATGAACTCCAAGAGGGTCTTCTCCAGCACTATCTAGTAGACAGATTTCAATCCCGTTACCATCCTTCTCACGGCACTGCCTTTACACTGTGGCTAGGATGTGATCCTCTCGGCTGCAGCGAAGGATTAGTTTCCATGCTCTACCAGCTGGATCGGTCTCCGCATTCAATATAGTGGACCATAAAATCCTGCTACTTCATTAGACCATGCGGCCCACACCTCTCTGGCAGTGAGGCAGTTTCACACTTTACTCAATGGAATGTTCATCTTGGCTCTTTCTTTGCCCTTCCACACAAGGTCTGTGGGGTCCCCCTGGCGTCCTCCCTCTCACCCATCCTTTTCAAGTGCTGCTTAGACATGCTCTTTTCTTTTACCGGAAATGTCCAGGTATCGCAACACAAACGTTCCACCAGTCGTTAACTGTATTAACAGCCATCAGGAATTGGAGGGCTTCTAAGTCCTCTTCTTTGGTCCGAACATAAGAAAAACACTAATCTCTTAATTCCTCTTCCATCTGCCCTTAGATCAGTTACTCCTTTCACTACTTTGCATCCGAAGTTGTGAGTCTGGCTTGACTCAGGCATGGCTCACCTTCCCCATCTAAATGAACTTTACCGCCATGGTTGCACCAACATAGTCAACTCAAACGCATCTTCTCATTTTTTCCGAAAGGAGTCAGACCCCCGGTGGTGAGTGCTCTTAGTAAATGGTTGTTGGATATGCCAACGCCCTTTATGGTGGCTTCGGGGCTGTGCCATCCAGGACCATTACATGATTAATAAACAGCTGTGCACCGTCAAATGACCGGACCAAAGAAGAGGACATCTATTTTTTCAATGTGTTTTTTTAACGAAAATGTTTCACTGAAAAAACCCTTTGAAAAATAGGGGGGGTGTGGTAAAAGGCATATATAGGGTTGGGGGTCAGGAATAGTACCAAAAACTTTAGGGGAGGGGGTGCTTTGGGGAATCCCCCCCCCAACAAAAAATACATTTTCCGATGGGTTTTTTCGCCGAAAGGTTTTCGTGAAATAACCATCGAAAAAATAGTTGTTGATGAAAGAACATAGAACCCCCTCAGTGTATCCCCCGTTAGGTGCCATATCACCTCAGCTTATAAAACTGTTTTCTGACTCTCTGGCTTCACAACCATACCCCCCCTTGTCTGGTCTCTAAAGTCCAGCCCCCGTCCTGCTTACGTTTGATTCGCTAGTACGGCCTAGGTTGGAAGCTAACCACCTGCACTTCACTGACCACTCAAGAACTATAGATTTATAGAACTCTCCCATCCCCCAATCCACTCCGCATATACTCTCCTGCGCGAACACAGAGAAATGTTATGTTATGTTGATTTATTCCATGCACTGCTACCACCCAGGGGATCTTTTAGTACTTGTGTATTACATGCGTGTGGTGGACAGGGTGTACCATTTAAAAACACCAGCCATATGGAAGCGTTTTTGCAGTATGTACCAATTTGATACCCTAGATAGGACATACAGATTGTAATAATAATGTATTATTGACATGGCGCTTTCGCCAAAGCGCCGTACATAGAACATATTTATGTACAATTAATATGTCTGAGGAGATCTCTTTGCATATATTCTCTGAAATGCATTTGTGGATCCACCAATTCAGTGCTTTTTCACATGGAAGTAAATTTGCAGATCCACAAATAGTATATGTAATCTCCCCACCCCACCTTTGGCAGTTACTTAAGATGGGGCACTATTTAAAGCCACAAGGGGCCTAGTGAGCAAACCGTTGACTCTGTCTCCGTCCGCACTGGAGAACAACAGAGTGTTCTAATCCCAGCAAGTGCCTATACCATCAATCCGACCGAGCTCAGCGGAATTTTCGTGGCTGGAAAGGTGGTTAAGGTCTGAGCCCACGGGGGATAGGAGAAAGCGAGGAAGGTAAAGAAGGGTGGCATGGGAAAAGGAGTGAGGGAATACAATGAAGACTCCTGTGACAGAAGGCCTCTCCTCTATGCTATGTTATTGTGATTTATACCACACACCGCTGTCATTTTCATGGCCTCCAGGCACTGTGGTGGATCTGAAAAGGAAGGGAGGGTTCGGAAGGTTAAGTTAGTCGGTTCAAGACGGAGAACGCAAGAGAGTTTTGATGTGCTGTTGGTAGCTTCAGTGTGGAAAAAACTGTCACTGAGTAGCAGGTTTGTTTTTGGTCACTAATGGCTCGGTGGTGTTTTGTGTCTGGGGTTGTATGGGGTGGTTTGTGTGCTTGTAGTTTGGTTTCTCATAGTTCGTTTGTTTGGGATTGCAGATTTTTGGTACGTTGTGGTGGCTTTAGGTTTCTGCTCTTGTAGAGACGTGTGTTTTTGTTTTGGTATTTTAGGATGAGTATGCAGGAAATTGGAATATTGTCAGTAGGGTTAGTGATGCAGCCATTTTTAGCACTTCTCTTCGGGGTTGATGTTGGTTTGGTAGGTCTCAGATTCTTCTATGTCAGCCTGCATTAAAGTGCCTTGGGTGTCCAGGGTTCATTAGGTTTAGGTTGTTTTGGCTGTTTCTCTTGTGTTGTGATGGCTGTTGTTCTCCAGCACAGTTTTCCATTTAGGTTGGTGAGTTGAAGAGCCTTGTTTTTAGTAATGTTCTGAATTTTAGGTGATCTTCTGCTGTTTGAATTTCTTTCGAGAGTGAATTGCAGAGGTTTGCCGAGATGCCGGAGAATGCTGATCCACCAAATGTCGAGTATTGTTTTGTCTCGAGGCAAATGTCGGTGCTGGATCTCAGTGTTTTATTTGGTTTTTAAATGGACATATTTTCCTGTATGAATTCCATTCCTTGGCTGTTGATTGCTCTGTGGGTTATGCAAAGAGTCTTGAAGGAATGTATTTTTTTGCCTGATGGCCAGTGCACAGTTCTGAGTGTTGGTGTGGTAAGTTCCCCCTTGGTGAGTCTGAGTAGTAGTCTTGCAGCTGCGTTCCGGATTCGTTGTAGTTTTTTTGCTAAGGTGGTCCAGCATCTTGAGATCGATGCTGTTTACGCAGTCTATTCTTGACATGACGAGGAAGATGATGACGAGTGTTCTATGTTGGAAGGTGAGGAAGGGTAATAATCGTCTGATTGTGTGGTGGTGGAAGAAGCACTTCTTTACTACTGTGTTGACTTGTGGTTCTAGTGTTAAGTCGTTGTCCATTAGTATCCGAAGGTATTAACTACCTTGGAGGGTTCTGGTCGATTTCACATTTTCACAAGCCATGGAATGCAGAATTGGTTTGATGGGGTGTTGGTCATGATCATGATTTCTGTTTTGTCTGGCTTGAATTTAAGTTTTTTGGTGCTCCTCCACTCATTTATCTCTGTTAGGCAGTTTGTAAGGGTTAGGTCTGGTTTTTCAATTGTGCTGATTTAATAGATGATTTATGTGTTGTCTGCTAGATGTAGCACATCAGACCATGTCTTTTGATGAGATTGATCATATAGATGTTAAAGAGCAGTGGCGAGAGTGATGACCCTTGTGGGACTCGGCAGCTTGTGTTGTGTGTGGCTGATTTGAAGGGGTTTAGTTAAGTTGTTTCCGTTCTTTCTGCCCGGAAGTATTTTAGCCATAGTAAAGCTGTGTTGCTGATTCCTATTTCTTAGAGTCTTTTTTATGAGGGTTTTGTGGTCCACTGTGTTGAAGGCTGTGGATAGGTCTGGTAGTATTAGTGCCGAAGTGAAGTTGGAGTCAGCGTAGGCTTCTAGATGATCCCAGATGGACAGTAATGCTGAAGCCGTCCTCTCATTGGTCTGAAGCCAATTTGTGCCTGTTCTACTATACGGTTGCTTTCTACGTGTTTCAGGATTTGTTTTTATACGTAGCTTTCTAGGAGTTTTGAAGGGTATGGGATGTTTGAAATGGGTTGGTAGTTGGTTAGGTCTTCTGTGTTTCCTGTGGGGTCTTTCAAGAGTGGTTTGATATATGCCAATTTGATGCTTTGTGGTGCGTTTCCTTTTGTCAGTGAGTGGTTGAATATGTTGCAGGAGTATTTTGCCAGGAGGTTTTGGGTTTGGATTCTCTTGTATATGTCTGGTGGTCAAGGGTCTGTCGGTGAGTCTGCTCTGTTTTTGCCTGAGGTTTTTTGGGTTTGGATTCTCTTGTATATGTCTGGTGATGAAGGGTCTGTCGGTGAGCCTGATCCGTTGCTTTTGTTCACTAGGTTTGTAACTTTTTCTGCTGAGATAGTTGGCAAGTTGGTTCATCTTGTAGTTGGTTTCGGTGTTGGTTGGTTAGTGGTGGTGTTGGTGTTTTTTGGTCTGCTCTTGATGACTTGCTGGGTGCTTGTGATTTTGTTTTTGAAGTAGTTTGCCAGGTTGTCGCATAATTTGTGATAGCGCATGGGAGTGCTGTTGAAGGATGTTGTGTTTCTTAGCTCGTTGATGGTACAGAACATCTCTTTTTGGGTGTTAGTTGAGTTGTGGATACGTTTGGTGTAGTATCATTTTTTGCTTTGAAGGCCTCTGCTTTGTATATTCGTATCTGTTCATGGTATATGTTTTTGTTGTTGTTACTGTTTTATAGGTTTTCTCCATTCCTGTTCAAATTTTCTGTTACTTTTTTTAGTTCTCTGAGGGCGAGGCGTGACCCATCTCGCTGTTGTTGTTTTTGTGAAGGGGTCAATGGTTTTTCCGGTGTGATGTCATCAAGTGTATTCATGATCCATATTTGAATTTTCACTGTTGTTTCTTCGATGTTTGTTGAGTTCAAGATGGTGATCTGTGGTTTTGTGGATTCCAGTCTGGTCTTTAGGTCCACAGTGACTATAGATTTCCAATTTTTCTTCAGAATTGGATGGTATATTGGGGGATACCTTGTATTGGTGTTGGAGGGTGGAGCATGAATGGTACTATGAGGTGGTAACTCCATAGGATCTTCTTTTGTGGTGTCATTGTAACCATATGTTTCTTGCAGAAGATGGCATCTACAGAGTGTCCTGCTTGTGGGTAGCTACCTTTACCAGTTGCCGTAGATTAATTGTTGCCAGTAGATTTGTTAGGGATATAGGAGAGATTTTTCTTCCTTAAGCCAAATGTTGAAGTCTCTTAGTAC
This sequence comes from Ambystoma mexicanum, assembly GCF_040938575.1. Lineage (NCBI taxonomy): Eukaryota > Metazoa > Chordata > Amphibia > Caudata > Ambystomatidae > Ambystoma > Ambystoma mexicanum. The sequence goes on from NC_090923.1 coordinate 75,724,179, forward strand.
AATCAGGTGGTCATTTATTATGGCGATGTTGGTAATGGCCTTCATAAATTTGTCCGTGAATGGAGGGTCGTATGTCGATGGTCTGTAGATGAGTAGGAATTAAAGTTTAGTTTGCTGGTCCAAGGCTAGGTGGCGGAGGAGAGATTCAAAGTTTGAGATGTTCCGTGGTGGTGCTGTTGTCATCTTAATGTGGTCTTTCTATGCCAGGGTGAGACTAAGTCATCTTTTTCCTTATCTGTTGGCTTGTTTCAATTTTAAGTTGTTGGGCAAGGATTGTAGGTGACTATCTTGAAATTGTGTGTTATACATGTTTCAGTGAGGAATAGGATTTATGTTTCTCCCTCACACAGGAGGTTGTATATTTTGTAGGCATTGATCTGGTGTTGACTAGGTTACAATGGTTCCTTTAGTTTTGTTGGTTTTGTTTATCCTTTGAAGGTGGTGTTTGTAGTTTGCTTTGGGTTTGGTCTCACTTTTCTTTTAGGTTTTTCATTGGGGTTGTTGCTTCTGTTTCTTTGTTGAGTAATTCTAGAAGATTGCACTCTCTGTGGATGTTCTGTTTGGGGTTTTCTGATCATGTTGGTTATTCTTGCCAGTTTTTTGTTAGGAACGGGTGTTGCATGCTGTTCGTTCCGTCACGCTTCTGTGGGTTTTGCGTCTTTTTGTTGGTTTCAGCATCAATGTAGATTTATGGTGTTTGTGGTTGATAGGTAGTGTGATAAGTATATTGATTTTGGTCTGGTTCCTGCAAAGAGGCTCACTTTCGGAAGGTGGATGTTCCGGGCTACCAGTAGCCTTTCTGCTAAAGCAACCTGGGGTGCTATAGAATCACTGCTAATCATGGCATGGATCTTATTCCCATTTGGTGAGCCACCCAAGAGAGTGAATGTTCTGGTGTTAGCCAGACTGAGACTCTCAGGGCACTATGACCCAGGGAAGATGGAGGAATACGACCGGATAGATGATGGAGTGCTAATATTAAAGGCCAAACCAAGTTTATTTCCTGGGTCGTCCGCTTGACTTTTCATCCCAGAGTAACCTATCGCCTTGCTCCTCAGGTACTTTTCTGAAGGCCAGTCTGTGCTTGCCGAATACATAGCCAGAAAGTGGGATCTCGCTCAGATGTCTGTCTACACAGCTGGGTTTTCTCCAGAAGGAGAAGACATAGCTGAACCTGAGATAGGAAGTACCTATACCCTAGATAAAGCTGTTATCACAGTTTCCCAAGTTTGCTCCTTCCATATCACTGTGGATCATGTTTCCACAGTGGGATACCTGGACCAGCACAAATCCAGAATTCTAGATTCTCTGAAAATTAGTTCTCTGACTATCCATGGGGTTGCTGCTGCAGGGTAGATGACATTTGTGATGGAAATGCACTATTCACATCCCTATAAACATCCCTTATGGTTATGTATATGTATATCAATATACATTGCTTTTACTTAGTTTTGAACAAGAAACCCTCATGTTAATGCATTATGACATCATTGTGCTTCTTTTCATGCTAAAAATAGTCACAGATGCCTATGACAGACTCCTACAAACTATTGTCAGGTCAGCCAGATCCACTTTGCCTGTGCCATATTCCTTGTTTTTGCTCCGATTGCCAAAGTTACACCAGTGTATGTGGGATAGGTGGGTTTGAATGCAGACAATGTAGGACTGTTCTCTGCAGGGGGGCCATGGTTGGCAATGGAGTTAGAGTTTCCAGTAGTGATGTTGTCCTAAATAGTTATCACTGAAAGCTTGGGCCAGCTTGACAGCAAGTACCTGTGAGAGCGCTAGGTCAGTGGTGCACTCAATTCTTTGCTAGTGGCATTGCGGTTTCCAATCGATCTCAGGCCTAGATCTTCCAGTTGAGGTGGTCTGCGGGGGACCTGGCCCGCACGTTAGATGTTTTTGAAAGTTTTGTTGCAGTGTTTTTAGGTCATCTTCAGACCAATTGTTCGCTTGTTCCTGTGGGGATTTAATTGTTCTCAGGATGACCTGTGCTAGGAGGTCCAGTGATCCATAAGGACATTTGGGTCTTGACCAGAATTAGAAGAAGCTGGGAAGATAAAGCTTTGTTGGAGGTCCAGTTTCATTATATTGCTCAGGGCTCTGATCATCAGGAGATGATGGTTCGCTGTCAGTGGGCTTCTCATATAGCCTTATACGGCCTTGTAGTGTCACCTGCCAAGAACCAGTTGGTGATGGCTCCATGGGACCATAATAAGGGATGCCATCTCTAGAAGGGCATTAGTTGGCATGATGACATTGAAGGCATGCTCCTCTCTGTGAGGGGCTGCCTTACCGCAGCAGGGGAACCCCAGATGATCTGTAGGGCTATTGAACTGGCTAGCATGTTTTTTCATTCTGCATGAAGCGGTGGGAATGCGGGAGCAGAGATGCCAGTGTTATTTCTTCTTTTGGGGTGTATGAATATGCCAGAGCACCCTTTCACTTATGGAAGCACATTTTTGCACTTGTTATGGGGTAAGGTTGCCTTTTCTCACATCCCTTCTATGCTAGGTGGAGGTACACATTGGTGGCATTGAGAAGTTGATTCCTGCCATGTGCCATGCTGTGTCTACTGCATGCAGCATTCCTGGAACATCGCACGAGGTAAGTACCTCATGACCCATAAATAGACACCTGGTCAATAAAGCGGTAGGTCAAATAAGGCCTATTTTTATCATTATCACCTAATGTATAAGGGGACCTGGGTAAATGCTGCCGCAGTGGGGACTGTGCAGCACTGGCTGCTCTACAGGGAACGCAGGAACTGAGCTCTCAAGTATTGGCACAATGTTATTCCTGCTTTACATTCCACCTTCAGTGAACTTGGTGTTAGGTTTTAATTAGGGACCTATCTGGCATCATCCAGGTTATTTTAATGTAATGTCCCTCTTTCCTGTTCTACTCCTCACCCCACCACGTGATTATTGTGTGGCCGGCGGCGGTCACACGGCCGGCCTCACAGGTGCTGGGGGTCCAGCACCATGTTGGTGCCCCGGGCTCACCTAGACTTACTGGTTTTGCATGGCATGACCCTGTGAAGCTGTGGGGACACAGCCTGGGTGCCGGAGCACCTTGGGTGCCAGCAGCATCCTGGATGGCGGGTGCCTGGCCCTGACCCAGGGCACCAGGCTGGTCTGGGGGGAGCAGACCAGCAGGGACGTGCAGGACCATGATCACACGGTGTGTGCCTGCAGGCTAGGGCTGCAGGATCGTAATCACACAATGTAGGCCTACAGGCCGAAAGTAAGAGACGGAGACAACTGGACTCCCATTTTTGTAGTCTGCAGCCGTTCTGTTGCACGGGCCTGCAGTTGCTCCTTCTATCAGCTCGGGCCATGACACAGTCAGGTCCCATCTTAAAAGGGCAATACACTTGGGAGGGCCACACATAACACTGCCCATCTTAAAAGGGAAATACACTTGGGAGGGCCACACATAACACTGCCCATCTTAAAAGGGAAATACACTTGGATGGGACACATCACATTAAAAGGGCAATACACTGGGGAGGGCCACACATAAAACTGCCCATCTTAAAAGGGCAATACACCTGGTAGGGTCACACATAACCCCCCTCTTTTCATAACGAACAAAACAATTGTTGCTGAAACATAAATGATTCTCCCCTATTACAGAACGACAATGCATATACCACTTGGGAATTGTAGGGTAGACAGATATGCCACTGATGCATACATAGGGACTCAGGTAGTTGCAGGCATAAAACACATATCAACACACTCTAAACATATTCAGTGGGTGACAGTCAAGGTTCGCAAACCGCTGGTGGAATGTTGGCAGTTCTACCATATTTCACAAGACCCTTTATTAACCTGGCGCAAGTGGAACTTCCACCACTGAATGACGCCATTGCTATCTGCTGGCACCATTTAGAGCATGTCTACAAACTGCAGGAGCACAGCTTCACATCCATTTAACTGGGACCACGTTAAGCACATAATCTACATGCAGGCTAACAGCATCTAAACACATGTTTACTGCGTCTTCTCCGGGCACTTGCAGGATTGCAGGAATCCAGTTCACTTTGCTTCAGTGTCCGTTCAGAGCAGTCACTACCACGGGTCCAGGTCCACTGATGGTACCGTTCAAAGGCCGGCAAAGCCGCTCCTGGGAGCACCAGGGGCCACATCAGCTTAGTCCTGTGATGTTAGGGCCGGCAGCGAGACGTGGGTCGCAGTGCATCTAGGCTGCGCACATGATGTTGACAGGGCATGGGGTGCTCTCTTTACTGTGGCGACACAGGAGTGTGCACAAGCACTTGTGCAGAGCTGCAACCCTCACTTGCTCGTTACCCTTGTTTCTGGTGACTTTTTTCTGACGGTGGTGTCCCAGTTCGGGGCTGGTAGGAATGGCACCCGGGGCCGCCATTGGCCTGGTCCACGGATGGTGGGGCAGGCAGGGCACTTGCTCTTCCTGGAGCGGCACCAGCCACACCCTCCCCCACCCCTTTTCCCAGGGGTTGGCAATCACTGTCCATGGCCCAGAGTGCAGGGGTAGCACAATCATGGCAGGTGCAGGCCATTGTGGTGGCTGGCGGGGGCAGGTAGCAAACCTATTCAGCTGGCAGGGTATTCCAAAACCACACAATTTCTCCCCCCCAGTCAAAGGTTGTTGGCATGGTACTGCCAGCAGTAGGCCGCACAAGCACTCTCACGAGCTGCAACCCTCTGCTAGGTTTGCATCTTGCATGAGCAGTTCAGTTCTCACTGGCAGGCCTGTGACAGTGCAGTACTGGCACGTTCCTTTTTGTTTCTTTGTGCCGGCCCAGCACGCTGCAATTCCCATCACTGCCTGCGGGCCCGGCTTCTATTGGTGACCTTTTGCATTGTGTTGTTTATTATTCACCGCCTCCTGGCCCGGGATATTGCTGGGGCTTTTGTGCTCACAGCTCAGACCCCGCAGCACTCATATTGTCACACAGTTCACGGCCATGGCCCCGGGATCACACAGGGGGCTGTGCTTTTGTTATTCACGCTCCTACGTGGGACACTGCATTTTCCTTTCTGCATTGCCCCGACATGGAGCGCTTTGTAATTCTCTGCTGGAGGCCTGGAAACGCTGCAGGGCTTGCCACATATGATTTCTTTGCGCGGACACGCCGCGCTTCATTCTCTTCACCGCTGGTTGGCCCAGTATCTTGCAGGGGCAGCGGGCACTGTCAAAGTTGCGGCCGCGGGCATCAGGCTTTCCCTCCAGTGGGAGTTCCATGTATTCTGACTTGGCTGCGGCGGCTTCTCCACTTCGGGAGCTGCTATAATTACTTTTCCCTCTGCCGGTCGCCCCATACTTTTCATTCATGGAGCGCTGCAGCTTTTCATTTTGCTCTGCGACGGAGCAGGTTGACAGGCACTGCCGGCTGGCCTGGGACATTGCTGTGGGACATGCTCCTTCTTTCTACGTTGGACAGTTATGGAGCACATTCGGGTGCCGCTTGGGGGGGGGCGGTGTGTGCACTCACCTTCCTGGATGCCGGGTGAGGCATCCCACTGTCTGCCTAACAGGATGTTATATAGTGGAGCGCAGGAGGCCGCGCAGTACCTTTCCTCTCCTTGGCAGCGGATGTCGCTTTACCTCCCCTTTTCCGCGGCGGGCTTCTGCCTTCATTCAGAAAACAGCTCATTCTTCTTGGTGGCATATGCAGCAGGCGTTGTGGTGTAGGGTCGTTGTGGGGCAAGCGTGCCCGACCCCCAGGAGGGGGCCTTTGTAGGCCAGCGTAGCCGCGCATCAGGGTCGCAGGCATGAAAGACACGACCACAGGGTTAGGTGCATAAACCCGGACTGGCGTTCTGACGCCAGTTCCGGTGATACCTTTATTTCCGGCGTGTCACGTGACCCAGAACTAACTGGGCACGTGACACCACATTCCTCTCCAACTTGGAGGTGTTTGCACTATTATCTAATATCAACAATAATAACTGGACATTAACACATTCAGATGTCTTGTTTCTGAGAGTTCATCTCGGCAGGGTTTTCTGTAGGTACACTCCGTCTACTATGTATCCTTGGAGACGGGATGATGGTCTTGGCTTTTCTCTCAACAGGTATCGGGTGCTGCTTCTCTCAGGCGCGTCCGCTCTTGGGCTCACGAGTTCAGTCTGATCGTTGTGCTGGTGTGGTGTTTCGGAAACTCCTGGCATGGCAGGGGTTCTGGGCGACACCTGGTCTCGGGGCGTGTGTGTCACCATAGTTTCTCTTCCCGGGGACCCTGGGTGCTCTTCCCATAGTTCGGATGGTACTCATCGGAAGTGTGACACGTTTCTTGTCACGGTTTCACTCCCTCGAGTAGCAGTGACCATGCTGTGGTTCGTTGTGCTGACTGTCCATGGTTGGAGCTCAAAATTGAGGGACATCTTTTTGAGTGTTGCTCTGTTTTTGACAATAACTGTATCGCCCGGTGTTAGCTCTCTGTGACAGGCTCGCCTGGCGATGCTTTCTTGTTCGTTCCGCCTCGTTCGCATGGCATCTATGGCTGGGATGTCCGGTTCGGGAGCTACCCACTGAGGGTGTATGGGAAGTTCTGCCTGTATGGGAACTCCGAACATGAGGGCCGCAGGGCTGATGCCGGTGGACGAGTGTGGGGTTTGCCTGTGCATTCTTAGGAATCGATATACGGCCTTCAGCCATGGGTGTCCTTTCTCTTTGGCGATTTGAATGACCTTATTGAGTGACCCCATGAATCTTTCTGCGTCGCCATTCGCTTGGGGCCATCTTGGGGTGATTTTCTGGTGCTTAACATTGATGTCCTTAAAGAATTCGCGCAGTTCTTGGCTGGTGAATGATGGGCCGTTGTCGCTCTTCACCTTTCTCGGGATTCCATGGGTCGCGAAAATCTTTTATAGCGTGAGGATTGTGGTCTCTGTGCTAGTGGACGCCACATGTTCTACTTCAGGATATCTGCTGAACTCGTCGATCACCACGAGTAGGTATCCTTCGCAGTGGTCCATGCTAACTGCGTCCCACTGCTTGTTACTTCTTGGAGCGCTGATGATAGGCTCTGGGTTTTTGGGTCTCCTGGAGGCTTGGCAGGCTGCGCAGGATTCCACTAGTTAAACTACTCTTTGTTGTATGTTGGGCATCCACATTCTGGACTTGAGATATGCCGTTGTTTTGACGATGCCCTGGTGTCCGCTGTGGGCCAACCGGAGGGCTCTCTCCTCAAGCGACGCCGGTAGCATGATGCGGTGGCCGTTTAGGAGCGCTCCCTCGGGGGCGACAGAGAGTTCATGTCGGATTCCAAATAGTGCTCGGAGTTTCGCCTGAGCTGATGTGGTGTGTTGGGCTATGGACATGAGGTAGTTCTTCCAGTTTCCTGACTGGATGCCAGCGGTGGTGTGTTGCAGGATGGAGTCTGCTTCTGTCTCACACGTTACCTCCTGTAGTGTTAAAGCCCTTGGTCGGGTGCATGCAATCACGTGACATACGTGTTCATTGGTTTCTTCTGCATGGCGTTGCTCTCCTTCCGTGGCAGGCCTCGGGTGACGGGACAAGTAATCAGCTGGGTTATCTGTCCCTGGGCGATAGTCAACTTCTATGTTATAGGGCTGCAGCATCCATTTCTCAATGCATGCTGGTGGGTGAGGAGCAGACCCTCGGAATATCGGGATCAGGGGCTTGTGATCCGAAAAGACCTTCGCTTGCTTACCTAGCAGGTATACCTTGAAGTGACGGCATCCCCAGAGTATAGCCAGGGCTTCCTTCTCTATGTGCGCATAGTTCTGTTCGGGTTTAGTGAGTGCTCAGCTGGCGAATGCGATGGGGAACACATTTCCTTTGTTGTCTGTTTGGGTCAGTACTGCCCACAGGCCGACCGGGCTGACATCCACGAGGAGTTCAGTGTGCCTTTCTACGTTGAAAAATGCCATGGTTGTTGATGCTGACAGTGTGTCCTTAATTTGCTGGAATGCCTGTTGGTGGGTCGCCGTCCACTCCCATTTATGGTCCTTCTTGGTCAGCTCTCGGAGTGGGCTTGCAATGTTAGCAAGGTCTGGAATTAATCGTGCACTGTATGTCGCCATTCCCATAAAACTTCTCACCTGGAAGACTGGGGTGCTTTTGTGTTCTTTATGTTGTTGACTTTGGACGGGTCAGGGGATACCCCTTTGGCGCTGAAAATGTATCAGAAGAAACACAGTTCCTCCTTTGCGAACTCACACTTTTCTGCATTTAGTGTTTGAACTGCTGCTTCTAATTTGTCTAAGACTGCTACTAAGCGTTTGTGGTGCTCCCTTTCGTCTGACGCGTACACAAGAATGTCGTCGCTGATGTTTGTGGTGCCGTCTAGGCCCGTGATGACCCTGCGAATTTCGTGTTGGAATACCTCTGCGGCTGACGATATCCCGAAGTTAAGCCGCTTGTACCTCATTAGGCCGAGGTGAGAGGAGAATGTGGTGATGTATCTGGATTCTCTGGCTAATCTGAGCTGGTGATATCCGGATCTGAGGTCAAGTTTACTGAATATAGTGGCTCCTGTGAGGTCTACAATGAGCTCATCTACCGTTGCGGTTATGTGGCGTTCTCTTCCAATCGCTGCATTAGGAAGTCTCATGTCTATACAGATTCTTACCGCGTTAGGTTGCTTGGGTTTCTGGGCCACTACCATGGGTGACACCCACGAGGTCGGTCCTGATGTTTTTTCTATTATTCCTGCCTCTTCAAGTTTGGCCAGTTCCTTCTCCACGGCTTCTCTCAGGTGGAATGCTATCGGTCGGTGTCGTACGGCCTTCGGCTCTATGGTGGGGTCTATATGCAGCTTGATGGTTCGGTTTTTTTAGGCACCCTATGCCTTGGAATAGCTTCTTGTGTTGTTGTAATAGGTCATCGAGTTTGTTGTGTTGAAGGTCGAATGCGAAATGGATCAGTTTTAATTTTTCCGCTGTCCGGCAGCTGAGTAGTGTCTCGCAGCCGGCATCTACGACATAGATGCGCGCCCGACAATTAGTGTTTTTGTGTGCAAAATCGGATTTGAAGGATCCTTTCACGGGTAGGGGTTTCTTGCACCCGTATGCGTACAGTCGGACCTTCTTCTTGTGGATTGTGGGCTTCGGGTGAAGTTTGCTGAATGCTGTTGCTGGCATTATGTTCACTGTTGCCCCAGTGTCAATGACTACTTTCAGTGGCTCCCCGTTGGAAAACACTGTGCACGACGGCCTCTTCCTTTGTCGTGATCGGTGTGGTTCGACAGCCGATATGAGGTGTATTCGGTGTATCCTATTGTTCCTTTTCTTCTGTCTCTCTTTTCACTCAGAGGATGCACTGGCATCGCTGTCGTCGCTATCGCTCGTGTCCGGGGATCTTTGCGAATGGTCAACGGCTCTGGCTTTTCCTTTCCGGTTATGTTGGTATGAAGACTCTCTTGGTGCAAACTTCCTCCGGCACTCTTGTGCCGGTCGGGAGGGAGTCTCCTTGTCGTTTCTGTATGGTGGGTTCAGGCAGACTGCAGCATAATGATTGAGACGGTTGCATTTTCTGCACGTGGACCCCCATGCCGGGCAGGATTCTCCTTTGTGCCATGGGCCGCTGCACCATTTGCAAGCTTTACTTCCTTCTTGCGGCGTGTGTGCTTTCTGGCCATATTTCGTGCGAGTGTTCTGGTGTTTGGATATGGCCGCGACGTCCTCTGTTGGCTTGGGGTTGTCAAGTGGCAGTCTTTGGATTGCTGCCTCGATCACTGCGACTTGGTATTCTGTCTGCTCACGGAGGCGCGCCATTTCTAGGATGCGGGACAGGCGCATGTTCCTCTCCGAGAGAATAGCCCTCCTTAGCTTTTCTGAGGATATGCCATTGATTATTTGGAGGCGGATTGCAAATTCTTCGTCCGGGAATTCATAGCCAACTGCCATCTCGTGAAGGCGAGCATGAAATTTGTCTACAGTTTCTTTCTCACGCTGCCTGGCCATGCAGAAGTGAAAACGTTCATAGTCTGGGTTGAGATCTGCCTAAACATGTTCGTGAGTACAGCTTTGGCTGCGTCGTAGTTGTTGTGATCCCCCCGGTCTGGGGTAGCGTTGAATAGGCGTAGGGTGGCAGCCCCAACGTTGAGCAGAAGAAAAGTACGCTTCTTTTTTGCTATAGTGATGTGTCTGTCATCGAGGTGCATTTCGAACTGTTGTAGCCAGATTTCCCATCTGATGGCTGCCCCCGTGGTGAATGGGTCAAATGGCGGCATTAGCGTGGTCAGCGCTGGGTCTGGGTGGTCCGTGGTGTGGCTCTTTCTGGCAGAAAAACTCGTGCTAACCCTTGCAGGGCTGGTCTCCGAGCTGGACATGTTGTGCACTGGTCCTCTGCGCAGGGGCGTGCCCTTTCCGTGATGGTGGTTATGTTATTGGCTCACACCTACCAGTGTTCTCCCGCTCTTTGTGTCGACACAGGTTATCTGGGCCTTTCCACGTCGTGTGAAAGGCGGGTGTTTTTTTTTTCCTTTCCTCCCCTCCCAGCGATGGTGTTGCAGAACATTGGGGTGAGGAGGCCTGTCGGCGTATCTGCAGCAGTGCACCCACGTTGGCTGTTGGGTGCGGACGATGCACGTATGACACGTGGTTCCATTCATGGTGCGTACGCGTATGATACGCGACCTTGATGAGGGTTCCCTTGAATGTTTCAGCGGGGCGGTACCTGTTTTCATGCAGCCCAGCGTGTGGAAGGCAGCTCCGGGTGGCACACGTGAGTGAGTGGAGCGTTGCTGTGGCTGATGTCGCTGGTGCGCGTTGCACGCGGCCCGCTTTGATAATGCGGCCTGCACGCCACTCCGTTCTGCTCCAGTGATGGGATGGCGTGTTGTTGTCCGTGTGCTGGACGCGGATGCGTCGCTGTCTCTTTGATTCGGCCTCGTGGAATGTTCCGCACTGCAGCAACGTGCGGTGAAGGGCGAGCAGGAGTCCGTTGGACCACGCGGCTCTGCACGACGGGAGGAGGCGCGGTCTTGTGTGGGTCGTTTCGCGGCTTCGTCGCCAGTTGTGTAGGGCCGTTGTGGGGCAAGCGTGCCCGACCCCAGGAGTGGGCCTTGGTAGGCCAGCGTAGGCGCGCAGCGCAGCAGGGTCGCAGGCATGAAAGACACGACCACAGGGTTAGGTGCATAAACCCGGACTGGCGTTCTGACGCCAGTTCCGGTTATACCTTTTATTTCCGGCATGTCACGTGACCCGAAACTAACTGGGCACGTGACACCACAGGCGTGTGCGGACGGACCCTCCCCCGGCTGCATGAGCACCCTCTTCTCATAGGGCAGGGAGGATCCACGGGCAGGGAGGATCCGCTGGCAGGGTGCTGGGCATGGCATCCATCCCTCTCTTCCAGGGCGATGGATGCCGCTTCCTCCTTTCTCCCTCCTTTTTGTTGTTGTTGAAAAATGAGGGACAGTGGGGACGGGGGACATTGCAGGGGATCTTCCTCCTCTTTGTCGCCATTATTGTGGGGCTGGCAGCGTTCACACGACCGGCTTCACAGTTGATGGGGGGGCCCAGCACCATGTTGGTGTGCCGTGGTTACCCGGACTTGCTGATGTTGCAGAGCAGCACCCTGAGGGGCTGTGGGGGCACAGCCTGGGTGCCGGAGCACCTTGGATGCCGACAGCATCCTGGATGGTGGGTGCCTGAGCTGGACACAGGGCAACGGGCTAGTCTGGGGGGCTCAGACCAGCTGGGACCTGCAGGACAGTGATCACACAGTGTGGGCCTGCAGGACCGTGATCACATGGTGTAGGCCTGCAGGCCCATAGTGTGAGACGGTGACAACTGGACTCCCACTGTTGTAGTCTGCAGTCGTTCTATTACACGTGTCTGCAATTGCTCCTTTTATTAGCTCGGGCCATGACACAGTCATGTCCCATCTTAAAAGGACAATACGCTTGTGAGGGACACATCAAATTAAAAGGGCAATACACTTGGGAGGGTCACACATAACAGTGTTCTGAAAAAAAATACACGTTTTCTTGGTGTCACTGCTGTAAAAGGGACTAAGGAGTTCAGTGGAGTCAAACATCACTTCTGGAGCCCATTGTGATGTGTTTACATCCGTAGCTGCTCGTTATCCCTGCTTGGGTCGTTCCGTACAGGCTTGCATTGGACGGCTTGTTCTTCCTCCTCTTCTCAGTGCCCTGTCTGGTGACCTGTGGCTGCGTAGGGAACCCCAGGCCCAATTAGTCCTCTTGTATTAGTGGAGATCAGCCTTCCTCCCTGAGAAGGCGCCCTCATTCTGTGAATGACAAGTGGGCCCAGGGGTTTGAAGGATGAATTTGGAATGTCAGCAGTGGCGTCGCCAGGAAACAAATTCAGGAGGAGCACAGAGGGGGTCGCAGACAAATGTAGAGGAGGCCACAGGCAAAAGTAGGGCAGGTACCTATAAAAGGGCAATGTGTGACGTCAGAAGCACTCCTGCAAAAAATCTTTTGTGCACACCAACTACCACACACCACTGCACCTCCCCTCCCATCAGAATGTAGGTACTAAACCATTAAGTCACTAACGACCCGTCATTAGCGGTTTCATGCGCTACATTCTGATTGGAGGGGCTGCTCTTGGCTTCAGGGGGTATTTACCAGCTCTTCATTGTTGTGCGGCAGCATTGATTACGGCCCTGTGTGTGTTCTGTGCTGGCCGACACAGCACTGCAGACAGTGCAGAGAAAGTAGCCCAGCTGAGGGAGATGGGGCACATGGGATGGCCCAAGATTTCAGAGGAGGGTCCCGGGCCCACCCCCATACCCTCTTAGCGACGTCACTGAATGTCAGTGGGAATACGTCCGCTTTCAGGAGTCTGCCATCTGCCTCTCTTACTAAGAAGCCAGTCATCTTCCTTAGCAACATGGCTACCTTAGAGTGTGCATAGAGTCTCTTTTAAGGGGATCACGCCCAGATAGCTGAGGAACATTTGCAATGAGCAATTTGCATCCCCCAATCTCCTCCAGAAAGGTTGCTCTGCCTTTGGCCCTTTATCCCATGACGTCAGAGTCTCTTAAGTGTCCTCGCGGCCGGCAGAGTGTTTGATGCGCAGGTTCGGACTGGACTGTAGAGCAATAGGGCAATGACCAGACCATGATTCTAGCATGGACCACCCATTCTGGCCAGAATGGGCCACTTTTTTGTCCAGAGTTGGCCATTTTCATGTTACTGCACTATATTTAAGCAAGCTAAGCGAATATGCATTAAAATAATTTATTTGCAACATAGTTTACCAGAAACACCCCCTTGGGTAGTACTCAAACTGTCGTTTGGATATGATATGATATGTTATTTATAACGCACTTAATTCCCAAGGGTTTCTAAGCACGGACTCGGGATCGAACCTGTGTTGCTCTCAAGGTCGAGCATGTTGCCCCTGAGCTATCCTTCCGAGATAAGTAATGAACTGAACTATGTGTTTATTGGCCACTTGCTTATTGGTGCCTGGACCAATCTGATGTTCCAGTGCGACCCATTTCATTGGCGATGTTTGCGTGTCTCTACCTCAGCATTGAGAAGCAACCTGAACATTATTATTTTTTGTTCTCGAGGTCTGCAGGCTTGAAGTTCGGGGTTCCATTTATCTTTAGGACTGGGTTGCTTCCGCCGGGCCTTGATGGGGATTCAGGCAGCCTTTGAAAATGAAAACTGCTTTGCAGATAACCCTTAAGCTGTTGCCTCTGCACGTTCAGTAGCCGCCCTGATCTGTGTTCTAATCCCGCCCCCTGAAAAAAGTATGTGATTCTGGGCAAATCACTTCATCAGCTGAGTGTCAATTCCATCACCTGGCATCAGCACAAAGCCTTTATTTATTTATTTATGTTTACATTTATTAAGCACACGAAACCCTGAGGCATCAAGGCACTCTTACAACCAGTTACACTTGCATCTTTGAAGCAGGATGTATGCTGTCATTAAATACCATATAAGAAGGACCATCATTCCAACAGTAGTGTCCCCACAGCATCGAGACATGGGCGATTGATTGATCTCCATGCCCGAGTTCTCACACTTTACCTTCTGCCATCTTGGATGCCCTCCCTCGACCCACTTCTCGAAACCTTTTATGGCACAAGTGATGAGATACGCTTGCAAATCTCCTGCAGTTGTACCCAAGGAAGTTGCACCCTATTCACAGTCGGCATGTGAAATACAGAGGTATGTGTGGTGTGGGTTAGATGACAGGGATGGGAGACTGTCTCTTCTTGTATTTACTTCCTACTGTCTCGGGAGGATAGGTCATGGGCAACACGCTCGCCTTGGAAGCAATATGAAGCGGAGCAACACAGGTTCGATCCCCGGGTCCGTGCTTAGAAACCTCTGGGTATTAAGCACATCATAAATAACTAATTATAATTACCTGTAACTAAGAATAAGGCACCTTTACCCATTTGGATACAGCATTGGCGTCAAGCATAAGAGATAAATCCATTCTATGGGGAGGGACAGAAAGACTATCCACCGTCTCCCAGCAAAGAAAAACTGAAGAACTGAATCTTGAGCGTCGCCCGCGAGCTGCCTGTCTCTGATGACCTCTGGAGCAAGGCAGAGGCAAGCACAATGAAACAGTTGTAGCGTCTAGAGGGTAGATGCCAGTGCCACAAGCTGATGCTAGCAGAGTCAGCTAGTGGTGGAAAGGATACCGCGTCTGGTGTCGGCCCAAGAAACTGCATGCTCTCCTGCAGTGGTGGAAGCTGCCTGTGGTGAGTGGCCAGCGGAAGCACTGCATACTGCGGCTTATCCACCCCGCTTAGGCGTGCAGTCGGCGGTGCCGGATTAAACCCTGTGGAGGCTCCTAGGCAGTCGAAACTTCAGGCCCCCCTCGCAAATTAACTCCTAATACGTTTTAAATTTTATCAGCCAACTATTTTAATAAACCAATTTTATTACACAAAACTAAAAATTACCAATTATGAATATTATTAAACAAAAAATCTTTTTTTAAAATGTTAATGAACCAACAAAACTTGAAATATTCACTTTCCTCAATTTGTTTGTGGTGAAATGTTTCAGGACATCTTGGAAGTCTACATTTTGCAAGACATCATATTCAGTGGCCATAATGGCAAGTGAGCGACGACAAAGAATATTTACGCGTTGTTCACAAAAATGAAAGAATTCTTAAGTCTCTGCCAAAAATGAGTGAAAGTTCCTAAACAAGATGGATTCGGTCAAATTAGACAGTAAAGTTAATCAAACTTCATTATAACTCAGAAAGGCCTGCCAGTGTGACATACATATCCTTTAAAAAACACACTTCTGTTCCCTCCTGGGTGGGTGAGACATGATACAACAGCATTGTGATTAGCCACAGCGCCTCGTTTCTACTTACCCTTCTTCACCAAGGGGCCACAGACCGTGTGGGAGACAAGAGGCCCGGTTAATGCGGCATGACATCCGGCGCAGCACGAGAACTTCACTACCGGGCATCGAACCAGAACCCGGGTGTGCAAATAGAAGGGCGGAAAAAATTTGGAAAAGTAACAGGAATTGTAAAAATGCAAAAGAGACCAAACGTAAGTATGTTGGAATGGAATAGTGCATGCATGTGAGCTTGTTCATGCACACTGCTGTGTGACTGAACATATGTGCCGAAAGCTATGACCGGGCAGGGGCGTGCACGGTGATTTGCTAAAGTGTGGAGATGTGTCTGTATAGACAAATGTGTGCATTTGTGTTTCTGCAAGCATGGGCGAGAGTTTGCGAATGTTGGTGTGTGGTGATTAAACACAGAGAAGTGAGTGAGGGTGGGTGTATGTCTGTAGGGATGTGTAGATGTGGTATGTGTTTGTATTTTTCTTGTAGGAGTGTGTGGTGGGGTCATACAGAGGCATATGTGAGTTGTCTGTTAGAATTGCTCATTTATAACACGCTTAATACCACTGAGTAGTTTCTAAGCGTGGGATCGGGATTCAAACCTGTGTTGCGCTGCTTTGTCTTGCTTCCAAGACAACCGTGAGGCCCCTGAGCTGATTGAATGGGAGCGTGTGTGTGCAAGTGTGTGTTTGATCATATGGGAAAGGTATCTGCGTTGTGCACACAGGTGTATTTCACTCCATAGCTACTACTTATCTTGAGTAAAGCCTTACATCAGCCACGTCAAAGATCTTATCACTCCGAGACAACCCCAAATGGTAATGGTGTGCGATATAAGTCAACATAACATAACATAGCATCCACTTCGCAGAGTGAAGACACAGAGTAACTTGCCAGTATTGGTAGCACAGGCTGAGTGCAGTGGAATGACAAATTATAGAACAATACATCATGATCTGGAACCCGATTAAGGCCAAAAGAATTGTATTTGAAGCAGGATGGGTGTCAAAAATTGCCAAGTTGAGGTCCCATGTGTTATATAAGAATTTGAACCAGAGGGACAAACCACTGGGCACACTACCGAAATATTTGGACAAATTTCCTAGTCCGCACCGGAGGCTGCAATTCCTCTCGTTCAGGTTGAACATGATTCAAACGGGAGATATTGTCCATGTCCGCTCAGGTAAATCCTTGCTTGGTAAAGAATGTCCTTTGATACGATATGATATGGCATTTATAACGCGCCTATACACAAGTGTTTCCAGGCTCAAGTGAAGGGCACCATTGAGTCTAGAGAACATATAGTCTTGGAATGCTTGGCACTTCAGAGAGCTCGAGTTACGTTGTTTTCCAAGTATGTTGTATTTTGTATTTTGAAATCGATACATATGAATACATATATAATTGACTTTGTAATTGAGTATGAGGTTTGGAAATTGTTTATGAATTGTTAAACTTATTTCTGTTTTTTTGTAAGGCTAACTTGGTTTAGCCAATTCATGATAAAACAAAACATTAAAAAAAAGAACAATGCATTAAATACATTAACTAAAAACAGGTTTGAGCAAATTTGCCGGATTGCAAGATCATCAAAGCTCTGACTTCTAACCTGCATCTTAATGCAGTGAAAGCCCTCCCCTCTCACCTTTGCTGATTGGCTGAGCTTGAGCTTTAATTGATAGGATAATGCAGTGAAGGCCCTCCCCTCTCACCTGTGCTGATTGGCTGAGCTCGAGCTTTAATTGATAGGAGCTGTTCAGAAGTTCCACTCTGCAGCTGGGATCACATATGAGAGCCAGCTAACTCCTGCAGCACTCACACTAGTGTGCTCAACAAAATATCACCATTGGCAGTCCACGGCTCTAAGTACTCGTCCTATGGGAATCACGGCGCGTGGGATATGGAGCGGACGGGACTGGTGCTCGTGCTTTTGGGAGTAGGCTGTCCTTACGTTCCCGGTCCACACACAACTGTTGGAGAAACCCAGGCTCACGCATCAATTTCAGGTAATGACGAAACAGCGCTTTAGTCGTTGCTCTTGCAAGTCATCGAAAACGTCTTCCTAACCTACGGAGGACAGACCGCTCTATCTAACTGACCCCCGCCCACCTCCAGATCGTCATTTCTATAGGTATAAAATCACCTGATCACATTAGAGACAGATTATGTGCAAAAACCACACCAGGCCTTCCTGCACATTATCCACCTCCCGCCAAAACAATGTGACCATTCATTCAGGATAAGTCCGTCTTTTATCTCTGAATTTCAGGGCGGATGTCATATGACCACTTCTGGTCCGACGATGGCCACTTCTGGTCCCACGATGACTTTCGATCATTTAACAACCATTCATACTACGGCCTTGCCCCAGTGACGCTGATACCACGTGATGTTTAGTCCAGTTTGGGAGGGGACACATCTATTGGAGTATTTAGGGGAGCAAGTATGGCAACAATCAAAAGGGAAGGACATTTCTAAAGGGTCCGACAGAAAAAGAAACTACCAGGACTGGGCCATGACGTATTAGCGTTGTGGCCAACTTTTTAAAAGAAATGATTATTATTACTTTACCTCATCTTTATTTTATTTAATGTATTCATGATTATTATTTCTTTTTGTTATGTGCCCCATTTGAACTAACCAATTGGGAAGATACGATGGGTTGATGGTGTTGCTTTCGTCAGTGGATTGTGGTACTTCAGGAGTTGGCGGGGGCTGCATGCAGTGCTTCCGGCTTGGAAGGCTGATCTTCTCTTGCTTGATGCTTTTATGATGATTGTGGTTGAGTGTTGGGAGGATATCTCAGGGGCAACGCGCTCGCCTTGGAAGTAAGATGACACGGAGCAACACAGGTTCGATCCCTGGGTCGGTGCTTAGAAACCTCTGGGTATTAAGTGCGTTATAAATAACACATCATAGTTTGTTTTGGCTTGTGTCCTATGTACGGAATGCCGGTGTCTCAAGGCGATGAGATTTTCTTGTTGGCTGTATTGCTTCTATGCCTTGTCTTGACCGTAGACGGTTTGCTCGTTGGCAAATATGTTCTCTGTTTCCACAAACTGTGAAGGGCTTACGTTTGTTGAGTCGAAGTTTCAGTGGTGGTTGGATGTTGAAGGCTTCAGTCTGGGTTTTGTTGAGTGCACCGAGCTGGACATTGACATTCTCCTTGTGGTTGGATGCGTAGGCCAAGGTGATGAGGTTTCCTTCCAGTGCGTCCATGGAAATTTAGTGGGCGATAGGTGTGTGGAGACGCAGGTGGTGTGCTCTGTCCAATCCGAAGATAGCGGAAAGACATTCAGTGGCCGAAGAGGTGGTAAATACTAGGTCAAGTGTGTTTCTTTAGTTGGGTGTTGGGTCTGTGACGAGTTGCATGGTGAGAAGCAGTTAGGCTAGAGTGTCTCTGGTTTTCTAGGTCTCTGAGCAGGTGGAAGTTAGTGAGGAAAATGGATGCCATTGTATTGAGCTCTTTGAGTTCATCAAGAAAGGCTATCTGGTTGGGGTTGTCACTAGATCAGGGTATTCATAAATGCAGGTTTGGTGTACTCCTGGAGTCTTGTGGGCAATGGCAAGCCCACTGCCCGTCTTAACGCTCTGTTCCTCGTGTTGCATGTTGTAGCGTCTGGGAATGAAGACTTTCAGATGTACGCAGGTGGAGACTTGCCATGGTTGTGATAAAGCGTGCATCAAGGCTGTGGGTGGTGATGAGGTCAGCATGCATGCTGGATTTATTCTGCAGAGCATTGATGAGCATGAAGTTGCATGTGCATTTTAGAGGTGGAGCGTATGTATATGAATGCTGTTCTGAGAGAGTGCATTGCTTGTGAGCGACGAACAGGCTGTGTTTTTGCTTGAAGACAGCAGACGAATGAACCACTATTTTCTCATCAGTACTTACACCGCAACAACAAACAAACAACACATAAGTTGCACCAACAGAGCACGAGGACTCACATTGATCTGATATTCACACCCAAGCTCAGCACACAGTGAAAACGAACTGTCAGATGTGACTGACTCGGTCCAACGCTAACAACCTTTAAGAGATGATCCCTGGGATGTGGGTGACGGCCCCAGCCCCGCCAGCCTTCCCAAGGCTCCTCTGTCCACCATCGCTAGGCAGCAGGCATAGCCATGGGTTCATTGGTGACCCCAGAGAGGACAGCTGCCATGGATGCCTGCTCTTGAAGTGAGTTTATTTCTGGGGGTCTGGATTTTATTTTTGGGTTTAAGTGAGGAGTTGCAGCAGGTGGGCCGCTTCTACGCTAGGTGGGAAATGCGGGAAGTGGGGGCTGGAAGAGGGAGTTCATCAATCTGACATATTTTGAATCTTCAGTTTACTTCCTTCCTGTGATGTTCAGTCTGTTACTGTTCAGGTCTCCGAGGGAGCTAAAGGCAGGATTAAAGTGGGTGGGCGGGGGGGGGGCGGAGGCGGGGGTGTGCAGGGCAGGCATGAAAACAAAAAAGGGACCAGTAAAATTGTGCAGAAAGACAAGAAAAGAGGACTTGATGAAATAACAAAAGACGGTGTGGGGAGAGTGGGTTAATACATTGATAGATATGTTAGAAAAGGCAATTTCATATAGTTTCGGAATAGTCAATAGTGCAGCGTAAAAAATATCAACTTGTATTTATTTATTTTTCCATACACATCGAATAGTGAGTTCCTGTTTTTTTGCAGTATCCCAATATTAGGCCTGATGCAGAAAGATTAGCACTGGAGCAACTCGGAGATTTCGTATGAGCAGCTCGGGGTGAGTGGAGGGCAGGCATGAAAACAAAAAAGGGACCAATAAAGTGGTGCAGAAAGACAAGAAAGGAGGACGTGATGAAATAATAAAAGACGGGCAACTCGGGGGTTCCTGTGAGCAGCTCAGGGGGGTGGAGGGCAGGCATGAAAACAAAAAAGGGACTGATAAAGTGGTGCAGAAAGACAAGAAAGGAGGACGTGATGAAATAATAAAAGACGGGCAACTCGGGGGTTCCTGTGAGCAGCTCAGGGGGGTGGAGGGCAGGCATGAAAACAAAAAAGGGACTGATAAAGTGGTGCAGAAAGACAAGAAAGGGGGACGTGATGAAATAATAAAAGACGGGCAACTCGGGGGGTTCCTGTGAGCAGCTCAGGGGGGTGGAGGGCAGGCATGAAAACAAAAAAGGGACTGATAAAGTGGTGCAGAAAGACAAGAAAGCAGGACGTGATGAAATAATAAAAGACGGGAAGTGTACATCTTTGTGAAGCCGTCCCAATCTCTGCAATGAAAGCCCGTTTGAGCTCCGTCCTTATTTCTACTGGCTATGAAAGCATGCTCCAAGGAAGATGCCTCGATGATTCGGGAGGATAGCTCAGTGGCAACGTGCTTGCCTTGGAAGCAACACAAGTTCGATCCCCAGGTCTGCGCTTAGAAACCTCTGGGTATTTAAGCACGTTATAAATATGCAGCTAAGACAACAACAAAACCAAAAATTCTGTAACAGCGTCCCGATGCCCCCGGGCTGTGTCAGCGCTTTAAAAAAAAAAGCAAATTAAAAAGAAATTACTGTAACCCTCTGTGAAAACTGCATGTGGTGCATTCTGGAACCTCATGAGGTACATCCAAGGAGTTTACCTGGATTGCGTCCTTACCAGTTCTAGGGCTGTAAAGGCATGCCAAACATTCAGATGTCAGATAATAAACGCTATATTTCAGAAATACCAAAAGTCCCTGTTCGAGGAATAGAGATGGACATGGGACAGTAGCGGTGCCCGCCACTGGTGTTCCGGGGTGAAAATCAGCCTGAGTGGTATTGCTAACCACAGTACGAGGCTTCAGAATATTCACTCCTCTGCTTACGTTCTGATGCCCTTTACGTCTTCACACAAGCAGCGGGATGCAATATTGCTCCCTTGCACTTCGAGGGGAAATGTCTTATTTGAAGCCCCCCAACTGTCTAACCCAGAAACCTAGTTTCACCTTCACCTTTTGGGTGGAAGTAAAAAGCATCATATTTATGGGACGTAGTCCATCGCCTAACCTTGCTGGATTTGCAGTTGTAAACTCGAGCCTTAGATGCTCCAAAGGGGTGGGGAGGCCGTGGGGGGGCCCTCATGCTTGGAGGCCTCCGGCAAATAATGACTGACAGGTAACGGCTGGTAGAATAAGAAGGTCATTATTCTACACCATTAGCGGCTTAATTGCCTCACCCCATGTTCCCTTTGTCCTGCCCCCTCCCTAGCACAACGTCACTTCCCTTGTGTCCTGGCCCAAAATGTGGGCCGACCCTCATAACGATGTTGGAGGGTGACATGTCTACAGAGTCACGACATGACATCTCCCCCTTTTTAACATGCCAGATCACTTACGATTTCACCCCATTTGTTCGATCAGTCTCTGAGGCTTTATACGACATTGTTGAGGTCTCGCGGGGAGGTGGGTTGTCTGTGGGGTTGATCGTTCCTCTCCGCTGCTGGCTTCTTCTTCAGACTGCTCACCATCCACTTGATATCCCATTGATATGAGTTGTCCGAGAGCGATCTAGTGCGGGGATGACACATGTAGCTGCTGTGGATTCTATCAGCTGAGTATCAGGAAAGCCAGAGTGTTCGTCAAGTAATACGAGTACATATGATCCGTTTCATAGTTGCCCGAAGAAATCCACGGCCAGTTCTTCCCAGACACCTTCTGGAAATGGGGACATATGCAGTGAATTGGGTTGAGGAGGCTGTGCCACCTGGGAGCAGATGGTGCACCTGCCTACGACTTTTTTCTACTATGGCGTCTAAATTGGGGAACCATACATTTTGACGTAGGCGATGTTTTGTGGACACCAGCCCCCGTTGGCCTTCGTGCGCCAGCATGACCGTCTTTTCCCTTATCGTTTCTGGGATTATTACCTTGCTGCACTTCATGACAATGTGATCATCCACGACTGTCAGTTCATCCTTCACCAGCTCCATGCATCTTATGTCGTCCCTCACCGATTCCTGCTTGTTTCTTGATGTTTCATATGGGATGTTTTTCTGGCTTTAATGCAGTGAGTCACGATCACAGGGCTAGTCCCGTTCCGATTCTTTTCCGAGGGTGGTCCAATCCACTGATAGGGGCTGCAGGTGATGGATGACGTAGTTGATGTATGCATCCGCGATAGAGGGGCCTGCTTGGGCTGGCCACGTGGGGTGTCTGGATAGGTAGTCGGCGGGGTTGTCTTTTTTGCCTGGAAGATGTGCAATATCACATTTTTCCTGTAGCTTCAGGTCCCATCGTGCTAGCCTTGGGGGCATTCTCGCTTTGGGGTCTCCGCATATCGTCAGGAGGGCTTGGTGCTGAGTAATAACGGTAAATGCCTTGCTGTACAGGAAGAGGTTGAAATACTCCCAGGCAGTGACATATTTAGGCTTTCTGCTGCCCTAAGCCCAAATAAGTGCATGCACCCCTTCCCAACTTTACTGCCCCTCTGCCAATCTCTGCAACTTCATCAGATTCTGCCTCTTCAACAAACTCTGTCCACGGTGTCCAAACTTTGCCCCTTCACCCCCATTTCGTCCCCCATTTTCGCTCCATAACATAAGGACGTGTTTAAGGTTGGAGGGATTGCAAACGTATTGTTTCCTCTCTGTTATGATAGTTGAAAGAGTGTTTTCAGATTTCAGCTGCCCAAGATTTGGAGAAGGAAGTGTGTTCTACCATTGAGTGCACTAGAGGTAATTGTTACGGCTAATTTTCTACTTTCGGTTAGGTCCCAAAAAAATCTTTTAGAGGAAGCGATAAGGAAATAAGCTGTCTGCCAACTGGACACAAGTGAGAAGGTTGGAATGAGGAATTTTGGTTTCAATGCTAACATCTGGTTTCTCTCACAAATTGCCTGCTATCACTCTAGGAGAAGCACCTAGACTGGTTTGTAATATGAATGCAACATAACTAAATTTCTCCATCCGGTCTTGCCAAATGGTAAAGTTTACATATGAAATATATGCAAGTAATGCAGGCACAGCTTATAAAATGTTGAATAAAAAGACCTTCTTCTCGTGATTACAGCTCTGGTGTTAGCAGGGGGCAAAATGGAAATAAGGCAAGTTACCTGCTGCAGCCAATGTACCTTTGGCTGGAACTCCATTAGAATATGGGAAAATCACAAGTGAAGTTTGTAAACTCTGCCTGGGCATAAAGACCTCAGTAGAGTAAAGACAATTGGAGAAGGTTCTTGGAATCTTTGGCTGTGCATCCTCACAGTGGAGTAATGAATAAGGGGGACCCTGAACAAGCGTAAGTGAGAGACCCCCAAGGACCCAGTTGGAGTCAATAATGACACATCCCAAGAGGGAATGAGACCAAGACCAAGTGCTGGAGGTAACGAGAAAGCTTTATCTAAAATGGGGCAAGCAGAATCTACTCTGCTCACGCCGAGAGTGCTCTGCAGAAAACATGTTACAGTTTAGTTATATGCACGAAAAACGTCATCAACTGTGGGAAGGCCTAGGGGATACAAAGACAATCGGGATTGGACACTAAGAATGGTCACCTATAGGTGCCGCAGGGCCGGAGGAGTTCAATTGGTTTGAAGGCACGTGGTCAGATGACATGGTGTCCCGGGTCATTCGGTCAGCTGGGCTCATTGGATTGGTATGTTGCGTAGATACTTGTGTTGCTTCTGATGCCCTGACCATGTGACATTTGCCCTTGTGGCCAGACACTCCCATGCACTCACTACCATCATTTGTTCGTCCGGTGACCTCAGAGACCTGTATCTTAATACTTGCACAACAAAGTTCAAAGGTACATTATTTATTACTGGTCATAGATCAGACTTCACCTGTTAAATGCTGTACATGATTTGTTTAGACAATTCAGAATACACTGACAAAGGGGTAGAGCTCTTGGGGTCATTGTAGGGCCTGGGGTGGCCACCTAGTAACAACAAAGGAGATGCTGAATATATGACTGAAATGACTGGGTCACTAAAAGCACATATCATTATGGTTATATATTTCTTTGTGGGGGTTCAATGATCGAGTGTCCAAACATCATTAACTCTTTGCTGGCCTCTTTTGATACCCTGATGGCATGTGAGAGTCGAGACTTCCCTGCGAGTTAATTTCTTGTTGCACAATGAGACAGGGCTCTTTAGAATGCAGTTGTACATCCAGGCTTTTTACACGTGGCTTGCTGAGTTGCACTTAAATCATACTAGGTTAAAACATACTATATTACCCATTTAGCTTGACGTTCTTATCATTACAAAGAGAAACAACAGAGTTCAAAAAACGCATACTTGGTTCAATGTTTATCTTTTGCATATGTAAGGAAATGAGGCGACTCGTGACTTGCGGCCTATAAGCCCACTTTTACAGAGATTATGGCTTGCTGGGAGGGACTAGCCACTACATTTTTCTTACACAATGTTACACATATATTTACATTTAAACTTACAGATTAAGGGACATGAGGTAGCTCTGTGCTGGTGTGTACAAGGCCATATCGATTATGCATTGCATTGTCGCAAGTTATCTCCATGAGCATTCTCATGTCCCGCCTTAGTATACATCATACGTTCATTATTAAGGTTTGACATGAGGATTTCTGGTTATACATACATATTATGTTGGTTACTTATATACACATTGGCCCACATTGGGTTTGCGTGATCCTGTTTGCAAGAGGTACATTGGCTCTGTCTATGTTACAGTCATAAAGGATCAGAGCCAAGCTCAAGGGTCATTCTTGCTGTTGACTCTATCCTGGGGACATCACGTTTTTATGGCCAGGGTCTGTGGGGGTGTTGGGCGGGTTTATAGAGACAGATAGCTTTTACACTGGCCCTTGCTCAGGGCTGTATCTGGGTCAGTGAAGTAAGACGGAAGGCAGAAGATACAGTGTGGATTTTGTTGCATTCTCATCGACAGTCTTCTCATGGGAACCGAACAACTGCAGAGATGGCAAATGGGGGAAGAGGTGGGGGGGGAAGAACTCGCTCGCTGTGGGCGCCTGGCTGGGAAGACTACGGGCTCGCATTGGAATCACACAATTGTTTTAATGGAGTTGCTGCTTTACAAATATGGAGTCTTATCCATCTCTGGTTCTATACCACTGTAAGGGACGTCACAAGGGGGGGTCGCAGTTCCAGGGGCATTCCCGCACGAGAGCTCCGGGGCCCTGGACATAAAACAGTCGCGACTTGGGCCTACCCAGGAAGTGCAGGAATATGGGAGAGGGGGGTCTAAAATATCCCCTCCTTCCAATCAGAAGCAACAGCATTCCTCGTAGTGGCACAATACAGGCATCTTTTATAAGAAATGAAGGGGAATATACTCTTTACATCATTACTTTTTGTGCAATTGTTCAAACACTCCAAGAGTTGAACTAAGCAATGGATCGGGAGTTCCAGTACAATATATCACCTTTGTGGGTGTGGTTTAGGCTGTGGGTCTTGCCAGCTGGCATGTAAGGGAATGTCAAATGTCTGTTAAGACTGTAGAGTTGGATTGTATAATACATAGGAACACTTTGAGAGTTGTGGATATAGACATAGATATCCTGTTGTCGTTTGAAGAACTATTTCACAGTAAATGTCCTACCATATATTTAAAATATAATGAATGTAAAGATTACTTATGAACCTCAGAGCCATGCATTGTGTGACATACTTTGCAGAGGTTTCTCCTGGTACGACTGAGTGTGCAGCAGAATGTCATCAAAGAAACATGGTCAACGCAGCAGGGATGCCGTTTGCCTGCTTATCACTGAGCAGCTTCTGTAAAGTTGGCTGAACGGATCTCTTCACGGGACACCTTTACATGTGAAACACTGCGTACTTTTGGCGCACGGTTTTTGCTCTCACCCTCAATGGCTTCGGGTGTCCTTTCACAGGTTTCTCCATGCACTTGCACATTCAGATTTAGTCTTCGCCATTTTAATTTCTCTATGATCTATTTCTTGCTTGCACCTTTTGGGCGACCACAGACCTCTGGAATATGGGGACGTGGATGGAAATGAGTGCTTGCTTCTGAACATCATTTTAGTACCACGTGTGCAAACTCTGTGCGTGACTTAACCATAGGCATACGTTTAATGTTATAAAATGATGCATTTTTAACCTGTACCTTTCTGAATGGAAAATCCTAATTTTGGCAATGGTTTAAAAAATGCATGTCATGTATTTGAATATAAAAGTGATTGCTTAACACAGGGAATGTATGCATTGATTAGAAAGAACTCCAACGATAATGAAAAGTGGCACCAATAAACCTGATGAGGTTTTGGCTGTTTTGCATATTAAAGAGCATTTTGGGAAGATAAGAATGATCAACGATTTTGATATGTCATATATATCTCTGTGTGAGTAGTATGACTGAATCAGTAAATACCTAAAGCCTGCTACGTTTGGTGCCCGTTTACCTTTTAAAAAAAATATATATAGAAGTCACCCTAGCACTAAAGCTTTTGTAAATATCAAGCATATATACACGTTTGGCCTTCATAAATTCGGATGTCATAGTGCAATGACTGCTAAAAGCTCATAATTGCTTACAGTGTTGTGGGTCAGCCAGACTCTTAAGTTGACTTTATATTTAAAAAATGACAACCAATAAATTAAAAAATAAACTGCAATATCTGGCAACCTGTTGGCCTTGTAAATATGTCTATGCTCACAGGCCCACACAACTGCCAGCCTTTCCTTTTCTGCGTGGGAGTACGCCTGTTCTGTAGGTGTGAAACCTCTGCTAGAATAAGCCACAACAAACAGGTTGGTTATGTCCATGGGGTCTTGTTGCGTCAGTATGGCTCCTAGACCGACAGGGCTGACATCAACTATGACTTCAGTCTTCCTTTCCGAGTTGAAATTAGCCATGTCCTCCACCTTGGATATGTTGTTTCGGATGTGTTTGAAGGTATGTTGGCAGTCAGCTGACCAATGAAAGGGTTTATATCTCCGCGTGAGCAGACACATGGGGTTGCTGACTGTTGCATAATCTTGGGGATACCTGGAGCAGTAGCTTGCGAGTCCCAGGAATGAACGAAGTTCTGACACGTTTTGAGGTGGCTGGGCGGTGTTCAGTGCTGCTACCTTGTCTGGGTCAGGTCGCATGCCTTTCTCCAAACATATGTGCCCGAAGAACCTGAGTGAGCCCTTTCTGAACTTGCATTTGTTTTTGTTGCGCGTCAGACCCGTCACCTCACGTGCCACGCAGACCCTGTGTAGGGTCACGTTGTGCTCTTTCTTCAATTTGCCAAACACGAGTACATCATCGGAGTAGTTGAGGCAGTTGGGGACATGGCGGATGACTTTGTGGATCTCCTCTAGAAAGATCTCTGGATGAGATGCTGAAACTAAGCCGCTTGTACTGGAACAGACTCATGTGGGGGACAAAGGTGGTAATGTACCATGACTCAGGGGCGATCACAAGCTGGTGATAACCTTTTGTGAGATCCAACTTTGAGAATAATTTGGCGCAGTGCAAAAGGTGTATCATGTCAGTTATCCTGAGTGCCTGATGTCTTTCTCGCTCAATTGCTTTGTTCGCCCTCCTCATGTCCGCTCAAAGCCTTACGGAGCCGTCCAGCGATTTCTTCAGGACGGGTACCATGGGTGACACCCATGGGGTGGGTCCTGTCACTGGCTCGATGACTTGTTGTTTTAGGAGTTTGCTGATTTCCTCTTCCACTTGTCATTGTATTTTGGTGGGTATGCCCCTGTAGTGTTGAGTGACCGGCTTGACCTCTGGGGTAATATGTAGCGGGATCTTTCATTTCTTTTGTTTTCTGAGTCCTTTGTATAGGTTTAGGAATACTGCATCGATGTATTTGTGCCTCGCAAAGTTTTTATGGGCCATTAGTTGGTATAAAATATGTACAAGGACCATTTCTGATGCCGTTTTAAAGCTAAGTATACATCCGCTATTCACTTCTATTTTAAGGACGTGCAGCGGAATCTTCGCTGTGTGGGCCTTGTGGGTGCACATGGCTGTGATGACGCCTTTGCAAGGTAGTAGCAAGGTCGATCCATATGGATAAATGTCGACTGTAGATTTCATGAGTTTTGGGGCCCTGGCGATTGTGTTAAAGGCCTCTTCCTGGACTGTGTTGGGTTGCTGTGCTGTTGTTCAGGGCCCATTCATATCCCTTTTTACGCTGACCTTCGCCCAACGAGGGTGAGCCACTCATTTCAATCTACCGGACATATCATCTGCGGCCACTGGAGCTTTCGGGCGGGTCGGTGTTCTTCCTGAGCATAGGATGTTTTGTGTTCGCGCTCTGGATTCACTGCCTGGTCCGATCTCGTGTGGGCTTATCAGTGTCATCTTCCGTCATTCCCTGAGTGATCACGGGCTGGCTGGATGGGGGCGTTTTTGCAAATGGCCCCAAAGTGGTCGTCGCCACCACATGTGGCACATTTCTGGCCCAGAGTTGGACAAGGTAGTTGTGAGGGTATTTGTATCTGCAACTGAAGCATGTGGCCTCAGAGCATCTAATTGGCTGGTTTGGTGTGGTGTATAATTTGTTGACGGCGTTGGGTTCAGGGGCTTTGGGTTGTATTATGACCTTGCCCAGATTTTCTAGCTGGGATTCTACTGCTGCTTCCATGCGGGCCAGGCATAGGATCTCTTCCAATGGCCTCTGCTTCTGCAAGAGTTTACACTGCAGAAGAATCACAGTAACACTAAGTAAACCAACACAACACTATCAATACAATATATATATATATATATATATATATACAAGACCATTGGGGTCTAAAGGGGTTAAATGCATGAAATATGTCGACAACCTAGATGGGAAGGAAACAGGCAGTGCAGATAGTCTTTAGGCCCCTTCAACATCAATAACACACCTAACTAAGAGGCAGTCCAAGCCCTAAGAAGAGAGGAGCCTTGTGCTCAATAGTACATGCAATGCACGCGGTTGTTCCAATGGGCAAATTAGGGTCTCTTCAGGGGTCTATAGCAGCTTGGGAAGTGGATGAGGCGATGAAGAACAAGTTCCCACTATTCAGGTAGGGCCTCCACTTGAAGGCAGAAGCAGTTCCAGAATGCAAGATGGAGTCGCTAGTTTGCACTAGCAGTGGAAAGGAGAAGGGATGGAGACGCTAGTTCGCACTAGCAGTGGAAAGGAGAAGGGCCCCCAGGAGCCACTCATACATAAAAGGGGCCCTTAGCACCAGAGGCCACCTGTTAGCATTGTAGGTACTCGCCGGTCCCAGGAGCACTTGAACCCAAACTTCGCCCGTTCAGTCCACTCGGGTTGCAGGTTCGAATGCAGCAAAAAGGACGTTCCTGTGCCTTTCAGTTACTGAGATACAGCGATGATTCCCAAATGGGACAGTGGTGATTTCTCTGCTCCGGGTGAATGAATCAACCCAGTTTCACTGCAGCCGGCTTCAGGGGCAAGAGGGTCCCAAATGCAGCATACTTGTAAAAGTCGTGGCCGACGGCAGGGCAACACGGTAACCACGTTTACTCCAGTCCTGGTGCACTCATCTCACTTCAGACTTGGGAATGCCAAGTGTACGAAATTCGGTGTGAGGGTGCCGGGGACACAGAGCTAGCAGTATACCAAGCTTCGCGGGCCTCCTTGAAACGATGGTGGAGACAGAGCAAAGGTCCTGCGTACGCTGGTCAGCCCACTGGTTGGCCCAGGGACAATTCCGAGAAAGCTTTCTTGCAGGTGTTGATGAAGATGCCAAGAATAGTTGGCCCCACTATTCCAATGGGTCGAAGCGTCTTCGCAGACCTTCTAGGACGGCGAGATGCAGAGGGGTCCCTCGTGACGACAGCGGCTCAGGGTGCCAAAGCTTCCAGTGGGTCACCAGCTGTTCCTCTCCTCGGCTTCGTAGTTGCAGGATACTTGGATCCTTTCCTTTGTTCAGTGAATACTCAGGAGATCGACATGCTATGGGTGTTTTTGGCCTCCTCTTATCCAAAGTTCCCTTAGCGCCAAAATGAAGAGGACCAATGGGAGATCTACTCACAAACACACACTCCAAACGTGGACCAATCACGGACCACGGTGCTCCCAGTCATTCAGGGCACGCCAGACTCTCTGGCACCCAGGATGTGTATTAGACTCAGACGTTCCAGCCCACATCCTGGAGGCACATACACGAGGTATGCAGAAGCCCGCGAAAGCATTGGGTTTCGCGGGAAAGTGCATGACCAAATAAGGACTGACCTGGGTCGACTCAACCTGGGGAAGGTGAAGGGACAAGAGAGCCAAAGGACAGGACAAAGAACCTCGTGGCATGGACATTTTGGAGCCAGGCCACCTATTCGTGCTAAACACGGTTAATGCGGTTAACATGGCAGGAAAGGGTTAAAAAGAATGTGAAAAGATAGCTGCCACCAGTCCTGTCCATGACACACCTGCACAGTTCATAAAAAGTCCAGCGAGAGTTTCTAGGGCCTTTGGAAAATGACTATAGACCCAAGTGTGCTGTATGGTAAGATACATTGCACACTTGTTACTTAAAATTTGCAACATGGGAAAAGGACTAAGGGAAACAAAGTCTCCCAGTACTGACTGTCTTAAGGGCATGTCAGTTTCCCCATAAAAAGGAGTGCAGCTGAAGGCTGTGCTTCTCTGGCAAAGTCAGTCAATGGTGTCAAAACAGCAGCAAAAAGTTTGGGGGTGTGCACATGGAGGGAAAATGACATACAATTATGAAATCTTTCCTAACACCAGTGTAAGACACGTACAGTTGTTGATGGATACTGTGACACCGCTCATTTGAATGTGTGTGTGTGTGAAACGAACAGTCCAATGAGAAGTCTTGCCACCTTTATGAATTTGCAAGGGCAAGATACCAAGTAAGCAACATTAGCATAACCTCTATTGGCGCCACATGGGTAAAACAGTGGCGAGGTAAATGGTATGATTGTACAACTAATGGCTCTCAAATGAGCACATACATATAATAGAGCTCAAAGCACCTGGGGAAACAATGCAAGAAGATACCTGTGGCAACCAAATAGACCCAAAGCATGCCCAGACATTGGATTGATCCCTAATGTAGTAATCAAACCAATTTTATTATTTTTTAATTTTTTTATTGTGATTATGGTTGCAAAAAGACAACCTTACACAGATAAGAAACATAGAAAATAATCTAAAATATATGAAATAACATCTCACATAAACACCTACAAATACAATAAACACAATAAATAGGCACTATTAGTCTTTCTCAATTAAAACAACCCAAATGTCACAATATTGTTTAATCCTTCAAGTGACAGTAATATAATGATTGGCTTAACTACTTTGCATACGCTATTCTCTTTACCAAGTGATTTTCACCAAACAAGCACGTTTGTTTCGAGAGCGGTCGGAAGCGGCTGACATTCTGTACACTTGTGGCTCGATCGTACAGATCCTCAGTGCGGCTTGACTGCCGGTGACGTGCAAGCGTGTGTGTGTGGGTCCTTTCCTCTAGTAGGAAGCCCCAGGAAGTCCCAGGAAATCCTTTAATTTTTTCGAGCAGACGGTGAGCAGACGGCGGCGTCGGCGCTAAAAGTGGAGAACGAGCTCAGACCGGGCCGGCACTGAGCTTCTACCGATATCGTGTATCGTGTATCGAGGCGTACCCGCGTACCCGCGAGGCACAGAGGTGGGTGTCCGCGGTGGCCTGAGGCAGCCTGCGGCTGCTAGCCCAGCGAGCCTGCGGAGGTGAGGTGTTACGCTTGGAGGCCCCGTATCAGTGCTGGTGGGTCTTTAGACGCGTAGCCAATTTGCCAAATTTGCGGCAGCCACTTTGATCTGCTCCACAGACACCGACAGCAAGGTCTGTATTATTTGCACCATCAGTGCCTTTTGCATTTTTTGTGTCATTCCATGGACTATTGAGCATGGTAACTGTCTGGTAACAGTTGGTAACTGTCTGTGCTCGAGCCCAAGTTAGAGCCAATTTCCTCCTCCTCCATCAGTACCTGAGTATGAGCCTGAGCTTGCTGGAGAGACGGTGATTGAACCGGGGCTCGGGCCTGTATAAATATATTGATACCGGTATTGATAAAGGGTAGTGGGTCGAGGATTTGAAGGGTTGCAGAACAGAAACTCCTATCCTATATGTGGTGGGCTGTTGCAATTTAGTATTAGACAGCAGTGGCCACTGGCTGTAAGCCCCTCTATACGCCCCCTTAAAAAAGAGCCTCAGGGATTAATCTGAGACAGTCCGCAGTTCGCTGACAGGAATTTTGGAGTCTGGGCAATTTGGAGTGGACAGTTGAAAGGGAGTGGCTGGGGCCCTGTTTAGGCAATAAAAAGTTAAAAAGGGGGGAGACTGTGGGAGATTTTACTCCTTTGATCCCTCATTTTTCTTTGGCCTAATTCTCATAGACAACGAAGGGGTAAGAAATGGCCCGCTACAATTTAAGGAGTGGACAACACGTTGATGATCTAAGAGCTCCAGAGTGGGATGGTTCCTACATTGAAAAGTCCCTGCATGAGGATGTGAACCCCGTAGGTTCTCAAACTCCGATTGCCTCGACAAGAAATAACAACATAATAGAGGCACAAATTCATCAAGAACTTCAAGTGGATAAATTAACAGAGGGAGAAATTTTAAGGGACTCAACAAGAAACACCCCATTTAGACAGTTGAAAGACTTTACTCTGACATCAACTAATATAAAAGGGACTATTGATTATTATTTCCAGAAATCTGCACAAGAAAATTTAAATGGACCTATGCCACATTCCTTAAAACTTTTAAATCAAAATATCAACTTACAAACGGAGAACAGTGGATCTGAACTACTCATCCCAGTTATGGAACTTTCAAGGACCCCAAATCATCTGTTGAGTTTGGCTCAGAATCTACAACCACATGAGGAAAGATTAAACTCAACAGTGGTATCGAGAGGGGACACGGTCGTGTCTGATGGAATTTTACTAGATCAACCGGTGCAAATACCAAGTATGACACAGGGAAACAAGAATCATGACCCTAATGATGGTGATTCCTCTCTCTCGGCTTTAAATTTTGTTCTAAATTCCTTGGTGAAGGTGTTTGACCTTCTAAAAAGAGATGTGCAGACCCACACAGGGATTTTAATGGAAATGACAAAGGATATAGAACAACTTGAATTTTCAGTCGTAGGCCAAAATAATGTAATAAATTGTTCAGTTCTGCCCATGATGATAAAGATGGAAGATGGCTTCACAAAGTATAGTGGAGACCTAATGGAAATTAAGCACCAAATGACTTCTCTAATGAGGGAGAATAAGGAGATCAAGGATTTGTTATTTCAAATGAATGAAAGAAATGTATCGACTTCTTCATTAGACCAAGATCTAGCAATTGAAACAAAAGACTTAGTTCCTGAATTGAATACTTTTGCGGATGACACTCCCTTATCCGAATCAGTAATGGCAGAATTCTGCCGATTGGCACAGATTGCTGAGTCAACGGTGGAACAGCTGGCGGAAGACCGACGGGAAGTTATTGAGAATCACGAAGAAGAGGCAGAAAACAGCTGTATGTGGAAGAAGAGTTTGCAACAATCCTATAAGAGACGGAGAAGAGAAAGGCGGAAGAACCAAAAGCAAAATAATACAGATTCAAAATCACGAGGTCGACAAGTAAAGAAGACAAAAAATGTGAAGAATATTAGATCAAAAAAATCAAAGGTAAATAGCTTCGTCAAGGGCATTTTAGATCCTGCGAAAATCAATGAGAATCAAAATATCTCAGATAAAGATGATAGGAGCAGGGTAATGATTCTCCACAACAAGAAAGAATTGCCAGGGTAAATAAATCCAAAAAACAACAAAGGAAAAGACTTGAGACTGATAGAATTCCAGAAGCAGAGGGGGATGTACATATGGTAAAGAAATCTATGAGTACTCAAACAGAAGGAAAAATTGCAGACCTGGACAGAACTCAACAACAACACGACTCGATTAGATCAGAGATTACAGGGAAGTTGTTAAAAATAGCTCCTATATTTCTTCAAAAACAGAAAAATTCTTTTAACGTACCAATGCAGACCCAGATTGGTTTAAGAATTGCTCCAATATTCAATCAAACAAAAACAAAGACTGGAGATTTGGTGGTCACCCAAAGTTCTAGGATGGGTCATGCAGAGGACACAATACGTATTCAAACATCAATATCGAATACGGACTACCAAGATCAATCCAAAGAGGTTGGAAGAGAAGAGACTATGAACGTCCCGGTGGGAAACTCATCCTCCGAAATGGTAACTGAAAGAATAACAAATCCCCAAGATGATCCGAATCCATATGCAATCCCGAGACTTTGGTTTACTAGTGAGGAAAATCGAAAGTCTGGTATACCACTGAATAGGAGTTTGATTCTATCACTGGTTAAAAAACTTCCAGAATTATATTTATTCTCAACAAAAGACATTGAATATGTTTGTTTCCCTAAACCAGAGTGTATCAGCTTAGTTGAAGTTGGATTTGTTTCTAAACTGGGGGTAAAAGATTTTCTAAACTTACAAGAAAGATTAAGGGAAGTGGGTTTGGAAGTATATGAGCAATTGCCATCTCACGCAATAGAAACGATCGAAACTGAGGAATACGAGTTAAACCAGGGAAATATCTCCTCACTGCATGAAACCCATCGGGGAAAAAATGAAAATATCATCAATGAAGGGTTACAAACACTATCTTGGTCAATGTTACCAGAGATAATTATGCAAGTCTGCCAGAAGCTGGGTGTATCGCAGAGGTCTCTTTAATAGTGACAAATTGAGGATCACTAGTTGGAACTCTCGGGGATCCAGTTCATTTAAAAATAAAAAAATGAGTGTGTTGTTATTTGGGGGGAACGATTTGATCCTGTTACAGGAAACATGGTTAGTAAACACCCCGGAACTCGAAGGCTTTAAACTGATAGCACAACCAGCTAACTGTAAAGCCAAGGGTAGACCGACGGGAGGTTTGCTGATCGCCTGTAGAAAGATTTTATTTAAAGAAATATCAATGTTATCCTGCAAACAGGAAGGAATTCTGGTGGTGAGAGTGGTCACTCCCCTCAAAAGCTCTCCAGCTAAGGAGATAATAATTGTGAACCTGTATTGGAACCCCGTGAGGGAAAAACTCTTAGAGTTTCTAGAATCAATTGTGGTAACCCTTTGTGATATTAATATAACGTACCCTGGGGCACATATATTGGTTGCAGGAGACTTAAATTCGCAATGTATCAATTCCAAATGCCATACAGGGAAAATGAAAGAAGTAACAAATAACGGGAGAAAGTGGTCGAACTTCTTTGAGGATTGGGACTTAAAATTCCTAAATGGCTCCATAGAAGGTGATGTTCCATCGGTTACAACGTGGGAGAGGAGTTCATCAGAATCGACATTGGATTATATGCTTTTATCAACAGAGTGCTTCGATACTTGTATATATTTTACAGTGGCCGATGGTGGAACAAGTGACCATTAGCGATTAGTTGCACATTTAAATTGGTGTAGTGAGGAAAAAATAGAGATTAGGGACCAGAGAGTAGAAGTTAATGCACAGAGAAATCGGTTGGTAAAATACAAGAGGGAAGGGGAGCGGTTAAACAAAGCCCTGGATGGATTTTCCAACTGGGGAGATCAAAATATTTTGCATCAGCATTGTGACCCATCACGGTTCCATGAATTCCTGTGGTCAATTGACCCCCCGTTAAGTACCCAGAAGGGTTTTCAGCGAGTGCACAAACACTTTTTTGATGAAGCAGTTTGGGTAAAAAAACGTGAGATGCAAATACAGTTAAGACTCGCTAAGAAACGGGCTAAAAGCTTACTAGAACTAGAGATAGAATCAAAAAAAATTAAAAATGATCTGAAGAGTTGGTCTAGACAACATAGAGAAGAACTATGGCAGAAAGATGGGGAAGAGATGCTGCGTGAATTACAAAATAATTACTCGCGAAACTTCTGGTCACTAGTAAATGCTCCCCAAATACACCAAACCATTGCTCAGACGAATAATGTGTCGGAAGCAAGTTGGCTAACCTATTTCGGCGTAAAATACCAGGAACCAGTGGGAGGACAAAAATATATAGGTGACAACGGAAATTGGGGTTTAAACTTTGACAAAGAGGATATTTTGAATTTGATCATAAAATCCTCGGCGTCGAGATCTGCGGGCCCAAATGGTCTAACTTATCAAGTCCTCAAAGGAAATGGGACATTGTGGGCTGAAATCCAATATATCTTGTACAAGAAAGTGATTGCAAATAGAATAATTCCATCTTCTTGGAAGGCCGCAATTATAATCCCGATTTTCAAGAAGGGGGATCGCAAAAACCCTATTAGTTACAGGCCAATTACATTGCTTGACGTGGAAAGCAAGTTGTTTACTAGTCTGATATTAAGAGAACTTGAAACATGGGCGAAACAAAACAACATAATGCCTAAAAAGCAGACCGGATTTAGAAGAGGCCATTCAACCTCTCTGAATGGTATAATATTAGCCTCATTATCAAATCTGAAAGATAAAAATAATAAAGGAAGACTTTATGGAGCATTTATCGATCTGTCAAGTGCTTTTGACATGGTAAATCGAGATAAACTTTGGAGCAAATTGGAACACAAAGGGGCACCGAAAACTCTAATTAATATACTAGTAAAACTTCACGAAAGAAATACAGCCAGAGTAAGATTAAATATGGATGGATATTTGTCAGAATATATAAGTATAGATAGGGGGGTCAGACAGGGTTGTATGGTGGCTCCATTTCTCTTTAAGTTTTATTTGGGAGACTTTGGAGCCGCCCTAGAATCCTCATCATTAATAAGCCCAAAGGTGGGGTCCTTGGCCGTAAGATGGATTATGTATGCGGACGACATAGTCCTTCTTGACAGGACTCCCATCGGTCTACAAAGATTGTTGAATGCCCTCAACAAGTATATGAAATTAAATGACCTGGTTGTAAACCCTGACAAATCTAAGATTGTAACTTTTGAGCAGAAAGGTCGCAAAGAAACAAAATATCGGTGGTCAATTGGCAGTAACCAGATACCGGTGGTAAAAGAAGTAATGTATCTGGGCATTACTGTGTATGCAACCCCTACAGTTGGGAAGCAGTATGGTGAAATCCTGGCTAAAGGGACACAACTAATAGCCCAGATGAAGAAGATTGCCAGCCTTTATGGTAAATTTTCGATTATGCCTGTTATAAACTTCTATGTGGCCAAAGTAATCCCTGTACTATTGTACGGAATTGAAGCCAAACCTTCGTTGTGGTCAATAGACTGGCAAAAAATAGAAGCTTATATTTGGAAACAGGTATTAGGATTGCCTAAAGGATTACATACGATAACACTCAGATATGAGCTAGGATTACAATCTTTAAAATACGCAGTTGATTGGAAACTTCTTTCCTTGTATAGGTCAATTATTGTGCCAATGACTAATACACTATATGGAAATCTCCTAGAAAATATGAATCTTGATTCCTCACTAACTTTGACAGAACTCAAAAAGACGGCAGAAAATCTGCTGACTTATTGTGAATCAGATAAATTAACACTGAGTTCAAACCCGCTGAAAGTTAAAAAGTCCTTATCTTTGAGAGATTGGATTTCAACAGGGGATATGGTGAGATCATCCTCTATTCCTGAAGGGTTTTTTAAGTACGGGAAAAAACAGGGTATTGTACCAAGATACTTGATGAAGTTCCCTAACCCAAAAGGAAGACAAAACTTTATGAGGGTACGGTTAAACTTGATTAAAGCTGGATCAGTATTAACCAAATGTGGAGTCACTGAAGGGGCCCGGAGTCTATGCACGGAATGCTCAGATTTA
This sequence comes from Ambystoma mexicanum, assembly GCF_040938575.1. Lineage (NCBI taxonomy): Eukaryota > Metazoa > Chordata > Amphibia > Caudata > Ambystomatidae > Ambystoma > Ambystoma mexicanum. The sequence continues at coordinate 75,762,183 of NC_090923.1, forward strand.
AGCAAACAAACTTTAGAGCACCTGCTAAGATTCTGTAAAGGCACTTGGAAAATTAGGGTGGAACATTTAGGGAATTCAGTTGGGTCATTGGATAGATTATCCTCCGACACTTTCTGGGAAAGAATGATTGCGGGCCATGAAACAAAATTGACCCTAAATATTTTAAGGGTTTTGCAATTGACAGGTTTTATATCGTCAGAATACTGTTGATTGATTGTTGAAGTAAGGGGGAAAACTGTTTTATAGGAAAATTAGATATTGATGTGATGAATTCAATTTTAATATGCTAACTTTATAAGATTGTGATGAATTAGTTTTAAATGTTAGCTAGATATAATTTATAATATGATGTTTGCATGTATATACGTTTTGCTTTTGAATGTGTAAAAAACCCAAATGTGGTTATATCACAATAAATAAAAAAAAAAAAAAAAGTTGTGGGGCTGATTGATGGATTAGAAACTGATGTCCATCCGTGGACCACTGGTGGCTCGGAAGTTGATTTGTCACATGATTATCCCATTCTCCTACAAAGTTCAGTTAAGGAAATTAACAAGTCAACACATTCTATTCCCACAAACACTCAGTCTCCTCCTGAACCAAAACACCCCACATAGTGCTTAAGGGAACTGACTCTGTGTAAAGTTGAACTCTGGCCTCTTAGCCCACAACTGACAGTAACGTGAAGTAAGAAATCGAGAGCCAGGGCAATTAGCAGGGGGTATTTCTATACCATACACCCTTATCACAGTCTTCTTGGCACAGAGTACGTAGGTGTCAGCAGATGAGGAAAACGTACTGTGCAAAGAGACAGGCCTTTATAGTAGCGTTATAATGAGCAAGTGGAAATCAGCAAAGAATCCTAAAGAGCTGGGCCATCACCGAGGAGACAGAGCCACTCATTCTCTTTGAAGATACTGTTATTATAAGCGGCCCCTAGCCTCTTCAAAAAGCTTGGCCCGCACTGCTAAAATGTTTTGGCAAGACAGGTTGACCCAGTTTGATAAAAGGATTGGTACATCATGCATAGGAACTCGACTGAGACCCAGTGCAACTTGCATAGCATTGGAGTCACATTGACCATCAACTGGGCTCCAGACAGGATGTGAGTAGCCACGTTTTTAAATAGCTCTGGAGTTCTTCATGAAGACATGTTGGCATCCCGGACACAAGGAATTAGCATATGGTACCTGGCGGTAATCATGATTGTCATTACAGAAATCTCTTTTCATGATAATACTGAGTTTACCATTCGCTGCATGTGGAACAGATTTATCAAATCCATCACTGTGAGGGTGAGAAAACCATTCCTTCATCACAATCTTTTTACAACATGGCCAGCCCCTTTTCTTTGCTTCTCTTGTTTTTTTCTTAAAATTGCCAACATCCTTAACCATTCGTCTAATTTCTTTGATCAACCCCATCACTCACCACACATTTGCCAAATATCGGAAGATTTTTCAGTCTGTTAGTAAAATGTATCAAAGGAAAAGTAAATGTCATAAAATGTGGTCCAATATGGTAGACCATAGCATTCAAAATATAATACTTTGTAAGACAGTCCCGCGTTCATCTGCCCTCGAATTAACCTGTTAGCTCTTTTCACCAAGTCATTAGCATGAGGATGATACAACAGGCAGGTTGAAAGACATATGTCTTTTCAAAAAATGTATTAAAGGCTTACTTGCGTAAGTTATTCCTACTTCAGTGCATGCCTGCAATATTTTCTGATAAACTTATTTATTGGATTGATCTTTATGGATCTGTTATTAATTTATACAGTGCCAACGGCGAATCAGGTTACTTGTTGGTGCCTCAAGAAGGATGCAAGGGAAGGGTGTGGGAATGAACATTAGGACAAGGGGTTGGGAGAAAACGAAAACGTTAATTCACAGGTCTTGGCACATTCATATCAGGTTAAGGGTTGGGAGGGGTGGGTGCAAGGGATAGTACAAAGAACTAAAAAAGCAAATCAGAGGAGTTCTGCCAACAGGTATTCCGGGCCCTTGCAGGTGAGGCATAAGGAGCTGAACTTGATTCTGTGTTCCCAGGGTAGCCACGGGGAGCCTCCACAGAGGACTGATGTGGTGATGCAGATTTGCGTGGAGGATGAACATGGCAGCTTTGTTTGGGATCCATTATAGAATGTGAATGAGGTGCTTGGGGAAGAGAAGCTATAAGCTGTTGTAGCAGTCAAGTTTCTCGAATACCACAGCCCTTGTAACCAGTGGCGTCGCCAGGAATCAAATTTAGGAGGGCCACAGAGGGGGCCAAAGACAAACGTAGAGAGGGGCACAGACAAATGTAAGGGGAGAATATGGTCACTGCTCATCTTAGGCAGGGGGGCAGAAGGGGGGGCACATGGTTTCACAGGAGGGGCCCCGGCCCCCCCAGTACCCACCCTAGTGACGCCACTGCTTGTAACCTCCACCTTGTGATGCATGTTGAGGAGTGGCAGGCACCACTTGGGCATGCAATGTGCAAAGAGCAGAATTTGGATATCTCACGTAACCGCCTGCTGAAAGAGACGTGTGTCAAGGAAGATACCTAGATGTTTAGCTTCAGAGAATGGATGGGGGGGGAGGAGGACCCGGGGTGGACTGGGAAACTAAAGAGGCCTTGGAAATAATTGTCAAAATTGCCCCATATTACACACTTTCACCAAGCCCAACCCTTTTCCTATGGTAACATTTGGAAATGCAACACAACAGGGGGCCAGAGAGCCTAGGCCTACTGGGAAATCTCCAGAGTTCCCCATAGGCCAGTTCAGCCCTGGGGCCCACGGATGAGGGGCCACACGAAAGGGAGTGCAGCTGGGATGCCTGTGCAGATGAACAGAATCTCTTGTTGAGTCAGAGGCGTTGCTGGAGGAGGGGGCTGTAGCCCCGGGTCTTTTGGTTGTAGCCCTGGTTAGACGCTCAGGGGCTACAACCAGAAGGCTGGCTAGCCCCCGAGTCCCGACAGTCCTGGCATTAGCGTAGCCCCGGATCTTTTCCAGACCTAGCAAAACCCCTGTGTTGAGTCCCGTCTGCCAGCCCTTCAGTCATGCCCAGGCCTCTGGGTTCTCAGGCAGGGCTGCAATCCTCACAATAGGTTCGGTGTTGTTAGCAGCTGACAGATGCTTCTGACAGATCTTGGGGGAGGATTTCAGACGTGTTGGCCTGGCTCCTGACGAATCTGTTTCCGCTGTTGGAATTACTTAATCCGTGTTATGGTAGTGCCTCCCCAGGGCTCTCGTGAGTCTTGGCGCATCATGTCAGTTCATGGCCGGTCACACGAGGTGAACCACGGCCGAACCTCGGGGTTCCGACCACTCACACCTACACCAAGTAGCAAATGAAGGGGCTCATTCACTCTGGGCAGCTTTGTTGTTGCCATCTGTGCAATCACTGAATGTGGCGTCGGAAGAACCTTCATGCCAGCATTGAATTAGTAGAACTATAAGGATGTTATCCGGGGCTTCAGCTACGCCCCCTGGTCTGCTTTCTGTGAGCTCTCTGTGACTTCACTAAGCACTCAGAGCTGGCCCACGTTGGGAAAATGACAGCCAAGCATTATCCTTTTATGTGTAACCAATTAGCGTGACAATGACTGTCATTTCATTAGAAGACCGGTAGCTGATTAACAAAACCCACGATTGACGAATAGGCGCTGGTGGTGGGCACGAGACCTGGCCAGCTGCAGCTCAAGTTTCCTCTAGCCAGAGTGGGCTGGCCAATCGGGAAACAGCGAGGTAATACCGCAAAACCGGCCCAATTACACCTTTGTCAGCGGCCCTGTGGCAAAAGTACAGATATTGTTGGAATACCGTAGGTGGTATTTCAGAAATACCACTTGTGTGGGTTTTTTTCTAGAAAGTTAGGCCCTCAATTTGAAGGTGAAAATGGGGTGTGTCCAGCAGTAGTTAAACCTCTACAGTGTATTTTTGTGGATGCTCAAATGGGGTACATTTTTACCCTTTTGCGCATTGTGTGAGAAACGTGGTGAGAGGGTGGGCCTCAAGGATGCCCACTTTCTCATGCCCGTCCAATGTCTCCAGGGCAATAGTTTCTACCCTGTCCTAAAAATAATGACCTGAAAGGAATTACCTGTGCTTCATTTCTGTGCAGCAAAAGCTGTTTTAAAACTTGTGGGGGGCATTTAACCATTTTTTCCACGACCTCGAGGGTGGATGTAAATATGGGCAGATTTTCAGAGTGAGACTCCACCCCTAATCCTGCGGTATTTATTGGTACACGTCGTGAGGTATATAACTCTGGCCCTGTAATAGGGTGGGAGGGAAGCTATTATTGCCCGGGCTGTAATGAGGCCCTGTTTTTTCTGAAATGTGTGGAGATTCCTGTACAGCGCCCCATCTGAATGAAGGACGGATGCTGACTAGATGGACGGGTAATGACTGGCATAGGAACTGCCTCACAGTGGAATGCCCTCCCGCCTATCCTCAGAATGATTCAATCCCATCTTGCGTTCCGCAAAGCACTCAAAACACATCTCTTCACTTAACCAACATAACATGCTTTGTTTTCTGCGTTTCTGTATGCTCAAAGAAAATGTTGACTAACTGTATCCTGTAACTAAGAGACCTTCTGGTCAGATGTAACCACACCAATGAAAATTATTTGCAAACTCCTGTAACAAGCGCCACGATGCCCCTGGGCTGTACGTGCGCTTTACAAATGCGAATAAATAAATAAATAAATAAAACCTCAGAGGAATCCATCGCTGGTCAGAGGATTAAAGGGCTGGTGGGAAAAGTTGGTCGCGCGGCATCCGTGACATTTCTATTTTATTTGTATTTTATTTGTATTTTATAAAGCGCCTTAAACCAAGGCGCTGTACAAAGGATCAAACACGGTCCAATAAAAATGAGTAGGCAAAAGAATTTAGAAAAACAATCAATCAGGGAAATTGCAGCAGATGAGACTTCAACGACACACGGAATAATGAATAGACCGAACTAGAGCGGAGAGAGTAAGGCAGAGCATTTTAGTAAAGAGGAGCAAGAAGCTGAAAAGGGTGAACACGAGACTGGGCACAAAGAGGATGAGGAGCTAACAGTAAAAACTGTGAAGAAGAGCGTAGAGAGCAGGAAGGAGTATAGAAGGATATCAAGGCAGTAAGATAACTAGGAGCAAGACCATGAAGAGATTTGAAAACAAGACAGAGAAAATTAAACCTAATTTGAGTATGAAACGTTAACCAACCAAAATATGCAAGGGAACAAGAAATAGAGTCCTGAAATGGGAGAAGACATAGAAGGCAGATGGAAGAATTGTATACGGATTTAAGAGGAGCAAGACGAGATTTGGGGAGCCCACCGAGGGCAGTAGAGCCATAGAAAAGTCTAGAAAAGATTAAAGAAGAAATTAGAAGTTTAGATGTTTGAAAAGTACGAAAAGGACGAGCTATACGAATATCGTGCAGATGGAAAGGACAGGAACGAGATGTTAACGAAATATGGTGAGAGTACGAGAGATTAGTATCAAAGTGAAGAGCAAGATTACGGGCCGTAGGTGAAATTGAGAGCCTAGGTGGGGAAAGAGAATAAAATGAGACGGATGAGGAGGAAGGGTATTAGCGGGAAAATTCCCTAATGGGAATTCCAGTTGACTAGTTAAACATGTTTTCTGCAAATCCAGTTGAAATTCTACTAATTGAGTACAAATGCCCACGTCAGTCTCTGGTACAAGGTGCGACCAGAATTGTAGCTCAGTAAATGCCAAGCCCCCATGTGCTGCATCTGGAGACAGCATGCACCATTTATAACTGGTCTTCGGTAATCTCCACCAGCTGCCAGGAGGCTGACAGGCGGGCTATAGGAATACCAAGATAATCTCCACACCGCTCCCTTTGGAAGGCTGCTAGGGCTGGGATACAGTCAATCGCTTGTCACGCCTCACATACATCTGGCCCTTCCTCAGCGCCAGCACCTTATGAGGCACCATCCTATCTGATTTCTCTAGACTTCCCTACCCATTGTCAATTGCGCCTTTATTTTTTTATTTAGTACTCTGCATGTTTATGGGGGGTGCAGAAAACAAATACGCTTCTCACCTGTTCGTCACAAGCCTGTACTGGAAGTGGTGAAACATAACATAATGGGTGTATAGGAGAGACCGATCTACATAATCTTGTGATTAGTAGCTGGAATACCCGAGGCTTTCACACAGAGTTCTCTAGCTGCGGATAGTTACGTTATGATTTGCTTACAGGAAACCTGGCTTAGAAAGGCGCCCATTCTGCCGGGCTTTATGGTCTACTTTAATCCAGCTATCAAAAGGCCCAAGGGCTGACCTATGTCCAGTCTACTGATAGCACACAAGCTTTCGCTGAATTGGAAGGTTGTGGCTGAGGACAATTACACCCCGTATATCCAGGCCCTCACACTTGAAAAGAGGAGATTTAACGGGTCGTGGCCCAAGACGGTGATACTGTGCAAATCTTTACAGTAACGTGGCCTTGTCTGACGCTGCACTCATGCAGTCCATCATTCTGGACATTGTAGACCGATCCAGAGAAAGATGGTCTGATCCTTAAATAATCATTTGCGTTGATTTAAATATTCATTGTTTTGATTCAAACAAAAGCCTTATCAAATTTAGAAATCAAACTGCAACAGAATCAGAGTCCAGAGGTTTGACTTGGAGACAAGAATGGCTGGTTAGAAACTTCTAAATGGAACAACGGAGAGTGATAACCCACCGACCATTACATGGAAAAACGCAATCAGTGGTAAGATCTTGGATTACATCTTCATCTCGAGCAACATGTAGAAATTGGTCAAAGATCTGGAAGTAACAGTAACCGGTCAAAGTGACCACACTATTTTAAAACTCACTTGTTCAGTTTCTGGTCAAAGTTTGCCTGCAACCTATACAGCTAGTGTGGGGGTTGCCCCGGCCCCCGGGTCTAAATAGACTGGTCTTCAACCCTACGAGAATCGAAACACTGACAAAGAGGTTCAACGCTCAGCTAAAACAAATTGGGCCTGCAGGAGTGGAAAAGACGTTGAATTATCCTGGTCTAATGCTCGACTTTGATGAACATAGATCCACCGGCCAGAAAGATTCCTTTCGCCCATTGCATACGTACGACATCCAGCTGGCCAAGAGGACGAAAATCTTATACTCGAGTTTGAGTCGCCTTAAAAAGATAGACACTAAGTCTGCTGCTGCAAAAGCAAAAAAATGAAAAACAAAACTATCGTAACTGGACCAGATGTAGGAAGCAAGAGATGCTGCAGCGCGACTCTGAGAATATGCTGAGAAGCATAACGACCAGAAACACCAAAGAAATATGGCAAGCACTTAATGGCTTAAAGCCCTTATGACAAATGCAGTTCCAGCTAGTGTTTGGAGTAGGCAATTTTCAACTTGACTCCAAATCAAGGAGTCGCTTCAACAAGCACCTAAAATCCAGAGGCAAACTGACTGGTCCATCGAGACCGGTAGAGACGACATCCTGAACTTAATTCATAAGGCTAGTAATGGGTTGGTGAATGTTACACTCCAACAAAATCCTGATCTGTGGGCCTCGTTCTTGTGGTCCCTATTTGATTATATCAAAAAGGAGCGGAAAGTCCCCTATCATGGAAAAATGCAATACAGTTTGTGACAGAACTGTTCCCGCGAATTACAGGCCTGTTGCCCTGTTAGACGTGGCGGGAAAAATCTTTGGGGCTTTAATACTGAGGTAACTTACAAAGTGGAGTGCCAACTCCGGAATCAATGACACCCAACAGGCCGGCTTTGTAAAGGGAGTGGTCACGGCCCTGATGTGTTCTTCATTAATATTCTCAAGGGACGGGTCCAGGAGAAAAAGAAAAAAACATCTCTCTAGCCTTTTTAGATCTGGCGCAAGCGTTGGACGTTATTGACCGAACTAAACTGTAGTCAAAGCTTGAAAAATGGAAATGCCCAGGTGACTTATTGGAGGCCATGAAAGAACTTTACTCTGGGACTTCCCTTAGAGTTAGACTGGATGCTAGAGGCACTATCTCTGATCCTATTGAGACCTCAAAGGGCCTGAAGCAAGGATGCCCATTAGCTCCAGCACTATTGAACCTTTTTGTATCTGACATCAAAGACTCCTTGCATGCTGTAAGAGGTTTTCCACCGAAGCGCACGGGGGAACCACTAGATCGACTTTTGTACGCGGACGACCTCGTCTTAGTGGACCAAACACCGATTGGTCTGCAGAGATAGTTGAACGCACCTCAAAAATATGTGAATGACAACGGCCTTAAAATCAATGCTAGAAATTCTCACATCCTGATACTGGACCCTCCAGTGAGAAGAAGCAGGAACAAATGCTGCTGGCGCCTGAATGGAGAGAAATTAACTAAGGTCAGCTCTGCTCCATACTTGCCTAAACACCAACTCAATTGACGCTCCCAGACAGGCTGCATTACGGAGCAAATTGGTGAACCTATCTTCTCAGTTGTTCTAAAAAGATTTTGTAAATTTTCTATCGCCCTGGTGTTGTCCTTTCATCGTATGAAGGTGGTTCCCATCCTTTCATATGGAGCTGAAGCTTTCTTCTCAATTCCAGAGTCATTTTGGCCTCTAATGGAGGGCCTTTTTTTGGAAAAAGGTCCTTGGTCTCCCCAGGAGCACACCAGTGCCAGAGATTATAATGGAATTTGGCTTGTCCTCTTTATACGTGCCCGTGGTTTGGAAATTGTAGGAGTTTTTATGGAAAATGCATCCAACCAAAACCACTTTTGGGCTTTAATATGGGGCAAGCTGCAATGCAGGAAGGAGTGGAGGCTACACTCAAGGAATGGAAAAACATCTGCACAAGTGTTCTAAGGAGCTTAGAGCCTAATGAGGAAACCTTAATAACGAACCCCGTTAAAGTCGAGTACAAGCTGTTGGATCAAGACTGGATAAAGACCCAGCAAGAAAAATCAGAATTCAAAGGATATGGAAAAGCTTGCCCTGAAAGCCGCCAATTAAATTCCACACCTAAGTACGATATGATATGGCATTTATAACGCGCCTGTACACAAGTGTTTCAAGGCGCGACGAGGCAAGGGAGGGGGAACAGAGGGAAGACAGACAGCGATCTTACTAGGCCAGGTGTCATTCAGATCGCGCACGTGCATGGGAGGAGGGAAAGGGGAAGTGCAGTACATAGGATAACCCTACATAAGATGCGCGGCCGGCTAGTGGCTAACATGTAGTACTTGCTAAAATTCCCAATACTTTTCATTCACTCCCAGTTCTTGCACTTCAGCCTCAATTTATTTCCAACTAGAGACATTTTGGGGGGTCAGTCAGGTGGAGACAATCTTGGTTCCATCTGCAGATTGTGCTCACATAAGGACTGTAAGGAAACACGGTAGGACTAAGTGTTAATATGTCCAGCAATCACTGGAGTGAGGATTAAATGGCTGGGAAAATTCATTAATAACCAACCTTCAATTTCTGCCCACGAATGGTGGTCCATCCTGAGGCTGGGAGATCAGTTATCTCTGTCACTAGCCTTCATCCATTTCTTGAAAGAACTATTTGTCTTAATTGAAACTCAGCAAAAATTAGTCCAAAAATGTTCCCAATATTTTCTTTTTTTTGTCCTTCCCCACTTCTCTCTTTTTTCACCCCTTTTCCCGAAAGTGCATATGATGATGTTAATATGTTAAGATTAATGTGGCATTCTGGTAAAAGGTTTTCTTTTTAAACCACATACTGTAATTAAAAAATAATAATAATAACGGGTGTATTTAGAGCAGGCGCTCACCCACAAAGGGCTATCGTGGAGCTATCGTGAATGTTAAAGGGTTTTATACCGCGCACCGATGCCACTTGTGTGGCCTCCAGGCAGGGTCGGCCTGGCCCATAAAAATGTCTCGGGCACCAGTGAAAAAGTGGCCCACAGTTGCACATAGATATTCATTGCTTTGGTCGGGAAGGGAGGGGTGGGTGGTTAGTTAGTGGGTTCGCAGACAACAGATGCTTATAGTTACCCAACTTAATGGTACTCATTTTATCGACCTCAGAAGGATGAAAGGCTGAGTTAACCTGCTGGGATTCGCACCTGTGACCACGAGGTTAAATACAGGCTTTTGTAGTGAACGCATTAGTCCACTGAGCCACAGCAACTCAGAAATGTTCCCAGCAGTGATGTGTGGCTCTGACACCTTAAATCAACTTGGCAGACCCTCTAACACAGACAGGAGGTGCCTGATCCCGAGGCTCACGCCTGGGATTACCCAGAAGAGGAGTCCCATTCATCTCAGAGGTTGGGGGCTTGACACACAGTCAAGCTGTGCACGCGGAAACCTCGTCTGATTGGCTGGCAGCGTTTGGAGTCTTGTTGCTATATTTAACCCCACGGTGTTCCCAGGGAAAGGTACGTCTCTCCCAAAGTGCAAACAGGGACAAAGTAATCTCTTCCCGGGATGTGTAGGGCGTACCCTCACTCTAACAGCATAGTCCGGGACAGTCTCCTCGGTTCTCACAGGAATTCTAGGACAGACCCCCACCCCCCCACCACCACTCTTGACATTTAATCAGAGTGCAGCACCACTCTAATAGTGAAGACAGGGACAGACTCCTCACCTCTCACAGTGCAATGCTAGCCAGGGCAGACTCCTCACCTCTCACAGTATAATGCTAGCCAGGACAGACTCCTCACCTCTCACAGTATAAAGCTAGCTGGGACAGACTCCTCACCTCTCACAGTATAAAGCTAGCTGGGACAGACTCCTCACCTCTCACAGTACAATACTAGCTAGGACAGACCCCGCACCTGTCACAGTATAATGCTAGCTAGGACAGACTCCTCACCCGGCATTTTGTAATCAGTGGCCCATCACCTCTTACTATGTAGGCAGATTCATCACCTCTAATGGTGTAATGCGGGACAGACTCCCTACCTCTGGCAGTATAGTCAGAGGGATGCCCATCATCTCACTGCATAGTCTGGGACAGACTCCTCACTTCCCACAGTAATTCTAGAACAGACTCCTAACTCTCACAGTGTAATCAGCGTGTGGCCACCAATCTAACATGAGAGACGGTGACAGGCTCTTCATCTCTCACAACATCAACATAATACTAGCCAGGACAGACTTCTCACCTCTCAGTGTGTAATCGGAGGCCCATCACCTCTTACTGCGTGGTCAGCGACAGACTCCTCACCTCTGGCGGTGTAATCAGAAGGAGGCCCATAACTTGACACAGTGACCCATCACCTCCCAAAGTATAAACAGAGTGAGGCCCTTCCCATGTCAATCTAGGCCGGGACAGACCCCTCACCTCTCACAGTTCAGTCAGTTGGAGGCTCACCACTTCGCACTGTGTCGTCAGGGACAGACCCCTCACCGCTCACGGTGTAACCAGAGGGAGGTCCATGGCTCTGCAAAGACAGGGACAGACTTCTCACCTCTCACAGTTCAGTCAGTTGAAGGCTCCCCACCTCTCACTGCGTGGTCAGTGACAGCCTCCTCACCTCTCACGGTGCGATCCGAGGGAGGCCCATCTCCTTACACAGCATAATCCAGGACAGACTTCTTACCTTTCATTGCAGTCAGAGAGAGGGCCATGAGCGCGCCTAGTGAAGTCAGGGACAGACTCCTCGCCTCTCCCAGTGTCATACAGGACAGGACCCCTGACCACCCACAGTGTATTAAGAGGTAAACCCATCAGCCGTCGCTCTGGGGAGAGACCCTCACCTCGAAAGGTGATTATGAGACCCTCAGCCCCCACAAAGAAATCTGAGACAGAATCCCAGCCTCCAACAGTGTAACAAGGACAGACTCTTCGCTGCCACTGTGTGGTTCATGGCAGACCCCCAGACTACCCCTCCACACGCGTGGTACGATCAATAACAGACCCTACCCCTCTCATCACCACCGCGATCACTGACAGTCACCGCTACCCCGCCGCTCACGTTCCAGTCATTGACAGACTCCTCACGCCCCACGGTGTAACCGGTGACAGACTCATCACGCTCCACAGTGTAATCGGTGACAGACTCATCACGCCCCACGGTGTAATCGGTGACAGGCTCGTCACCTCCACAGTGTAAGCATAATATGAACCCCTCACCATGGTGAAAACATGATGATGCCCTCTCACTTTCCACAGTGCAAGCATGTGCTAACTGCTCATCCCACAATGTAATCAGTGACAGGCCCACCCCCTACAGTATAAAAGGGCCATGCCCTTCACCTCCCACAGTGTATTCAATAGCACACCCCTAACCCAACACTAAAACAGGGCCATACCCTTCACCTCCCGCAGTGTATTCAATAGCAGACCCCTAACCCAACACTATAACAGGGCCATACCTTTCACCCCCCACAGTGTATTCAATAGAAGATCCCTAACCACACACTATAGTAGGAGCATACCCTTCACCTTCCACAGTGTATTCAATAGCAGACCCCTAACCCCACAGTATAAACTAGGCATACCCTTCACCTCCCACAGTGTATTCAATAGCAGAACCCTAACCCCACAGTATAATATGGCCATACCCTTCACCTCCGACGATGTACTGATATTAATATTGATATTTTATTTCTATCGCGCTCATACACAAGTGTTTCAGAGCGCGACAAGGCAAGGCAGGGGAACAAGGGAGAACAAAACAACAATCTTACTAGGCCCAGTGACATTGAGAACGCGCAAGTGCAGGGAAGAGGGGGAAGGGGGAGAAGTGCATGGAAGGGGGAACAAAAGGAGAGTGCGGAGCGAGAAGGAAAAAAACTAAAATAATAATAAAATAATAAATACAAAGGCAACAAACAATGGGAGTGCAGCCAGCAAGTGGCAAGTGCTGGGTTTATGGAAGCAGGCCGGGTAGGTCTGAAAGTGCAGGAAGAAAAGGGGAGGGCTGTATGGGTACAGATCGAGACCCCAGTGCAGCGGGTGGCCCGGAGGCAGTGCGTGAGGGTGGCAAGATGAGCAGGTACCTGGGCCCAGAGGACAGAGGGTGGCCAGGTGCATGGTGCCGAGGGAGAGTAGAATCAACAGGGGAGAGGGGAGGAGAAGGCAGAAGCAAAGAGGAAGGTTTTGAGGTGTTTCCGGAACTGGAGATAGTCCTCAAGTTTTAGAGTGGCAGGGAGGCTGTTCCAGAGGGAGGCCTCAGCCGAAGACAGAGATCTACCCCCAGCTCGTTTCTTTGAGAAACGACTGACCCTGAGGGAGTTAGAGGTAGAGGAGTGGAGTGCTCGAGATGGGAGGTGTTTGAGGAGGGATAGCTGAAGGTATGTAGGACCCAGGCCCCAGAAAGCCTTGTGGACAATGCAGAGGGTTTTGAATTTAATCCTTGCATCCACAGGGAGCCAATGGAGAGATTTCAGTCCTGGAGAGATTCGGTCCCTGGGCTTGAGGCAAAGGACAAGTCTCGTAGTCCTGTTCTGGATAAGTTGTAAAGGGCGGAGAGTAGAGGCAGGTAGATTAAGAAAGAGGCTGTTGCAAAAGTCCAGCTTAGAGAGAACCAGAGCTTGGGAGAAAGTGAGCTTCTGGGGGAATGAGAGGAAAGGAAGAATACCTCTGAGGAGGTGCAGTAGGAGGTTTGACTTTTTTGATACATCAGCGATGTGGGCAGAGAAGGAGAGTGTGGAATCCAAGGTGACACCAAGGTTCTTGGCCTCGCAGGTGGGGATAGGAGGAGGGCTAAGGGAGGCCGGCCAGAGAGTGAGGGGAAAGAAAGGGGATGGTGTGCCAATGTTATTCAATAACAGACCCCTAACCCCACAGTATAAAAGGGCCATACCCTTCACCTCCCAAGGAGTATTCAGTAGCAGACGCCCACAGTATAATAGGGGCATACCTGTGAGGAATTCTATCATCTGCACACGGAGAGAGCGCTCGCGGTTTTTTTTTGTTGTTGATTTTTTAACATATGAAAGTGAATGATGGGAGACCAACCTCATAGAAATGAGTGTGACAATTTCGCACCCATTTCATCTGCTTCCCGCACCAAACACATAGTCACAAAGCCTACTGGCACCATCGTCCCCTGTCATATTTACATGGCATGTGACAGCCCTGGGTACATCTGCAAGGAGCTGGCCAACCCTGCTGCAGTCTCTACCCCTCCTGTTGCCTGCCAGGCTCTTTGCAATGCCCTTGCCTCTCACTTCATTAAAAAAAAAGGACATCCTGTCCACCCTCTCCACCCACACCCCTCCTCTCCACCCTCCATCTGTGCTTGCTGACCCTTCTTTAGCCACCCCCCTCACCATCCTTCTCGTCCTTTCCTCTTTTCTCCCCTGAAGAGGTCGCTAGACAAGTCCGATCTATGAAAGCCTCGTCAAAACAGGTTCATCCCTGTTCCTCTAAAACCATCAAGGACCACATTGACACCCTTGCTCCGGCCCTTGCTGATTTTTGCAACCACTCCTTTATCTCGGGATCCTTCCCCTCCACTCTGAAGCACTCCTTTGTGCATCCTCTTCTCAAGAAACCCACAGCTGATCCTTCTTGTCCAGCTAACTATCGCCAAACTCAAGGAAAAGTTGGCCATCTCTCAGCTTAACCTTCATTCCAATTCTGTTGGCTGTCTCCATGACCACCCGTCTGGCTTCAGAGCTGCCAGAAGCACGGAAACTGCTCTCCTGAACATCCGTGAAGATCTGCTCTCCAACCTTGACTCTAACATTCCCTCTGTTCTCATCCTCCTCAATCTCTCTTCTGCCTTCGACAGGGTCAACCACACCATCCTGCTCAACCGTCTCCATGAAAACCTGGGTATCACGGACCAGGCTCTGGCCTGGATGACCTCTTTCCTCCCAGGTCCAACTTGGGTCCTTCCTTTCATCTATCTTCCTCTCTACCTGTGGTGTTCCCCAGGGGTCTAACCTCTCGTCCTGGCTTTTCAACCAATACCTGGCAACTCTTGCCCACTGCATTGCCACTTTCTGTTCAAATTTCCAGTGCTACGCTATTGACACTCAACTCATTTACAGGCTGCCCTCTGCCACCTCCTCTCCCTCTCTCATCTCTGATTGCCTAACTGCCATACAAGATTGGTGTGCCGCCAATGATCTTTGTCTGAATGCCAGCAAGATGGAGATCCTCCTCATCAGCACACCTTCACCATCCTTTCCCCTCACTCTTTGGCCGGCCTCCCTTGGCCCTCCTCCTACCCCCACCTGCGAGGCTAAGAACCTCTGGGTCATCTTTGACTCCGCCCTTTCCTTCTCCGCCCACATCTCTGAGGTCTCTAAAAAGTCACATTTCCTACTGCACCTCCTCAGAGGTACTCTGCCTTTCCTCTCCTTCCCCCAGAAGCTCATCGTATCCCAAGCTCTGGATCTCTCGAACTTGGACTATTGTAACAGACTCTTTCTAAATCTACCTGCCTCTACTCTCTGCCCTCTGCAACTAATCCAGAATAGGACTGCAAGACTTGTCCTTGGCCTCAAGCCCTGGTATCGTATCTCTCCAGCTCTGAAATCTCTCCATTGGCTCCCAGTGGATGCAAGGATTAAATTCAAAACCCTCTTCATTGTCCACAAGGCTTTCTGGGGCCTGGGTCCAAAATACCTTCAGCTATCCCTCCGCAAATACCTCCTCTCTCCAGCTCTTCGCTCCTCTACCTCCAACTCCCTCAGGGTCAGTCGTTTTTCAAAGAAACGAGCTGGGGGTAGATCTCTGACTTCGGCTGGGACCTCCCTCTGGAACAGCCTCCCTGCCACACTAAAAACTTGAGGAGAACCATCTCCGGTTCTGGAAGCACCTCAAGACCTTCCTCTTTTCTTCTGCCTTCGCTCTCCCCTGCTGATCTGTTCTCTCTTGGCACCGTGCACCTGGCCACCCTCTGCCCTCCGGGCCCAGGTACCTGCTCACCCTGCCACCCTCCCGCACTGCCTCTGAGCCCCCCCTTGTACTGGGGTCTGTATATGTACCCATACAGCCCCCCATTTTTCTTCCTGCACTTTCAGACCTACCCTGTCTGCTGCCTTAAACCTAGCACTTGCAAATTGCTGGCTGCATTACCACTGTTTGTTGCCTTTATTATTCATTTATTGTTATTTATCTGTTTCTCCTCTGCTTCACACTTTCCAATTCTCCCCCTTTCCATGCACTTTTCCCCTCCCCCTCTCCCATGCACTTGTGTGTTCTCAATGTCACTGGGCCTAGTAAGATCGCTGTTTTGTGTTCTCCCCTGTTCCCCTCCCTTGCCTTGTCGCGCCCTGAAACATTTGTGTACGACCGCGATAGAAATAAAATATCAATATCAATATCAATACATCATAGTATTCCAAGAAAGGGCAAGGCACACCTTGCTCCAGCCATGAGCAGCCTATTTAAAATATGAAAAGGCTCCATGGATCTGCATTCCTTTGTTCTCCGACTGGTGGCAGTGCATACTAATGAGTGATAATTGAGGCAAGCCTGCTGAGGGGGCTTGGTTGTCGGAGAGACAACAGGGAAGCGGGACTAACACCTCTTTGTTGTGCAATATGTCAACTTGAAGCTAGTTCTCACCTCTCTGTATGGAAGGCAGTGAAAAAAATGTCTGGGTCCACTATTTACATAGTCAAAAACCTGCAGAGCTGACCCCTTTCAGAGGGGGGAATTATGTGGTTTGGGGGAGACAGGAAGTCTGCTCCCAGCACATACTTCAAGGGAAAACATGTGCTTAAATGAAGAGTCACAGAGGGCTCAGTTGACCAGAGGGACACTTTGATCTACAACAGACAGGACAATTGGTGGGACTTGGGTATATGTTGTCACCCCCTTGTCTGTCCTGTTGCAGAGCACCGTGTCCTGACCTCATGCATAAGAGACGATTTTTGATGGGGACCCAGGATTGGTTCATTAACGTAGGCCTAGCCTACACCAACCACTGGGGACGATTTGGCTTTAAAGGAGGGCTGAACCCTCACATAGCAGATCATCTGAAGACTTTGCAAGTAGTAAGAAGAAGGACTCATTTGGACCCAAGCTGAAGGTACAGTCTACCTTACATCTTCTGCCAGTGAAGGAAGGACAGGAGCTCCAAAGGGGAAGTAAGATCCGTCCCCTAAACGTCTCCCAGGGAACAGAGGGAGATACCAGACTCAGAGGACCCATTCAACAGCTCCAGAACCGGTACCCAGCCAGACAAGGGTGCTCTGGTAGGTTTGACAGCAAGCTTCCTAGGTGGGAAGTGCTGAAGAGTCTCTGGACAAAGGACAAGGCCGTTACCTGCTAACACCCTCCTGAGCTTTGGGCCGTCTGCCTTGAAAGGACACGGGCCTTGCGAAGAAGCTTGGAGGAGTGCCACACAAGCACCTCCAGCGTCCATCTTTTTAAGGACAAATTCGAGACAGTAAAGTCCTCGAACCGCATACGGCTGCACCGCTCACTGCTGTCACACCTCAGTCCCCAGAGTCGTCTGAGGCGCCTTGACCAGCATTCCAGATCTGCCAACCAGCACAGACAATGATTCTTGGCTCAAGCCGCCGCACTGGACAGCCTGCAGATGTCTGTCCAGCTTCACTTGCTGAACTGCCTGCCTCCTGCTACCTGCAGCTGTCTCCTCCACAAACTCTGCCTCATGGGCTGTGAAGCGCCCTGGAACTGCCTCGACGCTGTTGATCACCAAGAACTTCTTGAGCACCAGGTACATTGTGGTTCGGCCCCCTTGATCCGTCTCTGAAGGCCCCTTGAGACAGTTACGACCATTTGCCCCTTTGGTGTTGAAATCAAATATCCTCCAATAGTAAAACTGATTGCTTTACCAACTACCCTCCTGTCAGTATCCAGAGTGCATCCCTTTCCTTTGTTTAACTGTCTGTCCTCTCTGTTCCTTTACAGTGTGGGCTGTAATTGTAGTGTGCTAGAACTGTGTTGTAGTAATAATGAAGTAGATATGTTTGTCAATAGCAGACCCCCCACAGTATAATAGTCGCATACCCTTCTCCTCCCATGGTGTATTCAATAGCAGATCGCTACCCCCACAGTATAAAAGGGCCATACCCTTCACCTCCCATGGTGTATTCAATAGCATACCGCGACCCCCACAGTATAAAAGGGCCATACCCTTCACCTCCCACGGTGTATTCAATAGCAGACCGCTACCCCCACAGTATAAAAGGGCCATACCCTTCACCTCCCACGGTGTATTCAATAGCATACCGCTACCCCCACAGTATAATAGGGCAATACCCATCACCTCCCACGGTGTATTCAATAGCATACCGCTACCCCCACAGTATAATAGGGCAATACCCATCACCTCCCACGGTGTATTCAATAGCATACCGCTACCCCCACAGTATAAAAGGGCCATACCCTTAACCTCCCACAGTGTATTCAATAGCAGACCGCTACCCCCACAGTATAATAGGGCAATACCCATCACCTCCCACGGTGTATTCAATAGCATACCGCTACCCCCACAGTATAATAGGGCAATACCCATCACCTCCCACGGTGTATTCAATAGCAGACCGCTACCCCCACAGTATAATAGGGCAATGTCCATCACCTCCCACGGTGTATTCAATAGCATACCGCTACCCCCACAGTATAAAAGGGCCATACCCTTCACCTCCAACGGTGTATTCAATAGCATACCGCTACACCCACAGTATAATAGGGCAATACCCATCACCTCCCACGGTGTATTCAATAGCATACCGCTACCCCCACAGTATAAAAGGGCCATACCCTTCACCTCCCACGGTGTATTCAATAGCAGACTGCTACCCCCACAGTATAAAAGGGCCATACCCTTCACCTCCCACGGTGTATTCAAGAGCAGACCGCTACCCCCACAGTATAAAAGGGCCATACCCTTCACCTCCCACGGTGTATTCAATAGCAGACCGCTACCCCCACAATATAAAAGGGCCAGACCCTTCACCTCTCACGGTGTATTCAATAGCATACCGCTACCCCCACAGTATAATAGGGCCATACCCATCACCTCCCACGATGTATTCAATAGCATACCGCTACCCCCACAGTATAAAAGGGCCATACCCTTCACCTCCCACGGTGTATTCAATAGCAGACCGCTACCCCCACAGTATAAAAGAGCCATACCCATCACCTCCCACGGTGTATGCAATAGCAGACCGCTACCCCCACAGTATAATAGGGCAATACCCATCACCTCCCACGGTGTATTCAATAGCATACCGCTACCCCCACAGTATAATAGGGCAATACCCATCACCTCCCACGGTGTATTCAATAGCATACCATTACCCCCACAGTATAAAAGGGCCATACCCTTCACCTCCCACGTTGTATTCAATAGCAGACCGCTACCCCCACAGTATAAAAGGGCCATACCCTTCACCTCCCACGGTGTATTCAATAGCATACCGCTACCCCCACAGTATAAAAGGGCCATACCCTTCACCTCCCACGGTGTATTCAATAGCAGACCGCTACCCCCACAGTATAAAAGGGCAATACCCATCACCTCCCACGGTGTATTCAATAGCAGACCGCTACCCCCACAGTATAAAAGGGCCATACCCTTCACCTCCCACGGTGTATTCAATAGCATACCGCTACCCCCACAGTATAAAAGGGCCATACCCATCACCTCCCACGGTGTATTCAATAGCAGACCGCTACCCCCACAGTATAAAAGGGCAATACCCATCACCTCCCACGGTGTATTCAATAGCATACCGCTACCCCCACAGTATAATAGGGTCATACCCTTCACCTCCCACGGTGTAGTCAATAGCAGGCCCCTACCCCCACAGTATAAAAGGGCCATACCCATCACCTCCCACGGTGTATTCAATAGCAGACCGCTACCCCCACAGTATAATAGGGCCATACCCATCACCTCCCATGGTGTATTCAATAGCAGACCGCTACCCCCACAGTATAAAAGGGCCATACCCTTCACCTCCCACGGTGTATTCAATAGCAGACCCTCAAGCCCATCAAGCTTCACATAGGAAATAAATGTATTATTATTTGATTTGGGATATGTATAAAGAACAGAGCTAGCTCCTAGAAGCATGGATGAGGCGCTGTACACTGGAAAGTCACAGGTGAGTGGAGAAGAGAGGCAGTGGGAGTTCCGGGGGTTGAGATCACGTGTATGGAGGGGGCCAGGAGAGGAGCTTATTAACCTCTAGAGTGTTGGAGCGTAGGGTGGTCACAGCCTTCCAGGTTGGAATGTCGCCAGGTGAAAGGTCACAATGCCGAATGGAACGGCGCGGTGGATCCTGTTCCTGGAGTCAGATGGAGGAAGAGGGCCTCGGGGAGAAGTCTGAGTCCTGGGCTGAAGGGGTTCATTGAAACCCCTGGATGAAGACACCGCCCCAGGGATCCCATGAGCAGGTGGGTCTTGCGCTCTCTCCTGGACTGAACGGTGGAGGGGCCGGGGTCACACTGACTTAGAGGGAGGGTGTTCTATGGGGTCTTTCTGTTACCAGTTTGGAAAGGGCTGGTGTTTTGTCCACCCTTGCCTTGTTTGTCAGGGTGCAGGTTCAGAATTTGAATTCGTGTTAAGCTGATGAAGGCCTGGTGTCCTTTGATAAGCTCTACAGGCGGCGCTTAATTTCTAAGAAAATAAGTGCCAGGGCCCAAGTATTTTCTAGCGCTCCTGAGACACGCCGGGGGCCAGTTCCCCACCATTGCTGCCACCACCCACAGCTGCTCCCCACAGTGTCGACACATTTGGGGTTAAACTACAGCTCGCACCTGCTCATTGGGGTTCATGGATGCTCTGGCTATCATTACTTCACAATTAGTCTGTGTCTGAGACAATAAGCCCTGGCAAACACCCTCACAAATAAAGCACGGTCACAGGCTACCACGGCAGCTACCCGCACTGTACACTTGATAGGGACCGGAACAGCCTCAGCCAATCCCCATTCAGGAGTGACAGGATTAGGGCTTGGGCGGGGTAAATTTTCATTCCAGGGAGTAGCTCTGTCTCGCCCGTGTTTGGGCAGCTAGATCCGACTGCCTGTTCTTTCTCATTATATGATTTTTTTCAGGTATCTTTAACACTTGCCCTGATTGGCTTTTTACTGGACATATTTCCTAGCAAAATTATAACTAAAGACTGCAAGTAAAAATAGGGCTGTCCGGTTATAGCTTTGGAATGAACATTTCTTTTCATTTGTTATTCCCTCTACGATGCAATTGTTGTTTCTGATTGTTATGTGAAATGACATTTTCTTTTTTTAATTAAATGAATTCATCTTTTATCACGTGCTTAATACCGGAGACCAGTCTCTAAGCGCTGAACCAGGATTCAAACCTGTGTTGCTCTGTGTTGTCTTCTTTCCTTAGAAAACAAACGCGTTGCCCCTGAGCAATCCACCCGGGCCAGGAGCATAGCCCTTTATTTATCCATGTATATTGCGCCAAAGCCTGCAGGCATCGGGGCGCATACATTTAGACAAGGACGACATGGAAGAAGACGGGACATCTGGGTGCTATTTATCCTAAGGATCTGCTATAGCTATTTAAAGACAGCGCTTTCCTGTATGTTGTACTTGGTCATGTTATTGATTTGTTAATTTTTTATTGTGAAAGGTTTGAATTTCAAGCCGAAGCCGATATGAATTTCCTTGGCTGCCATGTGCAAGACACTCAATTTAGCATTTGGGGTTTGAAGCAGGGGGTGGGCAATACGGACGAATATCAGTGAATTTTAGGCAATATTGACCCATTTCACCCACAGAGAGAAATTGGAAACTCCAGGTGTTTGCTGTCCGGAATTTAATTTTTTGCATGAATTGTGAGCAAAAAAACGAAATTTCATGCAAAAAATCAAATTCGGAGGAAAAAAAATGGAATGTTTGCGAAAAAATAAAAAATGGTATAAAAAAAAAGAGAATTCACCTAAATACATAGTGGTGAATAAAGAATGAATACTCTCCACCGGCGATGCTGAATTAGAAGCTAATTTTGGCAATTCCATTTCACTGACAGTAACATTTCCCAGCCATAGTCAAGAGTGCAGAGAAGCCTTTGCGATCCATGACTGTGAGCGTTCATTGAAGGGCGTGCATTTCTTTTTGTGAGCCCCGTCACCTATGGGGTGGTAGCAGTGCCGGAAATGGGAAAGAAATCTCTGCTGTTCTGGGGGAGTGGGGCAAAGGGGCTGGGGTCGAGTCATGGGGCCACAGATCAGTGGGGTACTCGGACAAGGGCAGACTTGTGGGTGCTACCTTAAATTAGGGGATTGGGGTTCAGATTAGTGTGGGTACAAGGATGTGGACGGATCTATGTAATCACTGAGACCACACATAATTGCGACGGACGTAAATGGCGACTTTTTTTTTTATTAAACCCTCTTTACACCACATAGATATGCGGGGGAGAACCACCTCAGCCCCCCCATATTACTATAATATCCCATACCCCCCCACATATATATGTGGTGTAAAGGGGGTATAAAAAAAAGAGAAAAGTCAGCATTTTCGGCCGTCGCAATTCTTATGTCGACATTTTTGTACAATTCCGATGTTGACTTGTCGGTCGCAGGAGAGGAACGGAAGTAATGGTGATTGCTGGTAAGTAATCCTTGATTACTTTTGTTCATGGGTCCAGCGCCAAAGTTGTTAGACAGAGCAATGATCTGTTTGCCATGGGGGGGTGTTGTGGGCATCTCGGGCGCTACTCGTTTTTCTTTGCGCTGCAGTTTTCTGCACGCATTTAATTCCATGAATCAGCTCCCAGCGCTATACATTTCGTCCGCGCAATGTTATTGCTCGCGCTAACTACTTAGCACAGACTTAGCACTTTTTTTGTAGATGATGCCCCGGGTGGCCAAGGGATATTGTAAAAAGTGAGATAAAACCAGGGCGAAAATAAAACATTCCATTGGAAGCAATTCCAGCACTGGGCTCCACCATCAGTTGTTGCAAGAAACAAACTAAAAGAAAATGCATGACACCCTCTCTCTCCTAATCACACCCCAGGAACATTTCCCACTCGCTGCTGTGTCTGCAGTCGTCTAAGGATAATGCCACTCTGATGAGCTTAAATGCAAAAGCAAGTGGAGCCAAGTTCCCCAACACTCCTAACTTCCTCTCTGCATGTGTGTGCAGTGTGCAGTTCAGTGTTACATTTACCCAGGTTCAGAATCTGCAGAGACAGTTTCAACTAGTTTCTGAATCCGGGCAAATCCGTCCCTTTTCCAGCACTGATTGCTAGGCTTCAGGGAGGCAAGTAACAGCCGTATTTGCATAAGTGAATGGCAAGCACTCAGGCAGGAGATGTCACCGGCACTGGTGTAGCAGGGCCCCCAAAGCACGAGCACTCTAGGCTGGAGGGCCTCCATGTCATGGGCTGGGAGAGTTTATTTTTGAAGTCACTCTGCCTTCATGAAGAAATTATTTCCATTATGGTTCGGTCCTTAACGGAAATAATTTCTTTGTGAAGTCTGAGTGACTTCAAAAAGAAACCATTTCTTTTTTAAGTAATAGGGCTCCCCTCAACCCCATGACGTGTGCGTGAGTGAGTGTATGGTAAAAGGTTGCACAATTAAATGCATGGGTGGCTGGGTGTGTGTATCAAGTGAATGGTGAAAGGGTGCACCCTTAAATGTATGGGTGGTTGTCTGGGTGTGTCTGTAGGGTGAAAGGGTGCACACTTAAATGTATAGGTGGCTTCCTGTGTGAGTGTATGGTGAGAGGGTGCACACTTAAACATATAGGTGGCTGCATGTGTGAGTGCATGGTGACAGGGTGCACTATTAAATGTATGGGTGACTGGGGGTACATGTTGAGTGTATGGTGAAAGGGTGTAACCTTAAATGCATGGGTGGCTGCCTGGGTGTGTCTGTAGGGTGAAAGGGTGCACACTTACATGTATGGGTGGCTGCCTGGGTGTGCCTGTATGATGAAAAGGTGCACACTTACATGTATGGGTGGCTGCCTGGGTGTGCCTGTATGGTGAAAGGGTACACACTTAAATGTATGGGTGGCTGTGTGTGTGTATGTTGAATGGTGTGTGTGCTTGTGTTCAGCGGCACAACAAAATCTACATTTCAGGGGTCGGGGGGTGCTTGCCCTTCAAATGTTGGTAGAGATGCTAACTTCAAGGGCGGTGCGGGAGGGACAAACCTATTTGTGTGGGGGCATCTAACTTCTTTATTCATTCTAATGAGACTATCGCAGTGCAGCTTCAATGTTACAAACAGTTAACTCTCTCCTTTAAGTCTGAAAGCACCCACTTATGGACTGTTGTGAGAATAAACTGTCTTTTGTTCCCCTCTACCTTTCCAACCACTTCACTTCCCTGGCATGCAAGTACTAAACCCACATCACGATTTCAATTGCCTAAAGTATTATGTATTTGATTGCAGGTACAGACAGTGAAATGCTTCATGTTAGTAATTGCTAGGCCTTTGTCAACCGTTAAACCCAGGGGTTGTTCTGTCCAGCAACGGCTCTGTAGGTTAGCCAGGTCGAGTTAATATAACACAAAATGTCAAAGGGGGAATGGGGGGAGGGCTGAAGCCCAGCCAGCTCAATGATGTTGCTGCGTTTAATCCCATGCTTACTTATTTGTAATCTTCATTTTTTTTTTATTTTTTTATTTCAAACCGTTGTTTAATTAGTTCTTTCAACAAACTTTTACAACTTTTTATAAAAATATTTTCTATGTTGCACAATTTAACACATAATCTATTACAAAATTTCATTTCAATTACATTATTCATTTCTTATACAGGATTTGCTTTGCCTAATAAAGACAATTTTATATAAATAGAATTTTGAAACTCATGCTATATAATTATTGATACATTCTAATGTAGTCTTATCTCATCTACATCATTTCCTTTTGCTAAACCAACAGACTTGCGAAGAGACATTAACAACAATGCTTCATTTCATGTCTTCAAGATAATAATAAAAATGCATCACCATATTGAATCTGACTAAGAGACATCTTTGTAGACTTAGGCATATATGTCAGTAGAGTGAATTTGCCATGCACTGTAATGCGGAATTCTCACAGCTAGTCTATATACTTTATCTGGTCAGCTGA
Source organism: Ambystoma mexicanum (assembly GCF_040938575.1). Lineage (NCBI taxonomy): Eukaryota > Metazoa > Chordata > Amphibia > Caudata > Ambystomatidae > Ambystoma > Ambystoma mexicanum. The sequence goes on from NC_090923.1 coordinate 75,787,115, forward strand.
TTTGCAGCTGCGATATAAATAGCATCAACAAGTTTATTACACCATTTTCTTATTGAACATCCTCACCAATTCACTGTTTATTACCAGTAAAAATCTGCACAGAGCTATTATGAGGCTCGTTCGAGTCCCCCACATACAGGCTAACCATATCCATTCCCTAGTTGCCTCAGTTAGTGAACAATCACTTGCAATTGTTAGTGCACGTATTGACTCAAAATGAGCGCAAAATATTACTAGATGTTTAAGGGTTTCTTGAGTTGCACTATCTTTACAAAACCTACACCCTAATCCCACCTGTACCTTCCAATGCTGGCTCCAGCCACTAATTCTTTCTAGGGTCAGGGATTGGTTCATTTTGAAGCGTAAGTAAACTTCCCTAGCTTTATTACAAGGAAACTGGATTACATAAGGTTTATGCGGTCGTCTTGAGGAGCAGAAGCGTGCTGCTTCCTTGTAGCCCTTGAGATCTGCCATCGCAGAAACCGTTTTACACCAATCATTTTCTATGATACGATGTTTGACAAGGTGAGACCTGAATTCCAAATCTGCTGGTGTAAGTGCAATCTCATCCAATAGTTGAAGCATTTGTGCATGATAAGTCGTCAAAGATGATCGTTCCGGTGCAATCATTAGTTGCCCCAAATCTTCATATAGGCAGTTGGCGGGTGGATATAACATTCTGGCAAAGTTAGCCAACATGCGCCAGTTACGGCGTGCAGATAGTGAAGTGAGACCCAATTCCTGCCGTAACACAGTATTTGGTATTGCTTTGGCTAACCTCAGGGCCCCCTTACACATACAGCCTTGTAGTTGATCAAGGTAAGTACTTATATTTATAAGGCACATGTCCAAAGCAAAAAGAATGACTGACTCTACTTTTAAGATGTAAAATTCTATAAGTGGCAACAATGAAAATTTACAGAACTTCAGGTATACTAGTCGCATTTGCGTAGCGAGCGGTGCAGCCTTTTTCTGTAGAACCGCTCTCCACATCGCCATCGAGTTGGAATCAGTTATGGTATATCCGAGATAACGAATTTGAGTAACTGTGGTTAGAGGAAAGTTATCAAGACTCCACTTTCGTGTGATATTACCCTTTTTGAGATTCCTGAACACTACTATGTTAGATTTTTCAACATTGCATTTTAGATTATGTGTCAAGCAATAGGACGCAAATAGATCTAATTTGTTTTGCATACCTTTGGGCGTTCGATCAAATAATACAATGTCATCCGCAAAGGCTAACCAATGGATCTTCAAATGGCCAAGCCTTGCTGGATAGGAGATATAGGTATTCCAAATCTCATTGATACCACATAGGTAAAGATTGAAAAGCGTGGCTGCTAAATTACAACCCTGCTTGACACCTATGCCGATGTTTATTGGGTGAGTTGTTGCTCCTTCATTGTTTACCCTTACTAAGTAAGCTGTATTTGTATGGAGCTTTGATATTAATTGTATAATATAAAGAGGTATCTTCATCTCAACCATTTTTTTCCACAGCAGTGCTCGTATAACTGAGTCAAAAGCAGAAGTAAGATCAATCGAGGCCATATACAAGGGACCTGAGTCCCTAATTTTATGCTTGGCTAAAAGATGCGCCATAATTGACGCATTTAGAGGTGTACCCATCCTTGAGCGGAAGCCAATTTGAAACTTGGATAAGATCTTGAGCTCGCCAATAACCGCTTGTAGTTCACCTAGGAGCAAAATGGCAAATACCTTTGCAGCTGTATCGATGAGCGCTATCGGTCGAAAATTACTTGGATCAGACCTTAATCCTTTTTTGTAAATGGGGACAATGATCGAATTTAGCCAAGACGGTGGAGTAAATGTAGTTGTCAGCATGTTGTCAAACAGTTTCTTCAGTATACCGGCCCACATAGTGGGGTATCGTTTAAATACACAAGATGGAATCCCATCCGGGCCAGCTGCCTTTGAATATTTAAGGGCAGATAAAGTGGCTTCAATAGTAGGAATCTCCCATAATAGGAAGGAAGCAGGAGCCAAATGGGTCCATTTGAATTCCAGATTTTCAAATGTTACTGGGAGAGCAAATTTTTTTTCAAAATAAGTTCTCCATGTGTGTGCTGAAATCGATGATGACTGGTCGGAGGTGAGTACAGAGGTTCCTGCCCTAAGTAAGCCCCAAGTAGACCTTCTGTCCCTGTGACAAAGTGTGTTGAACATGTTTAGATTCAGCTGGTTTTGAATGAAGTGCCTGTGATCCCTACATTGGTTCCGATAGGTATTTAATATCCTTTTTTTTTCTATGCAGTAGCTCGCCCAATTTGGAGCCATTTTAAGAATCTGCCTCAGGGCCGCTCTCTTTGCTCTTTTAGCTTTCACAATAAAGTCGGAATAATGCGGGGGAGAGCCAAAAACAGGGCTCGTTGCCTTGGCACGCAAGGATTGAATTATCTCGGTTGTTATGTTAAATAGCACATCAAGCTCCCGGTTTGACGTGGGGAGATGAGAGGTAGATCTTTGATATAGTTGGAATCGTGCGTAGATCATGCCATTGATCTTCATTACTCATAGCCCTATTCTTCCTCATTCCAGTACTTGTGTATGAGGCACTTTGGCTCATACACAAGTACTGGGATGAGGTAGAGGGACATGGAGGTAATGCCTGGCTTAGTTACCTGTAATCTTCAGTAATCCTAGTCTCACTCTTCCTCATCTCAGTACTTACCTATGTAAGATGATTTTGGGGCTTGGGTCAGGTGGTGGGAGGGAGAGGGGATGTGTGGGGGGTGTGGGGAATGTGGGGGATGAGGTTTGTGCAATAAATAGTAATGGACATCCATGTCCAGGCTAAGCAGACTTGCTATGTGGTATTAGTGGCTAGAAGACATTTTGGTGCAGCAAGTCTAGTAATTTCTTAGTTTGGCTTAACTTATTTTTTTACTGGGCATCACTGAAAAAGCAGTCCTGCTAAGTGTATTTACCTGGCTAGACTGGCATTTGGGTGCTGCCAGTCTAGCCATTTCTTACTATAGCATTGCATATTTTTCTGGCCATCTGTGATAAAATAATCATGATAAGTGTTATTGCTTCGACTGGCATTTGCCTCTACCATCTCAGCTTAATGTGTTCAGTTCAGTGCACTAAAAGGTATCCAACTTTGATTTAGTTCGATTTTAAAAGTGGACTAACACAGCGTCAAACCCATGGGCATAACTTTAGGGAGGACAGGGTTTTTTTTCCATCCCCCCAACTTTCATGGCACACCATTTTGTCCCCCTTCATTTCACTGGGACACCTTTTCTTCTGATGTAATGTCCCCCCTGTGATGCTGGAAATGCATCGGAGGGACAGGGCCTCCGTATCCTTGTCCTTTACTGCTTTTTATCGTGTGTTCTGCCGTGTTTTCCGTGCAGGAGTTCATGTGGGACTCCTGGCGGTGCAGCTCTCTTTCTTTTGGTTTGGTGAACGAACCCGTGGGATACCCTTATGGCACCCATGGTACAACCCTGTACCCTATTGTATTTTTTTGGGCACCTGTGGGTGGCCCACAGAGCAGGGTATGGGCTGGTGGCAGCTCCATGCTGAAGTTGACAGGTGCGCTGAGTATCCTCCATTTTGGGATACCCCGGCCCTGCCATTGGGATCAGTTGATTCCTGATGGAAAACAAGATGGCCCCTGTGACCTCTTGCTTTCTATTACCCATTACCTTGTTTTCCCAAAGTCCTGGGAAGCCCTGACTCTATCCCTTACCCCTGACTGGCTGTTGGGTGGAAATGCCATATATGGTGTTGTTGTGAAGGCCCGGCCAGACTGGCTGGAGCCTTCCCGGTGATGTATGTTGTGGGTACCTCCTGTGGGTGAGACCTGGGTGAATAGAGTGTGTGACGAATATGCATTCTGTGTTGTGGGTGTCTAGTATCTGGTGGTTGACACAATGACTGAGACAACCCTGCCCGAAACCGGTATGAATGCAGCTTGGAGTGTTGAATGGCTCGGTTCTTGTCTCATTACACATAACTTGTTTTGAGTGTCTGGAGAGAAGTGAATGGCCTGAATACCTCGTGTGCCTGATTGGCTGCCTGCCTGCATGAATACCCGTAGTCGTGATTGGATGCTTGAGTGTGACCCAGCGGAATGAATGGGAGATCAACAGTATATCTGGGGACCTCTCACTGCTAGGAATCATGTTCAGAAGCTGAAGTCCACTACGACGAGTAACTGGAGTAACTGATGCTTGACCTTGAAGCCCTGCTGGACGAGAAGAATTGCTGTTGCTCTCCTTCGCAATCTGAAAGCTGCTGTGTTTCCAAGGACTGACCCAGAGAGGACCTGGTAAGGCAACCTCTTCCCGAGCTACGAAGGACCATCGTGCACAGCTGATCTTTGCCAACGCACCCTGGTAGACAGACCTTCGACAGGCTGCCGACCCGATACAGGGACTGCTGAGGAACTCCAAGGAGAAGCGCCCGGACTGTTGTCTGCCACTGTCGATGACCGCCGTCGCCAACCGGAGCCGCCGTGCTCCCGTTTGCCTAAGAACTTCCATTGATCATCGGACGCTCTCGCCTGCATCGTCATCCGCTTGTCTCCCGCTGGAGAAGGCCCGACCGTCGACTCGGCGAGGAGCATCCACCGGTGGGTTTCCCGCCACCTAAGGACCACCACAGAGACGCCGACGACTCAACGCCCTTGCTGGGCCACAGTCTTCATCATCTCTTTGCGGTCCAGAACTATCGTCACCGAGGTGCCCAGCACGCCTCTTCCTTGCAGGACACCAACGCTCTGTCGTCGACGAGCACTGCTAGGAACGAAGCTGCCACTTCCCTGCCGTAGTTCACCCTGTTCACTGTCGGACGTTCGACGACCCGTGACTCCTGCCTTAAAGGGAGGGCACTCAAGAAGGGCCGTCGATTCCCCGACACCGAACGCCAAGTTCCCCGACACCTCTCGACGATCCGTGGCCTCCGCCTGAAAGGGAGACACTCCAGAAGGATTGGTCGACGCATCGTCGGAGAACTCTACTCCACCAGGTACATTGGGGGGGTAAAACCTTAATAGGAGGAAGTGAGACTATTGAACATATGGACTGGGCTTGTGCGATATATATCTTTATTTACAGGTTGCCCAGGTGGGGGGATCTCCACACAGAACTGTGTCTAGGGTACGGGGCCAGTATTCTGCCTACTGTTTCAACCATCTTGCGTTCCTTCCTATCTCTATTGCTGGTTTCCTCGTTATTAATCTGTGTGACATTTTAACCGTACAGTTGATGCACTTTAATGAGATTTGATAACATTGGTGGTACCACTTTAGAATTGTATATATTTATCATTATTGACTTCCGAGTACAAAGTTTGTTATTGTGATCGTGTACATACCTTTGAATATTAATTATATAAAGACTGTGTTTTCAGTAATACAGTGTGTGGACATTCCTTTGTGGGGGCTCGGGGACTACACTGTACTTAAGAACCAGCCTGCATCACCTCCTGAGAAGCTAGGCCTTGATTGCTCGACTACGTTACCAATAATAGAGAATCTTGGCTGGGGTCCCATGTGCCTCTCCTCTACCATATAGAGAGCGGAAGTACAGACACCCCCTACCAGTCTTTACACCCCCCCCCCCAACATTTTCAGCGAAGTTACTCCACTGGTCAAACCCTTTCTCATACATAAACTGTTCTGCTTTCCCAGCTGGCACTCATAGTTTTTCGCTGGTAAATGGTTTAAGGTGTAAATTACGAATGCTTCTGTGCCATCTAATAGCTCCTGGGTTGAGTTGGTGAAGGCTGCTTTATTTACGTCTCTCTCTCTCTCTCTGCAGCGTTGGTGGTGGGCACTCTGTGCCAGGAACTTCAGCAACTGCATGGCTGTGCCCAGGGGAGCTGCTACCCGGCCACGGGGGACCTCCTGGTTGGCCGAGCGAATAAACTCAAGGCATCATCCACCTGTGGCCTGAAGCGCTCGCGGCCTTACTGCATCGTCAGCCATCTGCAGGTGAGATGGGGGTGGGCTTTCTAGCCTCTTCACAGGTATCATTGATTTGATCCAAGTTTCCAAAAGTTAAGTCCTTCAGGCAGTGTGAGTGAGTGAGTGTGTGAGTGCACGAGTGTGAGAACGTTTTGTAAGTGTGTGTGTGTGAATGACTGAGGGTGTATGAGTGAGCATGTGAGTGTGTGAGAGTGTGAGTGTGTGACTGTGAGAGAGTGTATGACTGAGTGAATGTGTCTGTGTGTGAGTGCATGAGTGTGTGTGTGAGTGAGTGATTCAGTGTGGGTGTGAGCGTGTGTGTCTTTTAGTGAGTGTGTGACTGAGTGAATGTGTGTGAGTGAGAGTGCATGAGTGTGTGAGCGATTCAGCGTGTGTGTATGTGGGCGTGTGACAGTAACCACAGTCCAGCATTGACCCATATCCATTTCCAACAACACTTGAGTGTGTTTGGTTTTAAATGGCATTGACTGTGGTCCTGCCAGTTTATCCCTTTACAGAATTATGTTCAGAAACCATAGCCGATGGGTAGGTTACTGAGTGTGTATCCAGGAGAAATGGCGTCTAATCAGGGCCTCATCAATTGGCCGAACAGTGTGATCCAGGGCAGATCACAAAGTTTCACATATACGGGAAAACATGTATTTGCCCTGATCCGTTCCCTGTTGCAAACTGATTCTCTGCACAGTCTGTGTGTTAACATTGTATGTAGGGAATCCGCCCCTCGTCACCATTCTGAGAGGTAGAAATCCGCTATAATTGGGAGAACGGGAGTGATTCAATTAGACTGGCCTATGGCCCATAGGTAACTCTAGAGATTTTCCCGTGGGCCGCTGCACCCTGGGCAGGGGGGGGGGGGGGGGGGGAGGACTGGCCTATAGAGAACTCTGGAAATTTCCTGGTAGGCCTCTGCAACCTGGGCCTCTTTTGTGTGGCATTTCCACATTTTCCCATAGCAAAAGGTTTGGGCTTGCTCAGAATGTGTAATATGGGGCCACTTTGAACATTATTTCCAGGGCCTCTTTTGGTTCCCAGCCCACCCCTGGATTCATTGCAATGTGAGGCACAGACAGGAATCCAGGGTGCACCATGGTGTCAGTAGCGAGGCTCGCACGCATTTGGCAAATGCTGAAACATTTGGGGTCCCGCCCTATGTTTAGTGAGGGTTATCCAGGTGTGCCCAGAGGGACACTGCACATCTGCGAGGATGCCATGGCAGAAACACATTGCAAGGGTTGTGGCGACTCCTGCTCTTCATAGGAGAGTTGCCAGCCTCATCGGGGGTGTCCTTGTGGCTGGCATCAGACTGATATGCAAATTCATATTAAGGAGCTGCGAACCCTCTTGACCTGTGAGGTCATTCATAAGCATACGGGTGAATTGGCCACGTGTTCTGAGATCTGGGGTCCGTTCTTGGACATGTATGGTTAACACGCTTTGCGTTCTGCTTCACAGGCGAGTCCCTATATTTGCTGCGGTTTCATTGTACTTCTTGCCATGCATTATACATGATGTGTTGGGTTTTTGTCTTCTCTCCTCTGTCCTGATGACTGGACTCTTGATAATCGTCACCTCCCTAATGTTTAGGGTTATGTTTCTGATGTGTTGCGCCTATGTATTTTCACCCTCTGTTATACGGCTCAGCATTTGTTGTTTTGTCTATTGTATTGTATGTCGGAAATTGTAAAATAAAAACTGAACCCTGAAATCCCCCTGAGCTATGCCCCCGGCTGTGCCTACCTGCCAGGCTATTATGCAAGTCTATGCAAAAAAAGGATGAGCATTCTCGTCCTTGGCACTTAAGGGGTTAAAGCATGGAGAGCTATTCATGCTTTTTGACCCTCCGGGATAGTCAGCTCCCATAGAACAGATCACTGGGTGTCCTTTCCTCCCATAGGGGTCTCTGCTACTTTTGTAAATGGTTGACTGAGCAGACTGCTCCTGTGGAGAGGAGGCGGGGTTAATGTTTGCTCCTCCCCCACCTCCCAAAGTTCATTGTGGCAGGAGGTGGGGAAATGCTGTTTCTTTCCCTTTCAGGAGAGCCAGCGTTTCTTTGTTTCATGTTGCAACATTTGCTCGAGGCCCTGTGGCGCCCATCACGCCACTCCCCTTGATCTTCAAAACACAAATAAGCAGCAAAAACACACTGTTTCCAGACTGCGCGTCCCCACCTACTCTTTTCCCCAGATAGTCTGAATTATATTACATACTTGCAAACTCCCTGAGCTTGATAAACGTTCTTTGATGTTTGCATAACTTTGTGTCTTTTCTTTTGTTGCTAAATTCCAAGATTCCTCGTTTTCTCTCAGCTGATAAAAAAAAGTGCCTTTCTCTAATGCGCCTCGACGTGGGGTCCTGACGAGGAAGAGCACATTTATTTATTTATTTATTTATTTATTTATTTATTTATTTATTTTGAGATTTTTATAGCGCACCCAACCCAGAGGCATCTAGGCGCTGTTCTTGACCATACAAAAACACAGTAAATGGTCTGTGCTCACTAGATGTTAAGAGGCTATCAGTGCAATACCCATTCAGCCTGGGTGACCGTGTGGATTTTGTGTGTGTGTAAGAGGGTGCGAACCCAGCTCCTTCGTGAGCAGATCGGCCCCCCTCTTGGAAAGATGCCCATGGAAGAACTCACAACCTGGCACCAACCAATGAACCTGTATGCAGACGACACCGAGTAGAACCGGAGTGTTGGCAGCAGTGCTCCCGATACGATTTTGAAGTGGGAGTATTTTACTCCCTGTTTTTTAAAGTTGGGGGTAACATTCTTTTTAGTGAGTCCCTTTAACAATGAGAGTATTTTATAAGCGAGTAAAATGTTTTAACTGTAAATCAGAAAGGTGATTGACTATATAGGTTACGGATTTGTATGAGGAGTGGGTAGAAATGGTGTAGTGGGAAAAGGAAGAGGAAAGGAAAAGAGATAGGGAAGGGGAAAAGAAGAGGGGAAAGATAATATTTTTTCTTTTTTTTTCTTCTTCTCACTATTATACTTATTGGGGGATTTGGTTTGGTGTCTGTGTGTTGTTGGTGTTTGTGTGTATGTTCTATGTTAAATGTTTTTATTGACTGTTGTATTTTGCTCTGTTATTCTTTACAAAAATGAACATTTTCTTAGTATGTTGGAGGGATCATTTGATTATGCTGTTTGTTTATTGATATGTCCTTTAATTGAATAATTTTGATTTGTGTTCTCTGGTTCACTATTCCTTTCTGTATTTGATTCTTCTGTGATTTAATGACATACTAATAAAGAGATTTAAAAAAAGGTTTCTGCACTAAATATTTCTTTTCACCTAGTTGTTTATGCACATTAAAAGATACATGTTTACCTCTTTGGATCAGGCAATAATAATAGTTTCTTTCTCTTGCATTATGCATACTACAGGCCCAAACATATCTATGTAAATAGCTGTGTGGGGTGAAAGCAGGGGCGCACGCTCCTATGCGTCTGTTTCCTGGTTCTTGGTAGTATGTGTAATCCTTAGTTTTATTTTTTGGGAGTATTTGCCTATTTTAGCGAGTGAAAATTACTGCTGCACCTCTTATCTGTGGGGCTGGTTGGGAGTTTACATCTCCTTGAATGCTACCTTCTTACGAACATAAATGGCCTTCAATTTATTGAAGTTTGCTTACGTTTTTAAAACTGAGGCTTTATAATTTTCACATTGTGACACACACACACTGCTCTGCAGGAGTACAGGGGGCAGTGGCTAATGTGCCTACTCAGCCCCACACTACTACTAGACCAGCAGTGACTCCTATTCAGCCCCACGCTACTACTAAACCAGCAGTGACTCCTACTCTGCTCCACACTACTACTAGACCAGCAGTGACTCCTACTCAGCCCCACGCTACTACTAAACCAGCAGTGACTCCTACTCTGCTCCACACTACTACTAGACCAACAGTGACTCCTACTTAGCCCCACGCTATTACTAAACCAGCAGGGACTCCTACTCTGCTCCACGTTACTACTAAACCAGCAGTGACTCCTACTCAGCCCCACACTACTACTAGACCAGCAGTGACTCCTACTCAGCCCCACACTACTACTAAACCAGCAGAGACTCCTACTCAGCTCCACGCTACTACTGAACCAGCAGTGACGCCTACTCTGCTCCACACTACTACTAGACCAGCAGTGACTCCTACTCTGCTCCACGTTACTACTAAACCAGCAGTGACTCCTACTCAGCCCCACACTACTACTAGACCAACCATGACTCCTACTTAGCCCCACGCTACTACTAAACCAGCAGGGACTCCTACTCTGCTCCACGTTACTACTAAACCAGCAGTGACTCCTACTCAGCCCCATGCTACTACTAAACCAGCAAGGACTCCTACTCTGCTCCACGCTACTATTAAACCAGCAGTGACTCCTACTCAGCACCACGCTACTACTAAACCACCAGTGACTCCTACTCTGCTCCACGCTACTACTAAACCAGAAGTGACTCCTACTCAGCCCAACGCTACTACTAAACCAGCAGTGACTTCTACTCAGTTCCACGCTACTACTAAACCAGCTGTGACTCCTACTCAGCCCCACACTACTACTAAACCAGCAGTGACTTCTACTCAGCTCCACGCTACTACTAAACCAGCTGCGCTCCTACTCAGCCCCACACTACTACTAGACCAGCAGTGACTCCTACTCATCCCCAAACTACTACTAGCCCAGCAGTGACTCCTACTCAGCACACACTACTACTAAACCAGCAGTGACTCCTACCCAGCTCTGCACTACTACTAGACCAGCAGTGACTCCTACTCTGCTCCGTACTGCTACTAAACTAGCTGGGACTCCTACTCTGCTCCACACTACTACTAGACCAGCATTGACTCCTACTCAGCCCCACGCTACTACTAGACCGGCAGTGACTCCTACTCTGCTCCACACTACTACTAAACCATCAGTGACTCCTACTCAGCCCCACGCTACTACTAAACCAGCAGTGACTCCTACTCTGCTCCACGCTACTACTAAACCATCAGTGACTCCTACTCAGTCCCACGCTACTGCTAAACCAGCAGTGACTCCTACTCTGCCCCACGCTACTACTAAACCAGCAGTGACTCTTACTCTGCCCCACACTACTACTAAACCATCAGTGACTCCTACTCAGTCCCACGCTACTGCTAAACCAGCAGTGACTCCTACTCTGCCCCACGCTACTACTAAACCAGCAGTGACTCTTACTCTGCCCCACACTACTACTAAACCATCAGTGACTTCTACTCAGCCCCACGCTACTACTAAACCAGCAGTGATTCCTACTCTGCCCCACACTACTACTAAACCAGCAGTGACTCCTACTCTGCCCCACGCTACTACTAAACCAGCAGTGACTCTTACTCTGCCCCACACTACTACTAAACCATCAGTGACTCCTACTCTGCCCCACGCTACTACTAAACCAGCAGTGACTCTTACTCTGCCCCACACTACTACTAAACCATCAGTGACTCCTACTCAGCCCCACGCTACTACTAAACCAGCAGTGATTCCTACTCTGCCCCACACTACTACTAAACCAGCAGTGATTCCTACTCTGCCCCACACTACTACTAAACCAGCAGTGATTCTTACTCTGCCCCACGCTACTACTAAACCAGCAGTGATTCCTACTCTGCCCCACACTACTACTAAACCAGCTGTGACTCCTACTCTGCCCCACGCTACTACTAAACCAGCTGTGACTCCTACTCAGCCCCACGCTACTACTAGACCAGCAGTGATTCCTACTCTGCTCCACACTACTACTAAACCAGCAGTGACTCCTACTCAGCCCCACGCTACTACTAGACCAGCAGTGATTCCTACTCTGCTCCACACTACTACTAAACCATCAGTGACTCCTACTCTGCCCCACACTACTACTAAACCAGCAGTGACTCCTACTCAGCCCCACACTACTACTAGACCAGCAGTGACCCCTACTCTGCTCCACACTACTACTAAACCATCAGTGACTCCTACTCTGCCCCACACTACTACTAAACCAGCAGTGACTCCTACTCAGCCCCACACTACTACTAGACCAGCAGTGATTCCTACTCTGCTCCACACTACTACTAAACCATCAGTGACTCCTACTCTGCCCCACACTACTACTAAACCAGCAGTGACTCCTACTCAGCCGCACACTACTACTAGACCAGCAGTGATTCCTACTCTGCTCCACACTACTACTAAACCATCAGTGACTCCTACTCTGCCCCACACTACTACTAAACCAGCAGTGACTCCTACTCAGCCCCACACTACTACTAGACCAGCAGTGATTCCTACTCTGCTCCACACTACTACTAAACCATCAGTGACTCCTACTCTGCCCCACACTACTACTAAACCAGCAGTGACTCCTACTCAGCCCCACACTACTACTAGACCAGCAGTGATTCCTACTCTGCTCCACACTACTACTAAACCATCAGTGACTCCTACTCTGCCCCACACTACTACTAGACCAGCAGTGATTCCTACTCTGCTCCACACTACTACTAAACCATCAGTGACTCCTACTCTGCTCCACACTACTACTAGACCAGCAGTGACTCCTACTTAGCCCCACGCTACTACTAAACCAGCAGTGACTCCTACTCTGCTCCACACTACTACTAGACCAACAGTGACTCCTACTCAGCCCCACACTACTACTAACCAGCAGTGACTCCTACTCAGCCCCACGCTACTACTAAACCAGCAGTGACTCCTACTCTGCTCCACACTACTACTAGACCAACAGTGACTCCTACTTAGCCCCACGCTACTACTAAACCAGCAGTGACTCCTACTCTGCTCCACGTTACTACTAAACCAGCAGTGACTCCTACTCAGCCCCACACTACTACTAGACCAGCAGTGACTCCTACTCAGCCCCACACTACTACTAAACCAGCAGAGACTCCTACTCTTCCCCACACTACTACTAACCAGCAGTGACTCCTACTCAGCCCCACACTACTACTAGACCAACAGTGACTTCTACTTAGCCCCACGCTACTACTAAACCAGCAGGGACTCCTACTCTGCTCCACGCTACTACTGAACCAGCAGTGACTCCTACTCTGCTCCACACTACTACTAGACCAGCAGTGACTCCTACTCTGCTCCACGTTACTACTAAACCATCAGTGACTCCTACTCAGCCCCACACTACTACTAAACCAGCAGTGATTCTTACTCTGCCCCACGCTACTACTAAACCAGCAGTGATTCCTACTCTGCCCCACACTACTACTAAACCAGCTGTGACTCCTACTCAGCCCCACACTACTACTAAACCAGCAGTGATTCCTACTCTGCCCCACACTACTACTAGACCAGCAGTGATTCTTACTCTGCCCCACACTACTACTAAACCAGCAGTGATTCCTACTCTGCCCCACACTACTACTAAACCAGCAGTGATTCCTACTCTGCCCCACACTACTACTAAACCAGCAGTGACTCCTACTCTGCCCCACACTACTACTAAACCAGCAGTGACTCCTACTCAGCCCCACACTGCTACTTGCCCAGCACTGATCCCAATCATAAAGGTGAAACAGGCGCAGCCTGGCGGGTATGCCCCCTTCACCTCCATGCTGCGGGCAGGCTATACTCTTCAGAAGGGGTGCGGGCTGGCACAGATGCAGCACAAACAGCAATAGCAGAATGGTAACAAAATAGAATAATGTCCAACCAGGGTTCTATAAAAATAGGACCTTCAAATGAACACAAATGCACAGAACTAATCAGAACACTACTGGGCCATCCTTTTAAGGGAAACACAGAGAAAGCAGACTTCAAATAAAGCCACCCCGGGTTAGGCAAATATTTTAGTAGCGAAATGTCAGGTTCATGATGTGCAGAAAAGGGTGGGAATGTGGTTTAGACGTCACCAGGGTTCTTTAAGGTGGACCTGGAGGACCGGGCCCCTTCATGTCCCTTATGTATATCGTCGAGGTGGGCTTTTCAGCATCGAGTCGTTGGATGCTTTTGGAGCTGAGCCGCGGTCTGTCAAGGAGCGGCAGCAACAGTGACATTTTTCCCATGGGGCAGTACTGCTTGACAGTGGCCACCCCGTGCAGCAGGCGATTTTGGGTGAGCGACAGGGCAAGACTGCGCAGTGTACGGTAGACGGAAGCTGAGACTGCACTTCGATGGTGAATGGGTCCGTCTGGCTCAGTGCAACGTTGGGGTGCTGAAGCTGTGATGGATTGGAGCTCGGGAATCTGGAAGTTAGGGAGACAGTGTCGAGTTGGGGGCACTAGAAGACGTGATTGGTCTCAGATGGAGGGACAGCGGACATTCAGTGTCAGCAACCGCCTCTGCAACTGAAATGCAGATGCGGTCAAGTGTCGGGGTCAGAGATGACGCCAGTGGTTCATGCTTGTCAGGTTGGATGGATGCAAACGTGTCCAAACCAGCGTTAAGGCTGCTCAGAGATGCAGGGAGAGTTAGGGGTCGCTTTCCTGGTTCTGTGGTTGCTGGGAGACCCACTCCAGAGTCTCTAGGGCAGGTGGGCCCAGTCTTCTGCCCTTTGTAGCAAGCATGTACAGGTTCTGTTCCCTCCAGTGAGCACGATGCTGGCTGCCAGTGTCTGAGGTGTAGCATGCCTCAGCCAGCCAGATGGTCATGCCACATAGGCCCTGAGGATAGTTTGGGACAAGAGCTTGCCTCTTGCTTGGAAGTCTGTCTTCACCTCAATGGCAGAGGGCTGTGGAATGGACTGTATTCCCAACAGCGCTTCAGGTGAATCCTTCTTTTAGAAGATGTTATCAAGGGACCCCTTGAAGTCCTTACCAGGGCTCAATTCGAGGGTACACACGGGAGGTTGGAGTCCACCCAATTTTTTCAGAGGGTGGACTCAGTCCCCCCAGCTTAAATGAGAAACACTGAATGTCCTCTTTGAATTCATGAATTAAAGCCGACCCCAGGGATCGAACTGGAGTCTCAGGTTTTCAGGTTGCAGGTGGACACTTCACCACTGCACTATATAACCTGAGGAAAAACAGCAAACAACTAAAGGTGAATGTCCCATTTCAGTACTGCAACTTCCAGGGAATACATTTGTATTGGTTCTTGGAGTTTAAAATATGCACACGATTAAACACAATTAGAAGAACATATCCTCTCTTAGTTCTGTGGGTGTGTGTGTGTTGATTATATGAAAGGCAAATGTCATTCGTCCTGTGCAGTTGTGGGAGGTTATGCAAAGCCAATTTAATGACACATGCATATTTCACCTTGATATGCTGATTTCCAGCAACGTCACATTCCATTGCGTTTGTTGATGAGTCCCCCCACTTTCATTTTCAATATCTTCTTCCCATGTATCCCTCATAATTGTCTGGCAAATGTCTGGCACGCTGTTGGGAATGGAAAGCACCTCTGGTGGTAAAGGTGTGAGGGAGTGCTGACTGTGTTGGGAGCTGTGCCGGAGTCTCCCTTCTATCTCCATACTGGTGCCTCCCTTCAAAATCCCCACTCCCGTCGCAAAGCGACGCGGAGTGTGAGGGAGTGTCGACTGTGTTGGGAGCTGTGCCCAAAGTCTCTCTACTATCTCCATACCAGTGTTGCTGCTGGTGCCTCCCTTCAAAATCCCCACTCTAGTCGTGGAGCGACGCAGAGTGTGAGGGAGTGTTGACTGTGTAACCTGGGAGGTCGGGGAGTTTGAGGAGCCTTGATACAAACTATTGAAAGAACATGGAGCCTGCGCCCGACACGCACAGCTTCTTCCGATGCCCTGAACAAAGTTTCAATCAAAAATCTGGGAGAGCAGACGTTTGCTAAAACCTGATTAGGTTAAAAAACACTCATCCCCCATGTGCTGTTCCCAGACACTAGGGGAATGAGTGTTACTAGACACTACTTCGCACCTAGGATCTACACGCTTAATGAAAGACGCTAAGACCTGGTTGCAGGAAGCCACGGGTGGGGTAGAATGTACTGGTTTAAATAACGTGATGATGGGTAAAGTTGAGGTGTACCTCCTGAAATGTGCCTCCCCTCTGTCGAGGCGGCCCCTCCAGCGGTTGGCCTTTCGGTTACGATCAGTGCAGGGCTCTGGACCCATTCTCAGCTTGGACATGATGAACGCAGAGATCTTACAAAGCGAGTCTGTACCCGCTACCTACTGCATGGACGCAGAGAGTGAACCACCGAGCCCCTCACATTTAGAGCCGGCAAGAGCTTCCTTTACCATTGTTACGGATAGAGATGTAAATGCTTTGAGAGACAGCCCTCCCAACGTCCGGTCCCGCCGCTGTCCTGCAAGGGGGACGTTGTGATGGAGCGGTGTGACAACGAGGGAACTTTGGAGGCTCAGACACTCCAAAAAAACCCGGCATCTAACATGGTTACTGATCCAGAAAGGGCTGTACTCCGGATGATAAGGAAACTCTTCAAATATGTGAAGGGGTTCCCCGAAAGGGATGACGGATTCTAGACCAAATTCCTCCAACCCCTCTCGGGTTGTGGGGAGAGGAGACGTCAAGGGTGCTTCTAAACCGGACGGGCAGCCCCTGAAAAAAAAAAATTAGCCTCAGAACCACAGAATAACATTGCTTGATTTCTTTCTCGACCGACAAGGAGCGGCAGGCTCTACTGGTGATACCATACGGGGCTCATTTTCTAAGGTGACCCTATAAGATTTAGTCTTTTCTCCAAAGACCCCAAATCGGAATTGAATTCTTCGACATTCAACCTACACTGCAACATGATGGCGGATCTCTCGATCTCATTGAATCCATTTTTGAAACTATGTGAGACTATGAATGAGAACTCCAATGATCAAGCAACATTGCTTGTGTTGATTCACTCAAAGATAATATATATTGAGTCATTTATTAAGTCGTTGCAAACTAGGGATGACCAGGAGACCGAATGTGCGAGCCGGATTCAAAGAAAACTCCAAGATGCACTAGACTTGGAGAGAGCGGATAAAAAATGTTTACTAAACTTAGTCTTGCACCTTCTACAACTTAAATCCTTGGTCCAGAACAGAAAGCCTGGCTCTACAGCTATTCCAGATGCAGATCTACAATATATTACACCTGGGATTGTTTTAAGCTCCACTGAAGATCTACCAGTAACCCAACTAAAGAAGCCAAGGGCTTCGTGCCCCCAAAAGAGGAGAACATGATGGGGGGGCGTTTCCCTTACTCAATCTGATAGTGTCAGAGGACGGACTCATTTCACAATAGCCATCACAACGGCTGACCCAATCTTAAGCGAATCCACTGTGATGTTTAGCCGGAAGAGTTTTCCTCCCCTTGACAGTCATGGTCAATCGACTGCAAGGGCTGACTCCCAACCTTTTTCCATTTTTCAGTGATGGAAGATAAGGACACTTAATAGAAAAAACGAAAGGCAGTATTGCCTCCTAAGTCTAAGATTACTAGGAACGTCCGAGCCTCGATTAGAAACCTTCCCAGCCCATCCCCGAAGGTTTCTCCTACTATAGGTAGACTCTTGCCACTGGCTACGAGCAGGTCATTGGGGAAACCATCAGATCAGCCCCCTAAGTTACATGGAGGTGGGAGTGTGGTTTTGGGAAACTTAATGGAAGGGATCGATGAAGACTGTTTAAATTGCTCCACATAAACATCTGAGGACGAGGATCTCTCAGTCGTGGATCTATCGTCCTTGACCAGACCTACTTTGTCAGGCAACCTCAGCAGGTCGTAAGTCACACCCAACGGGCCCCCGTGTGGCCCCACTCCTTGTTGCCTTCGAACCAGTGAAAGATTATGATAGATCCACTGACAAATCAGAGATTAATGGACCAGGATACCCCTTTTTTGGTTCCATTTGTTAATATCCCCGCAAAAATATCGCCATACAAAAAAATCCCCATATTTTTGCGGCGATATTAAGGCATGGAACCTGTGGGGGACACCCCTGCAACCTCTGCATTATTTTTAAAGGAGCGGGGAACACCCTGCAACCCCCGCTCCTAAAAACCCCCAAATTATCCCTCCAAAAATATCGCCTATGGCCGTTCCAGACGACCATATATACGGCGATATTTTTGGTGGGGATAATATGCAGTGATACCCCTTTTTTGACTTTGGCAGAAAGGCGCAAGGAGACCTTATTAAAAAAACTTTCCTCCGTCCAATGGAATTGCCTATGATCAACAGCGGGGAACTACTCCAAGTTTAATTACAGACCAGAAATGGGTGAGGGGCACACCTAATGGGAGGGAAAGCACCATTATTCACACCAAGGGAGTTGAACCCCTTAACCCTGAAAATAACAGCCTAGGATCCTGCATGGTATCTTTGGAGCGCTGGTTACCTGCGAAGGATGGCCTTATTTTGAACAGATCCAACATTCTCAAACTGCTTCATAATGTGCCTTTTTAACGATTTTTTCAATCAGAGGACACGTCTATCATGGAATTCCCAAAAGAGAATATAACTGATAGGGTGATCCTCCACCTACGTTCAACGGGTGCTAAGACCTCTCTTTTGGAAATGGCCCATTTTTTACTTTCTATGGGTTTTGAATGTCGAGACTTTGCAAGGAAACCAACGATTATGCCCCTCTCACCCTTTACCAGAGGAATCGATGCACTGCCACCAAAACCTAAGGGTACCCGGAGCCAAGACCTAGATCAAGCCTCTGACACTAAGAAATTGTGTGACAATTTCAATCAAATCTCAACTGGGGGACTTGATTCGGATACTGAAGATTTCTCAAGAAGACCTAAAGGCCCACTCAAGATTACATTTTGTAATAAGGAGTCCATTAAACATGCGACCAGATCATGGTCACAAGAGGAAGGGCTCTGAAAGTCAGAGAGTGTACGGGGCACAGACTTAACTTGAATTCTCACTAGCTACAAGACCTGCGTCGGCGGATTGCCTTTTGAAACACAAGAGGGTATATGCACCTTCCTACAGATCCAGATATAATTCAAGAGTCCTGGACATAATTGGGTTACAGGAAACCGGGCTTTGGACTGCCAGCGATCTGGATGGATACACTACCTTATTTACACCAGCCTACGGAGGTGACGGATGGTGTTCGGCAGCTGGTCTAGTCACCTTTGTTAAGAACGGGACAGGACTGAAGATGGAATTCTTTGACAGTCCTTATCCTTTCATGCAACTCATTGGCCTGAAGGAAGTTTCAGATAAGGAGGTCCAACGCGGGCTGGTGATTAACATCTACTGGATCCAGCCACCCTCTCCTCGACAAGCTTCATAAGTGCAGTGGCGACCGCTCTAGACAACTGGACGTGCCAACACAAGCCCCATTACATCATTACAGGAGGGGACTTCAATTGCCCCTGCATTGAGAATGGAAATGGCTCACCTCTGTCGAATATGGGTCCGGCCTCTCGATGCGAACTTAGAGTGGCGGAACCTGAAGAAAACTCGGGACTTCCATATTCTTAATGGCCAAATGAAGGGAGACTGTCCCCCGAAAACATCTTGGTCAAATGGTAGCTCGTTTAATATCCTGGACTACGTATTCATATCGACTTCTTTACTGCAGGACATATTCACCTTTGAAATCGTCCAGAAAACGGCGTATGATCACTCGCTGCTAACATTTACCTGGAAAGGAAATACTACTGCACTACAACAGATGAAGCAGATGACCCTCGAACTTAACTAAGGAACAAACAGACTGAGGATGAGGCGACACAACTTTACAACATTATCGAAAAATTCTATGAATATGTTGGTGTGGGGAGACGAAGTGAACTACATCCCACTCCTCTTGGAATTCAAATCTCAGTCAAAAAAAGCAAATTCAGCTGGGTTTACCCACAAGCATATGTTCGATGAAAGAATAAAGTGAGAGAAAAAACTCATGAGAAATGACAAGAAGCTCCTATATCGAGGGCAAGTGGGCAACCGGCCAACACTGATGAAAAAATGGAAACAGAAATATAAGAATTGGCTGGTGATGTACAAAGCAAGATGATACAAAAGGAAGCAGACTGGATGCTTGCGGCCCTGGCTAAAAAAGATGCTAGATCCATCTGGCAAATGCTGAACAGAGTGAGCGGGGGGGGGGCAATATTCCCACCCGCTGAACGTCGTCACAGATGAAGCTTGGATGACCTTCTAACAACAATTATTTGATCAAAAGGAAGGTCTAGCCCAGATTGCACCTCCAAATATAAGCAGAGGGTGGTCATTTCCACTAGACCTCTTAGACGTCGAACTATTTATCAAGAAGGCCAACCATTCTAGAACTCCGGGCCGAGACGGTATTACAAACTCCTTGATTAAGGAACTGCTGGAACTTTGGATTCCTTTGGGATTTGAGCTTTTCAAACAGGTCATGAGATTGGGTGATCCCAGGGTCATGGAAATCAGTGATAATCATCCCCATTTATAAGCAAGGTAACCGATCGGACCCATCAAACTATCGGCCGATAAATTTGCTAGACTCACTTGGCAAACTATTTGCGGGTTTTCTCTTAAACCAACTGCAAAAATGGATTGAGATTGCTGACGGAGAAGACCTGAGGCAGGCGGGATTCATCAAGGGTGTCGGAACAGACCTCAACATGTTTTTGATCAACATCCTCAAAGGAAAAGCCTTCAATGAGAAGACTAAAATCTATGTGGCATTTATAGAGTTTAAAAAGGCGTTTGATAGCGTTGATTGGCAATGACTATGGGCAAAAATTAAGATGTGGAATTGTCCGTCTGACTTATTGGAGGCTACTAAATCCCTGAATGCGTCTATGAATGTTCAGATCCGTCTTAATGCCCAGGGCCTCCTGACAAGAGCAATATCGAGCCCTTGTCCCCAATACTATTTGGGTTACTCATCTCAGATCTGAGAAAAACGTGGGATAAGACAAGAGTCTTTCCCCTGAAGCTTGGTGACCAACCAATTACAAGAGTCCTCACTGGTTGACCTCACACCTATTGGATTCCAGCAGAGCCTGGATGCCCTCCTCGAATACATGACCCTAAATGGACTGGCGATGAATCCAGCTAAGACCCCTACTTTGGTATTGCGCCCTCGGGGTCCCAGGTCAAGATTTGAGTTTAAATGGTATGTCAACAAACAACCGTTGAGACAGACCCGACAGGTGCTCCATTTGGGGGGCTTGATCAACAACGGTAAGACCGATCTACCTTGTCAGTTGACCCTAAAGACTGAATTAAAAACTCTGATTGCCATGGGAAGACTGCTTCAGCGGAAATACAGAAATGTCTCAGTCCTGCCATTGCTGTCCTTCTTTCGTGAGAAGGTTACCCCCATACCAACATACAGGGGTGAAAGTGTTCCTCTGACTCGCTCGGAAATGTGGCCTTCACTAGAGGGAGTGTTTTGGAGAAAACTACTAAAGCTCCCCAACCTTATCCCAACCACAATCATTAGGTTTGAGTTGGGTTTGACCTCTTTGTGTGCGTGATCAAGATAGAAACTCTAGCGCTGTACCGTAAATGCCTGTTGCCCTGTCGAGCTAAACTGCTACAAATTTTAGAGTCAGTGTTAAAGACCTCTAGAGAGACCCTATTAACAGAGTGGTGAAACAGCTGTGACCGACTCCTTAATCATCTTAATAGGAGCCGGGAAGACCTAATTAATGATTGGGCGAGGGTGAAGTGGAAACTATGACAGGAACGATTGGACTAACATGATTGCAGAAAAGAACCGATATAAAGTCCAAGCAGCAATGAGAGAGGAACACAAGGCTGGGGCTTACTCCCGAAGTATCTGTTTACATTTCCCAACAGATGGTGTAGGAATCAGTTCGTGCGTTTCAGGATGAACTTGCTGCCGTCCAAACAGATTTTGAAAATCTATGAACAGGTGTCTTCGATGACTTGTAGGTGCTGCCTCGAGGATGGGAGGTAGAAACACTGAAGCATTTAACCCTATTTTTCTAGGGGTTAGCTGACATGCAAACAACATACCTGGGCAGGATTCCTGGGGAAAGTCACCTTCAAAACTCAGAAGTATTTTGGGCTTTTCTCCTAGGAGGGGAGTGCAATCCTTCAACATTTGCTTTGGTGAAGTTCTTGAAGGAGGTCTTTGATAAGGATAGGAATGGAACTTGACAAAAAGGGGCCTTTTTGACGTCTATGACTATATGGGACTTCTTTGTGTTTTGGGAGTTTCTTTTGGCTTTTAGTTGTGTTTGATAAAAGGTTTGTAATAAACCAATAATCAATCAAGGAAAAAAAAGAAATACCTCAAACATTAAATGGCAAAACTACTGTCCGACTATAAAATCCACTTCACCCACTAACCGCTGGCGGCACATTCAGCACAGACGGTAAATACCTCTGGTCGTTATGCCATACCGCTTGCAATGATGCGCAATGGCAATAGTCTTGACGTTTATGACAGGGCGGAGCGGTAATCTGGGCGGAGCGGTAATTTATGTATTGGACCCCTGGTCTCTTGGAGCCCACGTGGTGTCAAAAGCCAGAACCAATTTTATCTTGAAGTTCACGTTTCGTTTCCCCTCCACCATCAAAGTATCTTTTTCATATGAAACCATTTCTTTTTGGAATGCGGTCCCTGTCACTCTGCATCAGATGACAGCCCTTCTCTTCAGAAGAACCCTGAATGCCTGTATGAAGAACCCAGGTTTCTTTCCATGTTCTGTGAAATGTGTAGTGCCGAACTGCCATTGCTAGGACCTCAAAGCACTTTGGGTTGTCTGGAAATTTCATAGAACGTAGGTTAAGAAATGATATGATAGATTATAGATGGCATTAGAAGAAATAAAAACGGCTTTGGCATAGATGACTAATACTTTATCATTCTATTTAAGAGTGTTACTGTGTTGGTTGGAGCATTGTGTGTTTTGACTATTGGCCTGTTATAGCTCTCTCTCTCTCTCTCTCTCTCTCTCTCTTCTTCTCTCCCCCTTTTCTCTCTCTCCATCCCTCTCTCTCTCTCTCCCTCTCTCCCCTCCTCTCTCTCCCTCTCTCCCTCCCCCCTCTAACTCTCTCTCCCCCATCCCTCTCTCTCCCTCTCTATCTCCCTCTCTTTCCCTCTCCCTCCCTTTCTCCCTCCCCCTCTCTCTCTCTGACTCTCTCTTTCCCTCCACCTCTCTCTCCCTCTCCCCTCTCTCTCTCTTCCCCTACCCCCTCTCTCTCTCTTCTCTTCCCCTCCCCCTCTGCCTCCCTCTCCCCCTCTTTTTCCCTCTCACCCTCCCTCTCTCCCTCTTCTCCCCCTCTCTCTCTCCCTCCCCTCCCCCTCTCTCTCCCTCTCTCCTTCCCTCTCTCCCCGACTCTCTCTCCCCCGCCCCCCTCTCTCCCTCTCGCCCTCCCTCTCTGCCCCCTCTCTCCCTCTCTCTCTCCATCCCCTCCCTTTCCCCCTCCCTCCCACTCTCTATCTCCCCTCCCCCTCTCCCTCTCTTTCACTCTCTCCCTCCTCTCTCCCGCTCATCCCTCCCTCTCTCATTCTTACTCTCTCCCTCCCCTTCTCTCCCTCTCTCCCTCCCTCTCCCCCCTTCCCCCTCTCTTTCTCCCCCTCCCCCTGCACCCTCTCCCTCCCTTCCTCTCTTTCGCTGACTCTCTCCCTCCCCCTTTCTCTCCCTCTCTCCCTCCCTCTCCCCTCCCACTCTCTCCCTCTCCCCTCCCACTCTCTCCCTCTCTTCTCTCTCTCCCTCTCTTACACCCTCTCTCCCCTTCCCCTCTATTCTTCTCTTCCTCTCTCACCCTCTCTCTCTGACCCTCTCTCCCTCCCCCTTTCTCTCCCTCTCCCTCCCTCACTCTCGCTCCCTCTGCCCCCCCCCTCTCCCCCCACTCTCTCTCGCTCTCTGATCCTCTCTCACTCCCCATCTCTCTCCTTCTCTCCATCCCCTCTCTCTCCACCCCTCCCCCTCTCTTTCTCGCTCTCCCTCCCCATCCCCCTCACCCTCTCTCGCTCTCTCTCTCCCTCCCCCTCCCTCTCCCTCCCTTTCCCTTTCTTTCTCGCTCTCTCTCTCTCTCTCTCTCTCCTCTCTCGTGCTCTATTCGGAATGATGCACTGGTCCCTGAAGTTACGTATGTTTTATATGTGTTTGCACATGCTGTGTTGCACATGTCTCTCCCTCTCTCCCCCCTCTCTCTCTCTCTGACTTTCTCTCCCTCCCTCTCTCTGACTCCCCCCCTCCCTCTCTCCCTCTCTCTCACTCTCTCCCTCCTCTCTCTCCCGCTCATCCCTCCCGCTCTCCCTCTTACTCTCTCTCCCTCCCCTCCCACTCTCTCCCTCTCTTCTCTCTCTCCCTCTCTCACACCCTTTCTCTCCCTTCCCCTCTCTTCTTCTCTTCCTCTCTCACCCTCTCTCTCTGACCCTCTCTCCCTCCCCCTTTCTCTCCCTCTCCCTCCCTCTCTCTCGCTCCCTCTGCCTCCCCTTCTCTCCCCCACTCTCTCTCGGACCCTCTCTCACTCCCCATCTCTCGCCTTCTCTCCATCCCCTCTCTCTCTCTACCCCTCCCCCTCTCTTTCTCGCTCTCCCTCCCCATCCCCCTCTCCCTCTCTCGCTTTCTCTCTCCCTCCCCCTCTCTCTCCCTCCCCCTCCCTTTCCCTTTCTTTCTTTCTCTCTCTCTCTCTCTCTCTCTTCTCTCTCGTGCTCTATTCGGAATGATGCACTGGTCCCTGCAGTTATGTATGTTTTATATGTGTTTTCACATGCCGTGTTGCACATGTCTCTCCCTCTCTCCCCTCGCTCTCTCTGACTTTCTCTCCCTCCCTCTCTCTGACTCCCTCTCTCTCGCTCGCTCGCTATCTCGTGCTCTACACGGAATGACGCACGGCTCCCTGCAGTTATGTATGTTTATATGTGTTTGCACATGCTGTGTTGCACATGTCTCTCCCGCATTATTTTGTTCCCTGCTTGCACAATACAAGCATCGAGAGAAATTGATCAGGGCATACGCCCTCCCTAATTGAGGAAATTGAAGGCAGAAGGCATCACTTTGCCATTATTCTCACCCTCGTCTGAGGGTGCTGTTGGGAACGGGGTGCTACAGCAAGTCCACGTCAAATCTGTCTCCTCCGAGCTTGGAGAAGTTATGTTGGAACACCATTAACAGGCAGCAGCTTCCAACGCTCATTAGCAGAGGGCAGGAGCCTGCCTTGCCCATGCCACGATGATGCCAAAGACTTCACCGCTGGGCTCAGCTTTTAGGGGCTCAATCCCCTCCCCCGCTGACCCTCTGCGCCGATGATGAGCACCTCTTTGCGAAACTACGTCTCCTCTGAATAGGAGTGAAACATGGATCTAATAGGCCAAACGAAGAAATGGGTAGTGTTTCAGCATCCTGGTATTGGGGGAGAAAGTGGGTCAACAGCGCAATTAGTTAATGCGCATGCTGCAGCTATTTATGTGTTTCCTCCAGGCAACACATTCATTTTTAAAACTGTCCTCCAGCCCTCTCCTCTGCCCCAAAACTGTGATTTGATTTTGAGCATTTGTATCGCGCAACCGAACGGACCCAAACATAGAAAGGTGAAGCTGATTCACAAAGCGAGGCCAGGAAAGAGATCCAGATCCCCGGTAAACACGAGGGAACCGTAGGATCCCCCAGCCACCTTCTTCTCCTTAATTGAAGAGGTGGGACTTCAGGGCTCTACGCAACTGATAAAGAGACTCAAGGCCTCTAATATCGCGTGGAAGACTGTTCCAAAATCTGGGGCCAAAGGCAGACAAATTGTTGAGACTGGCTCTGCCCCTGGTTGTGAAGAAGCATTACCAGTCATATATATTCTACTTTGATGGGACCCTGATCAGTGCATGTGAAAGATCACCACCTCCCCAGCCATGAAATGCCCCCCACCACTCTTGGATTGGACAATAATGTAGCCGAATCGGCCTTGCTCCATCACTCTCTCCCACCGGAGCCAATCCAAACCAACCTAGATGTCCCGCCACTCCTTCAAGAACTTCTTCCCGATGCACTGAAAGAAAATCCCATCACTTTGGCCTCTACATCCGATCCCTCAGGGAATGCTATTGCCCGGCTCAGTGCACTCAACCCACACTGAGACCACCAGCACCCAAGCAAGCACGCTAGTCGCATACAGAAAGGTTCTGGAGAAAATCCCACCAACATGAAGACCTCATCACCCTGAGAACCCTCCATTCACCACTGAGGACACTCATTACAACAACCAAAGCAACCCAATACACAACAACCATCACGGAAGAACAGAGCCATCTTCCAAGCCATGAAACACTGCATCAACCCCCTGTCTTACCCTGCAATACCACTATCCACTGACCAATGCCAAGCCATTTGCAACTTCTTTACAGACAGGATATGCCAACGCATTCATGGCTTCAAACACACACAGGCCCCCCACCGGTTCCTAGCCCAGAACACAAAAAGATGGATTAAATTTAGGACATTTACCTGACAAATACTCTCTTGTTCCCCAAGCATGCCACTTTCAAAAGATGACAACCTCCCCATCTCCATTCTGCAGGTCATCACAGGTGAATTAGCCACGCCTCTTCCAAACATCATTAATGCACCACTCAAATAAGGCATGCTCCTAGATGCATTGAACACGGGAAAGATCCTCTCGGGCTGAAGAAAACATGCACTTAACCTGAATGACCTGCCAACTATCATGCCTCTATCCTTCCTCAGCAAAGGGATTGAGAAAACCATTGCCAACCATTTGCAGGAACGATCGCTCAGTAGTGTCCCATAGGAATATAAATCCAGTTTCCAGCCACAATTCAGCAAACAGACCGCCACCGTCCAAGTTATCGATGATGCTCTACACATCCTGGACAAAGGGGAAGCCTGCTCACTCATTCTACTGGACCGGTATGCCGACTTCAATAGCATTGACCTCGAGCCCCTCCTCAACATCTTCACCACACGTATGGGCTTCAAAGGAATAGTCCTTCTGTGCAGTGATTTGCCTCCTGCAGATCCAACAGAGACCAACTCATCTAGATGGGCCCCACCAGATCCCAGCACCACCCAGAAACATGCAGAGTCCCACAAAGCTTCATCCGGTCCCTGGTCACCTTCAACCACTACATGGATCCTCTGAGGTAACTCCTTCCCAACACCGACATCAAGATACATCAATATGCAGATGACATTCTGTCCCTGGTCATCTTCAATGTCTACATGGATCCTCTGGGGTAACTCCTTCCGAACACCGAATTCAAGATACATCAATACGCAGATGACATTCTGTCCCTGGTCACCTTCAACCGCTACATGGATGCTCTGGGGTAACTCCTTCCCAACGCTGACTTCAAGATACATCAATACGCAGATGACATTCTGTCCCTGGTCACCGTCAACCGCTACATGGATCCTCTGAGGTAACTCCTTCCCAACACCGACATCAAGATACATCAACATGCAGATGACATTCTGTCCCTGGTCATCTTCAACCTCTACATGGAACCTGTGAGGTAACTCCTCCCCAACACTGACATCAAGATACATCAATACATAGATGGCACACAGCTTTACCTAATAAATACAAATACAAATACCTTGCATTAACGATGTCTATTGACTCGAGTGTTGTCTGTCTCTCACCCAATCATGGATGCCAAGCACCTACCTGAAGCTAAATTCGGCAAAGACCAAATTAATTCTCCTAGGACACGCACATGTTCATAAATAGCTGACTGGCATGAAGATCAACAAATTCATGCTTCAACTTTCATCCATTTCTAAATCTCTCAGCTTTACCATTGACGGTCACCTTTCAATCAAATCCACATTGGAAAGAAGAACCAAGCAGCACAATACATGCTTTCCATCCAAGTGGGAGGTGACCATGGCTTGGGAAACAGTCCTGAAAATTGGGGCAGGGTTCAAAGTCCTGACTTGGTGTACTCCACCAAGTCAGGACTTTGATCCTTGGCCCAATTTTCAGAACCATTATCAACGCCATGGTCATCTCCCCCTGGATGGTAGCACCGCCCTATTTACCGGAGTCACAGATGCCGTGTTGGCCCCACTGAAAGCTGTTTCGTACTCTGCATCACACCTCATCACAAGACTAAGACAATTCCACTGCATCATCCTCATCCTCAAGAACCTGCACCATCTACTCCCTCAAACATTCATCAGGATCAAGACTGAACTGCATCATCTACAAAGCAGTCACAACCAAAACACCACTCTATCTCGCAGAGACAATCCCCAACCCCGGAGCCCAGTAGACCACCATAAGCCACAACATCGCCAGGCTTGAAACAAAGCACTGCAAGGAGGAGATCAAACCAGGACACAGCCCTTTCCTGCTATGCACCCTGTCTCGGAACAGACAACAACAACAACAATAGATATGCCTGCCCTTCTCCATCCTAGACATCAGGAAGGATCGGGGGATACTACTCTCCAAATAACATCTTTCCAAACGTTGATCGCAACCCTATGTCTCTCCACCGAAGGCTCCCCCACTCTCCCTGCCCATCCCAGCTCTCCTGCTGCCCCCACGCCCTACTAGTATTCATCTGGGTGCACCCCATATGTACAGCAGCTCTCATTTGCTTCATAAATCCCACACATATGTACATATATACACTCATAAGTGTATTAATTAAAGAAGTGTAAGTCCAGAGATTAACCAATCAATTGGATCACTTGAAAATGTACACTAACCTTGCTTATGCTTCATCCTGCAGCCATTTTAGAAATGCACACCTTGTTTGTGCAGAATGCTTTGCCTTGTGGCATAGTTATATTGTCAGATTCTGCAATCTGCATATCCCCATATGTTTTGAACTACGGCATCCATGAACCCCAGCTATTGACTTT
Organism: Ambystoma mexicanum; assembly: GCF_040938575.1. Taxonomy (NCBI): domain Eukaryota; kingdom Metazoa; phylum Chordata; class Amphibia; order Caudata; family Ambystomatidae; genus Ambystoma; species Ambystoma mexicanum. The sequence continues at coordinate 75,815,801 of NC_090923.1, forward strand.
GCTGGCTCAGACTGATGCGTTTTGTAGTCCAAAACATCTGGAGAGCTAATGGTTGCCGGCGTAAGTCTGTTTAGCTCCAATGAAGAGTAAAGCTGAGGCGTATGGCACAGAGACACAGGACGAAATCCTAAGGGGTCTGCTTCTGAAGGAATTTGAATGGGAGAATTACCAAGAGACTCAACACATGAGATACTTATTCCAGTCCTGGGCTTTGCTTTTACTTTATCTATACTTGAGTCTGTTTTTTTATTCAATTGATGTGGCCCAAAACTACAGCTCCCACATTTCAATTGATGGAGAAATGAAAAACAAGGAGTGGGACATGATGACCCCAATGGCATAAAGCCACTAGTATTGTTGGCATATGTGGTTGGCGTATGTGCACCCGTTTTTGGAGGAATATTGTGCTCAGGATCCCCTTAACTCTCCCTGTCTGCACTGAGGATCCTGTTTAACCTTTTAAGTGCCAGGGTGAGCGGGGCTTCCTCTGTTACTCAGCACGGAAATATACACCCTTAGCCCTTCCGGGGGTAAAGGGTTAAGGCAGGAGTCTGCAACCTTTGCCTCTTTGGAGGTTTGGGACTACAACTTCCATCAGCTCTATCCAGCATAGTCAATGGTTAGGGATCATGGGATTCAGAGTCCAAACACCTTCTGAGCTGCAGGCTGCAGACACCTGATTCAAGGCATGGGTTGAGCAGGTCTAGGTTTCAGATGATTGACCTTTCCCCTTTTCACCTCTCTTTTCTCTGCCAGGATGACAAGAAGTGCTTTGTTTGTGACTCGAGGAGAGCGTACGACCCGCTCTACAACCCCATCAGCCACCGCATTGAGAATGTCATCACCAGCTTTGCCCCCCACCGCAGAAAGGCCTGGTGGCAGTCTGAGAACGGTAAGAGGAACGAGGCATGCACGTAGAGGTGACCGGCCGGAGCATCTGAGTGGCCACCATGGCTGAGGCCAAGGCGGTCACCTTCCAGGGTGTAACCATGGGCACTGCCCTCATAGGCTGGTGTCTCTGCGAGACCTGTAAGTTAGTCTGATGAACTTCAATGTTGGTATGATGTAGCCGCCGTAGTGGCTCTATGTTAAGCCTACATTGCCCACTGCATTGAAAACAGGAAACAGCTGAACTAGCTGAACTCTGTCTTGAGGGCTCTGCAAGGGTTAAGTTAATGGCATTAATGTTGAATCTCCACTGGGAGGTCCTGCCTCTTTGGTCGCCTGTGATATCTAAAGCTGTGTGCACTGGAACATGGTCTGAGGTGGTGATGGGGCCTGTCTCCGCATCGCCAATGTATGTCTGTAGGTATTTCAGAAGCAGGAAGACGCATTTTCCCTCTGTGCCATCAGATCTATTCACGATTTTACAGCATATTTTCTTAGCAGAACTGAGGCACCCCTATTCTACTGAGTGGGCAGAACCCATGCACCCTTATTCTACTGAGTGAGCAGAACCCAGGCACCCCTGTTCTTTCGAGTGAGCAGCAAAACTGAGGCACCAACATTTATTTGAGTAAGCACAACTGAGTCACCACTGTCTACCGAGTGAACAGAACTGAGTCACCCCTATTCTACGGAGTGGGCAGAACCCAGGCACCCCTATTCTTTTGAGTAAGCAGAACTGAGTCACCACTGTTCTACCGAGTGACCTGTACTGAGGCACCCCTATACTACTGAGTGAGCAGAACCCAGGCACCCCTATTATTTTGAGTGAGCAGAACCCAGGCACCCCAGTTCTTTTAAGTGAGCAGCAAAACTGAGGCACCGACATTTATTTGAGTGAGCAGAACTCTGTCACCACTATTCTTTTGAGTGAGCAGACTGAGGCACGCCTATTCTACTGTGGCATCCCTATTCTTTTGAGTGAGCAGAACCCAGGCACCCCTGTTCTTTCGAGTGAGCAGCAAAACGGAGGCACCCCTATTTATTTGAGTGATCAGAACTGTCACCAATTTTCTTTTGAGTGAGCATAAGTGAGGCACCCCTATTCTACTGAGTGAGCAGAACTGAGGCACCCCTATATTTTTGAGTGAGCATACGTGAGGCACCCCTATTCTACTGAGTGGGCAGAACTGAGGCATCCCTATTGAACTGAGGCACCCCTATATTTTTGAGTGAGCATACGTGAGGCACCCCTATTCTACTGAGTGGGCAGAACTGAGGCACCCCTATTGCACTGTGGCAGCCCTATATTTTTGAGTGAGCAGAACTGAGGCACCCCGATTCTTTTGAGAGAATAGTACCGTGCATCAAGGCTAAAGCATGCGTGATAAGTGAAGTTTTATCATATGGTTTGGCCGTTACATATCCTCCTCTCTGCCCCACACCCCCCACCACCCACCCAGCACCCCTCCCCGGTGAGGCCCGTAGAACGGGTACATATCGCCACAGTAGAAAAGTGTTTCCACATTTGCTCATGTAAAGTGTCATGTAACCTTAACTCTATAGCGGCACTAGATCACATACACACGCATGCATTAAGCATGCGTGTGTAATGTTGAGAGTAGCGTCTATACCAATGTGTCTCCCTTGAGACTCCCAGCTCTCTTGCCATTTCATCTTCCATTTCCTCCCCGTGGCATTGTGTGAGCTGCAGAGGAGCAGCTATTCCTGTCCTCGCCCTCTCCTGGGCCACTTGCAAGGAACGCAGTGCGTGCGATCTAGTCTAAGCTCTGCGTCAGCAGTGAACACTCCACAACCAGGACCATCTCATGCAGCAGCCAGCTGCCAATGCTGGGAAGCGAACATAGTATACATTACTCTTAAAATTCAGAGGTAAAAACTGTAGTCATTAGAGAGTTACAGTGATCAGATTTAACACAACAAAATTCAGCGGGTGTGGGAAGTGATGGCCATCTTGAATTGGCACCCCACGTAGATGCCCACCCCCCCCCCAGGATGTAAATTTGTATATCATTGTCAATCCCTTCTCTTATAACATGTATGTGCGTGTGGGCTTTGCAGTAAAAAGACTGGATGCCGTTTTATCAGCTCCAGAAATAAGAAAGGCTGAGTTCACTCTGTCTAGAGTGAAACACATGACTGCAGGTTGCCCTTTGCCCTCTCCTGCATGCGCTCAAACCTCTGAGCTATCCTAGATATGCTTTTAAGGAATAACTTCCAGGCCATTTCCTGGCACTTGTGGTGACCCGAGCATCTGGGGCCCAGAGGAAGGCGGGGCGTCCACACAGCTGCCCAGTAGCTAGCAGGAAATGCTGACCTGCAGGTCATCCCACCAATCAGAGACTGTCAGCGGAGCACAGTGGCCATCTTTCTACCCTAGAGTGTCTTCCCTCGGTGAGTTATGTTCACACTGAAGCCTTTTTACAGGCAAATAGAGGGACGTCTGTGCGCCACGTGGATGCGCACGCCAGAAGCCGGACACAAATAGCGAATAGGGGTTTCCCTGTTGTTCCTGTCCATACGTCCAGCGTGCTTACGCCCAACTGCGTGATGACAAACGGGGAATGTGTTGGAAGTGGAGAAGGAACTCCGGGTGGTCTTCCCCTCCCACTACGCTTGACCCGTGAAAGGAAAAATTTAAGTACCAGATTTTTCCTTTCACGTCTCAAATATTCCCCAAAACAGCCTCCTTTTTTTCGGGGGAAACCCAATGAGAGTAAATACGGTATTTCGGTTCTTGGGCGGGGAGCACATGCTTTCCCGCTCTAAATGTGAACAGTCTCTAAGCCGGGAATCCTGTGTTAGTGCACTTACTGCTGAATGATGGGAGCAGGGTGTTAGTGCATCTACTGCTGAATGATGGGAGCAGGGAGTTAGTGCGCCTACTGCTGAATGATGGGAGCAGATTGTTAGTGCACCTACTGCTGAATGATGGGAGCAGGGTGTTAGTGCACCTACTGCTGAATGATGGGAGCAGGGTGTTGGTGCACCTACTGCTGAATGATGGGAGCAGGGTGTTAGTGCACCTACTGCTGTTAGTGCACCTACTGCAGAATGATGGGAGCAGGGTGTTAGTGCACCTACTGCTGAATGATGGGAGCAGGGTGTTGGTGCACCTACTGCTGAATGATGGGAGCAGGGTGTTGGTGCACCTACTGCTGAATGATGGGAGCAGGGCGTTGGTGCACCTACTGCTGAATGATGGGAGCAGGGTGTTGGTGCACCTACTGCTGAATGATGGGAGCAGGGCGTTGGTGCACCTGCTGCTGTTAGTGCACCTACTGCTGAATGATGGGAGCAGGGTGTTAGTGCACCTACTGCTGAATGATGGGGGCAGGGTGTTGGTGCACCTACTGCTGAATGATGGGAGCAGGGTGTTAATGCACCTACTGCTGAATGATGGGAGCAGGGTGTTAGTGCACCTACTGCTGAATGATGGGAGCAGGGAGTTAGTGCACCTACTGTTGAATGATCGGAGCAGGGTGTTAGTGCACCTACTGCTGAATAATGGGAACAGGGTGTTAGTGCACCTACTGCTGAATGATGGGAGCAGGGTGTTAGTGCACCTACTGCTGAATGATGGGAGCTGGGAGTTAGTGCACCTACTGCTGAATGATGGGAGCAGGGTGTTAGTGCACCTACTACTGAATGATGGGAACAGGGAGTTGGTGCACCTACTGCTGTTAGTGCACCTACTGCTGAATGATGGGAGCAGGGTGTTGGTGCACCTACTGCTGAATGATGGGAGCAGGGTGTTGGTGCACCTGCTGCTGTTAGTGCACCTACTGCTGAATGATGGGAGCAGGGTGTTGGTGCACCTACTGCTGTTAGTGCACCTACTGCTGAATGATGGGAGCAGCGTGTTAGTGCACCTACTGCTGAATGATGGGAGCAGGGTGTTGGTGCACCTGCTGCTGTTAGTGCACCTACTGCTGAATGATGGGAGCAGGGTGTTGGTGCACCTGCTGCTGTTAGTGCACCTACTGCTGAATGATGGGAGCAGGGTGTTGGTGCACCTGCTGCTGTTATTGCACCTACTGTTGAATGATGGAAGCAGGGTGTTAGTGCACCTACTGCTGAATGATGGGAGCAGGGAGTCAGTGCACCTACTGCTGAATGATGGGAGCAGGTTGTTAGTGTACCTACTGCTGAATGATGGGAGCAGGAAACTTTTTTTCTAACAATTTCAAATACTGCAGTCAGAAGGACTCTTCCTAAGGAATAATGATAATGATGTGTTATTTATATAACTTTTTCATCAAAGTGCTTTAAATAGAACATATTTACATACAATTATCACCCAAAGGAAGCTGGTACTCATTTATCAAGCTCGTGAGGATGAAAGGCTGAATTGGCCTTGCCGGGATTCGAACCTGCAACCTGCTTATCACAAACAGATGGAAGCAAATCCGCAAGCAATCAGCCAGATGAGCTTTCATACTTAATATTTGGAGGACTGCAGTGATACATTTCTGGAGAGAAGAGTGAGGTGTCCAATCAAGTTGTGCATGGGAGGTTAACAGACTAACACATTAACGTGTTGTAATGAACGCCATAATGCTATATCACTAGATATTTGTCTAGCACCTTTCTGCCAGTGTTTTGGCTTTGAAGCACTGTAGTGGCCAGAGTGAAGGGTTGTGCAGTGGTGTGAAATCTGCACATACACCCTGCCACCACCGCCCCCTCCCCCATGATGGTGATGGGGTGCTAGGAGAGTTCCGCCAGAGCCCCAGTGTAGAGTCCAAGGGTGCACCTGGACTCTTTGGATCACTGATTGGTAGCAAAGGCACTTCAGAGGGGGGAGATGGGTCGACAAGGTTTGGGAAGTCCTTTAAAACTTCTGGTGTCATTCACTTTAAAGGTACTCCTAACATGTTTCGGTCCCTTGGTGTACCCCAGTGTCAGTGATCTTGAGGTGTTCCTGACCGCCCCAATCCAATGCTTGGTACCAGAGAAGGTTAGAGTTAATATTTAAGTAACCTATCCAGCTGGCAGCCACAGGAGATATAACACTGATGCTGCGGTGCTATGCGAACCAGGGATTATCGATGTAGGCACAACTCCGCTAGAGCAGGATGGAGTAGAACTCCTATGACAACATTCAGGTAAGGTAGGCATCGCTTCAGCAGCTGCAGGTCTCAGGCTCGGTCATCTGCCGGGGAGCCTCTGTTCTGGTGCTTTTGCCCCTTATTACAGAAAGACCAGGCTTCCTTGAGAGCAGAGGGTTCTAGGCTTTGACGAGGGTGATATTGCCATGTGACCGAGTCCAACCCCATCCTCGTTCTCCCCCAGGTATATGGGAGTCTAGCTCTGCGGTAGCATAGCCAGAGCTTTACTGTCATGAATGCCGTGGAAGATTGCAGGTTCTTGCAGAGCTTCCTTGCATCTGCTCTTCAGGTCGGCATTTTCTTCCTTGTTCTGTGGCTCGTACCCAAGTACTCAAAGTTAGTGTCACATTTACATGTTTGGAAGGCACCAGTTCACTGTAGGAGCCAAAGGTAGCTCCCGGTAGCTGTTGGTTTCAAGCTAACCAGGCTCTACTATGCTAGAAGCAGGAGCTAAACAGTTCCCAGCTCACCTCAATTTCGAACCCTGTATTGGCTCGTACGCAAGGCTCCGCAAGTAACTGGAGCCGGCCCTCCACATTTATGGGTTATTGAGATCACCCAATTTAACAGTTACAGGCTTTTTTCAGGCAAACTACAGGAGGAGACTCAAGTCTGATTCCAGGCACAGTTGATCCACTGCTGCTTCCGTGGGACTCCAAAGCCATGACCACGTATGCCCACACTCTCATCACATGTAGGCGCACTGTTCAGATGGATATTCAGAAGCAGCCCTGTGGGGGCCACCCTAGTTGATGAACAGTTGACCCCACCATTGTTGATAATTGGCACGTGAGTCTAGCCAAACACTGTCAAGGTAACACAGACTGAGCCATTCGGCAGATTTCAGATCAGGAGGTGTGTGTGGGGGATGTGGGGGGCTGGGGTAGCCCAGTCAACCACATAAGAGCATTCAAATAAATCAGACAACACACGAGAGAAATAATATTCTCATTTCTTAGGCCTTTAACTCAAACGGGTCAAGTAAAGGTCAATCACCTACAACGAAAACACACGTATAAACTCATAGTACCTCTGTAGAGCCAAAGATTCAGATAGGCACCTGTGTAGGGAGCAGGAAGTCTTGGAAGTCCTTTGAGATCCCGGGCCAGAACTCCACCAATCACAACCAGTCAAGGGAGAGTTAAGAAGTGAACTTAACACCCAATGGTAGGGGTGGGCTTCAAAACATCTATGCATTTCCAAACCCCATACTCCAATTTTCTGGGTGCCCACACCTAGTGTGCTCAGAACCACTGGGGCACTTACTTCTACCCTTGGTCCAAATGCAGTGGGAGGCAGTAGAAGCTGTGACTCCAGTCGGCATCTGGCTTATTTCAGGCTATTTATTTATTTATTTTATTTATTCGTATTTGTTAAGCGCGCAGCAGCCCGGAGGCAAGTTCCATGCTCTGATAGAACGCTTCCAAAAATCCACAAGCAGGAAGCTTCAGGGCAGCAGTTACAACAGGTCCCATATTGAGAAGAGACCCACAGGACACTGCGTCAGAGATAGGGACACTGCGCCAGAGTGACAGTGGAGGGCTGACACTCTCACATCAAGAGAGAGGGACACTGCACCTGATCGGGGGTTTGCCCTTGAGGCTCATGGCTGTGAGGAAGACTCGGCTCCAGGATGGCTCTTCTTCTTTCTGGAGAGCAGGAGCCACAAGCAAGATGGTCTCCAGTGAGTCGCCAACCTGCAGAGCCCTGAGCTCCAGCTCAGAACGCTGATGCCTTGGTAGAGGGGCACCAATGACAGCTTCTGACAGTAGGTTCCAGACTGGTCGGTCCCATCAATCCCAGGGTGGAAACAATGAGGTGGGCGAGACAGGGCTTCACCAGGACTTGGCTTCAGCAATGCTGGTCGTCCTCAGCAGCAGTCCTCGTGGTCCTTAACGCAGGCACCTCTTCTTTGGGGGTCTTGGCTCCAGTGGTCAATCTGAGAAACACTTTATTTTTTTATTATTTGCATTTTTAAAGCGCTCACACACCCCGGGGGCATCGAGGCGCTGTTACAGGAATATGTCTTTTAGTTGCGTATTTATAACGTGCTTAATACCTTGAGGTTTTATAAGCACGGACCCGGGGATCGAACCTGTGTTGCTTTGTGTCGTCTTATTTCCAAGGCGAGCACGTTGCCTCTGAGCTATCCTCCCGGGACACCTCTTCTTATCTCGAATTTGGGCTGGAGGCTGCCTCAGCCCACCAATGTCAAAGATCGCACTATTCAAACAGTTAAGGGCTGTTCAATTAAGGGCAGCCGCCCACCCCAGATCGACCCAGCAACGTGTACAGCCCCCTGGTTGGATTCGGTTGAGCCTGTCCCAAGCCCACGTGGCAGGCCCGGTCACACACACCCTCACTTTGCCGATTAAGTGCATGCCATGTATGGCTTATCTGGACCTGAGAGGGCAGAAGAGCATCAAAGAACAGGAAGGGCAAAAGGTAACAAAACTATTACTAAGAAAGACAGAAAGGGGTACAGAGTACCAATGCAGCACTTTACGGCGACGTGTGCTACTGTAAAACAGTGCAGGAATCCCGCACTGGGGGCACAGCCCCCTTCACTGGTACCCATAAGAGCTGGTCTGTGCCCCCAAAAGAGGAGAGTTGAGCGAGGGAACTAAAGTAAAAAGACTACTCATCTCCAAACCTCAGTGGAAGGGTCAAGCCATAGCAAGTTGCTGAGGGTTCTATTGACGTCAATGCAAGGAAATGTGCAAGAGTAACAATCTTTATCAACACCCACTTATAGGACCAATGTTCGGCTGGAGGACTCTGCACTGCACTTTAAATAGAAGGGGTCAGTGGTAGGGGTACACCAGATCAGTATCTCTTCAAATTAAGTACACGAGGCACCCAATGACCAGCTAATTCTAATACCAGCCATTTCTAACAATAAGCAACAAGGTGACTGGGGTACCCTGACCTTGCGGGACCTGGGACCTCTAAGGAGGCGCATAAAATATTTGTGCCAATGTTAATTGTCTTGATAAGCAGTCCTTAGGCATAAGTCTGTAAACCAGGCAGGGACACTGTGCCAGAATGGCAGTGGTGCTGGGCTGCCAGGGGCACTGCGCTAGAGTGACAGTGCAGGGCGTCCACTCTCACATGAAGCGATAGGGACACTGCGCCAGAGTGACAGTGCAGGGCTGCCACTCTCACATGAAGCGAGAGGGACACTGCGCCAGAGTGACAGTGCAGGGCTGCCACTCACATGAAGCGAGAGGGACACTGCGCCAGAGTGACGGTGCAGGGCGTCCACTCTCACATGAAGAGAGAGGGACACTGCGCCAGAGTGACAGTGCAGGGCGTCCACTCTCACATGAAGCGATAGGGACACTGCGCCAGAGTGACAGTGGTGCAGGGCTGCCACTCTCACATGAAGAGATAGGGACATAGCACCAGAGTGACAGTGCAGGGCTGCCACTCTCACATGAAGAGATAGGGGCACTGCGCCAGAGTGACAGTGCAGGGCTGCCACTCTCACATGAAGCGATAGGGACACTGCGCCAGAGTGACAGTGGTGCAGGGCTGCTACTCTCACATGAAGAGATAGGAACATAGCACCAGAGTGACAGTGCAGGGCTGCCACTCTCACATGAAGAGATAGGGGCACTGCGCCAGAGTGACAGTGCAGGGCTGCCACTCTCACATGAAGCGATAGGGACACTGCGCCAGAGTGACAGTGGTGTAGGGCTGCTACTCTCACATGAAGAGATAGGGACATAGCACCAGAGTGACAGTGCAGGGCTGCCACTCTCACATGAAGAGAGAGGGACACTGCGCCAGAGTGACAGTGCAGGGCGTCCACTCTCACATGAAGCGATAGGGACACTGCGCCAGAGTGACAGTGGTGCAGGGCTGCTACTCTCACATGAAGAGATAAGTACACTGAGCTAGAGTGACAGTGCAGGGCTGCCACTCTCAAATGAAGAGATAAGTACACTGAGCCAGAGTGACAGTGCAGGACTGCCACTCTCACATGAAGCGATAGGGACACTGCCCCAGAGTGATAGTGCAGGGCTGCTACTCTCACATGAAGAGATAAGTACACTGAGCCAGAGTGACAGTGCAGGGCTGCCACTCTCAAATGAAGAGATAAGTACACTGAGCCAGAGTGACAGTGCAGGGCTGCCACTCTCACATGAAGTGATAGGGACACTGCCCCAGAGTAATAGTGCAGGGCTGCTACTCTCACATGAAGAGATAAGTACACTGAGCCAGAGTGACAGTGCAGGGCTGCCACTCTCAAATGAAGAGATAGGGACACTGCCCCAGAGTGATAGTGCAGGGCTGCCACTCTCACATCAAGAGAGAGGGACACTGCGCCAGAGTGACAGTGCAGGGCTGCCACTCTCACATGAAGCGATAGGGACACTGAGCCCGAGTGACAGTGCAGGGCTGTGACAGCGGGTGCAGGAAACTAGTGAGAGGGGGTCACTGCACACATCAGGGGTAAACTCGGCCCAGTCCAGCGGGTTGTGGCTGGCTCTGCGCCATCTTGGGGTGCCTGGACCGTCTCTAATCTATCCGTAGCCTGCTGGAAATGTGGCCTCCGGAGCTGGGAACACTGTTCCTTGTGACGGCTCAGTGTCAGGGTCCGGCTTGACTGAATTCCACAGGAGCTGATGCTGGCCCCACAGACCCTCACCAGGAGTTCACCTCTCAACCCTTAAATATAAGCTGAGCTGAAAACCCCAAGAAAGGGAAAGGGGAATTTGGAGAAAATAACAACGGAGACACTGCAGCCCTGCAACCGTCTGGTAGGCTCTGGTATCTGTGGTAAACAAATACACCTGGTTACTTATATGATAAGAAAACTTCTTTTCTAAAATTATTCTAAATAAACTCTAAACTCTTTACCTCTTAAACCTCAGTAAAGACTTAGAGGTTAGTAATCTTTGTGGAATATCTTGTAAATATATCTTGTGTTGTGGATATAGTTCAAGCCACTCAAGTCTCTTTAGAATCCTAAAGTGATGGCCTTTGCAACATCTTTTCAGAACTAGATATTCTTCTTGCTTCAAAGTTCTTTTAACCTTACGTAGTTTTCAATGCTTTCATAAATTGCAGTCTTTCTCTGAGAGTATTGAATTCCATTTGCATAAATTACTTTAAATAATATTCTTTAACTTCCTGGAATACTGCTTTCTTTCTGCGTGTGAATTGTTTCCTTATTTACACAAAGAACGTATAGTTTCTTCCTTAATAAGCGTGTGCGATAAACACGTGAAATCAGAAGACGTGAAGAATTGTCCTCACGTTTAAAATACACACGCGATTATTTACAAAACCCGCGCGCGTGAAAAAATACGTAAACGCGATAAAAAATAACACGCGCTGATTAAAATGGACTCGCGCTCTATCGCAACCCAACACGCGCTTTCTCATGAGAAGTCTTTCACGTAAAGAATGCACACGTGCTAAAATTCACTCGCACAATTCTTTTGGGCACGCGCTATATCGCAAAACCACACGCGCTTTCTCAGGAAACGTCTTTCACGTAAAAATTGTACACGCGCTAAAATTCACTTGCGCAATTCTTTTTGGCACGCGCTCTATCGCAAAACCACACGCGCTTTCTCAGGAAACGTCTTTCACGTTAAAAATGTACACGCGCGCTTTCAAAAAACACATAAACGACGACTTGCGAGCTCGCACACACATTAAACAGTCTTGAAGAACATTACACGCAGTTAATAAACTTTAAACTCCTACGCACAATCTTCAAGCTTGTTTTCCTTATAATTACTTTAACTGTAAATGTCTTTTTTCTCAAATGAATTTGAAACTTGTTTACTCTTTAAGTTTTCTTATAAAAGAAAATGAAAGTTCACTGTGACAATCTTAAAATCTTTAAAAGAACGATCCCACCTGATGACTTCTTATTCAAACTGGATCAGCAAACGATATTCTTACTTCTTTGGTAGATTTTCTGAGCTCTGAAAAGGCCTTACTTAAGGAGCTTAACTAATGTACAACCAGCCACTGAATTTCTCTGGATGAAAGGCAGTTTAGAATCTTGCTCACCTCCCAAGAATCAAACCCATTGTCCTCTCCACCAATCAGGCAAACCAAACATATCATTGTTCCTTTAACCAATCAGATTAAGTTTCTTTTGCTCCATCTTGACTTGGGCAAGCACAATGTTAATTCTATGTACAAACTCTTCCTGTTACTAACCCAGCCAGTTCTGAAAGCCCAACTAACCCAGCCAGCTCTGAAGGCACAATGTTAATCTTGTTACTGTTACTAACCCAGCCAATCCTGACACTCAGTCCACCCCTCACCCACGCCACCATCCCCAGGCCCCCTTTAGTTCCCCTCCACCCTCCCGCCTGCTTTCATCTCTATGGACACAGATGCCGCGGCTCATGGAAGACCGCTTACCGACAGTGTTGCGGTACATACAGCAGATACCCATGCACTGGAACTAAGTCCACTGGCAGCAGTGCGAATCCAGTGCACCCGTATCTGCACTCGCACTAATGTGGTTGCGGATCCGCAAATTATGGGGCGCACGTACAAACAGGCTTGCGCATGTGTGCATTGACCATATACCACTGCATGTTTCCAGGGAGATGCTCCCACCACAGCAGATGAGCAGGCCTGGCAGCGGGAGGGGGGAGAGGGGGCTGATTATCTAGCAGAGCTCAATCTTTCCATTCATCCCAAGCGGAATAATGTCCAAAGGAAGCAGTGACTCATTTCATAAAGAGATAAAATAGTAACTGTAAACCATGTTTGGCTATTTCTGTCCCTGTCTTTTTTTCTATCTGTGCTAGAACATTCCATCAGAGGAGGCACGGGGGAATCGTGCCCCCCGCCCCATAGAGCCCTGGGATGCTGCTGCAGCCCTGTCTGGATCTTTATTGCCCAAATACGTCTGTATTGTCATATCCCATAATCCCACTCTGTATAGGATTCCCCGCACAAACTCCCCCCGCCCCATGGATTTGCCAGAATTCAGATGTCATTTTCCTGTCTGGTGGCTCTGCCCTAGAGTGCATTAGAAAATACACACCGCCCAATCGCCATGGGCACGCCCTAGAGCCCCCACCCCCGCTGTGCCCTTTATGTGTAGAATAAAAGCGCAAGTTGAAGCTAGCCATACCATTCATCTGACTGACTCTGCCCCAACCCCGCCAGCCACCCAAAAGTGTTGATCTATCATGAAACGTCCCAGTTGTCCTTTAGGCCACAACTTTGGCAGTCGACTCTCTCGCCTTCCTCCCTCATTGCCAAGAAGTCCCACTTTCAACTCTTCCTTCTCAAAGGAATTCTCCCTTTCTTCACTTTCCCACAGAAGCTCAATATCTCGAGAGCCCTGGTTCTTTCCAGGCTAGACTACTGCAATAGCCTTCTCTTGAATCTACTCTCCTCCTCCCTACAACCCCTCCAGTTTATCCAGAATAGGGCAGCAAAACTTATCCTTGGCTTCAAACCCAAGGATTGTATCTCTCCAGGCCTAAAATCTCTTCACTGGCTCCCAGCTGCTGCAAGGGTCAAATTCAGATCCCTCTGTATCATCCATAAGGCTGTCTGGGGCCGGGAACCACGCTATCTGCAACTTGCTCTTACTAAATGCTCTCTCTCTAGACTTCGACGTCCCTCTTGCACCAACTCTCTATGCATCAAGCGTTTCGCTAAACGGAGCTTTTCTTCAGCTGGCTCCCGTTTATGGAACAGCCTCCACCTTCCTCTTTGTCTTGAGCCGGATCGCCTCAAATTCCAGAAGCTCCTCAAGACTTTCCTTTTCACCTCCTCCTTCCCTTCTTCCCTCCTCTGCTAATCTCACAGTTTCTGAGATTGGTGACCAGGGCCCTGATGTGTCCTTCGGGGCCCTGTCCTCCCACACCCAATCGCCTTCAGCCTCGGCCCGCCCTCGGCACTTGCCTTGCCACCCACTGGCCTATGTCACTGTAAGCCTGCACTTCCCTCTTTATTGCAGCTGATCACTCCCTAGCACTTCCTACACTGGGCACTTACATCTGCTGCTCACCCACGAGTGCGGACACTCCAGCACTTACCCCCCACTCCTCCTTCCCCTTTCTTCTCCCTGCCCTCACGGTCTGAATGCTCACAAGGCCTAGTAGATCTGTCTTGATCCTCCAGTGCATTTATTGTTTTTCAATCCCATGTTCGCTCCCTGTTGCCATGTGGGCGCTTTGAAACACAATTTACTTGTTGTATAAGCGCCTAACAAATGCACAAAAAATAAATAAATAAATGCTGTGCTGATTCAAACAATTGAACAATATTCAGGACATAAATAATGGAGGACACTAAGATTTTAATTGAAAGGCCAGTTTCATTTACATTTTTTACAACAGTGTAAACATTGGGAAAACATTTCAATTGCATATCACTAAAAGCAACCGGGCGATTGAAATTTCAGGGGTTCTTTGTTGCCCTGGTTGTTCTGCCTCCCCACCCCTCCTTTATCAATATTGTTCTTATTAGACTTCAACTTCACAACCATTTTGTTTTGCGAAGGGACTCCATGCACCGGCATGGGTGGTCTCTGGCTTATGCTGCAGGAAGTGCCATTTATTCTCATCCTGGGGCAGGTGTATTTTTCAGCATACAGAGGGTAACTGAAGGGGGGCGTACACCCCCTACTTTATTCCTTCATACTACTTCTCCTCTGAGCTTTGTCGCTTGTGTGATGGCTGTTCCGGCGACAGAAGAGAGACAGTAAATTCCTCATACATCATATGTCTTCATGTGACACCGTGCCATCTGGGTGACGGGAGGGCACATTTCTTTTTGGGTTTCTGAGAAAGAGGCAACTTTCAATCTTGTTCTTTATCTTGCTGGCAGTTTTGATCTGCCAGTGGGGTTGTTTAATATAGAGTCTAAGCCTCATTACTCCAATTTCTCTGGTTGAGAGTGTAGTCATCATGGATTGGATTGGTTCTTGATCTCGGTTATCTTGCCACAGTAGAGATGGTTTCACAGGGTCAGCGCTTTGATGGGCCGCCAGTAGCGGTCAAAAGGATTTGCAGTGATCGTAGCAGGTTTCTTGATCTGAGAATTTGCATTCTGATCCTGTCCGTGGAAGAAACTCTTTACCTTTGTTAGATGTTAATCCATCTCGACTGCACACCGCATTTAAGGGGCCAGGCCCTTCAGTGATAAAGTCCTTCCCTTGATGCCACTCATGGACCGCACACTCTTCAGTCATTTCCGGCGTCGCTTCATTAATGTCAAATTCATCCCTGTTGTGCTCTGTTGCGTATCTGTATTGTTGTATACCTATGTAAAGCGCTCTGTTGCGTATCTGTGTTGTTTCATACCTCTGTAAAGTGCTCCGTTGCGTATCTGTGTTGTTGTATAACTCTGTAAAGTGCTCCATTGCATATCTGTGTTGTTGTATACCTCTGTGAAGGGTTCCGTTGTGCATCTGTGTTGTTGTATACCTCTGTTAAGTGCTCCATTGCGTATCTGTATTGTTGTATATCTCTTTAAAAAAGCTCTCCATTGCTTCTCGAAGCCAGTTCAGCGATGAAATAATTGCCTTAACAATAGTAATAATCGCCCTTCGCGAGCATTCCAGTGCCCTTTGTTCCCGGCCCCTTGCCGAACATGAAGCAGGCGACATATTCAGCCCTTGGGCCTCATCCTTTGTGAAACCTTAGGCCTTTGGGGCCGCCACTCGCCCTGTGGGCACGCCAGTCTCATCTCCGGCTCGTGTTCAGTTCCTTATAATACTCTAAGATAAGTTCTTCATCTTCTGGCTACCTGGGCACCCACTCTTCCAATTCCCCAGACTGGTTAAACCACATAAAGAAAGAGTCAAGTCTCACAATGCAGTCTAAGCCCGGGATTGCGCATTTTACTCGCCACACGGGTACTTTCCTAGTGGGAGCTATGCTCTCTATGTACCTCTCCACCTCACAGGCAGTTGCTGCGAACGCTGCTGATCTTTGGGCCTTCTTGGAGAATTGATCTTTGTCAATGATGGAGAACTAGGGAAATCCTTCCTTGGAGACCTTCTGAATATCCCAGGTCTGCGGCAATATAGTCCAGCGGGGGCATGTCTTCAGCTGCATTTCCATTGATTATGCTCGTTTTTCAGGGAACAAACAAAACAGATGTAAAGACATGTATTGAGGTAGAAACAGTAAAAGGGTACGGGCTCTTCCCCCCCAATTTATTCAAAAAACGAAAAGATGCAAATGCAGTAGATTTAAATACAAATACTTTGTCCTACTTCACATTATCAAACTGGCTCTGTAACCCAATTAGAATGGGACGTTATCTGTTATGCATTTGCACCGTTGAATAACTCTGTATAGCACCCCGTTATGTATTTTCACTGCTGCATAACTCTATAAAGTGCTCTGTTATGCATTTGCACTGCTGCATAACTCTATAAAGTGCTCTGTTATGCATTTGCACTGCTGCATAACTCTATAAAGTGCTCTGTTATGCATTTGCACTGCTGCATAACTCTATAAAGTGCTCTGTTATGCATTTTCACTGCTGCATAACTCTATAAAGTGCTCTGTTATGCATTTGCACTGCTGCATAACTCTATAAAGTGCTCTGTTATGTATTTTCACTGCTGCATAACTCTATAAAGTGCTCTGTTATGCATTTGCACTGCTGCATAACTCTATAAAGTGCTCTGTTATGCATTTGCACTGCTGCATAACTCTATAAAGTGCTCTGTTATGCATTTTCACTGCTGCATAACTCTATAAAGTGCTCTGTTATGCATTTTCACTGCTGCATAACTCTATAAAGTGCTCTGTTATGCATTTGCACTGCTGCATAACTCTATAAAGTGCTCTGTTATGCATTTGCACTGCTGCATAACTCTATAAAGTGCTCTGTTATGCACTTGCACTGCTGCATAACTCTATAAAGTGCTCTGTTATGCATTTGCACTGCTGCATACCTCTATAAAGTGCTCCATTGGGTATCTGTATTGTTGTATACCTCTGTAAAGTGCTCTGTTGCTTCTCGAATCTAGGACGGGGCTCAGTGAATACAGTAATAATAATAATAATCATAATAAATCCAGATTAACAGTGAATGTAGGCTCCATATTTCATCTGACACCCAAGGGGGTCAAAGGTGCTGTTTTACCCATCAATTTGCGCATAGCTGCTATTAAAATCAACCGGATAGCTCGGGTAACGTGCTCATCTTGGTAGCAAGACGTCACAGAGCACCACAGGTTCGATCCCCGGGTCCACACTTAGAAACCTCTGGGTATTAAGCGTGTTATAAATAACATATCATATCTATGATACGAGAGCAATACCGGGTGCAAGGAGGGAATGAAAGCACCTGTTCCCTCCTAGTTTCCGCCTCAATAAATTCCCACTCTTTGAACCAAATGGCAAATGGGCAGGCTGATCAGGAATGATGGTGCCCTTAGACGTGTAATAATATCACACTCGATACACCCGTACACCCGGACACATTATGCAGGCCGTTACCTATTTCTCATTCTGAGTTCTTTAAAGAGCACAAACCTACCTTGTTATTTCTGGCGTTGCTTGGTGGTTTGGCAGCAAAGTGCTACCTTGCTATTGCCAGTAGAACCAGAGCAACGCAGGAACCAGAGTCCAGCCGTGTTTCTGCTCCTAGTGATAACTTCATATATACTATTGTCTAAATGTCCAAGATAAATTTGGCCTGGTGTACTGGTGGGGAGCGATTCCTGAACGGGCCCATGGAGATTCAGGGCTAACCCCCCCGGTACCTTAAAACAATATAGCTGCACCTCGAGGAGGATGGGGTGCAGGATTCACTTGCTCCAACACGACTCAATAAGGACAACTCGGTTTGGCAAAGGGAAGTCCATTTAATGACAAGTACAAGAAACGTTGAAACAAATGGAAATCAGCAGTGTTGCGATCGCCTGTCTCGCTTCAACTTCCAAAATCTTCATTCAGACAGCATTAGTTATAGTACATTCTCGTCATCATTGACGTTTAGCACTCAAAGTTTGACATGCAATTCTATTGGTTCGAAAAGGTAACTTAAGTATAGGTGCTATATCTGTATATGGTAATAAAGCATGAGGATTGGATCATTCTTATCGGGTGGGCATCTGCACCCTTCCCACTACATCACTCGTGATAGACGTCTCTACATTCACAATGTCCGATTGGTTCTACAAGCTATAGGACCCTAGATTATTTGGTCCATTGTGATTGGGTGGGTTACACCTTTAGGCATAAATCTCCACTTTAATTAGCAGCATGCAGAATGGACACCCAGGTCCCTAGTGCCCCAAGATTCACCCTGCCTCCCATCCATCAATCAGTACTTTTAAGGCTATGTGTCAATTAGTTGGTTCAGGATGGCCTCGAAACTGTAGCTCTTATCAGGAAAAGTTATGGCATCTTCGGGTTCTGGGTGACATCAGACGTTGGTACCTCTCTGCCTTTGGCTGGTCACGTGTCTGTTCACCGTGAATCTGATTCATTTTCCCTCTTTCATGTATTTAATTCTTTCATAGCCTCGCCACCTGCCTGGGGCCTCCTTATCACAACCTTCACTGGCTGGCTGGTATGCTCTTAGGTTTCGTTTCTCCGGAGTTGCCGCTCTCCTCCCTTCCTGGAGTTGACCTCGAATTCCCAGGCATTGAGCTGCTTCTTACTGAGTTTCGATTCCGCTCCTTCCTTCAGCTTTGGCTGGAGTAAGACTCTTGGCCTGTTTTACCCCTTGCAATCTGGGCTTGTTTCTGCTTTACAAAATGGAGTCGCACTTGTATAATGTGCTTCATTGAGGTAGATATATAATTGGCGCTTGCCGCTCTATTCTTCTAGTAAGCTTGCAAGCAGTACCGTTTACTTAGCTTCTTGCGTTCCAAGCCTATTTACATGCATTCAGTCAGTTGCATAATTCGATCCTGGTTCCGTTCTTTGTGTTGCAACGTTGTATCTTCTTATACGTTTATCACATCATTATTCTTTACATTTCATCCTTGTGCATCATCTTTCGATCGTCGTTATCGGTTTATCTGCACGTCACATCAGTCTGGGCTCTTATGTCGTCACCATTTGCCTTCCATTACGGCCCTGTGTGCCTCTTCGGGGACTGTCTGTACGTAGTCTTCATTTCGTGTCAGCTGCTGATATGGTTGTCTCAATGGATACTGTACAGCCCATGGTTGTCTGGTGATAGGTGCTTCAATAGGTATACAAATCCTTCTAATGGGTACTGGACATAGCCCCACCGTGGCTCTCTGTTGGTTCATTTGCTCCTTATACGTCACATATCTTGGCGAGTATGCTTCAGGTACCTCGAATTACAGGGCTGGGGTGCAAGCCGTATCTGGGACCTCCTCTACACTGGGCCATAGGCATGTGGACTTGCAAGAAATAGGTCTATCTCAATGTCTGCCTGTCTGTGAGGTTCTTCTGTTCTGTAAGCCGCAGCATTGGTTTTTATGCCGGCCGCTATGAATTTCACAGCCCACTGTTATGAGATATGTGGATCGACCGGCCTTAAACTATTGAGATTTGCGCTACCTAATTCTCTTCAACATAACTAAATAATTACTGACGGCATTGATTAATAGGAAATTGTCACTTTGAGATGTTTTGTCATTTGTATTCAATTTTCTGGCACGCCCAAATCTAGAGGATCATTGCATATGTGAGAGGAATCATTTCTGTAAGCAAAAGCATGACGCTCGTATTGACCGATGTTGCAGCCATGTTATCCTCGCCTCAAAATGTTGAGCCTGCATGGATCAGTATATATTGTTCAGGTTTACAAACTCTCTTTGATTTTACCCAAAGCACCAGAAACCCTCATTGATGCTATTTTTCCATTTCCCCTTTCTCATAGGGGTAATTTAAATAGTACCAGAGTTTACCAGACTGTCCCTTCTATCAGAAAAAATGTGTAACTTATTTTAGGTTTTGATCATATATTTTGCTATGTAAGACAATTGTAAATTTCATGTTATGGCTACAAAATAACTAGAAGTGGGTATTAAACACCAAATGGCCAAATGTTTGATAAAGCCAATTAACAATGTTAGTACAATTTCATACATTATTTTTAATAGCTTCTTCTGTCAAGAAAACACAACATTTAGTCTCTCAAAATGTTGTGTCTTCTAGAAAAGGGTCACAGAGATTTGTTTCATCTGTGAGCACCAAAACAGTTTTTAATTTTGTGTGCTGACCACTGAGCCCACTCATTTTTACCATACGCACACACACTAATAATACAATTTAAAAACAAAACACAATAAAATTCATTTGTATACCCTTTTTAAAAAATGTTTTAAAGTATTTTGGTTAAATATCTAAACACTATTAAAATTCATCAATTACCACAAATACATCATTAAAAAGATGAAAAGAATAAATCATCAAATGCATACCTAATATACAATAAATTTAATCACATACATATTACATAATATAATATAAATTTGTAGACTCTACTAACTGGTCTTCTGGTGTCTTACAAGGTCTTTCGTAAGACACCTCTGACAGAGCCTATTATCATCACCCTCCCCACCCCCAGCCCCACCCAGTAAAAAAGTTGAATTCCTGCAGGACATACGCAATGACAATTTCTGTCTCCAAAATCCAGGCTGTTCCCGACTTTGGAGATGTCTTTGTCACTGCTACTCTCTCTCTACCTTAGTTTAACCATAATTATATGCTGAATAGTAGCTCAGCATATAATATGCCAGATAAGCTAATATTATGTATTAGAGTAAGTTTGGGGCAAGAATTGGTATCACCCAGGCACTGGGTCTACAAGGTTTATAAATGTCAGTATAATTTGTGTACATATCTTAAACAAAAACAAGAAATTGTGTCACTTAGTGTTTGTGCTGATTTATTAATACACTTAAGCCGGCACGTGTTTCGACCCAACATGGGTCTTTTTCAAGGCATGCGTGGTAATGGCGATTTTATATATCATTGGAGAGCTCTGACATTCGGCTCATGTTGGATAACCAATGCCTTGGTGATACCAGTTCTTACCCCAAACTTACTCTAAACGCTGTCAAGACAGAAGAGTACTGTCTTTTAAGAACCCTTCAGCAGCAGCAGGTCCTACTTAATTCACCAATGTATTCTAGTGCTCTACCCACTTCGTAACATTATGTATTAGTCTTTATTGAATATTTTCTGTATATTCCAAAATAATGTTTAGGACTGAACTACTGAAGTTATTCATATTGATCTTCTTTGATATAACCCCTTGAGGTGACACTGTTCATGTTGGGATAAGACGCCATCCTGTGGGTTTAGTCAGATCCATGTACGGCCAGTAATTTGTGGTCATGGTAGGTCTCAGAACCCGTACCCCTGCGGTTGAAGCCACTCTAGATTCTGGACCAGCTCTTGTGCTGGTTAAGACCACAGCCCAAATTTGAGCGCTGACTACCTGCAGGGCAGATGTGGCAAAGGGCTTGCAGTTGGTAGAAGACAGATAGGAAGAGACAATCAATGATGTTTCAGTCCATTTGTGGGTAGACCCACCGTAAAACCAGCAGAAGACTAATACCCTCAACTTGCCTGTCTTCTTGCCAGGACCCTGAAATTTCCCCATTCAATCAATGGCTCATTAGCTGGTTATGTTTCTGCCAGGAGGCCATTCTATACAGAGACCATGGTCTCAAGGAACAGAATGCACTCATTCCCTATCTCCTAACTCAAGGGAAACAGCAGAACCAGGAAGCAATGCTGCATATGGCATATGGCTAAAGCCTGCTAGAGGGATGCTAAATAAACCACTGCTGCAGGGGCACATGAATGGCGAAAAGTAGGAGATCATGTTGATCCTAAAAAAGTCTTCAGCCGACCCCTTGTGTCCAGCCAACTACTGCCTTATCTCTATTACTCCCTTCCTTGGGAAACTCCTGGAGAAGCTGGTCTTCGCCCAACTGACCCAACAGACTGAGCTCGCTGGTTGCCTACACGACCATCATTCTGTATCCCGACCATCTAGAGGCACGAAAACTGCTCTCCTGAACACCCGTGAAGAATTGTTCCCAAATCTTGACTCAAACTCTCCTGCTGTTCTCAGTTTCTTTGACCTCTCTTCTGCTTTTGACACGGTCAACCATTGTATACTGATAAAGTGGCTCCAAGATACTCTTGGTATTTCAGACCGGATACTGGATTGGTTGACCTCCTTCCTCACTGACCACCCTTCCTGCTTCTCCTCCTCCATCACTCTCTCTACATGTGGTGTTCCCCAGGGCTCTATCCACTTGCCTTGGCTTTTCCATATCTACCTTGCACCTCTTGCTCACCTGATCTCTGCCTTCTCTCCTCATTTCCAGCGTTACACAGATGACACACAACTCTTTTTCAAGCTCCCCTCTTCCTCTTCTCCTTCATCCTCTATCATCCCTGACTGCCTGTCTGCTGTTCAGTCATGGTGCACCATCAATGATCTCTGGCTTAATGCCAGAAAGATAGAGATTCTTCCTATCCGGACACCTTCTCCCCATTTCCCTCCTGCACACTGGCCACCCTCTATGGGCTCACCTCCCTCTCCTTCCACTGAGACCAGAAACCTTAGGGTCATCTTCAATTCCTCTCTCTCCTTTACTCCTCACATCTTGGACATTGCCAAGAGGGCCCACTTTCAACTTCACCTCCTTAGAGGCATTCTCCCTTTCCTCACATTCCCCCAGAAGCTTAACCTCTCTAGAGCTCTGGTCCTCTCCAGGCTGGATTACTGTAACAGCCTCTTCGTCAACATGCCTCTTTCTTCACTCCATCCTCTTCAACTAATCCAGAATAGGGCTGCAAGACTTATCCTTGGCCTCAAGCCCTGGGACTGTATGTCTCTGGCTCTAAAATCTCTCCACTGGCTCCCGTTTTCTGCAAGTATCAAATTCAAGACCCTTTGCATCATCCACGAGGCTGCCTGTGGCCTGACACCACGCTACCTTCAGCTCTCTCTTACTAAATACTCTCCATCCAGAGCTCTTTGATCTTCTTGCTCCAACTCTCTGCTGATCAAACATTTCTCCAAGCAGAGGGCTGGGGGAAGATCTCTCTCCGCTGGCTCCCTCCAGTGGAACAGTCTCACTCTCTCTCTCCATCTTGAACCGGACCACCTCAAATTCTGCAAACAACTCAAGACCTTTCTCTTCTTCTCCTCCTCCCCTCTCACCTTCCTGCGCTAGCAATCCCCTCTGTTGGTGAGAATGGCGACCTGGTCCCTCAAGAGTCCATTTAGGTCCTGGCCTTCTGCCCAATCGCCACCAGCACCCGCCTGCACTGCCCTCTGGCCCACACCCACCTGTCGGGTGGTTTGCCACGCTCTGCACTTACCTGTTGGGTGGTAGACCTTCCTCACCTGGGACGTCTCCACCCATGCACATACCTTTTGGCTCCCCAACGGGCACCCCTGGCACTTCCTCTCCTGGGGGACCCTTTTTGCACTGCCCCACCCCCTTTTTCTTTTCACTGCACTTGCACGGTCTGAATGTCACAAGGCCTAGTAGGACCGCTGTTCATTTCTATGTATTCATTGTCTTTGTTTATTTTCTCCCTTCCCTTTTGCCTTCTGGTGCTTTGAAACTGTCTTGTTGTATAAACGCCTTATAAATATCCAATAAATAAATTAAAAAAATACTCTGGGCAGCAGTGCCACCTTCATTGAGGTAAATAACCTTATGCACCGTTCAATGCAGATAGCAGTGATCGTAGAAAGATGCTCAGAAGATGCAAATGTCCTCTGGGTTATTCTGGTGATTTCAAGGCTGGACTATTGCAACTCAATCCAGAATGAAATCACAGACAAAATGCAGGAGCATCAGGGGCTGGAAAATCCAGCAGCCACCAGTCTGCAGCTGAAATTGAGGAAGGCATGGTATATCTCAGATGCGTTAGACATTCTCAATGGTCTACGAAGGAGGTATAGCGGTCGATCTGCACCCCTTTCACCTCTATGATTGGGATCTCTGATGGTTTAGTAGTAGCTTGAGGCTGAGTAAGTGCTTTAGCCACTACTCATCCTTGTGCCCCTGCAATGCTGTAGTCATTTCTTCACAGTGACCACTTATATATCTATGGTAAACCCTACTTCATCTGAATTAAGGTAACTTTTAAGGCACACTTGCCATCTCTGTCCCACTATTCAGCAGCTTAATACAGCTTTGCTCCAATGCACTTTACACCGGACATTTCATATGTAACTAGCTGTTCACGGCGTAATATACGCTGTTCTATCATATCCTAAGGGTCCATATCGGTTGGTAATTCATAGGGTCACTTCTGTCCCCCTTCTTAAATATTTGAATTACCACTGATCGCTTCCAGGAAGGAGTTGTAGGTCCCTGTGACTTTTTAATGGCCATTGAAAAGGCTAAACATACCAGCTGGAATGAGAAGTATGTGCAGTATAAGGACAGTATCTAAGTTGCATCGATCACACAGGCCCTATGATGTGACTTTGTAGGCACATAATTGTCAACCTTGCTCCACTGCAGAGTACCTGTGATGGCATAGGATTGCGTAGTAGCATAATTACAGCACCTACTTGCAGTTTAAGCTCGTGAGGAGGTATTCATACTACAGCGTTTCGCTCTTTAGAGACTGAGACGTTGAGCCGATAATTAACTGTTCATTGACACTGGAACCGGCATGGCCTGTGTAAAGAGAAGTGGGGGTGGAAAGAAGTTACTTGAAATTGTTCTGAGTGGCTGCAATAGTGGAAGGTGAAGGTGACCATGTAGCACCGTGCTCATTCTGTTTGTTGAAATTATAGCTGTTGTTAAAAATGGGTGCAATTTGCAATTTGGACAGCAGAGGGCAACCTTACACTGACAAATCGCATCAACCGAGTCAAAAACATACCTAAGCATTATATATATATATATATAAATAGATGGTCAGTACACAGTCGTACATTGTTACTTATTTTATCAGCCAGAGAAGGCTTAAAAGATGAATTATACCTATTTAAGACTCAGACTTGTGACCTGCAGATCACAGACACATATCAGCAGCAGGCGCTTAATCCGCTCAGCTATCTTACTGGTAGAGGTTTCCCATGTCTGCTCTCAAGGTGTACATGCCTTTGTTCTCTACTCACAGGTGTGCCTGAAGTCAGCCTTCAACTGGACCTGGAGGCGGAATTCCACTTTACCCATCTCATCATGACCTTTAAGGTGAGGTTAACAAACCGGGTTTGAGTTCTTTCTAGTCTCCGGCTTCCTTTTACTCCATGGGAACGGTTATCATTGTAAACAAAAATTGTTGTCCTGAGGAATATATAATGTATGGTGGTTAGAGATACATTGTTATAAAGCCTTGATCGAATAACACAATCCAGTGTTACTAATTCAGTGCTAGCCTATTCAGTGCTAGCCTGCTCCTTCTGGGCTCCTAACGGGCACCCTGGATGTATGTTCTGTGGTGCTACTTAACTAATAGCAATAATGGACCATCCCAAGGGTTGTACTCAGAGGCTTCGCTAGGTGGGCGGAGGGTGAAGGAGCTACAGCCACAAGTCTTTTGGTTGTAGCCCCGGATAGAAGATCAGCGGCTACAACCAAGAGGCTAGCTAGCCCTGAGCCCCGACAGTCCCGACATTAGCATAGCCCGAGATCTTTTCCAGACCTAGCAACACCCCTGGTTGTACCGGTGGGCCGCAGGGAGTTAGCACGCGGTGAAGCCTTCGGAACGAGTCATTATTGCTGAAAGAATACCTGTACTATTGCAGATTGGAGAGTGATTAGCAGCTCGAGCCATTAATCCTGGGAGGATGTGCAAGAGCCTGTGGGCGATCACAATGAGGATGCAAATGTAGTTATTTGCACCTAGCTGTCCTTCAATGGACATCTGTGGGGTGGAGTTGGTCGAGGAGTAGTTGAGGGATTCGTATCAATTACGTGGGAAATATAATGTTTGCCTTTTTCAATAACTGTAGTATTGCATCTCATTTTCTAAATTTCTATCTCCACCTAATATGAATATGGTCCTTAGGCATCGTCCCTTACCTATATATGTCTATGTCATTTCAATTTGCAGTTCCCTTCTTGTTTCTTCCATGAGACCTGTGTAGATTTCTCAATTCCTTCTCTCTTCTTCATTTAGACCTTCAGACCTGCAGCCATGCTAGTGGAGCGTTCTGCGGATTTCGGTCGCACGTGGCAGGTGTACCGCTACTTTGCCTACGACTGTGCTACGGTGTTCCCTGGTGTGTCCCGCAGCGCCTTGCGGAAGGTGGATGACATCATCTGTGAATCTCGTTACTCTGACATCGAGCCCTCCACCGAGGGAGAGGTGAGGAACACATTTGGAAGGGGTTGAGAGGCAGTAGGGTGAAGGTGTGTGTGCGAGTGCATACCCTTGGCCAGGATTGAAGAATGCAAATTAATTTTTTTCAAACTTGTGAAAAGAAGTGTTAAAAATATCAAATGACCACAACCATATTCGGGTCAATGTGGCCTGGAAAACCCTAGTAAAGTTATTTTTATCTCCAACTGGATTTTGTTATCTGCTTCTTAGTGGAAGTCCCTTACACCCCACTTTTTTAGCATAAACCTGGAAAGAAACAAAAGAGATAAGATATAACATACAATAAAACATTAAAAGTGTTCCCTGACTCTTCCCTTCTGGGTGTGTGACAGGATGTCCTGCTTGACTCAATTTCCCAACACTATATTCTGATCAGTTTTAAACATATAAGGAGATATTAGTTAGTAGGTTGCAGACATCTGAATATTGCAGCATGAGTAGTCTAATGGGAAGACCACCCCGAGATTCGCACAGTTGGATTATTTGTGGGCGTTGAGGGTTTCTGACCTCTAACAGTTCCTTGTGGTTCTTTCTTTCTGTTCCAGGTGATCTACAGAGTCCTGGATCCAGCCATCCCCATCCGAGACCCCTACAGCCCAGAAATCCAGAGTACGTTAAGTTTCATTGTTGCCAAAAGCCTTGGGCTGGAAATTATGACTAAAGCTGCAATGTGTGTGTTCCTGTTTGGCATAAAGATGCGGACCTGTCTACAGGGAGGTTGGGAGATTTCACAAGAGGCCAGTGTCCCCTAAAAGCTGACACGGGATCTGCTGCATGCAAGGGTTACCACACGCCACCTCTAGGGGCCTGTTAGAAGCTTGAGCAAGAACAGACCCTGTCTATGATCTTGCGGTCAACATCACCTGACCTTCCCATAATATGACTACACCATAAGACAATTGGAAAATTGTGCCTCCTTTGGCCTCTGTTTGCTACTGTATAGATAACACTGATTCCATAGGCCGTCCTTGCTACGTGATGGGGGGCAGTGCTCTCCACCTACCACTGTGTATTTTGCCGTCTTGGTAGCACCTTGAGCTTGGTACACGGTCAAACATCTTCACCTCTCACCCTTTAAGTCGGTAGTTGTATAATGGGACCATGGAGTACATGGGGAAAAAACGGATAACATTTATTTTGTAGGTACCTCATCCCTTGAACTGAATCCGCCGTCAGAAATATATCATCTAAATCAGGGATATAGGGTTTATTTGGTTTATAGTGACTTTTTCGAATGGCTTATTTTCGAATGCCATTTTCTCGACACAATTTTGAAAAAATGACCGGATACTGGTTTATTTTCATAGACCGACTAGAATGTTAGAAAAGTGGGAGATGTCTTAACAAATCTGGGCCCCTGAAAGCAACTGTGCGATTTAACTAAAACCACAGGGTAACGGAAGAGGCATCACACCATTAGTCCATGCGATGACATCACGAGTAGCGATGATATATGACCTTTGATCTCTGTTAATCCACTACAAGTGACAACTGCATGAAGTAAAATCCCCAGAAGTCAAGAAACAAATCCTACAAAAAGTTTTACATGAAAGCATAACTGAGAATCTAAAGAGAGTGGACCCAAAAATAATCCCAGAAGACCCCAAATAGCTTCCCTTGGATAAGGTAATATGTCTGAATTCCAGGACATCTTTTCATGGCTGGTTTCGGTGGGGTGCGGTGGTGGCCTAAAGAGCCTGCTGTCTCCTGTGCGGTGGGTGCGCAATACTGAGGAGATAGCTCGTGTGACACCCGAGATTCTAAGAAGCACAGGGTTTGGGATGTCACTCTCTAAATGACATCCATGTCTGAAGTGCGAGGAGTTCCCGTGAAGAGTCAGTCGCGTGTCCATCTCCCCTCGTATACGAAATGGTCATTAGGTTTTACATGGGAAACATTGAACTTTGTGAAGCTGTGCATGCCGGGACTTCATTCTGGTGCCAGCACTTCAGAAATATTCCTGCAGAGTCGAGTGATGGATGGGTAATGGGGAAGATACATCCCAAGATGAGATGTGATCTACTGCTTGGGCCAGGGGTCTGTAATCCGGGGCTCTCCAGATGTTTTGGACTATGACTCCCATCATGCTCACCATTGATTATGCTGCCCAGGGCTGATGGGCGTTGTAGTGGAAAACATCTAGCGAGCCTACAGTTGCAGACCCTTGGCTGCAGTTGACAATTGTCATTTGGCGTCAGTTCTCTTATTTGTCAAAAGTGGATACATTTAGACTTGGCAGTGTCATAAGGGAGTTACAATGTGTCCCTGTTCTCTATCTTGTCCTGCTCTAGACCTCCTGAAGATCACCAACCTTCGGGTGAACTTCACCAAACTTCACACGCTGGGCGACAACCTGCTGGACTCGCGGGTCGAGATCAAGGAGAAGTACTACTATGCGGTGTACGAGCTGGTGGTGCGCGGGAACTGCTTCTGCTACGGCCACGCCTCAGAGTGTGCGCCCATCGATGGCATCAGGGGGGACATTGAGGGGATGGTAAGTGTGCTTTTCCTCGTCTTGATTTGTGCATTTGCCCATCACCACAGAAAGGAGGCTCGATCTTCTGAGAAATGTGTAGACTTCCCAGCGGCCCCAGACGTGAAGATTGTGTGTGACCTGTGGGATCTATGTGATCACTGCATTAAAATAATACCGAATTCCTGCACATTTCAACGCGATTATATGCCTGGGGAGATCCCACGCAACCCACCCATGCTCCCTTTCAATAATGTATTGCCCTAACCCACCCACCCACATATAATTGCGCTGAAATGCACTGTCACATTTTCAGCATTTTTGGATTTGCTATTTTGGGACGCGAAATGATGCGGTGATACCGTCGTGGGCAGCGGTAACCACATGACAGGCTAAGAGTCTATCTTCCCTAGTCTTTTCCAATGGAAGGAAGGAATTGAAGAAAAGGTAGGGATCCCAGTCCCTGATTTCCATTTATAGATACATACTCTGACGACCTTGGCCCACATGCTCTCCCTTTACCACCGCTTCTGGCTGGGGGACATTTTCAGGCCCCACTGATTACCTGGATCCTTCCATTCTGACACATGATTGGTGGAGCAGGTCCATCGCTTACCTACCAGATCGTCTTTCTATTTTAGGGATCTGGCTACCAGTAATTGACATTTCATTCAAAATCCTTCACAGCTGCATGGATACTAATACACTTAGGTTTACTCTATTCTGATTGGTTCCACTTGTCTTCTGGCCCTTCTGCTAAATAATCTGTAATATGCTTTAAAAAAAGAAGCACCGCCAAATGGCCAACCCACTAAGAGTCAACACACCGACATCTAAAGCAGTCATTGAAGGTGGCAAATGCTTCCATGTCTTTACTCTAAAGTCCTGACTGAATTGGCCGCTGAACACTAACTCTTAATTAAGGATTCCACCTGGAAGCAATAAGACCCTTAGTTGACCAACTTCCTGAGACCCAGCGTACCAACCTCTAATCATTTCAGCCGAGGAGATCGGTGAGTCTCGCCATCTCCGGAATGAGGCCATGGATTACCTCCCTCTGTTTCTCCAAATGCACCACTAATTTCTAGAAACATTTTAACTTACCCACAAGACACCAAACTATAACCCTCCCCTTCCAGAAAACCCTAGGAACTGAAGGCCGTAAGGATAAAGCTGGAGTCAGAGAGAGAACTGAAGAGGGTGGTAACTTCTGTGGATTCCATTATCTGTGTGCCCCTACACATCATATCAAATGATTACATGATGTCCATCTCTCTCATGTAGGTCCACGGGAGGTGCGTATGCAAACACAATACCAACGGGCTGAACTGCGAGAAGTGTGATGGGTTCTTCAATGACCTGCCTTGGAGACCAGCTGAAGGACGCAGCACCAATGCTTGTAAAAGTGAGTCCAGGTGCTACTTCCTGGGGCATGTAGTATGAAAGCCAACACCCAACGCAGCTTCTGCATGCCACAGATGTCTGATGATGGAACTGGCCCCTTTTTCTGCTTTCCTTTTGACCGATCTGTGACCCCTGTGTAGACGTTACCAGAAATCTTTCAAAACAGAAACTCAGCGTTCAATTTTAGGACCCCATGACACTTCTTGATCATAATATCAGATCCCTCTTCTGGCATCGGGAAAAGTCAGAAATGGTGAAGTCTAGTTGACATCTAGGTTATGTTTTACTCATCGTAGACCTAAAGTCATTCTGAACAACCCGACTACCCTACGCTTGATGTGATGCACAATTTCATGGGGGAAATTCCACCTGCAAGATGCTTTCCTATGGAACTCTCTTCCCCAAACCCCTGCATCAAAAACAACTTTCAAAATGTTCGCAGAGGACCACAAAGTCACAAAAGACTTGCACTTGCACTGTGGTCTCACTCCTGTTAGCACTAGTGCCTTCCCCAAATGTACCACCCCCCACACCTGAGACACCGCTATGAATCGGCTTCATAGCATTTAGTGCCGGCACTCTAGATAGGCACCCTACATGTCCATTTTACTTCCTATAATGAGACTCTCCAGAAAGTAAAATAGGGAATGACAGGGGGCAGGTGTCTGCCCCTTGACCTCACCCACATTAGTCTGTTGATCTACTGAGATTCCTCACAGAAGAACGCTGCCAGTGTGTTCCATGATCTTAAGAGGGGTCTACAGATAAAAATGCATGCATTCATTTATAGTAATTGCTAAGTTCAAATCAAGTACATATTACATAAAAGTACCAGTTTTAAAATTACAAATCTATCTCATTTGAGCATGAAACTAGTTGAATTGCATATAAGGAATGGAAGCACTTGAGCGCTAACAAGATCTGAAAAATATACTCAATTTATTGGTAAAAGAAATAATTAAATAACAATATGAACATATTCACATAGTAGTACAAGTAGTCACTTACTTTGCATTTCTCATCCTCCTGTTATTTGTCTTACTATTGAATTATGACACCCATTTATTTGTCCATAGGATTCATTTTGAAAGTGTGTCTTGTCAATGTAATTGTTCAAATTGATCAAGTTTTATAATCATTTGATTGATTATCTTCAAGTCATCCTTATATTTCAATGTGTTGGTTAGGCAAGAATTGATGTAGTAACCCTTTGGGAGACTACACAACACTTGTCCTCTTGGTATTAGGTAACCCACCTTTTGTTATAGGTCTGTACTACACAAGTTGGTACTGTTGCTGAGCCGCTACGCTTTTCTCATGGGGCGTAAATGTGAGCTGTAGAGCTGTAGAAATGAAATTCGCAAATACAAGTAACCAAGTAACACTTATACTCAAGGTTTCAGTTATAAATAGTTATTTATTTATTTAACATCAGTTTTTAAATAAGCATTCTTTAGCAAGGGCAATATATGTAACAATCAAATATACTTTAAAATACTTTTCCAGAATCAGCACAAGCTTAGTAGATACTCTTTAGAGATGTTTTTTACAGACTACCTACACCTGGAGGTGACTTCTTTCACAAGGACAGTAATGGCATTTATATATCACTAGTACACTTTGCAGCTTCTGAAGTTGCAGAAAGGAAAGATTAAAGGAAGGAAAAAGGTTAAACAGGTTCTCAGGGCATGTGAATATATTTAAATCTTCCAATGAAGTCTAGACAAAAACTTTAACAGCAAAAATAGTTTCAAACTAAGTTATCACCTCTGAGGGACAGAAAATAACAAAGTCAATGGGCTAGAAGAGTCGCCAAGGAGCCAGGACAGCCAAAGTCAATTGGAGCACAGCCTATAGAGCTGAAGCACTTCTTAGATAAAAAGTCTTGCACAAAGTTAGAGAGTTTTTGTAGAAAATCACGACAGGTTCACAAGCTCTTGCACTTGTGGAGGGTAGAACTGAAATCAACTCTAACAAAAGTAGCTACTGCAAGTCTCAATTGAGAAGAGCAAAGCTAAAGACACTGAGGTAAGTACCCAATGTCTGACCAGTACCTCTGGTTAGAAGAAGAGTGGTCCAGCTGGCTTCTGTCTGGTTGCAGTGATGCAGATTCTGGGTTCCTGAGCCTCAGTCGTGGGGACAAGTGGGAGGACGACCTGCAGCAGCAATTTAGAGATCAGCAGCAGCTATGGGCTTGTAAAATAGTTGGCTGCAGTCGGATGTAGGTTTAGCAATTTTAAGATTTATTTCGGTGTTAACTTAAACAACAGCCCTCCTTATGCACTCCAAACAGTATTAGTTTTTATGAGGTTTGGTTTCCGTGAAAGGGTTAATGAAGTCCAGAGTTCAAAAGAAGCTCCACTTGGCTTCTCGAATCTTTAAAAGGGAAAATAAAGTCAACTTAATTCTTTTTCTTCCAAGGCCCTTAGCCTTCAGTCTGACTCACCCTCTGTTCACTGGGTTAAGAAAACAAAAAGACAAAAATCCACACGGAAGGCACAGTCCTTGATTAATGGTTGACGGCTGACGCTTCTCCTCAGCGAGTCCCCCTCTGATAGGGATCTCCCCTGTGCCTCTCCGTGAGCCTTCTAGTACGCCCAGTCGCAATCACCTTTCCATTCCTCTCTGGTCTCCGGCTCGACTTGCAGCTGTAATCAGAAACACCTGGTGAACTCTCTGTTGCCGCATTTAAGCCCCACTCTGCTCCTCCCCTCCCTTCAGTCTCCAGCCAGTTTTCCCTCCCATTCCCCACACCTGCAGGGCGTTTTCTCTCCTCATTCCACCCAGTTTCATGCACTGTTTGACCCCACCCTGTATGTCTCTGGGGCCACCCCTCTCCATATGGGCTGACTGCATTGTACCAGTGCCAGTCTCTGGTACACCTATTTCCATGCTGTATGATTGGGTTGTACCTATGCCGTTTTCCCTTTTTAATTCTGTCTCTGCCCCCTCCTTGGTTTCGTTTCTCATGGTGGTTTCTGGGACATGTAGTTTTCTTTTGATTTGCTGTGTTAACCTTTTGTTGGCTGGGTCTCATTACTAGAATAGGGTCCTCCCTTGGTTCCGTTGCCTCTTTGACCACCTCACAGGGCTCTTTTTGGATCAGCAGCACTTTGCGGCTTCAGCGTGCGGTAAACAGCACCACCGTGGCTCTTGGATACCAGTTGGGCTTCCTTCACTCCTTGACTGTCAGGGTCCGGCTTGACTGAATTCCACAGGAGCTGATGCTGGCCCCACAGACTCTCACCAGGAGTTCACCTCTCAACCCTTAAATATAAGCTGAGCTGAAAACACCAAGAAAGGGAAAGGGGAATTTGGAGAAAATAACAACGGAGACACTGCAGCCCTTCAACTGTCTGGTAGGCTCTGGTATCTGTGGTAAAAAATACACTTGGTTACTTATATGATAAGAAACCTTCTTTTCTAAAATTATTCTAAATAAACTCTAAACTCTTTACCTCTTAAACCTCAGTAAAAGACTTAGAGGTTAGTAATCTTTGTGGAAAATCTTGTAAATATATCTTGTGTTGTGCATATAGTTCAAGCCAATCAAGTCTCTTTAGAATCCTAAAGTGATGGCCTTTGCAACATCTTTTCAGAACTAGATATTCTTCTTGCTTCAAAGTTCTTTTAACCTTATGTAGTTTTCAATGCTTTCATAAATTGCAGTCTTTCTCTGAAAGTATTGAATTCCATTTGCATAAATTACTTTAAATAATATTCTTTAACTTCCTGGAATACTGCTTTCTTTCTGCGTGTGAATTGTTTCCTTATTTACACAAAGAACGTATAGTTTCTTCCTTAATAAGCGTGTGCGATAAACACGTGAAATCAGAAGACGTGAAGAATTGTCCTCGCGTTTAAAATACACACGCGATTCTTTACAAAACCTGCGCGCGTGAAAAAATACGTAAACGCGATAACGCGCTGGTTAAAATGGACTCGCGCTCTATCGCAAACCAACACGCGCTTCTCATGAGACGTCTTTCACGTAGAAGATGTACACGCGCTAAAATTCACTCGCGCAATTCTTTTGGGCACGCGCTCTATCGCAAAACCACACGCGCTTTCTCAGGAAACGTTTTTTCACGTAAAAAATGTACACACGCGCTTTCAAAAACACGTAAACGACGACTTGCGAGCTCGCGCACACATTAAACAGTCTTGAAGAACATTACACGCAGTTAATAAACTTTAAACTCCTACGCACAATCTTCAAGCTTGTTTTTTTTTTTTTTTTTTTTTATTAATTGATTCAGCTGTTAAAAACAACTTTTTCAATATACAAGCAATATTTAGTACAATCATCAAACCAGAAAAAAAAAAAAAAAAGAAAAGAAAAGTCATAACAATAGACTTAGACAATTAAGTTAAAACAATTAGGTTAAAACTTACAAAATTTAAAACAGTATATAGGGAACCCCGTACATTATAATCAGTAGGAATAAAACAGAGAACAGAATGCAGGAAAATTAGCGATGAAGCAACAGGATAAACCATAACGGCCATCTAAGAATGATTGGCGGACTCCAGATTTAACGCTAGGACAAAATTCGTTAATGCAATCTGTAAGGGGTATCGATCAGCACAGAGCAAAAATGACCACCGCAACTCCTGAGCTACCGCTGCCATGGACGACAGCAGGTGCTTGAAATGCTTTGATCTCAAGACAGCTAACTGTGGGCAATGACAGACTAAGTGCTCAAGAGATTCAATAGTATTACTTTGCATGCAAAAACGACAGGCAATTAACGTGGCAGATCTTAATTTCCTACGTACCTGAACCTGATAGGTTGGCCATAAATCAAAGCGGGCCCTTAAATACCCTGCTCTTAATTTGGATGAAGGAAATTTTAATAAGTATGGTTCAGGGCATTTCATCAATTTTGGCCAAAAACGATATTTACAAGGTTGACAGTAGGTTTTACATTTGTCAATGGTGTTCAACCAATCAAGATTATAGAATAATTTTTTAGACCTTGCCGGGTTGTCTATGAGATTAAAGATGGATATATTTGCTGATGCTAGGGCTTCTAGACAAAAGTTTGTCCATGAGTTTGTAAAGTTCTTCTCTGCTGTCAGCATGTATTCAGCAATTACCTTTAATAGGTAGGTGTTTTGGTTTGCCATAAGGCATTTGCTGAATAACATGCAACATCGCCAGGTGTAGATTGCGTACAGAGAGGTTAAGCCCAGTTCATACAGCAACCACGTACGGGGCACGCACTGTGGGAGAGATAATACAGACCTCCAGTACTTTCCTTCAAATCTTCCAAGGAATTGCATATTGCAATTCAATAGGGTTTCTACCCCGTATAATATCGCTGGTATGGCTTTCGTAGACCAGAAAGTTAGGGCAGGTTGAATGGTGAATTTACCGAATTTAAACAAGATGACTTTGGATTGCGAGATTGCAGTGTTTAATTTGGCATCCATTCGTTCTATTTGGCTGTTAGGTTTAACTTCACCACTGAATTCAATTCCCAAATAAGTGTAATTTTTTACTATTGTAATAGGGGAATTGTTGATCGACCATGTCAGGTTATATTTGTGTAGCCGCTTTGCTTTATATACAACAATCTGGGTTTTGGTTAAATTAACTACTAGCTCATTCGCGGTAAGATATCTGTTAAATGCATCGATTAAGTTCTGCAGACCCACTGGGGTCTTAGAAATGAGTACAATATCATCTGCATAGTTTAGATTAGTAATTTTATGTCCTTTCAAAGACGGCGCATCGGAAAAGGTCTGTTGCAGAATTGGAGTTAAATCGTGAATAAAATAATTAAAGATTGCCGCGGCTAGCAAACAACCTTGTTTTAACCCACGGTCTGTGTTGATTGGGGCAGATAAAAGCCCGTCTAGGGTGAGTCTCACCCGGATCGTGGTTGCTGTGTGAAACGCGTGGATGATATCATGCAGGGACGGTGGACATTTGTCCCTTGCAAGTTTTGCCATCAACAGGGTTCGTGAAACCGAGTCGAAGGCTGCATGCAGGTCAATGAAAGCGAAATAGGTGGCTTGATTCTGCTCCTGACAATGGGCTTTGAGTGCATTTAAGATCAACAAGTTCGCACAAGTGCCCAGCCCGGCCACAAATCCTGTTTGATAAGAGTCACGTTTAGCACAGGAGTCGGTCCAATGATTAAATTCAGATAACACCAATTTAGCAAAGAGTTTCCCCGGGGCATCTAAGAGGGCTATTGGCCGGTAGTTGCATGGATTAGAGCGGTCGCCTTTCTTGTAAATTGGTACAATGACGGAGCACAACCAAGAACTTGGTAGGGCATGGTGAATCAACACTTCACTAAAAATGGCATGAAGGTGTTTGGCCCATAACTTGGGATTTTCCTTCAAAATGATATTATGGAGGCCGTCTGGCCCAGCAGCTCTAGATGAGTTTAGATTTACAATCAAGTCTTTGAGTATAGATTAGGAGCACCTTATGTTCCACTGCGATTTGGATTGAATCTTATAGACATGTTGTCGATAGACTGGGTCAAGGTATAGGCCAGTGAAATGTGCTATCCATGCCCCCTCCGATACTGCACCAGTTTGAGCATATGCTTGTGTTAAATTGAGATTTGTGTTAAGAAGGCGCCATGTTTCGGCCGAATTCTTCAAAAGGATCGATCTAAACATTGTTTCGCTGTCATTTTGATATAGATGCGCGCGCCAAGCCCGGAGCCAGTTCTGATACCTACACCTGATAGTTCTAACTATGGTGTGACTATTAGGGTGATTTGCTCTCAAAATGAGTCTTTTTTCTTTACGAAATTCGGCCTTGCGTTCTTTGAGTGCTTGGTCAAACTGGTGTTTGTGTTTCCATGTATTTGGATTGACCACTATGGTGTTACGAAAAGGTTTTAAGAATTCAGTGTATTCAATCAACTGCTGTGGATGATCGATACCACAAATTGCATTCGAAAATTGCATTAGGGACTGCTTAGACCATTTCAAACGGTTTTTTGCGTTGTTAATGGTTAGATTTTGTGATAACCATTGGTTTTTTGGTTGTTCACCGAAACTGCTCAGTTTCAATGACAGAAGGTGGTGGTCACTTGCAGGAAATGGCATTATTTCGAAACAAATAACATTACTATACATAACATGGTCAACATACATGTAGTCTATCGTACTTTGACTTGTGCCTCGCTGCCAAGTCGGTTGGGGCGGGATGTCACGATCAACTGATCCATTCAAGACACGCATGTTATGATTCAGCATAAGATGGGACCAAGTGGATATGGCCTTAGGATTCCTCTGAATTTGAGATGAAATACAGTCCATATTTAAATCGCCCATGATTAGAGTATGGGTAATGTTCTTTGCGGTTGCGATTGCGTCAAAGATCGCTGATAGCCCTTCAAATAGGACTGTATCTGGTAAGCCTGCTGGATTACGATAAATGTTAATAAGGGCTATGGTGTTGCTGTTATGGGTAATTTTAACTAATTGGATGAAGATGTTAACATGCATCCAAGGCTCTATTTTGAAGCCCAGTTTTTGATTAACTGCCACCACTAAGCCCGATGAAGGGCGACCACGTGAACCCATCTTAGCTGGTAATAAACAAACATTGAAACTGTCCCAAGTCGGGGGGACTAAGTACCATGTCTCTTGGAGAGCAATAATCGCATAGTCAGATAACGTTTGGACAGAGGTTTGCAAGTGACTGTGGCCACAAGTGTTCCAGGAGGCTATTTTAGTCACCTGGGTTAAGGAGCCTGTTAGTGGTTAATTGTAGTGTGCATGTGTATCATCACGAACACAAGCTTGTTTTCCTTATAATAACTTTAACTGTAAATGTCTCTTTTCTCAAATGAATTTGAAACTTGTTAACTCTTTAAGTTTTCTTATAAAAGAAAATGAAAGTTCACTGTGACAATCTTAAAATCTTTAAAAGAACGATCCCACCTGATGACTTCTTATTCAAACTGGATCAGCAAACGATATTCTTACTTCTTTGGTAGATTTTCTGAGCTCTGAAAAGGCCTTACGTAAGGAGCTTAACTAATGTACAACAAGCCACTGAATTTCTCTGGATGAAAGGCAGTTTAGAATCTTGCTCACCTCCCAAGAATCAAACCCATTGTCCTCTCCACCAATCAGGAAAACCAAACATATCATTGTTCCTTTAACCAATCAGATTACGTTTCTTTTGCTCCATCTTGACTTGGGCAAGCACAATGTTAATTCTATGTACAAACTCTTCCTGTTATTAACCCAGCCAGTTCTGAAAGCCCAATGTTAATCTTGTTACTGTTACTAACCCAGCCAATCCTGACATTGACTCCTGCACTCTGGTGAGGGGATTCAAGCTCTGGCCGTCCTGCTTCTGGAGGGCCCTGGGGAGACTCCTGGAGCTTCTGGCTGGCTTGCAAACGTTTCACTCGACTATGGATTTCTCGACCCCTGGCACTTGATTCCTGCAGCATCAAAGAAGTACAGCCAGTCGGGGAAGATGGTCCAGTGGAGTTCGTCTCTAGGTTAGTTGGTCCCACTAACCCAAGGGAAGAAGTCGTCCCTTCCGGAGCTTCTCTTGTCAATCAGAAAAAGGAGATCAGCACAGCAGCAGGGCTTCACCGGGCAAATCAAAGGTCCAGGAGGATGCAGCAAGCTTTGTTCACAGTTTCTTTATCATGTGTTTTTCCAAGTGGTCAACTCAGCCTCTAGTCCCAAAACCCTCGACATTTAAGCAGGTTTCTCCCATTCATGCACAGCCTAGCCTGTCACTCAAACAGCAGGGTGGCTGTCCTGAAAGGACAGTCAGCCAGCCAATCAGGACTGGGTGCATTCAGGCATTCCTAGAGACAAAGGACTGGGGAGTTTTGGGAACCTCCCTCACTTCCTGCCCTTCCAGACACTCTGGAGCCAGAGGCAGGTTTCAATACTGAAGCCCGCCAAAGGCAAAACGAACAAAGGGCTCAAACCTGGCTTGGCGCACAGAGCAATACCCAAGAAAGACCTCACAAACAGAAAATGGCGAAAAAAGAAGACCGGGGCCATCTTGACAAAATGGTCACCCATGGGTGCTATACTGCACTTGTGAATTAAGCGGTAGAAAAGCACAAAGGTAGGAAAATTAAACCACTGCCACCTGCCATTTAAAGTAGTGAGGGTAACATAAAAAATGTTACATGAGTAGGTAGGATAAGGGGCTACTAAATAACCCCCCAGCACTCCACATAAAATGGAGTGTGCTGAACCTACAAAGAGAAAAGGTAAGTAAAGTCAATTTCACTTTACTATTCTTGGGAACAGTACACACAAGAAAAGGTATTTAAAACTTATGAGAAATCTAAAGGATTTCTCTTTCTCTGTGACACTGCACTGAAAGTGCTGTGTATCATTGTCTTGATGTGTCTTCAATCCAACACAGGAGCTGCTGATCCCCACAGTCCCACCAAGATGTAGCACACTCAACTGAACGAATACAGCTGAGCCCGTGACACCCCAGGGGGAAAGGGGAAGTGGAGAAAATAACAAACTCAGACACTGGAACTGGAACCTCCTTCCGGTATCCTGTAAATACTATACCCCCATAACACAATGAATAGGTTACCTGACAACTCCTCTGCTAATGCTTAGAGGAATTAACTGCTTGCTTTTTCTTTTTTTGCACTTGACACATTGTATCCAAGTTCCTTCCTCACGAAACTTGTGCAGTAACCAAATGCTCAAATGGTCTAATGTATCTTATTAAGATAATTTAAATGTGTACCCTCTTATTAACCACTAGTATAGTTCTAGTCAGAAGGCAAACACTAAATACTTTGAAACAGTCTTTAAAGGAATGAGTTCTTAGGAATGCACAATAGTTTCCTGCTTACTCTGGGTTGTAGTGTTCAAAGAGATATACTTTAAGTGAAGTATTTTCCACTGAAAGGCAGGTCTGCAACATAAACCTGAGATTTTCTAATGAATGGTCAACAAATAGGTTTCCATTCAAGTTTTCGGCAGGCAGAAACATTAGACTCACAATTCAATCTTCAAAAACCAAAAAGTTAATTTCGCTTCGCTCCCAAAGGGTTAATGGGCTTAGTGGATTAAGTCCCTACTTCAGCCTGTGAAAAAGTGCTTGAATATTGTCTTTTGTTGACGGTTAGAAAACCCCCTGCAGATGCACACTTTGTCCGTGCATAACATGCCCTTCTAAACGTGAAGAGATTTAATTCAACTTAGCAAACAAAGATAAATGTCCTCACTTCAGGCTGAGCGCCAACTAACTCTTTTGATTATTTTCAGGAAAAAAGTGAAACTCCTTCAAATTGCCCGCTGTGGCGGCGTGCACTCTGCCCTTCTAAGTATAATTGACTTTACTTAGACTTGTAATGTAAATACTGCTGCCTGAACTTCTGCCAGTCGCCTCATATAACGCGCTGTCAACTGAATATCAAGTTCCAAATTACAAACAAGTTAAACAATCTTATTTTCAGTCACTGTGCTAGCCGCGTACCGAAAGAAAGAACGCGCTCGGTTACCTCGCAGAGGAAAGGGAATCCGTATGGTTTTTCCCTACCTCACCTCAGGCTTGCGTCGCTGCAGATACGTACGCAGACCCGACTAACGCGTCGTTGAAATCAGCTGCCCGCGTCGTCACAGCCAATCTGATCCTCCTAGCCTCAGGCCTCACAGGAACCAGTGCGAACAAGCGTCTAGCGAGGTAAACAAATGGGAACGTTAGAGAGGCTCCCGCTAACCTCTTATCAAAAGAAACACGCTCACAAGAAAGTCAGTACAGTTAAAGTCAGCACAGTTAACTCTTTATGAACCAGACCTCTTATCCTTATTGAGGTTTTCTTTTCTCAAGCAAGAATAGTTTGTAAGTTATAGTAAGCTGAATAAAAAATTGTACTTAGCTTGGAATTTACAGAAAGCTGTAAAAAGCCAAATCTTATCTTCTTCCAAAACCTTGACTTGATCTTCTCAAAGGAATCTTGTCTTGACTTCTTCTTTCTTGAAAACCCTAGGCCAAACACTCAGCAGCTCATGAAAACATGGCCTGCATAAATTGAATCTTAAATGAAAGGCAGTTTAAAATGCCAGAATCTCTCCTTTGTTTTCCCATGATATGATATGATAGGTTAGGTTATTTATAACGAGCTTAGTACCCAGAGGTTTCTAAGCACGGACCCGGGGTTCGAACCTGTGTTGCTCTGTGTCGTCTTGCTTCCAAGGCAAGCACGTTACCGCTGAGCTATCCTCACAAGTCGCCCAATCACGACTCCTGCTTCTTCCCTCCATCTTCGCCTGGGTTCTCCCCACCATTCTGAAAACTAAAGTTAAGGCCCAAATCATTCCAAGGAAACCTTACTGGAAATAGTAAATAATTAAATATTAAAAACTTCACTGAAAGACAATCAAGCCTCAAACAAAAGGAATGTCTAATTGCCAGTGTCTATTTACCCAGGGACCTGATAGTCATCATACAAAAAGTAGATGCCTATGGAGTTTGGCAGACTCCAAAAACAAAGAAAACACATAATCCAAACATATATTTTAAAGACATTTAAATGATCATCATAAACTACAATGTTGAACCATTACAGTGATGAATTCCTATTAATAATCTGATTGAATCTATGAAGAACAACTTGAAATACAATGATGACTTGAAGGTATTTGCTCAAATAATTATAAAACATTATCACTTTGATAAGGTCTTTAAATCCTGAATGGTTCAGCCCCTAACTAAACTATTCAACGCTATACAGTCTAAGGGAAATGTGTCACGGGACATAGGCATATCCACCGCGACTTTGAATCTCAAGCCAGGCAAGGACCCGGCTCAATGCGCTAGTTATCACCCTATCTCGATCCTTAATGGGGATGCCTAATGTATGCCAAAATATTAGCAACCCGACTGTAGCCAGTACCGCTCAAGATCATCCATCCGGATCAATCGGAGTTCATAGCGTGGCACTCATGATAATATCAGACGAGTGGTTAGCCTCATTGGTTGGGCTATACAAACGCATCAAAGAGTGTTGGTGGTGGTGTTAGTTGCGAGGCAAGCTCTTGATAGCATGGATTGGTGGTACCTGAGGCGTATGCTGGAGGAGGTTGGGTTTGGGCCTACATTTATTTTCAGGGTACTAGCATTTCAATTTTCAGATAATCGACTTAAATGGCACCCTGTAGACTGCACTTTACAGCAAAAGGGGCACGCCAAATGGAGGCCCATTCTCTCCTCTGATCTTCGCAATGGAGCCATTTGCATGTGTGGTAAGGCACAATCCAAGGTAATTGCCGAAGTTAAAATGACATTACTCCCTAGATTATTCTATATCTTCCCGGGACCTCCCACTTAGCGTTCCGACGGTAATGATTCAAAAATTGCAGAAGGAGATGTTTGCATTTATATGGAAAAGGAAAAGGCCCAGAATATCTCGAAAGGTTCTCACACAGGACCTGTGGATGGGTGAGCTGGGTATCCGATATTTTATAAGATATTTGATAGCATCACAAATGACACCAATGTTAGAATGGCCGGTGCAAATCGGGAGGAAGTGTTGCAGTCAGCTGGAGCAAGGGCCAACCCCCATCCCAATGGCAATGCTCTCGTTCTTGGGGAGGTGCGTTGTTAGACAAAACTAGGTGCTCAATATAGTATTGGTATAGGATGTTATGAATGAAGGGACTGGTACCGGGTTTGGGCCCGTTGTCTACGGTTTGCCATATCTCAGAGTTTGGGCCCGGCAGTTTTTGGGGAGGATGGGGGAGAGGGACTGCTATTCAGACTTGCATAGAAAGGGTGTACCACCCTCCTTCGAGCAACATAAGGCCCAATTTTACATAAGGGTAAAGGAGAGCTTTCGATACACCCAGTTAAGGCAATGGATTACCAATAGGGGAGTGGGAGCTGCGGGCACCAGGGTTATAGAACTCTCTATGCAAGAAGAAGGTGAACACAAAGGTGTTTCGAGAATGTATACCCGATGGGATTTGACCCCGCCAGGGGTGAGGATGCCATATATGGAGTGATGGGAGAGGGAGTTGGGTGTCACTGTCACGGAGGATGAGTGGCAACAAATATGGGCAAGGGCGCATAGATCGTCTAGATGTACTTCGATTAAAGAATCGGCATATCAAATATTTTTCAGTGGTACTTAACCCCTCTACGTATATAATAGAATAACTGCCCATTCCTCGCCCTTATGTTAGAGAGAATGTGGACATATGAGCAACTTTTTATTATTATTATTATTATTATTAGTATTATTATTATTATTATTAGTATTATTATGATGGTATTTATTGAGCGCTGTCCTAGTTTTGAGAAGAAATAGAGCTCTTTACAGAGGTATACGACAGTACAGATGCATAATGGAGCGCTTTTCAGAGGTAAAAATTGACCAGATATACAGCAGGGTGTAAAATACAGAGGGGCACAGAGAAGAGGTACAGGGGGGCAGATGGCGTCTAGCGAGTCAGGTAGTGCGAGGGGTGACGCGATAGCCTAGGTGTTGAGGATGAGAGACTCCTTGAAGAGGTGGGTCTTGAGTTCTTTTCTGAATTGTAGGAGCTTTGGGGCGAGTCTGATGCTGAAGGGGAGGAGATTCCATACCCTTGGAATTTAGGCAGAGAAGGCTACTTTTGTGATTCTTTCCATTTTGTGCAGCAGATT
This sequence comes from Ambystoma mexicanum, assembly GCF_040938575.1. NCBI lineage: Eukaryota > Metazoa > Chordata > Amphibia > Caudata > Ambystomatidae > Ambystoma > Ambystoma mexicanum. The sequence goes on from NC_090923.1 coordinate 75,859,589, forward strand.
TCAAGTCTGCGCGTGTCTTGGCTTCTGGTGGTGTGCAGAGTTTCTCCAAGAGGTAGCTGGGTGACTTGAGGGTGATTGCCTTATAGATGATGCAGCAAGACGTGTAGGTGAATCATGCGTGCAGTGGGAGCCAGTGAAGGTCGATGTGGGCTGGGGTGATGTGGTTGTATCTGTGTAGTCCCTTGATGAGGCGTGCAGCCACGTATAGGACACTTCTCTGGGGCACAAGGGGGAACAATGGGGAGGCCTTCGAGGAGTGCATTGCCCCCATCCAGGTGTCCGGAGGTAGGAAGGGCTTGACTTTCCATAGCTATGTGTGTTTGTTGATGTGGAACCCGCAGAACTTGGTGCTGGCGGTGAACTTGGACGTAAAGCCCTCAGAGTTCACGATTGATAGCCAGGTCTGTATGCCTGGGTGTGCAGTCTTGTTGGCTAGCAGTAGGAATTCGGTCTTGGGGGTATTGAGCTTCAAGTATGCACTGGACTTGGGTCACATGTGGTGGTCCTGCCAGCGGGCACACCTTTACTGGGAAAAGATCCTGGGTCATAGCAAGGGAATTACAGGGGTTACTCTATCTATAAATCCAGTGATTTTGCTTTTGGGGGTGGTGCGTGGAGGGCAGTTATGCAGCAAGTGGGGACACGGCTATATTGATTACTCACCTCGTGACTGCAACAAGACTGGTCATCGCCCAATGTCGGAAATCGTCTGGGTGTCCTATTGTGGCATTATGGTGGGTTACAATGTGGGGAATGGTGTCCATGGAAAAAATATGCGCACTGGCAAATGTAAGCTATCAAATGTTCTTAAGTGTGGATGGCGTTTTATGGAGAGGTGAAGGGTAGATAACAGGTGTACTGCAGGCCTCGTCTGTTGCAGAATGTCTCCATAGGATAGAGAACAGGTGTATTGCAGGCCTTGCCTGTTGCAGAATGTCTCCATACGATAGAGAACAGGCAGTCTCGCCTGTTGCAGTATGTCTCCATATGATAGAGAACAGGTGTACTGCAGGCATCGTCTGTTGCACAGGCCTCGTCTGTTGCAGAATGTCTTCACAGAATAGAGAACAGGTGTACTGCAGGCCTCGTCTTTTGCAGAATGTCTCCATAGGATAGAGAACAGGTGTACTGCAGGCCTCAACTGTTGCAGAATATCTCCATACGATAGAGAACAGGTGTACTGCAGGCATCGCCTGTTGCACAGGCCTCCTCTGTTGCAGAATGTCTCCATAGGCTAGAGAAAAGGTGTACTGCAGGCCTCGTCTGTTGCAGAATGTCTCCATAGGATAGAGAACAGGTCTACTGCAGGCCTCGCCTGTTGCACAGGACTCGCCTATTGCAGAATGTCTCCATAGAATAAAGAATAGGTGTACTGCAGGCCTCGTCTGTTGCAGAATGTCTCCATAGGATAGAGAACAGGTGTACTGCAGGCCTCGTCTGTTGCAGAACGTCTCCATAGGATAGAGAATAGGTGTACTACAGGCCTCGTCTGTTGCATAATGTCTCCATAGGATAGAGAACAGGTGTACTGCAGGCATCGCCTGTTGCACAGGCCTCGTATGTTGCAGAATGTCTCCATAGGATAGAGAACAGGTGTACTGCAGGCCTCGCCTGTTGCACAGGACTCGCCTATTAAAGAATGTCTCCATAGGATAGAGAACAGGTGTACTGCAGGCCTCGTCTGTTGCAGAATGTCTCCATAGGATAGAGAACCGGTGTACTGCAGGCCTTGTCTGTTGCAGAATGTCTCCATAGGAAAGAGAACAGGTGTACTGTAGGTCTCGCCTGTTGCAAAATGTCTCCATAGGATAGAGAACAGGTGTACTGCAGGTCTCGCCTGTTGCAAAATGTCTCCATAGGATAGAGAACAGGTGTACTGCAGGCCTCGCCTTTTGCACAGGACTCGCCTATTGCAGAATGTCTCCATATAATGAGAAGGGCTCCCATGGGGGGATGGAGTTTGAAGGCAAGATTTCTGATGGGTAGTTGGGGGAAATGGAAGGATCGCCGACAAAGAGCTGTGAGCCACCGGGTCGCCAAGGTTGGGTTCTTGTTTTCTACGTTTAAGTTGAAAATCCAGGAGTTGGAAGAAGGCATATATGAGGGGAAAGTGGTGTATTTTCTGTTGTTCAGCAATGTCTTCTTATGCTCTATACCTTGAATGACTCCTGCAAATAAATAAAGTTTAAAAAACGTTGAAATATTACATTGGCAAGATCCACTTAGTATTTTGTTCCGCTCTTGGTAGCGCAGGGGTGCTTCCGTTCTTTTTACATCACTTGATTGGGTTAGAGACTTTGGCGATGCTGCTGTCTCCTGAGAAGCAAATGCAACAGTAGATACTTTTGATATAAGTCCAATGCCAAGCAACGTAGAAAAGCATCAGGGAATCTCATATGGGTACTATGCAAGGGTACACCAACGGCATGATACGATGGTCTACAGCCGTTGGCTCGTCAGTTGTTTTGGGACTACAACTCCCATCAGACCTAGCCAGCATAGCTAACGTTGAGGAATCATGGGACTCAAAGTCCAAAACAATCTGGAGATCCTCGGTTTGCAAACCACGTGTCTAAGAGGCTGGGAGTAGCTACATTGGTACAAGTTAAAAAGGAAGGGGGTTAGAGCAGGGGGCTGGGGGAAGGGGTTAGCTTGGAATGCCTTGTTCATGAGGGCTCAGGGTAGAGATAGCACCTTCTGATAAACAGGCAAGTTAGCAGAGATGAGAAAGGAGAGTAGTTATGAGAGAAGTGAGAGCATCTAAGGGCATGTCCGACGAAATAGGAAAACAACAAAGTAGGTTCCTAGGAAGAAAGAGGCACAACACAAGAGGCAAGCAGCGGCTTTAAAGAAGACCAGCCCTCGTGGGAGGATGTGGGCTGTGGGTCCTTGGCAATGGAGGAAAGGTTACAGAACATAGGCAAGAGGGAGAAGCCTGGGGACTTCGGGGAGAGTGGGGGTGGCATGAACATCCTGACCCGAAATGTGCGCGTTGAGTAGCTCATCCCCTAGGGTCACAATATTCATAGCAGCAATAAAGAGGGGGTGGGGTGTCAGCGCATGCGTGAGGAGTTTCCATAACAACATATTCTTGTGTACCTTATGAAATGGAGTGGGGATAGGGGGGTTTTACATATCTTTGGGGCACCTCATGAAAAAGGATTGATTTGGCGTTTGATGCTTCTTGAAGTTGGGAATGCCCACACACATCCACTTCTGTATGCATCACACATTGAGAGCTTGTCTCTAGGAATGTGTTTCTACACCTCAAAAGGCATAGCCAAGTCTTCTGATTGGATACATTTCCAAATAAAAAATCAAAAGAATGTACTCTTTAGATCGCCCTCCAGTTAAATGCCTACGGTGTGTAGCGGAGGTACAGAAAGTGCTGGCCATAGGAAGGTGGCCGTCTCCCTCAGGGCTTGTATGTGCTTTTTAGAACTCATTCACAGGTTATGAGGAGTGGCTCTGCCCCTCCTTTCTAGTCTTTTAGATCCTCCAGCCTATCCGTAAAAAGCCTCTAAGGGACAGTCAGCCTCTTTAAAGAAGTCAACCCATCCTTCTCATTTTTCTAGAGTTAAAGGGATTCCTCTAAAGGGGTATGTGAGAACCTAGTCCTCTAAACTCTACATTCGCCTACACAACCATCATGTACTCTGATCTCGTGGCACACACGGGGTGAGCACGCGTGGGAGTGGGTGCGGTGGCAGGGGGACGGTGGTCATGTTTTGAAAATAACTTCCTATTGGTTTCCTCCTCCCCCAGAGTGCAACTGCAACAACCACTCGCGGAAGTGCCACTTCGACATGGCCGTGTACCTGGCGATGGGCAATGCCAGTGGAGGGGTCTGTGACGAATGCCAACACAACACGATGGGACGCAACTGTGAGCTCTGCAAACCTTTCTACTACAAAGACCCCAGTAAGGACATCCGGGACATCGGGGCGTGCCGAGGTGAGAGCAAAGGAGGAGACCCTCAAAGAGACTTAATGCTCTATTGTACCAGTTAACAAACCAGGTCAGTCTGTGGAGCACAGAAGGGTGGGCCTACATAGCTGGCAGGTGAAAGCATTGTTCCCTTTCCATAAGTAGTAGCAGAAGGGGGGATGCAGTGAAGAGGTGCCTGTTCCTTCATAACACCCCTCAGGTCTGTCTCTCATGTCATTTCTCTTGTGTCAAGTCATTCGTCGCCTACTCCTGACGCAGCACCCTGTTTACAGCCCTAATAGGCCCAGCAATGTAGGCCTCTCCTCTCAATATTTTTCTCTTTCCACCCAGCCTGCGACTGTGACCCCGACGGCTCCTTGGACGGAGGGCTGTGTGATACCCAGGATGACCCTATACTTGGTCTGATCGCTGGCCAGTGTCGGTGCAAAGATCACGTGGAGGGACCCCGCTGTGACAAGTGCAAGGCAGGATTCTTCGGCCTCCCCGCCGACAACCACCAAGGCTGCCAGCGTAAGTGCCCTGACTCGCCGCTATGTCGCGCAAAGCTTGGGTATGTCATGGCCAACACCATTCGCTATAAATGGAGGGCCGCTCTGGAATGGGCCCTGGTCCCAGCTGAGTAACTAATCAGGGAACTTAGGGGAAGGCATACGATCGTTTTTGTTAAGAGTACACAGAATAATGTATGTATGGATGGAGGCATGATGGCTTTGGGGGACTGCAATAGTAAGATGCTTTGTTATAGACCATCACGGACGAGGGCTGGGGAGCATGAGCCTTCTTCAGGAGGTGAGGGAACACTGTAGGACATAAGGACAGCTGATAGTGGTCTAGAAGCTACCACTTGCGGGGGGGATAGGGAGGTTTCATCTCAGGAGACTTGGTCGAAGCCAAATCCATCAAATTGTTTTGGCCGAATTTGGCCGCAAGTATATGTGGGGGGTGGGTAATGGTATTAATTAAGGTGGGGTAAGGGAGGGGACTGCAGGCAGGGGATCTCCCTCCCGCATATATTTGCAGGCAAATGAGTTAAAAGAACTAAAAGAAATTTTATGGATTTGGTTTCGACCACATCCCCTCAATGAACTTGCATAGAACCCTTGACGGTAGTGCCGAAGCTATTGGTGGAGGCATACCTAGAAGTAGGCAATGATGGAGAGGCTCCCTTTGACGTGAACAGCCAGCGTCGCTGCAGGATACGGTGCAGTCGCAATCCTGGCGAAAAGGCACGCACTCATGCAGTGACAGTGTTCAAGTGCTCGATCATAGCACGGAAGGTAACTGATCACCAGGGTGGACCATTGCAGGTGAAGGTGCAAAGGTGCTGAAGAAAAAGGGGCTACAGGGATTGTGGGTAATGGTTATCCAACGATAGGGTCGGAATCCTGACGGGTTTTCAGGATATCTCTCATTAATATTCATGAGGAAAATGTGCATACATTTAGAATGATTGCATGCAAATTTATCTCATGAATATTTATTAAGGGTATCCTGAAAACCCAGCATGGATACGGCCCTCGAGGCCTGGAGTTGGACAACCCTGCAAGTTTAGAAGGTATTGTCGAAAGTGGTGAAGCCACTGTGATTAGTGGTGGAAAAGGGGTCGACATAGATGCCCAAAGCAATATTTATATATGGCACTGGTGTCAAATCAATGGATGGGTGGGTGGTGGAGTGTAGTGCAGGCAATAGTGCAAGAGTGAAAAGTGCAAGGCAGCACAGTCATAGCTACCACAGGTGATGGAGTAGAAGGCATTGCTAAAGGGGTGCACAGCCATGGGCACCACAGTGAATGTTGCATGATGGGTTGTCGTGTGGGGGGTGGCACGGTTATAGGGATGGTTAGCAATGTTGCTATGTGATTCATTTGGGGGTAATGCTAAGGCACTGTCACCAGCATATGCAGGCTACCCTTAAGCATGTCTTCCTTTCTTGCCCACTCACATTGTTTTCCTCCCCGGACAGGGTGCCAGTGTGACCCGCGAGGCACGGTCTCCGGCGGGGCACAGTGCGACCCCGTCAGTGGTGACTGCTTCTGCAAGCGGCTGGTGACCGGGCGAAGCTGCAGCCAGTGTCTCGTGAGTTCTGCGTCATTGCTGAATATGGGGGGGGCTGCGTTGTCTTGAGGGGTGGGGGGACCGGACACTAAAGGAAAAGAACTCTACTGCCAACATGCGCCACATTCGCTATCATCGGCTGCTTCATTTATGATGCAAATTTGCAGACGCAAAAAGGCTTTGTGAATCGGGCCTGGAGGCTGCACATGTGGCACTCATTGTATTACAAGTATAGTGCACCCCGAGACACTGGGCCTGGTTTACAAAAGCATTTTACAACAGCACAATCCCATAGGAAAACGTTTTGTAAATCGGGCCCGCGCACAATTTGTATCAGGTGTATAGTGCACCGAACACACAGCCTGTGCACACTGCGCCATTTTGTTTCATGTGTTTAGTGCAGCCACATTTACAGACTCTAAATAGTGCACAATTTGTACCACATTTAATCCTTCGGGCCCACAGAATGCACACTTTGCACTATTAGTGCTACATGTTAGTGCATCCTGACGCGCATTCTGTAAATATTGCATGTTTAGTGCATCCAGGAACACAGATTCTGAACATTGCACACTCTGTATCATGTTTAGTATGTCCAGATTAACAGACTCTAACTTTGCATGATTTATGTCGCATATTGAATGCATCTAAACATTTCCTGTACTCTTACGAATCCGTGCCCTTTCCTCCATACTCATGGAACGTCCCTGGGAACGGGACCGAGCGTGTTGCAATTCAGTCTTTAGAAAATTGCACATGGCGTACCTTGCCAAGCGCTGCATGGTATTACCTCTGCGCGGCCCACTCAAACGTCAGACGGGACGGAGCGTCGCGCTTCAGCTGCCCTGCATACATGCCACCCTCCCGATTTAGGAGGGAGACTCACGATTTTTCAGCGAAAAATACTGCTATTTTTCACGTTCTCCTGTATAAAATTGTACTTTCCCCAATGCATTCCTATGGGGAAATTGTTCTCTCCCGATTTCTCTGAAGAAATCTCTCTCCCAGGTGTCTTGGAATGTTGGCATGTATGGCGCTCTGCTGCACTTAAAACTAAATCCAACTAAACTAAATACAAATCCTGCTCTGAACATGCTTAACATTCAACTGTGTATCGTATACGTAGTGCATACAGACACACACACTGCAAATAGTGTAATATTTGTAACACATGTACACTTCATCCAGCCACACAGATGGAATCATTGCATTTCCATCATGTGTTTAGTGCATCCAGACAAAGGGCCCGATTCATGGAAGTTTTTGCACGGTTCAAAGTGACTTTGCACTTCACAAACCCTGATTCAAGGAACTGTGCAAAGTGTATTTATGTGGGACAAAGTCAGTGCAAAGACCATTTTGACTGCAAAAATTAGTGTTTCCTGACTTTGCACTGCAAAAATACACTTTTGACAGTTCCATGAATCAGGGTTTGTGCTGGCAGTGCAAAGTCACTTTTCAGCAGTGCAAAGTCACTTTAAACCGTGCAAACAATTCCCTGAATCAGGCCCACAGTCTTTAAGCACTGAGAAGGATTATGTTTCTGTGTTTAGTGTATGTAGCACTCAGACCCTACGGCAAACCGTATTGTGAGCACTCACACATACAGGCAGGGACAGCCGCGAGGACGTTGTGATCACGTGGAACGCTGCTTATCCAGAACTTCCTGTCACGTGACCGCATGCTTTTCCTGTGTGCCCCTTTCCAATCACTTTACCAACGCGCTGTCTGGAGCTCAGAGTGCAAGCAGGGGAATGTTAGAAGGGCAGATTTAGAGGAAAAGCTGTCTAAATAGGAAGGCAGTTCAAAGCCTTGGAAAGGAAGAGCAGGTCTGGTGCCAGTGCAGCATTCCAGAGAACTGCCAGAGAACCTGATGTTTCTTCTAGCTAGACCTAAAAAGGGATTCCAGGAAACATGGCTGCAAAGGTTGTGTCTCAGTGCCGCCACATTCCACAAAATAGTCTGTTTTTAATAGGAGAGGCCCCAGCACAAAGTGGATTATCTTTTGAGCTATCCCGCTAGAAGTGTCTTTGTAAGCGTTGTGCCAGTGGATACCATCAGACCTTTGACCCCCAGTCCTGGGTTGGCGTGGTTGGCACAGCCAGATGGGAGCTGGCAGCAGCAAATCCGCCCTACTGCTCCAAGGCTTGGAAAAGCTGCCTGCCTGGGCACGCTTTTAGCCACTTCTCTTTGCTACTCATCATATATGCTCTTTGTACTCTGGCTAAAACAGACTTAACAATAGTTGCACAAGCAACAATGGAGGTGCTGTCCCCAAATTTCAGGGCACACTAACACCAGCAGTGGGATGCAATTTGAAGGTACGCTGACAGATGTTTGACGCAGGCCTTAATTTGCCGTGTGGAAAATGCGGAATAAAAAATACCGATTTACATAATGTCGAATTAATACTATAGCAAAGAAACGTTAGAATCAGAAAACAACCTTTGTTAATGGGATTTTTTTCATTGTTAATTTGCAGCAGCTGCAAAGCCGGAGAACTTTGTAGAGCTGGCGTAACTGGTGTTGTGTGTCACCCCTCCTGGGAGCATGGTAGCTCCCAGGATGGGTGCAATGGTCACATGGTGTTAACCATGTGACCAACATAATAAATGTGACGAGCCGTTTCCGGCTCGTCAGTCCAAGGAAGATCTGGCTCCGGTGTCGTCTTTTACAGCACCATGCTGGTGCGGCACCGAGTGCATCAGGCCCAATGGAGGGGGCCTGCACTGGGACGGCGCCCCTGCTGGGCAACGCCATCCCACATCATGGTGCTGGCCGTGTGACCACGACTGCATGGGCAACCCCGGCCTGGTTGCCCCCAGCCCACAGAGCCGGGGCTGCTGTGAGTTGGGTGCCCCCAGCCCACGTGGGTATCTCCGGTGATCCGGAGAAAGCAGGATGATCCCTGCTCAACATCCGCTGCGTGAGCGCAGCACTGACATCCCTGTCGGGTGATCCCGACACCAGAAGTGGCCCGCTCCGGTGGTCCAGGAGCGGGCCACAACAACAGGGTTTAGGTTTCAAACGGATGTATATGTAGATTAATGGGAATTATATGGTTTTGAAGAATGGGGCGGCACTTCTCCTGTTATTTATGTACCTTTGTGTTTATTTTTTCATAAAACAATCCACATTATACTGCCTTTTATTGTAATGAGCTTTCAAATTCCTAGAGACGACTTCATCAGTGGGAGCCCACATGCTTCATTTTTTAAAACGTTTACTGTTCTAATCCATTAATTTTTATTTTCTGCATTTTGACAATCCCCTTCATTGCGTGTTCCCAGTGCCGTGGCGTGTGTTATATACTTCAGCTGAAGCAGCAGCTTAGAGCTGCCAGTCCCTGGAAGTGCTCGCCAAGCAGCGTGGTGGCTAGGCCCCAGATTTCACCTCTAAATGCATAAACGCCTTCCAGTGGCCGGCAAGCAAGAGAAATTAGAAGAATGCCAGGTCCAATGTTTGTGGATTACTGTTAGGGAGAATTCTCAAAAATGTGCTAATTTCCTTCACCTTAGAGACCCCCAGCAACTTTGCTGGATTTTGAGGACTTGATTATTTTATCTGGAGAGAGTGTGACCCTTTTTCCCACTCTCTCATGTGTTTTGAAATGTGTTTTACTCTTGTGTTTTCTTTGGTTATTCTAGATACTCATGTAGCAGTCAAATGCTAGCCTTCCCTCTTGAAATGGCTGGTGGCAGTGGTTTTACAACAAACTAGCATGATTTTTCCCGACCGCGAACAGCCGTAGTGTTAAATCGTGGGAGCCATGTTTTTCAAGATGGCGTCTGAGCCCCCCTGTAAAAACAGGTTCCGGACTTCTTTTTTCGCCGTTTCTTTGTGGAAAGGTCCTTCTAAAGGTTTGCTCTGCGCGCCAAACTGTCACGCCGCGGGCTCGCTCGCGGGCGCCCCTTACCTGTCCTGGGGTCCCTGGTCCACGGCCGAAGCGGTCTCCTCCTTCATGGAGACTGTACCCGCGGTGGCGTCTCTCCTCACGCCGACCCGCGGTTCGGATGGGCGCCGTGGACGCCGCCATCTTGCGAGGATCTACGCATGCGCAGTGTCGGAACATGCGTTCCAAGCCTCGCTTTGACCCCGGGCCATAAAAGGGCACCGCATACACAGGGACAACGCGTCTGAACGCGGTTGTTACTGTGTATGCGCTGCTGGAGTCCTGGCGTTTGTTGTCCAGCCCTCCAGTTTCCTGTTCAAACCTTTTCTGCCTAATTCTGCCTCATTTCCTTATTCCAGTCTTGCTTCCTGGTCCTCCTACTCTTTCTGCTTCTTAATTCTGATACCTTGCCCCTCCCTGGTTTTGGTAGAGTAGGTTCTGTCTGGGTTCCTAGTTGTAGTGGGGACTCTCCTGTCAGTACTGCCCTTCTTGCAGTTTGCCTTCCTTTGCCTGTCTTGTGCCCTGCCGGTACCTGTGCCTTTCTGCCTTTTGGAAGTTCCTGAGTTCAGTCCTGTTATCATCGGTGATTTCATCAAGCCTTCTCAGCCAGTGGAAACACTGTCCCGACGTCACGCAAATTCTGAGAAGTGCCACCCGTGGCGTTGGGAGTTGGTTCAGTGCCGTCCTGTGTTAACTCACCAGGAGGGGATTGGGCTAATTTCTCGCGTTACCCATTCATCGGCCATCATACATCGACATACTGGCAACCTCAACTCCACGGTCTACAGGAAGCAGAGGTAACTCACGATCTCGTGAAGATTCGTTTAACAGATTGAGACGCCTATCCCTCAGTCCCGACATGGACGACATGCAGGAACTACGTGAAGAAATGCGTGCCATGCGCCTTGAAATGACCACTCTCCGCCAGGAAAACAACACTCTCAGACAAGCATTGGATTGGTGTTTGGCTAATCCCGCACAACCTGTCACACCGCCTGAGAACTCCATGGCTTACACCACTCCGATGAAGTATGATGGTGATCCGCGTCGAGTGGCAGAGTTCTGTACTCACTGTCGGATCCATTTCCAATTCAGGTCTACACATTTTTCTCAAGACAAGGCTAAGATCGGGTATATCCTTGGAAATCTAACTGGCAATGCACTCGCCTGGGCCGCACCTTTGGTCTCTACCAACAGTCCTCTGTTGGGTGATTTCGCTGCCTTCGAGAAAGCCTTTTTGGACGTCTTCAAACCGCCCAATTTGGCAGCCATGGCCCAGAATCAATTAATGGAGATCAAGCAAGGGTCAGGTGACATAATCCACTACATCAGTCGGTTTCGACAATTAGCAACTGATTCACAATGGCCCGAAATCACTCAAAAAACCTTGTTTCGTCGGGGACTACGAGAGGAGTACAAAGACGAATTGCTGCACATTCCGGAGCCAGAAACGTTGCCTGCATTGGTGGAACAAGTCTTACGCATTGACCACAGGTTAACCGAACGACGGAGTGAACGCCGCAGATCTGACAGGTATCAACCAATTCTTCCAGCACAGAACCCTGGACCGGCTGTTTCTATCGATGTAGGTCCAGAACCCATGCAGTTGGGTGCCGTCAGAGGTCCGTTATCCGAGACTGAAAAGAAAAGAAGATGACAGAAGAACTTGTGCATGTATTGCGGTGGTTCTGGTCATTTTCTAGGTACCTGTCCGTTACGTCCTCTGAAGAAACAGGAAAACGAACAGGCCCGTTGTTTGAGGCGAAGGCAGCAGCGGGCCGCCCTTCTGAATCCGTCCTTCCCCCCATGAACTCAGTACCCTTGTTGATCCTGAAAGTCGGTGTTGCTTGGCTTGGAAAGTGTGTGAAGACCTGGGCCCTTTTGGACTGCGGAGCATCTGGCAACTACATCGATGCTTCGTTCGCGATTGCCAATGGGATCCGTTTACACAACAAGGAATGACCAACGGTGGTTGAGGTGATCGATGGTTCTACTTTGTCTTCTGGTCCGGTTTGCCAACACTCCGATCCCTTGTGGCTCTCTGTGGAAGGGCATCTCGAACGTATCTCATTGGACGTCATCAAGTCTCCTTCATTTCCGGTGGTGTTGGGTTTACCATGGCTGTTGTATCACAATCCCCAGGTCGACTGGACCGCTCGCTCCCTGGTGTTCTCTTCGACACGTTGTCCTAGTGACTGTGTAATTCACGAAACCTTTCCTGCAATTTTGGAGTCCCTCAATCCTGCTGATTTATCTGCTCGTTTATGTGCCACTCAATCGGTTCCTTATGAATATGCCGGATACCACAAGGCGTTCTCCAAGCCTGAAGACATACCACTACCACCCCATCGGCACTTTGATTGTTCCATTGACGTCCTGCCTGGTGCGATCATTCCCCACGGCAAGATCTATTCGTTGACTCACTTCGAGAAGGGCATACTACAGGAGTACATTACGGATTGCCTCAACAAGGGCTACATAGTGCCGTCCAAATCCCTTGCAGGATTCCCGTTGTTCTTCGTCAAGAAGAAAGAGGGCACTTTGCGTCCTTGTATCGACTACCGTCAACTAAACGTGATCACGAGGAAGGACAGGTACCCGTTACCACTCATCCGGGACATCATCGAATCCCTGAAATCAGCACAGATTTTCACCAAGCTGGATCTAAGAGGGGCCTATCACTTGGTGCGAATTAAGAAGGGAGATGAGTGGAAGACGGCCTTCAAAACACCTATTGGTCACTTCGAATACAGGGTGATGCCGTTTGGCCTCTGCAACGCCCCGGCAGTCTTCCAACGGTTCATGGACGATGTCTTTTCTGACCTTATTGGAATATCTGTCTGGGTTTACCTTGACGACATTCTGTTTTTTTCTGACACTCATACTGCACACGTGGCGCATGTACAGGAAGTCCTCCGTAGATTGATACACAGCGTTCTGTATGCCAAAATTGAGAAATGTCAATTTCATAGGGAGAGCATGGAGTTTCTGGGTTACGTGATCAGCAACACAGGAGTACAGATGGATCCCGCAAAACTGCAAGCTATTCAAGAATGGAAATCGCCACATGGCGTGAAGTCACTTCAAAGGTTCTTGGGCTTTGCCAACTTTTATCGGCGTTTCATTCCACGCTTCTCTCAACTGGCCAACAGTCTAACCCACCTGACCAGTACCAAGGTGCCGTTTCTCTGGGACACGCAGGCCGAGGAGGCATTCCAGGAATTAAAAAGATCATTCATGTCGGCTCCTGTTCTTAGACATCCAGATGATGTAAAACCATTTGTGGTGGAAACAGACGCCTCGGACTACGCAATTGGGGCGGTCCTACTACAGCAAGATGAAGTCACGGGAATAGAGCACCCGGTGGCGTATTACTCGAGGAAATTGTCAGTGAGTGAGAGAAACTATGCAGTGATAGAAAAAGAATTACTGGCGATAAAGGCTGCCTTCGAGGAATGGCGACATCACTTGCTGGGTGGGAGGTACCCGGTGGTGGTTCGCACGGATCACCGTAATCTACAGTTCCTGCGCTCTTTACAATGCAGAACCTCCCGTCATGCTAGTTGGGCCTTCTTCTTTTCACAGTTCGATTTCACCGTCGCGTACATTCCTTGTTCCCAGAACACTAAGGCTGATGCCTTGTCTCGGTCTCTGGAAAACAACGTTGAAGGTGTCAAGGAACCGGAACCTCTGATAGCGTCCAAACATTTCCTATCGATGGTGACTCCCCAGCTCCAACAGTTGACTGAGGCCACACGAACGGATCCCTCAAGAACACAGATACTACAACGTGCTGACATCAGGGAACGTGATGGCTTGTTGTTTTCAAGGATCGTCTGTACGTTCCCACATTGGAACTCCAGAAAATCGTTTTACAGAATTGTCATGATTCCGTCGTTTGCGGTCACCGTGGAGTCCGTACAACACAAGAACTGGTTGCACGACAGTACTGGTGGCCTGGATGGGCTATAATGGTAAAGCACTACGTGGACTCTTGCCCAGTATGTGCCCAGACCAAGATTCCTCGCAAAAGACCCATTGGTCTTCTAAAACCCACGCCAACGCCTCCGTACCCTTGGCATACCATCGCCACGGATTTCATCGTTGACCTGCCCCTGTCGGGTGGTTTCACGTGTATAATGGTGGTGGTGGATTGTTTCACCAAGACAGCTCATTTCTTGCCCTATCCTAAGCTGCCCACTGCATCCCAGATGGCACGATGTTTTCTACACGAGGTGTATCGTCTTCATGGTCTTCCGGAGAAGATATTGTCAGACCGGGGGTCTCAATACATCTCTTCCTTTTGGGGCCAACTGTGTCGGCATTTGGACATCCAGCGAGCCCTAAGTTCCGGCTATCATCCGCAGACTAATGGACAGACGGAACGTACCAATCAGACCCTTGAGCAATACCTACGTTGTTATGCCAATGCTACCCAAGACAACTGGTCGGAATGGTTGGACACAGCGGAAGCAGCTTACAACAACGCTGCTCATTCCGCTACTGGACTCAGCCCTTTTTATTGCTCTACCGGTCTTCATCCTAGACTGCTGCCTATTCATCCAACATCTTCCAGTGCCGTTCCATCTGCAGATGCCCTGGTATCCCTGATCCGCGATCAACATCGTCTGGCGGCCGGTACCTTGGCAGCGGCACAAGCACATATGAAGGAGCAGGCTGACAGGAGACGGAGCCCTGAGCCTGTCCTTCATGTTGGGGACATGGTTTGGCTGTCCTCCAAGAATCTACCGGTACGCAACTTACCTGTGAAACTAGCCCCCCGCTTTTTTGGTCCCTTTCGCATCACAGGGCGTATTTCGCCTGTTGCCTTTCGTTTATCTTTGCCCCGCTCTTGGAGGATCCATCCTGTCTTTCATGTTTCCCTTTTGAAGCCCTACGTGCCCGATGTTATGGGTCGTACCTGTTCCCGTCCTGCCCCGGTCTTGGTTCGGGGGGTCCCTGAATTTGAGGTGCAAGAGATATGTGATTCACGGATTTGGCGAGGTGCTCTGCAGCTTCTGGTCAGCTGGAAGGGTTATCCTGCTTGTGACCGTACTTGGGAACCGCGCTCCTTCGTGCATGCACCGCGCCTGGTTCAGGACTTCTATCTCCGCTACCCTTGGAAACCCGGTGCTCCGGGGTTGTCCGGGAGGGGGTATGGTGTCACGCCGCGCGCTCGCTCGCGGGCGCCACTTACCTGTCCTGGGGTCCCTGGTCCACGGCCGCAGCGGTCTCCTCCTTCATGGAGACTGTACCCGCGGTGGCGTCTCTCCTCACGCCGACCCGCGGTTCGGATGGGCGCCGTGGACGCCGCCATCTTGCGAGGATCTGCGCATGCGCAGTGTCGGAACATGCGTTCCAAGCCTCGCTTTGACCCCGGGCCATAAAAGGGCACCGCATACACAGGGACAACGCGTCTCAACGCGGTTGTTACTGTGTATGCGCTGCTGGAGTCCTGGCGTTTGTTGTCCAGCCCTCCAGTTTCCTGTTCAAACCTTTTCTGCCTAATTCTGCCTCATTTCCTTATTCCAGTCTTGCTTCCTGGTCCTCCTACTCTTTCTGCTTCTTAATTCTGATACCTTGCCCCTCCCTGGTTTTGGTAGAGTAGGTTCTGTCTGGGTTCCTAGTTGTAGTGGGGACTCTCCTGTCAGTACTGCCCTTCTTGCAGTCTGCCTTCCTTTGCCTGTCTTGTGCCCTGCCGGTACCTGTGCCTTTCTGCCTTTTGGAAGTTCCTGAGTTCAGTCCTGTTATCATCGGTGATTTCATCAAGCCTTCTCAGCCAGTGGAAACACTGTCCCGACGTCACGCAAATTCTGAGAAGTGCCACCCGTGGCGTTGGGAGTTGGTTCAGTGCCGTCCTGTGTTAACTCACCAGGAGGGGATTGGGCTAATTTCTCGCGTTACCCATTCATCGGCCATCATACATCGACATACTGGCAACCCCAACTCCACGGTCTACAGGAAGCAGAGGTAATTCATGATCTTGTGAAGATTCGTTTAACACAAACCCAGTTTGGTCCCTTTCTTCTTGTGCCTTTGGCGGGATTTAGGAGTGAAGACCGCCTCTGGTGCCTGAGTGTCTGGGGTGGGCAGGAAGTGAGGGAGGTGCCCAAAACTCCCTGTGCTTAGTCTCCTAGGAGACCCAAATGCACTCCTTGGTGATTGGCTGGCTGACTGTCCGGCAAGGACAGCCACCCTGCTGGGTGAGTGACAGCTGGGCTGGAATGAATGGGAGAGAACTGAATAAAAGGCAAGTCTCTTGGCTGAACCACTGAAACGAAAGAACCGAAGACGAGGTTGAAGAGGCCGGCTGCTGCAACTCCTGGACAGTTGGTTTGCCCGGTGAAGCCCTGCTGCAGGTCTGAATCGCTAAGTTCATCTCAACAGAGAAGCCCTGCAAGGACGACTTCTCCCTTTGAGTTTGTGGGACCAATCAACTTGACACTAAGCCACCTGGATTTTATTCTCGGAGCTGGATGTATTTTCCTCAGAGTGCTGCAGGAAACCAAATAACTACAGCTATCGGAATTTAAGATTTGTCAGTTGCCAGCTTTTTGTCCAGTCCCAGTGCAGTGCAGGAGTCCCCCGACTCCTCCCTCTGGTCCCCACGACTGAGGCCCAGGAACGGCGAGATCTGCAGGAACCGAGGTCACCAGCTGCATCTTTTTCTTCATTTGTAAAGGTACTGTAAAACCAGACTGAAAGCATTTACCTCTCGCAGTGAAAGTGTTTGAAACTTTCCCAACCCACAGGCCTATTCAGCTTGTGACCCAATATATGATTCTTCTTGCTACAAACTATTCCTAAGAACTTTTGCAGAGACTTTTCCGTTTATCTACCAGAACTGCTTTATCATCTCCAAGACTATAACCATTGACTTTGGCCAAGCCTATTGAATTTAATTGACAGTTCTGGTGAACTTTGCACTGCCTAAGAAATAACTTTATTCTTTCTATGTTCTGATATCCTATGCCTTTTTGCTCCTCCTTCAAAGTATTCTGAATGCCTCAGAAACTTAGAGTGTACGGTACTGAAGTATATTTGCGTGTGATTATATTGCCTCCTTCTTATGAATGTTTTATAACTGACAGTTAAATAAATTAATAAGTATTTAACAAAGAAACCTTGAGTGTAAGAGTTCATTTGAACACCTGTGATTGTAGACCTCTGTGTAACATCATTACAGCTCACATTCCCTCTTGAGAAAAGGCTGGCTGCTCAGCTCTGCTACCAAAAACTGTGTAGTACAGACTTATACCAAAGGTTGGTTTTGATTACACCTGTAGTCATAGTTCTATGTAGTGGTCCCAAAGGGTACTGCATACAAACTTTGCCTAACAATTACTACAAGAGCACATGCTGACCCCGCTCACCCCCACAAGTGGAGATAAGATGCTAGGGGGCCTGCTCTTATTTCTGCTATCTTCAACCCCTTGCTAGGTACTGATCTCTGCCAGAGCTCTTGGGAAAGATCTAATTTCTGCTATCTCCAGCTCCTTGCTAGGTACTGGTCTCTACCAGGTCTCTTGGGAAAGCTCTCATGTCTGCTATCTCCAGCCCCTTCCTAGGTTCCAATCACTGCCAGAGATCTGGGAGAAAGCTCAAATTGTTTGCTATCTCCAGCCTCTTGCTAGGTACTGATCTCTACCAGATCTCTTGGGAAAGCTCTAATTTCTGCTATTTCCAGACCCTTGCTAGGTACTGATCTCTACCAGATATCTTGGGAAAGCTCTAATTTCTGCTATCTCCAGCTCCTTGCTAGGTACTGATCTATGCCACAGCTCTTGGGAAAGCTCTCATGTCTGCTATCTCCAGTCCCTTGCTAGGTACTGATCTCTACCACATATCTTGGGAAAGCTCTAATTTCTGCTATCTGCAGCCCTTTGCTAGGTACTGATCTATGCCAGAGCTCTTGGAAAAGCTGTCCCTTACTGGGTAACGATCTCTGCCAGCGATCTGGGGGAAAGCTCTAATTTCTGCTACCTCCAGCCACTTGCTAGGTACGGATCTCTACCAGATGTCTTGGGAAAGCTCTCATGTCTATCTGCAGACCCTTACTAGGTACTGATCTCTGCCAGAGCTCTTGGAGAAAGCTCTAATTTCTACTATCTCCAGCCCTTTACTAGGTACTGATCTCTTCCAGTGCTCTTGGGAAAGCTCTCGCGTCTGCTTTCCCCTGCCCCTTACAAGGTACTGATCTCTGCCAGAGCTCTTGGGAAAGCTCTCATGTCTGCTTTCTCCAGCCCCTACTAGGTACTGATCGCTGCCAGAGTTTTTGGGAAAGCTCTCTGGCCTTAGAGAAGCAAATGGCACATAATAAGAGTAAGGGACATTCCCTCCCATCAGTCCAGGAACCAGGCTATTCATACACTCAACACCAGGCAGCACTGTTGGTGGATAATGGGACAGGAGTGGCCATTGTATCAGTGGCTAATACTCGCTCCTGACTCTGATCAATGGACCAGGAACCTTCTAGATGTGTACGCATCTTAGACTTTTCTGTGATCCCCTTTCTATCTTCCCCTTCTCCTCTTTAGCTTGGGCCTGTAGTGCTCCTAAGGGACCTTAAGGTGCCATAGAGCGCTGTATACAAATCATAAATAAATAGTTATGGTTCAGTGCCATAGTGAGGATTATTTAGTTTGTAATCATCATAAAAGTTCCTGTAACATTTTGGTGCACAATTTATTCGCCCTTTTGCCAATCCTCAACATTTCTCAACTGTGGCACAACACACTCAGCTTCTCTGGATTCATTTGACATTTCTTTGCCTTTAGCCTGAGCACTGGGCTCTGAGCCACGACGTCCACGGCTGCCGGTCCTGCGACTGCGATGTTGGAGGAGCCTGGGACAACCAGTAAGTGCACAGCATGCATGATGGGGTCTGTGTGCTGGATCATAAAGGGCATGCTAGGATTGGGGTGCCAAGCATTCGTAGATAAGGTGACTGTCTTGGACATGAGATGCCGATGTGAGTGCAAAACTATCCCTTCGAATGATAGTTTTGTTTCTCTGGAAGTAGCTTTGTGCCATATTGTGCATTTTATATTAAGAATACTTATATCAAGTTTGATGTAGAGCTTCAATGGTGGATTTGTCATCCTCACCCATGCGCAGGAATCATATGCATTATTATTCCCCAATTTGACAGTAATCAATGTGTCATCCTTGAAAGGATGAAGGGCTAAATCGGTCCTGCTAGGATCCGAAACTGTGTTTTGTAGTAGACGTCACACTAGGGATAGTATTACAAACACTTCCAGTCGACGTACCTTTTCAAACTCTGAAAACTTCATGTGCAATACTCTGCACCTACCACTAGATGTCAGCCTGGGCAAAGCATGTGAATCTAAGCAGATACAAGCATCAGAAATACGTTTGCGGTAAGTAATGTATGCCATATATCATCAAAGAACTTTAGTTAAAGACAGAATTAAGATGATCCAATAATCCCAGGAAATTTGTAAGTGACAACCAGCGGTTATATCGATACACCAGGATCAAATGGGACCCATAGTATATTTAATTGAGCATAAAATAGCCGCCTCCTGGGTATCATGTGAGCCCAAAAGCATAAGGTTATTTCCAGTGGATATCACTGTGCACCTCTTCAGCACAATAGCGTGAGACACTCGTTGCCCAGTAAATTGATTTTTTAGAAATGACACTTGCCCAGTGACACCACCATTCTCAATTAGGTCTGAAACAAGTGTGCCTCATTCAGGGCACTGCCACTGTGGTAATGAAAGGGAGCCTTCACAGCATGACTGAGCCATATACACCTCACCCAGAACAGGACGCACCCATGTACTAGTGATAATAAGTGCCTACCCTGAAGGACTGAAACAAGAGAACATCACACAGGACAGTACACCTCGACTGTAATACTGAAAAGTGGCTCTCGCTGCAGGACTGGGAGCCCCACCCTGGACAGGTCACCACCACTGCAATACAGAAATGTGACGCCCTGGATAGTACAGCCGAAAGGAGATCCTTGTTGCGGAGTCAGAGAAGTCAAACTCACCCAGGTCAGGATAACGCTACGGCAATGCTGAAAGGTGATACTTGCTGAGAGAAGTGCACCACCAGACACAGGACACCCACACTCCAGTGCTGAGAAGGACGCCCTTGCTGCGGAACTCACATAAGTACACTTCACACAATACACTAGCACTGACATGCAGAAAGGTATCTCACTCTCCAATACTGGAATTAAGGCCCCTTACATGAGTAATTACCAGTGAGGGTAACACAACATTACCCTCACTCATACAAGTGCTCTTCACACATGGTAGGATGCCAGTAATGTAAGCCTAAAATAAGATTCTCAAGATGTGCCATGGCAATACTTGGGTTTCCCTTCGCTACATGCACTACTCAGGAAGGATACACCCACTGCAAGTTGGCCCACACTGCAGTTCTAGGACAAGAACCTATTACACCTAATGGGGCACCCCATTACAGTGCTGAATGATGACTCTAGCGGCCGCAATGAAATAAGTGCACACCACTGTCAGGGGTTCACTCTCCGTACTGTAAAGAGATATGTACTCATGTTGTCATAAACCTAACACCTTCCACCCTCATCCTCATTCCATGATCCTAGTTCTAGGTTCATCTACAGGCACCCTGGACACCCTGTTCTTGCACAATTTGTGATTTTGAATCGTTCCATTTTTGGCGCATATTGGTGGCTTGTTCTGGGGCCAATCTCTGATCGGCTCTCCCTTCCCACCCCGGCTTGCCACACCACAAACTGTGCTTGCCCGTGTGATCAACCCCAACCCCGGTCAACCCGCTGGAGCGTTCCAGTTGGTTTATGCTGAAGACTGCTGATTGCGGGGTAGATGCCAGGGTCTGGTCGTCTCCAGAGCCCCTTCCTGGGCGACACTTCAGCACGATGATGATAGGTTATTTATAAAGCGCCTAATACCCAGAGGTTTCTAAGCGCGGACCCGGGGATTGAACCTGTGTTGCTCCAGGTCGTCCTGCTGCCAAGGCGAGCATGCTGCCGCTGAGCTATCCTCCTGAGACAATGAGCACTAGGGCCATCCGTGTCAGTCGGGGGCACGTTCGACTTTGGCTTACTATGGAGTTTCTCCACTTCTGGTTCGGTGCCCCTTCTATTGGCCTCACTGCTTTGGTAGAGGGCCCTTGGGCTGCCACTTCCTATACCCTTGCATTTGTCTAGGACCTGCAATAGATGTTTCTTAAGGGCCGCCAATTCGATAAGAACAAGGGTGCATTTGCCACCCTGTGTGGTTCCTCGGAAATAGGAGCGGAGCCAAGAGTGGAAAATGATCCAAGGGCAGCTGCTAACTTTGGGATGTTGACTCATGTGGATTGCCCTTTCTCAATGGGCAAACCCTGCATCTCAAGTCTTTCGATGGAATTAGGGGACTGGTCCTGGATGGCAGAATCCTCCCCCCCTGTGCCCCTATTTTAGGGAAGCTGAGTGTTGCATTCGAGGGACTGGCAGCCTTAGTACTCTCTGAATTCGAGCTTGCAAATATTGTGGGTATTACTGATGTATCGGTAGCAGAATCGTAGAGGCGGATGGCCTGGGGCTTGTTATCAAAATTCTCAGAATAGTTCTTCACAGACAAGGGTGTAGGGGTGAGAGAGGTGGCAGTTGCAGCAGAAGGGTGTCAGGGCTACTAGTTCAACAGCCCCCTGAGAGTCCTTACCCAAGTCGGGCCCCACTCAACTCAACAGATCCAGGGAGAGCACAACACTCGTCACAGGGCTAGCCTCGGTGTGGGCAGAACAGACATTCCCTGCACTGAGAGTCAGTACTGCGTAGTCCCCCTAAACCCCTTTTGTTCCACCGTTTTAAAGCCACCCCAACCCCACCCTGACCCATTTTAACCCCTTACCCCACTACGCTTTATATATGTATGTAATCTTTTCAGTGTTTTTCGGTGTTATTGTCTGCTCTGTTATCTACCACTCTCTTTTGTTCGCAATAGAATGACTGGATACCGCTCCCTTTACCATGCTGATTGGAGCAGACATCTGCGATGTGATCGCTTGCATTGCTCCTCGCGTTGGCAGGGCCACCTCCCAGAAAATGGTTGATTTCTTTTATCAGATTGTAGACATCGCCCGTTAGCATGATAGTGCTACAGGCCCTTGTCTTGGTGCCAGAATTTGGAATGGGCGGTTCTATCAGCCTTTGTTTAACCATTAGCATTTTCCCCTTGATTATGGACAGGGCAGAGGGACTTCATAATGGTAATAGTGATGGGGGATTGGCAACAACCTCCATGTCCACAGTTGCAGTTGCCATTGCTATGTCCATACAGGGGAAAAGGAGGAAAAATGCAACTGACCAGCTTGCAAGGCCATGCAAGGGCCACGTATCAGTTCAAATTACCCCTACCCGCTTTTCACACTCCTCACCTTGGACTTGTGCCTTGATACAAGGTTTCTCCTGTTGGGATGCAGAGGGTTACAATGACAGTCAGGGCGGCCCCTTCCATCGCCTAACACCCCTACGGGAGTATAACACCCCTGCGCCCTTGTCCCACGGGTGTTCATGGGTCCTTATGAAGTCCTGTGGGCGTGGCAGAAACAGGCAGCATGTGAGTCGCGAGGAAATACTCAGAGAGCCCCTGCAGGAGCTTAACACCCCTGCGCCCTGGTCCCTTAGGCTGGTGTTGGACTCATTAAACATAGTCACTGTGATAACTTGCGTAATATCGCACCGCGCCCCATTTTAAGTCAATGTAACAGTAATTAACTATAACTGGATTCATTCTACAGTATGGTGAGCTCCCCATCAGACACTTGACTGTGATTGTATATAGGGCTTTCACTTGTAGCCTTCTATCGTAATTCTGCTGGTAAATATAAAAGTGTATACACAGATTTGTAGACTATCTAGTCCTTGACAACCCCTTGTTTGTGCTAAATGCAATTTACATGAAGCTCCCGATCTCCTTAGTCTAAGCCTTAGTGCTCAGCCTCATTACCAAGTGCGAGTTGTTTGGTTGGACCTTTGTGTTACACCGTTGCATGTCTGCTAAGGTTGGCTTCTCAGAACATTTCAACAGCAGTGTGTCTGAAAAACCTCAGAACACATGGTGTATCAGATTGTACGCCATTTCCCAGCACTCTTTGCTGCATGGCGCAAGTTGGCCCCTATCTACTTTACAATCCTTTCTCTCATCCCAAGGATGCAAAGCTTCTTCATGAGTCTTCTTCTAATACAGTATCAAACCTAACTGAAACGCAAGTAGACCTCTCCCGTGCTACATCTCAGAGTATTCCAGTCGCATGATGCAAGTAGTTCTGGCAGGCGTGAACCCCCCTGGTGTATCGCACTGCGGATTCCTTTATTCGCGATTCTAATGAGTCTCTTATCTTTAAGGTCAGACTGCCTTGCCTTTAATTTCCTCCCTTTTTCCCTGAGTTTTGTCTACATTAGATTTACAGTGTTTTCTTTAACCAGTTATTTTGGCTCACAACAGAATGCCTGATACAGTTGGGTTGATATTTAGTTACGCATGAGGTAATTTAATATGCGGGTGGTAGGAAAGATTTCCTTTTTTCTGCTTTCCTCATATAGACTTCTTCTATGGGATAGCCCTCATTTTTGCTTTGTCCTGACTTTTTGAAGGTAAGCCTTCTGCTTTACTTCCCTTGCCCGTTTGCTCATTCCTACCGAGAAACTGACCAGTCCCTAAGACTACCAGTACTCAGAGACTATGGGGGGTCATTATATGTTTCTCGGTCTGGGAGAAATGCCGATAGAAGTGCCGGTTATTCTGTGACCAGCACTTTTCCCGGACTGGCAAACTGCTGGTTTGCCGTTGAGGGTCACTGATATATGATATGATATGGCATTTATAACGTGCCTTTACACAAGTGTTTCAAGGCGCGACAAGGCAAGGGAGGGGGGAAAGAGGGAAGACAGACAACGATCCTACTAGGCCAGGGGGCCTTCTGATTGCGCAAGTGCATGCGAAGGGGAAAGTGCAGTACATGGGATAAAAGAATAAATAAACAATAAGTAAAGTACGGCCAGGTGGTGGCAAGTGCAAGGGTAAGTGCAGCAAGAATCTGGAGGAAAATCAGGCCCATACCAGCAAAAACAGCTGGTATTTCCAGGACTGGTATTTCCGACACCAGTATTACCGATATTACCGGTGCCGCAAATACCATCAATCCCCTCCATGGAGTTCAATGGGACTCCATGGAATGAGGATTTACCGCCCTTTCCGCCACCTGTAATATTCCAGTAATACCGGTATATCAGGCTGAAGAAGCGGTAGGTCAGTTTGCTGGTATCCTGCTGGAATTATTGGTGGGATACCAGCAAACTTATATTGACCCCCTATGTCTCTGTTTGTGAATTGCATGTATTATTGCGATTGCACACATAACCTTAAAGTGAAGTGCAGTTAGGATCATTTGTATCCGCATATAGTGTTCAGTAATTGAATTTTGGTTGCTTTTACAATGTGCCTAGGATGGCCTGATGGCAGCTGTCCTTTTCCTACCGTGTTTTGGTATTTTTACCCATACACTTTTGCATTTACAGCAGATGGCTACAATGGCAGTGTTACAAGGTTTTCGCTGGCCAAATTGCTCTTTGACCTTCTTCCGGCCTTCTCAAGTCAGGCAATGCATATATGGAATGCTCTTTCCCATGGTAAAAGGCTGCTTTTCTGGGAAAAGGGGCGGTTTGTGTGTAAGGCCGGATGTGGGATGGGGCTGGGACTGTCGGGTACCAGTACACATTTAGGTGCCTGAATGTCTGTTGCTGGGCAGATGTTGTGGCTTGTGGCTTGTGGCTGTCCACGATTAGATAGCCATTGCCTGTTTGAATGGTGCAGATCTTTACCATCGGAGGGCTTCGGCATGCTCCCACCCTGAATCTTGGATAAAACAAGGCTCCTGCAGCTATCGACAGATCATCGTTGGAGCCACGTCCCCCACGACGAAGAGCAGCCCGCTTACAATCTGAGGACACCCTTTGCAGCTAACCAGCATCTACTCCAGTGCTATGCTAGTGAAGCCCTGCTGCCTGATTGCAAGAAGGCCCTCGTACGTGCTTAACCCCTGGACTGGTGGGAACAACAAGTCTCAACCCCTGCTCGTGGAGTCGTGCCTTCGGAAGTGTCCCTGGATCAGCCGGTGGACTGACCAGCTCTATCCTGGATTACCATGCTGCAGCCATCGCTGGTCTAAGGGCATCCTTGGAACTTGGAGAATCTTAGACCTGTGCAACAAGACGCCTGCACCTGCATTTTTGCATCAACTGAAGCTGTGCGGGGCCTGCTCCTTTGTTCGCTCATTGAAGAACGCCTGTCACTGCCTGACCGTTGTGAATCCTGTTGCAACACTTTTTTTTCAATCCTTGAAGGTGTTCTGAGGGGGTCTGAACTGCAGAACCTTTAATCTTTTATTCATTTGGGTGTTCTGCTGGAAGCTGTCTGGTACCGGTTCCTGAGTACCGCAACAACTGAAACTAAATCCTGCATCGAAAAGTGACCTCTGCACCTGCTGGGCCTTCCTTGAACAGACCAAGGGCCGAAGATTGTGTCCCCAATGGAAACCGGAACACCAGCAGTGGTCTCTGTAAAAATCAAGAGTTGGGGGGTAAGCTAACACACCTGTTCCTGTCCCGAGTGTCCATAGGGTTACATTGGCGTAAGGTCCTGCTCCTAAAATCACTCTTTCCTGACTTTTGGTCAGTGAAGGCCGGGTCAAAGATCCCTTCCTAGGACTATCCAGAGGACTGGGATTGAGCGAGTTTACTTCCCTGAACTTAAACTAACTTTTCATTGCCAATATCTTTATAAACCTACCTGTGAAGTATATACTTTGGAACTGGTGACAATTGAACACGAGGCCCCAAACCATCTCATAGTTGGAGCTAGGAAAGCTGTCCTATGATTTTCCAGAATAGTTCTTTCTATTTCTATGTCTAATGCCTCTGAGTGCTTACCTGTGCTGCACTGGTTATTGAATCAAATGCTGTTCTATTTCTCCTATGGGTGAATGTGTTTTATAAGCGTTATGAGGGTTGGTGCGACATTATTTGACTAGCGGGTTTACCTGCTTAATAAAGGCCTAATACATCACTGTGTATGTTTATACTTATCTGTCTAACTGGAAGTATTGTTGTTGCTCTGTGTGGACTCATTGCAGCCCTACACCCCTCTCACTCCCTTCCAGAGATTAAGCCTTGCCACTCTGCTACCTACCTTGATTGGGTTTAGCTAAACTCCCCGTGCCTTCCCTGTTCACCATAATAGGGTGGCCTCACAAAATCCCCCACACCTCACGGAGGGCTGATTTTGGAAACCAGGCTTTTATGTTAACCGTCACTCTCAGGGAGTATCTCGTTTATATGATTACAGTACAACACACTGAGTAAAATTGATTCTAATTAACCTGGAAGGAGGTAATGTTGGAGGGGTGCGGGGAGGGGGAAATAAAATGTGGGCATGAGGCACCTAAATGAGCTCGTCAGGGTGGATGTATTGTTACATGGCTGTCAATGGTGAGATTAAAATTGTATGTATCAATGAAACAGGACATTCATACCGATGTCCCTAAAATGCATATTAGTAACTCTTACATGGTGTTATAGCTGCGGGGGAACTTCTTTTTAGCAGCTGCTATAAGAGAACAATTGGTTTATGAAAAGCACCATTAGTTAAAAATGTGTCTTTCTAAAGATCCTCAACCTGTCCCAGAATCCCCTTAAGAATTGGTCACATAAATCTGCAACTTCTACACAGGTTTCCCAGTCGAAATGGGTAGTGTAGCGAGGGGTCAAATATGCCTGTGACCCTCACCAGTCCTAAGCTTGCTCTGATGGCTTCACCAATACCCAGTCCACCTCTGATAAATGGCACTTTAAAGTCCTATATGATGGATGGGTTCCCAAATATACCCTGCCCAGAGCCACACCAGTCCAGTCTTGCTCTGATGGCGTCACCAATGGCCAGTCCACCTCCGATGAATAGCACTTTAAAGACCCACATGATTGATGGTTTCCTAAATATTCCTCAGCCTAGAGTCAAACCTCTTCTTATGCTTGCTCTGATGGTGTCACTGCTGGCCAGTCCACAGCTGATACATGCCACTTTCTAAACATACATGATTGATGGGTCTTGTTGATTGTTGCTCTTGCTCCTCCCCCTCCTTCTAGGTGTGCCATTGAGAGCGGCCAGTGCAGGTGCCGCAGCAACATGGTCAGCAGGCAGTGCAGCCAAGTGAAAGCCGGCTACTACCACATTAATCTGGACCACTACACCTATGAGGCGGAGTCAGCACTGCTACGTCAGGTAATGTGAGCGCAGAAAGGCTTCATGGGTCGGGGAGTTTGGAGGAACCGTGATGATGTTTCGCCCAGTATACTGCGGGATGGCAGTCATGCGCTAATGTTGGCGAGGACAAGGAGTGTGGCTCACCCAGGCGAAGGATAGCATCAGGAGGTGCAAACTATAAAGACTTAGGGCCTCATTACGACTCAGGCGGTAAGGGGTTTACGGCAGCGTAAACAGCGCCGACCCTTACCGCCTGATTCCGAGGTCCCTTAGCGCCATGGCGGATTTAACACCTGCTTTTAGCAGGTGTTAAAATCCATGGCGCTAAGGGACCATGTTGTTAATTACGCCACCGTAATTTACGGTGCCGTAATTAACGCCTTCCCCACTCCCATTATGCCCTATGGGGCAAAAATGGGAATGGGGAAGGGTAAATGGGGATTGGGGACTTACCGCCCCGCCGACCTCGGAATGGGGCGGTAAGTCCGCCAACCACCATGGCGTAAACATAGTTTACGCCATGGTGGTAAAGGTACGACCCAGGCGGTAACTTACCGCCTGGGTCGTAATGAGGCCCTTAATTCTTCCATTTTAGAGATCATACAAGGCAATGATAATTATATGGGGAAAACATTTGTTTCAGCATCCCCCCCCCACCCTTTCACTTCTGCCTGTGTGGGATGTCTTGTTACGTCCAGTGACTTTTTCTCTTCCTCGTCCCTCCACCAGGGCTGCACGGTGGTGGAGAGGGAACACCCTGCAGGCCGTCCGGCGACGTGGACCGGTGTCGGATTTGCCAAGGTCCCTGAAGGAGGAGCTTTGGAATTCCAGATCAGCAACGTCCCCTTTTCAATGGAGTACGATGTTGTGATCCGCTACGAGGCACAGGTAAATGTCAATATCCTCATTTCCTTACATGTTATTGATTTGTGGAAGTCTGCAGCATCAGATTAGGGATTTTCTCTCATGACCCTTATGCATAAAGATTCCATATACTCTCCTTTCATTCTTTTGTCTTGGGAGGATAGCTCGGGAGCAACTTGCTCGCCTTGAAAGGGGCCTCTAGGGGACCCTGTTGTCTATGGAAGCAAGGCGGGTCACCACACACGATAGAGACGCCAGACACGAGGTTGTATTCCCAAAGCTAGGGTTTTATTGCAAAGCAAAAGTCTCAGTTGGCCAACTCGGTCTCAGGCCCCGCGACGTGTATCTCTAGACCTCGAGGGACGCAAGAGAGTGAATTACGTACATCAGTTACATATATACAAAATGCATATCAAACAATCAGCTATGACATGTTTAACACCCCCCCTTTATTGGGTTTCTTTGAACTTGGTGGGATGATGGACATCTCCGACCACTATGACACCTTCAAACATCTATTCTAGTAACAATTTGTAATTTGTGAGTGCGAAGGCATCTTTTGGTTATTGAATAGAACACAGCGCTTCTGTTCTTGGAAGCAAACTACATACGGGGGAGGGGTGAGTTGCATTCCGGACCTTGCTATCTATCAGGTGCTATTCGCGTCCTGAGAGCCGACATGCTCTAGCGGGCTCAGCCAAGGGGGGCCGTTAGAACAGCATAATTCAAGCCTTTAGCGGTATTATTCTAACATATTCTACCATAAAACGAGACTGACTGGCAGCTGTGAAATGATTAAATGCCCTGCAGCTCTGCTTCAAGGCTACATTCGGGAGGGAGCCGGGGATTCTTCCTGGCGCTGCCTACGTTTGTGTTTCAGCAAACTCTTGTTATCCTCACGGCCCTGCGGCCTTGTCCTTTTCACATACAGACAACAATGTTCCACAGTCGAGCATTGTAAGCGGAAAATATACTGTGAAGCAATAGGAACAGAAAGCAATGAGCAATGGTTAGAAAACAAAATGGCGATTCCTGTTACATCAAAATGGCCGTTCATTGGCAAACTCGAAAACCTATATTCTGTCGTATCGTGCATGAGACGGTTGGTCCACGGCCACCAAAATGCGTTTGCGGTCTCAAAGTAGAGGTATCTGTATTTCTAGACTGACAGCCTTGGAAGCAAGACGACACGGAGCACCACAGGTTCGATCCCCGGGCCCATGCTTAGAAACCTCTGGGTATTAACCCATTATAAATGACCTATCTTAGGCTACACATTCTCCCAGATCCAGCATGTTGGGGATAGGGCATCTTATCCAACGGATACCTGTCAGGGTAGTGATTTGAATATCAAGCACTGGATCCATCATGTATTGATTGATTGCCCAGGTACTTGGGCTTTAAGAGTTAGCAGACTGAGTAGATTTGTACATAATATCGGCTTTTTAGAATCCTGCATGTTCTGGGAAAGACTCATTTTACGTAATGAAGTATTCTTAGCAACAGAAGTAGTTCCTATCTTGAGAGCCTTAAAAATCTCGATAAAATATGATACCACTGAAAAAATGGAAAGTTAGAAGAATAAGTCTAAAGCCGACGAATAAAGTCAAAGAAATGTTCTGGGTGCAGAGCCAGGTGATCTAAGTAGTTGGTATTCCGTATTAGTATTTGGAGTGCTTAGTGGGGTTCATTTGGAAGTGGGTAATGTTAAATTATGATTTTTATGTATCAAAGCATTTTTCTTTGTTTTTTAGTATTATGTAATCCAATGATGTAAAGTTTTATTATATTTTATGATGTTGTATATATGTTGATGGATGTGTAAAAAGTCAAAATAGGTTTGTCTAATGCACAATAAATAAATTAAAAATAAATAAATCTTTCATAGAATATCCCACCCAAAGTATGTGGAATTCACAGAGGCAGACTGGCCACACGGGAAATCAAGATATTTTCCAAACAGTCCTTCACCTATCATACCAGCACCCAATTGTACTACACTTTCAAGGCCATCAGCCAATCAGCAGTGATAAAATGAAGTACTTTTTTGGGACTTTTTAAAGGACGGATGAAGCCAAACAGCTTCCAAAAAATGGAATCCACAAAGTACACAACTTCCATAGACTGGCACATGCTTAAAATATCGCGTGACCTGAGAAGTCATCTTAAACTTGTTGATGGTCAGTGCTCTACATGGGTCTGTACCAATATATCCTGGGCACAGAGTGAGACTCCTTAAACAGGAATGTCTGATCTGTCTTTCATTCCGTTGTTTTAAAATCTCAAGAAGAAGGTAAAGAACCTCACCAAGCTGTTTTTTTTTGTTTTGAAAATGTTTTAAACCCCCGTTTATCCATTTATTTATACATTTATGAAATGCACTAAGCCCATGGAAATCAAGGGGCTAGTTACAAGGTTGGTTGACGGATGTTAGGTGCAAAGAGTCAGATGACAGACATCATCCCAGCAAAGATCCCTGGGAGAATTGCAGTGTTTTGTGGTGTTTGCGAAAGATCCAGTAAGATTGATCTGATCTCAGAGCTAGAGGTAAATATTTCCAGTTCTTGGTGGCGATGACAGGGAAGCTTGTCCCGCCAGCTCTCGTTAGTCTGAATCTTCGGTTGATCAGACGGTGAGAGTAAGAGGAGCATGTCAGACTTGAGGATTGCGATCTTTTGCGTTTTTGGGAGAGGTATATAGAGGCAGAGTTGTAGAGGCATTTGTGGGTGATTGCCAGAGGTTTGAAGGTGATGCGATCACGATTTTGGGAGCCAGTGAGCTTTTCATCTGTCCTCCAATTTATGCTCCCGCCCGGGGATGTTAAGTGCAGCTGGAAGTGCATTGTTCTGGATGACTTGGGGTTTGTTGATGTAACATGTGGAGGTGTCTGCAAATAGGGCATTGCAGTAGTGAAGTCTGGAGCAATAAGCGCCTGGACGATGGTGAGGCAGCTGTCAGTGGTGAGGAAAAGTCTGCTGGTCTTAATTAGCTTTGTGGTGTGTGCAGCTGAGGATGCAATAGCACGAACCTGCCACGTTAGTGACAGGGTTGTATCTAGGCAAGGTCTTAACGACCCTGGAGACTGGTATAGTGATGCCATCTATGGTGAAGGCTCTGTAAACCTTGTCTAGCTTATTGAGAACAACTTAGGAACCGGCCAAGAGAATTTTGGTTTTGTCGTCATTAAGGCAGAGGCGGTGAGAGGCCATCCAGGCTTGGACTGTTTGGTACACTGTGTGCAGTGTGTCAGAGTCAGTGGAGTAGTTTCCAGTTAAGGGTAGGAGGATCTGGGGGAAGATAAAAGTAAAAGTCTCTTTTAAGAAAGTAAAAGAGACTTTCTAAATAATAGGGAGTAGCTTGCAAATTGTCACGCTCAGAAACTGGTCTCCGGTATTAAGCGTGTTATAAAAGAACAATTATAATTATAATCATAATGAATTATAATTGTATGATTTCACCTCCCAAAAAGCAAACTGAAGCTTTCTAGGTCACAACACTTACTCATCAGCCCTCCTTGGTGAAAAAAGCATTAAACAGTGGGCCTCGTTCCAAGTGTGGCAGTCAGGAAACAGGGGTGCCGATAAACTCATCGGCACCCTTGTTTCCGGACCACCATACTATGAGTCTGCCTACCAGAGCCACTGCGCCAGGCAGGGCTGACCCTACTGGGTGCATCGGACCCAGTAGGCAGAGTTGTCACAGAAACACCGGCACCATTTCGAACGGTGCCGGTGCTTCCGACTCCTCAATCCCATGTTGTGTAATGGGAACGTACATAATCCGGCGCCTGACTTCCTGCGCCGCCAGGACTTGTAATGTCCCGGTGGCATCGGGATGTCAGGCGCCAGATTGGGTGTTACAGGGCTGGCGGAAACCCGCCAGTGGCAGCAGTTGGTTACCACCAACCTCGTAATGAGGCCCAATGTCTCTGTTTATCATTAAAACATGTGGTTCTTCTCATAAATATCAGAATCTTGGCTCATTAGGTTAATGTTCAGTTCTCAAGGTGTGAATCCCAGATATCAGCCCATTTCCAGATTTCTCACCTGGCGAAAGGGCTGTGATTCATCCTGGTGTCTGCGAAACAGCTCTCAGCGGGACCACAGAAACGATGTGCCGGAAACATTTACTAAATATATATTAAATTAGAGCTAACCTATTTGCATTCTCTTTTATGTCTAGCACATTTGCTTTATCATGACAATAATTTACTACAATACAATATAAAATAAAGTATTTCATATATAATATACGACATAAAGTATCCCTGCCATATGTTTTAAGGGTATTACAAGTCACGGAGGAGGACCATATAGAGGAAAGAGACAAACGGCTGAGATGCTTTACAAGGTCACAGAACTGGGAGGAGACTTGCAATATCCGTATTACGTATGATAGGGGGTATTTTATTCCTTATAATACATGGCCACACACCTGCAACCATTTGACAGGTTGCAGATGTGAGTCCACAGTCCCAATTGCCTCACCATAATTACTGGAGCACTCTGATATGATATGATATGATATGGCATTTGTAACGTGCCTATACAAGTAAGTGTTTCAAGGCGCAACGAGGCAGAGGGGGAACAAGGGGAGACAGACAACGATCCTACTAGGCCAGGTGTCATTTAGATCGCGCAAGGGTAGAGGGGAAGGGAAAAGTGCAGTACGGGGTTATTAGCATACAGCACACAGGATAAATAATGGGAAGGGGGGCTGTAGGGATACAGACACAGTCCCGTAGTGCAGGGGTTGCCAGGGAGGCAGTGCAGAGGAGAGTGGCTGGGCCAAGGACCGAGAACGGTGAGTTGCCCAGTTGCAGATTCAGTGCAGTTTCAGTAGTATTAGCAGGGGAGAGGGGGAGAGAAAGCGGAGGCAAAGGTTTTGAGGTGCTTCCGGAACCGGAGATGGTTCTCCTCAAGTTTCAGGGAGGCAGGAAGGCTGTTCCAGAGGGAGGCCCCTGCAGCGGAGAGAGATCTGCCCCCAACTCGTTGTTTGAAGAAGCGGCTGCTGACCCTGAGGGAGTTGGAGGCGGATGAGCGAAGAGCTCGAGAAGGAAGATATTTAGGAAAAGAGAGTTGAAGGTATTTTGGCCCAAGGCCCCAGACGGCCTTGTGGACAATGCAGAGGGTTTTGAACGTGATCCTCGCAGTCACTGGGAGCCAGTGTAGGGATTTCAGTCCTGGAGAGATACGGTCCCTGGGCTTGAGGCCAAGGACAAGTCTCGCAGTCCTGTTCTGGATGAGTTGCAAAGGGCGAAGCGTAGAGGCGGGCAGATTTAGATAGAGGCTGTTACAGTAGTCCAGCTTCGAGAGAACCAGGGCTCTAGAGACAGTGAGCTTCTGTGGGAAGGAGAGGAAAGGAAGGATACCTCTGAGGAGGTGTAGCTGGTAGTGTGACTTCTTAGAGACGTCGGATATGTGAGGAGAGAAGGAGAGTGTGGAGTCGAAGATGACCCCAAGGTTTTTTGCCTTGCAGGTAGGAGCAGGAAGAGGGCCCAGAGAGGCTGGCCAGAGAGCTGCAGGGAAGGAGGCAGTGGGTGTGCCGATGAGTAGAATATCAGTCTCACTGGCATTAAGGCAGAGGTCGTTGGCGGCACACCATTCCTGGATAGCAGAAAGTCAGTCAGAGATGAGGGAAGGAGAAGAGGGGGCCGAGGGTAGCCTGAAAATGAGCTGGGTATCATCCGCATAGCACTGAAAGTTGGGGCAGCGAGTGGCGATGCGGCGGGCGAGAAGTGCCAGATACTGGTTGAACAGCCAGGGAGAGAGGTTAGATCCCTGGGGGACACCACAGGTAGAGAAAAAGATGTCAGAGAGGAAAGACCCCAGTTGGACCTGGGAGGTTCGATTGGAGAGGAAAGAGGTCAGCTACGCCAGAGCCTGACCAGTGATACCCAGGTTATCATGGAGATGGTTGAGCAGGATGGTATGGTTGACAGTATCAAAGGCAGAAGAGTGATCAAGCAACATGAGAACACATGTAATGTTAGACATGCATGACCCTTACAATAGTCTGCAGACCTCTTCCTCGTCCCAGTACTCGAGTGGTGAATTGACATGTTAGTGTGCACTACTCCTAGCAGCCTCTTCCTCGTCCCAGTGTTGTAATGGTCTGAATGTGGGGAAATGAGGGGAAGGGCCGGGGGAGAATGAAGTTTGTTCTCATAAAGAAAAGGGGGATACCATGTATCGCCTCCAGATATCCTCTCAGTCCCCAAGGACGCTGCACCCAGGTGATCCTTCCTCGCATCTCCACTCCTAGGATCAGGATCCAAAAGCGATGGCCTTTCCCTGGCCACCTGAGAAGAGGATCCAATGGGAATAGGAGTGAGGATACCCTCAGGTTTCTCAAAGCACACAATCTAAAGATACTTTTTAGTCCAGCTATGTCCCCTATGCTCCCAAGGGAAAGGGGAATTTGATCAAATAATAAGGATCAAGTTCTCACTGGAATCCTGTGCAAGACCTGCAAAGAGAAAGAACACTTTTCATTACCAGCCTTGAATGTCTTCCCTTCAGTCTCTCTCACCCCAGTTCTCTACTGTACTGGACTACCTCTGATTACACTCTAGAACGCTTCTTCCTTTTCTTGGGGTTAGTCTTTTACTTTTGACCATTAGCTCTGAATTCTCATTAAATGTCCTATGGGGTGATGAACCCATGCTTAGTATTTATTGTTCTGAAAATGCTGTACTTTTCTCACCCTAGGGTAACCTTTCAATTAATTTCTTGTATCGAGTTCCGCTAAGTTCCGATGAGAGATTTTCCTCAGGGGCTGCCTTCGTTTTACTATTGTTTTTACCTTTCCCCACATTTTGGAGCTAAGTGCTCCACTTATGTCCTCCACTTACCTTGCTAAGTGCATCTGTTTTGGGGGCACTGACCAGTCCCTATGGCTATCAGTGCACGAGTGCTCTGTTCTTCACAATCAAGTTCTTTGTTTATTTTTCTGGAACACGTCAACTTGCATGAAGTGTGGTTGGGACACTTTGTATCTCTGTAAACTCTTTTCAGCAACTTTCTGGCTACTTGCATGATGTGTCGAAGATGGGCTGTTGGTACAGATACCTTTTTTAGTATTTTACCACTTAATGCCATATAGAGTAAAACCATATACTCTAAAATGGCGGTGCCACAGGGTTTTTGCCTGTTCTTTGGCTGTCCAGTCTTTTGACCTTTTTCCTCGCCTGGTGTGACTGGCATTTCCATATGTAGTAATCCCTTTGCCGGGACAAAGAGGTGATCATTGTGCGTGTGTGGCCTGATGTCAGGGCTCGGTCTGCCTGGGCCCAGTCCACATCCATGCCAGATATCTGTTGTTGGACAAAGGCTGTAAGGATTGGACATCCCCTGCCAGTTTGAATGGTGCAGATCTTTGCCATTGGTGGGCTGGGGGCAACTCCAGTCAGAATACTAGATAAAAGGAGGACCCCTTTCAGATGCTCTTCAGATCATTGTTACTCCCACAAAGGAGATTATCTTGCTAAAGACCCAGAACACATCGCAGGAAGATCGCCAGTAGCCCTTTCTTTACTTGCCCAGCGAAGCTCCAGCAGCTGGAAGAGCTTGTAACAGACCTGAAACCATCCTGTGTGCTAGCTAAACATCCTCCGGAGCTACTTCCCTGCAATGGTCGCCAACCTGAGTTAAGCGTTGGGGCTCCGTCGATCCTAAGCTTATGGAACAAGAAGCTTTTCTCTGAAGTTGCCGCTCTCTCTCCACCATGAAGAGGGGCCTTGCATGATCAGTTTTGTTTTTCTTGTCACAAGGGCCGCCTTCCACCATTTTCTCCTTTAGACCCTTAGTTCGAAGGTTTAGTAGGGTGTTTGCTATCTTCTTTCATATATATATCTATTAGTTCTTAAAGTCTTGATTTCTTACCTAGTTCTATCTGTTTATTCACTTACCTTGCTGCTCCACAGTACATTGAAAAGTATGTCTGTGTCAAAAAGTGAAGTTAGCAGAGCACCCAAAGGAAAGTGTATATATATTAATAGTGAAGTTTTAGTGAGTTACTTACATGTGGTCTTTAATTGCGAAGGGCTGTCTAAGGCCTACATAAATAACTGTATTTGTATAAGTTCTTTCTTACTTGTATTATTAAGAGTACTCTGTGTGTGCTTAGTTGAACCCTTTCCCACTCTCATGCCCTCCTAAGTTGAAGCCTTGCTGTTCAGTCACACTACCCAGATATAGTACGTCAGGTGATGGTGTTGGTTCCTATTCATCAGAATAGGGGGGCCTCTCAGAATCCGTCCACAGGGCCGATTCTGACGATTCGTCTTAAGAGATTCCAAGACTGATCTCAAACTATCCTTTTGCAGGGAAACGTAGAGAGAAGGAGCTCTGTCAATAAGTCGCACTTCCTTAATATGTTCCCTCCAAGCCCGGCGTTGATGCTTAGCTCGCGTGCTCGCAAGATATCCACACATGTGTGTACTAGGAAACCCTTGCCTCACCGCGCACACACACGCCTGAAACCTTCTACCCTCGTTCACAAGAAATGTTATTCCAAGAGCTCCAAGTAATGATACTGAAGATCACGCGCCCGGTGACATTCATTGTAACTTGTTAACGATGCCGACGCGCATGAGCTCTCTCAAACAGCTTTTTTCTTTTCTTGGCATGAAACACCAAAAACTATTTACAATTCAAGGTGAAAGTACCCATACTAGGTCAAGCCAATTGTTCTACCAAACCACAGGATTTGCTAACTACATATTGGCAATTCCGTTTTCTAATCAGTTATTGATTTCCCACCAGTTCTAATGATCATGTCCCAAAGAGGTTCTCAGCATCACCTGACCCCTTCTTCAGGTCACGAAGGCCTGCAGAAGGGTCCAGACCAGAGCTTGGGAGAAAAGAGACCTGTTCCCTAGATGATTTCTAACGGAAGGCAGTTCTAGAACCTTCAGCGATGTTCTATACTGCCCAGCTAAAAGTCTCGAACCAATCAGAAATTCAGACCTTCCCGTCCATCTTGGGTTGAGACAGAAGTGTCTAGCTGAAAAGCAGCCTTTTTATGGAAGATGTGAAAACCTGTAGCACCCAACATTCATATTATCAAGTTCCCACTCAGCCCTCACTCCCTTAAACTACACAAGCTATTAATGTCTCAAGAGTGCAAACCACCTCCCTGTCTTGTGTGCGACCATCATCCGCCTTGAATTCCCCTTCCTCGTCTTGTCTTTCGAGCCTTTTTAAAGGTCTTCCTTATAATAAATGCAACCGTCGCACCCACGTGATCCCCATGCTGACAAACCAGTATTACAAGTAAGTAACTTTCCCACAATGCAGTGTTTTGAGATTTAATTTCAAATGC
Organism: Ambystoma mexicanum; assembly: GCF_040938575.1. Lineage (NCBI taxonomy): Eukaryota > Metazoa > Chordata > Amphibia > Caudata > Ambystomatidae > Ambystoma > Ambystoma mexicanum. The sequence goes on from NC_090923.1 coordinate 75,896,959, forward strand.
ATGTAGCGTCTGCACTCCCCAAAGAATGTCTCATTGTCTTTTTGTTCATGTTTATTCCCAGTTCCCGGAGAAGTGGGAAGAGGTCAAAGTTACTATAATCCGCCCTGGACCGATCCCTACCAGCAGCCCCTGCGGTAACACCATCCCATCGGACGACCTAATGACCATGTCCCTGCCGTCTGGTGTCAGGTAGGGGATGCATGTTTCAGGTAAAGATGCGGGTGCCTCTGGGGACTCCTGACATGTGTCTCAAGTATATACATCTAGCACAGGGTGCAGACAAGCCTATTGGGCACCCGAAATATTTCTGTACTGCCTATTGCCCATGAAAGGTCAACCAGTGATGTGGTGAGTTGTGGCTGCCCTTACCCCAGCCATTCCAGTCTCTTGGAAGCACTTGCTTGTTTGCAGTTTCCTATAGGCCAATCCACTACAATGCTCCTTTAGATCGTGCCTTGCCATCCCGTTAAAGCCATGAGACTTGAATTTAATTTTATCAAAAAGTTGATATAGCAGCCCGGGGCATTAAAGTAGGCTTCGAGGTATCTCGCGAGAAAGCCATTCTTCAATGGTTATATGAAGAATTAGTGCATGGGGCTGCGTATTCTCAAAAATAACCCAAGGAACCAGCATTAGAATCTTAAATTCAGTGTGTTATTGGGGCTGCTCTACCAACTTTCTAGGAGACACACCTGTCAAAGTTTTGTATTCATCCTAAAGCCAAAGAACAGCAAGCCAAATACATTCCAAAATGCTTGTCCCTTCCCTTCTTAAATTGCCCTGTATGAAGTCTTCCATCTGCAATGGTCTTGTCTCTCTATTGAAATTACAAGCTACTCACGCTTCCAAAAACTTAATCCAGCGGCTACAGATCCTGCAAACATGGCCGCCAGACTACCTCTTGACCTTCAGCCCTGTGACCATCTCACACCAGCGCTTTCTTCCCTTGATTAGCTTTCAGCCTCTGCTCACAATAGCTCTGCGTCATTCCGGGCACATTTGGAACAAAGTTCCAGTTTTCTTCAGATATCATTTTAAGAGATACCAGCAAGCCAGATCCCTTATCATCTAACTGTTTCATGACAATTCTTGCAGTTTTCAAAGAAAATGTAATTGGGTGGCAAAAACCATGAGGCGTCCAGATCCACCCCCTGGAATGATCTCCCGGCCACTATCAAATCTGAGGCTTACAAAGAAATCTGGGTGTTTAGGAAACCTGATTTCATAATGCAGCTGCTGCACAAGGTCTTCCAAGGAGACTGGGCAGAGATCATTTTGTAGCAAAGTCCAAGTCAATTGTCCTGTCTTTTTATGGGTGTCTCTTGCGTGTTTTTTTGGCGCCTCGACGCCCGCTGGATTCTGGCGTGGTATAAACAAATAAATAAAGAATATAAAAAAATCAAAGGGCCAAATTTGAGACTGGAAATGTGAGAATCCTGTGTTACTGGACTGTTCATCATATCGGTATCAGGTAATATTATCCCCAACAATAATATCGCCATATATATGGTCGTCGGGAAAGGCCACAGGCATATTATTAGTGGGGATAATTTTTGGGGTAAGGGTTGCGTGGGTGTCCCCCGCTCTCTTTAAAATAATATGGGGCTTGCGTAGGTGTCCCCCGCAAGTTCAATGGGTTAATATCACCACAAAATTCCGGTGCTATTCTTGTCTTTTTGCGGGGATATTAACACATGGAATCATCCTACGCCCTGCGAAGCCCCTTTGTTTCACTGTCAGCTGCCTCCCTTCGCCTTCCAGCAGCAGACGATCCCCCTTTCGGCCAAGCACGCTTGGGCCACTTTGAAGAATCCACACTCCACCTTGATCTTTCCTGCCCCTCGTTTCATTAGGAAGAACCCCCTGAAGCGTTGCAGAATCCCTCTGAAGCCAAAGTTAAGTAGCTGCTTCAGCATCAGGTGAATGGTGACTTGTGGGGGAGGAGGGAGATTTAATTTTGGTTTCTGACTGTGTGCAATGTGTGGACAGAGTTTGAGGCCTGTGGGACACTCTGGGATAGAGTTCTGTGCTAAATGACATGGGATTCTGGCCCCCGGTCCGATCTCCTGATGCGCGCCTGCCAGACAATGTTTCGCTGCCCAAAAGGGTATTGCCCCGAATGGCCAAAGCCCAACTCTCTACTGATTACAGCTCCTGAGCATGCTAGAGTGAGGTGTGAGGTGGCACTCAGCCTGCCAACCAAAATACTAAGGAAGGTGAATGGGATGCCTGGGGTCCTCATATTCCAAGCATCCCTATCTCTAGCATGAGTCTTATCAAAGGAATGTAATTTTGGTTTGTTCGAGATTTTTGGCACATAAAAGGTTCCTGCGCTATAGCACTGAGCTACGGTAGAAATCAGTCTCTTATTGTTTCCCACTTGATTGCCATCAGGCAAACGCCAACTATGGGTGATGGTCTTCGAGTCTGTGTGTGAGGGGTGTTTTGCGCAGCCTCAGGGCCAACTATTTACCCATATCCATTGTGCTGAGCCGACGCACAGATGCAAATGGCCATCACATGAGTGCCCTCTGTCCTTGGGATAACTGCTCTCCGGGTGATCTCACCCATGTTCTATTCTTCTGTCCATTATCACATGCCCTTAGGACAAGGCCATTAACTCTGCTACTGAAAAAGAAAAACTGTAGAACAATAGTCTATGCTAGGGAATACCTGTGATCTGTTCCAGACAAGCAAGCTGCCTTCGCTGTATGTTCCTTCATCGAAAGAGGCCTCTCATTGGTTGATGATTGCTGTCAGCATCATCATGTTCTATCTTTATCGATTTTTATAGGTTTTATTATTGTTATTTTTATTTCTTTTTCGTTGTATAATTGTTTTAGCCTGTATTGTATTAAGGTTCTTTTATGATGGTTTTAACCTTCGACATAAAGATTTATTACTACAAAAAGTAGCTTATGTTGATGAGGGGAGTATCAGGACTGGTCCCTTACCTCATTATCCCAGTTCCAAGATCCATGTTGTACAATTTACGGTGCCAGTGTTTCCATTGTCCCCATCCCCATGGGACTCCATGGGAATGGGGATTAACAGAATTACGCCTCCGGAATTACCGGGTCACTGGGGTTGTAATGCCCCGGTGATTCCGGCAATCACGGAGGCGGTAATTCATTCCGGGTCCGGTGGCAGCCTGCTGGTTTTTCCCGCACGGCTACCGCCGGACTCGTAATGAGGCCCACAAGGAAGCAACGAAAAGCGTGGGCTGACAGTTCACTTCCAATTGATACATGAGGACCCAAGGCACTAATGAATAAATATGTGTTTCTATGGTGAACCTTTAGGAGTTGGGAGGGTTGTGGAGGTAGTACGGTAGCCCTGCAGGGTACATGTCCTACTGCGGGACAGAGAGGTTCCATTTTGCAATCCCGGCATGTGGAAAAGATACAGAAAAGGGCATGCATTGGATGCAGCAAGGGGTGGAAGAAAATGGTTGACGCAGGAAAGTCCGGCACGGGCTGGAAAGCACGCCTCCAGACATTAATTAGGAAAGCAACGTGCCAAAAGGGGGTGGAATAGGTACAGTGTATATCTAGCAGACATGGACTCAGTAGCTGTTACTGCAGGTCTGTGGGACAAGGCTTTCACAAACATGTCACCCTGTTTGGGATCCTCGTTATATCGCATGGTCATTACTTGGGTGAAATCCCTGGACAGATTAGACCTGGAGACATTTCTCCTAACTGCAACTGAATATCTTGATCCCTCTATCCTCTCATCTCCAAGGCTTTCAAATAATAGTGCCACATTTCACAGTGAAAAACATGGCACGATCCAGAAGGAAGTATGAGTAGATCTTTCGCCACATCACCTTTTACCCTTCAGGTAACACCAAATAGAGTTCCTGTTGTAATCCTGCCCGAGGACGCTCATTGCTGCCCAATTCTGGATGGAATGAGATCAGTGTACACCTCTGCTCCCTGTGCTTGGGAATCCCTGCACCATTTGAAAAGCATACGCTCAGAAACTATACGTATGGGTTTTCCTAGGATCAAGGGGCAGACCCATTCTTTTAATATTTACATGGCGGTAAAAGATTCAAGAGGGACACATACATTTGATGCCATGAAAACCGTCAAATGCCTTTTGCTTTGTCAACTGTGCAAAAAGAGGGATAAAGACCTGCCATGTCCTCACAAGTCGAAAATCTACAGGAGCTGCTGGCCCCAGAGACGTCCCTAGGTATCCGGTCTTCGGCGGGTTATAGCATTTCAGCGTGTCTTAACTCCCATCTTAACTTCCCGGTGTAAAGGTAATGGATCTCTTCTCTTACATCAGAAATCTGCTAGAAATAAAGATACAAAATAATCATTAGTGTTCCTCTACTCCTTAACTGAATCATGGCTTGTTAGCAATGCGTGATAATCCAAAGGATCAAGTGTCTCAGAGCAGTCTTCCTCTCGACATTTTCAGTAGAATGGTTTACTCTACTGGATGCTTAGCTCTCCTTTTTTTTCTTATCTTGAAACACCCTTGAAACAAGGCCACAAATGAATGTTGCTTTTCAGAAAATGAATTCTTTTCAAGGTTTCTAAGGGCAGTATCTAGTAGCATTCTCTATCAATTTGCCATGATCTCTGGCCATTGGCTATGATTTCTAGGGATGATGGGAGGTGTATTCCAAGACATCTGTAGAGCCAAAGGTAGCAGACCCTGTCTTAATTATTCTTTTTTTATATTCTTTTTTTATTGTGAATTGGTTTATCAATTAAACTTACACAAAACACAAACACAGTATACACAATTATATCCAAACAAAAACAAAATAAAGTATAGATTAATTTCATATCTGTAATAAAACAATTGAAATCATTGCTAAGAAAAGAATTATAAAAACATTCATCCTTCATAAATATCCAAACACATAACTACCATTACAAATTCAGCACATTTTCTATTCACCAGAGTAGGTTAATCCAATTTGATTCAAGAATTTCAATACAGCAATAGTGAGAGGTTTCTCATGCTCATTCATAAATATTACCCCCAATTCCTCCTTATGCAAACATGATTCATTATGAACAAAACCACTGAACATCAATATTCTACTATTCTGTAAAGCAGGGAAATAAACATTAAAGGCATTCTAGTTTGGACCACTTTCTCGTTATTACAATGTACACAGTTTAACAGCCCTAGATACTTTTAAGCGTATAAAGACAATTTCTAGAATCTTCAGTAGATTTAATCTGAAGCAGAGAAACTATTCTGTCCAGAAATCTTTTGAAGGTACATTGGAAGAACACCTAGGGGTTTATAACAGAGACTGCTATATAGCTTATAAATTCACATTTTGTTAATCATCTCTATTCAGTCTTCACCAAATAATTGTGTCTTTACATGGCATGGATTACCTTTTAAATTGCCTTTTGACATATCAATGTTATCTAGAATAATCACAGCAAAAAGTCAAATCTAATAATACTGAATTCAGTGATGGCTCCAATAAATTCCTAAAAAAATAGAATATTTTCCATTTGAACCAAGCACAAATAGATACTAAGCCTAATTCATACCTTAGTACCACTACCGGTAGACGATTCGGCAAGCCAAGAAGCATTTTCCATACTATGGCTTCTATTTTGTTCCAAAATACATTTCTTGCTAGGTGACTGGTCTCTAAACCATATAAAAGAGTTGGAATAACCTTAAGGTGATAATTCTCTATGAGTGGTATTACAGAGAATCTGGCATATTTTCCCTTAATTCACTTCATCTCTGCTGCAAATTGTTTAGCCCTATTATTTAACCTAATTATTAGAAACTGCTTACTTGGCGACATGTCAATTTTACCCCCAATATAGGTAATTCCACTAATGGGTGTTATCACAGAGTTAGCAATGCTCCAATATTCCAAGTATATGGCTCTCGGCTCTGGAACAGCATTCCCAGAGAAATTAAGACCCTGGAAACTATCTATAAGTTTCGTAAAGCTCTGAAAACGTTGCTTTTTGATAATGTGACTCTGGATTTAACAATCTCTTCTCCCCAGCCCTCCATCTGTTCTAATTTCTGGGTACTTTGTGCTCATCTCTTGTCTGACACTGTGTGTGCCGCTATACGATTGTTCGTCATTTTACGCGTTATGAATACATTTAAAAAAAAGTAAAAGCATACGTTTTTTTCTGATTTCTTGAAAATCGGTCAATATTTGTTTGTTTTACCCTGATCAACACATTTCCTTTAGAATAGTTATTAATGCCCTTCAAGAGCCTTTTTTAATTGAGTGTGATCAACTAACACGAATCGTCAGCATAGACAAGCCAGTATACCTTTAAGGTACCAATTTCTGGGGAGACAAAGGCTAAATGCAATACAAAATTACCCAGATCTGATGTATAAAGATTGAACAGTCAGGGGGCAATCATACAGCTCTGCCTAAGTCCTTTAAAAGTCTTCTTAACCTAAGGTACTAGTTCAATTGTTGATTTTAAGCTCTTATCTTCCCTTACAAAAATCTCTTCTGCTTGGCAGTCTATTTACAACAATGAGGGCAATCTGGCTGGCCTTCTCCCGACAACACCTGACCCATTCCTTTGGGGGAAGTATCTATCCAGCGCTGCGATTAGTGAAGCAGTACAGAGTCCTGCTTTGAGAACACCTGGTTGGCAAACTGCATGGAAGTGGAAGACATTGCCGGAGAGCCTGTTCTGTGCAGATTCTGCATGTTCTGCTTCTCGGATTATCTGTCCAAGGACAAGGACCCAAGCAGCCATCATCCTAGCTGCCTAAAACCTTAGTCGGGGGTACTCGTGTAATGAGATAAAAACTCAGTCTTTTCAGAAAGACTATATGGATAAAAAAAAACAACGATAGTACTGTTAAGAGTCCATAATTTGACCTACTCTTCCATTGGCGTGTGCTCTACTAGCGTCCAGTGTTCTCTCCGACCTATCCTGACTTTCTGTCCCTATTTAAATACCTAATCCTTACCATACTCAAATCTTCCTAGGATATTTACAGATCTTTTGTCTTATTTGTTTATATTCTTTTTTTTGTGGGGTATTTATAAATCTAATATTGAAAGCACTAGGTTAAAAAGAAGGTTTAACTACTTTCTTCTTGCTGGAGAATTGTCTAAAGGAAAATCTTTTTCCACTTATGTGAGTTGCCTGCCATTAAGGGTGCTATGCTACTAATGACCTCAACCCCACCACCCACCTCTGGATTCCAGACACTCCCCTCCATCATATATTGGGAAGGGTCTGGTTTGCTATTTAGGGAAACTGCATTAAGGACATTACAGTTTACGGTTAATCACTCACCACAACCCAAGCACACATCCATAGCCACAAGAGGTCTGTTCTACTAAAGCCCTTTAAGAAAAAAGGGGGCCTGACAGCAGTCTTCTGATAGTTAATGGTTTAATTGGCGCTGTAAACGTGCTCCTGTTGTAATAAAGCTGTTTTAACCAGGTCAGTCTTCAGCCGCTTTAGTTATAAGCACTCTCCATGTCCTTCAATTCAGTCCTGTTAAAAACAGCATTGTCCAAGGCAACAGTTTGGACTTGTGTATAGGTATTAGATAGACATTTGCCAGACACTGCTAATATAAGCCTAGGTACTTGCAACATTTTTCAGCTGCTAAGTTTAATGACCGATTAGTACTATTACGGCAGTGCCTCAAAAAATGCTTTCCCCATGTTTACTCAAAATCCCAAACTATTGCTATTGCCAATGCTTGTTTACTGAATGAGTCTTAAACCTGAGGCACCATGTATTAGAAATTACAGGCACAGCAGAACGAGTAATTTTTAGGTAGATTTTCATTGTTATGTGAAATCCCCTTCACATGAGTCCGTCAGCCTTTTTTGCTGGACTTACTGGATTTTTGTCAGTTCTCCTGAGTGAGTGGGAACCTTTTTCCACACACACTCATTCTTTTACCATATCTTGGGAATCCTTTTATATTTGTTTTCATACCTTTTTCATACTTTCATACTATCCTCCACGTTTTGTGGCATCTTTCATTGGCTTTTGCAGCACACAGCACTCTCTGTGCAGTGTTGCTGGGAGCCCCTTGGACTTCTCTTTTTATTTTCTATTATTTCCCTTATGGGGACACATGCTCCCAAGGACAGGGTGATATTTCTATCCTTCCTATCTTTTTCTATTGTGAGATCAGCACACCCCACCTTATGTGGAGGGCTGAGGGCTATACTGTATCCCTGCTCTCACTGGCCCCATCTCAGCGCAGCCCACGCCAACATCTTTATTTCAGGCAGTGTCCCCTGTGCTGTGGGGACACTGCCGCTTCCACCGCTGCGCTCCCTTGGCCATTTTGATTTCAGCCGTCATCCCCATGACAACGGAACTCTGCCTCTTTCACACTGTGCGTCCGTGGCATTGTTGGGGCATCTGGCTTGCCCCCTGAGTAATGTATCAGGGGGCACCTTGAATCTAAACCTGGGCTGCTCGTTCAACAGCCCGGGACTGTACGTTACCTGGGCTGCCCAGCAGAGCACCCCGGGACTTCCTACTCCTGCTGCTTCACCCAAGTAGCCCGGTAATTGTATTCACTGCTCCACCTTACTGCATGCAGCAGACTTTGCCTCTCTTCACTTCCCATGCTGCACCTGGCATACGAAGCCCAGGAGAACTTTCATGAAGGACCCGCCTTGCTGGCCACAAGGTGGACTGCCAGAGGCACGGCCGGGCAGCCTTGTCTGGACTGCCCCTTACACGCAGCCCGGGCTGGGCTGTTATTTTTTCAGCCCGCCAGCACCCTGAAAACTGCCTGTGCCCTTGATATCGTGGGGCCATCGGTCTGGTCCCAGGTGGGCCATTGCCTGCTACGGCCCTAGGGCGGTCAAGCCTCCCTCTGGCTTAAGCAGCTCAGCCCCCAGCTCAACCCCCCTTAGTCTCTGGGGGGGGGCTCCACCACACGCCACCCGGCCTATATATATATTTCTGAGGCTTGTTGAATCTGTATAGGCCGACATCTAGTGGAAGTTGCAGAGTATTACAGTTTGTCTTTCGAAACTCAAAAATGGGCGTGCCAGTAATACTATCCCTAGTGTGACGTCCACTGTACCCATGATCCCTCATGCTTGTAGGACCCTCAGATTGTTTTTTTCCGCCATACTTGTCGGAAGCATAGTTGCAGAGTTCCCTGGCTTTCAGCCATTTTGTCATAATTCATCTAAAATTCCCCGTTCTCTAAATCCCACGTTGAGATTCCGAAGATCGACGCCGGTCCGAAGAACGAACAGCCGTCGAGACTGCACGATGGACTTTGGGCCTCGGAAGGCCGCTGGCCTCGGCCCGGGCCTCGGAAGGCCTCTAGCCTCGGCCCTGCAAGTAGGGAGAGTGGGGGGTGGACATACTCACACTCGTTATTTCCTATATATACTTGCCCGCTGTCATAACATAACATATGGAGATTACTCCATTTAAATTCTGCCCCAGGTGCAACCGTAAGTTTCCTTGGGTAGATAAGCATAACACTTGTGATCTCTGTCTGCCTAGGGATTGCCCCAAAGCTAATTGCAGAGCGTGACGCACACACTCTACAGAACCTAGCCAGACCACCCCCGAATCTCGGCGCCAGGCGTTGAAAGATTCAGAGAAGGCCCAAAAATCAGGGAAACGTGCCTCTACTCAGGGGAAAAGGGGAAAACAGCAGACAAAGTCATCAGATAAAACTTCTGTACCCCAGGGCCAGAAGGACAAGCATAAATCCTCAGATAAAGACAAATCTAAGACCCCTGACCCTGTCACTAGGCCCACGGGTGTCCCTCCCCCTACACAATATATGGGAATAGAAGAGGAGCCTCAGCAAGAGGTGATCATTCCCAGTTCCAGGGAATGGAGTTCTGAGGACATCGACAGGGTGATGAGAAGAATGTAATTTATGGCTAATTTCTATGAGAAAAACCCAGACTATTTTCTGAGTTATCAGAATACCCCTGTCACCTCTACTCCTTCTGGATCCAAAGACCCTCAGCCTCCTGGTAAGAGACCTCGGAATGAGACTCCCGATCAGGGTCTGATTTCAGACCTACCCTCTACTCAACCTTACCATCAGTATGCTGAGGATCCAGACATACAAATTCTGGGCGACCAAACAGGGGTCGATTATTACGGAGATGACGAGGAACAGGATGAAGAGGAGGAAGATGAGGCAGAGGCCTATAGTTTAGACTCACCTATCTCCATAGAACCACCGGTCAATGACTCACCTGTGGATAATCAGCCACTACTAAATAAGGTCTTAGCTAAAGCTGCAGAGCACTTTCACTTAGACACTCAAGGGGCTCAAGAAGAGAGGGTCTTTGCAGAGGAAATCATGGGGGACAAAAAGTCAATTTCCCAAGCCATACCAGTTCTAAAGTCTATCCAACGCAGAATTGATCCCTCCCTATTCACTCCTAATCTCACCAGGGCAGTCAACATCCCGAATTGAAAAATTATTCAGGGCCGCCCCTTCCGTCCCGCTTTACATAAGGGGTCAGCTTAAGCCCGACTCATTGGTAGTTACTACCACCAGGAAAAGGGCGGGGACACCTCTAGCATCATCGGAAGCTTCCCCAGACAAGGAGAGCAAAAAGATATATGGTCTAGGAAAGAAAGTGGCCTCCACTTCCGCTTACCAGGCAAGAATCGCGAATACCACCACTCTGCTGGCAAGTTATAATTGTCACCAATGGGAGCAGGTAGCTGCCCTCATTGTCTCCGCACCAGAACCACTAAAGGGCCAGTTAACCCAAATTGCGTCGGAGGGTAGATCGGTGTCCGGGTGCATTCTGAAAGTGACTTTTGATGCAGCAGACAATGCAGGCCGACTCATCGCAGACAGCACTGTCATTAAGAGACACGCTTGGCTGAGACAGTCAGGGTTCAAACCCGAGACCCAGGCTACTCTTATCGACATGCTGGTGGAACCGAATGTCTTGTTTGGGAAAGCGGTAGAGGAGGCACTCAAAACTGCCAAAGAAGAATACGATACTCTAAGGTCCCTGGGACAATAACTAACAAACCCACAAACCAAAGAGGAAATAATAATTTTTGTCTCTCACGTGGCCACGTTGTGGGGTGGCAACCAACAGACTACCCAGAATTACCCTAGAGCTAACAAGAGGGGCCTTGGTAGAGGGAGAGGCAGCCCGGGTAGAGGCAGTGCGCCTCCCAGCAAACAGTGATTCTCCGCTCAGGGTCCCTTCCCATGCATCCCCAGTAGGGGGGCGCATTTCCGCCTTCACCCAGGCATGGGAAGGGATCACCTCGAACAGATGGGTGCTGTCCACAGTGTCCGTGGGATACTGTATCGAACTATTGGAGCATCCCCACAACCACCCTCCAAGACACAAAATACACTCCCTGGACCACCAAAACATCCTCCTCGAGGAAATCATCAATCTTCTCGCAAAGGACGCGATAGAACTCGTCCCGGGCAACCAGGTAAACAAGGGTATTTATTCAACTTACTTCCTTGTGCCAAAGAAAGATCTGACAATGCGCCCAGTATTAGACTTACGCCCTGCAAACAAGTATGTCAAGCCCCAAAAATTTCACATGACTACACTCCGAGAGGTAATCCACCTCCTAAAGAGAGGAGATTAAATGGCAACATTGGATATGAAAGATGCTTATTTTCATATTTCCATGGTACCAGCACACAGAAGATTCTTGCGCTTCAAGGTTCATGGTCAGCACTACCAGTGCAAGGTGCTGCCCTTCGGTATAGCCTCGGCTCCAAGGGTATTCACCAAGGTACTGGCGGTAGTGGCGGCGCACCTACGCAGGGAGACAATCCCAGTGTACCCTTACCTGGAAGACTGGCTCATCACGGGGGAGACCCCAGTAATTTGCAGATCCAACATCCAAAGAACGATCAACCTCCTCTTCCAATTGGGATTGTATGGGAGCGAGGGGTCCTCAGGCCCCCTCGCGTCGTATGCTCCTCAGTACAAGACTTGGACCACGTGCGTCCGGTAGTGGGATTGCTCCTTGCCCTTATGTAAAGTTAACCCTGGTTGACTGCTGCATAGATGGGACTACTGAGAAGGACATGGGGCATCCATCTTTTGTGCCCCCTTTCGACTCCATCTTGGGTAAACAGGCCTCACTGTGATAGTACAGCAATGCTCAGCTCCACTTCCACCGTGGCAGCCAAGGACAGAGACACACACACACAAGGCGCGCAGGCAGCTGGCTGACCCCCACCCTTGCAGTCCCCCTGCGAAGGAAAGCTCTGCGCTTCCATTCTCACGCTGAAGCTGGAGAAAGTTGCAACAATCAATATGCTACAGTTTTCTTCCTCTGAGATCACTGTTCGTCTGAGAACCGGCATGTGAACCAGGATGAGCTAAGCACTTTCTGCTCGATTCGTCCTCATAAACGTGCAAGCCACCCACCCCCATTAGAACAATTTATTGCCATCTTACCCTGCACCCCTGTAAGGTATTTCTTTCAAGTGCCAGACCCTCGCCTGTGCTGCGAAACCCACCCAATACACTCCTTACTAACCTTAAGCATTTTTACTACTATATATGCTTTTACTTGTACTAATGAGTTTGAAACCTAGGAAAAGATGCAAAACACAGCCTGATTCTTCTACATGCACAATAAGGTCAAGCCCTCCAATTAAAGCCACAAATGACCCAATTGTACTGACAATAATCATTGTGTGTGACTTATGTAGAAATGTGACAAGTAGCATAAAATGTTTTAAATAATTTGTTATTTAGTGTGTAACATATTAGCTTAGGTAGTGACCACAGTGACCGGACCCTGACCTGCTTGGAGCACAAGATGTTTGACGTCTGTCAGCCACTCAGCCAACCAGGAGGAAGACATGCCACCCACCCCTACAGCACCACACCGCCTGGCCAATCGGTCCATTTAGCATTTTTTGTTAGAGTTACTTTAATTAATATAAATATAAGTGTGATGTAATGAGATTTGGTAGGGATTTTTGGGTTATTTCCTAGCTGGAGAAATAAACCATCCTTTGAACTCTTGCAGCCGTGTCTCAGTGCCTCTTTCCCCGACAAGGGGTTGTGTCAGCTATTTTATTTTCTCTCGCACGTAGTAAGCCGGGGAAAGGCACCTTCATTTTTGGTGACCCCCGCAACGTGATTTAGAGAGGTGCCTTGAGGCCTGCGCCGCCCGGCAGCGAGATCCAGGGCGCCCCCCAGCAGAACCATCGCCTCTGCGGTTGACCAGACTGTTCACACCAAGAAGAAAGGGTCAAGGGTTCCTGGTTGACGAATACCCAATCGAAAAAGCTGCTCGCCAAGGCAGGCCACGGCTTGATTGGGGGATGGACCTGAGCGAGGTCCGGCCATGAGCGGCGACCCTCGGAGTACCTAACTGAACACCTGGAGTCCTGGTTGCAAAGACCACAAAGAAAGGTAAGGGGAAATACGGGAAGAAGGGAATTAGCAACAAAGGGAAGGTAGTTAAGAATAGGGTCTGCGTGAGTGACGGTGAGGTTTTTCTGATCTATCCTTTATATGGCCATTAGGTGAGAAGAAGAAGAGAAGTGGTATCCTAGCCCGTAGGGGGTAGAAGGCGGCGCCGCGTAGCATTTGTCCTGACCAAGTGCAGAATAGAGATAAAGAGAAAAATAGTAGGGGTCTCGTGTAGGCTCAGAGTAGTTTTTAGAATATTCTTTTTCTGTGAAGGTAAGAAATCTTGAGATATATTAAAGGTGAAAGAGGTGGGGAGTGAATGCGAAATAGTAGGTAGAATAGGGAAGAAGAAAAAACAGGGACAGTGAAAGCAAGCGTCCCCAAACAGCACGATCCTCCCCGCAATGAGAGACAATGAAGGACTCTCCCAGGATGGGAATAAGGCCAAGACAGAGTGCGGGTGAGCGTAAATGGGAGTTTATCAATCAGAATATGGCATGCAAAGAACTCTGCAACCTCCGAGAGCGCTCTGTCTGACAATAGCAAAGACAGGCGTATATATTTACAAAAAACGTCATCAAAACCTACATACTATAGGGGGCACAAGTTCATTGGGATTGGGTGGCGACGACTAACTATAGGTGCTGCTGCGGCGTGGTTGGTCTTGGCTGAAGGACGTCACTGGTCACCCTCGTGGGTTGGGCTGGGCCTAGCAGGTCGGCATGAGTTCATCCGGGCGGTGTTGGTGTGCCAATGCGGTCTGGGGCAGAGATGAATGCCTTTCCTGACTTACTTGCCCTCGGCCATGCACACCGCAGTCATTCAGTCATTTACAGTGTTATTCTCTTTAGTAAATCTTCCAATAGGTTATTTTATAGGTTAATGCAACACAGGAGGAATGCACCTTGTGAGGGGTCTGGAGGTAATATATCGAGGCCTGGTTACCCGTGTCCTGTTGACCGGGGCCTTAGGTCGAGGGGCTAAGCTTCGGGGCCTGGGACGGGCGGTACAGGTCTTTCTGCCTTGTTAGAAGTTTGTTATGGATGTTCCGCTGCGTGTTGTCAAAGTGTTGGGTGTCCTGATTGCACAGGGCCATAAGTCTAAGATGGTCTGGTGGGTTGTGGGGTTTACGAGGGGGCGCTTGAGTTTAGACAAAGGTTTACTGCTGTGCTGTAAATAATGCAGGTGGCTGGCCGCGGCCTTGGGTGCTGCAGTGGGGGCTACAAATCTTTGAAGTGGCTCCAGTCTAGTCGGGGGAGGTGGGGTAGCGCAGAGCGGGCCTCTGTTCTCATGTCTTGGCGGCCTTTGCAGGGTGGGAGGGGGAATGGCCTTGTACGCATTCACAAAGGTATCTCCCTCGTGTGTTGCCGAATGTAGGTAAAAACATCACAAACATTTGAACACTTTCTATAATACTTATTCAAAATCACTTTAAACGTGCATTTAACTTTGCTGGATGTGTCTCGAGTATACCCAGTCCGAGCACCATATTTGTATATTATGTTCTAGCAGCTACAGTATTTTAGTTACAGGCATATACATTCGCAGTAAATGAGGTAGTAGTTGGGTCGGTGGAGTACATAGAAAACGACCCGCCACTGTACGTGACGGTGGTGGCACATAAGGGGCTTAGACATACACACATGATAAGTGCATTCTCGCGCATCCTTTCCATGAGTTCATAGTATAGTTTCATTCGCTTTCCCATATACTCTAGCAGCATTAGCTTAGTTATGGCGCAAAACCATGGGAGGTAGGTTGCCCAGTGATCCACGCAACAAACAGATCCCTGGAGCGTTCCTTTATTATTAGCATCCACCTGCAATGGTGTGGGCTCGTCATTGCTTATATCATGGGAGCATGCTCTCTCATTTTAATACATTCTACAGGCGTTTGTAATATACGAGATTTTGTGGAAGAAAGCATACTTTGCAGGTGGTCTTTACATTAATATATACATGTATAAGACTGTCTGCCATCAAATGACCATTTTACCGTTCTTCTCATTGTTCAGGCCTGCTGGCCGGGTCATGCTGATAGTGATAAGACACTGCGGGAGGTGAACTGTTACAATGTCAGCGTATTTCGCTAGCTCATGTCCGTCTTGTTCGTGGGAACGTGCTCGCAGCGGATCTGCCAGGGTGCTGCGGCAACAGGGATGTGACTCTCCTAGGGTGGGGGCCGCGCTACAGTGCGCTGAGCTCACACCATCTTTACCGAGCAAAAAATGGTTTCTGGGCCTAGCTAAATTTGTGTGGCAATCAATACGTGTGGGCACTCGATATGTGTGGGCAATGTCTCCAGCGGGCGAGCCCTCCACCACCTGGGCCCGGGTGGCACGAGGGAACGCCCAATGAGCCATAGCCCTCACCTGGGGAGAAAACGCAGGCGAGAGGGGTCTTCTGGACCAGTCCTCCCCTACAACAGTAACAGGGAAAGAACAAACGCGCGCAGGCAGTGCATGTGTATGTTGCATGATTACATGTTTGTTGGTCTGCTTTTATGTATATTTCTTGTTGAACACGCTAAAGTATTTTAGTATAAGCAATTTGTGATTGATATAAGGTAAAGCAAAAGAAATAAATTGTGAGGGGTGATCAGGTAACACCTCTCAGAAAGCTAATGTGACATATGGTAATTGTGAGCATTGATAAAGAACGTATTATTTTCACATATTGGAACTGACATACCAAGTGAGAGGTGGGAAGAGATTCAAAGGTACCAGAATACACAGGAAAGGAAAAGAAATATTACCATGGGGGGAGTAATGCCACTAGCACATATTTGCCAGCACCTTCCACTATATAGCGACAGGATACAGAAGTATCACGATCAGTGGATCACGGAGTTAAAAGAAGACGGGGTTACACCAATTTGGCCAGAAGGAGGGTCATTTGACAAAAGAGTGTTGGACCTCGTATCAACACATTTGCTAGCGCGATACAAAGGGAAACAGTTACAGAACCGGAGAGAAGTGTTGGATTTATGGCGAATGTTTGAGGAAGTTGCCCCCACGGCAGAGGGTCAAGGTACAAGCCGAATGACAGAAAAGCAGAAAAACCCTGAAGAAGTAGGCGGGACACCAAAAGAGGAATGCTCAACAACTACAACCGAAAACGAAGTAACAAAAATCTATCCCTTAATGACTAGGCCAGCGGTAGGGTTTAGTGAACCCCTGTATATACCACCCACCGCCACTGCCCAGGGCGGAGCAACAGCCTCCGAACCTCCAACATATGACAAAGGAGGCCTGTACGGCCCCATGAGCACACCTCCTGTGGATATAGCACGTTTAACAGGTGATTTGAATCGTCAGCTAGCACACGCACAAATGGAAATAACACGGTTAAGAGCTTTATGTGATAAAGGGCAAATGTTGCCAGGGGGAGGGGAGGTACCCCCGCTGTCAATGGCAGATCTCACACCCCCTATAGGGGTAGCAAGCAATGCAACTCCAGCAGCCTCGGTATCAGGACAATCTATAGCATCACAAGGGACGTCATCACAGCAAAGACAAGAACAAGAGTGGCAGTCAGGACAGTTCCTGTTCCAATTGAATAACAAACCAGTGAGAATTATACGCCCAGATATACCGGAGAGTCAACAAAGTGGCGACCAGGGTGAAAGACAAGGAAGTGAACCCAAGGAAAACTGGGAGGATAATAACGAGCTAGAGTCATAAATAGAAGAAATATGGGACGATTTAGATGAATATGAAGAGGCAGCTGCCGCAGAGGGTTCCCCACTGCCAAACCGCCATTACCCAGACACATTATCGCCACCATTATGGCAAGGTAGATTAAGACAACGAACAGGGGAGGACAGGAAACATACTGGTAAGTAAAACGAAAAAAGGGAAGACGAGTAGAACGGGAAAGAAACAGAAACTACAAATGCCACTGATACATAAAGGAGCAGGTAGACCAAACTACATTCCGTGGGCCCAAATGGACAAAACCAACTTGTTAAAACTCCTCCCCCCGCTGACGGGAGGGGCAGGTAAGTGGATACATGTAATTGAGAAGAACACGGCAGGTGTACTATTAGCTATAGGCGATATAAAAAGTCTATTAGTATCAGCAATCGGGGATCAAGCAGACACAATCTGGGAAAGAGCAGGATTCCCGGGAGTAACAATGAGCTGTGACCGACACGATGGATCACCATTCAACAATGTTCGAGCACAAGTGTGGGATGCATTACGGCGTGCATTTCCAGACGTTCCAGATTTACATGCAGTGATGCAGTGCACGATGGAGGAGAACGAGGATCCTGCGCAATTCATTTTGCGAGTGCCAAACTTATGGAGAAGCGAAATTGATACGGGATGGAATCAATCAACAGCTTTATTCTATTTTATCATTAAAAAAGGGTTGCCGAAATAAATGCAGAAGGCCTTGGACAAAATAGCTGGGATCGAAGCCAAAGGGTGGCCTGAAATTCAGAGCATAATTGTACACCACTGGAGGAGGATCAAAGAGAAGGAAAAGGAGGTCACGCAAAAGAGGCTGGCTGACGAAGCAAAATTAGTACAGACGAAATTAGTGAAGGTCGCCGCCATTACTGCCAGTGCAACAGCAGACAGAGGAAACGAAGGAGAGGAAAACGCGGGAGGAAGGCCCGTTGGGATAGAGCGCAGTGGGTTGGAGAGGACCAAGGACAGTGGAACGGAGAGGAACAGCCATGCCAAGGATCACAGTGGCAGAACAGGCCGGCCCAAGGAAGAGGTGGGTACAGTGGGCAGAGGGGAGGATATGGAGGAATGGGAAACAGAGGGTATGGTGGGCAAGGACCAAGCGGAGGACAACAGGGGTCATGTTGGAATTGTGGAAGATGGGGACATTATTCACGAGATTGTAGAATGCGACCATCAGGGTATTTTTAGGGGCAGCAGCAGCCCATGAACAATGAACAGGGGTGGGGCTGCCCACACCCAGGTAGCCCTTGTGGAGCTCCAATGGGGAGAGGGGGACAACAAGATCAGTACTGCTATGACTCCCAAATGCAACAAAGACAGCCAGCCCCACAACAGCAGCAACAGCAGCAGCCACAACAGCAAAACGCACTACAGCTCATGGCAAGACAAAACTCAGTAGGGAACATAAACAATAACCCTTTTGCAGCGGCCGCAAACGGTGCCCTTGCACCACTTCGTGGCGTAACGGTCGTAGGTGACGTTTTTTCAGTGCCAGGTCAGCAAAGATACCAAGACTAGGACAGCCCACAGGGAGCACTTGCGTGTCCAGTCCTATCCACCACACAAAGTGCAAATGAGGAACCACTAGTGGCGGCAGAGATAGGAAACAAGCAGTTTATCTTTATGGTAGACCCTGGAGCAGAAAAATCATGTCTCACAGAAGGGCGGTTGCAACTCTCGGAAGAAATTTGGAGACGCAGGGGTTCTCTGGGGCTATTTTAAAAGTTCCTTATACAAAAGATCTTGATGTAACAGTAGGGGGAAAAACAGTGCGCGCACCCTTATTGTATTACGAAGACGCGGCAATCAATTTGATGGGACGAGACTTGCTTAGTAAGTTAAACATGACCATAGCCTTTACTGAAAGAGGGATAGTGTGCTCGACGCCAGGGGTATGCCTCGTACGAGCACTCCTGATAATAAGCACGATTACAAAGGAAGTTGCAGTAAGAGGGATCCCCATTGACATGGACATGTTCGTCTATGGAATACAGGTATTAGCCCGAGTAGTGTCTGAAATAACACAAAAAGAGTGCAGAATACCATCAGACTTCATATTCCGCCCAATCACACCAACAGATGTAGTGCCAGGCACCGATTATATCTATAGACATTGAGGCAGTTCAGGTTTCCAACAGATGCATTGTGGTCATAGGCCTGGACATGCAGGGATGCGAGTGGAGAAGTGTTTTATGCATAGTGCCAAACATAATGCTAAAAGATGTAACTGATGAAGAATTGTTTACTGATTATGAAGGGGATGGAGAAATAATAATGGAAATAAGCATACCATGTGACATTATGATCCAATACAGAGAAATACACAACCCACTCATGGCTAACATAAAGGCCCCACCGACAATATTTGAAGAAGACATGGCCAGGGTAGCACCTGAAATTTGGACTACAGGGCCACACGATGTGGGATTGTTGCACGAGGTAACTCCCATAAAGATGAAACTGAAACCAGGTGCTCTCCCACCCAGAGTGAAGCAATACCCAATATCCAAAGAAGCAGAGGAAGGTATTAGAGAAACAGTGAATGCGCTCCTAAGCCAAGGTATCTTAGTGCAATCAACTTCCCCATGCAACACAGCGATTTTTACAATTAAGAAAGCGAAAGGAGGGGCGTGGAGAATGCTCCAGAACCTCCGCCCACTCAATGACGTCATCCAAAAAGAGATCCCTTTAGTGCCTAACCCAGCATCAATATTGTGCAGTATACCAAAAGAGGCAACTTGCTTCACTGTCATTGATCTGAAAAATGCCTTTTTCTCTGTGCCACTCGCACCAGAGTCGCAGTACCTTACAGCTTTTACATTAGGAAACAGCAGATATGAATATCGCAGACTCCCACAGGGGTATTGCGAGAGCCCAAGCATTTTTAACAGAGTACTATGAGAAGACATTGGCAACATAGATGTAGGGAGCACCATTATACAATATGTAGACGATTTACTCGTCTGCAGTAAAACAGAAGAAGAGTGTAGAGAAGACTCGATAACACTGCTTAACGTATTGGCTGCCAAGGGATACAAGGTGGACAAAGGAAAGTTACAATACTGCCTTGCAGACGTTGTGTATCTTGGCCAGCAAATATCTAAAGATGGAAAAAGAATACTACCAGACAGAGCAGCGGCCATTCGACACATTATCTTACCAAAAACAGTGAAGGACATGCAGACATTTCTTGGCATATGTAACTATTGCCGAGCATGGATCCTCAATTACGCAGCATACACACGGCCAATGTTACAAGCACTAAAAGAAGCACAAAAGAACAGAGCCCCAATAAAATGGACTCAGGAGACAATTGCTCAATTCTCTTGATTAAAAGACCTTATTACAGATGCCCCAGTCCTTGCAAATCCAGATTATGAAAGGGAATTTTTCCTGTTTTCACACAAGCAATGGAACATTAATGACAGCAGTATTGACACAAAAGACATCGCTAGGCCACAAACCATTAGCGTACTACAGTGTAATATTGGACCCAGTAATGCAGGGACATTTCGCTTGTGAACAGGCCCTCGCTGCAGCGGCCTTCGCCATTGAGAAAAGTGCCACAATCGTAAAGGGATGTTCAGTGACACTATATGCGGAACACTCGTTATTTGCTATCTTGGAAAGATCAAAATCTACTCTCACAACACAGAGAGCCTCTGCTTATGAAATAATAATTTCAAGTCCAAATGTACATGTGGTCAGATGCAAGACAGTGAACCCAGCCACATTCATCACAGAGCCATGCACAACTGAGGATTTACAGGAACACGATTGTAGCACATATGAGGGAGAGGGCGATGACATTCCCAAAGCAAGAGAAAACGCCCTTACAGAAGGAGAAATTTATTTCATAGACGGGTCAGCATCCATAAACTCAGAGACAGGAGAGAAACATGTGAGGATGGCGGTACTGCTCATGGAAGAAGACACATATGAAGTGATTGTTCAAAAATGCCTCCCCTCACCCTACTCTGCACAAGCAGCCGAACTAACCGCACTAATCAGCGCGTTACACACAGCCAAAGATTGTGCCATGACAATATATTCAGACTCGGCTTATGTCACCACCACAGTTTACTCAGGGCTATCACGTTGGCGAAGGAGAGGGTTCAGAAGAGCAGACGTGTCCCCCGTACAACATGCCACACTGCTAAATGAACTAATAGAAGCTTTAGCAGAACCATCGGTAGTAGCGGTGGTTAAATGCCAAGACCATACCAATAACACAGACACCGTCTCATTGGGGAACGCGGCAGCCGACGCGGCAGCCGACGCGGCAGCGAAGGAAGCCTCGTACTTCAATAAGACAACAACATCAGAGTACATTGTAAAAACAACCACAGCAGAACAGCCAGCAGAAGCCTACAGTAACACGCCCATAGCACAATTGATAGAACTCCAGAGAAGGGCCCCACCGGAAGAGCAGGAGTTATGGGGCAAACGAGGGTGTAAACAATCAGCCACTGATCTCATTTGGAGACAGGAAATGACAGGCAAGGTAGTGATGCCTGTAGAATTATTAGAAGTAGCATTCCAACAACTGCATTTCCCAGCTCACGTTGCAAAACAACACATTGCCTCAGATATTCAAGAGGATTGGTTTGTTCCTAATATGCACGAATACTTGTCAAAATCTGTGATTGAATGTACTACATGCAAAACTTACAATTCAGGAATGACATTACGAACTCTGTGTGGCACTTTGCCGCGCCCTACTGGTCCATTTAGAGAACTACATATCGATTATGCCGATATTGGAGAAAGATGTAATGGGGCAAGATACTTGACTGTGGTGGTATGCCCTTTTTCACGGTGGGTAGAAGCGGGCCCCTGTCCCCATCCTGATGCAAAATGTGCTGCTAAGTTCCTTGTGCGAGAAGTATTCTCGCGGTGGGGAATCTGTGACGTGATCCGTTCAGACAACGGCACACACTTTGTGAATGACCTCTTCAAGGAAGTAACCTCCCTTCTGGGGGTGAAACATAAACTATGTTCGATTTATCATCCAATGGCCAATGGAGTTGTAGAGAGGATCAATGGGCTGCTCAAAAGCAATTTATCGAAATTATGCAGCACGTTGAAAAGAAATTGGGTATATTGTCTGCCCCTAGCACTGTTCCAACTCAGAAATCAACCATGTAAGGATCATCATTTAAGCCCGCACAAAGTCGTGACGGGAAGGAGAATGCACACGCCACTCTCCCCTGTTAGGAGGGCGTCTGATGCGCACAGGGCTGCCACAGTGCTGGGAGAAGAGATTAAGGAATACCTAACACAGCTAACGCGCGCGGTACGCAGCATAGCAAAACAAATTGTTTCATCATTTACTGAAGATATAGCAACAGACTCCTCCATGCCGACAGCAGAAAGCCCGGAGGGGCCCTTAATGCCAGGGGAGCATATTTTTGTCAGAAATATTGTAAGAAGGTGGAATTCACCAAGATTTCATGGTCCATACATAGTGGTGTACAGCACCCCAACTGCAGCACCTACAGGATTCTCAATCAACGAGAAAAAATCAAGCCTGGTGCCAATCACCTCCAAACAGTTCCTAGGAGCTGTCCTAAACACTCAAGAGGGATTGGCCTTTCCATCAGAGGAAAGGATTCGGAATCTATTACTGCAAATTCCTCAATATCAGTCCGGTCGTCAGATATGGGTTCGCAAAGCGATGTGTTTGCTATGCATGATGGCGTCATGTATTTACCTGGTTCCCCAGGTGCGCCTGCACATGCGACCCATGCAGGAATGTTTGGCGAAACAGTGGTCTCAGGCAAGTGGCAGTGGGACGATCTAGTGGTTGTTTCGCCAACACTAGTACAAAGTCTTCGCTGGTGGGCAAGATAGAACCTGTCAAAGGGGAAACCCTTTCATGATCCAGAAATACAGGCTGTAGTCACTGCAAAGGCGTCCCTGTCAGGGTGGGGAGCACACCTCTTTCACCACACAGCTCAGGGTCTCTGGTCTCACACAGTGGCCAAGAATCACATCAACCTGCTAGGACTCCTGGCAGTCTTCAGAGTACTTCGAGCGTTCGAACGCCACCTGTTGAACCTGTCAGTACAGATCCTAACGGACAGCACTACTGTGATGTTTTACATAAACAAACAAGGGGACACTCGTTCGCCAATTCTGTCCAAGCTTGCCCAGAAAATTTGGATATGGGCACTCAAGACGGAACATTTACCTGTCATCTCAACATGTTCCAGGGGATCTCAATTCACTAGCGGACGCTTTGAGCAGAGACCCCCTTCCAGAGGAACACAAATGGTGTCTACGCAAAGAAGTTGTGGGCGACCTCTTCTCAAGGTGGTGTTTCCCCTCTATAGACCTATTTGCCACAAGCGAAAACAGACAGTGCCCCGGATTCGCATCCAGGTTCCCCCAGCCAGGCTCCATGGGGAACGCCCTATGGATGAACTGGTCAGGGATGTTTGCCTACGCTTTTCCACCAACCCCTCTGATGAGGAAGGTGGTCAACAAGATGCACAGGGAATCAATGACACTCATCCTAGTTGCTCCCATGTGGGCGAGACAACCGTGGTTCCCGCACTTGCGCAGACTGGCAGTGTGCGAGCCCATCATACTCCCGTGCTGGCACAACCTACTATCCCAGCACAAAGGACAAACAGTGCATCCTCAACCTAGCTCGATGAACTTGGCAGCATAGCTCCTGAAGTCATAGAGTTTGGCCATCTCAATCTACCACAGAGATGCATGGATATCCTAAAAGAATCAAGGAAACCAAACACAAGACAGTGTTACTTTGATAAATGGAGGAGATTTGTTATTTGGTGCCAGAATAAACAGATCAACCCAGTTGATTGCTCTCCTTCCAATATTGTCACCTACATGCTCCACCTGCTGAACGCAGGGTTGGTATTTAATTCACTCAAGGTACACCTGGCGGCGCTGTCAGTCTATACCACTTCCCACAACAAGGTGTCGTGTTGGAAAGTACCAGTGGTTAAAGCCTTTATGGAAGGGGTGAAGCAAATCCACCCTCCAATTTCTAACCCACCACCAGGATGGGACCTTAATGTGGTGCTTCTCATGGGGCCCCCCTTTGAACCCATGCATAAAGCTAGTCTCAAACACCTGACCTATAAAACTGCCTTCTTAGTAGCCATTACATCCATAAGAAGGGTCAGTGAAATTCAGGCTCTGTCAGTGTAGGATCCTTTCTTTACGGTTCATAAGGATAAACTGGTTCCACGAACTCACCCTAGGTTTTCACCTAAGTTCATTTCAAAATTCCACGTAAACCAGTCCATTGAGCTTTCGGCCTTGTTCCAAGAACTCAAAAGGTCTGCTGAGGTGAAACTACACACACTAGATGCGCGAAGAGCGGTCCTCTATTACGTAGACAAGACCAGTCCGCTAAGAAATACAGATCAACTGTTTGTCTCCGTAGCAACAGGCAGAGAAGGAGATTGCGTCTCTAAAGGCACCATCTCGAAATGGATAGTCAAATGTCTCCAGCTGTGTTACTCCCTTTCAGATAAAACTCTGGCTTTTACGCCAAGGGCCCACTCTACAAGAGGCACTGGGGCCACTCTGGCTTTCATTGCAAATATACCCCTTGACACCATTTGCAAAGCAGCTAAATGGAGCTCTTTTCACACCTTTACTCAGCACTACTGCATTGACACTCATTCCAAGACAGATACTCAAGTGGGACAAACGGTTCTAAGACATTTATTTGCTCATGACCCTTCTCACATCCCACCTCCTTCTTCTGGTACTGCTCGCTAATCTATGCACAGCATGTGATCTAAGCAGATTCCACAAGCCTCAGAAGTGGATACATTACTCACTGATGCTTGTATCTGCTTAGATTCATATGCGCCCGCCCTTCATCCACCTTCATCCCCTCTGAGAGAAGGCACATGGATGCTTGTAGTTTTATCTATCTTATCTGCTTGGATACTTTGTAATCACGCTACTTCTCATGCTACCTCATGTCAGAAAAAAATACAATCTGAGGTCCTACACGCGTGAGGGATCATGGGTACAGTGGACGTCACACTAGGGATAGTATTACTGGCACGCCCTATGTCGATGCCCATGTCCGAGTTTCAAAAAACAAACTATAATACTCTGCAGCTTCGACTAGATGTTGGCCTATGCACAGCATGTGAATCTAAGCAGATACAAGCATCAGAAATACGATTACGGTTTGTAATGTATACCATATATGCCCAGCAGCAATGCCCCCAGGTATGTCTTTTTCCTTTTTTCTCTGCTTCTCTCTCCTTCAACTGTCTTTCTTAACTGTCCTTTTCTTTCAAATCCTCCTCAGGATTCTTTTCTTCCATGCCCAGCCCATTCCATCCCATTCCAGGGGATTTAGTTCTGTTCTATTGTTGTTTTCATTTCCTTTACGCATTCCATCCAGCCTCATGGTGGGCTGGATGGTTTAATCCAAACACACCAACAGCACACACATGAATAAAACACACAACACATTAAATAAAATGTTTTATTACTCTCGTTTCTGTGTCTTCTTTTCTAGATGTTCCCTTAGGAGACATGCATGTAGCCCCTACTTGCCGGGCCCCGAGGAGCCACAGTCTCCACAAATCATGACACATTATGAGATGCCATTGTTAGGTACGTTTTTCTAAAGTCCAATTGGGATTGGACTCTACAAGACGTAGCCCTTGTTTTCAGGGCCCCAACTTCTAATATAGGCCTGTACTACCCAAAGTTGGTAGAGTGGCAGAGCAGCTAGGCTTACCTTAGGAGGAGGTATGTGAGCTGTCAATCAGCCCACAGAAATCAGATCATGCATAGACCCAAAGAAACCCTTACACACAAAATAGGTATTTATTTTATATATACACAAGGCAATTAGAAACTAAAGGAGTACTGTATCAACTAGCAACATCAAACATATATCAGGATAATAGTCAGGTAAGTAAAGTACTTATTTGTATTAACTCAGAAATATTATGTCATAAGTAAGTTCAAGAATGTAAAGAGCAACATTAACAGGTAAGCAACACTGTAGCAATTCTTTGTAAGGTCTAGGCAGTCTTTCCCTAATTAGAAAAGAGTTTTTCAGTTCAGGTTGTGGAGGGAAAACAAGCATGGCCAAAGCCAGTAGGATTGGAAGATTTACTGTAGGGGAATCAGCAAACTCAAAGGAATGCAACAGTTCTGACGAAAAACATTTTAGTACAGGTATGTAGCAAGTTACGAAAAGGCACAGGAGCTTTGGAGAAGCCTTCCTCTAGGGGCACAGGCTGTTACACCTAGGCAACGCAATTTGGGTGAACACCCAAACAGTATAAACAGTGCTAAAAAAAACAAAGGAGTGACACAAATGGCACAAGGTAAGTTTCCCAAGAGCCCCGTAGTATCTGGAGAGTGAAGAAGATGATACAGCTGGACACCTTCTTCTAGATGCACGGCTGCAAACCCAGTTTCCTAGTCCTTGGTTGTGGTGATAAAGGGGAGGGTGGCTGGATGTGTTCCTGCTGCAGTAGTCGAATGAGGGACTCGCCAGCAAAGAATTCTTCTTGTTCTCACGTTGGTTTGCTGTTTTGGCACCTTTTTATCAGCATCAAGAGCGAATGGTCACTGTCATTTGGAATCTTCTCGTTTACTCGGTCCAGTACTCTGTTGAGGGGACTCTGAGGAAAGCATTCTTGCTTCTGGAGCTCCACATGGATGCCACTCATGTTCCAGCGGGATTAGTCAGTGGCAAGATGATGCAATTTAAGGTGGTTGAGGTACCCGAGGTACTGGGAGTCTGTCACCCTGGAATGTCACAGGACGTTGGGAGACGACTCCACTCGAAGACTGTCTTGAGGCTGGTTATGCCCACCAGCCCAAAGGAGGAAGTCACCCTTGGCAGCGCTTCCCTGGTGATGCAAAAACAGGGTAAGAACAGCAGCGGTACTTCAGCTGTGCTTCTGTGGTTACTGGAGGTGCCACAGGTGTCTCTGGTCATCTTCTTCTTTGGAGCTTCAGTTCCAGTGGTCGATTTCGCCTTCTGTTCCAAAAGCTTTGCCTTTTATGCAGAAACCCATTCATTCAGTCCTGTGGACCTGTCAATCACCGGGGGCGGCTGTTCTTCCAGGACAGCCAGCTGGCCAGTTCAAACTGGTTCCAGCCAGACATACCAGGCAGGCTTCACAAAGGGATCCTGCCAAAGGCAAAACTGAAAGAGGAGCCACCCCCACCTGGAATGGTAGAAGAAGGGCCAGGAAGGAACACACAAATGACACATGGCGATAAAAGAAGACTGGGGTCATTTTGGCAAAGTAGACACTCATGGGTGCGAAGCTGTGGAAACAGCATGTGAGTAACTTACACACCAATGGTAGAATAATGTATCCACTGCCACCAGAAAAAGTGCTGGGGGTCTCTCTGGTTGAGAGGAATTGGCACAAGAAATGAACATTCCCCTTAATAGCCATGGCACTTCATGGCATGATAAGTCATGTCATGATATGGGTAGATGGGTCATATCAGGATAACTCATGTCATGTCATGAAATGCCATGCCTTCTCTACATCCTCTCCAAAGACATGTGCCCTAATATCCATTTTAACTGGATTAATCCTAGTCTTCTGCAAACATACAACTAAACCTGGCCCTACAGATAAACGCGATACGAGCATTGTTAACCCAGTAAAAATAGGCAAATATTCACAATAGAATAAAATACAGAGTAAAATACTCTCAACAGAAAATACAAAATAACAGACACATGGAGATTGCCTGCTGCTCACATCCTCGAGGTTTCATGCATATGTTTGTGTCAGAGTTACCAGCAGAGCACAGCCACACTAAGGAGCTCTAATATTATTTCTTCCTGCCCTTAGAGGAGCGTTGAGGTAAATATGTATCTTTTAATATTTATGAATTGCTAAGCCTGATGCTCAATGTAAAGGGTTATGGATTACAAAACGATATCCGTGTTAAGGTGGAAAAATATTGATCAATTAGCTTTAAAAAATACTCCCTTTGAAAAGGATTTTTACTCCCTAACTTCAAAAATAGGGAGTAAAATACTCCTGCTTACAATTATCTGTGGCCATGCCTAGGTGGTCTTTCAAAGTTAAAAAGAAACTTGAGGTGCAAATATGGATCTCATTTTCAGTTTCCTTTCATGGTAGAATAGCAACAACCTGCACTGACAGACTTTGCTGTGGTGAAAGCTCGGCCCATCTGCATTAGGATCGCGAAGTGATGCTCCAATGAGGCTACTGATCTGATTTGTAGCCACATATGCTTCCCACGGTCTGCACGTGGGTGCCATCCACTGATGTTTTCTGAACAACATTTGTGCTATGACCTGTATTAGGGATGAACTTGTTGACCCAACAGAAACCAATTCCTGATAGGTTTTTAGAACTACCAAAAATTCTTCATAGTAATTAATTGAATGCAAATATCTCTGGTATATATTTAGTGTAAATATTTTTAAAAAATAGAGTGGATTTTAGCATTCAGTGATTCGGGGAGGCCCCATCCTGTCTAAAATTTACCTCAGAGCTTAGGCCTAATGTACTACTTCCTCACATCCCAGAAATAGTTTCATAATGTAGTTTCATAGTGTAAAAGGGGTTGTTGCTGCCAGCCACTTAATAACCTTCCTGTGCTTTTCAGGTACGCCACAGTGCCACAGCCGGTGTGCTTGGAACGCGCCATCAGTTACACCATTCGCCTGGATTTCACTCGCTACAACTATAGAGAGAAAAAACCCAACGTCAACATTCTCATCGATTCGGTAGGTGTTTGTGTAAGATGTGTCTGCAAATAATATTAATTGTGGTCGCCCCTGTCACAAAGATTTTCTTAGTAGCATGTGGGGAGGTTTTTCAAATTCTCTTCCTGGGATATGACTTAGGAAAGCCAACCTGGGGCCACAAGGGTAATCAACCAGAGTTAGACTTAGCCACTCTCCAAAGGTCGCAAGGCTGAGCGGTCTGGCCAAACTAACGAGGCAGGAGGTACAGGTGTTTAGTACAGTTAACACTTTGCAGATAAGGTAAGTAAAAAGTCAACAGACAGGTCAGTACAAAAATAAGCTAGTTAATTAATTTACTACACTATAAGGGGACTTAAAGTAATCAAAGGCAGGTATAAATAGCAGTATCCATAAATTGCCTTTCAGTTCATCTTGAGACTGTTGGGGGCACTCCTGGATTGGTCCCACAATGAAGCAGAGACCCTCACAGCTGGCTTAAGTGGTGCACGTCTTGCATTGACCCTGACCAGAGTCATTAGGAATTCAGCGGCCTAGCTTTTGGACTTGGGCCTCCCGACAGTCTCCTCCCCTGGTAGTGGTCGCACAGTGGGTATCCAGTGTTTCCTCAGTGCCATGAAGATGCCCACGTAAAGTTCCAGCCATTAGGCCGGGTAGAAGCCATTGCAGCGGAGGGAAGACCACCACAAGTCTGGAGAGTTATAGATGTTCTGCTGCGATTGGCGTTCACAAAGGTTGTTTCAAGCACAACTTGAATAAAACAGTTAATGGTAATTTATAACCCAATGAATCAAGACCAATGTCACCACTTTCCAACTCCCAATCCATAAGTGCCACCACCAACAGCTACACATGATAACTCAAAACAGCCCTCCATCCTAACCTTTCCAACTAGCTGGCCCTACTGCTAGATGTAAAGGAAACCAACATTGAGAGAAAGTGTTTGCACACTGGAGGTCATCCAGGGCTCGTAGGTGACCTCCCCTCTTGCAGACAAGCTTCAAAATCAAATGTTTATCCCAGGACACAGTTCCTGGCTGTGGTCACTACAGTGGCTTTCAAAAGAGGAAATCAAAAGGTTCCAAGTCCACGTCTAGCTCCTCTGATTACAAAGTCACAAACTTTAGAAGGGGTTTTCAAGTGTTCAAAAAGGATAACTGTTTGAGGAAAAGCGCAGAAGCTGCGAGCCCCTCGAACCCTCTGAGGTGTTTAGCCCACTGTCCAATATGCACGGACAATGCACTTCTCACCCCAAAGGGGTGTTCTGGGTGACTGAGATCCAATAAACTGAAATTAGGTGTTGGACAGTGGTTCCTCAGTATCCAATGAGTATCAATTTCCACACACTTTAGGTTTTTGCAACACTTGTTGATTTATTTATCTCCTATATTTCAGACATGGGTTGTCACTGTATACTTTTATTCCATTAATGCTGACACGTGTCTCAACCTACAAGGTCTTTCTCAAGATTGTTAAGTGATAGTGTTCCATAAACGTGTGAATATGTCACATACCAGACAATTGTCATGGGACAATTAACACCATATACGGACATTTAACTATGGTCTCGCTTTTTAACATTAATAACAAAACATTTGTTACCATTTCAAATGTCAATAAATGTTTTACTATCACCATTCACTTTGCCCACAATCACTTATGTTACAAATTAACATACTCTTTGGATACTAAGGAACCACTGTCCAGCGCCTAATTTCAGTTTATTGGATCTCAGTCACCCAGAACAACCCTTGCATACACTGGGACCTTGGGAGCTTTGTCCCTCTGAGATTCACCTGATAGGCGGCAGGCAACACTAGCGCAAGACCCACAGTCCCAACCAGCTCTCAAACCACTTTAACTATCACCCCAAAGGGAAAGGGAAATGGGATAAAATAATAAACCAGGTCCACGTCTTCAACACAGCAGAAACACCCTCAGGACAAGAAATGAGAAGGGCATTTTAGTAAACTATTACTTACTCTTCTTCCCCAATAAACTGATAACGTCCCCCCAAGGTGCTCTACCATACCTGAAATCCCCTGTTGATTTGCCTAGAGGTTATCTTCAAAAGTCTTTGCCGTTCTCCTTTCTTCCTCTTGGTTTCTTTTTCCTTTCAAGTAATTGACTTTTCTGCCCTTTAGTTCCTCTCTCTCTACTATGCTTGCCAAAGTCTCTTTTCAGAAAGATTTCTTAATATTCGCTGCAGTATTACCTATCCTGCACAAAGAGTTTCCTATTTAATTGGAGTGTGAATCATTTCTGAATAACCTTTCCAAGGAGTAAACTATTTACAGACTAATTACTGAGTATGCTGGAGTGTTTATTATTAGTAAAATGTTGGACTGTGGCTTCTCCAGTAACTGACTTGCTGCAGACTTTATTTTGATTGTGCGCTCAAGTGTGTCGCATTTGCCCATAAACCAACAGTCAGAACTAAAATGACTTGCCTAAGTGTTGCAGCGGATGTCTTCCATCCTGTGCTTATGCTCCCGGGAAGTCCTTCCTTTGTGTTGACGTGCGCTTGTCGGCCCGCGTTGGAATAGTGCAACGCATTCACACCTCTGCTCGGCAGCTCCTCTGAAATTTGAATTTATCCTGCTTGCAATCGCCAGTCGCCCCTATGCTCAGCTCAAAAACGCTTTCATTAGAAAGGTGGGTTTAAATGTATTTAACTTCACACACACTCCTCAGCACAACGCAGCAAGAGTACTTCAGTGCCTTCATACAGCGATTGCACGCACTCTCTCAAGCACTCTCTCAAGCGCGCTGTCCCTCTTGACACAAAACAGAAAACTTACAACATTACACCAAACTTCGAAGCGATTTTAAACGTTGCCTCCAACTTTGCATTACACTTTACTTTCTACTGCTGATTTACAGGCTAGATTAGGATTTTCTTTAGTATGAAATATCTACTGAATACAGTCTCTAAGTGTCAGGACCGGCTTGCTGGAATCCGCAGGAGCTGATGCTGAACCCACAGACCCTCACCAGGAGTTCCCTGCTCAACCCTATAGTCACAGTTGAGTCAAGAACCCCACGAAAGGGAAAGGAGTAATGGATTAAATAACAAACGAGATAGAGCAGACATGCGCACTAGAATAACCTCCGTAACTACAAAATCTGTTACTGCCTGTGCTATAAATTTAGAGGCGTAGTATTGGCTAGCTGAATACCTTCTAAAATGATTGACTTTATTGTACTCAGTAAAGAATAACTGAGGCAATCAAGAGTTCCTTTATAAGTCTCTTCCAGAAACTACTGCTGAGTGATACTTTCTGCTTTCCTATGTTTCTTTGAAGACATGTCTGTATCTCTGATGCTGATGAAAACTGGAATAAATGCCTTTTTATTCACTTGCAATGGTAGTTAGAAAACAATGTCTTTTTCATTGACTTGCAATTGCTGGCTGCAAACATTGTCTCTTTCAAATAAATCAAAACAAAACACGCACCCGAGGTTGCCGCGCAATATGTAAAACTTGCGCGCACTGAAACAAAACCACGCGCCAACTCCTGTTAGGCGTTTCCCTCACCGCGCCTCAAAAAGATAAACAATACTTGTGCCAGAGATTTCTGAACAGCCTTTGAATCTCGAGCACCGAAAACATGACGCTGGCTCCCCTCAGTTGCTTTCACCGCTGCACCCCTCTATATGCTGCTTTTCTTGCGCTGCACACTTTTCAACAGTTTAACGTTGACGTTGTCACATCTCAGCAAACAACTGTAATTTCAGACTGAAGGCATCAGCTCAAATATCATTCACTCAATGCGCTTGTTGAAGCATTTAACTTAAACTTATTTACATATATTTATGAAGTTAGCAGTTCAGCTGTTCTGCTAAGACAGTTCTACTCGTGTTCTCAAGCAGTTCATATGTTCTTTCCTTCATAAATGTTCAGAACAAACTGCTACATTTGGATTATAGGTTTTCTAAGCATTACATCTCAAATTGAAACGCTCCCACCTGATGGTCTTCTTGGGATATTAACTCTCACAGCTGTAGATGTCTTCTTACTTCTTGGGGAGGCTTTCAGGACTCTGGATTGGGCCTAAATTAAGGAACTATACATTTCACAACTCTCTGGATAAAAGGCAGTTATAGAACCCTGAGTACAGGCCAAGTACCCCAGGCTATTGTTCTCCCAACCAATCAGATCAGCCCGGCATTCCACCATTTTAGCTTGGGAAGCCTGTAATGCTTAATCTCATGGATAGTTGTAAAACACCCACCAATTCTATGAACCACCACAGGCCACCTGCCAGACCCCCTACAACTGCCAGCCCTAACACTCAGAAAATCTTGCTTTACAGTCAAAAATGAATCTTCCCACCAAACTGCTGGAACATGTCCCACATAGAGCTGAATCTTTCTGTACTGGTATTAAGGCCTAAAACTGGAGATTCTTCAAGCTCCTGCCTCTTGGTTTACAATCAATTAAAGGCAGTTTAGAACTGTGATTAAGAATCCAAGTAACCTCAGGATTCCAGGCTGACCTCATCAGTAGAGATTCAATTGTTCCCTCCATCTTGCCTTGGGATGAACATATCTTCCTGCAAATAGTGATTGAGGAAGAAAGGGAAAACTAATTCCTGGCTAAATTAAATGAACTCTAAATACTATTTACATAAATGTAACCAGCATTTTGACATCATCCTGACAATAACTCAATTAAACAAATGCTTGGGTCCATTGGGGTACTTGACCCAGCCCCCTCCAATAAGGCTAAATCTCAGTTAAGTCTTCAGACTTTGGGTTATCATGGGAGTTTCACTTTTCAGTTCTCTTTTATGACTCTCTTGGCCTTCTGTGTCAGTCCTCGGTTTGCAACCCTTCCTCTTTATAGGATTTTTCTTGGCTTTTTAGGTCATTAGCTGTTCTCTTGTTACTTAAGACACTTCGGTCCCTGCTCACTCGCCGGCGAAGGACTTGGGTTTCGACTTACCCACAGCGTTCAACCATCTGCCTCCCTTCTTCCTGGGTAGCCCACGTATCTGTTAAGTTGTGGCACTTCCGCCAGGGAGTGTTAGTGATTCTGCTTTGGGCAGAGTTCATCTCTGTTTGCTGCATTATTGCCTACTGTCGCAGCAGCCTTCTCGTGGCCTTGTCAGGTCACTGGGTTCTCTTCTCTTCTGCGATTCTCGATACGGGGGATGATGAAATTTTGCCCCTGGCGATCCTGGATTTGGCAGTGTTTTTCCGGGCTCCTGACCCACCACTTCCTCTCTCTGTCCTGCCTCCAGGATACGTTTGTTCAGTTCTATGTTCTTTCATCAACGGCTATTTTTTTGATGGGTTTTTTAACTAAACTTTTTCGGTGCAAAAACCCATTGAAAAATGTATTTTAATTTATGGTTAACCCCCTATTTTTTTTTATTATTCCCGACCCCCGAACCCTTTGTATACCCCCTATATTTTTTGATGGTTTTTTTCAGTAAAATATTTCAGTTTTAAAAAAACATCGAAAAAATAGCTGTCGATGAAAGAATAGTATGTGGTTTGTTCTTCTCTCAAGCGGCAGCGGCCGCTCTGCGCATCTCCTCCCGTACCGTTCGTATTAGCGTCAGGGAATCTCCTCCTCCAAATGAGGACTGCAATGATTTTATAGGCGTCTCTGTTATAAGAGGTAACATGCTTCTGGTTATAAAATATCGAAATTCAGTCAGGTTCAGCAGTGGTGTCAGAAAAACAAAAATACCTTATCACGGTTACAATTTCTATATAGGCAGAAAGTACAGATTTCACAGGGGCCCTTCTTACGCACGCGGAGTGCTCGTCCCCAAAGGGGGAGTCACTCCCAGTGAAGTCCTGCTTGTCCAAACCCTTGGGGAGTGGACTCACCTCCCTAGCCTCAACAGGGATAGCTCCCCCTTGTGGAGGAGGGATGAATTTCCCAGATTTGGCAGAATACGTAGTGAAATATTTCACCTGTAAAATGGTGTTGATTTAGGTTTGTACACACATTGCCTCTCCTAAGATGGAGGCCAGACTGCTCAGTCATGATACCATTGTGAGTGTCTAGAGTATCACATGACTGGTGGGTCTTTCTAAGCCCTTACCAGGTGACCTTTGGAAAATCTCACTCACAGGTTGCTATGCGCCATTGCTCCACATCACGAGCACCTCTATTTTGCTGCCTCATAGCATTGCTCGCCCATGCCGCCTCCACTTTCCTCCTCCTACTCTCAAGAATAGGGGAGGTTTTGGGAGGCCAGCAGTGACCACTTGCTTAACCTTCCTTTGGAAACCTTTGCCCGCAAGTGTGGCTTGGTCTTTGCTGCAACTGATCCGTGTGAAGCTGTCCTGCGACTTTAGAGCCTGGCAGAGAGTAATGGCGGCACTAAGCCAACGTTGCCTTCACCATGAGACAAGAGCAATTTCTCTGCGTCCCCCTCAGAAATATAAATACAAGATATTTGGAGGAACTGCGTGGTAACGGGCATGAATTACCTTTGGCGAACCTTCTACATTAATATAAATAAAAAGAAATGCATTAAAGGCAGCCTTCTGGTATAAAGGAGGCATGTTTGCACTGTGAGCTGCAACAGTATGCAATCTTCTGTGTTGCGCAGTGGCAGCTACGGTTTGATATCCTGGGAAAATAAGATCATGTTGTTCTTGCCAGATCTGGAACTCAGTACTATTTGACTGTGCATTAGCTGCCATTTTGTTTAGTATGAAATGTTATTTTCCAAACCTTGGATTGTGTCTACGTCATGGAATATGGCAATCTCTACCCCAGTTTTACTGGGTGTATCTGTAGACTGTTCTGCCATTGGTACGTAAACATTGTTTCTATATTTCTGCCTCCAGCTGGTACTGATTCCACGCTACGCTTCCATGGAGATGTTCATTGCTGGAGACCCTGGTGCCATCAGCCGCAAGGAGACCTTTGAGCGGCACCGCTGCCACGAAAGTGGCAAAGCCATTACGAACCCCAGCCTGGTGACGCCCAGCACGGCGGTGTGTGCCAGTCCCATCTCCAGCATGTCTGCCATTCTCCACGAGGGGGCACTGGGTACGTATGGGAGTGAGCGAGGCGGTGGAGCGGAATGCAAGCCAGTGTTGAGTCCTCTTGGCAATACGTTGTTCCCAAAAGATGCACCTTAGTGTTTGGGCATCAATATTACCAATTGTCCTCTGAGTTACCCATACTTTTCTGTCCCCCCTTCCAGCTTGCCAGTGTGACCCTCAGGGATCCCTGAGCTCTGAATGCAACCCCACTGGTGGTCAGTGTCAGTGTAAAACTAATGTGATTGGACGACGTTGTGACCGGTGCTCACCAGGGACCTATGGCTTTGGACCTTCTGGATGCAAAAGTGAGTATGGAAATTATACAGAAGGAACATATGTTTTATATGTGGAAAGAGAAAGAGTAACATCTCTCTATGCATGAACATGGGTAAAATCTGCTTTACCAGCCAGTTGCAGGGAATAAAATGAAACCCAATGCCTCCAATCAGGGCCACCGCTCACAAAAGCAAGACTTTGGCGAAGGCCTTCTCTGCAAAAGCCTCAAGCAATATAAATACTCCTGCCAAACTAGCCTTTCCTCTTTTCCCTGCTAAGGGAAATCTTTCCTATCTAAATAAATAGCCCCTTAGATTTCCCCTTTACTGTTTTATGTGTATTTTAGTGCCACAGACTGCCTCAAGTGAGGTTTCTTGGAACTTGTATTATTCCATCTTCCTGCAACCAATGGCAGCTGAAAAAGGAAATCATTCCTAAGTTTGAATTGGCAAAAAGCCTCAAGTCACTGTTATAAAGGCTTTGCCCAAGGATTTTGAAATGATCTCCTTCCTCACTGACGGCCTCTGACAAGCACAATGGTTTATCTCGTCTGCAGCTTCCCACCCACTCAAGGTGGTAGGGGGCAGAAAGACATATAGGGAAATCACAACACTGGTCAGTTGTCCACATTCTGAGTTTAGGTTATACTATACGCCACTGACACACCAGCTGTGTCTCTATGCTCTGAGATTACTTTCAGGAAGGTCCCTCTGACACTCCTATCCCGGATGTCAGCCTTACCTTTCCTAAGTTTACATTTCAGAATATTCCACTGCCACTCCAGCCACCAACTGATAATATGGGCTGACCATCTAGAATGTTCCACTGAGACACCAGCCCTGTGCCTAGATCCTAAGCTTGCATTGCAGAATGTTCCACTTACACACCCGCCATCAGCTGATATTATGGGCTGACATTCTAGAATGTTCCACTGACACCAGCTATGTGCCAATATAATGAGCTCACCTTCCAGAATGATGTTCATCTGGCACACCAGCCATCAGCGCATATCATGGGCTGACATTCTAGAAAGTTCCACTGACACACCAGCTATGTGCCTATATAAGGAAATAACCTTCCAGAATGATGTTCTTCTGAAACACCAGTCATCAGCTGATATCATGGGCTGACATTCTAGAATGTTCCATTGACACACCAACTATGTGCCAATATAATGAGCTCACCTTCCAGAATGACGTTCATCTGGCACACCAGCCATCAGCTGATATCATGGGCTGACATTCTAGAATGTTCCACTGACACACCAGCTATGTGCCAATATAATGAGCTCACCTTCCAGAATGATGTTCATCTGGCACACCAGCCATCAGCGGATATCATGGGTTGACATTCTAGAATGTTCCACTGACACACCAGCTATGAGCCAATATAATGAGCTCACCTTCCAGAATGATGTTCATCTGGCACACCAACCATCAGCGGATATCATGGGTTGACATTCTAGAATGTTCCACTGACACATCAGCTATGAGCCAATATAATGAGTTTACCTTCCAGAATGATGTTCATCTGGCACACCAGCCTACATTGAGTGCTTCACCCTTTTAGCATCCTCCTCTGTGATAGATACGGTATGTTTGAAGGTTGGCCGTTCCTTTTCCCAATGCACTGCCTTCCTGCTATCTTGTCCACAGTATTTCAGGTGGTGTTGGTTTCTTTTGTCTCTTCCACTCTTTTTTCAGCATGCCAGTGCAGTGTGGAGGGATCCATTCACAGCTTCTGTGACCAGCGCAGTGGCCAGTGCTCGTGCCGCCCAGGAGCCTTCGGCCTCCGCTGTGACCGATGTCAGCCTGGACACTGGGGTTTCCCGAACTGCCGTGCCTGCCAGTGCAACGGGCACTCTGAGGACTGCGAGCAGAGAACCGGGGCATGCTTGAACTGCAAAGATCATGCCACTGGGAACAGATGTGAAAAGTAAGTCCAAAACTGTGCACCTTCATATCAGAACACCAACAATGTGGCTATATTGGCTGCTTCACTGTGTAGAGGAGAAGTTCACAAGTGATGTCATGTGGTGAAGCTGCACCTAACGAAGAAGCAAGTTAATGGAAAGGGTTCAAGAAAATAGTAATGATTGTGATGTCTTTGAAACATTCGAGTTTGAAGCGAGCAGTACTTGTTAGATTTATATGTCACAAAATACTGGTAATTTGCCATCTTGTAAGCACTACCAATTTTAGCAAAAAATTGACCTGAAGCACAGGGTGCTACGTTGAGGTGCCCATGGCCATACAATGTGACTGAATGAGATACCTGGCTCAGACCTATAGTCTCATTGTCCCGTAGTCAGCATCTTAGACACATTAACGTACTTCCTCGTATGGGGTGCTGGTGCTACACCGGAGTTAGAGATAAACATGGCCGCGGTGTTACGTCAATTGGCAGCATTCTAGCAATACAATCGCATTTCATGGATATATTGCAATCGGGGTATTATTGAATCTGTTTGATGTTAGGCACAGATATTGATTGATTGATTGATTTGTTTATTTATAGAGCGCTTTATACCAAGGCGCTGCACAATGGAACAACTCATACAGTGAACAACAATAAACATTTGGAGCAATATTACATAATGAATCATTCGACAGCAAAACAGTGCAAAAAGCAATTAACTGGGGAGAAGAGGAAGTGGAGAGGGAGTAGGATTGGTGTGGGAGAACAAAGAAGGATAGAACAAGTGAAGAATAGAAAGGTGGGAGAATTAAAAGGGGGTGGGGATAGAGGGGTTAGAAGAGGGAGAGAGGGGGGGAGGAAGAGAGATTATGGAGGTCTTCAGGGAGGAGAGTGGAGGAGAAGGGATTTTAGGGACGTGCGAAATGAGGGAAGGGTCGTGGAAGAGCGGGTTGAGAGAGGGAGTGAGTTCCAGTGAAGAGGAGCAAGGAGTTGGAAAGAGCGGAACCGAGAGGAAGCACAAGGGGAAGGAGGTACAGTGAGGAGGAAATGTTCAGCAGAATGAAGAGAGCGTGAGGGGGAGTAAAAGGTGAGAAGGGAGGAGAGATAAGGAGGAGCAAGACCATGTAAAGATTTGAAAACAAGGCAGAGAAAGCAGAATTTTAACTGTGAGTGGAAAGGTAGCCAACCAAGATGAGAGAGCGAGGAGGAGATGGAATCACGGGAGGTAAGGAGTACGAACAGCAGAGTGGTAAATGGATTTAAGGGGGGCAAGCTGGGATGCAGGAAGTCCAAAGAATAAAGGGGAACAGTAGAATAGTCGGAAAAGATGAGAGAGGAGATAAGGAGTTTGGTCGCATGGAATGTAAGGGAGGGACGGATTTTGCGAATGTTGTATAGGTGGTAGCGGCAGGAACGAGAGGTAAGTGAAATGTGTTGTGAAAAGGAGAGAGTGGAGTCAAATATAACGCCTAGGTTACGAGTATGGGAGGAGATAGGGAGGTTGGAGGGGGGAAAGTGGATGAATGGAGGAGGAGAGGGAGGAGGAAGTGAGTTAGAAGGGAAGAAAAGGACTTCAGTTTTATCAGTATTAAGAGAGAGGAAGCGGGAGGACATCCAGTTCTTGATAGCTGTGA
This sequence comes from Ambystoma mexicanum, assembly GCF_040938575.1. NCBI lineage: Eukaryota > Metazoa > Chordata > Amphibia > Caudata > Ambystomatidae > Ambystoma > Ambystoma mexicanum. The sequence continues at coordinate 75,936,600 of NC_090923.1, forward strand.
GACAGGAGGAGAGTTTAAGATTGAGTTCAGGTGTGAAGGAGGAGAAGGAGAGAAAGAGTTGAGTATCATCAGCGTAAAAGTGATGGGAGATGTCAAAGGAGGAGATAACAGGGGCGATGAGTGAGGTGTAAAGAGAGAAGAGGAAAGGACCAAGTACAGAGCCTTGTGGAACACCGTATATTAGAGGGAAGGAAGAAGAGGTTTGACCCCCCCATGAGACGGTAAAGGAACGAGAAGAGAGGTAGGAAGATAGCCAATTCAGAACAGGGCCCTTGAAACCAAAGGAGGAGAGAGTGTGTAGGAGGAGTGGGTGATCAACAGTGTCAAAAGCTGCAGAGAGATCAAGGAGAATAAGGATGGATGATTGCTTGGCATGCCGAGCAGAGAGGAGAGAGTTGAGGATAGAAGTGAGAGCGGTTTCAGTGGAATGTTTAGGTCGGAAGCCAGATTGAAAGGGAGGAAGGAGAGGGGAGGAAGAGACAAAAGAAGAGAGTTGAGAATAAGCGAGATGCTCAAGGAGTTTAGAAAGGAAAGGTAGAAGGGAGATAGGTCTGTAGTTAGAGGTGAGGAGTGGATCAGCAGAGATAGACTTCCTTCTCGTGGATCATTCTGCACTGGGAGGACAGGCATTCTCACCTGTTGCCCAGTGACTCCTAGAGATTTGTCTAAAACTCAATGTTCTGTTATTCCTTTATAAATATGTAGAATGAGGATTCGTTTTTCCATTGTTATGTTATGATACCTTCATTTGTAAAGCGCACTGCTACCGATCATGGCTTCCGCTGGCTCATATAAATACAAAGCACCTCATCGTGAAAAACACCTGCACATTAAAAAGCTACTTTGAACAGATAGGTGTTAAGCTTACGGGGAAAGATAGTAATCAATGTAAATGTTTAAAAACAATAGGAAAAAAAGGCACCCCAATCTTGCAGCATGCACCACATAAGCATACCTCCCCTACAGGACAGTCAACATTTAGAAACCCAAGCAGGGCTTCTATAGAATGGGATGAATGAACCAAGTAGAATCATTGGTTGTGGCAAAGTCTGTAACAGAATGCAAAGAGTCCTTTAAGCCGAGAAAAGGATTATAGTTTGACCAAAAGCAGAGCAGGTACTAAATAGGCCATACAGTAACATTAACAACCAAAGACACAGGCGTCCTGAGCAGGTCTTCAAGTCATGATTGGATGCCCATTGTTAGGACAGTTTCTCTCCTCCCTGTGCCCAGGGAATGAAAGGTACCTTCTTGCTGCTAGGCAAGAGGGGTTTCTGCTAGCTTTCCCTGGATGACCGTTAGGAAATATTTCTCTTTCGGCAACTTTCCCTACCTAGTTTCTATGGACCCCCCAATATTTTAGTTTGTTTTTTAACTTATTCTGACTTTTTGAGGGGAAGTAAAGCCTTCAGCTTCATTTCTCTTGCCTTTTGCTCATTTGTAATGGGGAACCTGTTCGGTTCTTCAGACCATCAACACTGGCAAACTATGTTTCCCGTTTTACCTTTTGCACTTTGTTACTTTTCAACCTCGCACACATAATCATACGATGCAGTGCAATGGGGATATTTCTGAATCGCCCTAGCTTTTTACAGTTGGGATTTTTGGTTACTTTTATATGTGCCTAAAGACACGCTGGGGGCAGCAGAGACATTTTTACAATTTTGACATTCTTATTACCGCGTCTGGCTACTAAACGTTGCTAGGGTCCTAAAATGGCCGTGCCATGAGATTTCCGCTTGTTCTTTGGCCATATTGTAGTTTGTCCTTCTTCCTGCCTTGCCAGGTCAGGAAATCCCATATAAGGTCAATCACTTGCCCGGGAAAGCTACTGCTTTCGCGGCTAATGATGCGTACCAGCGTGTGTGTGTGTGTGTGTGTGTGTTAGTTGTGTGTGTGGGGCTCAGGAAGTGGCTGGGTCTGTCTGGTCCAACTCCCCATCTGTGGTGCCAGAAGGTCTGGGCGTGTGGCATCAGTGAAACCAATAGTTGTACCTGATTAGACACCTACTGTCTGTTTGAATGGTGCAGATACTTACCACTGGTGGGCTTGGACTGGCTTCCAGGCTGAATGTTGGATAAGAAGAGGACGCCTGCAGCTATTTGTTCAGATCAGCAGTGGAACCAAGAATCCCTCATAGAAGAACAGCCGACTGAAGATCTGAAAGAAGGCTCCTGAGGAGCCCCAGCATCCCTACCTGCGTCTGGCCCGGTGAAGCTGTGTTGGACTACCTGATCTGCAAAGGCCCTGTGCCTTGCTTCAACACCTGGACTGACGGGACCAACCAGTCTCAACATGTTCTTGCGGATCCAGCCATCCCTAGCTGTCGGAAATGTCCCTGGACAGCCCCAGGGGACTGACCAGCTCTCCAGAATGTCCCTGGACAGCCCCAGGGGACTGGCCAGCTCTCCAGTGGGCTACCATCTCAGAACCATAGCTGTTCTGCATTTGCAGCCAGAACTTTGGTGGTCACCAGCTTGTGGTATAAATCACCTTCCCGCTGAATTTCAGCCTCTTAGCCTTCCAGCCTCAAGGGATCCTGTCCTGGAAGAACTTCTATGTCTGTGTGCGGTGGCCGTTGCTGGAACATACCGTCCCCCATCCTGTGAAGTGTCCTGAAGAGGGCTGCATCGGTGCTTTCTGCATTTCTCCATCGCCAAGGGCTGCTCTCTGATCCTGGACCCGAGCAGAATAATCCTTGCACCAACAGCTCCAGGGCACCTCTCGCCCGAACCAACGGCGGGAAATACAACCTCCAGCAACACCCAGTTGACAAATCCAGTCCTCTGGGAAAATCTGAGTCGGGGCGGGGGCGGGGTAATTAAAGGCAAAGCATTTGTATTCACCGCTTCTCCATAGATTGATATTGAGAATAAGTCTCTTTGTATCCTTTCATTCCACTGCTTTCTGGTCGTCAAACCTGGGTAGTAAAACCAGAAAGAACCCATTATACTCACTTAGTAACTTTGCTGCATCTCTGCTCTTGAACAATCACTGACACAAGTATTTAACCTGCATCAGATACATTCAGGGGTGAGGCATGCTGCCCGACTCCTCTTAGGGATTGGACAGCAGCCCGACTCCTCTTAGGGATTGGACAGCTGCCCGACTCCTCTTAGGGATTGGACAGCTGCCCGACTCCTCTTAGGGATTGAACAGCTGCCCGACTCCTCTTAGGGATTGGACAGCTGCCCGACTCCTCTTAGGGATTGGACAGCTGCCCGACTCCTCTTAGGGATTGGACAGCTGCCCGACTCCTCTTAGGGATTGAACAGCTGTAGCTCGGGAAAATCACTTGGGACTTGGTTCCATCTTACTGCATCACTTTACTTGCCTCTGTTGTTGATTTAAGTCATTGAATGCATTTTAAGAACCTATGGTGACCGTTATATATGTTTATTATCGAGTGTTGTGTGATATTATCACCCACGGTATGAATATTATTTTAGGGTGGGTCTCCCTGTTGCCTCCCAATGTTAGAAAAAAAAACAAAAAGGAACAAAAGCACCACCCGGGGAAGGGCCTCGGGTGGCTGGAGCAGCGGGCGGGGATTGTTCTATTCCAGCCACCTGATTGGCTATGTGCCCTTGCCCGGGTGTGAATAATGGCTAAACCACGGCTACCACTATATAAGCCAAGTATTGCATAATGATAACCTGTTTGCCAAGATTTAGGAAGGAAACACTCAACCGTGAAGACACAGAGGGGGACTTCCTCCAAAGAGTTAAGAAAATGCAAATGCTTTACCCCAGGCCCATGAAAATGATTGAACAAATACCACTGCCTTTTACTATACAAGCACATGTGACCGTTTGAAGAGATTAAAGTACTTAAAATATACATCTGTGCGGACATTCGCTCATTCAAGGCGATAACGTATTTCACTCATCCGTCTACCTTCCCTTGTAAGAGCTAAGCCTTTATTGCTCAACCACCGCTAACAATAGGTGAGCCAAGGGAAGTGAAGGAGCACTGTCCTAGCTGTATCATGAAAGTACTCATATTATCGGGTTCAGGGTCTGAGGAAACCTCCTGACATCCTGCCTACACATGTCAAGAGAAGGTCCTTCTCGACAAGCTCCTCCAAGTCTTTTTGGCCATGGGCTAAACTCCACATGTGCCTCGAGGTGTGCATGGCCGGGAACATAAACTCCCACAGCGTACTCAAGCTTGCATTGGGAGGAAGCCTGCCAGTTGTGCTGAAAGAGCAGGACTCTCTAACCAGGGCCTCCCCACATGTTTTGGACTAAAGCTCCCATTATCCCTCACCATTATAAATGCTAGCTAGGTCTGTGGGAGTTATAGTCCAAAATAACTGGAGAGCCAAAGGATGCAGATGCCAGCGACGGAGTATATGGCGCAAGAGTGTAACCTTTAGGGAGTAGTATATCTGAAGATCCTATTTGGAAATGAGGCCCTAGTCAAGATGAATGCTGACAATCTTTTCCCAACAGCATTGTCGATTTCGGGGTAAGCTCTCTGGCAAACATTTCCAGTAATGGCTATGAGAAAGTGTAATGTAATTGTAATGTAATGTTGCAGTAGTGATTGCAAGCTCCTTTCCCTGAAGTGGCTTAAATTGAACTTGACCTTCCTTCCCTTTAGGTGCAATGCCGGGTACTATGGCAACCCTGTCTTGGGGTCCGGTGACCATTGCCGACCATGCCCTTGCCCTGACGGACCAAATAGCGGGCGCCATTTTGCCGTTTCCTGCCATCAAGATGGCCGATCGCGACAAGTCATCTGTAATTGTGATAAAGGTTATACAGGTACGAGTACTATTTTACTCAAAAACGTGTTTTTACTTTAAGAACAATTTCACCAAAAGTAAGCACTCCCAATGGCTTATAAAATGAAACATGAAAACGAGTGTATAATTTTGTTTTTGTAAAGATATCTACATTTTCTTTTGGGGTGTAATATTTCACTTTTTTGTTAAACTTGGAAGGTTCGAAATTCACTTTCCACCATTTTTAAATGGAAGTTGTGCTGCAAACAAAACACAAGATAGCGAGCAAACATTTCCAACATGTACATATACAGTGGCTGAGGTAAAAAATGTTTTTAATAACATGAGGTGCTTCTGGACCTAAATGCTTGTTAGTCGGTTATTTATAGCGCAAATCAAGCCATTTTCATTGTCTCTTGGCGCTTTATCACCTAGTCCTAGTGTGTGCATCATGTATTGGCCACCCTTTGTTTGCACATTATTTGGGCTTACAGTCATAAACCAAGGCTATGCCATGTTTTTTCTCAAGTACTCTTTATATCCCCCACTAACCACAGACACTGCTTTTTAAATGCCCCTGTTCTACAGTTCACTGGCATATTTCGTGTATTCAACATTGGCTGTTTTTGATTCCAAACTGGATAAGTATTTTACCAGATGCAGGCCTGGCTCCTTTGGTTAAAAAAATAAACATATGCATACAAAATTGAGATGCATTTATTAATGGTGGCACTAGATGTAGCTGCAGATTGATGCCACACATGGGCGTAATTTTAGGGGGGTAGACAGGGGTGTTTGTCCCCCCCCAACTTTCATGGAACACCATTTTGTCCTCATTCATTTGGCTGGGGCACCTTTTCTTCAGATGTCATGTCCCCCCCCCAACATTCTCAGCAAAGTTACTCCACTGATGCCACCTGATGTCCCTCAAAAAGGCACACTTTGCTTCCTCGCTCATAACAGATGAAGGCAAGGGAGGGGGTTGCTGAGGAGGACCCAGGGCCTCATCAGAGCAGTTGGTAAGGTCAGATTGTGTGAAAGGGTAATATAGCGACAACGGGATCCCAGCTGGAGATCCACCAACAAACTAACCAGGACTGGGTCCACCTGTCATTCCCTGACCTGCACCTCGTGCCTGTAACCCTTTCGATTCCCTCTTTCCATGGCCTTCCAAGAGTAATGTTTTCTGCTCCACCACTGGTGTGTTCAGATGGAGCAACCCCTATTGAGCCTGCATGGCTTGCACCAAGCTAGACCAAACTCTCACTGGTAAACATCACTGAGCAATCTGGCTTCACGCTAACGGAGGGACTATACGGATACGAGGCACAGATCAAATACCACAAGAATACCAGTTAGAGGATTATCTCACAGATAAGTACTGAAAATATACATGTTGTACAGAATAGCGTATTCTTTTGTAAGGTAAATATAGATACAAAAACAGCAATGGCGCCCTGAGGGGGCACCTGGCGCACTTTAAACACCAGCGACTCTGTATTACTTACCAACACAAAATGATGCACAATGGTAGATTAAAGTGGTGGAGAAGCCATGGTTAGGCCCATAACACAGATTTAGAAGTGGAACACGAGCAGTCAAAATTCCAACTACTATCTTAAAAAGCGCAACCCTACTTAAGGGTTCACCAATAGACCCAAGTAAGTAAATATTTTCAGTTCATTTTGAGTCTAGCCCTTTTTCCAATAGGAATAAACCCGCCAAGCCAGTCCTTCATGTGTGGTTATGGTGTCATCACAGGTAAGTAAATACTTACCGGTCTCTGGAAATGAGACGGGCTGCCACCGAACTGGGGAGTCAGGATGACCCCACACAATATTCTCCACTCTAGGTTCCACCAGCAAAGGCGAAAGGACGAATGGCTGCCAGCAAGGGACTCAAGCCCTAAAAGGAAATCTTAATGTCCAGTGGCCCAGCAAAAGGGCAATGCAGACGATGCCCCAGAAGCCCACCATTGAAAGACATCAACAGTATGTAGGTCCATGGAACTGTGGGAGACTACTCGCAATAATAGATTCTGGAAAAAAGGCAAAGGGGTCAAGAATGCACGGGTCAGGATTAGGTCTATCTAGGAATCAGTTCCTGTTTCGCATGGAAACTGCTCTCCTGAACATCCGTGAAGACCTGCTTTCTAACCTTGGCTCTAACAGTCCCTCTGTCCTCATCCTTCTTGATCTCTCCTCTGCTTTCGACACAGTCAACCATTACCATCCTGCATAACCATCTCCGTGACAACCTGGGTATCATTGATTAGACTCTAGCCTGGCTGACCTCTTTCCTCTCTGATCGACCCTCCCAGGTAACACTTGGGTCCTTCCTATCTCCCTCTCTACCTGTGGTGTCCCCCAGGGCTTACCTCTCGCCCTGGTTTTCAACCAATACCTGGCAACTCTCGCCTACTGCATTTCCATTTTCTGCTCAAACTTCCAGTGCTACGCTGACGACACCCAACTCATTTTCAGGCTGCCCTTGGCCTCCTCTCCTTCCCTCATCTCTGAATGCCTTTCCGCCATTCATAACTGGTGTGTCGCCAACGATCTTTGTCTAAATGCCAACAAAACTGAAATCCTCATCAGTACACCTTCACCATCCTTTCCCCTCACTCTCTGGCCGACCTCTCTTGGCCTTCCCCCCACCCTACTTGCGAGGCTAAGAACCTCAGGGTCATATTTGTCCCCACACTTTCCTTCTCCGCACACATCTCTGACATCACTAAAAAGTCAAACTCTGTACTGCACCTCCTTAGAGGTACTCTGCCTTTCCTCTCCTTCCCCCAGAAGCTCACAGTCTCCCAAGCTCTGGTTCTCTCCAGGCTGGACTATTGTAACAGCCTCTTTCTAAATCTACCTGCCTCCACTCTCCGCCCTTTACAACTAATCCAGAACAGGACTGCAAGACTTGTCCTTGGCCTCAAGCCCTGGGATTGTATCTCTCTAGCTCTGAAATCCCTTGATTGACTCCCAGTGGATGCAAGGATTCAATTTAAAACCCTCTGCATTGTCCAAAAGGCCTTCTGGGGCCTGGGACCGAAATACCTTCAACTATCTCTCCGCAAATACCTCCCCTCTGGAGCTCTTCGCTCCTCTATGTCCAATTCCCTGAGGGTCGGGCGTTTTTCAAAGAAACGAGCTGGGGGCAGATCTCTGTCCTTGGCTGGGGCCTCCCTTTGGAACAGCCTCCCGGCCACCCTGTAACTTGTGGAGAACCATCTCCGGTTCCGGAAGCACCTCAAGACCTTCCTCTTTGCTTCTGCCTTTGCCCCTCCTCTCCCCTGCTGATCTGTTTCTCTCGGCACCGTGCACCTGGCCACTCTCTGACCTTCAGGCCCAGGTACCTGTGCACTCTGCCTCCCTCCTGCACTGCCTCTGGCTACCCTTGGCACTTGGGATCTGTATCTGTACCCATACAGTCCCCCACTCTTCTCTGTACTTATCAGATATACCCCATCTGACTAATCATGCACTTGCCACGTGTCTGGCTGCACTACCTTTTTGTCTGCACTTATTTATTTTATTTATCCCATTTATTATTTATTCTGTTCTATCCTCAGTCCGCACTTTCCACTTCTCCCCCTCCACGCACTTTCCCCCTCTTCCCTTTTCCATGCACTTGCACGTTCTTAATGTCACTGGGCCTAGTAAGATCGTATTTTGCTCTCCCTTGTTCCCCTCCCTTTGCTTGGTCACGCTCTGAAACACATGTGTATGAGTGCGATATGAATAAAATATCACATCATATATCACCTGCAACCTCACAGTACTATAAAATGAGAGGGCTAAGATCTCAGGATACAGTATGGATGACTTCTTTCCTGCAACCCATGGTGATGACGGAGCTCAGCAGATGCGGCAACAGGGCTCAGCTCCAATAATTGCCTCTGCTCAATGGCCTGGAGCATCAGCAGAGACACAATGTTGATGCCCCATGAAGATGTTGCACAGCATAGGGGCACCAATGAAGACCAGCTCGGTATCCATGTGCATAAGGAGCCCCCTCTCAAGATGTGGGGTGTAAGAAGGAGATTGGGTCGTACCTGCACAGTTAAACACTTTTGGGATAAGGTATTGGAGGAATTCCTTATCTGACTGGGAGCAGAGTGCAGCGAACAGTGAAACAATACTTCCTGGGGTTTCTCCTGAGTAGAAAGGTAGGCGCAGTCAGATGTTGATAAAGGCGGTATGCCTTGGACTGATCTTGGCCAACCGTGCGATAGCAATGGCATGGAAGGCACAGAATGGGCCCAACTTTATGGACTGGACTAGGGCGGTGAGGAAGTGGGTTCTGACCTTAGCTCTCCTTAGCCAGGTGGTTGGGGCACGGGGGACTTTCAGGATAGGGGACGATGGTACGTAGGTTGGGTTCGCTAGCTGGTGGAGGATATGTAGGTGAGAGTTGAATGGGTGGTACTTTAATGGGGATTTACCATATCACTAAGTGCAGGATGAAATATCTCTGGGTATTGGGTAGACACAGACATCTGAAGGGCAGGGTTCATTATTCGCTTGGTTACACTACAATGCCCAAACAGGACCTGGGGCTATGGCAGTAGGTCAGGGGGCACACTGATATGCAGCGCAGATGCAATAACGTGGACTACAGGAGCGGGGGGAAGCAGACACATGGGTTGTGGGCAGGCATGCAGGGTATGGTATTTGTTCTTGAGTTGTTGACATGTATAGATTATGGCTGTAGGGGCTGTCAAATTACACCATGTGCTTTGTTTTTGAAATGTTAACAAAAAGAAGTTTAAAAAACCAAAAGATGCGCCGACCCCTCCGGACTGGAGCACATCATGGGTCTACGACATTCAGAAGGGTGGCAGAATGATTAAAGGCTGTTGAACCAGTGGGACAGAATCAACTCAACAGGATTCCACTGGTTGGGAGAGGAGGCACAGCTTCACCTTCTAAGGTCTTGATCTTAGATATACACAGATGCTAGGCCATGGAGGTGTCTCAATTTCACCTGTACCAAGCCTGGAAGCTTCACAGTTTGAGCAACCATGCAGTCCTTACCTTGACACACAAACACCTTAGAGGCCTGTGGTCGAGCATTTATTAGGAGATGTTTGCCTCAGAGTTAGGGGAACAGATCAAGGCCTGGAAGCATTAGGATTATTTGGGGGGAGCCCTCTCCGATATATTTTAGGAGTTATTGTTTAGAGCCATTGTGCGCACAATACAAACTGCATGAAACAAATGTGATGCCACAGATGGCAGTATTCCTTCAGAAAACTTTCCAAGATGTACCCACAAGTCCACCCTTTATGTTTGAGGTGCAGTAGGGACATAGTGGCACGTCTGGTGGTCTTGCAAAATCTATATGCATGTATTGGAGGAAAGTAAAGGGGGCGGGATTTGAAGGCCCTTGTCCAATTGTTGTTCTATTTGGACTTCTAGAAGAAGAGCAGAGCTGCATGTAAACCTTCTACATTTAATACACAGTAGGCTGCGAAGTGAGAAAAAGTCTATGCTTTCATCCAAGACAGAGGGCTTCATTACGAGGTAGGCGCAAAGGGATATCGGGCACCGTTAAGGACATCGGTGCCGGTAATCCCTTTGCGCCCTATTCCGAGGTCCCTTAGCGCGTCCCTTCCTTAACGCCTGGTTTTACCAGTAGTTGTGGACGGGGCCCGTTAAGGGACTTCAGAGATAATAACGGTACCGCAATTTGCGGTACCGTTATTAGCGCCTTCCCATTGAGCTATGGGGGCTGAAATGGGAATGGGGAATGGCTTTTTCAATGGGGACTTACCGGTCCCGCAAAGGTCAGAATAGACCGGTAAGTCCCCAATGAACGACAGCGGACTCGGTACTGGTATTGGAGGTAGTCATGACTCCTTCCAACCTCGTAATGAGGCCCAGAGTGGCTTAGCAAAGCATGGTACATATATCAAATGAAGAGTTTAGCACTTCTGCCACACGACCCTGCTAGAAATATTGCAAAGGAATGGTTCCCCTTTTTTAGGGAAATACTGTACCAAACTGGACTGAAAAGAGGAGGCGATACATGCAATGCCCGATGGATTGAATAGGCAGAAGGAAATAACTAAAACTGTAAGCACTCTTAGTTAAGAAAATATAAAGAGTTATGCCTCGAGGTTTTGTGGCTTTAGATTCATTTTATTTCGGTTTGTTTTCTTTTAAGTTGTGCATGCCGTTCATATTTCTTTGTTTCAATACCTCCACATCTGTGCTGGAGAAATGTGACAGACTCAAATAGGGGAAGATGGGGGCATAAGGAGAGAAGAAACTAAGAGGTGAACTGGTGATTATTTTTTGTGAGCCATTCATGTTTTTGTAGTGCATGAATAAGTTGGTCCTATGTATGTGACACAAATACATACAAATTATATTGGGGGAAAAAAACAGCATAAAGCATCTCGTTTCCGTTGAGTTACATTGCGCCCCCAAAACACCTAGGAGTATGCCAGGACAACTGGATCATGTCCCATATATAGAATCAGTTCTTAAATAGTGCCTTTACAGGACTCCTGGCTTTAGATAGGCCTCACAAGTGAGCTCCTCTGGAGAGACCACCTGCTCCCAGGACGTCTTTAGATGAAAGGCTCTTATTATGGTTCTATACGGCCTGTCAGAGAGGTCGCAACCATCTGGCACTCCGACCTTCACACCATCTTTAGAAGGATCCACTTCCTGAATTGAAAATATATTAAGGAAAAAAAAGAATCTACAAGGCTTTCCTGGAACCGATACTAAATCCTATCCTCCCTACCACCAATTCTTCCATCTTGATAATACGTCTTGTGAAATAGGCCTTTCCTTCTCTAACTCACCACTTCTGCCTGCTTATTTCATCTCCTGGACCAGGGGAACCCAACAGCTTCCTTACGCTCCCTGTAGCGGTTCTTAAACCTGTATTGTGCACCTCTAGCTTCAATATCCAATGCATTACATGTAGATGTTTAATTCTCCCTTTTTTTTTCTTTTGATACCCTTCTTTTTAATGAGTTTAAATATTCATTAGCCCTGCCCCATTCATCCTGCTTCTTGCCTGCCCTTGAACACCAGGCGCAGCACCTTTGTTATAAAGTATTTGAACCACGTATACTCATCTCAGCACTTAGATGTGAGGATAAAATGGCTGTGACTTCTGTCACTTCAGGGCAGAGGGCGTAATTAAAAGAGAATTCTAGAAGCGATGGGGGTGAGAGGGGAAGTCGGGTCTCAAGGTAAGTATGGCTGTAGGCATGACCAGTCCCTAATAAAAAACATCCATTGTTTACCCAGTAATAGTCATGCTGTGGTTTGTATCTTTTTAGAGTTCAATGATTTTCATAGGCAGCCATCTAGTGGCTGGTCCAGAGTATAACAAGTTGTTTACTTCCAATGTTAATCTCTTATGACCAGGAATAAACATAACCCTGCTTACTTGAAACCCCACTGCACTAGCTGCTTGGGCAAATTAGCACAGCACAAGCCACTATGTACAAACTAAGCATACAAAACAAGGGCATGTTTAACCGATAGATTATTGACATGCTTCCGGGGGCAGGTGGAGCAAAGAAGGATGCAGCACCAAACCCAAGCAGCATCTCTACAGGATGGAACTGAGAGCTGACTTGTCCTCTGTTTTCTGCTGCCCCTTCACAAAGGTGGAAAAAATATTGGAGGATCTCAGGAATGTCCCTAACCCATCTGCAATGTACAAAGAGTGGTCATGTGAGTGTGTGGCACAGCCAGTGTGTGGCTCTGTCCAATTTCACTACGTTTCTGCTGCAATTCTGCGGCCTGGCAGTGGAAACATGTGTGGAGCATCAACCATTACTCGTACCCCTTTCAATACTTGGGCACCCACTGATGACCAGTCCTTATTGTGCAGCATGACTATAGAAACGTTGCTGTCATCTAGAACACCTCAGATCTTTTTGGGCAAATCATGATCATTATTTAACCTAAAGAAAATGTTTTAGTAGTTAACATCAGTGTGAGTATGTGCCACCGTATCAGCCATGTGTCCAACACCCTCACCAGCTATGTCATGTGTTATAGAAGTTTAGAGTCACACCTAGCTCTTACTGCCAGGGGATTCTTGACACCAACCTTAGCTATTGTATCTCAAGTGCATAGATGTCCCTATACCCTAAACAAGGATCGCCATGGGGCCATGCAAAGTTACCAATATCTAACTTGCTTCCGAGCACTATCAGAGAAAACCGCCCCTGACCCCCAGAATACCTCAGAATATGAACTTGCTGCCTTTCTAAGTCCTAATTAATTTTTGGATCCCAATCTCCAGTTTGACCTTGCTGTATCTGTGTTTTTACATGTCCCTTTCCCCTTCAGGAATGGTAAAGCGATCGGAAGGAGTTCGGCGTGAGTAGCCTTCTCCAGTCGCCTTCTGCATGGCTTCACCCACTGCCCCCCTAGCCCGACACTTTCTCTGTGTGAAAATCCTAGACACATAACACCATGCTGGTGTGTTAAGGACTGGTTGTGGTGTGTCCGTAGAGATAACTCACCCGCTAAACACTTGATTGGAATATCCTGCAATAACCACTTGGTTGCCTCGTTATGCTACGCACATCTTTCCTAATGCTGTACACTGCATTATTATGGTGGTGGATGGGGGAGGGGAGTGATGGGGGCTTCATCACTGTGCATGAAAGTAAAATGTGTATATGTAACATGCACATACATCCATGAAAAGCACACATTAATGGTGGATATACATGGAGAAGGTTGTCAATTGATATCTCACAATCACAGAGCTAGCTCAGTATCCCATGATGCTTTGGGCTGCTGTATAACATTAAAAGGAACCTAGGAAAAGAAGGAACATTGTAAGCATAAAGGTCTTTAATTGGACCAACAATATGAATGAAAAGATGAATAATACATAAGAGTTAAGACGCTTACTATGCATTTGGCTATAGGGTGAGAAAGCGGGTTGTTTCATGCTTCTCTGAAAGCAGGGTTGGGTAAGAACCTTTGTCACACTGGCGCTTGGTCAGTGAGGAGTTTTCAATGGATAGTCTTATCTAAATCTGTAAGAATTTCAGAAGCGCCTTGTCGTTTCATATCGTGGTGATTTTATTTACACAGTTCAGTCAAAACGTGTTTCGACCCTTTCTGGGTCTTTTTCAAGGCTGTGGCCTTTGTATGTATTTTGTGTAATTGTATACATTTGTATTAAGAATGCACCCGAGTAGTGATACCCAAGGTAAGTGTTGTAGAAGAAAACATCAGTGAATACTGTCAATTTGATTTGCAGTTACATTTGTGTGTACATACGTGAATGTGGTGATTGTGTGGAGTCACTTAAAGCATTACATCAATCTTAATGATACAATGACATGCGTGGTGACCAATGTTGAGTGTACCGGGTACATCATAGTGTTATTGAGCACATAGATCAGATGTTTGTAGTGTGTCACATGGTTGTTTTTACACATATCAAGAAGACAGTTTATGAGATACAATTTAAAATGTACCGACGAGTTGCACCAAGGAAAAATGAACGGGAAGAAAGGAGAACTGGTGTTAGTTACTGGTGGTATTTAACCTGGCCATTTTGGGCCATATGTGCCACGTTTCTCAAGTGTGTGTAGGAGTTCTTACTGTGTGTTTAGGAGTAAGCAAGCATCAATGTGGTGAGCTATGAGTTAGTAGCTAATGTTGGTTATTGAACCTGTAGGGTGAGAGCATGCATAAAAGGTTAAGGGCCACCTAAGTGTCCGAGTTGGCGCTGGCGTGTGGAAAACCCATGTCACAACTTATCAGTTGCTGGTGAAGGGTTCTGTATGGGCGGTGATAACCTAACGGTTCATCTGGGGGGAGGGGGCAGTTTGAACACGTGGGTCTGGTTACCTGGCCATAGTTCATGTATGTGGTCTGCACTGTCCTATTATTAGAAATGGGAGGGTATAGTCTATTTACTCCCACCATGAAAGCCTTTATCACAGGAACTTTTCACCAAGACACCTTGTTTTGTGAAGTTGTGTACGCGGACAGGGCCGCTAGGTGTACCTTGATGGAATACACCATAGTCTAGCAGATTACGCATGTAGTGTAGAATGTTGGTTGGTGAACATTCAGATTGATTTAAGGATTGTGATCTGCACCAGACAACAAACCTTCTCCACTTGTTAAAGTAGCAGTGTTTGGTGTTGGATTTCTGTGCTTCTTTGAGGATATCCTTACACCTTTGTTTTATGTGCCCAAACTCTATGACTTCAGGAGTCAAGCTGCCAAGTTCATAGATTGAGGATGTGGTTGGAGTGTTGTCCCCTCGTGCTGAGCATGTTTGAGTAGGTGTGGAAACCAGAGTTGTGGTGCCCAAATTGGAGTAATTAGTATTAGAGTGATTTGCTCCTAGTGCATCTTGCGCACTATCCTGCTGAGGAGTGGTGTTGGTGGAAAAGCATAAGCACATTTCCCTAACCAGCTCATCCACAGAGCATTCCCCTTGTATCGTGATTGGGGAAACCTGGATGTGAAGTCTGGGCATTGTGCGTTTTGGCTTGGGGCGAACAAGTCCATAGTAGGATGACCCCACAGGTAGAAGATTTTGTCTAAAATATCTTTGTTGATTTGCCACTCATGCTCCCCGAGTACGGATTTGTGCTCAGAGTGTCTGCTAGAGCATTGAGTTCCCCTGGAACATCTCGAGAGATTAGGAACATGTTCCACTTGAATGCCCACTTCAACATTTTTGGGGATAGCCTTGACAGACTTGGAGAGTGTGTGCCTCCCTGCATGCTTGGGTGAAACATGACAGTGGTGCTGCCTGTGAGGACTTGCACTGTTTCACCTACGAGATGTTGCTGAAAATCCTGCAGAGCCGTGAGAACTGCCAGAAGTTCTAGAAGGTTGATGTGGTTTCGGGCGGTGGTGTGTGTCCACTGGCCGTGAGCTGTGTGATGAAGGTAATGGGCTTCCCATCCGGAGAGTGAGGAGTCTGCAGTTAGTATCACTTGAACTGGTGGATTTTGAAAGGGTTTTCTTTTAGCAAATTCTCCTTGGACCACCAGCGAAGAGCCTGTACTAGGGTTAGCGCAACAACCACTAGATTGTCCCACTGACCGCTTGCCTGAGACCATTGTTTTGCTAACCACTCTTGCATTGTGCGCATGTGCAGCCGTGCATGTGGAACTACGTAAATACATGAGGCCATCATCCCAAGCAGGACATTGCCTTGTGTATGGTTATCTGGCTACCAGCTAGATAGTGAGGTACTCGCAACAGCATGTTTTGTACTCTCAGTTTCAGGGGAAGACTAGCTCCTCTTTTGTTTTTATGATTACTCCCAGGAATTGTTTTATTTGAGTATGAGACTCGATTTTTTCTCGTTGATAGAGAATCCCAATTGGAACAGAAGGTTGATTGTTCTTTGGCTGTTGTATTTGCAAATTTGAGGAGATTCCCTTGCTATCAGCCAGTTGTCTATATAAGGGTACACTGAGATTGACTTTCTGCATAGATGTGCCACTACCGCTGCTATTACCTTTGTGAATACCCTTTGACCCGAGGCTGTAGGGTAGTATCTTGAACTGGTAGTGGTCTCCTGCTATTTGGAAGCCTAGATATTTTCTGTGCCCTGGGAACATTGAAATATGAAAGTATGTATTTTTCATATCCAATGTTGCCAAATCTCCCTGTTTTAACAGAGGGGCCACCCCCTGTAGTGTTGTCATGCAAAACCTCTGTGCCTTGACATACATGTTTGCTGGGCGCAGGTTTAGTACCGGGCGCATTGTTAAGTCTTTCTTTGCCACAAGGAGGTATGTTGAATAAATACCCCTGTTTACCTGGTTTGCCAGCACGATTTCTATGGTGTCCTTTTCCAGCAGGGTTTTCACCTCTCCCAGTAATATGCGTCTTTACTCTGGTGTCATTTTTCGGTGTCTTGGCAGGTGGTTGGATGGTTTCTGTAGAAGCTCTACACAAAATCCGCCCACAACAGTGGATAACACCCACTTGTTCGAAGTGATTCCCTCCCATACACTGGATCAGTGTATGGAACGGAGAGTGTATTGAGCGGACGAGTGTTTGGAACGGACGGTGGAATGGAACGCATGGATGTATGGAGCGGATGAGTGCATGGAGCGGATGAGTGCATGGAGCCAATGAGTGTATGGAGCGGATGAGTGTATGGAGCGGACGGGTGTATGGAGCGGACGGGTGTATGGAGCGGATGGGTGTATGGAGCGGATGGGTGTATGGAGCGGATGGGTGTATGGAGCGGACGGGTGTATGGAGCGGACGGGTGTATGGAGCAGACGGGTGTACGGGGCGGATGGGTGTACGGGGCGGATGGGTGTACGGGGCGGATGGGTGTATGGAGCGGATGGGTGTATGGAGCAGATAGGTGTATTGAACGGATGGATGTATGGAGCGGATGGATGCATGGAACGGACGGGTGTATGGAGCGGTTAGGTGTATGCAGCCAGCAGATTGGTGTATGGGGAGATTAGATGTATGCAGTCAGCAGATCGGTGTATGGAGAGGTTAGGTGTATGAAGCCGAGGGGAGTATGGAGCGGATAGGCGTATGGAACGGATGAATATATGAAGTGGATGTATATTCAGAGTAAATGAAGGTATAGGACAGATGAGTGTAGAGATGAATATATAGAACAAGATATTACTGCTGGATGTGTGAAAATCACGAGTGATTAAAACGGATGAGTGCAGAGAGGATGAGTGCGTGGAACGGTTATGTGCGCGGAGCAGGTGAGTCCGTAGAGGGGGTGAGTCCGTAGAGAGTGTGAGACCGTAGAGGGGGTGAGTGCATAGAAGGGGTGAGTGCATAGAGGGGGTGAGTGCGTAGAGGGGGTGAGTGCGTAAAACAGGTAAACGCATAGCACGCGTGAGGGCATAAAGCGGATAAGTACCTGGAGCGATCGAGTGCCCAGAGTGAACTGACGCGTCGCGTAGAGCCAACGAGCATCTAGAACGAACGAGCACTGACGCATCCAGTACTGATGAGTGCGTAGAATGGATGAGTACCTTGAGCTACTGAATGCGTAGAGCATGAAGCAGTCAGGAGTGCATGCCTGGGGCAGTCAAGAGTGCATGCCTTGGGCAGTCAAAGTGCATGCGTGAAGCAGACAATAGGGCATGCGTGGCGCGGACAAGTGGACAGTCGTGTGGCAGACAAGAGAGCATGCGCGGAGCAGACTAGACCGCGCAGGGCGGACCAGAGTGTACTTGGACCTGACTGGGGTGCATAGAATGGATAGCTGACCACGGTATGGACTGGAACGCATAAATATTGCGCAACGTATATAATATGGTTTAGAATGCAAAGAACGTTTGAAAGAGCATATAACTCATCATATCACACCACCATGCTTACTCTCTCCTTTACATCACCACTCAACTAGAACACAGAGATACTATGACACCATTCGGTATAACTGTTCTCATATCAATATCCGCCGCTCACCCCACACCATTCTAAGTTGACACTGCTGGTCTCACACCCCCCGGCCAGGTGTTCTCCTCAGGCCTAACGCAGCCGCAGCCGTTCTGGATAAAACCTGCCTGAACGAACACATTCTCCTGATCTCTCAACCACCACACCTACTGCTAAGAAGCAGCTACTACACGGATATCGCACGAGCTGCACACATACCGGTGCTCACATGCACCTTTTGACTCTCTCTACTCTCTCTACTGATTTGAACTTCGGTTCCCAAGGGCGTTCAACCTACCAGCGCCTTCAGACCATGCCAATGGTATATAAGGTGCTATATAAATGCAAAATAGCATAACATAACATGCGTGGGTGAATTGTGAGATGCACCCTCCTACTGGAGTAGCATGGGAGGGGACCTGTTGCAGGGCCTCTTTGCTTGGGTGGAGTGGAGCCTCTGGTGGAGGAGGATCTACCTCTGCTCCTGGAACTTTTGTAGCCTCTGAAAATTGGAGGAGGACTGTCCCTATGTGGTGCCCCACGATGGTGATTGGCTACCCTGACTATAATTAGAGGAACGTTGTCGGCCCTGCCCACCGAAGGATCTTCTTGTGTTAAATGACCCCTTTTGGACAAAACGTTTTTTGGATAGTTGTCCAAGAGATTTCAAGGTGTCGTATTCCTCTTTGGCACTCTTGAGAGCATCCGCAAATGCTTTTCTGAACATGGCATTAGGCTCAATGGGCATGTTAAGTGAAGTGGCCTTTGTTTATAACGTAAAGCCCGACTGCCTCAGCCAGACATGGCACTTAATTAACGTGCCTTCGGCTATGATACAGCCTGCATTGTTAGCAGCATATAAGTTTTTCTTTAAAATGCAGTTAGCCACTTATTTGCCCTCTGACTGACACTGTTTCTAGGAGTTGTGACTTTAGAGGCTGTGGCATGGCCTCAATGTGTTGCTCCAGCTAGCCAGTCAGGTGGTATTGTTAACTATTCTAGTTTGGTAGGCAACTGAGGATGCCACATTTCTGCAAAAGGTATACATCGTTTTGCTTTTTTTTAATCAGAGGCCAGTGGTGTGTCTGCTCTCTTCCTTGTTGTGGTGACAACCAAGGAATCAGGTTCTAGTTGACCCCTGATGTATAGTGGGTCGGTAGGGGCCGGCCTGAATACCTTCTTTATGCAGGGGTTGGCTGCTCTTGTAAGGTTTGGTGTCGGGAGGGAAAGCTGAATGTGCCTTTGGACGAATTGCAGGAGGGGTGTTAGGTAAAATCCTGTGCAGTGCCCTTAGGGACCACTACACCAGATTAAGACCACAGGTGGCAATACAAGTTTTACCTTTGGTATAAGCCCGTAGAGCAGCCAGGCTTATCTCAAGAGTATATGAGCAGCAGCAGAGATTACACAAAGGGATCATAATTACTCTGACTCAAGCAAACACTGACTCAAGGTTTCAGGTAAAAAATATAAGTACATTTATTTTTAAACCATCAGTTATAAACACAACACCTCTATTAAACTTTAAACAAAACCACACGTTAAATATACTGCAACTAACCAATTCACTTTGTACAGTAAGTCTCAAGGTAAGTACTCTGTGTTTGAGTGAAGTGGTGTTATGACCAAAACACGATACCGCAGATACGGTTGCGATCACTTTTTGACAGTTCGGTCTACTAAATAAACGCGTATCCGTGACATGAAATGCTATAGGGGCAAAAACACACTTAGCACCTGAGATACCCAGAGAGAGTTGGAGGCAAAAAATCACAGGCAATATTTAGGTTAGGCAGACAGTATCGCGAAACACTCAGAAACAAGAGTTCAAAAGTCAAATGGTCGGAACCAGGTTTAAGTGACACCGGAGACCTGTGCCGAAGATCACACCGTTAGACAGTTCACGATTCAGTGTAGCCAAAAAGTACTTGGATATTGTCAATGTTCGGAAGCGAAAGTTATAAGAAGGAGGGAAGACAAGGACGAGCCTTGAGGATGAAGAAAACGGATTCACCCAATTTCCTCGAGTAGAACACAGTACCTTATTCCAACTATGCAGCTGGTGCCCTGGCAGTTGTTCCTGTGGGTTTCCCGTAGACCCACGATTCCTGGAGCTTCGTTGTGAAGGAGGACGTCTGAAGGGGGTCTGCATCACACAGGGATGAAGCCAGCAGCAGCGACAACGCAAAGGTGTGCTCCTTAAAAAAACAGTAAGGGCTCAGCAGGTGGCTATCCGGACCACTACAGCAGTGTGCAACGATTTCGATCACGGCGGAGATCTCTGGCTGAAGAAGATGAGCTGTTTATCCCCACCAGGCTCAAGGGAAGAAGACTCCGGACTGGATCTTCTCTTAGTCCTCGAAGGGAAGATAGCTCTGGACTGCAGCAGGGCTTCACCGGGACAGGGTAGTTGCAGCAGCCGTCGTTCTCTCCACTTCTCTTCGGTTCCTTGTAGTTCCAGAGGCGACTCTGACTTCTAGCCCAAGAGACCTGCCTTTTATATGCAAAACCCCCATTCACACAGCCTGGCTGTCAATCACGCAGCAGGGGGGTTGTGCAGCCGGGACAACCACCTCAGCCAATCATGGCAAAGTGCGACTTAGGTTTCCTAGGATACCCTGTGCAGGGGGTGACTACACTCCTTCCCCACATTCAGTCTACCAAGACACCCAGGTGCCAAGAGGAGGGCCTCTCTGCAGAAGCCCGCCAAAAGACGGTGAACAAAGAAAGCAAACCTAGTTTGCTACGCAAAGTAAAACACAAGAAGGACTTTAACAAAAAGAAATGGCGAATAAACCCAACCGGAGCCAAAAGAAAGACGATTTGATCAAGCGGGTTTATGTTCGAGGCTAATATAATAGCCAAGAACAGTACCACGTTTATCTAATATATAATCGTGGTTGAAAAGGTAGGGTAGATAACACTGCCACCAGGTAAGTCTAAATGTTAAAAGAGCAAAACAATGCTCAGGGAGGTACAGACAGAAAAGGGGTACAGATTAGACCTTTCCAGCACTCCATGGAAGATGGGGTGTACTGGGTCTGTGGTAAAAATGACTACGTAAAGTAAATGGCGACTTTACCTTTCTCTGGGGGACAGTAGTCAGCCCCAGCGAAATGGAGTCTAAGGGAAGTCTAAAAGACAACCCTGGGTTACTACACTAAAGGTGCTGTGTAACCCATACAAGAACAGGAGCACTTGGAGTGGTGTGCTCCAGTGCCCAAGATCACACAATGAGCAACAGCACATAGGCCAAAACACATGTAAGAGTGGAAAAAGGATGTACACTGTTACCAGGTGGAAAAAATAAACTCCAGAAATACAGCAAAGCTGCTGGGGGGCTCACTAGGTGAGGGAAATTAGCCCTAGAAGGAAAATTCTCCCTAACAAGGGGGATAAACTGTATAGCAGATTTCTTGTCCCCCCAAATGTCCTCTACAAAATCATTGTCGAGTTGTGCCACCTGGGTGTCTATCTTGAAATGTTGGGCGGTCCTGAGGAGCACCTCATTATACTGGAGCTGATTGTCAATCTGTGATTCAGCCACTGGATGATTTTGATTGTCTGGGGATTGGACGATGTAGATGTCTTTGTCATCATCTGTCGTGATCTAGTAGAGGAATCGCTACTGAACTACTTCTTTATCCGAAGATAGGAGTATCGACAGTAGACCGACGACAAAATAAACCTTCCCCCCAAGATCACAGCTTGCAGGACTAGAAACACCTGGCAGGCCGAGCTTTTGGGTGAAAAGTCAGGAGCAGTAACTGAGCTAAAGAAAAAACACAAAAGTACAAACACCGTAAATAAAGATTTCAACCAGTGTCTCCCAGCCGCACCACCCTCAGCAACCCCACTCTTACCTGCACGGATGGAGAAAAGAACGGGAAACCTACTGAATTCCATAAATGAAGGATGCAGCAAATGGGTGAGTGTTCCACAGTTCCCAGAAAAGCCAAAAGTCACAAACTAGCTAACCCGGGCGGCACGACAGCGCGACTAACTAGCCAGTGTTCAAATCCCAGGTAAACAGGAGAGCGTCTCAAAATAGAAATCCCAAAGGTGTGTCCTTATGTGAAGGTCAGGAATCCTCAGCAGAGCGTCCAGAGTGTTCAAAAGTAAGGTAGTATGAAATCCAGGAAGTGACCAAGTAACGAGTCAGCAGAGCGTCCCAATGTCACTTGGAAGAAAAGTTGCTTAGTGGGGAAGAGAGAATTGAAAGCGGTGCAGCGTTTCCCAAAACAGATACCAGTAGTAAAAGGAAAAGAAACCTTAAAACAAAAAGTTTGCATGCGGTTAGCACAGCCGGAGGCTCCGAACACCGCAGGCTGTCCTCCCAGAGAGTGTGGGGCGAGTTGCAACATACAGCAGAGTCCAGCAGTGTTCAGCTGATAACAAGTTCGAAGAAGCAATTACAATCCAATCTAGGAGTAGGCGAAAACACAGTCCGTTTGGAGCGCCAAGTTCCGTTAACCAGGTAAGCAGTAGAAGGGGAGGGAACCGAGCGTCAGGAAACAATGAAGGGTACTCCACAAAAACGTAGTCAAAAACGGTAAACAGGATTCGTATAACAGGAAAAACAGAGTAACAAGAATGCGACTTAACAACCTGAAAAGCACTTGTTAAGGAGCACTCGAGTGATGTCCCAGTGCTGGATATAATGATGCAGAGGGACGCAGATGTTGCCGGCAAATCACGTGACCTCTCTTTTTCCCAGAATGCTGGGAAACGTAGTTTATTCTGTGATGGCTTTGCGCAAGGTGCCAGGGCAATTTCCAAGTCTTTCTATGGGTCATAGGCAAGACGGCACGGGGCATGACATCATCATCGTAATATTCGTCCTGACTATACTGGTCCTCCTGGTCTCCTTGGGAACTAGGGTCTTGAGAACCTGAGGGGTCTACAATGTAGAAATCCTGCAAGGGGTCATGGGACTGTGGAGTAGCACGAGTTTGGGTGGAGGTGCTGGGCTGTGAGGTGTCCAAGCATGGCATTTTGGCTGGCGGTTCATCCCTGGCTGCTCTTCTTCCCTGGCTGCTCTTCTTCCCTGTGTTAAGCCCTAGGGGGTTTTAAATTATTCAGGGTAGCGGTCCATAAAGTCCATAAAACAGGATATCCTCATCATGACGCTGTAAAAACTTTCTGGGGGTCCACTCAGTTGACCTAGGGGACGCAAGGGAGTAGGCTTCTTGTGGCGCAGGGCTTGGAGGGAGTATAGCCGCTATTTTGGGAGGTAGAAGGCTGGGATGGTAGGGGCTTCAAAGATTATGATGTTGTCTGAGTTTTGAGACATGATTTTAAACAAGTTCCCTCATATTACACCTGTTAGAAGGAGGTGTCGAAACGCCTTTTATTGGAGACCTGTCGTGCGGCGAACGCGATGGCCCAGAGGACAGGGGCAACTTGGAGGACATCTCCTTAGACACTGCGTGCCTATGAACGGTCAACGATGTGGTTGATGTTCGCCCGTGAGGTTTGTGCTTAGTGTGGCATGATGTATGAATGCCTTTGCCGCCGGGTGATTTCTCCGTCAGAGGATCAGGGGCCTGCTTGTTGGAGTCGGGGGCTCGCACATGGGATTCCTTCGAACCCCGATCACCCTAAGCGTCACTTAGGACGTTGATGCTGCCTTCACTGGATTCCCTGCCACGTCTATGGAGGTCTCGTTGGCGGCCCAGTGTTTGATCCAGTTATTTTCGGGGTGATCCCTTCCTAGACAGTGATTGCACACTTTGTGCATGTCTTTCCAAGGATATTTCCTGTTACAGGATGGGCAGAACTTAAATGGTGTGTTTACCATGGTGAGTGGAAAAGGCAGCACAGCGATAAAGGGGAAGATAAGGGGTCAGGAGAGCAATTCTCTAAAAGGCAAAGAAGTGTAATACCTCCCACTACTCTACCTACTGTAATGGGCCGAGCCCCGGTGGGGCCTGTGTAGGCCGCAGTCATCGTTCGTCGAGGCGGTTGTAACGTCGTCGATGAAGAAGCCGTACATCGAAATCCTCGAAAAGCAGTTGTTAATGCAGCGGGCGATGGGTGATTGTCAAAAGAAATAGTATGAAAGTCTAATATTAAACTTTGTCTAATTAAAGCCAGAAGAACTCTGCAAACTATCGACTGAACACGATGGCGGAAAAAAACAATTTGAGGGACCTCGATCCATGAAAAATCATGGGTATGGTAGATGTCGCACTAGGGTTAGCATTACTACCACGTCCAGTCGACGTCCCTTTTTGAGTTTCGAAGACAAATCATGTAATACTTTGTGACTGCCACTAGATGTCGGCCTATGCATAGCATGTGATCTGAGCAGCTCCACAAGCCTTAGAAATAAATATATATATTTTCCTACTATTTATTTGTATCTTTTGCAGTTCCATTAGTTGTTCTACTTTCAAATTTAATTGCATTGTTCTTTCACTTGAATTGCTTGAAACATGAGCACTACCAATTGCTGATAATAATTTCAAATTAAAAATGATTCCCACCAAAGAATGTTTCTCTCTGTATGCTTTTCCGAACTGTGGCTGTTGAAAGGCCCAGCGTTAGCCCAGCATTCCGGCACATAGCGCTGCTGCGCTCCTGCTTCTGTTTTGTCGAGCTTTCATTCAATGCGCATGCGTGCAAGAGAAGTTACTCAGCTGTTATCTACACAGCGTTGCTCCCAGATGTGATGACGTTTCCCATTTTACTCGTAATTACTACCTTCTCCCAAAGCAACACAAACCTTATGGTAATATAGTCCTAATCCGCGGTGCTTCAATTTCACACAAAACAACAGTGTAAGTCAGTGGATCCAAGACAAATTTCATTAAGTTAAAAGTCTCAGGTTCAGTGCACACTGCGCTCACGCCAATAACATCCGCAGCATGTTCTCACGCTGAATCTTCCATGTAGGTATTTTCAAAGGGCTAAATTACTCTGTTTTCTGAAATTTACATGCACAGGTTTAAACAATATGCCCAGTTCCTAACCTGATTTGGGCAGTTTAGAGCCCTGATGAAGGTTCCATGTCCACTGTCTTCACCCAAGAGCCAATCAGCTGTTGGAAACTGCCCCAGCATCTTGGAATGGGGGGAAACCTAGACCTCTGGAATCAATTAGTTAAGGAAATAACCTTAAAACCCCAGCCATTTGTGCTCATCTAGCCTCTGTGATACAGGTAGGGTCAGTCTGACAAAGTTAGGAGCCCGTATATTATGTGAGGTGCTCATGGAGTCCGCAGGTGATCCTATCATGGTTCTAGTGCAGGCTGTAAATGCGCTTTGTACAGAGGTAGGCTCTTGACACAATCAAATAAATGAATGCCTTGCAGGCCGTGGCCTATTCTTTACCCCTGATCAGGATTTGGATCTGGGAGAACCTGTAACTCCCGTTGTTGGTCAGGCGGCAGCTTGCCCTAGGAGTATCCATGTACCAGTATTTTTTTTCACCTATACCAGGGGCAGTTCCATTGCATTTCCCATTGGCTCCACCCGAACGGTTTCAGTGATATCACAAAGGAGATGGAATATTTTTTTAATCGGTGCAAACTACACTTTTTGTGTAGGCCTGCTTCTTTCCCGGACACGGCTTCCAAGGCGGCTTTTGTCTTATCTTCACTGGGCGGTACTGCTGCAACTTCAGTAAATCCACTTTTGGGAAGCGATAGTCCTTTGTTGCATGACTCTGATGCCCTGACAAATGCCATGGCCAGAGTTTTTTATACGCAGCATAAAGGACAGACCTCTGACCTAGAGCTGCTAGAATTGGTCCAGTGAAAATGGACCTGTTGACTTATATAGGCCGATTTGATTAGCTGGCAGCTGAGAGACCATGGTCAGAGGACAAGGAAACATCCTTGTTCCATAAGGGCCTTAAGGATTATTTCAAGGATAAGTTATCAGTGGTCCCTGCCCTACCCCTGGATTTTGCTGGCCTATTAGACGACCTAACGTAACAGGTAGACTCACACACGTCCCAACTGAGAGATGAATCGAAACATTTCTCCACTCGACCTTGGAGTGTGGTACACCAATCCCATGAAGGTTGTGCAAACATCGCTGACTCCTCAGAGCCTATGCAAATTGGAGGTATTGGGGGTCTATTGACACAGGACGCGAAAGCAAGGCACGGGAAATGACTACTCTGTCTTTACAGTGGTAAATCTAGACATTTCGTGAAAGAGTGTCCAGGAAAACCTCCACGCACATTGGCAAACGACAAGGCTCATCCATGAACGGGGCATGTAGGACAAGCCCTGGGATATTGTCTGCCCTGCAGCTTCCTCTTGTAACTTCTACACACTTTAGCCTCCCGTGTGTTTACAAATTGATGAGGCGAGGTGGGATGAGAGTAGAGAGGAGACTGAAATGAAGGGGGTGAATACTGCTTTCTCCCAAGGCTATCATCACTGGTTCCCATCGAGGGCTTCCCTCCCCATGGGATCCACCCAGCTAGTTCCACCTCTAGAGGGACTATCGGGTAGCAGCCTCATCTCCCCGGCATCATGGGTGGCGCTCCATCCATGGGCGCAATGACAATACCCTGGGATTTCTCACACTAGGCTGAGTAACAGACAATATAAGCTCAATGATGTTGCCACCATCTTTACTAAGTGACACAAATGCTTCATTGTGAAGGAATTAGTGATTGAAGGGAACTAGTGAGATGGCCCGTTTGTCATGTTTCTGCATCACTGCCTCTGGGTGGCGCTGTCTGCAGACCTGCAGGACATTTTCGGTTACAGGTCATTTGGTCGAAAAAAAAGATCGACAGGACAAATGGTCGACGCAATTTGGTCGAAAGACAAATGGTCGAATTTATTATTTTTTGTATTTTCACATTTTTGTTTTTTGGGGGGGGGGTCCCCCCAACAGGGATCTCCCAACCCCCTTTTTTTGCTTAAAAACCCTTTTTTTCCTAAACGAAAACCTGAAAAATATATATATAAAAAAAAAAACGACCATTTGTCTTTCGACCAAATTGTGTCGACCATTTGTCTGTCGATCAAATGACTGGACAGCGACATTTTCTACCATCTTCAGAGAAGACCATGAATCATTATTTAACATTTCCTTTCACAAATCTGTTTATCCGAAACATGGACTTCAATTCGCATAATGCACCTTGTGGCAGTTCTCATTCCCTTATTATTCCTATGCATCAGTCTTGGAACCACTAAGCCCTAGATATCCGTGCTGCTTTCACTTTCCCAAGACCAGAGAGGGGGAGGCAGATTACCTTCAGGTGTGCTGCTCAAGGGGCTGCTAATGAGCCTGCTTAAGCACAGGGGAGGTCACAGGACAGGTCAATATTTAAGCAGCTGCCTGCAGGAGCAGAGGGCATTGAGTTCGCTCCCAGCCCTTTGTGACTTGAGCTTTGGAATTCTGCTGTTTCCTGTTGCTGCCAGAACCTTTTCCTGCTCCTGTTCCAATGACCTGTGCTCCCTGCCTTGCAGCCCTGCTACTCTGCCTACTCTACCCTGCCTTCTGCCCTGCTCCTCTGTGATTCCTGCACTGCAGCCCTGATCCCCTGCTTGCAGTCTGTTAGGGAGAATTCTCAGAGATGTGCTAATGCCCTTCTACCATAGAGACTTCCAACTCTTTTGCTGGACTTCAAGACTTTCAGTTCTTTCCTGGAGAGTGAGGTCTTTCTCCCACTCTCTCATGTATTTTTGCTGTGTTTCTTTTGACTTTGGAGTCTGACAAACTCCGTAGGCATCCTCTTTACATTATGACACAGCACCTTCAGTGCAGTGGCACAGGGAAGTCTCTTAGATTTCCCAAAGTTTTAAATACCTTCTCTTGGATTAACTACTGATTCCAAGAGCAGTAAAGTGAAATTGACTTTACTTACATTTGTAACTTTCTAGACCCAGCATACACTATCTTGTAATAGTGTGCTGGAGGGGTTACTTAGTATTCCCTTTGTCTAGTTTGTCATGTAACATTTTTATGTTACCCTTTCTACAATTAATGGCTAGTGGCAGTGGTTTACTTTTTACTACCATTGTGTGTTTTTACCACGGTCTGCATTCGCAGCTGCAGTAAGGCACCCATGGGTGTTCATTTTGTCAAAATGGCTCCGGTATTCTTTTTTTGCCATTTCTTGTTGTAAAGGTCCGTCTTGAGATTTACTCTGCGCGCCAAACCATGTTTGGTCCCTTTGTTCATTTTGTCTTTGGCGGGATTCACTGGGGATGCCTGCTTCTGGCTCCAGAGTGTCTGGCAGGGGCAGGAAGTGAGGGAGGTGCCCGGAACTCCCTGTGCTTAATCCCCTTGGTTACAGGAATGCATCTAAAGGTGACTGGCAAGATGGCTGCCCTTGGAGGACAGCCACCCTGCTATGTGATTGACAGCTAGGCTGCGAATGAATGGGAGAAACCTGCATAAAAAGGTGAGGTCTTTTTGGCTCCGAAGGCAGAGTCGACCACTGGACAAAGGAATCCGAAGGAGAACTTGAAAGAGACACCTGCTGCAACTCCTGGACTGTTGGTTTGCCTGTTGAAGCCCTGCTGCAGTGCTGAAGCTCCGAATTCGCCTCGACTAGAGAAGCCCTGCAAAGGAAGACTCCCCCTCTTGGGTTAGTGGGACCAATCAACCCCA
This sequence comes from Ambystoma mexicanum, assembly GCF_040938575.1. Classification (NCBI taxonomy): domain Eukaryota; kingdom Metazoa; phylum Chordata; class Amphibia; order Caudata; family Ambystomatidae; genus Ambystoma; species Ambystoma mexicanum. Next base: position 75,965,315 of record NC_090923.1, read on the forward strand.
AGACAAGCTCATCTGGACATCCTCTTGGAGCTGGCTGTACTTCCATTGCTGCTGCAGGAACCGATTGCCAGCCAGAGGAACACCAGAATCGAGTGAGTGTCTTTAAGTCAGACCCGAGCTCTAGGAAGATCCTCTGGACTCCTTTGAAGCAAGACTGACCAAGCCTGAGCCACCTCAACAGAGTCCTGGACCCCAGATGCGAGGAAAGTCCAGAGTGGTATCCGAGATACTGCGGTGGTGCTATTTGCAAGAGGCGTGAGAAGCTGAAACCGCGAAGTGCTGCTGATCTGAAGTTTGCCCATTGCTGCAGCTGACTTTTAATTCGCAGTGCAGGAGTCCCCAGACGTCCTCCTTCTTGTCCCCACGACTGAGGCCCAGGAACACAGGATCTGCAGACCTACAACTGTAACAGAAGTGCAGCTGGAACCAATTTCTTCTAACCAAAGGTACTGTAAAACTAAGGGGACTTACCTCTTGTTGTTGTAACCTTGCTAGCTGCCAGTTGAGACTTGACTTGGTTGCTTTGCGGAGTTGCTTGCAGCTTCGCCCCTCATAAGCCTCCCAGCTTGTTACCATACAATGATTTCTATTTCTACAATGACTTCTAAAACATTGTGCAAGACTTTTTACATATCTGCAAGAAGTGCTTCAGCTCACCTAGACGTTTGCTAACTTAACCCTGGCTGTCCTGGCTCTCTGAAAGACTCTTCTTACCTCTTACTTCATGTGTTACCTTTCCCCAGGAAAGGGTTCCTTTACTTTGCATTGTAGGGTTCAAAAAGTACTAACCTGCTCACAAAATATTTGTTAACCTTTGTTTTATTACCTAAAACCTTTTCTTTGACAGCAAACCCAGTATTGCCCTATATGTTCCAGTGATATATCAATGTCCACAGCGTCCTAGTTATTTAAGTCACCTGAGGGTGTAGTAAGTGTCTGTGTGCCATCCCCAGTGGGTAACTACTGATTTACGGAAACTGAGGGTGTGTATTTTGAAGTATATTTGTGTTAGGTATAATTGCTCTCTTCTAAAGAAGGCTTATTCAAAAGACTGTTAAATTATTAAATAATTGTTTAATCAAGAAACCTTAAGTGTAAATGTTTATTTGAGTAATTGTCACTGTGAATCTCTATGTTATAACCCCAGAGCTCACATTGACCCCTCTTGGGATAAGCCTGGCTGCTCAGCCACACTACCAACCTGTATAGTAAAGAATTATACCAAAGGTTGGGTTCCTATTGCCAGGAGTACAAGGTTGGTGCAGTCTCCCACAGGGTACTGCATGCAATCTTGCCTAACACAGCCTTCTGTTCCCTTCCTGTAGATCCTTGTTTTATGCCCCAGGTCTGTGTTACCAATCCAGATTTACAATTCCTCGAATTCCATGTTACCAGTCTGTTGTTCAGTCATTGTTTTCCTTGTCCAGAGTTTATCCTGAGATTTCTTGTTCCTGATCTATAAGTCTGCTGCTGCTTGATTCCGGTCCTTAGTTTCTAGTGTGCTGTTCCAGTCTCCTGTATCATTGCACTTAGATGATTTTCTTCTTGCTTTTCCTCCTTCATTCCTGTTCTCTGCCCTGAACGTTGCTTACTTCGACTGCTTATTCTTCTCTAGATATTTCTGTTACCGTTCTTGTCCTCACTTGTGCTTCTGTTATTCTTTTGTTCAGAGTTTGGCTGCTGGGTGTCCCAGCAGGCAATCTCTGCTCCTTCCTTTGTCTCGTTTTACTTGCAGTCTATAGTGAATTTAATGTGTAGAGGAGCAGGTAAATGCATTTACCCTCACTCCTGCCCCCTCACCGCCGTCATACTGGAACAGCGGGAGAAGAGCTGTGTGTGGGACCCCCTGTGTAGTCCCTATACCGCATTGAGTGTATGAGAGACGATATGCACTCAGACAACCATACCACATGTGCCCTCACACTGAAAGAGTGGAAGGATGTCTGCACACACCATTGGACATCCGTTTGTGCTGAGTGACATCTGGCGAGGCCAGAGTGTTGTCATGAAGAAGATATGAGGACATACTGAAATGTTGTGAAAATACTTAAGAGTAACGATGTAACTGAAGTGAAAAGAGAAACGATAAAGTAATTATGTATGCAAAATAAGACAAGGTAGCTTGCTTACCAATAGGTGTAAATACACAGTAACGCAGGGTAGATGAGACATATAGAAGCTTGCTATAGAGGAACATATAATGTGGCTAAGGCAACTATAATAGGAAGATGGACTCCGGCTTGTGTAAAGATTCATTCCAGCTACCTCAGAAACAGACCAGGGGAGCAGAGTTAGGAGATACTGGAAAACAGCTTTGTGTGTAGAATAAGGAGGACTTTTGGGTTCAAGGATGCCATTTCAAGGAATAGCTGCAAAGCACGAAGGGAGGCAGACAAATAAGCCTTGAACGTGAGACATATTTCTCTTAGATTAAAGAAGAAGGTGAAAACATTTGCAAGAGCCAAGTAGTGGACAATTAACAATGGATAAGGATCCTAAAATATTGAGTGAGCAAGTCTCTAAGGGCCAGAAGGAGCAATAACACCCAGCTTAATTTAATCAAATAGCAGTAAATGGGAGGTTAAAATTGACACATTTGTGGTCTCCTCACATATGATGCAGAAGTAAATAAAAAGGGTAATTCATTCAGCCTCGGTTGAAGATAGTGATGTACTCATACTCCCTTGAATGTCCCAGAACAGAGAGAAGACTACAAGGTCAACTACAGACAGGAAACCTTGATTTATGGTTGGACTCATGAGAGATAATGGAGTTGAAAACAGAGGCCCAAAAACAGTACAGCCCTCTACCTGGGATTTGCCAATAAAGAGGTAATACAGAGTGGATGGTGGTATGCCAAATGCAAGGTAACCCAGCTTTATTGGAAGTATGCAAAAGCTGGGGAGAAAATAAGATCAACAGCTAAACTCTCCCTCTCAAATTCTTCATTGTATGAACATAAAGCAGTTTATATAATACAAATGAGTCATTCTGATACCATCATGATCACTGAGTTATGGAAACCTACCTTTACTGCTCATTGATTCTCATTGCTAAGCTACATATATATATATTGCTCGCCAAGAGTGCATGGATAGTTATTTATCACCAGTACATTTGCAGAGCAGAGCAAATACTTCGAACGCAGGTAGACGAAAGCCAGGACTCACACCCACACATGCAGTTATTCGGCTATTTATTCATATTTAAACATACATAAAGCAATAAGTGATGACACAGAAATGAATCATAGAAAAGATAATAAGCTAACAAGAATACATCACCGTGGGCGTAACTGAATTCCTCATCTCGCCAGAAGTGGCCGGAAGACCCCAGTAACAGCCAGGCCGAGAGCACAACAGCCAACAGGTATTTCGGAACAAGGCGTCCCCCCTCCGACTAAGGTCTTTGTAATTTTCCCACCTGACCTTTCCAGAGTCCCGCATTTTATGCCCTCCTCAGAAGGGGTGGCAGTTTCTCGAACCTTCTTCCATTAGCGCATGCGCGTTAATGAGCGACCGTTGGTTGCCGGCCGGGTCGACCGACGGTAAACCCAAGGAGCAAAGCGCTTCCCTCTCCTAAAGCAGCACGGAAAACAATTCCATAACTCATCTTTAGCCTTGGCACGGGGCATAACAAACCTTATCGGGAATCAGCCGGCACCTGCTTATGCTAGCCTCTGCGAGCTCCGTGTCCTTGGATGAGCCATGCAGACCAACACAAGCAACGAATAACGAATAACAAATAACGTTGAAAACATGTTTTTCAGTGAAATACTGCTAACCAAACTGAACTGTGTACAAGTGCAGCTTCCACTGAGGCATGGAATAAATAGCCATTATGGCTCTGAGTGCCCCCGGAATGCACTGCGCACCATCGCCATATTTTAGCTCAAGCATCACAATATAGTTTATACATGTCCCATTCTACTGATTCAGTAACTCTCTATCTAAGGTCCCAACCATAAAACAGTTCATAAAATGTACAACCTCATCATGCTTGAATATTATTGGTAAGCTCTAAATGACTTCTGCGGTGAAAAGGACATATGCTTATCGGTTAACATGCGGTCACACTCTGTGTGAACTGAAGGCATGATGACATGTGTATGTAGATGGGAGGAGAGAACAAGCGCATCAGGCCTGTGTTCTTAATTTACTAAGAAAGCCCATGTTATCCCAGCCATGTCATCTCCAAGCTTCTAGGAGTTTTGTCCTCGCCCAAATATTCCGTTTTTTCGGTCCTCCCTGTCTTGCAACACTAAACACGCCATTCTGTTGTTGACACATTATGAATAACTATTGCTATGCATCATGCTGCTTCCATCATGTTAAGATTTCGTTGTGGCAATGATTTTGTCTTTTTAGCCACACCTGCTTCTCTGTCACGCCTAGTTGATCGCTGAGACATTAATCTGACAACTACAAGTTTCCTTTGATGCTCTGTTCATCCCATGGGCTTCAGATAGTCTGCTGTGTTGTCGTACTGATTTACCTTAATGGTTGAATGCTCGCTGCCCCGACACTGGTATCTTGTTCCATTATGTAAACCTCCCCTCGGGTGTCCTGGCTTTGGACATTCCTTTGAGGCAGCTATGTCCAGCCACTGCAGCATTTTTCCTGAATTAAATGTATTTGTTTCAAGTAGCATGCTTAGCTGCGAGGCCTTCCTAAAGCTACAGACTTTATTCTCTGCTGTGCTTGTACAGTTTTAAAAATGCCAACTGCTGTTGTGTTATTTCTCTGCAAGACATATTTGATTTGCTATCTACCAATTTCCTGGTGCATGCCTGTCGCATTATTTCCCTACCTATGTTTACGCAGCAACCTTATCTACCTATAATTTTCTTCCCTACTTGTGTAGTGAGTCCCTAGCTTGTGTAAACGCCTTCTCGTCACTTAATCTATTCTATTTTAAAACATACTAATTGTGCAAGCTAATGCCTTACCTGGTCAACACTTGTATAGTACAAAATGAAAAGTGCAGTTTCAAATGTGTCCTTTCCTATCTTATAATTTTGTTTCTTCTGAGGAAGGCAAGGGGGCAGAGCTCGAACGTGCTCTCTAGTCAATAACTGCCCTTTACAGACTAATTGGGAAAGTAGGGAGTAATCTGAAGTGATCCAAGCACCTGGGTTTCGCTTTCCTTACGTGCTACTAGCTGAGCCAAAAGTCCAAGGTTGGGTGTGAATGCCAACCAATCAGTGGGTCTATGGGGCAACCTGCTACACAATGTTGCATAGAACATTTTGTCCGCTATAATCAGTATTATATATACTTAGAGGTAGTTGAAGGTGTGTCTAACAGATAAGAACAGCCAGTGAAGTACTAACTTATATGTATTCTATAAGTAGATATGTTCCCCTACCCAATTCCTCCCGTTAAAAGGTTTTACAGTTTGCCACGGAGCATGACGTCATAGATGACACATAGTGAGTGTGCAAGCATCCGTCCCATATCTGCCAGTTGACCCTGCTTTATTAAATTGAGAATAACGTAGTACTTTGCCATATTCTTTGAGTCTGTCTGGTTATTTGGACCGAGATCTTTATTGGTAATTCCATCTAGCACAAAAGACGCATTAAGGTGCTAGAGCACATTTGTAACAGTGTGTTGCGTTCTGTTCTCTCAGAGGGCACCCACTGTAGGTTTCGGCTGGACTCATACCAGCTTGTCTCGAAGCCACTCTTGCTGCCCCCTTCCATGGGCTTGCAGGGTCTGGTGCCTGTAATAGTAACTTACACAGAGACATTGAGCTTCCCATATATCTGTGGGTAGTCTCTAGTCCAACCTGTGCATACACCCATAGAGGGGTTCCGCTTTGTTTGTCCAGTGCATGGTTCCCATCCCTTCTTGTTCACCAATGAGGTCTGCCCTTTCTTCCTGTTACGTTGTTCTGATTTACATTGTCTATTCTTCCTTCTTGTTTAGCCTCCTGCTGTATGCACCTATCTGTCCCCTTACATCAGCGCAGCTGCCCCAAACCTACCAGGGTGCCCTGTGTAACCCCCGACACCATTGCCATCCTCCCGTTGGCGATCTAAGTCAAAATGGACTTTTGAAATTCAAATCCTTGGTGTTTACAATGACTGAAAATGTGGTCACACTGTATAAATAGTGGTATTTGTAAATAAAATGTTTTAGTTTAAAGATGGTATTGCAATTATTGAAGTTTAGAAAAACAAAAATATCAACTTTAGAAGCATTTTCTTGTTTTTTGTATTCCTATATTCCTTCAGACACTGCAGTGTCAGGCTGAGAATGTGCCTATTTTTTGCCTCTTTACTGATACTATTAAACTATTGGTGTTTTGATAGAGCACTTTTTGGGCACAAAAAATTTCGACAAGCAGCAGATTATCTATTAAAATGTCCTTCATTCAATCTAAGAAAGCAGATACTAAGATTTCGCTTGAATTTATGATAAACTGACACGGTCACATCACATAATACGCTCAAATGATGAACTATGGCATGAGCTATTTGCGACACCTAAAATATCATTAAGAATAGCGACCATCCAATTTTTAAACACGGTACTATATACAATGTGTTTGGGTTAGTAGGGTGATGTGTTACTGACTAAGCTAATTTAACTTTTTGGAAACTTTTAGATATGTTATCTTATTATGTATGCACAATTGTGATGTTTAATGTTTAAATATGTTGTATTTTTTTCTTTGTATTGTAATTTCTGTTTTGAAAGTTTAATTAATTAGCCAACCAAAATATAAAAATAAAAAAATAAAAAATAAATAAACTATTGGTGTTACATGGCTGCCTGACAAAACCCTAAACCATATTAATATGTCATGATAAAATCAGCTTTTAATGTTTGAAATGATTGTGGAGCTGAAAAGAATGTAATTGACTTCAGCCCTTTATTAAGTCTCTGGTGTTTAGAGGAACAAAGCAAATAAGCGTGTAATATAAAAGTAATATAAAGTGTAAACTGTGGTTGTGATCAACTAGTAATGTTCCATGATAGCCTCCTGCTATGGTTGAGCACATCTGTTAGGTGTATCTTTGCTATATAGAGGTGAAATTCCTCTCTTTGGCAGCTAATAAGAATTCAGCGATTAGGTCAGCTACTAGAAAGTCAAATATGCAGCTTCTCCCGTAGATTGGGCACAGCCAGATCACAGATGGGTCTGTAGGTAACTGATGTCACATAGGTTGCTTCCCCCGTACAGTGAGTCCATCAAGATCACAGATGGGTCTGTAGGTAACTGAAGTCACATAGGTTGCTTCCCCCGTACAGTGAGTCCATCAAGATCACAGCTGGGTCTGTAGGTAACTGATGTCACATAGGTTGCTTCCCCCGTACAGTGAGTCCATCAAGATCACAGATGGGTCTGTAGGTAACTGATGTCACATAGGTTGCTTCCCCCGTACAGTGAGTCCATCAAGATCACAGATGGGTCTGTAGGTAACTGAAGTCACATAGGTTGCTTCCCCCGTACAGTGAGTCCATCAAGATCACAGCTGGGTCTGTAGGTAACTGATGTCACATAGGTTGCTTCCCCCGTACAGTGAGTCCATCAAGATCACAGATGGGTCTGTAGGTAACTGATGTCACATAGGTTGCTTCCCCGTACAGTGAGTCCATCAAGATCACAGATGGGTCTGTAGGTAATTGAAGTCACATAGGTTGCTTCTCCCGTACAGTGAGTCCATCAAGATCACAGCTGGGTCTGTAGGTAACTGATGTCACATAGGTTGCTTCCCCCGTACAGTGAGTCCATCAAGATCACAGATGGGTCTGTAGGTAACTGAAGTCACATAGGTTGCTTCCCCCGTACAGTGAGTCCATCAAGATCACAGCTGGGTCTGTAGGTAACTGATGTCACATAGGTTGCTTCCCCCGTACAGTGAGTCCATCAAGATCACAGATGGGTCTGTAGGTAACTGATGTCACATAGGTTGCTTCCCCGTACAGTGAGTCCATCAAGATCACAGATGGGTCTGTAGGTAATTGAAGTCATATAGGTTGCTTCTCCCGTACAGTGAGTCCAACAAGATCACAATTGGGTCTGTAGGTAACTGAAGTCACATAGGTTGCTTCCCCCGTACAGTGAGTCCATCAAGATCACAATTGGGTCTGTATATAACAGATGGTGAAAAATCCCTTTCAGAGGACACTCTATCCTGATGGCCAGGAGTTTAGTACATGGTACCGACATATGTAAAATATGCTCTTATTGGCCATGTCTTGCCGAGCTATAATCTAATAGTTCAATACACATTTTTTACATTTTGTTTCAGAATGAATGGGTTACTGGATATATACAATCAGTAACTGCATAATCATTGCATCTCCCTGGAATACCCGCCTCAAGGATCTGTAACTTGTCTGAGGGGTTGATCACAGAGGGTATCTATCAGGAGTTCCAGTCTAGCATTCAAAAATCTTAGTGGAGTGGTCTGCAACCTGTAACTCTCCATATGTTTTGGACTATGTCTCTCAAGATTCCTCACCATTGACTTTGCTGATTAGGGCTGATGGGAATTGTAGTGCAAAATATAAAGGTTGCAGCCCCTTTGGGTATTGCATATTCATATGTCTTTATATTAGAATGATCTACCTTCAGAGGTCTCACTTTTCAAGGTCAGTGCCTGGTTTTGCGATGCGGGGGATTGTGGTGGCAGCGACGCTGGTTATAACTGAACCTCTTGGTCCATAAGATTTGCAAAGTGGCATACGAAGGAAATGGGCATGAGTTCAGGAATATCTGTACACAAATGGGGAACGCCCACATGTCCACAGGCTTTGCTAGTTGTAAGAGGTTGAATCACTTTTATGACTGTTGTTAGGAAAGAGTTTCCGTTTTGCAACTTTCTTACCATTTACAATAATGAAACCCTCAGTTATATGACATGGTTTTAACCCTGTACGGATTTCAAAATCTCCAACTATGCATTTATAAGTGTTTATAAGTGTGTTTTAGTGTTACCTGCTTGAATTTTACTTTTAAAGCTTAATGTATTAGTATTTATTTATACCCCTGTGTTTCTTGAATTGAGTGCTATATGCATGGAACACTGTGTTATTACACCACTCCCAGATCTCCTGAAGTCTGCCTTATTTCTCAGTCTGTGTTACCTTGAGAATTTGGTTAGACCTAAGTGTCAACAACCCTGTTCACTAACTAAGGTTACCATCCATAGGGTTAGTAACAACTGTTAAGAGAGAATTCCTATTATGGGGATTCTGTGGCCACTTTTCAGGGGTGTGAACATGTTTTGCTTTTCTCCATTTCTTTTTTGTCCTCTGACCTATTTTTGGTAGCCAGAGGAACGTCTCCTGAAGTCAACTTGCCATTGCAATCCTATTTCCTTCACTTTAAAGTATGTGATCCGGGGTCACCCATAAGACGTACAATCCCAAGGGTGTTTCCTAATCACCACCATTTAAGCCCATTTAATACCTAAAGTGAATTTATCGCTTTCATTGGTTTATGTGAGTAGCTAGTGGCTGCTGCACTTGAATGTGGTTTAATCACGGGTGCATGCCATTTTATTGTATTTTACCACCTTGGTAGCCTAATACACATTTTTGGTAGCCATTTCAGTACCAATGTATTTTATTTAATTCTGATTCCTGTATTTTAGGGCTCCCTTTGTTCAGAGCAACTAAGAAATAGGCGTGAAGTGGTTGTTTTTCCCACATGGACCCTTTGTAAGGGCCCACCTAATATATACAACCCAAAGTGATTCTTGACGCCCAGTGACATTGAAGTCCACTGCCCAACCCTTAGGAACCTAGCAACTCAGGAACCAGCTGACAGTAGACACATGTCCACTGCTTCTCACCTCCTTCCACCCAAATGTACCTTCCTGGGTATATACTCAGTATTGCTGAGAACCATACTCCACCTTATCCACGCATCCAGTCATCTCAGCCCCCCCGGGCCCGATGAACATGGTTACCACCTCACCACTCACTAGGCACCTCTCTACACCGTGCAACCTTTCTGCTAGAAACTCCAAGCTACGCGCCAGATTCCCCAAAATACATGAGCCCAGAGCTAGGGATACATCCCAAACCAAATCACCTAACGGGCCCCTGCCTTACACCGCGGCTACCCCCTCCAACAACCGCACAGACCTACCCAAGCCCAGACAAATCTATACCACGACCAAACACAAGATTCGACCACCAACCTTTACACCTACTGCTAGTAAACCTGCCAATACGCCCATAAGAGGTGCTTTAATCAATGCTAGATCTGTGGTAGCCCACGCGACAGACATAGCAGACCTCATCCTAACGGAAGAACTAGACTTCTAAGCCATCTCTGAGACCTGGCTTCATGCAGCAGCTGGCCCAACCCTTGCACTAGCCATCCCTGAGAATTTCTCCATCCTCCGAGCAGACAGAACAGATTCCAGAGGCGGTGGCCTTACCATAATAGCCAAAACCCACCTTAAACTTAAACCCGACACCACTGACCACTTCTCATCATGTGAATTGCTCACGGCCAAGCGCCCCACCACTAACTCTCAAACCATCACCATCCACCTACTATACAGACCCCCGGGACCCCTAGGCTCCTTCGAGGAAGACCACAACTCCATCCTTTCCAACAACTTAAAAAATACCTCCCAATGCCTTCTCTTAGGAGACTTTAACCTTGGCTACAAGGACTCTAAAGACCACCAAGCATCCGCCATTAATAACACACTGTCAGAACTAGGCTTCACCCAAAGAGTGTCCACCCCTACTCACAACAAAGGGAGAACCCTTGACTGGATAGCAGACCACAACTGCGCTATCTCCATCATTGCCACCTCCCTGCAACAGACCATCACTTCCTCTCCTTTACACTTGAAGCGGCTAGCCCAATCACTAACATCTCCCTAGCCACAGCCATCCCGACTAGAAGCAAGAAAAACATAACTGTGGAAAAGCTCATCCCTCTCATTCTACCCACACTGAACCAACTCCCAGCCAACTCCAACCCCCACCACCTTGTTGAAAGCTACAACAATAGCATGCGCCTAGCCTTAGATGCCATTGCACCACTAAAGCTGAGAAAATGTAAGCCGATAAAACACTTGAATACCTGGTTCATGGCCCACCTAAAAGCCCTTAGATCTGAGAAATGCAAAAAGGAACAAACTTGGAGACAAGCTCCCACAGACAGCAACAAGCTGATCCTCAACAAAATAGTTTCTACCTACAAAAAATAAATCTTCCGTGCCAAACAAGAATCATACAACCTGAGAATACTCCAGGCCAAATCCAGCACTAGAGAACTGTTTACCATATTAAAAGAACTGGAGACTCCCATCCCGGCCTCAGACACCTGTAAGAAAGAGAAACTATGGTGCAACAGCATCCAAAATGCCCTGCCCAATAAAGTTGCAGGCCTCCAAATCAAAATTAACAACAAGAAAGAGACTCTATCCAACTCCAATCCTAACAACACCCCCCCACACACTGACCTTCAACACCCTCCCCCCAACCTCCCCTCTCGCTTCAGTTTCTCCAATGTTTCCACACTAGAAGTGGAAAAAAATCATACTCAGCCTTAAACCATCTAACTGCCAAGGTGACCTATGCCCACCTCAAATCATCAAAGACGCAGCCAGAGACCTATCGCCATTCATCACCAAACTCATCAACGCCTCCTTCTCCTCAGGCACCATTCCCAACAACCTCAAAGAATCCTGGGTCCTCCCCTACTAAAAAAACCCTCACTTGACCCAGCCATACCCACTAACTACAGACCCATCACCACCGTCCCCTTCCTACTAAAAATCCTTGACAAGACTCCCTATGTACAAATTCAAAAATTTCTTGAACAAAACCACCTCCTAGGAGGCCGACAATCAGGATTTAGACCCCAACACGGCACAGAAACCGCACTCATTGACCTCAAGGCCCAAATTGACACTCTTGAGAGATAATGGGAAAACTGCCTTACTGCTCCTCCTAGACCTCTCGGCAGCTTTTGATCTTGTTGATCATAAAATCCTATGCAACCACTTAGACTCGGCTGCCCACTTTTCCCAAGAAGCTATTGGCTGGATCAAATATTTCCTGAGCAATAGATCCATGCATGTCTTTTCCCACACGGCCTCCGCTGACCCCATCCCCATCACATGTGGGGTCCCCCAGGGGTCATGCATCTCCCCCACACTGTACAACGTGTTCACTAAGCCCCTGTTTGATGATCTTGACGGTCTGGGTATCACCTTCACTAACTATGCTGATGATACCCAGATCCTCATCCCACTGACGGGAGATTACAACATTTGGCCTTGGTGAACAAGGTGTACTTCATCATCCAGGCATGGATGGCCTCCCACAGTCTATGCCTGAATGATGACAAGACCGAACTCATCATCCTGGGAGCTGCTTCAAACCTAAACAAACTGGACCTCAACTACTCCAGCTTCACCATAGATGGCAACTCCATAATGGTAGCTAAGGAAGTGAAAACCCTCGGCATCTACCTCGATTCCACCCTCTCTTTCCATAAACAGGTCACCGCCATGGCCTCCACCACAGCCTACACATGCAAGCTTATACGCTCAGCCAAACCCTTCCTCCCCACTCAAAGCTGCATGACGCTAGCCAGAGCCCTCATACTATCCAAACTGGACTATTGTAACTCCCTCTATGTAGGCGCTACCAAACAGGTTACCAACAAAATCCAGATCCTACAGAACAATGCTCTCAGAGCTGCGCTTAGCTTCCCTAAAAGAGAACACATCTCGAATATTAGGAGAACCCACAACTGGCTCACTACCGCAGACAAAATCCTGCTTAAGGTAGCCTCCCTCACACACATATGCCTTAACAATGCAGCTCCCCGCTACTTAGCCGAAAGAATAACTAGATACACGCCCAACAGACACACCAGAAACAGCAATGCTAACCTGCTCGCTGTTCCCAGATTCAAGCGAACGAAAATGGGCGGCAATAGCTTCCAGGTGAAAGCAGCCCAACACTGGAACACATTACCACCCTCCGTTAGAGCACCGCAAACCTACCACCAATTTAGGCGTAACTATATCCAGTGGCTAAAGATCAAAGACCAATAACTGACACTCTACTGCAATTACTGTAAATCTGCTCAACCTGCAACTCTTTCCTAATTGTACTTCACTGTCTCTTTGCAACTGCATTTCCCCGCTGTGTCCTTGTATAATAATGTAAATAATGTACAACAATGTAACTAAGCTGAGAACATACTTTAATGCTTGCGCCCTCATACCTTCTGGTCCGGTGCGCCATATAAATAAACAAACAAACATGGCAGCCTTCATATTGTTTTAAACTGGTTAAAACCAGTTTAGGTGCCTAGGCTCTACTTCTCACGTCCTATGGGGATGGTCTAGGCCGAGTGGACGTCCTGCTGACCAACCAGTATGATCCTTTGCCCCAAGCCCCCTAGTGATTAGACTCCTCCAGACAAAACTTTTGGGGGAACTTCAGTTTTCAGAAGCTGAGCGACAACAGCTCTCTCCTTTACAAGCGGAAGGCTGGTGCCAAAATCAACCCCCTACAGATTATCTTTAATCCTTTCTCCAATCCCATAATTTGTGCACTCATACAGGGCATTTTTGAAGCACATTTCTTGCCTTTGGCACTGTGATGGAGTTTCTCAGCATCACAGCCTTCCTTCTCATGTCTGCTCTTCCCAGAATCCCTTGCTTAATAATGGAAATGATGCACAGGCTGATACAGTTTCATTTGCCTAGGATCCACTGTTTGACTGAGTGAGAAAGTGCGAATTAGAATTCAAGGCTGTACTGTTACCAACCTGATCCGCTCAGCCTGAAAGGGAAGGGAAGGCAGGAGCATGGTCACGCTTCTGTAGCCTCTGTGCCGCATGTGATGTTCTACCACTTGGACCTGGCAAACACTAGTCACGCTTTGACCTCGTCCACCTGGTTCTAAGGAAGGTAGGGAGAGGTTTCGATGAACTGAAGAGTCTGTATTTGCCTCCGCAGGATCCCGCTGTGATGAGTGTGCCTCTGGCTACTACGGGAACCCCTTCCAGGCTGGCGGCAGATGCATGCCCTGTCAGTGCAACAACAATATCGACATGACTGACCCTGGAGCCTGTGACCGTCGGACCGGCCAGTGCCTGAAGTGCCAGTTCCACACTGAAGGCACTCACTGCAAGCACTGTCAACTGGGCTTTTACGGAGATGCCTCCCGGAGGAGCTGCCGAAGTAAGTCAAGAACCATAAGCCACCGGTAAGACCATTCCCTCAGCCTTCAGTCCCTCATGGCCTTCGCCCAAGGAAAATGGTAGCCATAAACTGAACATGAGGGCAGTGTTGTTCCTGCTTTATTCCCCTGCATGTCATTGACCTAGGATGTTGTTTTAATTGTTTAACGGTTCTATGTTATTGGCTCCTGTGGAAGCATAAGAGATGCAGTGTTGTCAAATACATTCAAATCCCTTCCTTCTACTCTTTGAAAGATAAGTACTGCTCCCCAAGGGTTCCTCTGGTGAGATGGAATTTCCCTTCAACCTCGCCTTGCCTCTTCACTTCTCGACTCCAACCCCTTCACCCAGCTTCTTGAAGAAGATACCCGACCTGGCTTACTTCTTTGGGAACCTCAACCCGCTGCCTTAGCCATGTCTTCTCTGAGCTCTGATTCACCCGGAACCATCTGCAGGCACCTGCTAGTGCCAGCCTCTGGTTGGGGTTCATGGGCCCTGGTTCCTTCTCATCAATTTTACAAATAAATGCAGCATTTCAGTCCCCAGCCTTAGCAGGAATCGCAATGCCAATTACAGATCTTATCCCTCCTACCCACCAACTGGGGCACCGTGCATTCTTGTGCATTATTAACAAATAAGACCAGCGATGGCTGGAAGGTTTGGAATTTATCGTTACTGCTGACATAGCTCTGTGTAACTCTCCAGATCATCTCTGTCTGGTGCAGAAGGGATGTGACCAAGCAGTTCGGGCTGGACTGCCCCTTATGGAGTGGGACCAAGCCTGATTTGCTTGTGGTCTGTCTGGAGGGCTTCCTAGAGCAATGCCAGAGGTTAAGATTAATTCTAAACCTTCCAGCTATCACATCTTTAGTTGTGCAATAGTCACCTCCAGGAGGACGGGTATGCCCAGACATGGGTCCCAAGCCTGCTCGGCCTAGCGACCCAAGCTACACCTTACTGATGAGGCTGAAACATGTCTTGGGGGGCTTGTGGTCTCGTGCAGAAAGGATGTGACTAGGCACTTTAGGCTGGACTGATCCTTTTGGGGTGGGTCTTTCCTCTTTCTGTAATGGCTCGGCAGGCAGCAGATCGATGGTCTGGAGGGTTGCTGAGATTGATTTCCAGAGGTTTAAGATTATTTCTAAACCTTCCAGCCATCAACTCTTTTGGTGTGCTCTAGTGCATTAATGCCAATAATCCTCACCTCAAAGTCTGATCATCACAATACACTTCCACTCCCAGAGTCTCCATAAACCTTTGTTTGCTTGAATTTTCAGAATGTGTCTGTAACTTCCTTGGCACCAATCGCAGCCAGTGTACCTCCCAGGAGGAGTGCGTGTGTGACAGAGTCAGAGGACAGTGCCAGTGTTTACCAAACGTCCAAGGCCTCAGCTGTGACCGGTGCAGTCCCAACTTCTGGAACCTGGCAAGTGGGAATGGATGCATCCCGTGCAGTTGCGATCCCAACAACTCATTCAGTACCACATGTAATGAGGTAAGGCATTCTAGAATAAAAACCTACAGGTTTGAGAAAATGATTTTGCAACCTATTACAACCATACTACAGGTCAGTATCAATGTTGTCACTAATTTGTGCAGGAAAAGTGAGCATCCTGAATACTGGACTTACACACAGGTAAGTATGCAGTTTACCTCTCAGAGGAAACATTACGCAAGGTAAGTAACTCATTTTTCATCCAGAAAACGAATGTTCACAGGTACATTATTTTAATATCTGTGTAGATTTCACCATCACCTAAGTATCACGATCCTCACAGCTGATCTTGAAACTGTTAATGCAGTTTTTGTACCACCTTCTGTTGAGGATGCTGCCACCACTAACCCTAGGGGTAATGTTAAAACCCTCACAGGAAAGGGATGCCAAGCATCTTAGTGTAGCTTACATGGTCAGAGCGACATTGCTTTACTCTCACATAGGAGAAGATGGTTGATACAGAGGAACAATGAGCCCATACCATATTTCTAGAAAATATATCACATTGATATGCTGATAAATGCATAAATATCAGACGAAATACGTTCTTATGTAATATGTAATATGTGGTGGGGTGGCCTGCCACAAATACCCACGCTGGAGACTGGAAGAAGTTCCAAGGGTGTTTAAATAGAAATTCCAAGTAATTGTTCTGGGGCATTCACTGGTAGGTCTCAGGGCTAAGCAAGTACTTTAGGGAGTTGGGCGCTAGGGTCGCCTCGCTCTATCTGTCTCCTGCTAGGTTACCCCCCTCCCTAGCCCAGGAGCCAGTAGCGGGAATGTTCGTTGTTATAGACCAGTGATACCTATTATAATCTCTCTTTCTGAAGCTGGGTGACTTCCCAAAGACGACAGCTGACTAACTCCCCTGAGATTTTCTATTCTTTCCCTAATCTATCCCTCTTACTACTAGAGTTATGGCAGGTGCCTGCCACTCTCTTTTCCTTCACTCTATTTAGGCAAGGGCAGACCCCAGCATTCTGAATTATTCAAGTGAAGGCCCAATACAACTTTAAGCAAATGTCAAGTGAACTAAATTAGTGTTATTTTAGGGTGTATAAAGACTATTATACATGGTGCCTACCAAGGGTGCATTCAGACCATAATACATGCTATCTACCAGGGAACCTGACAGTACCCCCTCTCCAAGTCCCTAACCCAGGGCCTGGCTCTTATGCGTTTCTTCTATGAAACCTGCCCACCAACCGAGGAGCATGAACATCATCTGCCTCCTCTTCTTTATGACCAAAGCCCTTCCAGTCTATTAAATATTGAAGCCTTCCCCTAATTTTCCTGGATAGATCTTCAAAAGAGATTTGGGGTCAGGGGAGCTCGTAATCTACAATTAGCAGGTAAACTTAGTCTGACAGCTACTGGATTAATAACCCCCACCACTTCGAAAAGACCCATGAAACGTGGACTGAATTTGTTCCTTGCCTTAATTCTCTGGTGCCTAGTAAATAACCATACCTTGTCCCTAACACTATATACAAGGCTAGGTTTTCACCTATCATCAGCAAATCTCTTGTAACTAGCCTTAACTGCTTGCCCCATATTACCTCTCATTGCTTGCAACCTTTCCTCCACAGTTGGACTGACAATCTCCCAAAAAAACCGAGGATGGAAACTTTGAGAACAAAAGAAAAGGCACATGGAAGTAGAATATTTTGTATAGTTATTGTAGGCAAACTCTGCTACCCAAATCAAGTCCACCCTACTGTCCCCAGACTGTAAATAGCATTTTAAGTACTTTTCCATTAGTTTCTGAATGATATCCTGAAGTTAACTTATCTTCTACCCCCAAACTCTTGCAACGGACCCTCCAAAACTTGGACACAAACTCAGTTCCCGTTTTTGAGGTTACTTGGCTGGGCAACCCATGTAGCTGGACTATGCCTTGCGAAACATTCTGAGCAAACCGTTCTGCCGTTATCTCCCCCTTAATTGGAATGAAATGCCCCTCCTTAGTAAGGCTATCTACTACAACCAACACAGCACAGCAATCTTGGTCTTTAGGGAGGTCCAAAATGAAATCCATTGAAATCGTGTGCCAAGGACAAGGTGGGATAGGAAGTGGTTCTAACAGCCCAACCGGTCCTCCCACAAGGTATCTACACACACATATATCTCCACTCCACCAAAACTTCCTTCTTACTAACTTCAGAGTCTTCCGAAAACCAGGGTGTCCATTCAATACCGACTCGTAACATTCCCAAAAATGTCTTCTGTCGAAGTGCCTCAGAAGGAAGAAATAGCTTTGTATCCAGATAAGGCAACCGATCCTTTATCTTCCTGGCCAGATCTTGCGGCATCCAATTTTCCAACTCCGTCTGGTTCATGCTTTCTTGAATTTCCTTGAAAAGACCCTCATCTTCCTGGATTCCTGCCAAAACAAAACATTCCTGAGCAAGTAATAGTTTTTGATTTAATTATTGTTCTTGTTCACAGCCAGGCAACTGACACAACAAGTAATCAGCTTATAATGATCATCAGCAAAATAACGACCATCTCAGCTGTCTCGGGGTGTAATGTCTTGGCCTACTTCAAACAGAGCAAATTTACGGTGATCAGTTAGCACGGTAACTGTGTGCCTTGCACCTTTAATGTAGTGATGCCATTCGTCAAATGCTGACTTAATCGTTAGAAGCTGGCGATCCATGATAGTAAAGTTAATGTCCTGCTGATGAAAACTTCTTAGAGAAAAACGTGACAGGATGCAACTGACCCGAGGTTTCATGGTTCTGGGATAGAACCGCCTCCATGGCCAGATTTGAGGCGTCTGCCTCCACAAAAAACGTCTTATCAGGATCTGAGTGAAGCCAATGCAGTCCAGACGTAAATCGACTCTTGAGCGTCTAAAACGCCTCCTCTGCCTCAGGACTCCAAAAAAACTTCACCTCCTTCTTGAAGTTTTGTGATCAGAGTGATTGTTTGTGAGAACCCTTCGATGAATCTTCGATAGAAATTAGCAAAGCCTATACAACTCTGCACCTCCTTTACCTTGTTTGGAGAAGGCCAGTCACTACTGTCTGAATCTTCTTAAACTGCATTTCCAGTCCTTTGGGTGAAATCCAAGAAATTCCACCATCTCAGTATGAAACAGATTCTTCTCCAACTTAGCGAACAGGTGATTCTCTCAAAATTTTTGAAGTACCTGTATGACGTGACCCTCATGTTGCTCTAGGGTCTGGGAGTAGATTAGTATGTCCTCTATGTAAAGGACCACAAAAATGTCCAAGAATTCTTAAAAAACCTCATTAATGAAGCATTGGAAAGCGGCGGGGGCGTTGAAAATGCCTAAGGGCATAACCTGATATTCATGTAAGCCAAATCGAGTCTTGAAAGCAGTCTTCCACTCATCACCCTCTCTGACTCTAACTAGATTATATGCTCCCTGAAGGTCTAATTTGGAAAATATCTGTGCACCCTGGATCTGATCTAGCATCACAGAAATTATCTGCAGAGGGTACCTATTCTTAATGGTTACCTTGTTGAGTGCATGGCAATCGATACAAGTCCTGAGAGTGCCTTCATTTTTAGGGATGAAAAAATAGGGGAGAAGCTGCAGGGGATTGTGAATGCCTAATAAAACCCGTTAGATACATTTTCTCCCTGATATTCGTTCTTTTTTCCTGTCAGAGCATAAACCTTACTACAGGGTAGACTAGCTCCCGGCTCCAACTCCATTTTACAGACAAAAGGGATGTGAGGGGGCCTCTGCATCATCGAAAACATCCTAAAACTCCTTATAGCACTCAGGTAATTCTCCAACAACTGCCCCAATCGCATGTATGGAAAGGAAGACTCCTCCCTCAACTAACCCTCTAACTGCTGAATCGTCTTGTGCTGCAGGAATTTCTAGAATCTGAGACTCGAAACAATCTTCATTGCAGTAATCGTAATTTAAGTCAATCACCCGCCTATTCCAGTGAATTCATGGATTCAGGAAAGTGAGCCAAGGCATTTCCAGGATAACCTTCAATTGGGGAGCATCAGTGAGCTCAAAAACCAACTCCTCTATATGGTTCTCAGCCAGAATCATAGTCACAAAATGACAGAGGTCATGCTGTTTGGGCCTAAACATCTACTACAAGGGAAAAGCAGCCCACCTCCACCTCTGTTTCTGGGGTCCAGCATTAAATATGCCACTAAGGTAAAAAATCTCTGATGTGTTTGGCAGAGTGATCTGGGCTGCAGTGGTCAAGTCTCAGCCAAAGTACAATCAGTTTTTTTACAACATTTGTCTGTTACGTCAAGCACTTCCTTACGTACCTGCCACGGATTGTGCTTTGATTGTGGGAGCCTAAGTCAATTCCAAACTAGACTATTGCAATGGACTCCTAGCTGGAGCACCAACAAAACAGATCTTTCGCCTACAAAAAACAGGAGTAAGATTGGTATTTGGTGTATCCAAAAATACTTCAACTTCATGTCAGGCCTCCGTCGCTTCCTTCATTGGTTAGCAGGAGAGGACCACATAAAATTCAAGATTGGGTGTTTGGTGTACAAATGTATCAATGGCTTGGCACCAATATACTTAATGAACAAAATGAATTTATATCATCCGGTTCAGGTTTTGAGGTCGGAAGACGCATTTCTGCTTATCATTCCCAGGACAAACTGTCTCAAGGGGAGATTGCAGATTCTCAGTTGCTGGGCCAAGACTGTGGAACAGCCTCCCATTGAATTTAAGAAGGGCAAACTCTCTCTTGACCTTTCACGCAGGTCTAAAGACTCATCTTTTCTGTCCCTTCTCTCATGTGAATCTAAAATGGCATTTAATATGAGTATGACTGAATTTCTTTATTATAGTCTACTGTTCCATCTGCACCAGGATTCGATTAAGTTTGTTGTGTGCGCGTTACAAATAATTCAAAACTCAAAATTCACAGTTGCTGACTCATGAGTAATTGGACAAGAGGTTAAAGCTGAACCATGTACAGCCCTTACCTGCTCTACCAAGGTCTTTTGAATCAACGGGAATTTCCAAAGCCTTAGCCACGCCCAGTCTATGAAGTTGCCTGCAGCCTCTGAGTCAATGACCAATGGACCACTTCCAACTAATTTTCTATCAACATACAAGGATACATTAACCGTGATGTGTGGCAGGTCTGACTGGAGGGTGTTGGCCACTTGTGTCCTCTTCACCATTGACTAGAATCTCTTCGGGGTGTTCAGACAATTACCAAGAAAATGCTGCTCCTACGACAATAGAGACATAAGTTGTTTGTGTGCTGCCTATCCTTCTCCTCTTTCAAAAGTGGACCCCTTACTGAACCTGGAGATGCTGACACCCTGCACTTGAAATCTCTATTTATAAATTTCACCCTTGGCCTCTCAACTCTAGGGTTTCGTTTCCCTTCTGTGAAAACTCTTTTTGTGCTGCTCTCTTCTCACTCTGCTGATAGTCTAACTGTACCACTAAGCTAATTTAATCTTTGCAAGAAGTAAGATGGCTAACTACCACTGAAAAGTATCCTTAGAGCTCATCCCTCAAACCCCAATAAAATAGGGAAGCTCTCTTTTCCTCTAGCCAATGAATTTCCACCACCAAAGTCTTAAACAGTGTGATGTAATGTTATGACCATCCCTTGGTCATAGGGTTCACTCATCAAGGCTACTCAGGATACTCATGCTAGGTACTCTTAGTGGTTACTTTATTAGGCTTCTTAGTTACAGGATCAGATGTCATCAAGTCATTAAGATATCAAGAGGATCAGGGACAAGAGCCCACTGGCTCCCACCACCCAGGCTCACGTATTGTAACTGCCTGTGTTAAAACCAATTCAACTCCAAACATTCTAACCTCACACTCCACACTCACAGCCTACATTGTGATGATGACATCAATCCTGGCACAGCACATATGCAAGCATAAGAGCCAACCCTAACATGTAACTAATGAGATCCCTATGTCATTGTCTCAATTCCAACAGTTCTCCATCTACCTGCAAGCGAATGTAATGTCTGTCAGTTTACTGAATCTTTCCTTAAAAAGGCCGAGATCATGTAGCGCTGGATCCTCCTGCCCAAAGCCTCCATTGTGGTCTCGGTGGAGGGGTTTCATATGAGCTCAGGCAGAGCTAAAAACGTGGGCTTTTCATTCCGTCAGGTTCTGCCCTTGAAGTTCCTCGGGAGCCGCTGCACACCCACAGCCCCACAAATGTTTTGCACTCTCAAATTAACTGAAAGCTCAGCTGAGCTCCAAACAGCCCAGAGGGAAAGGGGAAGGGGATAAAATAAAAAACTCAGATTCTGGATCCTCCTCTTGAAAAGGATATCTGCAAGGATGAGAAGAAACAAACAAGATGAGTGTGCTTTCCTTCTCCAAACTCTATTCCCTCTCAAAGGCCCTCTGAAGTGAAACAGTACCTAAGGTTCCTCTGTGGAAAGCCAAGAGGAAGTCTTTTCTTTCTTTTTAAATCTTATAGTTCTCAAAATCTGCCAACCAGAACTCTCTTCTTTATTTGGCTGTGGAAGCTCCTGTGATAAATGAATCTTGTTCTGCATTCTTGAGTCATTCAGCAGAAGGATCTGTAGCTGCTTTCTCAGAGGACTGCCAAACTTCCAGCCACTAAACTTTACTACTTATTTATCTCAGCAAAGGGGTTGGTTTGCCTCTAAAGACAAAGATGCTAACATCTCCTCAGTTTGAAATATGAAAACCTTTTCTTTTAAAATGGTTAATATGAACTCCAAAACTTAGATGTATCTCCTGCTTATTCTCTTACTATTGCTCAGTTTAAATAGTTCAAAAATAAATACAGAAAAGGAAATACACTCTGAACTGGTGTGCTATTCCAGTGCACGCACATCTGCGCTAGTCAGCCATTTGAAAACAAAACTTCTCCTCTGTGGCTGCACAATCAAAAGCTGCATGTCTCACCTCTTCTGTTGTTCCTTTCACGAATGGAACTGCCTCTTCATCCTCCCCTCACTCACCGCAGAAGATCCCAACACTTGAAGACACTGGGCACTCATCACAAGGTTGGCGCTCTGGTAAGAACAGCACCGGTAAGCCAATACCGGCATCCATTACTGGGCTGGTGTATCATGACCCTAGATGCCGTTGCTACCGGCATCGCCAAGGACCCGCTGTGGCCGTGCACCACCGTACCGGCACGCGCGCATATGGGGAGGCCTTAATACCGGCATGCCGCAAAGAAGGGGAGACCACGAGTCACACGTACAAGTACATACCGGCATCGAGATGCCTGTAAGAAGGGCCACTATGATGCCGGCAATACCGGCATCGCGGACCACCCGTAAACAGCAAACTGCTGTGCCACAGGTGCACTCAATCAGCACAGGTGGAGGCAATGGAGTCAGGGTCAGCACAAAAGGAGCACTCCCAAACACCACCCCCCCCTCCAAGGCAAAATGCTACCACTTGTACTTGCCATACTGGGCCTGGAGGACATGCCTGCACTGCTACTCCTTGAGCAGGCAGTACAACAGGAAACACAGAGGAGACGTCGGAGGAGAAGGAGGGTGAGACATGTCCAGAAAATACCACCAGTGCAGGCAGTCGCTCCCCGCAGACAGCCAACAATCCAACGTATAAGGTCCAATCCATTTGACTTAACCCCAGCACAGATCCACACCCTGTACCGCCTGGACAGAGACACCATCACCAACATAGTGGAATTAATACAGGACGACTTGGTCAGCCTGATCAACATCCGCACAGCCATCCCCCCTTTGCTGAAGGTGGCATCTGTGCTCCACTTCCTGGCCACAGGCACTTATCAACACACAGTGGGCCAAATGCATGGCATGTCCCAATCATGCTTCTCTGTTGTGTTAAACTAAGTGCTGGATGCACTACTGAAGCACGAAAATGACTACATATCCTTACCAAGGACACCACAGGAGGCAAATGCCACCAAAATCTCATTCCAGGCACTGGCAGGCATGCCCAATGTAATTGGTGCCCTCGACTGTACCCATGTAGAGTTGGTAGTCCCACATGCCGTGGAGGCGGTCTACCACAATCAGAAGCTATACCATTCCATCAATGTGCAGATGGTGTGTGATGCCAGCCAGATAATAACACACTGCTGTGCCAGATACCCAGGATCCAGGCATGATTCCATGGTGCTGCGGAACTCCTCACTACCCCGCTACATGGAAGGAGATGGTGTACGAAGTGGCTGGCTGTTGGGTGAGTCTGCCCTCTGGGCCATGGGGGCAGATGGATTGGGGGGAGGTACATGCATATGCTAGGGGAATGCCCTCTGGGCCATGGGGGCAGATGGATTGGGGGGGAGGTACATGCATATGCTAGGGGAATGCCCTCTGGGCCATGGGGGCAGATGGATTGGGGGGAATGGTAGTTTCTTAAGTCATCCGCAGACACACAGCCCTCACATATGCCTGCAAAATGCCCCTAGCCAACACATACATTCCCTAGTGCTTTAAAATCCTAGGACCCTAGGTCATGTATGTCACACAAGGCTCCCTCTACGGATTGGCATGCACTGTACGGGGCTGACAGTCATGTGGGTGTGGCTGCTAATGACGAGTGCATATGACCTTGAATGATGACCAGGCTGAGCACACCTGTCAACTGAGCCTCATCCTCACACATACCTCCTTCTGCTCCCATGTAGGTGATGCTGGATATCCCCTGAAGCCGTGGCTACTCACCCCTGTCAGGAACCCGCAGAACGGGCATGAGGAGGACTTCAATCGTGCACATACACGTACATGTGTGGTCATTGAGCAGACGTTTGGCCTTTTGAAGGCACGGTTTCGCTGCATCGGCAGATCGGGAGGGGCACTCATATACGGGCCTGAGAAGGTGGGCAAGATCATCACAGCATGTGTAATGCTACATAACATGTGCATCCGGCGGAACATACCCCTGCCACCTGATGTGGAGCTGCCACCACCTGGTGAAGTAGAAGGAGAGGAAGGAGTAGAAGTAGGACATAGGCCAGGACGTGAAACTCGTGAGGGTCGCGCAGTGCGCCAAATGGTCATAGACCAATCATTCTGATGTACTTTGATGCAGAGGGTGCCATGTGTTGTGAACTGTGGGCACTGGGTGTGTGGGCACATGTGCGCGAATCACCATGAAGCAATAAATTGACATGCAATAAATCAGCAATGTCCACTCATGTGATGTTTGTTACACAACTGGTGTATTCGTGAGGAATTAAGTACAACATGATACAACAATCCACGCCCCCACCACCCCTCCACCCACCCCCAACCTACTCCCATTCCCCCAAACACCCCAGTACTACACACTACACCCACCACCAATCCTCCACCCACCCCCAACCTACTCCCATTCCCCCAAACACCCCAGTACTACACACTACACCCACCACCACCCCTCCACCCACCCCCTAACACCCAATGTCAACTATCGCCCTCATTGTCCGGCCCAGCTACCTCATCAACACTATGATCAGCCGATGCAGCCATCTCCCCAATTGTGCTGGCAGCAGCAGAATGTGTGCCATCCTCCATGCCTGCTGTGTCCTCAGCCAGTGTGGATGGTGTGACCACGGATGCAGGTGCAGGTGTCAGCTCTTCCTGTGTACTTGTCTGTGGTACTTTCTTTGCACCGGTTCTTGGCCCGCTTCCCGCTTCCCATCCTTGGTCCACTTTAGGTTGATGGACCTGTGCCATCAGATTGCCTCCATGGCATTTTGGCTGGTATTGTGCATTGTGCACTCCCTTGCGCTTCATCACTGTCAGCATCCGTACCTGTGGGGGAGAGAGAGTGGCAGGATATCAGTGATTGTTCCGCTTGCATTGTGCATGCATTAGTCATTGGACATGTGGCGCCATCTGATCGGTTGCATTCGTGCATTTGTAGCGGACTGTGTACATGCAATGTTGAAGAGTGGATTCTGATAGCGTAGTCGTGTCCACATGTACACATTGTTGGGTGCAGTTGCACATTGATGTGTTTTGGGAGGGTCGTCCTGGGTGGCACATGCCCATGATATGTGTCTTGTGGGTATATTCGTGTATGACCGCAACATGCATTGGGATGGGATGGTGGTAGACCCAGAATGCGTACATGGATATGTGTAGGTGTGCATGATGGCCCATTTGTTGGCTGGTGTAGCAGCCACAATTGGGGGAGGGTGATTGTCGGGATGCGCATTGGCCCCCGCAGGGGGTGATGGGCGCACCTGGGTCTGGGGGCACCAAGAGCCGAGGCAGCGGACCGACCGCTCCTCTCGCGGCGGTCGCCTGCGCCGGCAGCGGGGAAGCCCGAGCCGATGCTCGGCGAGGCGGCGTGTCACCGTTGCACTTACCTGCCGGAGGGCGGGCCGTTGCTCGGGGACGCGGCGCGTCGCTGCCGCATTCGCCCGTGGGAGATCCCAGGCCTAGGGACGGGAGGGGAACGGAGACCCTCCCTGACAAGGAAGGGGGGCGATCAGCCCTTCAGCGAGCCGCGGACCGCGGCTGGAAGACGCCTGGAGCCAGGGCCCACCCATACCCAACGCGACCATATTTTGGGTCACGTGATTGCCTCAACAGTTCCCAGCGGATTGGATGTAATCATGCAGGCACGGCAGCCTTTATGGGAGGCGGGTCAATCCGGCAGCAGCCAATAGGATGCCGGCTGGTCAGGGCTGATGGCGATTGGTGGGGGCTTGATGCTAAGGTAGCCCATAAAAGCCCGCCAAAAGAAACTGACGAGGTTCTCTCATTTTACAGGGAAGGAACGAAGAGGAGGAACGAAGGCCAGAGTGGTGGGCCTATCCAGACACCACGATATAGAATAATCTTGAGGACTGCCTCACCATATTCTGAAGGGATCAAACCCTGGTGAAGTGAACCAGAGGACATTATGTTTTGATTTATTAAGGACCCTTTATCCAGTTGGAATAAATATAATTCTCAGCACCTGCCGGTCTCCTGAAGGTTATTTACCACACTGGCGACGAAGGTGGGATCGACAACGACATGGAGGCACTGATCAAGACCCTATCGGAAGGGCAGCAGCAACTGCAGCAGTTAGTACAACTGCAAACCCAACAAGCGGCCGCAGATAGGCAAGCTTTTCAGCAAGCCATCCAGTTACAGGGCTCCCTACAAACCACAGCCCAGGACAAACAACACGAGACCATAGCCCGCCTCACGGATGTGGTGGCCAATGCCAGAAACCAACCACTGGTGCCGTCTGTTCTGCTCCAGAAATACAAGGAGGGGGAAGACCCTGCCTTCTTTTTCACCAGTTTCGAGAGGATCGCCAGAAATGCCCAATGGCCTCCCGACCGTTGGGGACAGTACGTCGCCCCTCTTCTTTCTGGGGTGATGCAGGGTGCCTACCAGGCGGTGAACCCCAACGGCAGTACACCTTACGGGGAAATTAAAGCCGCGGTTCTGGATCGTCTAGGCTTGGACGAAGAAGCCTACCGGATACAGCTGAGAGAGACCAGACTCAGGGTGGGGGAAAACCCGCGCCAGTTATACTACCGGATAAAGGATTTGGTCGAGAAATGGCTACTTCCTCCAACCCCTGCTAATCAACCCATTCTTGACAAAATAATCCTGGAGCAGTTCATCGAAGCCCTGCCCGGACAGATGCAGAGGTGGGTCAGGCAGCACCACCGACCCACCTTGACTGAGGCGGTGGATATTGCCTCGGCATACCAGAAGGCGGGCCACCAGAAGCTACAGCCAACTGTGGTAACAGCCCGGATAGCGATCCCAATGTCCGATCCCCTTGCGTTTAGGGGCGGCAGAACCCTGACCACGAGATGGAGACATGCTGATGACAACCCCAGAAAGTCTGAAGACAAGAAGATAGGAGCCGAGGAAAAACAACCATTAGCAGCGCCTGGTTACAAGCAACCACAATGCTACGAGTGTAACGACTGGGGGCACATTGCCAGGTTTTGCCCCAGAAGGAGAACAGCTGAACCGATGGACATCGGGTACCTGAATCCGGGAGCGGAGGAGAGCATCCCGGGACCCTATGTGGTAGACATTAGGGTTGATGGCAGACCTTTGCGTGCTCTACTCGACAGCGGCAGCCGACAGACCGCCATTGCACCAACCGTGAGTAGCACACCATACTTGTCTAACATAACAGTGCCTATCAGGTGTATTCACGGGGATGTAAAGTGTTCCCCAATGAAGAAGGTGGTGGTAGAACTAAACGACATAACCACTCCCTTGAAGGCTGCCGTCCTGCCATGTCTACCTGCCCCGGTGGTGTTAGGAACTGACCTCCCCGGGTTTGAACAGGCCTTGAAGGCTCTGGAAGATAGGAAGGACCCTCCGCCCGAGCCCAATACCCCAGGGACGGAATCCACTTCCCGGGGACCCTGGCAGGGACGGAAAAGGCGAACCCGGATGGAATGGTGTCAGGCTAGTTACATGACCAGACCCATCAACTGGAGTTTGGAGGAGAATGAAGACACCATTAGGGGGGAAACCCTAACCGACCCGACTCTACGGGTGGCAAGAGAAAGGGCAACGCAAGAAGGGGAACCAGATCTAGCCAGGGGACCGGGGTTCCTACTACGCCGGGGTCTGCTGTATCGCAGATATAAGGGCGAGGACGGGGTCGCCAAGGAGCAGTTGGTGCTGCCAAAAAAACATCGTACCCTAGTGGTGCAACTGGCTCACAACCATCCTTGCGGCGGGCATATGGCTTCCCTCAAGACCCAGCAAAACCTGTTGAAACGTTTCTACTGGCCGGGCATTTATGGAGAAGTGGCCCAATTCTGTAAAACCTGCCCTACATGTCAGTTGACCAGCGGTGTCCTACCAGCAAAGGCGCCGCTACAGAAAATGCCTCTCATAACGGTTCCTTTCCAGAGGATCGGTATGGACATCGTCGGTCCTTTGGAACCCGCTAGCAGGGGGTACAAATATCTGTTAGTGATCGTCGACTACGCCACCCGATATCCGGAAGCATTTCCATTAAAAGGGACATCGGCCAGGGTTCTGTGCGACCAGCTTATCCCGTTTTTTGCTCGGGTGGGGCTGCCCTCGGAAGTAATCACGGACCAAGGCACGAATTTCATGTCTGTCCTCTTAAGGCAGGTATGCGAACGACTCCAGATCAAACAACTAAGGACCTCGGTATACCATCCCCAGACAGATGGGCTGGTCGAACGTTATAACCAGACCATCAAGAAAATGCTGAGGAGAGTGACGGGACCAGACGCCAAGAATTGGGATCGGGTGTTGCCTCTGGTATTAATGGTGCTAAGGGACACACCCCAATCGTCCACTGGTTTCTCCCCTTTCGAACTCCTATTCGGAAGGCAACCCAGGACAATATTGGATCTGGTGAAGGAGGAATGGGAAGCCAGCGAGGAGATGTCACTCACGGAATACACAGAGGAGCTAAAAACCCATCTAACGGCTCTACCCGCATTGGCCGAAGCCAACCTCGACCAGGCTCGATCGTCCCAAGAAAAGAACTACAATATGGGAAGTCGGATGAGAACTTTCAAACCTGGGGACAGAGTACTGGTACTCTTACCTACCTCTGCCCACAAGTTATTGGCCAGATGGCGAGGTCCATACGAGATCACCGACGTACTCAGCCCAGTCACATATCGGGTGCATCAACCTGACAGGACCACCACCGACAAGGTATACCATGTCAACTTGTTAAAAGAGTGGAACGAACCTAGTATGAGTGCGTTCGCAGAACCCGAGGAACCAGGTTCAGAGGAAACCGTGAACACCGTTCCCGATACCCTCGGAGCCATCAATTGGGGCGACATCGTCTCTCCGGACATGAAAGCAGACGTCATGGACAAATTATCTCCCTACGCCGATGCCTTTTCTACGTTGCCCGGTCGCACCAGTCTGTTAGAACACGGGATCAACACTGAGCCCGGAAAGACTATAAGGCTTAGGCCATATCGGATCCCCGAAGCCAGACGACGGATCATCACGGCCGAAGTAGACGAAATGCTGCGGATGGACATCATAGAGCAATCCAACAGCGTATGGTCCTCCCCCATAGTGCTAGTACCCAAGCCGGACGGATCCACCCGCTTCTGTATGGACTACAGACAACTGAACTCTATTTCTCAGTACGAAGCGTATCCAATGCCACGCATGGACGAGCTTTTGGAAGGCCTCGGAGCGGCCCTGTTTCTAAGCACTTTAGATCTAACCAAGGGATATTGGCAAATTCCCTTGCGCTCCCAGGACAAAGAGAAAACCGCCTTTTCCACGCCGAAAGGACTGTATCATTACAAGGTCCTACCCTTTGGACTACACGGCGCCCCCGCCACGTTCCAAAGGCTAATGGATATCATCCTACGACCACATGACGGGTATGCGGCAGCTTATTTGGACGACATTGTGGTTTACAGTGAATCCTGGGAAGCTCATCTGAATCATCTGAAAGCGGTGGTGACCGATCTGCACAGGGCGGGTTTACATATAAACCCAAAGAAAAGCACGATCGGAACTCGCGAAACCAAGTATCTGGGACATATAGTAGGTGGGGGTGTCCTGAAACCGCAACTGTCCAAGACTCAGGCGATACTTGACATTCCGACTCCCACCAATAGGAAGCAGATCCAGGCTTTCTTGGGGCTCGTTGGGTATTACAGGAGGTTCATACCTGACTTTTCTTCTCTGGCTGCCCCCTTGACCGATGCTTTGAGGCTCAAGGGTGCTCCAAACTTGACAAACAACAAGGACGCCTTGGCCGCCATCGAACACCTGAAACTTAGGATTTCTTCAAACCCTGTTCTTTGTTGTCCGGACTTCCAACGACCCTTCTATCTACAAACGGACGCCTCAAACCAGGGTTTGGGGGCTGTGCTCTCACAGGACCAGGGGGGTGATCTGCGTCCTGTATGCTTCATCAGCCGGAAACTGCTGCCACATGAGGCTGCATACTCCACTATAGAGAAGGAATGTCTGGCGATCAAATGGGCCGTCGACTCCCTCAGATACTACCTGTTGGGTCGCCGGTTCACCTTGTACACGGACCATGCTCCCTTGCAATGGCTTGCGCAGCATAAAGACACTAATCAGAGGGTGCTCCGCTGGTTTTTGTCTCTGCAACCTTTTGACTTCCTCACGCTTCACAAACCGGCCCGGTTCCAGATGGTGGCTGATTACCTGTCTAGGTGCGCTTCCCGGCCCGATCGGCCTGGGACTGGGGTGGGTATGTGTCGGGATGCGCATTGGCCCCCGCAGGGGGTGATGGGCGCACCTGGGTCTGGGGGCACCAAGAGCCGAGGCAGCGGACCGACCGCTCCTCTCGCGGCGGTCGCCTGCGCCGGCAGCGGGGAAGCCCGAGCCGATGCTCGGCGACGCGGCGTGTCACCGTTGCACTTACCTGCCGGAGGGCGGGCCGTTGCTCGGGGACGCGGCGCGTCGCTGCCGCATTCGCCCGTGGGAGATCCCAGGCCTAGGGACGGGAGGGGAACGGAGACCCTCCCTGACAAGGAAGGGGGGCGATCAGCCCTTCAGCGAGCCGCGGACCGCGGCTGGAAAACGCCTGGAGCCAGGGCCCACCCATACCCAACGCGACCATATTTTGGGTCACGTGATTGCCTCAACAGTTCACAGCGGATTGGATGGAATCATGCAGGCACGGCAGCCTTTATGGGAGGCAGGTCAATCCGGCAGCAGCCAATAGGATGCCGGCTGGTCAGGGCTGATGGCGATTGGTGGGGGCTTGATGCTAAGGTAGCCCATAAAAGCCCGCCAAAAGAAACTGACGAGGTTCTCTCATTTTACAGGGAAGGAACGAAGAGGAGGAACGAAGGCCAGAGTGGTGGGCCTATCCAGACACCACGATATAGAATAATCTTGAGGACTGCCTCACCATATTCTGAAGGGATCAAACCCTGGTGAAGTGAACCAGAGGACATTATGTTTTGATTTATTAAGGACCCTTTATCCAGTTGGAATAAATATAATTCTCAGCACCTGCCGGTCTCCTGAAGGTTATTTACCACAGTGATTATGATTATTTTTACTGTTTCAGTAGGAACACTCACCTTCATCTGCCGATGTTGGCACGCCAAACTCTGCTTCACCGACTCCTTCGATGGACTCCACGTCTATGATGGAGCTGCAGGTCTCCTCCCATCTGGCCAATTTCAGTGGGGAGTGTGGTCCTTCTCCTGTTGCCAGCCCCTGGCTCCGATTAGCTGACAATATGTGCCGGACTCTCAGTCTGAGGTCGTCCCAACGATTTTTGCAATCACGCACTGTGCGTGCGGTGGTGCCGACTGCACTTACTTTCTGGGCAACTTCTTCCCAGATGGCCTTTTTCCTGAGCTGGGCTGGACGCCTGAGGTCGTTGCAGAACACCACTTCTGCATTTGCCACAAGGGTGTCGGCCAACATGTTCAGCTCATCGTCTGTAAAACGTGGTTTGCGCAGGCGGGCCGTGCCTCTCCGGTTGGTCTTCATCATGTTGTCAGTGGTGGCCTGGGAGTTGGGGTGTAGAGGGTCCTGTAGGTGGAGGATGGCAATGGATTGTGTTTTTAAAGATGGCCGTCATGGCATTTCCCGTTCCGGCGCGATGACGTTACTTCCGGGTCCGGTATTGACGCACTCGTTATTTGCACTATGTTAATAATGGTAACGGTATTTAGAGGTTGCCGAGGGCGGAGCCGTTCTGTGCGTATTGGTCGATGCCGCTGTGTGGGGGTTTGGGGGTTGTTACCGGCATGCCGGTACGGCCGTAACCGGCATGCAGGGATGCGTGTGCCCGCGCACTCTTGATCGTCCGCTATGTGCGGGTTGGTGCCAAGCCGGACATGTTATTACCTCCATGCCGGTTTGGCAAGCTTTTTAGCGCCAACCTTCTGATGAGGCCCACTGTGCCTCATTACGGGTCTGGCGGTAACCCTGCCGGTGATACCAGACCGCCAGCCCCGAAAAACAATTACCAGCACCTGACTTCCCGGTAATACTGGGGGATTACAACCACGGCGGCCGGGGAGTCAGGCGCCAGCAATTTCGTTACTCCCCATTCCCATAGAGTCCAATTGGACACTATGGGAGTAGGGACCACGGAAGCAACAGCACTGTTGCTGACAGTGCTGGTGCTTCCATGATGGCTTGCCTAATGTGGCCCCTGTGTCCGGCAGGGTCATACCTGTCGGACACAGCGTCTCCAGCAGGCAAACCCACAGTGTGCTGGTCGGGAAACAACAGTGCCGGTAAGCTTACCGGCACACTTGTAATGAGGCCCACAGTCTTTCTTCTTCTGACCTCGAGAGTTGATCGCAACGTCTGAATCTGCTTCACCGTGTAAGACTCTGTCATCTAAGAACGCCGAAACAAAAAACTAATGCAGCAATTAAAACATACAAGGAGTTCAAGCTGCTATGTTAACACGGTAATGGTGTTAATGGGCTTCTAGGTAATCTGCACACTGGAAATTGGAAGCAGCTACGTTATCAACGTACAGGTGTCTCCTGGACGCTTCTGAGCAAACAACGGCACACGCTCAGCAACAACTAGTCAAGCGTGGTTTTCTAGTGGGTCGGCTAATCCGACATGACTCTAACATTCATTTCTACTGTATATTTACTCTCCGACAGGAGATGGAACTCACTAATATTTACACTATTTAGTTTCTTTTAAAAGCTATAAGTTGGTTTCTTTTTTCACATTTGCACTAACTTAGCTCTTGCTTGAAATGATTTCTTCTGCTGTTCCTGCTACCGCTGTATGAAGTCTTGTTCACCTTATTCTTGTTTCAAAAAAAGTTCTTCTTCAAATTAATTATTATTAAGGCCTAAAAATAGGAGCTCATCCAAAACAAGACCAACACAAAGGACTAAACTTAATGAAAGGCAGTTTAGATTGTTCAGTCTTTCCCTTTGTTCCACCTTCATCCAATCAGGAGTCCAGTTCCTTCACTCAGTTGGGCCAGGGCAGTCCCCAGCATTCTGAATGATTAAAGCCAACGCCCAAACCAACATTAAGCAAATGTCAATTGAACTAAATTACAGTTTGACTTTAGGGTGTATGAAGAGTATTATACATGGTGCCTACCAGGATTGTATGCAGACTATTATACATGATGTCTACCAGGGAACCTGACACCCTTCGCTACACTGAGCACCTAAGATATTCTCTTCCCACCGTACTACTGTTCGTTCGATCTCTCACTCTGCCTTACCACCTGCACCCTTTGATATTACTTCTTTTCTTACTCCTGATCTTACTATAAATCTTACCTTCAACTACTGCTCTACCTCTGTTATCTTCTCTCCTTCCTCCCACTCTTCTTCCTTGCCTCTTGCTATTCTTCTGTTATAATCTCTCTCTACTTCTACCATGACTCCTATTCTCCACTTCTGGTCGCTCCTACTACTCTCCCTCTACTGATATTCCTACTCAGTTATTAAAACTCACTGCCATCCCCTGCTATCGCTACTATCTCCCACTACTGCTGGTGTCTCTCTACTGCGACTACCACCAACTACCACTTCCTACTCCCACTACCAATCTACTACTCCCGCAACTACTACTGTCAGCGCCACCACCTCTCACTCCAGCCACTACTCTGCTATTCTACTGCTACTCCACTCACTCCTTGCTCTCAAGCGCGAACACGCCACAGACCCCTGTCTCCAATAGCTTCCGCACGCTGTTTGTGCTCACCTCCTCTGGTCTCTCAGACATCCTCCACCAACTCCTGTCCACACCCAACTACCCCACACTCAACCATTTTCACACACCTCCTTAAATACCCCATCCCCTCCCAGGATTGGCCAACTTTGCTTCGAAATCACCTACCTTTCTCCAGGGGGTGTGACTGGGGAAGGCTGTAGAAGGTTTCATAAGGGATAGTAGGCCCCACCCTCATTCTTGCTGCATTCTTGACCTGGGGCCTGTGATATATTCCAGCATTCCTGTATGCCTGCAGGCCTCCATGGGGTCTTTTCCTAATACAGGTGCCTGGTGGTTTAGTGTGGCCCATTTTGCCTGTGTAGGCTCCTGTAGGACCTTTGATAAAGATAGCCTCCCTGGTGGACTACTGGACTCTGTAAGGTCCTGGGTTTCAGCAGTCGGTGCTATTGTGGCAACCACACCCTTTGATACTCCCTTTCCGAGCGACGTCCTTATGCGGCCCGGTGTTGTTATGCTTGCCCCGCCCAGTGGCATAGCATTGGCTGCTGCTGCACAGCTTTGTCTTCTTTCCCATGACTGTGGCGCTGCTCCCACTGCGGCAGGGTCTTCCCAGGCCTGCCAACGACATCCTTCAGGTAATGAGAGGTTGGAGGGGGTTCGCACTCAGTCCAGCACAGCACTGGTCGGAATGTTGGGGTGGGACGAGCTCCCACCCACCCTTTGACAGAGCCTGAAGGCAGCATGAGGCTCAACCAAAACTAAGGAGGTTTCAATGTGCACCAGGCATAGGCTGATCCAGTTTAAGATTTTGAATCAGCTTCATTATATGCCAACTAAAGTGGCAAAGTTTATGCCGGCTACCCCCAAGATTTGCATGCAATGTAATCATACTCCGGAGAACACATTACACTTCTTTTTGGGGGTGCCCTATCATACACGATTTCTGGGACAGAATATCCACCACACTACATGAGATGCTGGTCATTCCGCCTACACTGGCACCAGTCAAGTACCTTGCGGGAAATATAGGTAATGTCTCGGTAAAGATCAGGAGACTGTTTAACGTAGCTTGCGTTGTTGCCAAGAAGTGTGTTCGTAGGCATTGGAAGTCGAAGAGTGGCCCGACACATGCAGAGTGGCTTCTAGACTTGATATATGCATTGGAAAGGGAGGAAGAGTATATTGCCTCAGTCTCGTTGTGATGTAGACCTTAAGACATTTGGTCCCGTGTGTGTGTGTGTGTGTGTGTGTGTGTGTGTGTGTAAGTGTGTGTGTGTAAGTGTGTGTGTGTGTGTGTGTGTGTGTGTGTGTGTGTGTGTGTGTGTGTGTGTAAGTGTGTGTGTGTAAGTGTGTGTGTGTGTAAGTGTGTGTGTGTGTGTGTGTGTGTAAGTGTGTAAGTGTGTAACTGAATTGCCCTGTAAGTTGACTGTTCGTTTTAAGTAAAGTAAAAAAAAACAACCCTGGACCCTCTTCTTCCAATCAACTACAGGCCCATCTCCAATGCCCGATTCCTGGCAAAACTCATTGACCATGCTGCATACTCACAGCTCAATGGTTTTGTGTAATCGAACAATCTCCTAGACCCCATGCAATAATGTTTCCATACACGCCACGGAACAGAAACAACGCTGATCTCTATCTGGCATGACCTCAACATCACAGCAGACTCAGAAGGATGTGCAGCACTTGTTCTTCTTGACCTCTCAGCAGCATTTGACACCCTTAACCAAATGATTCTCCTTGACCGACTGCTCACCTGGCTCGCCTCATTCGTCACTAATAGACGGCAAATCAGCCATCTCCCCCCTTTTCTCTCCATTGCATGCTCAGTGAATAGTGGAATACTCCAAGGCACCTGCCTCTCACCCCTTCTCTTCAACCTTTAGATGACCCCCTCCCCATGATCATCTGCTCACACAACCTCACCTGCTATAACTATGCGGATGACACACAGATCATCTTGAGAATTCTTATATCGACCACCTACGCTCAACCTGACCTAGCAGTGTATCTCACAGACATTGACCGCTGTATGACGACTAACCATCTCCTTCTGAACCCAGGGAAAACAGAGATCATGGTATGCACCAGATCTGCTCTATTCCCCCAACCGACTCCCTGGCCACCCTCCCACCCCCCAATCACCACCAATATCAAAAATCTCAGCTGCATAATGGACTTGGACCTAACTCTGTCTCACCACATCAACAATGCATCCAAATCCTGTCATTTCCACCTTAGGCTTCTGGCGCACATCTTTCCTTACCTCACCTACCCACACAGACTGGCTGCAATTATGTCCATTGTCATTCCCAGGCATGATTATGCAAACTCACTCTACCAAGGTGCACCGGCCTACCAGCTAAACAAACCCCCAAGAGTACAAAACTCGGCTGCTAGACTGCTTCTCGCACTGGGACGAAGGGACCACATCTCACCTGCTCTCTGCACGCTACACCGGCTCCCAATTGGACACAGGGCCACCATCAAAATCCTATATATTACCCAGCAAGTTGTGCACAAAGCAGGACCAAAATACCTACAAGAAAAGATTCCCCCATTACAACCCAACTTACACCCTAAGGTCAAGCACTGCCATCCTCCTAGTGGTCCTCTCCAGCAATTCAACCATGATATGAGGGTCTGCCTACTCAACCCTAGTGCCAACTTTGTGGAACTCACTTCCTCCCCACATTAGACACAGCAGAGACTACATGGCTTTCCAGAAGGCACTAAAAACCTGGCTCTTCCCCTAAAAACATGCAAGGGATCACCTTGACCACTCAATTTACCACCACAACCAAGAAACGGTGTGGTAACCTTTTCAATCCAGGCCCGTTAATAGTCTCTCAGGCCAGACGATATCTACCTCCAATATCTGGAGCCTTTGCCCCAGACTTGAAGCCCGAATCGTAGTAGCACCTATGTGCATGACGTAGCTAAATCATTGCCTTCTTCTACCAGGAATACTGTACACATAGAGATATCTATCACCAATAATCTGGATTGAATTTGCTAAACTCGTAACCCAAGCACTAATAGCACATAGGAGCTCAATCATTGCCTGCAAATATGCACTATGCTATCAGTCCAAGAAATGGCCATGCTTATCAATCTTACTAAGCTGGAAATCCTTGAGCCGAACTACTTACCGGGGGCCGTCTAGCACTTATTATTTGTTAATCCCACCTATCTGGGAATGTATTTATCAGAACTACCTAACAAGGAATCTATTTGTCAGGTCCGGTCTTCAGAGTTTTTCAGAAGATGCTGAACCCCACAGACCCACAGAAGTGTCTCGTGCCCAACTGATTGGAACCTACAGCTGAACTCAGGACACCCCTGGGGGAAAAGGGAAATGGGATAAAATAAAAAAAAACTCAGATACTGACTCCCCCTCTTCCTTGGAATGGATTTCTGCATAAGGGAAGAAAGGACACAGAATAAATTAATGTGATAATGCTCCTCCTCCTTCCTTTCCACCCACTAGATAAGAAACTGAAACTGAGATTTCCTCTGCTAATGCCTAGAGGAGTTGTACAGCTTAACTGTTGTATTGAGTTGACTTGAGTATTTCAAGAAAAAGACAGGTATCTTGACAATCTTAGAGGTTGCTTTCCATCAACAACCATTGACTGCTCCAATCAAAAGTACTGAGGAAATCCTGAGGAGAACTTCCTTAATCCAAAAAAGTCTCTGGTATTAAAAAAGTCAAAGTCACAAAGGTAATAGTTTCTTCTTCCTTAAGCTGACTGTAGATCTGGAAATCTTGATAACTTAATACCCTTTAGTTCCTTCCATAACCTAAAGTTTCCGGACCTCTTCATATTTACTGAAAAGAAAGTCTTTTGTGGTCAAAGTGGTTCCACTGTAAAATCCAGGAACTGTTCTCTTCCTACCTAGACCTCTTCTCTTATTTAAATATTATTTTTAGTTCTATTTATGTTCCACCAAGTGAGCATGGTAAATATTCCTTCCCAATGCAAACACACAAGGGGTAATCGCAAGACTAAACAACAAACCCCACTGTCGATTCAAAAGTTAGCTACATAACAAAAGGTAACACGAGAGCCGTGTGCCTGACTCCAAGAAATCAATTGCGTGCCGATTAACAAGAAACGTCTGTAAAACGCGACACTGCTTCCTTCAAAAAAGAAAACATAAACAACTAGACGCAGATGAATGTTGCATATATTATGTTCACCGCGTAAGGAAAACTCTTACCCTGATAAGCCGCAAACCTGAAACCGGGCAAAAGCGCTGCCCACTTCTCACAGGAATCAAGGCGACGCGACACGGAAGCCCGAAGAATACAGCCACTCAGCGAACAGCCCTAAAAGAAATGAATACGTGAGCCGCGCTGACAAGAAAAGCGAAGCAACGGTTCACGTAGTGAAAGCCTTCTTATACGCACATGCGCACTGCACTATTCAAAGGGAACTAAACAAACAGCTAAATGCTCATGCGCCCCAAACACTCCTCCTAATAAAAACTTGGCAAATAAGGGCGGAACCAATGAAAGATATTAAAGATACCTTCAATTACTACAATAATATTTTTTTATCTCTCAAAATCTAATTAATCCTAGTTATATCATCTTATTACATTTATCACACTTATCTGGAATGAAGTTGAAGGCACAAGTCTTTACTACTTTTCTTTCTTCATTAAATGGTTCTTCTTGAGTAATCATTCTTTCTTCTTGACATATTTTTTTTTTTATTTGAAACTTCAGACTTGATTGCCTCAGTGCTCACACTGTGGCATCAGACTTTTGTTACAACATAAAAGTTTTGTTGGTTTCCTCACTAAACATACAATTTAGTATTATCAATGACACTTCAGCAACTTGTCTAAAACAAGGAAGGCAACAAGTTTTCGATCAATGATCATATAAAAGCCTCCAGCTCTAAAGAGTCCATAAAGTCTACCACAGTGCAGCTTAATTTCACTGAACTGCCAGCCATTGCATATGACCACCAGTCCCGAGATTCAAAGTTCACTGGACTGAAGCTTCCCAAGTGCAGAGTCCGTTTTTGTATGATCTGAGTACATTTTGTAAGTAAATGTTCCAAAGATTCAGTTTCTTTCGGGCAGAAGCGACACTTATTGTCATTTACTTCTTTTGAATGACGAAGCCACATCATCGCCTTGGTTTTTATTGAATTTAGACGAATACGTAGAAATTGCTCACGATGATGTTGGGAAGGACAATTTGTTAGGTAGCGGCATGGTACACCTAACTTATGTGCTCCCAACCCGAAGTCTAAAGTCGTTGGCATCCTTAGACGTTCGTCATTATTTTGAATCCAACATGAAAGTTCAAATTTTTTTTACACGGCTTGTGGTCTCATTACCAAAGCTTCTACTGTTAGATCGGCATGTATTAGGATCTGTTCCATACATTGTTTCCACTCTTCCAGGAGATTTGATTTTCCTGTGCCTGGTCTGGAGGAGAACACTTGATAAGCTGGTGGAATTGGCGTCGAAATCATTTTCCGCAGAGCCATCAAAGATTTCCACATGACACATGCATGAAGAGAATTCAAAGAAAGTTCTTAGCTGCTTCATTGAGATATACGCCTGTAGCTTCAGAACTCGCCGCCAAAAGATGCCTTCTAATTTATTCCAAAAGGTGATGTCAATGTTCCATCCCGCTTCAGACCCAAAAGTTATAGCTGGAACTACTTTTTGGGTATAAAATGTCAGTACGGGGGTTAAGGTAAATTTTCCGTATGTTTTATACAGCAACTGAGCTTGAATACTAAACTGAATCATTCGATTTGTCATGTCACTTTTCCAATGCTGTTCACACAATGAATTGTTAAATGAGATTCCCAGGTATCTTATTGAGTCTACCACATCCAGATGTTTATTATCAATTTTCCATCTAAATTGATTTTTATTTTTGGTATTTGTCCTACCAATGATGATTATCTTGTTTTTTTCAGTATTTAATACCAAATCATTTTTATTTAGATAGTCATGTAGATTTGTTATTTGCCTTTGTAAACCTATCGGGGTCTTATCTAAGAGAACCACGTCATCAGCGTAAATGATGCATCCGATTTCTGTATTATTTAAGATAGGCGGAAAACATCTTAAATTTTTACGATGTGCTGGAATATCAGCAATAAACAGTTTGAATAACTCGGCAG
The DNA here is from genome assembly GCF_040938575.1 of Ambystoma mexicanum. Lineage (NCBI taxonomy): Eukaryota > Metazoa > Chordata > Amphibia > Caudata > Ambystomatidae > Ambystoma > Ambystoma mexicanum. The sequence goes on from NC_090923.1 coordinate 76,005,716, forward strand.
CCAATGGGCAGCCTTGTTTCACGCCCATATTTGTAGATATCTGATTAGATAAGGTGCCTTGGTTATTCAATCTTATGCTGATGACGGTATTTGAATATAACGCTCTTATAGTTTCAATTAAGTTACTGGGACATTTCCAATTTTCCAATTTTTGCCACAATTTTGATCGATTGATACTATCAAAAGCACCCCGTAGATCAATGAAAGCTACATACAATCGTGATTTAGTTCTTAAACTTTCAACTTTCAGAATAGTCATTAATAGGAGATTCACCTCGACACCAACTCCTTTGGTAAAACCTGTTTGCCGTATGTCCGGAATTTGTTCCATTACAGACCATTGTACCAGCTTCTGGCGTAAAAAGGAAGCAAATATTTTCCCAATAGTATCTGACAGGGCAATCGGGCGATAGTTAGTTGGATCTGCCTGATTTCCCTTTTTATAAATGGGAACTATTATTGCTTCGCGCCAAGAGACCGGAATCGTCATTGTTACTGATAATCGTAGGAACAATAATTCCATGAACATTGCCCATTCATCTTCATGTTTTTTCAACATTACATTGGTTATTAAATCTGGACCAGCGGCATGTGAATTTTTCAGGGTCTGTATTACCGCTTTTATATCTTCGGCTGAGATTTGCATATCCCATGATGACAAATTATGTTCAGCAGGTCTTATTTCTTCATGCTGTGAATTTCTGAAGATTTTAGCAAAATTAAGTTCCCATTGTAACGCATCGATCCCATTTGACAAAGCAGAGTGATGTTTTGAGTTTCCTGTGTTCAGGATTGCCCAGATTTCTCGAGAATTTTTCTGGACTAACTGTTTCATTAATAGCTCTGCTTTGTCTTGCTCAATAATCATTTTTTGGGATTTTAACCAATTCCGATACAATTGTCGACGCTTTTTAATTGCAATTTTGATGGATTCTATTGTAATACATGATTTTTTCAATTTCCTCACATCACGTCGCATGGCCTTTTTTGCTAGCGTCAATAATGTTGATGACAGATGTTTATGTGTTTGTCCCATAACCGAATTAGAGGCTCTTTCAATGACGAAATCCGAAAGCAAGGGAACATAATCAACCAACATTGATTTGTCATAAAGAAGCTTCTGATTTAGTTTTTGTATTTTGGAACCATTTATCCTAAGGCGATTTCCGCCAGCATTCACAGAAAGTGGTATATCATGTATTCTTGTTTCATTTGTCCATTCCACTCGACAGGCCAACCGCAACAAGTTATGGTCACTACTTGACATAGGAGATATTAACAGTGACAAATCCTTTTCAAATAGATTTTGGGAAACCCAAAAAAAGTCAATGATCGATTGTGCATTATGATCCGACCACGTTTGCTTTGGCGGTTGATCACCTGGCACATGACCGTTTACCATTTTACAGTTGCGATTTCCTAATACGTGGCTCCAACAGTGCGCTCGACTACTTACTTCATTGTTTGGTGATAGTTTAAACACCTGGTTAACCTGGTCGTATTTGAACCACGTACAATTTAAGTCTCCAGCGCAGATTATTGAGACGTTCTTATAATTCAATATTGCTTTGTCAATAAGATGTTTTATTGAATCCAGAAACGATTTTGTGCTGATTTTTTTTCGGGTTCCAATATCCATTTAGGATAAGCAGGTGCTTCCTTATGTTCATATTTTTGTTATTTGTTTAAAGTAAGGCTCCTTGCACAAATGGATTAGGACTAAATGAGTCGATGAGCCGCCACCACGTATTTATCCTAATCATCATCAACAATCCAGAGGAAGGACGTCCCTTTGCGTTTTTAATAGCGGGGTTTAAGAGAATCACAAAACCGTCTCTAGCTGGTGGATCGCTTAACCATGTCTCTTGCAGGCAGATGGCAAAAACCTTTTTTATCTCGACATCAAATCGGTTGAACAAATGAGTAAATCCTCTCGTATTCCAGGACAGAAATTCCTGAATACTTTCATTTTCAATTGCTGGTGGCTAGAGCCAAGCATTTTTGTTGTTTTGTGTTTTGTATTCGATGGTCTTCTTTGTGCATGATCTTTGGGAGCCTGGAATTTGCATTGCTCGACGTAGATTAGCGCATCTTTGTTCTGAATTTTTATGAGAGGTACTCTTCAAACTGGTCATAGGAGTCTCTGAACCAGAACTAATTGGTTAAACCGATATATCAAATCCAAACATCAACAGCTCATCAGAGGCATTCAGGATAGTATTACGAACAGAAGCTGAGGAAAGGTGCAGGAGCACTTGGTCACAACACCGCTCAGTTACGTACTCCACAATTTTTATATCGTCAGATGTGATTGTTCGAAGTGATGGAATGCAAGAAAATAATTTCATCACATTATTGCGATTTAAATTCAAATCATCATCCTCTTGATGGAGATTTTGCAGTCTCAATTTATAGTTTGAGGATTTGTTGTCTGATTTCAAGGATGTGGAAGCACGAGAGAGGTAATGAACTTGTTTATTGTTTTGAGTTCTTGTTTGTTTAGGGTTTAAAAGTGATGGTATATTTTTCAAACTTTTCTCAGTCACCGTTGATCTGTATTCAGAACTCCTATCTTTTTGCAACTCAGATGTTAGAATTTGTAGTGGTGGAACACGTGGGGTTTCAAGAGCCATACATGGATTTAAAGTTGGTCGATCACTTAATGTGTCATCCGAGTATGTAGACAGATCACAAATGTTGATCGAGGATCCTGAAGAGTGACTTCTGATACTTTCCGGTCCTGAGTCCACTCTTTGACGCTTGCTAGAGGGAGCTACAAATCGCACAGGGTCCTTATTAGGATTCACTTCAGCATGTATAGTATTAGGAACACTTGATTTAGATGGCTCGGAGCGATTGAACAAGCCCAACCTGGCATCTGCGGGTACATTTCGAATAAAATTTCGTGATTTCCGAGACTGTACATCCTTGTTAGTGACAGGCCTCCTTTTTCCTTGCGCTGATTTGCGCTGGTTTTGCCGATTTAGTGTGCAGTCGCCCTTCTTTGTTGTAGTCTCGATTGACTTGGCTGATCCTTGGAAAATTCCAAAAGACATCGAGGGCATCAGGGAGACTGCACTTTTGGTTTTATCTTCCATTTGTTGGCTCATTATTTGTGCTGGAGCAGGAACAGTGCAGCAAATATCAAGATTTATATTATTTGCTGGCAAGTCCGCATCAGGGCACAGTATAGTTCGAGGAATCGTCATAGACGTCATTTCCACGTCTGTTCCATTTGAAGACTGCTCATATGATTTATTCACACCTTCAGTTGAGTTTTTTTATGTTATTTTCGATACTGCATCACGTTTTCCTGCAATGGTAAATGCGTTTTTATGTGACTTGATTTTAGAGTTCATCAATGTGGAAGAGTGGCGCATCCATTTCACGGCATCAAGCAAGCCATCAGATAAAGAGTCATTCTGACAATGATGGCGTGCGGCAAGATCGCTTAGCCGCTCTTGCCAACGCAGTGTACGTTCAGCTTCCTGAGTCAACTGAGCTTGCAGAAAATTTGTGGCCGAGTCAAAACTATCCATCTTTTCCTTTAATGATATTATGAGTAAGGTCTGATCTTTGTGGGCTTCATGAAGAGACTCATACATCTTCAAAAATGGCAGAAGAGCTGCAGACGAGGCCGCTAATACATTGTTATATATCTGCATAGCTGCTGCCGAGGAAAGACTTGGTTTCGACTCAGTACCAGCCTTATCTGCTGAACATGTGTGTAGATTGTTTGTTGATTCTGATTTGGAATTATTTGTTGTTGACAAGTTCCCAAATTTGTTCGTCACAAGAACTTGTAAAGATTGCAATTGATTCAGTCGCGATCCACTCTTTCTTGGTGAGCTCTTTGAAGTTCTCATGTGAGTTTTTAATTTCTTTGTAGATGTACTCGTATCTCGCTCTACTTCATCATGTAAATAGCAATTTTCTTGTAAGAGTGGGCCAGTAATATGGCATTTCCCCATCAGAGCGACATTGTGTTTCTCTCGAGATATTTTTGATGTTTCTACATCAAGATTATGGACGTTGCAAGATGAATTCGCTTGAGAACTTTGATTTTTTCGTCCTAATAAGAAACGGCTCGATCATTGCGTTACATCAGCTTCATCAAATCGAAACCGTGAGTGCCTAGAAATGCTTTGTGGTGATATTTGTGTAGTTGTTTTTGCATTGACCACTCGTGTAGGTATTTGAAACTGATCTTTCGTGTTCAAATGTAGAAGGGTTTTTTTAGTCACTGACGAGGAGCCAGCCAAAATTGTGTCATCATTATCAACCGAATGAGTAATCGTTTCTGGTGCTACTGTACATTTTGTTACTTCATTTATATCCTCATCTTGGGAAGCTTCCATAATTCTGCATCCGTTAATTCGTGGGCAGTAAAAAAAACATCTACTATTTCAGAGTGAATTGGAAGTGGTGAAACTATTCCTAGAGCACTCCGGTTGAGTAAAGGTAGGTTGAGCAGAGTTAATAGTGGTTTTTGTAGTGGAGTGACAAAGGGGACGGCCACAACATCCGTAGCGTCAGAGGTAGTTGTCACTTCAACTTCACCGACATTATCTGGTGCACTATTGGATCTACTAGGATCTCCAGAATTATTTGAATATTTTTGCGCAACATCAAAAACTACAGGAGCAACAAAAGAGTTATCGGCGACGTTTAAATCAGCCGATACTTGTGTCGGAAGACTATTTAAGGTTTCCATTTCATCAGACGGGGCAAGAAAGCTAGTTGACATAGTTTCATCTCTGCCCCCAACTTCTGCCCCAGCTTCAACAGTGGATAAATGTACAGACGCTTTGGGTAAATATTCCAAATCTTTAGTGATTTTCAAGGGGGTTGTACAGTCTACTGATAGAACAATGTGCTCAATGGGTTCGGATTGTAGACAAGGATCCACTAATTGCTTAGATACACTTTTTCTTGATTTTGAGCTTACCTTGGATGCCTCTAGGCCAGAGTCTGCTTTTAAAGCTGTCCATGGATTCTGCATCCGCCGTTGTTGTATGGTCTTTCGTCTTGTTTGTGGCCCCACCTGGCCCCCTGATCCCGATTGTGCGGTCATGCAATTTGTGATGCCGCACCACTCTGTGCACAAACTGCAGTTGAAAGTGACCAGAGGCCGAGATCTAAACTTAACAGCAGATCCAGTAGGTGCCAAGACAGGACCAGGACCCAGCGCCAAACAGCAGCAAAACAGTTTGTGCCGCCGAAGAATGCGCCGCCCTTTACTCCGCGGCCGGGCTTAACGCCACAAGGGTGGTTGAGGCTGTGACTTCAAGTGGAGAAGAGGTCAAGTGACTGCACACGTGAGCGCCGATGCGCTCCGCCTCCTCCAGGAAGCGAGTGCAGATTCTCCTGGCAAGAGTCTTCCAAGACTCGCAGTGCCGATGTCAGCGAATGTTCATTCAATAAAAAGCAGCTTCCTCAATCGAAAAGACGCCTTGACATATTTTGAAAACACAAGGCCCAAAAACCCAGAGAATCAAACTACAGGACCTATCTCCTTGACAATTCTTAATGAAAGGCAGTTGAGAATGTTCAACCCTGCCCTTTGTTCAACCTTCAGCCTTCCAGAGTGCTTCCACCATCATGACTTGGGAAATCCACCTCATTCTGATTAGATTATGTTAAGGTCCAAGCTAACGTGAACTAAGAACAGAAAAAAGATATGTAACAATCTGTAACACATATTCACATGTCAAAAAGCGTGTTACTGGTCACTACTGCTCTGAAACCTGACACTATTTAGCAGAACTACCAACCAAGGGTGTCTCTAGCACCTATACTGTAACAATATGATTTGGGACAGATCTGCTTGTCACCGCCCATCAGACTTCGCTGGGAAGGAATTGACCCAACGAGACACTGGGAGGACTTTAGCCTAATAGCCCGAACACAAAGGGAGATACGATCCTCTCGACAGGCACTGTAAGCTCAACAGGGAACAGGGTCCCCCTGGAAAGCCCACAGACACTCAAACCCACCATTATGCTAACTCTTTCCACTGCACAAACAAACAATAGAATGCAGCTATACCCCTCGATTAATTTGGCTTAGCTGCACGCATACTTGTACACCTCCATGATCACCTCAACAGGCTTTAGAACGCAGCTATACCCCACGAAAATCAGCCTAGCTGCACACATAATCTCATACACATGTAACATTGCTGCCAGAATGCAGCTTCCCAAGCCCAACTGGCCTTGCTGCACACATTCTACTGATCTACCACAACCACCTCACCACGCCTAGCACTAGAATGCAGCTACACACCACTTATTCCACAATGGCTGCACACATACCAAGTGCACCCAAGCACTATTTACTACAGTACTCTCTCCTCTGACTACGGTCCCCGAGGGTGTTCAACCTACAGGCTCTTTGGAATCATACCAATGGTAAAAGGCGCTATATAATTGCCCAATAACATAAGATAACATAATCAGCAGGAAAACACCTCCGGGCTGTTTGGCAGAGCTGCCATCTCCAAGTTACAGGAACATGAAAGCAACAGTGTTCAACAGGGATGGGACAAAGCCTAAATACTCTTTCACGAAGGCGCTGGCCAAAGGTCAGCCAGCCAATCGCTAAAGGCAACTGTGGACAAAGCGTCAGATGGCCAACCATACCAGTTGGATTATTGGAACTGCCACTTAGCCTTAGCCAACCCCACGGGAAGTGAGATGGATAGTCTGGGGACCCATAGTGACCTGGACCAGTTAGGACTGATATTGAGGCTGCCATGATGGGCTCACAACAGCCATGTTAAGCATCTTGTGGTCACCTGGACAAAGGAAAGCTGTGACATCAAGGAATCAAAAAGACAGGGGGAAAAGCAAAACATTGAGGGGCTGCAAAAGTGGCCCTAGAATCCCCAAAATAGAATTCGGACTTAACAATTCCTATGAGAGACTGAATCCCAGCCTATATGTGTCCAGATAATGGAGGTCATTACGAGGTAGGCGGTAAGGAGTAAACAGCGCCGGTAATGGTGCCGGAGCCATCAACCCCTTACCGCCTCATTACGAGTTCTGCTCGCGGGACCCGCTAAGGACGCCTGGTAGAACCAGGCGTCCTTAACGGGTCCCGCGTAAGGGCATCTTATTCTAGAACAGCCTCTGCTCTCTGTTATTGCCTACTTTGCACGTCATTTATTTTCAAAATTATACACTGTTCTTAAATAAATACAAATACAAATGTGACCAACACCTGGGCGAACGTACATGTGACGGTGCTTTAATAACCTTAAATATGGGCAGAATGAACATGTGGCAACTGGATTGAATCCCAAGTAAAATGCATATGCAATGTCTCTTTCTCTTTCAGTTCACTGGCAAGTGCCAGTGCCAGCCAGGCTTTGGTGGGCGCAGCTGTGAAGACTGTCAAGAGAACTACTGGGGAGACCCAAATGTTCAATGCAGAGGTGAGCCAGCGAGAGAGGCAGATGTCAGATTTGAGGGGTCACAAATGTGCGGTGGGCAACTTTGTGAAGGTTTCTCAACAAATGCCTTTTTATAAAATTAGAAGGCTGGGTAAATGTGTCACTGTCCCTATCCTGATGAGGAACTCCCTGCCTAAAATAAACTAAAGGAAACACTGTAACAAAGTATACCTGTCCCTCACACAAAGTTCCAACACAGTTTTTTGCAGCTTCAGCTTGTCTACAGAAAGTTCCAACAACTCCAATGAGCTCTTCCTCTTCCTTGAACACGTGCAAGATGTATCCTCCTTAGATGAACGACAGTTTCTTAGTTCATCAAAAACATCAATAAATGTCTTGGTCTTTATGATTTGCCACAACTGATACGTTCTGAAGAGATTCCACTTCTTTGTATCAGCTTTACACAATTCTTCCTTCAGCACCACAACAACATAAATTGTCTTTGTCAGGATCACTTTATAACACTTCATCAACGTCTACCTGGTTTACTCCCCTGCCAGGCCTACTCCTCCAAATTGTTGCCATCCTGGTATACTCCCTTGCCCGAACAGCATTTTCACAACAAAAAGTGCTTTTGTGGTTTAAAACAAATGACAAAAGGTTCACAACAGATTCACAGTATTCAACAGTTTGTAGCTTCAAAGCTTTTAACAAATCTTCAGGGAAAACATGATTCACATTGGTGATTTTTAATACTCTTCTGTAAACAATGTTCCTCTCCATCCAAATATCCTTTTCCAGAAGGGCAGCCTTTTTGACACTCTTGTTTCCCCACTGCACAAGTAACCAAATACTGACAAGGATAGGGTCTTATTCTGCTTCTCACTTGAGTTGGGCAATGTGAGTTTATACCAGCTTTTACCATATGTGGTACGTAGTACGGGCAACACGTTTCACAACTTATGGACCTTTCATTAGCCCCCTTCTGTCATTGACAATATCTACTGGATTGTATTTGCCTTGATTTTAGACTCTCTTGGCTTGGGAAATGCTTGTCGGTATTACTTCTTAACAGTATTGCCCCATCGGGCTGCTATTTGGTTTGGTAACATAAGGCTTTAGCTGTTTTTCAATGGTTCGATATTCAAAATTACTTTCATTCATCCATGAGAGCTGCTTTTGCTGCTTTTCAATAATGCAATACTCAAAATTACTTTCAGAGTTACTTTCATCAGCGAGAGCTGCTTTTGCTGCTTTTCAATAATGCAATATTCAAAATTACTTTCAGAGTTACTTTCAGTCATACAAATGTGCTGCTTACTTGTTGACTGCCAGCCTTGACCACGCAAGTGGGTACAGAGCGCTCCAGGGTCACTACCGGCTTGTGCACTCACCGGGTAAGGCTTGCTCTTTCAATCCTCTCGCTGCTCGCAGGACTTCTGCCTCTTTGGCTCCTCGCGACCCGGGAAAACTGCTTCTCTTAGTCCGCCGTCACCCACACCACCTGCAACAGGAGCTCCTTTTGCTCCTGAGGCCCTCTGGTGCACGCCAGGCATTAGAGACATTCGTGAGCCCCTCAGGTACATGGCAGCCTGCGGAGACCACCTTCTAGGTGTCAGGGTCCGGCTTGACTGAATTCCACAGGAGCTGATGCTGGCCCCACAGATCCTCACCAGGAGTTCACCTCTCAACCCTTAAATACAAGCTGAGCTGAAAACCCCAAGAAAGGGAAAGGGGAATTTGGAGAAAATAACAACGGAGACACTGCAGCCCTGCAACCGTCTGGTAGGCTGTGGTATCTGTGGTAAACAAATACACCTGGTTACTTATATGATAAGAAAAACTTCTTTTCTAAAATTATTCTAAATAAACTCTAAACTCTTTACCTCTTAAACCTCAGTAAAAGACTTAGAGGCTAGTAATCTGTGTGGAATATCTTGTAAATATATCTTGTGTTGTGCATATAGTTCAAGCCACTCAAGTCTCTTTAGAATCCTAAAGTGATGGCCTTTGCAACACCTTTTCAGAACTAGATATTCTTCTTGCTTCAAAGTTCTTTTAACCTTATGTAGTTTTCAATGCTTTCATAAATTGCAGTCTTTCTCTGAAGTATTGAATTCCATTTGCATAAATTACATTAAATAATATTCTTTAACTTCCTGGAATACTGCTTTCCTTCTGCGCGTGAATTGTTTCCTTATTTACACAAAGAACGTATAGGTTCTTCCTTAATAAGCGTGTGCGATAAACACGTGAAAACAGAAGACGTGAAGAATTGTCCTCGCTTTTAAAATACACACGCGATTCTTTACAAAACCCGCGCGCGTGAAAAAATACATAAACGCGATATAAAATAACACGCGCTGGTTAAAATGGACTCGCGCTGTATCGCTACCGAACTCATGTGGAGAAACAAAACGTATTTCACGTAAAACAGTTCACGCGTTTAAAACAACTCGCGCTTCATCAAAATGGACTCGCGCTCTATTGCAAACCAACACGCGCTTCCTCATGAGACGTCTTTCACGTAAAAAATGTACATGTGCTAAAATTCACTTGCGCAATTCTTTTGGGCACGCGCTCTATCGCAAAACAACACGCGCTTTCTCCTGAAACGTCTTTCACGTTAAAAATGTACACACGCTAAAATTTGCTCGCTCAATTCATTTGGGCACGCGCTCTATCCCTCTGAATACTCGCGCGCTTTCAAAAACACGTAAACGACGACTTGCGAGCTCGCGCACACATTAAACAGTCTTGAAGAACATTACACGCAGTTAATTAACTTTAAACTCCTACGCACTATCTTCAAGCTTGTTTTCCTTATAATAACTTTAACTGTAAATGTCTCTTTTCTCAAATGAATTTGAAACTTGTTAACTCTTTAAGTTTTCTTATAAAAGAAAATGAAAGTTCACTGTGACAATCTTAAAATCTTTAAAAGAACGATCCCACCTGATGACTTCTTGTTCAAACTGGATCAGCAAACGATATTCTTACTTCTTTGGTAGATTTTCTGAGCTCTGAAAAGGCCTTACTTAAGGAGCTTAACTAATGTACAACCAGCCACTGAATTTCTCTGGATGAAAGGCAGTTTAGAATCTTGCTCACCTCCCAAGAATCAAACCCATTGTCCTCTCCACCAATCAGGCAAACCAAACATATCATTGTTCCTTTAACCAATCAGATTAAGTTTCTTTCGCTTCATCTTGACTTGGGCAAGCACAATGTTAATTCTATGTACAAACTCTTCCTGTTACTAACCCAGCCAGTTCTGAAAGCACAACTAACCCAGCCAGCTCTGAAGGCACAATGTTAATCTTGTTACTCTTCCTGTTACTAACCCAGCCAGTCCTGACACTAGGAAGGAAAGCTTCCCTCACTTTCGCTTCCCGCTGCGCAGCCTCTGCAATTCAGGATTCGGGAGACACAGGACCCGGCAGCTGATGTCTGCCGAACATTGGTCCTGGTGTCTTCTCTCTCCTCCTACTTCTGTCTGGGCTGCCTGAATCAACTACGCTGCTTCTGCTTCTTGCTTTCTCTGTCTTTATGGCTTGCACCTGAAGGGGCCTTTCAAATCTCTTTGTCTCCCTCAGGTGTAGGTCATCTGAATTCACGATCTGACCGCTCCTGCAACATTGTACCTCTTTAGCCCTCTTCTTCATGCCAGTACCTAGGGAATTATGGGACTTGAAGTCCCTAATGATAAATTTAGGTTTTCGAGTTTTTACTTTTAAACCCAAATCTGTTTCTTATTATCTTCTTTAAAGGAATATCATAAGGATTAGTAATCAGACTTAATTGAAAAGGGGAAGGCAGTTCTTTTAAGCTGTTATTATTCACAGATCTCCTTTCTCTGTACTTTTGGGTGTTAGGAAGGTTCTTAGCTTTACAAGTCTCTGGGATCTTGAAAGGGTTTTTATTTCTTCCACAGCCTAAGAGTTTGCGATTGTTTTCACCCCAATTTTTATTTGTATCTTGTGAAACAAAAAGATGGTTATTACAACAAGCCATGACATGTTTTGGCATCGCTCCCCTCCTGTGTTGTGACCCCTGTCCCCTTTCCCCCTCTACACATTCTGAAGTGTGTGGCACAGGGCTGTGCGTCTGTCTCTTGGCCCAAGCCCTTCTCCTCCGCCCACCTCCTTCACACCCCCTTTGGTGCTCTCTGTTTCTCCCATCTTCTCTAACTGCTACTCTGTCTCCTACCCTATCCCTCTCACTAAGTCTGGAAGGAAGATGTTCAAGAGGGACAACCTGGTCTCCAACCCAGAGCTCCCTATCGCTGATACCTATACCAGTGCTTCCTCCAGACAGATTCTCACCGACATCCTCTTCGTCGTTCCCGCTCCAGCCCCCCTGTTCTCGCTCCATTTTCGTCCTCCCCCATTAATGGTGTCACGATATGAGAGGTCCTCTTGGCCTCCTTGCACTACTCCAAGACCCTCATTAATGTCTATCTGAATGGCACCCTCCTGGTTCAGGGCTCAAAGCCCAATCTCCTCTTTTTTTGATAGGCGTTTCCCGTGTCTTATCAACCTTGTACCTTCTACTGCTACACCTTCCCCCACCTCTCTGGCACCCTTATCTTTATCCTCTGCCCACACTTTGGCCCCTCTACCACCTCTGCAGGGTGTACTTCAAGCCTGTACCCCTCCACTGAAGTCTTTCAAATGTGTCAACCTGCTCCACATAGCTACTCTCAACACTCGTTCTGCTGTCAAACACTCCTCTGACATCTGTCACCTCCGTAAAGAACTCAACCTAGATGTCCTTGCTCTCAATGAGACATGGATCACGGCTAGTTCTGTCACGATTTTTGACACTCTCCTCCATGAGGGCTACAAGATCCTCTCTGAACCCAGAACCAACCATCCTGGAGGTGGAGTAGCCCTGATTTTTCCGGAGTGGGTCCCTGCCTCTGTCAATCCTATGCAGACCTACTCTTCCTTTGAATGCCTGTTCTGCAGGCTCTCTGTCTCTCCTGGCTTCTCTTAACTGTGGCCACCTGGCAGTGTCACCCTCTTCCTCTCTGAATGGGCTGACCTCTCATCTTCCCTCCTTGTCTCTACCTCTCAGCTTCTCCTACTTGGAGACCTCAACATCCATCTGGATGTTTCCAATCCCTCCTCTGAGCTCTTTCCGCAATCTATGAGACAATCCCTCTCTCTCTCTCTATTCTACCTTCTGGTCCGACACACTCTGCCGGGTACACATCCCCCTCTATAACTCTCTCATCATTCTTCTATCTTGGACTGACCACTTTCTGCTCTCCTCGCATCTGACACTCTTTGTCCCCCCAAGTGAAGCCTACCCCAGCATTGCCACCAACTTTCTCGGTCATCCGGCCCATGAAGCGTGTGTCAGTGGAGGCCTTTGCTGCTACTTTCCTCCTTCTACTCCTTCGGCTGACTCACACTCAGACACAGCCCTCTCTAGCCTGCATCTTTCTATCACTAATACTCTCGATGTCCTTGCCCCTGTCATGAGAATCCACCTGAAGACTACCCCCAAGTGCAACTCTAAGTATGACTCCGACCTCGCCACCCTAAAATGCAGGTGTAGGGTTGCCCAGAGGAAGTGCAGGGCATCTGGCACATCCACTGACAAACTGGCCTGTCACCTGCTCCAAAGGTAATACAGGATCTCTTTACTGTCCAAGAAGAGAGCCTACATCCAAGGCCACGTTCTGCGACCTCTAACAACACGGCCAAACTCTTCAAAATCTGCAAGGAGCTGGCCAATCCTGCTGCAGTCTCCACCTCCCCTGGTCCCTCCCAGGCCCTCTGCATGGCTCTAGCCTTTCACTTCTCTTCTAAAACCCAGGCTCTCTCCTCCTCTCTTTCCTCTTCTTGCTCCCTCCCCCTCTCCTCCTCCCTTCTCCTCTTTCTCAGATCAATCCTGATGACGTTTCTACACAAATCGATCTATGGAAGTATCATCCAAGAAGGTGCTCCCCTGCTCCTCCAGAACCATCAAGGACCACATTAACACCCTTGCTCCTTTTGCCACTGGAACTGTCCCCTCTTCCCTTAAGCACTCCCTTGTGCATCCCCTCCTGAAGAACCCATCCGCCGATCCTTCCTGTCAGGTAAACTACCGCCCTATCTCTATCACTCCTTTCTTGGGCAAATGCTTGGAAAAGCTGGCCATCTCCCAGCTCACTCTCCACACTGAATCTGTTGGTTGTCTCCATGACCATCAGTCTGTCTTCAGAACAGACAGATACACTGAAACTGCTCTCCTGAACACCTGTGAAGACCTGCTCACTAACCTTGATTCCAGCATTCCTTGTCCTCATCCTCCTTGATCTTTCCTCCACTTTCAACATGGCCAACCATGCCATCCTGATCAATCGTCTCCCTGAGAACCTGGGCATCACAGATCAGACCCTTGCATGGTTGACTTGCTGCCTCCTGGACCGTCCCTCTCAGGTCCAACTGGGGTCCTTTCTATCCACGCCTCTCTCTCCACACGTGGTGTTCCCAGGGCTCCAACCTCTCTCCCTGGCTTTTCAACATCTACGTGGGCCCTTTGGCCCACCTCATCTCTAACTTCTTCTCTAACATTCAGTGTTATGCGGATGACATACAGCTATCCTTTAGACTCCCCTCTGCCTCCTCTCCTCTCTTGCTCATTCCTGACTATCAGCGATTCATCAATGGTGTGCCTGCAACGATCTTTGCCTCAATGCCAGCAAGACAGAGATCCTCCGCATTGGGACACCTGCTCCCACTTTCCCTCTTTCACTCTGCCCCCCTCCTTGGACCCTCTCCATACCCCTTCCTGTGAAGCAAAAAACCTTAGATCATCTTCAACTCCACTCTCTCCTTTTCCCCTCACATCACGGACCTCTCGAAGAAGTCCTACTATCAGTTGCATCTCCTCAGAGGTATTCTTCCTTTTCTCACTTTCCCCCAGAAGCTCACTGTCTCCAGAGCCCTGGTTCTCTCTCGGCTGGACTACTGCAACAGCCTCCTCTACTATCCGCCTTCTGCAACTAATCCCGAACAGGACTGCGACACGTGTCCTTGGCCTCAAGCCCAGGAATGGTATTTTTCCAGCCCTGAAATCTCTCCACTGGCTCCCAGTGGCTGCAAGGATCAGGTTCAAAACCCTATGCATTGTCCACAAGGCTGTCTGGGGCCCCGGGCCAGCATTACATCCAACTCACTCTTCCAAAACATCTTGCTTTTCGAGCCCTTCGCTCAGATACTTCCAACTGTATGACAGTCAGATGCTTCTCAAGGCAGAAAGTTGGAGGTAGATCTCTTTCCTCTGCAGGGGCCTCCCTCTGGAATAGCATCCCTGCCCCTCTCAAACTTAAGCAGGACCACCTCAGGTTCCGGAAGCAACTCAAGCGCTTCCTTTCACTTCTGCTTTCTCTCTTGCTCTCCCTTGCTGACCACCTGTCTGCCACTGTAGCTGGTTGCCTGGTTACCCTCTGAACTCAATGGACACCAGGGTTCTGCCACAACCTGCAAGCACCTGCACTGCCTCTGGGTTTCCGCGCACTTAGGGGCTGTATCTATAATACTACACTCCCCTCTCCCCCTTAACACTTCCCATAGCTGGCTCCACTGGCTGCACTTACTCAGAGCAACCGCTGACCTGACCGCACTTCCACTCTCCTTCCCCCTGGCACTTCTCCTCAACTCCCTGCACTTGCACAGTTTGAATGACACAAGGCCTAGTAAGATCCTCTGTTTCGTCCTCCCTATGTCTCCCTACTTTGTCTTTTCAACGAAACACTTGTGTACAGGTGCTTTATAAATAACTCATCATATCACATCCTTCCTAGAGGAAGACTAATACTGTGTCTCATCCCACGAAGTCCGCTCATTCCCCGGGGCTTTTTCTCTCCTCCCAGGTGATCCTCCCGCAGCACGCCACTCTCAAGGTCAGGATCAGTAAGCGTCTGCCTTTCCCTGGCCACCTGTGAGGAGACTTTAGGCAGGTATTTAGTGAGGAGTCCATAGGATTCATCACACAGAGATATTTGCACTCAGAAAATGGCCTAATATTGGATAGCCAAATGACAAATGCTCTATGAAATATGGTGCAGATGAGGGGTGTTGCACAGGTCAGAGTGTTTTGATTTTTCCAAACATTCTAGGCGGAGAAAAGAGTCTGGCCCAGAGTACACGCTGCACCCTCCACTGGTTTCTCAGGACACCTTTATGAGGTAGGCCTTCATGCAGGGTTCATGATAGGCACAGTGCAGTATCATGGTACATATGCTTTGTGCCATTGTTCTGGGAACTGGCAGTTCTTGCTATACACCTTCTACCTTCTACAGTACCCACCTTGCTAGAATTCTTATGGGTAAATAATTCAAAGGAAGACCTTTTTCTCGCATAGCTGAAGTGCTCCTATCAAGCAGTGGTATAGTGTCACCTTGTAATGTACTGGCCTTATTCCTGGTCCCACATTGCCTCTTCTGGAGAGTTATAACTTTTGCTGAAATCTTTCCCACCCCATTCTGGGAATGCACTGATGTAGGGATAATTTGTTCACAAAATAATTTGTAGAGGTTATGACTGTAGTAAAAACAAACATACTACAGAAATATGATTACATTTAAGTAACGTTTGCCTCCCCATCATGCGCTCTTCCATGAATATGCTACTTTTTGGAGATCTTTCATGTCAGTAGGAAGATCCTTCAGAGGGACAGAAAGATGTTTCTAAACATTACATGGCACAGGAAAACACCCATAATGGAGAACTAGTGTTAAAACTATGAATTACACATCTTATTATATTTGGATTTGTAATGTGCCATATCCATAACATATCACTTGAAGGCGCTAGATTATATTCTGTGCTCACATTTTAATTTGTGTTGACTTCATGCCGAGTACCAGCAGTATTTTTACAGTCTGTATAACAGTATTACTGTTTTTCTCTAGCATGCGACTGCGATCACAGGGGAATTGAGACCTCTCAATGCAACAGAGCCAGTGGCCATTGCACATGTCGGCAGGGCATGTCGGGTGTCCGTTGTGACCAGTGTGCCCGTGGCTTCTCCGGGGAATTCCCCAACTGCCAGCCGTGCCACCAGTGCTTTGGGGATTGGGACCGCGTTGTACAGGACCTAGCAGCCCGTACCAGGCAGCTGGTACAGCGTGCCAAGGATATCCAGCAGACTGGCATCACAGGCATCTATGAGAAGAACTTCCGCGAGCTGGAGGAGAAGTTGGCGATTGCACAGGCTATCGTGAATGCACGCAATGCTACAGTCGAGGCTGTGACCAACCTGATGAAGATCATGGATGACCTCAGGTGATGGAGGGAGAGGGCAGCCAAGCTTTTAATGTCATTGTCATCTATCTTCCTTATTA
This sequence comes from Ambystoma mexicanum, assembly GCF_040938575.1. Taxonomy (NCBI): domain Eukaryota; kingdom Metazoa; phylum Chordata; class Amphibia; order Caudata; family Ambystomatidae; genus Ambystoma; species Ambystoma mexicanum. The sequence goes on from NC_090923.1 coordinate 76,022,452, forward strand.
CTTTTGTTTCATATTATTGGTTTGGTTTAAAGGTATCTTTGCCTTTGTGATTTCACAGGGTTCATCGAAATGGACACTTAACACTCTACGCTTGCTTATTGCTACATTTAATATAATTAGGAGTGTTTTGAATCACTGATACTAGCTACTGATGGGCTTCAGAAGTGCATTATGTGCCCCCTATACCTAGAGGCCACACTCTTTTAGCCAAACCCACCCAAAACACCCTGCTGTGCCCCCAAGCCCTAGTCTATTTGTTACATGAGAATGACTATTTTAGGAATTCTATGACCTATTCTTTAGATTCCCTGAATCTTTTGCTTTTTTCCCTAGTGTTTTTTGGATGATTGCCTTCTTTTTGGTGACCCGGGAGACTTCCCTGATGGCCCACTGCCATTATGACCCTTTACATTTAAGTAGTATTGGGTCAGCCCTATGGAGCCCAGTACCAGGGTACCCTCACATGCTTCCCATTTTTACCCTGGGTGGAGTTTATCATCCTCTACAGGTTTTAGAGAAAAGGGTTGGTTCGAGCTAGACTTTTTAGCTCCACCAAGGTTGTAAGCAATTTTAGTGCATTGGTAGCCCAGTCGCCCAGTGTATCTTTTTGGTAGCCAATTGTGTGTAACTCCTCTAGTTGTGATGTTGTTGAACACTTACTGGCAGTGAGCGAGCTTAATGAGACACCTGTAACCACAGCCGCCCAGGTACAGTGACTAAGAGACAACTACACTTTCCAAAAATAGCATTTGCCAAATTTCAAAACAATATTGAATATGGGTAAATACTCTTTATTGTAATGACCACTGTACCTCTCTACAGCGAATTTTAGGAATGTCATCACCTTGGAGATATTTGCCTAAAAAAGCACTCGGCATATACCACGGAATTCTGCAAAGACTTAGATCGTCCTTGTAGGTTACAGTTTTCAGTACATTATAATTTGGACCTCATTACGAGTTTGGTGCTATCTCTGTGCTAAATCTGCTGAGATACCACCAAACTGTATTACTGTTACTGCCAATTGGTTTGGCAGTATTACCGCCGAGTTACAAGTGGTAGTGGTGTACGTCCCCATTTAATTGGAGTCCATATTACTAATTCCGCAGAAATTTGGCGGAAAGATGATGGATTGAATTATAGCTGGAGGTGAATGCTCCAACTTTCCGCCAAACTCATAGTTGGGCGGTGCGGTAATGTGGCGGTAACAGTATTACCTCTGTATTTTCCCTGCACTGCCCAACTCATAATGAGGCCCAAGTTACCTACCTATTTTACCTGCCTATGTTGCTATTATGCTGTGGCCGCAGCATTGGCCCTGTCAGCACTCGTTTACTTTTGTTCTTTGTCTTTTTCTCACTTCTTGCCCTCTGTTCATTTCTTTTTGCAGCGTTATTTGTCATAGATTTACATTACATCTTCTCTGTGAGTAGGCATGGAGAGAGGACTCTATCCGCTTCTCTGCCTCAATTCCATACTCTTTAGAAAATTAAATCACACGCTCTCCAACTGTTCTCCTTTTGCAAATGTCCTTCCATGCCAATGGAACTCTCTGCTATTTGCCATAGCTGGATCCCTGTACTGACATTTGGAAGTAGTTAGAAGTCTTTTCGCTTTAGTTCTCTTGCTTGACCCTTATTTTTGGGGGACTGGTCAGCCCATATGCTTTTCGAGGTACAGGTCAGCCCATATGCTTATCAGTGCAGGGCGACTCTGTCCCAGGTGCGAGACTCAGGCACTGTGTTACTGTAGCACACTTCACTGTAATAATGTCCCCTCATAAATATCGCCCTTCAAACAAAGCGCCAAATAATTGCTGTTTTCTGCAGGGTCATTATTGCATGGAGCAACCCCCAAAACATTTTTCTTCTTCAAGGGGAGCGTGGGACACCCCCGCAACCCACGCTCTCTGTCCATATATATATATGGTCACCTATATAATGTCGCCATGACCTTTTCTGGCAACATTATATACAGCGACTATAGAAATAGGGATATTATTACCTGATACCACATCACCTTACAGTGAAGTGCTGCAGGGGTACCATGTATCCCTTTCTCTTTTTCTGTAGTCACATTTTTATTACCCTTTTAATGTGCTGGTGGCAGCGTATTAAGTTCGACCAATTATTTTGATGCACTCCTCTACTTGTTTATTTTTTACCAAATAAAGCCATTTTGAGAACCATATACTCAAAATGGCCATGCCTACTAGAAACCAAGGACAGTTAGGGAGTGCAGCTTTTTTGGCTGATTCCTACATTGTCTGCGAAAAGACTGAGAATCCTGCAATCCTTAAACACTGGTTTAGCTACATAGACCAAAGAAAGACTGCCCCTAGAGTAATACCAAAGTGGAGGGTTCACGAACCCTGTGAACCTGCAATGCCGGAGGAGGCAGGGAGGTAAGTCCACCTCCCATGAACACTAAGAATCCGGGAGATGGGGCCTCAAAATCCTAATCACCTGCACTGTCCTGGCGAGACAGGTTTCTGTAGGAAACCCCATCTGGCAGGTGATATATTTTAGGTACCAAATCCCAAACTGACCATTAGATTTATTATTTCTTGCAAGGAAACTCCAAGGCTTAAGTTTCAGTGGGCCCTAAGAGTATAACGTCCCTTAATAAAACTGAACTGGAGATGCGTAGTCTTGGCATCTTTACAGGTGCCATGCATGACAGAGGGGCAATGCTGATAATCTCTTTTAGAGTCCCACCATCTCTCCACACATAGGGTATCACCCATTGAAGTCGTATCCCCCTAAGCAGCTCTTTGACAGGTCCCGCTGGTGAACGTCCGTGGGAGTTGCTGGACCCCCATGGACCCACAAAAGTGTTACGTTCTCCACTAACTAAATAACAGCTACGTTCGGAACACGTCTGAGGGAAAGGGGAAGTGGATAAAATAAAAAACCCAGAATCTGGATCTTCAGCTCACATAGATATCTGCATGGGTGAGACAAGAACAACCAGATGAGTGAAATTACATAATTAGCTTACAGTCTCTTCTCCACACTTCTGAAGAGCAACTATACCTGTGATTCCTGTGATTTAAATGTTGACTTGCAAACTCCTGTTCAGGCTGGTCTGACTTCTCTTATTTGAACAGGCTTTCCAATTGACTGCCACAGAATAAATAACTTCCTTAAAAGATATCCACCTTTCTAACACTCAATCTTGGCAAGTTTACTTTCTTCCTCAATTTGATACTCCTTTTTCTCTTGACCTATTTGCAGTTTTTTTAGTTGCTTTCCTGAAAGATATCCTAACCTTTAGATGAGCTACTTTGTCTTGATTATCTTTTCCCCTGCAAGATTTGTTTTAATTTGACACCTCATTTAAATTGCAGGACTCTTACATCAACCCAAACCTAAGAATTCTATTTATTCTGCAAGATCTCCTAGCTGTCAGTAAACTAACTTAATACTCCTACTTCAGCTCTGTTTACACATAAACAACTACACAAGGTCTCTAATAAGAATTTCTTTTATCTCTATTCTTGTCATCGCTCTTCCACGCTCGTCAGTAACAGTTTTATGAAATATATATAGATCGTCACTGCACTCCATACAGCAGCGCGCGGCACCTCGTCATCTGTTTAGCTTCACAGACGGGATGATTACGACCTCGCGTCTGCTGCGCTTCACAGCTGGTATGAATCGAACCTCGTCTTTCACTTCCTTTGCTCGCCGCTGTTTGAAACGCAAAGCTCGAGGTGCCCTCTCTCTCCAGAAGAAACACTACGCAAGAAGAAAAGCAGTCCTGAAATCACATCAAAAGTGCACTAGTTATTTCGGCAGCTGCCACAGTACGATGACCACACATTCTGAATGTGATGAGTCCCTTCCTCTTAATTACTAACAAATTGGCTAATCCGACTTCCTAATATTATCTTCAATTCAATCACTTAATGTTTATCTTGTAGGAGAGAAAACAAGGTATTTTACTATTTACACATCTTTCTTTAAAACAGAATCTTATCAAGAAAACTTCACGTTACTTAACATTGAATGGAAATGAAGCTTACTACACTTCATGCTATACTTTGGGTGCAAACCTGTACACTTTATTCACCTTCCTGCTGAAATGTAACTTCTTCACTGGATCTTAAAGGCCTAAAAACTGGATCTCAAATAAAACATTCTTCATCCAATCAGGATCGCCCCAGCCCTTTGAATAATCCAAGTCAAGGCCCAAACCAACTTCAAAGGAAACATACAGTAAACTAGCATAATGACTATTATGTACATTGTACTGAAATGCAAAGTGGCTAATGTGTATATGTAGACTATTGGGCATTGTGTCTTCCATGTAACCTGCCCCACCTTAGGAAATAACAACTGGGACCAAAGGTCTTAGGTCTGGTTCATCGTTCCTAATAGCACTATTCTTAACTTGACCATAATCATGAAATGGACGCCATTAGATTTCCACTTTCCATGAGACAAACTCACTGTTGGCGTCAATAGACCTATCATAAGTACAGGATCGGCACTACTAGCGCCGGAAAACCGGTGCTAATAGCGCTGGAAATACCCCTGGCCGCCTGCTGGAGGTAAAAGAACACAGGTGAGAGTAATAAAGCCATGGGTGCAAACAATGCACACAAGAGAGCTACAGAAGACCCACCCGGGCCCCAAAGACACTTCCCAACACCATGTTGCCATTTGGAGCAGGGATCCTTGACATGGACCTCTAAATGCTGTGCCTGGAGCTACCGAGGCCTGACAACCAGCCCAGCGCACAGAGAGCAGAGGGGGGGATGAGGAGGAGGAGGAGACCAGCCCCAGCAAGGCATGCAGCCACCCCCAGGCAATCACCCTGGGCCCTGACTGATGGCCAGTCGGTAGCAGAGTACAGGCTGGACAGGCATACCATCACACAGTTGCTGGACACAATTCATGGGGACATTGGGAGCAGGATTGCCATTAGCACCGCTGTTCCCCCACTCATAAAGCTGGTGTCAGTCCTGCCATACATTAGGACCGGCATCTTTTAGCACACAGTTGTTGTGCATGGCCCAGTCCACATTTAGTGCAGTTCTGGGCCAGGTGCTGGACGCACTGCTGCACCATGTGAACCAACATATGGCATTGCCCACCACCCAGGCACAGGTGAATGAAGGGAAGTCACAGTTCTATGCAATTGCACGAGTGCCCAACGTGATCGCAGCCCTAGACTGCACACATGTTGTACTGGTTGCACCCCGGGACCAAGAGGCAGCCTACCGGAATAGGAAACATTTCCATTCATTGAACATACAGATGACCTGTAGCCCAGACCTCACCATCAGCCACTGCAGTGCTCACTACCCTGGATCCACCCACGGCTCCATGGTGCTGCGCAACAGCACACTGCCAACCTACATGGAGAGGCACAGATGACAACGCACATGGATAGTGGGTGAGTACAAACCCAGCCTGAAATGCATGCCAAAGTACAAGAAATGAAGGGGGGGCAGAGCCACAGGAAGCCTTGCATACCACCAGGAGCCACAGCCAGCACCTTCACAGTACCAGTACCATGTACGTGTGGCACACAAGGTCACCTGCACACAGCAACCTGTGGCCACATACTGCTCATAACACCATAACACATGAGACCACAACAACCAGAATGCACCTTGTCTGTGTTGCAGTGCTGCTTTACACCCTGACACCCAAGTGTAACCCCACCCAGGGATGCAAAGTGAGAGGAATGCAATACCCATCCCCTACACCACTGTAGATGATCAGGATCAAACCTGGACATGAACATCCCTGAGAGAGTGACCCATGAATGCACATTTACATGCATGAGAACCAAAATGAAAACAGGTGCCATGTAACTAAATCTCCACCATCCACTGAGACAGCCACATCCATATATAAATGACCACTGGCCCTGAACAGCCAATCATGATGGGAGCCTCATCCTGAGGGTATGGATGCACCACTGTGCCAATCCCACTCAGGGAGCGGTGCAGGTAGAAAGTGGTCTACAAGGGTCATGGCGCCCATTGCAGAGCAAACCCATGGAACATGACTACACCATATTCCAAGTACAAGTGGTTATATGACGGTACTTGATGAGCATGAGTGTCACAGACACACCCATTCACATAGTGCATCATCCACCAGTGCGACTTCAGTCATTCCATGTGCAGCCAACTATAATCCGCTACAGGACAGACCACTTAATTACACAGGGTCCATGTACACGTCAGATGATGCATGGCATGAAAGATGATGGATACCAATCACATTGCATGTCCCTGTTGCATACAAAGAGGACCAAAGTGCATAGTGTATTGATGCTTAGTCCTTGCACACGGATTCAAGTGACTTAGGCCTCATGTACTCATTTCTTCCCATGCAGGTGACTCAGGATACCCGAAGCTCACCTGCTGCTGATGACCCCTGTGCGGAATCCACAAACTCCGGCAGAGCAGGCATACAACAATGCACACAGTATGACACGCATATTTATAGAAACGACATTCGGATTGTTGAAGGCACAATTCATGTGCCTGGACCGTGCTGGAGAAGCACAAATGTATGCACCCGAAAGAGTTGGCAAGATTGTCCTCACTTGTGTTATTGTCATGATTCCTGCCCCTCATGTCTCCAGCCCTCCAAGATGTCAGGCTGGAGCCAGGTCACAATCACCTACATGGCCCTCAAGGGCCTCTCCATCCCTCCAAAGACCCACTTGGAGTCAGACCTGGCGCTTGTGGCACCAGACTCACTCACTCCCATAGGATAACATTGGGGATTGGACTTGTAGTGCACTGATGGGGACAAGATGGATGCCCCCACTTATTTCGGTTCCCAGAACTGCATGTGCGGTTTAGTCTTTTGGGTGTGGTTCAGCCCAGAGACACCTGGGATACCCAGAGACTATTTAAAGCACACCCAGGCTGAGAAACATGCTTTGCGTTTTCTGCACCTGCAGAGTGACACTCACCGTGTTCGGATCGGTCTCCAGTAGGCCTGCATCTTTCTTCTGCGCTCAGTTCCTGCAAGAACAAGAACACTGTTAGGAACAGCCTTACCTTGCGGCGCTTCTGCCCATCATTCATCGTTCCTTCTGTTCTGCGGGCATCTTCGGCGGGGTCATTCCCATCCCGGCACGCCACTTCCTAAGGAAAAGGGTAAAGAACAGAAAAAAGGTATTGGTAAGCATTCTGCAAATCTTCACTTATTTTTAAATACTGTACGAGCTTCAAATGCTTACCTGAATCCCAGCCGCTCTGGGGGAACTCTGTCTCCGGACAGAAAAAAGGCATTAGTAAGCATTCTGCAAATCTTTGCTTATTTTTAAATACTGGACGAGCTTCAAACGCTTTCCTGAATCCCAGCCGCTCTGGGGGAACTCTGTCTCCGGAACTTCTCATCCATCTGCAAGAGAGAAAAGACACTCCAGGTTAGCGTGGAAACATCTAGAGGCGCTGCATACCGCGCTTACCCACCGCATTTGTTCTTCATAACCGGCATCCACGCTGAAAACGTTGCGGCACCTAAAAGACACAGAAAAAGAACTCAGTTCAATGCAAATACAAAAGGGGTGCATTGCGCATCGCGCTCTCACTCACCTTCAGCGCTACTCATCTCAGCAGCACGCCGCCATCCCCGGACGCCGGCCATCATCTAAGGAAGGAAAGGAACGAAGTTAGAGAACTGTTCAAAAGACTCATTATACTTACCTGTCGGACTCTTGCCAGTGAAGTAACTAGGCAGCAACAAGCCCGCATCAATCAACGTGCCCCTGCGCTGAAAGCATGACGGAGAGCACACTATCCACGAAAACAAGGTGAGCTGTGGTTCAAAGGGAAGGGTTGGGCCCCGGGGAAGAAGGGGTTCAAGCCCACAGAGACAATAGGGAGTTAAACTCTACCAATCCTGTGTTTCAGGCCCAGTCTCCAGTCGAATAGCCTCTAGGGAAGGGTTCGAGGTTGTAAGAGGTCAAAACAGGCTGAGTGACGTCCCCGTGGATACCAGGTGAGCGTTACAGCTATGCTGCACAACATCTGTTGCTGAAGGTGTACAGGAGGGCGAGATGTCCACCAACGGGCCCATAGGTCAGTGCTCACCCTCTTGTACTTGTAAGAACAGATAACTGCACCATGTGAGGGATGGGGGTGCAGGATTCACTTACTCCAATACGACTCAATAATGAGGACTCAGTAGTTTGGCAAAGGGAAGTCCGTTTAATGACAAGTACATCAAACATGGAAGCAGTTGGGAATCAGCATAGTTGCGACCACCTGTCTCGCTCCGACTTCCACAAACTTCTGTTGAACAGCAATTCTTATAGGCAATATTCGTCATCATTGACGTCTAATTCTACAAAACTGGACATGCAATATAATTGGTTAGGAAAGGTAACTTAAGTATAGGTGCTATATCTGTATATGATAATAGGGCATGCGGATTGGATAACTCTTATCGGGTGGGCGTCTACGCCCCCTCCCTCTACATCACACGTGATAGACGTCACTACTAGTACGACGTCCTATTGGTTCTACTATCTATAGGACTCCAGACAACTTGAACCATTGTGATTGGGCAGGTTACACCCCTAGACATAAATCCCCATTTTAATTAGCAGCATGCGGAATGGACACCCATGTGCCTGGTGTCCCTAGTTTCACCCATCCTCCCTTCCATCAATCAGTATCTTAGGGCTATGTGTCAATTAGTTGGCTGGGTATGGCCTCGAAACTGTAGCCTCTTATCGGGAGAAGTTATGGCATCCTCGGGTCCTGGATGACATCAGGCGGTGGTAACTCTTTGCGCCTGGCTGGTCACGTGTCTGTTCACCATGAACCTGCTTCAGTTTCCAACTTTAATTGTATTTAATTATGCTTTGGCCCCACCACCTGCCTGGGCCTCCCTTATCTTGACCTTCACGGGACATGCTGGTATGCTCTGAAGTTTGATTCTTGTGAGCTGATGCTCTCCTCCCTTTCTCTGGTTGACCTCGGTTTCTCCGGCATGAGCTGCTCTTTGTTGAGTTTCTCTTGACTCTGGCTGGGTTCTGAAACTTGGCCTGTCAGGCCCCTGGCAACCTGGGTACATTTCTGCTTATACAAAATGGAGTCGCACTTGTATAATGTTCCTTATTGAGGTAGATATATGGTTGGCGCTTGCCGCTCTAATCTTCTACTAAGCATTGCAAGCGGTATCGTTTTCTTTAGCCTCTTGCGTTCCAAGCCTATTTACACACGTTTAACTGGTCGGTTGCTTCCATCTTGTCTCGTAGCAACGTTTCCTCACGTTTTAACATTGTCTCTTCTCTGTGTCCATTACATTTATTTTCGTAGTTACTCGCACTGGCGTGCTTGTCTTCGATAGCCGCTTTTGTTCATACACGAATCTGTTCAGGCCCTTGTGTCATTTCCACTGGCCTTCCATTAGGGCTCTTTGGGCTCTTCATGGACCATCTGTAGGTACTCTTCGTTTCGTATCAGCGGCTGGTACGGCTGTCTGATAGGGTACCGTGCTGCCCAGGATTGTCCGGTTAAGGGCGCTTCAACAGGTATGGATCTTCTGATGTACACTGGGCAGAGTCCCAGTGCAGCTCTTTGTTGGTTAATTTGCTCCTTATACGTCACATACCTTGGTGAGTACGCTCCTGGTACCTTGAAATGAGGGGATGGGGTGCAGGCCATGTCTGGGACCTCCTCTACACTCCCTCCTCTGGTCGGTTCATCGACCACTTCTGCAACCTCTTTTGCATTTATTTCTTTTGATTCTTCTGTGTCATGTTCATCGTCTTCAGGGTTTGTACATGATGGTGTGAATGTGTGAGTCTTTGGAGTCCATATTTTTATCACTCCTTTCAAACTCCCTGCTGTTTTCACATGTTCGTCTTTGTTCCATGTCATTAGCTGACATTGGGCCTCATTAGGACCCAGGCGGATTTCGCGGTGCTAAATGCACCGCGAAGCACGGCGGAAAGCCGTCGATAGCGCCATGGGGGTTGGCGGATTTACCGCCCCATTCCGACCTCGGCGGAGCGGTAAATCCCCAATCCCCATTCTGCCCTTCCCCATTCCCATTCTTGCCCCATAGGGTATAATGGGAGTGGGGAAGGAGTTAATTACGCCACCGTAAAATACGGTGGCGTAATTAACAACGAGGTCCCGTAGCGCCATGGTTTTCTCCGCCTGGTAAAACCAGGCGGAGAAAACCTCCATGGCGCTAAGGGAACTCGTAGTACGGCGGACGGGTCCGCCGCGATTAGCGCTGGCGGAAACCCACTCCGCCTGGGTCCTAATGAGGCCCATTGTCCATTTGGACTGCAGTAGATCCATTTTCCTTCATATCTTCTTCGTTTCTTAGGATATGTGAACTTTGCGAATTTGCTGGCCTTCACAAAGTTTATTATTTCTTCATCAGTCAGGTCCCTGGGCTTCCACCCTTGTTCGACATCAACCATTATTTTCATCCCTATGGCTTTTTTTCGCAGTTTTCTGGCACTGTGCAATGATTATCTTGATAACACAGACTCCTAGCAATATCATTGCTACTACGGCTCCCAGAAACTTCAATATATCTGCCATCCATTGTGGGACCCACGAGAATAGGTCTCCAAACCAGCTGTCATCGTCCCCTTCGTCACTTTCATCGATCATCTGGTTTTTCAGGTTTGTCAACATACTTATGGCCTCTGTTAGGGTTCCGTTTTCTTCATCATGTGATGGTACAAATGTGCAACATGATTCTCCGATTTTTGCACAAACACCTCCATCCATTGCTGTGATCATGTCAAGCACATATCTGTTTTGGAGGGTCATCAGTCTGATTGCTCTCAGCTCTTCTTTGATCGTGTTAAATCCTTTTATAGTGATATTGATGGTCTGCAATATCTCCCATCTGGTTATCTGCAACCATTTAGCATTCACTCCAATTTGGATGTGTGGCAAGAGCATTGTGGTGAACACTGTTGAGGTGAGGTTGAACAGCCTGTGTTCGTATGGGATTGCCTCTTCTGATTTGGTAGAAAAGTAATTTTCTCTCTTCATCCTGGATACCAATTACACAGATCTCCTTCTTCTTAGATGAGCATCTGCTTTCGGGAAACTGTCCAACTTCAGGTCATTCTTAGGGATCACTAGCGCGGGAATGTGGATGTTCACTAGTGTGCCTATGCCTCCCCAGTTTTTCGGCAGCCTTATGTATGCCTTGGATCCACACGCCCCGTAATGGTCCATAATAACTGCGGTTCCTTGTGTCATTCCTGGGGCTTCAAAGATTCGTCCGCAGTTTACATTCTCTCCCCTCTTCCTCGTGCCATTATTTCGGAAGCATAGTTTTGGGCTTTCCAGTGGTGCTATCTGCTGGGGTCCTTCACTGTCTTCGACCCATGTTAGCAGCTTTACCAGTTTTGGCCATAGAGGTTTGCATAACCTCTGCAAATTCTCTATTGCTTCTCGGCAGGCTCCAAAGACCATCCAAGCTCGGCAGATTACTACTCCTTCTTCCCATCCATCTGGGGAAACCACTGTTCCCCAAATCTGCATTTGGCATCTGTTCTTCCAAATTTGAGCTTCTTTTGCAGTTTTTCCTTGAATGTTCAGTCTTGGGTTTATTTCCCATCTTATCCCTGATCCTTTGACGCCAGGGTTCTCGTACCTGATCACGTGATTCCTTGTGTGCGCCCTGTTTCTTGTTTTAATGTCCTGGGTGTAGCCATCTTCGTCCGGGTTGGCCCATATCAACGATGCGTCTCTTCCCATAAATTTCCTGTCCTGTAGATTTCCTGTCCTTGCTACATGTGACATGCAGTGTGCTGTGGGTACATCAATTTCTACAGCCATGAAGATCTTGGATTTTCCCATGCTATATGGTAGGAGTGCACAGACGAAGCATTCTCCTTCTGACTTCTTCGTCCTACTTCCTTCATGTGCCTACTTCCTTCATGTGCTGGTACCATATGTTGTTTCCGAGGTGGGCTGTGCTGTCCAGGTAATCATTGAGTTCATTATTGTCTTCATGTGGGTTTCTCTTAATCCTCAATGTCCTTTTGTAGTTAGCTATAACCACATCTCTAAATGCGTCTATATGACTCTTTCTTGTTGGTGGATTCTTGGGCATGCTTGTTAGCGGAGCGGGTTTCATTACCTGTATCGCTGTGGTAGGAGAAGGTTTTTTGTTTCTTTTCCTTTCCTTTTGTAATGTTTCATCGAGGTTCTCTGGCCGCCATTGGCTCTCCAACTCCTCAACGTGTGGCTGTGTCATAGATCTGGTGCTTGTTAGCAACATTCAAGCTGGTGTGCTTGTCATTATAGTCTCTGCAGTTCCGTTTTTCTATCAGAGCTTGTGTTTTCTCTGTGAGTTCCTTTGTGGCTACTTCTGTTCTTTAGAGGGATTTTGCTATGCCCTCTCTCTTGGGTTTCTCACTTGACTTCTCTTGGTTACTTCCACTATTTTCTGGAACTGATTGTTCGCCAGGCTGTCTCCCCTTCTCTGCAGCCTTCGTTGGAGGCCCTGTAGCCATTGACACTTGCCCTTGTCTGTGTGCATCCTGTGTGTGGGTGCGTGCAGTGGTCAGTGCCGCGTTTTCATTCATTCCGTGCTGACCCTGTCTCCAGCTTTTCTCTTCATTTGTTACCTCAAATGCGTCTAAATCACTGCTAATTACATTTAATTTTAGTTCAATAATTTTACCATCAGGTTTTCTTGGGACTGGAATGACTATATAAGGTATGGGTGCTTTCTTAGGCCCCAGACGTTCATTATCTGGTGGGTGTACTGAGATCGGGACACTTCGTGCACCAAAAAAGAAAGCAGTTCTGATTGTTAATGACAGAAAAACAATAATTACTACTATACATATGCACATTATCGTTCGGAAAGACAATTCGCAACATTTTCTTCCCGGGAAGTGGGGGCGCCCTTCTGCTGGGGGTAAAACCAAGTTACTGTTCTGGGCCCCCATTTCAAATTTCTCTTGCTCTGATCTCGTAGTTCAAGAGTTCATTACTATTAAAGTGACGAGTGCTTTACAAATGTCCCCCCTCTTGTGGGTGCTGTCGGTGATCTCTGGGTATGCAGTACAGTTCCTTTTGCTAAACTATGGAAAAGGGTTAGGCTAGCAACTTTGGTACATCACATTCATAATGCATCTCTATAGTAGGTAAGGTCCCAATGCACTCCTCGAATTTGCTTTGGTCCTGAGGACATGCTGGAACCTGTTCAATGCGAAGGAGTGAAAAGATGGAACTGCTAAAAATCACACAAAAATAAAACGTAGTAAAAATAAAAATAAAAGTGAACATGAAAAAATAAAAAATAAAAATAAGGAAAAAATAGAGGAAAAAGCAAAACGAAAAAATGTAGGATGGTGTGGTTCTTGTCTCTGCTCTCCTCGATCTGTCTTGTGGTGGAAAAGTGAACAACTGTGTCTCTGTCCTCGATTTGGTCCACAACGAAAAGATATAGTACTGTCTCTTTGTTTTCACGATCTGTCTCACGGCGGAAAGTCTTACTGGAATCTCCTAAGGTACTCTTGCTGGAAGTTAGATAGCTCCACCTGGAGCATTATGCCGTGGAGGAGTGTACCCATGTGTGGGGCGTTGGCCGGATCTCTAAGGAAGGTGATGACGTCAACATCTGCAGGCCTCCCCACCATTTCCAGATAGTCTGTGATGTTGTGTGCCAGCCGGGTGTCTTCGGGTGACAGGAAAATTTGTCCTGTTAGGCTGGGTCCTGGTCATTAGCTTTTCCTTTGATTCAGTTTCTGCACCTTCCTGTTGCATGGACTACCACGAGGTGATATAGTTTAGTCCACAGCTGGTTCAACTGAGCTAGGTTTCTTCCGTCTCTGATGAAAGTTTGTGTGTCAGTTGTTCTCCCGACAAGTCCTGGGCATTTCTCGATTATTTAAAAGAACAAATTACATGTGAGTTCATCAGTGTCTACTGGCGGTGGAAGCATTTGTGTCCTCTTCGCTGTGCTCGTAGCTCGGCGAAGGCTTCCTTGATGACAGTCAGCAGTTGCCAAATTATCTTCTTGTTCGCAGGATCTTGAATAAAGTCTGTGACACTGGTTTCTCTCCCTACGAGTGTCGGGTGTGATATTATCACCAGTTGAAAATAGGTTAACACATCCCACTTGAGGCTTCTGATACCATTAGGTCTGTGAGCAAAGTCTTGATACTAGTTGCTTCAGGATATTATGTTACGTTCCCCGCAATGCAGCTTATTTACAGTCTATTAGAGTTCTTGGTTCTTTGTGCTACTTGAGCGTGCCATTATTTCAAAAATTAATTTTATCAACGTTGTTGTGGCTTTGTGTATGTAGTTCTTTTCTTTACCCTGCGTCTATGGTGCACAGAATGTCCGTATTATTGTTCTTTATCACCTTTCTTTGGTTTGGGGAAATGTTCTTATTTAACAGTTACAAATTAAAACAGAGTTCTTTGTCATTGTTTTGCTGCTCATGCATCCTTCTTACTCATCATGGATCTTGTCTGCACGTGCTGAGGTTCTTCCCCGTTGTCTGTGGTTTCTTCCTGGCTAGATGCAGCTGGAGGGCTTTCTCCTATAAAAGGTTTAATGTCATTCAGGAAGAGCCATGCCCTTCTGCCCTGGACTTTGACGGCCGAAGGAGTGCAGTCCTCTACGATGAAAGGGCCATTGAATCGTGGCACATCCCACTTCTTCCTTGTAAAGTTCCTTATGAGAACAGTGTCACCAGGGAAGACGGGTGGCGCACATAGACTTTGCGCGTAGTCTGTTTCAGCACTTCTTGTTGTATTTTGTGCTGCGCTGCACCCTTTTCTTCGTCTCTGCAGCTGGCCTGAAATGACAGAGACGCTGGATGCCATACAGTTCAGGTAATCCTGCATCTCTGTCTCCAAGACCTCCTTAGTTGGCTGGGCATCATATCTAGCTCTATCTCGGGGGGGGTAAGAAGGGTCCTCATTCTCCCTGCTGTCATTATCTCGTGCGGCGTGAGATGATGGTCGGAGCCTGGTTGGTTCCGAAGTGCATACAAGGCCAGTGGTAGACAGTGCAACAATCCCTTTTTTAATGTGAGTTTCAGCTTGGCTATCCTCTCCTTTAACAAGCCGTTCACATATGCCATTCCCCTCCAGATGATACGCCGACGAGAACTTGTGCTTTATACCAAGCAACAAGCTGATCTGCTCGAAAACTGAATTGACAAAGTGAGCCCCATTGTCTGACCTCATTACCTCGCACACCCCCCCATCTAGGGAACACTTCCCTAACTAGAAATTTGGCAGCACTGGTAGCGTCTGGGTGTGTACAGGGACCTGCTTCTATCCATCTGGAGAATGGACACACCACCACAATTAAATACCTGTACCCGTTGCACACCTGAATCATGTCGACGTAGTCGATATGCAAGTGCTGGAATGGGCCATTTGGCCGGGAGATAACTCCTCTCATTACTTTTAATGTGTGTCCAGCGGTGAACTGCTGGCAGATTATGCAGTTCACCATGAAGAACGCAACATGCTCTGCTAAATTTGGTGTCAACCAGTCTTCTGCAAGCGTTGCAGCAAGATTTTCTTTTGTTTGTTTGTTTGTTTAATTTATTTGTAAAGCGCTCCGGACCCAGGGGTATATGGGCGCACAAGAATATGGTTACAGAATACAGGTTAAACAAATAGTACAGTTATACAATTTACAACTACAGTTATATACAGTTACAGTTAGCATAGGAGATATACAATGGCAATAATATATTTTAGTATACATTTTGTCATATGTATAGGGTAGTGTAACTGCTCCGATGCTACCTTCAGTAGAGCGACAAGCATTACTGGTTTACCAGTGCTGTCTTGCCACCACAACCCATCAGAGGGGTTTAGGGAACACCCTCGATACTTCCACAAATTGTTCTCCTCCTGAGGTGCCTCCCCTTGTATTTCCATTAGCTGAGTCTGCCCCATGTTGCTATAGGCCTCTGGTGTGGCTTGTGCTACCATCATATGCTCATGGGTACGTGCCACCTCCACATCCATGATTGTTTCATCCTTGGATGCCATGCGCTTGGCTTCTGTGTCCGCTTCATGATTTCCACGTGATACGAAATATGTCCCCTTGGTGTGGGTGGCGCATTTCACGACCGCTATGCTCACCGGGAGCTGTAGTGATTTTATCAACCTGTCCAATAAGGCTGCGTGTTGCACTGGCGTGCCGTCCGCTCGGAGGTAGCCCCTCCTTTTCCAGCGCGCTAGACCTGCATGTACTGTGGATGTCACATAGGCGGAGTCACTGTACACAGTTGCATTCTGGTCTGCATGATTCTCAATGGTGAGTATCAGCGCCAATAGGTCTGCAGCTTGTGCAGAATAGTGAGAGGGTATTCGCGCATTGACGAGTACTTGGAACTCCCCATTCGCTAGGATTTTTACCACGTCCACGCCTGTATATCTTTGTCCGTCTTCTTGATTGATTCTTGAAGAACCATCAATGAACACGATTTCGCCACCTGCCAGGGCATTTTCCTTTACCCTGGGGATTTCATCATAGAATTCCTCATAATTCGTACAGTCATGTATAGGTTCTACCTCTGTGATTGGCTCAGCTATAAATGTAGCTGGGTTTACTGTTTTACATCGAACAATTTTGATCAATGGTTTAGAGATAATTACTTCATATGTGGATGCTCTCTGAGATGTCAGTGTGCCCTTTGGCTTCTCTAGTATGGCAAATAACGAGTGCTCGACGTACAATGTCATGGAGCACCCTATCACAATAGATGACGCCTTTCCAATGGCGAATGCGGCGGCAGCTACATTTTGTTCGCATGGGAAGTGGCCCTTCATGACCGGGTCCAAACTCCCGCTGTAATACGTTAGCGGCTTGTACCCCAGTGAGGTTTGCTGAGCGAGTACTGCCGTCATAAAATTGCCATTGGTATGTGAGAACAGGTAGAATTCCTCTGCATAATAAGGAATCCCGAGAACAGGGGCCTTACAAATTGCCCCCTTAAGTTCTGCAAACCCCTTCTCCATTGCCTCAGTCCATTCAATTTCTCCTTTTGTTTTCTGGGGTTTCTTCAAAGCCTGAAGCAAGGGCTTGGTATACAAGCTGTAGTCGAAGACCCATGCTCTGACATAATTGCAGAGACCTAAGAAGCTTTGCATTTGTTTTATCGTGAGTGGTTTTGCCGTGTTCATGATAGCTTCAGCCCTTTCTGGGGTTACCTCTTTCCCTTCGTGTGAGATTAGCTGGCCTATGTACAGCACCTCTCGCTGATAGTATTGTAACTTTTCCTTATCAACTTTATATCCTTTCTCAGCCAGGATAGTCAGTAGCTTGACAGAGTCGTGCCTGCATTGTTCCTCAGTGATGCTGCAGATCAGAATGTCATCCACTCACTGCAAAACAACACTGTCTACTGCAATATTGCTTAGGTCCATTTTCAGGACTCTGTTGAAAATGGATGGAGACTCACAGTACCTCTGTGGCAACCTTGTGCTTTTCAGGCGCATTTGTCTGAAAGTAAATGACGTCAGGTCTTGTGAGTCACGGTGCAACGGGATTGAGAAAAAACACATTTTTCAAGTCAATCACCGTGAAATATTTTGTCTCCTTGGGTATGTTGCATAGAATTGTGGATGGATTAGGGACTAGAGGGAATTCGGCTTCAACTATATTGTTTAATGCTCTTAAATCTTGGATTAAACGCCAAGACACTCCCTTTGATTTCTTGACAGGGTAAATCACTGTGTTGCAAGGTGGATCTGACGTCACTAGGATGCCCTGCTCCATCATGGCGGAAATTGTCTTTGCGATCCCTACATCTGCCTCTCTGGACATGGGATATTGTCACGCTCTTGGTAAAATTGCTCCTGGTTTCAGTTTAATTTTCCCTTCACCTGCCCCCTTCAGGAGGCCTACATCATAGGGCCCTGTAGTCCATACTGTGACAGGCACTTGGGGGCCATGTCATCTTTGAAGTATTCTGGACGTATCAGTGCCAGCATCATTCTCTGTGGCACCTCCCGTTTGATCATTTTGACACAAAATATGAGACTCACTTCCACCCTTGTCTCTTCTAGGTCAGGGTGTTCTTCGAACAGATCGTCATCAGTGACGTCAGTCACTCGATACCCTTCTTCGATGGCGATAATCGCACCCCATTGTCTGCCTTCATCGTCATATCCTTCGACCAATACCACTTTCCCTCGCACTGCGGCAGATTGTATCATTAAGAGAAATACTTGTCCCTCCTCTTTGTGCATAGGTATTCTGGGTCTGAATAGAAACTCATCAGGTGTCCTCATGGTTCTATCTAAGAGGCCTGGCAATCCCGCCATGAACACCCGCACGCCATATGCGAAGACTTCTGGCTCTAATGGTATAGCTCTCATGGCTATATGTCCTGAGTATGCTCTGATCATTTCGCACACGTTCGAATAATGCATTCCAGGAGTGGAGCATACTATACCATTCTCGGTAAACAAGTTTGTCATATTCAACTTAGTCATTAAGTCCCGACCCAGGATGTTTACTGGGGTCTGACGTAAATATAATAAGGGTACATTCATTTCACGCTCTCCCAGAGTCAGGGAGCGCGTATGTAAAGGGAACTCTACTGTGAGCTCCCGTGAAACTCTGAGTATCTATGGCCGCGCCGGACAAGAACAACGTGCCTTCTCGTATGCACGAGCGCGTCACACCTGTGTCAACTAAGAAGGAATATTCTTTACCCCCTATGACGACATTCACCGTAGGTTCCCTATTAGGGTCTGGTGTCACTGATAGGATAGAACACATCAGAGTCCCCCGTGAGCTGTCCTATTTCATATATAAGTTCGGCCCACTGTATACTTGCTGATTTCTCCCATTCCCAGGGTTGACTCCCCCTCCGGAGCTAGTGCCCTGTGACATTTGCAGTGGTGCCTGCTGGGATTGTCCCTGTGGTACGTTCCCCATGCTCGGGGTTTGTACCACTTGCTGCGCACCTTGCTGCAAGCCTGACGCCTGCTGCTGTGCTGTGTGATTTTGTGCACTGCCCTGCTGCGGGACGGCAGGCTGATTCATCATGCCTGTCCCCATCCCATGGCGATTTTGCCACATGCCTTGGCTTCTGCACATGCATGCCACATGTATGATATGATATGATAGGTTATTTATAACGCGCTTAATACCCAGAGGTTTCTAAGCGCGGACCCGGGAATCGAACCTGCGTTGCTCCGTGTCGTCTTGCTTCCAAGGCGAGCACGTTGCCCTTGAGCTATCCTCCCGAGACTACTGTTATTCCACACAGCCAACACACTGGCGGTGGTCGGGCCATCTGCCCATCTGCCGTAGCTGGACTGCCCATCTGCGCATTCTGAAAGCCACTTTGATTATTCTGGAAGCCCCCCTGGTACTCTCGAAACCCACCCTGATTACTCTGCCATCCTCTTCCTCCAAAACCCCTTCACCTCGGGTAAAATCCTGCGCTAACTTGGTTATTCTGGGATGGGTTAGCTACTGATTGCATGCTTGGTTCAGCTGGGCTTGTCAGCATGGCTCCCTCGAGAGCATACTTTGAGAGTTTCTTTTGCACCAGCTTTGCTTCCTCACCCTTACGAGCTGCCTCCTTCTTCCGGTTCTTTTCTTGCAACAATCTGCAGTACTGTGCAATTGTCAACTCTATTTTGGCCCATGGTTTTGCTTCTACTCCCACCAATTTGTTGAGCTGCTTCTGCACCAGTTTAGGCAACCCCTGGCATAATATGTGGTAGAGTACAGGGATAGATTTCGTCCAAGACTCATGCGTTTCGAGCACCCATGCGTCTTGGAAATTCTGGATATAAATCAACGGATCCTCTGACTCTTTAATTTTCCGAGTCATTATAGCTCCCATATCTGAAGTGTCTGAATATATCGTTCGCAGCGTTTTCTACACCACTGCTCTACACTTATTAAATGGCACTCCGTCATGGGAGGTGTCAATTATGGTTTCCCGAGGGTAGCCTGCCCATTTCCATACATCATCTGCTCTTTCACCAAATATGGCGATTAGGAGACCCTTAATGTCCCCTATAGCAAAGGTGACACCCCCCGTCATTTTCTCTAACTCATGTATCCACTTTCCGGCTCCCGATGTCAGCATTGGAAGCTTATTTTTAAGGTTCTCTCAGTCCATGTGTGACCATGGAATATATTGTGGTCTTGCTCCCCCCTTCTCTAGCAACGGGAATTGGAATGCGCAGTCTTCTTTTTCCTTCCCCATAGCTCCTCTGTCTATCGCTGGGGTGGCATTCCCACCTTGCCGTCTTCCTGGCAATGCCCTTAATCTGTCTGCATAAGTAGGTGCTGACCCCCCCTCTGACCATGGGGCGTTTCTTTATGTCGGCCGGACTGCGCGCCAGACTTCGGTGTCCTAATTGCTGACTCGCTAGTGTCTGACCATTGCACCCCTCGGTCCCCTGGGAGCCGTTGTTGCCACTGTCTCCCTTCCTCGTGTGTCATATCCTCCATTTCCCCCCGGAGTCAGATTCTGAATACTCCCAGTTTACACAGCTCGCTGCATCTTCTTCGTTCTGCCCAACCTCCAGCCTGTCTAGGGACAGTCCCCTGCTCCCACTACTTCGGGTGACATCCTCAGTGTCATATAGCTGAGTGCTCTCCAGGCGTTCATCTTCCCTTCCCCCTTGGGATATTTGCTCCAACCCCATCTCATCATATATTTTATCGATCGTCTCCCCGATACTTCGGGTGTTGAAGTCATCTTCAATATTTGTCCCACTTATTCCTTGCACCGAGTCGTGTGCCGGAAAGAATTCTGCTATGTCTTCCCATTCTACAACAGGATTGGGTTTTTTTACTTCCCGCTCCAAATATCCTAGATTTTGTGCCCTCTGTCGGTGCTTACGTTCCATTTCCTCATTTATTTCCTTGCGCTTCCTCGCTTCTTCTCTAGCCTTATCCACTTCCCGCATCCTTTCGTTTCTACGTTCCTTTGCTCTTCTGATTTCTTCATCTTCTCTTCTCTTCACTTTCTTCTCACGTGCTCTTTGCTCTTATTCTGACCTTTGCTTATTATTTTTGTACTGGTCGTAGGCTGCCTTCTGGTTGCGATCGAGCTGTTTCTCTTGCTCTTCGCGATATAGTTATTCTCGCTTTAGCCTATCCTTCCTTCTTGTCCTTTCATCCCTTACTTCCATCTCTTTTTCTCTCTCTCTCATTTTGCATCTCATCTGACCTCTCTCTTGGCCTTATATCATCACTTCCTTTTCCATCCAACTTCAGCAATATCTGACCTCCCATCCATTCGTCTTTCACGAATGCTATCTCATCAATTCTACCTTCATTTCCTTTTCGTTTACTTCCCTCTCTCTCCTTATCAGGAGGTGCACAACTCCATGCCCGATCTTTTCCTTCATCTTCGCGTCTCTCCTTGTCCCTCGAGAAAATGGAGGCAATATTGTTTTCCTGTTCCCTTCCCTTATTGTCGTCACTACTGTATGTAGGTGACTCAAATGTGGGGTTGCTATACCCCGTGGCTGCCTTAAGTTCTCCTAGCGGGTAAAGCCCCTCTGTTTTACTCCCTTCAATGACTGGCTGAGGCGGGGCTGGTGGCGCGGTAGGCATCTCACGCCCCTCCGTACATACATTTAGTATCCAGTCTGTGGGTGGTTCTTCCACCTTTGTCTCTTCAAACATCTTCCACAATTCTAGAACAGCAAGACGTTTCTCTAGCTTCTTGCCTGTATATGTGGCATGTAGAAAAGTCGTCATATGTTGTAAGACGGCTTTAGATACGGACCCATTCTGTGGCCAAGGCATAAACATCTTGTGGGCAGTACCCTTAACCCACTCCGTACTATACTTTTTTAGTTTTGGAGCATACTTAGGTAGTTGCATGCACAGATGCGCAAGTGGGGTGACGTCCTCCATTTTCGATTCCGCTACCAACAATAATTATACAGTTTGTTATCCTTCTACTAGTATGAGCGAGCAGCAGATACGCAAGCTCCAATCCAATAATTTCCCGCCAACATTTTTACTATCAATTAACTCAAAACCATCAATTCATTGGCGATTCCTCTCAGTTACAGAATCGCGTAAAACCAAATTTCATTTCGGACAATCAACGATACAGTTCCTTTACATTTGACGTACAACAGAACACATATGACAGACACTTGACAGACTAGACAGACACCAGCTGGTTTAGTTTAGTTTAGTTTAGTTTGTTTATTTATAAAGCGCATCCGAACCCTCAGGTAACTGGGCACATAATCATGTGTACAGCAGGGTTACATATCGTTGCACGAACATCATATTACAACAGACAGAGCGTACATTAGTCCAAGCTCTGAGTGCTTACATACAAGAGTGCCTTGGTCTGAAGCCGGATTGTCGCAGGCCTAGGAGGTTGTTATCTTCCAAATGTTGTTGTATTTGGAGATAGGCTACCCTGTCCAAGATTTTGAGAAGAAATCGGTGATGGGCCTGTAATTTGTGGGAATGTTGGGATCTAGGTTAGGTTTTTTGAGCAGGGGTAGGACCCACAATTCATTAAGGTTGTTGGGGACCACTGAGCTTTTGAAGGAGGAGTTGATCAGAGAGGTGATGAGAGGGGCTAACTCATTAGCACCATCTTTGATGACGGATGCTGAGCAAATGTCACCTTTGCAGTTGGATGGTTTGAGGCTGGCGATTATCTTGATTACTTCCTCTTCTGTGACTGGTGAGAAGTGGAAAGATGGGCAGATAGAGGTAGTGTGGTTAATTTTGCTGCTGGGGTTCTGTTTAGAGGCAAGGTTAGCTTTTTTTGCTTCTATCTTAGTTTGTAGGAGGGCAATTTTGTTAGCAAGGGCGAGCTGGATATTGTTACACCAGGCCTTGTCTTTGATGCAGTCCTCTGTAGGGGGCAGTGGTGATTCAAGTTCTCTTAGTATAGAGAAAAGTTCTTTGGTGCCAGATTTGGCATTTTGTATTCTCAAATTGTAGGTCTCTTTCTTAGCATTTAAGATGGCGGATTTGTAGGTGGAGGCAGCGGAAGCGAATTTGTCTTTAGTGGAGAGAGAAGGGGCTTTTCTCCAGCTAGTTTCTGCAGTTCTTTTAATATTGCGGAGAGATTTTAATTCTGCTGAGAACCATTTGTTGGAATGGGCAATAGGTTTGGCTTTTCGTTGTTTGAGAGGAACTATTTGGTTAAGGGCTAGTTCTAAAGTCTTGTTATATAGATCTACTATGGCTGCTGGGTTGTTTTTTTGCGTGGGTAGATTAGCTTTACTGATAGGCGCGAGAAGAGGTTTGAGGTTCTCTATAGTGATGTTGCGGTTGTTTCTGGAGATTATTTGAGGTAACTTTGTGAGTTGTGTGATAAATGGTGGGGATCTGGGTAAGGAGAAGGTAATGAGATGATGGTCAGTCCAAGCACAGGGTGTGATGTCAGTCAGTGAAAGGTTGCAATTAGCATCTGCAAGCCAATCCAAGGATCTTCCTTTTGTGTGTGTAGGTTGGTTAATGTGTTGGGTGAAGCCTAGATGAGTAATCGTGTCGTTTAGGGAAGTGGCTTGGTTGTCATTAGGGTCGTTGAGTCCCAGGTTGAAATCTCCCAGAATGATGATTTGGGATTTCGGTTTCAAATTGGTAGTGAGTAGGAGAGAGATATCCTCTTCAAAGGTAGAGGGGGCTCCTGGGGGTCTGTATATAATATGGAGCAAGATGGTTTGTGTGTCAGATAATGGGAGTTTGACAGATAGTAGTTCGGCAGAAGGTAGGGTTGTGCTGGTTACTTCTCTGATGTTAAGGGTGGATTTTGCAATAATTGCTATTCCTCCGCCTATTCCACTTTTCCTGTCAGCTCGGATGATGTTGTAGTTGTCTGGAGTGGCTAGCGCTATTATGGGACCGGCTGCTGGGTGGAGCCATGTCTCCGTGATGGCGATAAAGTCTAGGTGGTTAGTGGAGATAATGTCGGCGAGATCAGTCGCGTGGGCAACCAATGAGCGAGCGTTGATGAGGGCTCCCTTGATAGAAGTCTGTGGAGGGTTAGTTTTCGTGTGTGGTGGCGAGTGCGGTATAGTAGGGTTGTGACTGGGTGGGAGTTCAGAAAGTGAGGTAGGCTGCTTGGGGTTCGTAGTCTGATTGGTGAGCATTCTAGTGAATTTTGTGACAAGATTTGTACGATAGCTGAGTCTATCGTTTCTAGTTATGGTCAGTGGGGCTGCGTTCAGGCATGTGGTAGAGGGTACAACAAGGCGAGAACCTAGTCTTGTGTTTCTAAGGGGTGTGGGACAGGGTATGCATGGTGAAGATGGGCGGGCGAATCTGTTTATCCATTATATTGGAGATAGTAGGTCTGGGTAAAGTGGTGTGGTTGTGTGGGCGCGGAGCAACGGGAGGAGGGTAGCCATAGTTAGAGTGGCGCCTCTAAATGTGCCCATTGTAGGTGGCTCGGCTCTGATGGTGGGGGCAGTGAAATTCATAGGTTTTTAGCAAGAGTGCAGTAGTGACTACAGGTAAGGCACAACACGGGTCAATGAGGTCTATTAGCGACCCTAAGGCACAACACAGATCAAATGAGGTCTATTAGCGACCACAGGGCACAACACAGATCAAATGAGGTCTATTAGCGACCATAGGGCACAACACAGAACAAATGAGGTCTATTAGCGACCATAGCGCACACACAGGTCAAATGAGGTCTATTAGCGACCATAGGGCACAACACAGATCAAATGAGGTCTCTCAGAGACCATAGGGCACAACACAGATCAAATGAGGTCTATTGGCGACCATAGGGCACACCACAGGTCAAATGAGGTCTATTAGCGACCATAGGACACAACACAGATCAAATGAGGTCTATTAGCGACCATAGGGTACACACATATACCTACCTACCATAGACCTGCCTTCTAATCAATACCCCGTCATGGAGTTTAAACAAACTCCTTTGATGCGTCTTTAAACGTCATCGTAGTCTAATTGTCCCTTATTATATGGGCTATGAGTTCACGTTTCTTCTGACCGCTGTATTAAAGCGCAGGAACAAGGCGAATCCTTACGTTTTTATCTCTGGTGCCCCCCTGGTAATCCTTCGTTTTTATCTCAGATGTCCCCCTGTCACCCCTTGTTTTTCTCTCGGGTGTCCCCCCGGTATCCACTCTTTGGGCCTCATTACGACCCAGGCGGTAAGTTACCGCCTGGGCCGTGACTTTACCATCATGGCGTAAACTACGTTTACGCCATGGTGGTTGGCGGACTTACCGCCCCATTCCGACCTTGGCGGTAAGTCCCCAATCCCCATTTACCCTTCCCCATTCCCATTTTTGCCCCATAGGGCATAATGGGAGTGGGGAAGGCTTTAATTACGCCACCTTAAATTACGGTGGCGTAATTAACTCCATGGTCCCTTAGTGCCATGGATTTTAACACCTGCTAAAAGCAGTTGTTAAGTCCGCCATGGCGCTAAGGGACCTCGTACTCAGGCGGTAAGGGTCGGCGCTGTTTACGCCGCCGTAAAACCCTTACCGCCTGAGTCGTAATGAGGCCCTTTATCTCTTATGCTCGAGTCATTAACCCCTAAATATATATACAGTCTTCTCTACGTCTGACTATTTTAATTTTTTCTCTGCCATCCATTCGTTACCTTTCTCTTGCTTGTTGTAATGCCTACAAGACATTTGCCAAAGTAACAAGTTTATTGTTTCACTTACCGATCGCATCTTTTCCTCTCTGGAGCTTCAGAATCACCGCCCCTCCCTCTTCAGCCTCTTGCGGTCTTTTCGTCCGATTGGCTGCCCGTGGGAATGAGAAGGGTTATGCTTGGAAAGGCGGGTTCCTTCAGACCCACTGCAGCTTTTTATGGACTTACACTATCATTGTCCACGTGAAGCTTCTCAGCCTACTCAGCCGGAATGGCAAAAGGACTTGATATTTCCGAAGGCCCAGAGTTATTTTGTGCCATCGATCTAACGGTGTCTTATAACTATATTAATCAATAATCCATAATCAATAATCAATGGCCATAACCATCCTCACGCTACCAAGTGTACAGGAGGGCGAGATGTACACCAACGGGCCCATAGGTCACTGCTCACACTAAAGTACTTGTAAGACAAGATAGCTGCACCATGTGAGGACAGGGGGTGCAGGATTCACTTACTTCAACACGACTCAATAATGAGGACTCAGTAGTTTGGCAAAGGGGAGTCCGTTTAATGACAAGTACATCAAACAGGGAAGCAGTTGGGAATCAGCATAGTTGCGACCACCTGTCTCGCTCCGACTTCCACGACTACCTCTTCGCACCTGGCTGGTCACGTGTCTGTTCACCATGAATCTGCTTCAGTTTCCAGCTTTAATTGTATTTAATTTTGCTTTGGCCCCACCACCTGCCTGGGCCTCCCTTATCTTGACCTTCACAGGACAGGCTGGTATGTTCTGAAGTTTGATTCTTGTGAGCTGATGCTCTCCTTCCTTTCTCTGGTTGACCTCGGTTTCCCCGGCATGAGCCGCTCTTTGTTGAGTTTCGATTCCGCTCCTTCTCTTGACTCTGGCTGGGTTCTGAAACTCTGTCAGGCCCGTGGCAACCTGGGTACATTTCTGCTTTTACAAATGGAGTCGCACTTGTATAATGTGCCTTATTGAGGTAGATATATGGTTGGCGCTTGCCGCTCTAATCTTCTACTAAGCATTGCAAGCAGTATCGTTTTCTTTAACCTCTTACGTTCCAAGCCTATTTACATACGTTTAACTGGTCGGTTGCTTCCATCTTGTCTTGTAGCAACGTTTCCTCAAGTTTTAACATTGTCCCTTCTCTGTGTCCATTACATTTATTTTCATAGTTGCTCGCACTGGCGTGCTTGTCTTCGATAGCCGCTTTTGTTCATACACAAGTCTGTTCAGGCCCTTGTGTCATTTCCATTGGCCTTCCATTAGGGCTCTTTGGGTCTCTTCATGGAACGTCTGTAGGTACTCTTCGTTTCATATCAGCGGCTGGTACGGCTGTCTGATAGGGTACCGTGCTGCCCAGTGTTGTCTGGTTATGGGCGCTTCAACAGGTATGGATCTTCTGATGTACACTGGGCAGAGTGCCAGTGCAGCTCTTTGTTGGTTCATTTGCTTTTCATACGTCACATACCTTGGCGAGTACGCTCCTGGTACCTCGAAATGAGGGGATGGGGTGCAGGCCATGTCTGGAACCTCCTCTACAAAGGAATGTGCCACTACCCCCTGACACAGACGGGCAACCCCCAGGGGATGGGAGTGATGATGACCATGTGCCTGGTGCCGGGGTATTGCACACAGGGCTGGGGTGAGGGAGAGGAGGTTGGCCAGACAGGCGTTGATTGATAATTTCTTCTAACATGGTGAATGGGCACATACCACGAACAGCACTTGTAAAATAAAGAACACTTGTACACGATCATGAATGTCCTTGCTTTATGTCATGTTTGAACAGGCTTTAATGAGAGTGGGCCCCACCCACCAACTCGGCAGCACACATACCCCTCTGCCCCACCAACACATACCCCCCACCAACTCCCCAGCACACATATCCCCCTCCCCCATCAACTCCCCAGCACACATACCCCCTCCACCCACCAACTCTCCAGGAAACATACCCCCCTCCACCCACACAGTGCAAATGGGTCCATGTGCCCGGCCCTCAGGCCACCAGCCAACAGTGCATTGTTCATCTAACATGGAAGTAGATGCTTCCCACGTGCACCGTCTGCAGGTGAGCAGCATTTCAAATGACGCAGTGGCCTATGCCTGGTGACCCCTGTAGAGAGCCCTCTATGGGGGTGGTTGAGGTGGATGGCATTGATGCAGTCAACTGCAGCTGCTGGCGGAGAAGATTGTTCACCTTACGCATCTGTTCTGCATGTGCGATTGCCCCTTGCACAATTTGTGGACTCGCTGTCCAAACCCTGTGAGGGCCGCAGTGCATGCCTCCACGAACTTACATGTGCGTGCATTGTCACACGCCATGGGCTTGGCCGTCCCACTAATTGCACTGCTGAAGTCCTTGATGTGGCGATTGTGTTCGCTGGCCATGCCCTCGATCCTCATCTGGCGTGACATGACAGCATTGGCAGGACCTGTTCCTGTGTTTCGTGTGGGACTGCTGTGCTGGGAAGGGCTATGTGGTGACGAAGGGCTGCTGTGCCGGGGAGGGCTGTGCAGTGTTTTAGGGCTGCTGTGCCGGGCAGGGCTGCGCGGTGTTGTAGGACTGCTGTCGCTGGAGTTGCTGAGCTGTCTGGTGCAGCTGCTGTGAATGGAGGGGCTGTAAGCAGATGACCTATATGAGGCTGTGTCCTCATCCGCCAATGGTGTGTGTGCTGTGATGGCATGCACGGACATGCGGACTGTGGCTGAGTCACCACATGCTCAGGGGTCCCTTTGGAAGTGACCATTTGCTGCACCAGACTCGGTATCAGTGTCAAGACAGATACAGCATGCTGCTCTTCACTGGATGACGCCCCCTCCTCTGGGGTGGTTGCGCCTGTGGCAACTTCCACATCCTTTGAACCCCAGGTGGCTTGGAAGGGGTTTGGTGAGGTGGCCATGTGGCTTGTGTGCCCGAGGGGGTGAGGCCCTGGTGGCTCTTGCGCGCCGAGGTGGTGAGGTCCTGATGGTTTTGTGTGCACTGAGGTGGTGTGACACTGCTGTGGTGTGGTGTGGTGGGGTGGGTCCTTCTCCTTGGCTGGTCTTGCTGGGCCCTTCGTGTGGTGGTGATGGTGCTGCTGGCGGAGGAGTGTCTGGGCACACGTTGGGAGGGGCCTGCTTCCTCGTCATCCACGGTGTCCTCGGATGATGCCTGCGTGCCTGTAGGGAACATAGGCTATGGCATGAGGACAGAGCACCTCACATTTTTCTCTAGCATTTCAGTACTTACAGGGGGGAGGTTGTACAGGACCGTTTCACTCATGGTTGGGCCTGACCTGTTTTGTTTTGACGGTGTTGGTATTACTGGGGCATACTTTATGTGGAGATACACAGTTTGGAATTGTTGGCCTAGCCATTTCATGCATATGATGCTCATACACAGCTGGCATGCCACAGTCAATGTGGGGGGCTGGTACTAAACACGCCCACCTGACAATGCTGTGCCCCCACCATGGATGTGTGTAGCATGGTGCTTGCATGTGTCGATTGGCTGCACCTACTCACGACTCTGGATCACAGGGATCGCATAGGTGCACTCGCACAGGAGTGCTGTCATGGGTGGCTGTGGTTGCTCCCACGTGCTGCACCCACTCACAGTGCCCGGCTGTTGGGCTTTCACACTGGGGATGGAGTGGTGGCCTATTCACAATGCAATTTGCAAGGGGGCTCGGGGGTGATTCACCTCCAGCCTACTGGGTGCTGGTGCCTGCCTCCGCTCCTCCCACTCCCTCAATGGGTGCCATGTCGATGAAGGTAGTGCACTGCTCCTCCCAAGGTGTCAGCTCCGGTGGTGGTGGCCCTCAGCCAATCGCCATGCGCTCACTCCTGTGCTGTGCCAGGAGGCCCTAGACACGGACCTGCAGGTCATTAAATCACTTGCAGCAGTCCTCACCATCCCTGAGGACACGGCCCGCAGCAGTGACCTTCTTGCTGATGTCTGCCCAGATGCGGTTATGCCGCTGTGACCCTCCTTTTTTTCTTTTGGGGACCATACAGTTCATCCTGGTGAGAAATCACCTCCTCGGCCAGTATTGTGAGTTCAGAGTCTGAGAGAGTAGACTTGCCCCTCACACGCTTCTGGGACATTTTCTGCAATTTATTGGAGTGGATGGTTTATGGTCATAAAACCGAAATTAGAAATCTCGAGAAAAAAAAATCACGAAAAAAAAGGCCGAAAAAAAAAATATCGATTTTTTTTTTTTTTTTTTTTATGACATTTTTTTTTCGAAATGGGGGGGTTTCCCCCCAACCCCCCTTTTTTTCTATTTTTTTTTTTAACCCTTTTTTTTACTTACCTGACCCAAAAAATACATATATATAAAAAAATAATAAATTCGATATTTCTTTTTTCTGCCTTTTTTTTCGAGATTTTTGTTATTCAGGATTTTTTTTTTGGCCTTTTGACCGACCACTGGAGTGGATGGCTTCCAGGAGCTCTGAATTTAGGTGGATTGTGATTTCAAAAATGGACGCTGCTTTCTTTCCTGTTCCGGTGGTGACCCATTTCCCACAGCGCTATTACCGCGTGCTAATAATGCTTGCTGCCGTCGCTACCGCAATGTTTGCAATGTTTTCGGTTTTCCAGCCACTATTACTGCCAAACGGTATTTGCGTTAATTCCCAGGCCATGTGCATGTGCCTGCCGACTCGTGATGGGACGTTGTTTGCACCACAACACATGGCGTTAACGCAAATAACTCTCAGTGGTATATGCGCCAAACTCGTGATGAGACCCTGTGGCTCCTCCAATGAAGTCATAACATCTCCCCTGTAGTTGTCTCCTCCCATGCGATCCTCCCTCATTTAGCCACCCCTGGGGTCAGCATCAGGTAGCAGCTGCCATCCCCTGGCCACATGGGAGGAAGTTCCCACCGGGGAATCCGTGATGACTCCATTGGATTCATCACACTCCACATTTAAAGTAATCTCTGTGTCCTAATCTCTTATTGATATTGAATTTTCAATATCAAGGAGCCATTTGCATGGTTTAACCACAGGAAGCCGTCAACGTCATGGAATTGTTCAGATCAGTACAAGTGTGATGCATATGGTCATGGTGGGTAGCGCCGGGGGAGAGTTTATAAAGGAACCAATCAATTCCCATTGATGATCTCGAGGGCCCTTCGTTCATATCCAGCGTGAACTTTCATGAGCTACATTTCTATCTAATCAATCCAAACAGTAATCATTTATGTAAGCATTAGTTATGTTGTAGACCTGATAGGTTTGTAGGCACAACTGGAATAGACCCTACCATGCCTTGTAGGGCTATGGGGCATTGGTGCCAAGTGGGTGGTTGATCTGTAACTAGCGCCTATGAAAATGTCTACACTAATTTATTTTTCAATCATAACGTTCTATTATTTGCTGAAACCGCTCTCCTTATGATGACTTGGGTTCCACATGATCCTTATCAATAGGGCATCAGGACTTCAGAAGAATAAAGTATCCCTCTTTGAAAGGAAACTGGACATACAGGTGCTGAATTCCATTGCGCTTCTCATACATTTCTTTCTTATTCCGGGGGCATTAAACCACCACTGTAGCTACCTTCGGCTCCTCTACACTGATTGGCTCATCTCCATTGCTTCCTGAAACTGATGCCGGCCACAGAGGAATCCAGATGAGGTGATCAGCATAAGTACACAGCAGCATTTGTAGAAGCCAAACTCTTACACGTCCTTTCGACTAGGCCGGATGTAAAGGGTTGATGGTTGTGCGGGGTGCATTCAAAGGCCACAAACAGAAGTCCCTTTGACATGAACAACAGGATTTTAAACACTGAAACAAAAACAGCTTGGCCTCAAGTAAAATTGAAGAGCCATGTGGAAAAGGGGGCCTATCTGTCATTACCAAAAGAAAAGCAGCATTCTCCGGTCCCCGTCCTCTGCCTACAGCACTAATGAAGGGAAAGCCACCCAGCGGTAGCCTTTGTTTACTACAGCTGGCTGGCTTTTCCTTCATTAGTGCCGCAAAAGCAAAAGCCAGCACAGGAGGGCCTCCATTTCACAAAATGGATGCACCCATGTGCTTGCTTTTGTGAATTTTGAGCTTGAATAGCTCAAAATTTTACATAGGAAGTTTTAAAACGGAGAATGCTAGTATTTTTTTTTTATGTTGCCTATCTACTTTTTAAATAAAATTTTTTACTAGACCATCACTTTAATTCACGGAAAAAGGAGGAATCAAAGAACAGTGCCACAGAAACGGCTTGCATAGGTGTGTGCAAGTAATAGCAGTTTAAATGTGAACATTTATCAATGCTCGCAGAAAAATGTCAGGGAAAATACATGATGTGTGGGTTGACAAAAAACTATCTATATTATGTTTCACATTGTTAGCCAAGATTGTGTGCCATATCCTTTGGACGACTACAGCAACCTTGACCTCCTGGCAATAGGAACCCAACCTTTAGTATAAATCTATACTACACAGGTTGGTAGTGTGGCTGAGCAGCCAGGCGTATCTCAAGAGGGGTCAATCTGCGCAGTAGGGATGTAACACAGAGTTTCACGGTGCCAGTTACTCAAATAAACACTCACACTCAAGGTTTCTTGATTAAACACTTATTAATTTAACAGTCAGTTATATAAGCCTTATTCAGAAGGGAGCAAAACATATAACAATTATAATGTTCTTCAAAACACACTCAGATGATACCCATTGGGGATGGCCCACAGACACTTCCTACACCCTCAGGTGACTAGGTCATATAGTTAGGACACTGCGGACATTGATTTATCACTGGTACATTTAGAGCAATACTGAGTTTGGGGTGCAAACGATAGAATAGAGGAATAACACAATGGTTAACAAATAATTCATGAACGGGTAAGTACTTTTTAAAACCTTCCAATGCAAAGTAAATTAACCCTTTCCAGGGGTAAAGGCAAAAGCCCAAAGTCCGAGGTAGAAGAGTCTCTCAGGGAGCCAGGGCCGTTAATGTTAGCTGAACAAAGTCTAGGGGAGCTGAGGATCTTCTTTGCAGGTAAGTAAAGGTCTTGTACAATGTTTTTAGAAAAGTTTGTAGAAATAAAATCACTTGAAGGGCCACAAGCTATGAGGCTTGTGAGGGGCAAAGCTGCAAGCAACTCTGCAATGGCAACCAAGACAAGTCTCAGCTGGGAACAAGCAAGCCTACACAACAAGAGGTAAGTCCTGTTAGGTTTACAGTACCTTTGGTTAGAAGAAATTGTACCAGCTGGCTTCTGTCCCTCTTGTAGATCCTGTTGTTCCTGGGCCTCAGTCGTGGGAACAAGAGGGAGGATGTCTCCAGATTCCTGCAACAAAATGGGAAGGTCGGCAGCAGCAAAGGGCAAACTTCATTTCAGCTGCACTTCGCGGTTTCAGCTCCTTGCGTCTACAGCAAATAGCAACACTGCGGTTCTCGGATACCACTTCAGACTTTCCTCACATCTGGGGTCCAGCACTGTGTTTAGGTGGCTCAAGCTTGGTCATTCCTGCTTCAGGGAAGTCCGGAGGATCTTCCTGGTGCTCGGGTTCGACTTAAAAGCGATGCACTCATTCTGGTGTTCCTCTCCCTGGCACTCGGTTCCAGCAGCAGCAGCAGTAGAAGTACAGCCAGCTTCAAGAGGATGTCCAGATGAGTTCATTTTGGGGTTGATTGGTCCCACTAACCCAAGGGGAGAAGTCGTCCTTGCAGGGCTTCTCTAGTCGAAATGAATTTGGAGCTTCAGCACAGCAGCAGGGCTTCACCAGGCAAACCAACGGTCCAGGAGTTGCAGCAGTCGTCTCTTCCAAGTTCTTCTTTGGAAGCCTTCATCCAGTGGTCGACTCTGCCTTCCAAGCCAAAAATCCTCCGCTTTTATGCAGTTTTCTCCGATTCATTCCATCCTAGCTGTCAATCACACAGCATGGTGGCTGTCCTGCAAGGACAGCCAGCCAGCCAATCACCTTTGGGTGCATTCCTGTAACTAAGGGGATTATGCACAGGGAGTTTCGGGCACCTCCCTCACTTCCTGCCTCTCCCAGACATACTGGAGCCAGAGGCGAGCTTCACTCATGAATCCCGCTAAAGACAAAATGAACAAAGGGACCAAACCTGGTTTGGCACGCAGAGTAAATCTCAAGAAGAAGCTTTCCAACAAGAAATGGCGAAAAAAGAAGACCAGGGCCATTTTGACAAAATGGGCACTCATGGATGCCTCACTGCAGCTGGGAACGCAGCCCGCAGTAAAATCACACAATGGTAATAAAAAGTAAACCTCTGCCACCAGCCATAAATTGTAGAAAGGGTGACATAAAAATGTTACATGAGAAACTAGACAAAGGGGATACTAAGTAACCCCTCCAGCACTCTATGGTAAGATAGTGTGTGCTGGGTCTAGAAAGTTACAAAATGTAAGTAAAGTCAATTTCACTTCACTGCTCTTGGAAACAGTAGTTTCACCAAGAGAAGGTATTTAAACCTTTGGGAAATCTAAGAGACTTCCCTGTGCCACTGCACTGAATGTGCTGTGTGTCACAATGCAAAGATGATGCCTATTGAGTTTGTCGCACTCCAAAGTCAAAAGAAACACAGAAAACACATAGAACTAAAATTACAAAGTCCCAAAGCTCAGCAAAAGAGCTGGGGGTCTCTAAGGTGGGAGGATTTTAGCACTAAACAGAAAATTCTCCCTAACACACATGCAAAACTCCAGAGACATTTGAAAAGCCACTTTGTTTTCATGGAAAAATGTCAGCCCAAGACAAAACCAGTTTCTGGCGGAGGAACACTTCATATACGCCAGTCTGTATGTTACATCTCCCATCTAATTACCAACTGCAATAAAGTTTCCTGCTAAACGTGTAAAATTCAGTGTTCTCCGGACTTGCTGGCTCTGAAGTATGAGAAACCTGAAGCTGTCTCCCTAACTAGTCCCCGGGGATTTGTAATCCCAGTGGCCAGGACACAGCCATCGCTATTCGATCCAATTTCTGGGGGTGGACCAATGCGAGAGGATAACCTGGATAAGGGGTCCTCAGGGAGTAGAAGTGGGACACTGACGGGTGAGTCGCGGCATCCCCTTCTTTCAACACCTTTTCCCCATCCTACCAAGTAGGAGACTCGAAAAACTATCCCCCCTCTTTTTCCAACACAAACACTTTTGCATACCAAGAAAGACAATGGACTAAGACCAGAGCCGTTTGCCTGAGATGTCCCAATCCAAGGGTCAGGCAAAGTCAGGCAATCACACACACACCTGCTGGCCCTTTCCCTTCCCCACAGGGATAAAAGGTGGAGCACGAGAGCACAATACAAGCAAGGCAGACCACAAGATGAGACAGCTATCAAAGTACGGCAATTCAAGAGGAGGAGAAAGACGGTGAGAACCAAGGGGGTGACAAGGAGAGACGTGACCTTGCCCTTTCCAATCCAGACCCACAAAACCTCCATGAAAGGAATCATAAGACTGCATACAATAGCCAGCGTGTGTTGCAGCAGAAGTCAACGGTACACAGAACATGTCTACGCTGATAAGCAGGACAGAGAGAGAGAAAGAGAGAGAGAGAGAGAGAGAGAGAGAGAGAGAGGCGTCTGCTACCGTGGTACCATCCTTGACTCCAGATATAAGAAAAGCCAAGCAGTACATCACAGCTGGTGAGTCGAGGGGAGAGCCGATAAGGAACCAAACTGTATTGAAGGAAAGTCACAAAGTGGCATTGAAGGGAAGTTCAAAGAACTATTAACATTAAGGAAAAACCATCTGCAGTAGGGTCCGGCACCACGTGGGTGCTCACTCGAGAGACTCTGATTGATCCTGTGTGTGTCAAAAAACTGCTGATACCAGAAAGCCTTAGGACAGCGGCAAACAGAAGTTAAAGTGGTTGGACAGGAGTCTAGCAAAATCCTCTGTACAGTTGAAAGTCTTTGACCACTAAACCATTGGGAAAACTAAGGTAGGTGAATCCTGCTAAGTGAGAATGGAGAAGGAACTCTGTGTGGTTGGCAAGAGTGAACCCGACAGAGGGATGCCACCAGGAGAGGGCGAAGCATGATGCCCTAAAGAACATTGTGACAAGAGTTAACCCAACAGAGGGATGTTTTTTGAGTGACAAGAGTTAACCCAACGGAGGGATGTCAACCGTGTGTTGTTTAAAAAGGACTTTAAGACTTGTGAATGCAACAAGTGAAAGTGTTCTGGTGTTCTGTGAAAAGCCATAGTGAACCCGACAGAAGGAGGCAAACTGTCAAGAAAGGTCTGAGCCCGGAAGAGGGGGATCCAGGGGTGAAAAGCTAAAACCCCATCGACACGTGAAAATAATAGACCAAGTTGGGTACAGCAAAGGCCAAAGTGTACCTGACGGAGGGAGGATGATATTCGAGAGAGGTCTGTGCCCGGAAGAGGGGGAATCAGGGGTGAAGAAGCATCTCCCTACGTACGATAAGAAAGGAACTTTTATTATTTATTGTTGAATCCGTCAGTCTCTCAGAGGTAAGAAACATTTTGCAAGAAGTAAAGAGACTTAACCACTGAAGCTCCTGATAGCTGAGAAGGATCTGTCGTCTCGTGCTGACAAAGCTCGAGTGTGTGCTGTGCTCAGGTGTCCCGCCTTGTCACCTGCTCAAAACGTGGGGAAGGCAGAGCCCTGGCAACCACATCCTGACTTATTTGTGAACACTAATTCTTTTTGTGAAACCCTATCTCACACTCTTTCTATATATAGTTGTAAGGATTGGCAATGTTTTTTATTTTAGTATAGGCCCTTTTACTTTGACCAGATGCCACAAGAACTGACTTATTTTTCATTGATGATCAATGCTTGCTTCCATCTTAGATTTAGGTTTAGATTAGGTGTTTTTCCAACCTGCATATACAGCTAATAAACACCCTTGAACTGTAATCACTTGTGTCTGTCTTCACTGTTGCCACCATGAGTTCCTTATATTTGGTGTCAGAGTGGGATACGATACAACTGATAAAAATTGAAACCCATGCAAATAATTGTGGTACCATCAGAAGGGGAAAATAAAATAGTTGATCTCCTTGATTCTGACTGCGTATCCACGCTGAAAGAGGTGTTGTTCTCTCAATTACTTATTCCATCTAGTCAACAGGATCTGTTCTTTAAGACTCATGTCATTCTAGATACCCTCCCTCTCTCTCATAAGTTCGACCAGTCTTTTCTTTCATCAGACCCTGTGCCCTGAACCCCCCTCCTTCTGAGCCTTACTTTTTCCATGGTATTCAGTCTTCATCTGTGGCGGGACCATCTGGGTTAAAGATTAGTCTACCCCAGCCAACTCCGTCGACAGACTCAGAATCAGAGGACTCTGAAGATTTAGAAACCTTATCCGAGGGAGTCGGGAGTTGTTTCTTTTCTGATTCGGACACCACAGAGGGAACCCTTACACCCCTGGAAGAAATGCCCAACCTAGCTAACATAATCGCCCAATTGGTGGCCAATCAGATACAGGCCGAAAACAGACTCCAAGAAAATGTAACTAGACTAATTGAATTGCAAGCGAGTCCTTTACTGCCACAGGGTGTACTTCAACCAAATCTCGAACCCGAAAATTTAGGATTTATTTTCTAAACATCTTTGCTTCTGCCTTCTCTCCTCCTCTCCCCTGTTGATCTGTCCTGTCTTGGCATAGTGCACCTGGTCTCCCCTTGTCTTTAGGGCCCAGGTACCTGCTCACCATGCCACCCAACCGCACTGCCTTTGGGCAATCCCTTGCACTGGGGTCTGTATCTGTAACCCTGCAGTCCCCCCCCCCTCTTCCTTTTTCTGCACTTATTCAGAGCACTTGCCACTTGCTGGCTGCACTACCACTGTTTTTTGTTTTTTGTTATTTGTTTATTTATTCATGTTTTATTTACTTATTTTTATTTTTTGCTCAGCACTTTCCACCTCTACCGCCTCCCTTGCACTTACCCCTCTCCCTCTTCCATGCACTTGCACGTTCTCAATGTCACTGGGCCTAGTAAGATCATTGTTTTTGTTGTCCCTTTCCCCCCCCCCTTGCCTCGTCACACTCTGAAACACTTGTGTATGAGTGCGATACAAATAAAATATCAATATCAATATCGAACACCTGTTCAAACAACTAGTGTGGGAAGAGAACCTTAAAAGATGCTATTTGGGTCCCTTGTTGAAAGGTGAACTCCAAAGTTCCTATCAACTACTCAACCTTGCACGGGGAGCCTGCTTCCTATCCATCAAGAAAGAATTGTTAAAAAGAGTGGGGCAAACCTGCAATTTTTATCAGCAGAAATTACGAGCCATTAGGTTGTACCCGGGAGAAACATCTTAAGAGCTGGGAGAACGGGTCAAAAACACGGTGGCCCTGTGGACTAGTAACAAAACTTTATACAAACTAACAGAGATGATTACCATAGAACAATTTAAAAATTCCTTACCCCCTTTTTAAAAAACAAATCCATTCTTCAGCTAAAGCGAACTACCCTAGCTATGGCCAATGAGACTGTGCAAAACCACTCGGACGCAGCTAAACACTTCCACCTAGTCCATCGATGGGAAGAAGGGAGGGATCATAAGCCTGTCCACCGACCTCAACCCCAAGGAATTGATCAACAAGGGCCACATAGGGTCAAGGAAGGGATGCCAAGAGAGAGAATAGAAATCAGGAAAACCGATCCAAAGGCAAAAGAGGAAATCAGAAGAGAGGAAGTAAAAGGAAGCAGAACACCTCCTCTGGTCTGTTTTCTCTGTAGAGAAACGGGACATTTAGCTGAACACAGTCCAAAGAGTATGTTTAAAGGATGAAGAGTGGGACAAACCCGAGGAAGAGCTCGAGACATTTAGCATCTGTTTCTCCTACCGAGTTCACATAGGAAAAGGCTAGGGTAAATGGGAAACAGGTAAAAGCCTTAATTGACTCAGGTAGTAAACAAACCGCCATACGGGGCAATTTATTTACAACAAAAGACCTAGACCGTGTGGCCCTAGTCAGAGTGACATGTGTACATGGAGACAACGAAGTCTACCCTAAAATACCAGAACACATTGAAATCCGAAGCGAGTCCTGTGAAATATTATCAGCCATAATTCCCGGACTCCCTGAAGAAGTTATTCTGGGGCGAGACTTCCACATCTTCTCTAATCTCTTACAAGAATCTCCACCTCCCTTCAGAGATTTTCTAACCCAGAGATAATGGTGGGGCAGTCTGCTTTCCTTAAATACCTTCCCTTTATAGTGCGCTGGGGTGGGGGGCAAAACTGTCTAGATCCGTAGACTATTTAACTAAAAATATTAATTTAATTTATTTCACATTTGGTAGAACAATATGGGGGTGAATTTTGTTAAAATTCAAGATTAACAAAGCTCATTTCCCAGTGTGCGCTGAAAACTATAGCCTATCATTTAATTGGGTAATCTTTATGTCCTGCTGACCCCGACTTCTTTAAGGAAGAGGGGTGTCTTTGTTTTGAAATCAGTCCAACCTTTTAACCAGCTTTCCCAACACAGGCCTTTCAGTGGAGTGGGGTCTGAAATCCAAAATTCCCCAAAGCATTGCAGTGTATCTGTCCGACTTCCGCAACACCGATCAAAGTAAGGCTGGTCTGGAAAACAAACCGCTAAATCACCCTGTGTTTATTTTAAGCCAAAAGTGTGAGCGAAATCATAATTGCCATATGTATTTGTACCAATCTTGAAATCCTACTGCTAGCTTTTTATGCCAGCAGGAAAATCAAAATCGCACAACACTACATGATAATGGCTGTCGTAATTGATCAGGGTAATTATTTCTTGAAGTGAAATTTGCAGAAAGTGCAGAATTGTGATTGTGTTCTTTTTAACTCACCTTTGTGATTTATTTATGCTGAGAGAAGTTGATTGTTTTGTGCCACGGATGGTGTTTGACATTTTAGTGCTAATTTCTATTAGTTTTATTTAAATAAATACCAATTTATCCGGCCTGGTTCCTGGCTCATAGTTAGCTCAGGAGAGAGGGTTCCAAGGGACATGATATGTGTCAGAAGTAGGCCTGAATAAAAGAATCAGTTAAACGGTTTGTTGCATGAGACCTTGTGTGGGGAGGGATGGAGCTCCCTGTGTTGAGGGTGGCTTCTCAATAAACTGTTACAGCTGGAAATGGATCATGTTCATATCACCGGGTCTTATTGTCTAGCGTTAATGTGAGAGTGTTGGTGGTGAGTTATGACAGATGAATATAAGATCGATCATACCCAAATTGCTGAAATACCTACCGGATGAAGGAACACGCTCGGAACATCAGCCTCGCGACATGAGGTGTGAGTCCATGTTAGCAACATGACATTTTCTGGCAAGATGCAGAGCTTGCAAACATAGAGACAGAAAGGGACACATTACAGGCCATGGACGCCCCAATGAAGGCAGGTTAGAAAGGCGCTAGGAATAGGAGCACCAATGGCAATCATTTGGGCATTAATCAGCGCCAGGAGACCATTTAGCTTGTGTTGCATGTTATATAAATGATCTTATTGGCGCCCACTCATCTCAGAATTGTTTCTAACTGCAGCCTCATTGACCCGGGGAATCATTATTGCATCTCCAATCAACAGCAGAAAGGAAGACCTCAGTAGGGACAAGGTTGAGGGAAACAACTTCCCGGAAGTGGCCAATCTGTGCCTACCACTTCAATTTGACTTCTACAGGCTTGGAGCAAAGGTGCTCTAAGAGGTGTCTCTGATGCAGTTGACTCTGGCATTGCTACTTCCCCTGACCTTCCTGCCAATGCTTTTCTATAATCTACCGAATGCAGAAATTTGCAGCTCACATCATTGTAGGCCACTGTTCTCGTAACTATGTTACCCTTTGTGCTAAAGGAACTACACTTACTTCCTATAAACAAGACTGCAGTGTTACGGGCCGCTGTCTGGCGCACAAAGCAATGGACGATCTTCCCCCAGGGTACCTATCACACCTCTAGCTGAATAAATCCTCCAGACAACTCCTCGAGGAGATTGCAAGCCGGAATATGAAATATCCCTAATGGCTCACATTTCAAAAGTTTGGAACCCCCACCCACAACGCAAACGTCCTCCTAATCTGTCTGAAACTTCTCCTGCGACTCCACAATCTTGATTAGCATGCATCCTCGGAAACGGCTAATTAGTTTTTTGAGGACTCTATAGCTAAACTAACCCAAACTCATCTCTGGCCAGGTCGTTTTGTCCATTTCAATGTGTCCTCCCCTAACCTTCCTGCTCTGTGCATGACCTCCCTCTTTCTCAGAAAGTAAGTGCTGTCTTTAATATCCGGAGCACCCATAGACCCTTGTTAGGAAGGATTATGGTAGCTCTGTGCTCAGGTACAGAGAACACCATTCTAATCCCTGTCAAATGGGCTCCCCTAAACTCTGCCTGGCTCGCTTAGCGGTAGCTGTGGCTGATCAGTCATATCTTAGAATGTGGGGGGGCTAAGATACGGTGTAACACAGTATACGTGTTAAGCATGGCCAGACAGAGCCGTTTATGAAAGTGTACTACATTGTTTCTAGAATGTATTTAATATGTGTGCTATAGATGTGCAAAGATTGTAGGTGTGGTCTGGGGTTGTGACTTTGCTGGTTAAGGTCACTCGTGAAGTCAAAAGGTCATTCTGGTACCAAGTTTGTCAGACTGCCCCAGGAGTGATTTGAATTGGGACCTTTAGGAAAGTAAATGGGAAAGATGCTCCTGTCCCTCCTCCCCCCAGTGTTGAGAAGGTGGAGATGACCCAATGTTAAAGGCTGATCATTCAAGAGATTGACTCCTAGGAGCAAGACGTATTGCTCTGCTTTTCTGTTCCTTTGTCTTTTCATTCAGGTTGTAACCAAAGGGCTTGGGCTCTGTTGGTTTCTGGGGCTCTTGATCCCCAGTGCTTTATGCCTTTTCGCCTCAGGTGCATGTAGAGATGGACCAGCGCCTTTTAAACCGGATTGTGCCCAGCGTGGAAGAAGAACGATTGCTGGTTCACTGCGGTGCAGTGTAGTGTTTGCAGACCATCGGATTAAATTCTGGAAAGGTGCAGGAGCCACCAGAAATTCCTCGCGATTGCTCAACTGGATGGCACCTTCTTCTATACTTTGGGGGTCATCGAGGTGAGACAAAGTAAGAATGCAAACTCTCAGGGGAAACAGAAACTTTGGGGGCTGAGAAGAATCTTCTCCAAATAACAGGAGTTCAACCATTCCAACCTTTGTCAGCCACCCAATCTCTGGGGCTGCCACACTCAACCTTTGCAGGCTTTGTCCCAGACTTTCTCTATAGGTGAGGATTTAAGGTTCAATCCAACCAGGTCACGTTACAACTCAGGCAACGGTAGCCCTCGTGCCCCGAGGCAGGTATAAGTCATGATGACCACACATGGCAACATCAAACCCCCAATCTCTCTCTTATAAGACATCTGTAGCCCTCGTGCCCCGAGGCAGGTATAAGGCATGATGACCACACATGGCAACATCAAACCCCCAATCTCTCTCTTATAAGACATCTGTAGCCCTTGTGCGCAGAGGCAGGTAGAAGGCATGATGACCACATATGGCAACATCAAAACTCCAATCTCTCTCTTATAAGGTAACAACTGTAGTCCTCGTGCCCAGAGGCAGGTAAAAGGCATGATGACCAAATATGGCAACATCAAACCCCCAATCACTATCTTATAAGACATCGGTAGCACTCGTGCCCCGAGGCAGGTAGAAGGCATGATGACCACGTATGGCAACATCAAAACTCCAATCTCTCTCTTATAAGACAACAACTGTAGCCCTTGTGTGCAGAGGCAGGCAGTTGGCATGATGGCCATACATGGCAACATCAAACCCCCCATCTCTCTCTTATAAGACAACAACTGTAGCCCTTGTACACAGAGGCAGGTAGAAGGCATGATGGCTACATATGGCAACATCAAACCCCAATCTCTCTTTTATAAGACAACAACTGTAGCCCTCGTGCCCCAAGGCAGGTAGAAGGCATGATGGCCACATATGGCAACATCAAACCCCCACTCTCTCTTATAAGACAACAACTGTAGCCCTCGTGCCTCAAGGCAGGTAGAAGACATGATACCCACATGTGGCAACATCAAACCCCTGTAACCCTCATGTGCAGAGGCAGGTAGTAGACATGATAACTACATGTGGCAACATCAAACCCCCAATCTCTTTTATAAGACAACTGTAGCCCTTGTGCGCATAGGCAGGTAGTCGGCATGATGACTACATATGGCAACATCAAACCCCAATCTCTCTCTTATAAGGCAACAACTGTATCCCTCGTGCCCCACCGCAGGTAGTAGATATGATAACCACATGTGGCAACATCAAACCCCAATCTCTTTTATAAGACTACAACTTTAGCCCTTGTGCACATCGCATAAGCAGGTAGTCGGCATGATGACCACATATGGCAACATCAAACCACCAATCTCTCTCTTATATGACAACAACTGTAGCCCTTGTGTGCAGAGGCAGGTAGAAGGCATGATGGCCATATATGGCAACATCAATCCCCCAATCTCTCTCTTATAAGGCAACAACTGTAGCCTTCGTGCCCCAAGGCAGGTAGAAGACATAATAACCACATGTGGCAACATCAAACGTCGAATCTCTCTATTATAAGACATCTGTAGCCCTCATGTGCAGAGACAGGTAGTAGACATGATAACCACATGTGGCAACATCAAACCCCCATTTTCTCTCTTGTAAGACAACAACTGTAGCCCTTGTGCACAGAGGCAGGTAGTAGGCAAGATGACCACATATAGCAACATCAAACCCCCAATCTCTCTCTTATAAAACAACTGTAGCCGTTGTACACAGAGGCAAGTAGTTGACATGATGACTACATATGGCAACATCCAACCCCCAATCTCTCTCTTGTGAGAGAACAACTGTAGCCCTTGTGCACAGAGGCAGGTAGTAGGCAAGATGACCACATATGGCAACATCAAACCCCCAATCTCTCTCTTATAAGACAACTGTAGCCGTTGTACACAGAGGCAAGTAGTTGACATGATGACTACATATGGCAACATCAAACCACCAATCTATCTCTTATATGACAACAACTGTAGCCCTTGTGTGCAGAGGCAGGTAGAAGGCATGATGGCCATATATGGCAACATCAATCCCCCAATCTCTCTCTTATAAGACAACTGTAGCCGTTGTACACAGAGGCAAGTAGTTGACATGATGACTACATATGGCAACATCAAACCACCAATCTATCTCTTATATGACAACAACTGTAGCCCTTGTGTGCAGAGGCAGGTAGAAGGCATGATGGCCATATATGGCAACATCAATCCCCCAATCTCTCTCTTATAAGACAACTGTAGCCGTTGTACACAGAGGCAAGTAGTTGACATGATGACTACATATGGCAACATCAAACCCCCAATCTCTCTCTTATAAAACAACTGTAGCCGTTGTACACAGAGGCAAGTAGTTGACATGATGACTACACATGGCAACATCAAACCCCCCATCTCTCTCTTATAAGACAACGACTGTAGCCCTTGTACACAGAGGCAAGTAGTTGACATGATGACTACATATGGCAACATGAAACCCCCAATCTCTCTCTTACAAGAAAACGACTGTAGCCCTTGTACACAGAGGCAGGTAGTTGACATGATGACTACAAATGGCAACATCAAACCACCAATCTCTCTCTTATATGACAACAACTGTAGCCCTTGTGCACAGAGGCAGGTAGTAGGCAAGATGACCACATATAGCAACATCAAACCCCCAATCTCTCTCTTATAAAACAACTGTAGCCGTTGTACACAGAGGCAAGTAGTTGACATGATGACTACATATGGGAACATCAAACCACCAATCTATCTCTTATATGACAACAACTGTAGCCCTTGTGTGCAGAGGCAGGTAGAAGGCATGATGGCCATATATGGCAACATCAATCCCCCAATCTCTCTCTTATAAGACAACTGTAGCCGTTGTACACAGAGGCAAGTAGTTGACATGATGACTACATATGGCAACATCCAACCCCCAATCTCTCTCTTGTGAGAGAACAACTGTAGCCCTTGTGCACAGAGGCAGGTAGTAGGCAAGATGACC
The DNA here is from genome assembly GCF_040938575.1 of Ambystoma mexicanum. NCBI lineage: Eukaryota > Metazoa > Chordata > Amphibia > Caudata > Ambystomatidae > Ambystoma > Ambystoma mexicanum. Next base: position 76,067,065 of record NC_090923.1, read on the forward strand.
ACATATGGCAACATCAAACCCCCAATCTCTCTCTTATAAGACAACTGTAGCCGTTGTACACAGAGGCAAGTAGTTGACATGATGACTACATATGGCAACATCAAACCACCAATCTCTCTCTTATATGACAACAACTGTAGCCCTTGTGTGCAGAGGCAGGTAGAAGGCATGAGGGCCATATATGGCAATATCAATCCCCCAATCTCTCTCTTATAAAACAACTGTAGCCGTTGTACACAGAGGCAAGTAGTTGACATGATGACTACATATGGCAACATCCAACCCCCAATCTCTCTCTTGTGAGAGAACAACTGTAGCCCTTGTGCACAGAGGCAGGTAGTAGGCAAGATGACCACATATGGCAACATCAAACACCCAGTCTCTCTTGTAGGACACTGCATTGGGCTTTCGGACTTGATAGTGCATCTGCCCCAGCATTCCCTGTAGATACAACCACCGTGTGCACTGAGCAGTTTGTATCCCACAATATTTATAAAGGGCTGCCACCGAGTAGTGGAACGAACACACAGCCAGTGGTGTGCGGAGAATCACACAGGAAATGGGATGCCATCGGGTACACCAACCCGGTGATTGGCATCCTTGAGAGCACTTAAATCGAAACTCGTCACAGAAAAAGGCACCAAGCCAGTCAGGGATAAGATCAAAACAAAGGAGCATTGAACCAGACGTCTACATTAGAAGGTTCAATCGCATAACCCTGCATAATTTACATGCGGAAATACAAACCTTTTTTCTATATTTCAAAGAAGGACATAGACTTTCTGGCTAATTGGGATCTTCATTGACTGAACAAGTTTATTTCTCAAGCAGAGGTTCTGCTTTTTTACACTGCAGAGGATCCTCCCTGACACCGTATGCCTGCTAAACATGTGCTCTTTGAAATACTCAGTAGAGACCCCTGGGTTATTCATTAGAGGGGCAACCCTAGACTGCATACAACAAATACAACAATAGCCCCCTTAGAATTAATTTCACAAGGTAGTGTTTTTTTTAAACATAACTACTTATTTGATTGAAAAGCCATATTGAGATATATTACAATAAATAAAACTGAAAAATTAAAGTGTTGTAGAGCTGACATCAATGAAGCCTAAATGTCATAATTAAAGAAGGCATAGAATGAATTATGGACCCAATGATATGTAGGATGCATTAGAAGCGTTTTATTATATTTCAGTATGGTTTTTCAATAAAGGAAATAGATATGTGTTTTTTTTTAAAACACTACTTGGTGGAATTAATTCTAGGGGGGCTATTATTGTATTTGTAACATGTGCACTTTAACATTCGTATTCTTCCTTGCCACAATATAAAATCCACACCGCGGTCACTCAGGGAATGGTCACTGGTGGTCACTGCCCATGCAGGAAGGCTGTACACACATGTAGAATATGGCATTTCAGCACAATAGCCGCCAGAAGGAAGACAGGTGTGTCTGTGGGAACAACAAGAGGAGGTGAGGGTGCAGCTGCACTCTTTGCAAACCCATGGGGCTCTGTACATACCATTGTGAGGCAGCATCATTGGAATTCTTATGCCTCCATACGTTATGTTATGTTATGCTATGCTATGTTATGCTATGCTATGCTATGCTATGTTATGTTATGTTATGTTAAAGGATATTTATACTGCGCACTATCACCACCGGAGTGATCCCCTGGCGCTCTGGCGCATCTCAAAAGCAAGAGGGTAGGGTAAGTTAGTAGGACTGAGTGGGGGAAAGTGCTGAGGGCTCTGGTGCGCTGTTGGCACCTTCAGTTCGGTTTACACCGTTCGCTCAGCGTAGGTGTGATTTTTCGGTCGGTAGTTGTCATATGCGGTTTTGCGAAGCTATGTGTGGTTTGTTTCGTTGTTGCGGCGTACTCAAGGTGACCAAGCCGTGTGGACGAGTTCACTTAGTGAACCATGCTTCACCTCCTCTCTGAACGTTGTGTTATGTTGTGTTAGCATATGTTGTCAAAAACAAATAAACACACTTTAAAAAATAATAATAATAAACAGCCCCCTTCACCTCCTACCCCCACCTCTAAGTAGACCGCAGTGCAAACATAGATTTATTTTGTTACAAAACACTATAAAACCATGCCCAAATACAGCAGAAAATTAACATTTCAAAAATATGCTAAAACTATAAGTACTATATAATTTAAAGCATTCTGAAACAAAGGGATGAGTAGTACATGTGTGTAAAATACATTAAAAGGCTTCTAAATGGAGCTAATGACTAGTGATTATAAGGCAGCTATACAGAGTAATTCATCCACTTCAACAACACTGATACAGGGTATACATTGCAACCATGAATTAAATGTATCTCCAGTCAAACATGTTGCCCCTGTTGCACCATGAACCTTTTTTTTAAGATAAGAAAACCCCTCCACGAACTAACCGATCCAGAAACAGGCTGTTCAAGTGCTCGACCATAGACAGACCACACATGATCAACGTGTTTTCGAATAGTTAAATGTAGATAGGAGGACAGGGTCCAATAGATCATTGGGGTTTCAGCCAGTAAAATACAATACCTTGCCTAAAATGACAAAGTAAAGCAATGCATGTACCTGTGCGAATATCAGCATAAGCATTGCATAAACACAGGAAATGCCATACATCCTCTGGGCCTTCGTTACATAATGTGCAGGCGACAATGTTAGACGCATTAAAGGACCATTGGGCGGCTGGTGCCATAAAGGAAGGTCATCAAACTGGGCTCTGGTTATGAGTGAGCGTTCTCTCAGATACTGTGAGCAACATACTGCATGCTAACAATGAGAACTGGCCATTCATTCAGATTATTCTCTTCGGAGAACAATACACTTCAAAAGTCTCAACTTGAGGGACTTGGCAGCTCTACTGTTGATAATTATGACATTTCGGGGTAAGCCTCCGGCCTTATAGGCCTGAGCCCCGGAACAGCTGTTATCATTTTTATTATTATTGTACTTATTGAGCGCGGACCTTGCGCTGAGAACAACAGAGCGCTTTAAAGAGGTATACAACAGTACAGATGCACAACGGAGCGCTTTACAGAGGTATACAACAGTACAGATGCACAACGGAGCGCTTTACAGAGGTATACAACAGTACAGATGCATAACAGAGCGCTTTACAGAGGTATACAACAGTACAGATGCACAACGGAGCGCTTTACAGAGGTATACAACAGTACAGATGCACAACGGAGCGCTTTACAGAGGTATACAACAGTACAGATGCACAACGGAGCGCTTTACAGAGGTATACAGCAATAGAGATACATAACATAACAGAGCACTTTACAGAGGTATACAACAATACAGATACACTACAGAGCACTTTACAGAGGTATACAGCAATAGAGATACATAACATAACAGAGCACTTTATACAACAATACAGATACACTACAGAGCACTTTACAGAGGTATACAGCAATAGAGATACATAACATAACAGAGCACTTTACAGAGGTATACAACAATACAGATACAAAACGGAGCGCTTTACAGAGGTAACAACAGAACAGATGCATAATGGAGCACTTTACAGAGGTATACAACAATACAGATACACTACAGAGCACTTTACAGAGGTATACAGCAATAGAGATACATAACATAACAGAGCACTTTACAGAGGTATACAACAATACAGATACACTACAGAGCACTTTACAGAGGCATACAGCAATAGAGATACATAACATAACAGCACTTTACAGAGGTATACAACAATACAGATACACTACAGAGCACTTTACAGAGGTATACAACAATACAGATACAAAACGGAGCGCTTTACAGAGGTAACAACAGAACAGATGCATAATGGAGCACTTTACAGAGGTATACAACAATACAGATACATAACGGAGCGCTTCACAGCGATTTACAACAATACAGATGCATAATGGAGCACCTTGTAGTGGTATACAGCAGTGCAGATGCATAAAGAGCACTTTACAGAGGTATACAGCAGTACAGATACATAACGGAGCACTTTACAGAGGTATACAATACAGATACATAACGGAGTGCTTTACAGAGGTTTACAACAATACAGATGTATAATGGAGCACTTTACAGAGGTATACAACAATACAGATACGTAACAGAGCGCATTACAGAGGTATACAACCATACAGATGCATAATATAGCGCTTTACAGAGGTATACAACAGTACAGATACATAACGGAGCGCTTTGCAGAGGTATACATCAGTACAGATGCATAACTGAGCACTTTACATAGGTAACAACAGAACAGATATACAGCAGGGAGCAGGATATAGAGGGGCACAGTGGAGGGGTACAGCTTTACCGGTATCTAGCGATTCAGGTTGTGCGAGCAGCGACGTGATGGCCTAGGTGCCGAGACTCCTTGAAGCAGTGGGTCTTCAGTTATTTTCTGAATTGTAGGAGCGTGGGGGTATCTGATGCTGGCGGGGAGGAGGTTCCATAGTCTTGGGGCGTAGGCAGAGAAGGCTAGTTTTCTGATCCTTTCCTTCTGTGATGTTGTTATTGGATCGCATGGGGCGCGCAGAATAAGTTGAATTAGAGCATGGGCGTAGGGCATGGGGGGGACAGGAGGGACAGATCCCCCCCACAATTTTAAGTGGGGGGGATGTAATGTCATTTATCCCCCCCAGAATATGTGTTTGGTGTGTGGTGCAGGGATCTGTTTTTGAAGTGGGGGGAGAGGCTGCTTACTATGTAAGCTGCCCTCTCCCCCTGGCCCCCAAAGCATGTGGGCAATACTCTGGGGGCAGATGGGTGATCATCTGCCCCCAGGGAAGGGGGGCAAAAAAAAAAGATAATTCTTTTCTTAACTTAGTTTTGGGTGTGGTGGGTGCGGGTGGAACCACTAGCCACCAGGGATTTTTGCAAGGGGGGGTGGCCCTCTCCCCGCCACCCTAAGTGGAGGGGGGCACCTTATGTAGCCCTCCCTGGGGGCAGATTTCTGCCCCTAGGAAGGGGTACATGAGATGCCCTCCATCCATTTGGGGTGGGGGGGGAGGCCACTGCAAATATTGGCAGAGCCACCCCTCCCAAGCCTGGGGCAGTACATGTTGACTACCCCTGGGGGCAGATGGCTACACACATGTGCCCATCTGCCCCTAGAGAAGGGAAAAACAAATATATATTATAACTTGTTTTGGGTGGAGGCAGGGGGATCCCACTAGACCACCAGGATATTTTGTGTTTGAAAGGGGGTGGCCCTCCCCCCACCCTAAGTGGATGGGGGGCACCTTATGTAGCCCTCCCTGGCGGCAGATTTCTGCCCCTAGGAACGGGTACATGAGAAGCCCCCATCTATTTGGGGTGAGGGAAGAGGCCACTGCAAATATTGGCAGAGCAACCCCACCCTCCAAGCCTGGGGCAGTATGTTTTGCCACCCCCTAGGAGCAGATGGCCACACACATGTGCCCATCTGCCCCTAGGGAAGGGCAAAACAAAAATATATATATTTTAACTTGTTTTGGGTTGGGGGCCTACTAGAGCACCAGGATTTTTTGTGTTTGAAAGGGGGGGTGGCTCTCTCCCCCCACCCTAAGTGGATGGGAGCACCTTATATAGCCTACCTTGGGGGCAGATTTCTGCCCCTAGGAAGGGGTACATAGGATGCCCCCATCCATTTGGGGTGAGGGGGAGGCCACTGTAAATATTGGCAGAGCCACCGCGCAAGCCTGGGGCAGTATGTTTCCCCCTCCCAGGGGCAGATGGCCACACACATGTGCCCATCTGCCCCTAGGAAAGGGGCAAAACAAAAATAAAACAAATTGGGTGGATGTGGGGGGCCACTGAACCACCATGGATGTTTTTAGTGGAAAGGGGGGGTGGCCCTCTCCTCCCCACCCAAATGGATGGGGGGCATCTCATGTAGCCCTCCCTGGGGGCAGATTGCTAGCACAATCTGCCCCTACGAAAGAGGCAAAACAAAAACAAAAACAAAAAAATAACTTGTTTTGGGTGGGTGTGGGGGTCACTAAACCACCATAGATATTTTTAGTGGAAAGGGGGGTGCCCACGGGTGTCTTCTTTTCAGAAATGCATGGGGTTCTCTGTTTTCCTTGGTGGCTTCGACACCCTAGGCCCAAATCTGTAGGTTGTCCACATGAGCAAAATCTGCTTTGCCAAAAGGCTTGGGGTTATCAGTCGGTTAGCCTTTTCCCTTTTTTCGCCGAGGTAGGTGCATCCACACATATGAGGTACCATTTGGCCCGGCCCTCGCAGGGGCGCTAGAGGGGCAGCCCACATAGCGGGTTGCCCCTCTGGCCACCCCCCTGGGTCCACATATACCCCACCTACTAGGCATCCCCGAGTCCGACACATCCAGCCGCGGACCTGGGGAGTGCTTATAAGGGGGTGGGCTTGCGATCGCTCTTCCTCCTTGTTTGCTGTACACCCCCCTTCCAGAGGACAGTCAAAGCAGCAACATCACACACCTGGTCCCTCTACTCCCATAACAGGGCTTACTCAGAGGTACAAACAAGATTTCCTCTTTCTTTGACACCCCCATCCTTCCTTTCCAAGAGACACACACACACGTCTCCTTGCCCCACACAAGAAAGTAGCAACTTGCAATTGGTAGAAAAGGCTGCAACTCCTTTATTTGGCAGGAGTCCACTTACAGGTGATCTGTCTCTTAACGAGCTGGCGTCCTAGATGTGGCCCACTGGAAGTAATTTGTATTTCCTCTCTCTTACCATGAGCTCATAGTCAGATGAAAAATCCAGAAATGCAACATACAAAGACATGCTCTTTGCTGCTGCATCCTTACATTTTCTTAGGTTTTCTTTTCTTCTTTTCTCTTGTTTTATACAGTGATATTTGTAATTTAATACGTACTGCTATTTTAATTCTAATTTTGTGAAAAGTCGAGTTCTTTGACTAAACACAATAAATAAATAAATAAATAAAGCAAAGTCCCCGAGATGTCCCCTGTCCCCCCCAGATTTTGTGTGTCTCCTACGCCCCTAAATTAGAGAAGTTTTACCATTACACAAGTAAATCCTCAGAAACACCTAATATATCACAACGCCTGCAACCATTTTTAGGCAAGGCCCCCACTGCTTCTAACACAATTAATTACGGCCGTAGATTTTGACTGAATATATCTGTAATAGATTGAAATGTTTGCAAAGCCCTCTATCCGCTGGAAATTGCCTCTGCTTCTCGTACATACAAGGGAGCACTCGAAGGACCTCATACTAGACTTGGTGGTGCGTAAAGGAGTAAAAGACAGGCCCAGTGCACCCCTTGCTCTCCTGTTGTTATGCAGGTGGAGTTTAAAGGATATACATGTGCGCCACCCCTCCCCACCCAAAACCACTTTGGTTTTTTTGTCAGCATGAGATTTTCATGCTGGCGAAAAACTAAAAACGAATGGCTTAGCAATGAATCCGTCTGTTTTGCTGATTTCCGACCGATGTCACCGGAAACCATTGTTATTGCCGTCTGCCACAAAACGAGTACAAAAGCAAAGTCGCACAGGTGATTTTGCCCGAGTCTACGCTTTCCCTTTGATATTTATTTAAAATTGCATGCGGATTACCCAGCGTTAACGCCTGCGGTGTACTACATGCAGATACATTTAAATAAATAAATAAAATGCAATGTTCACTTATTACAAACGAGCACCAAATAAACAAGGTACAGACTCCAAATGTGACCACTAGATGGCGGCGCATGCCTGCGGGTAATTTACGTGTTTCTTTATAAGCTTATCTTCCATAGGTTCACCTGAAACCAGCCCAACTTGTTGGAGAGGATTCGAGTTTTCGTATGACTTAATCCCCAGGTGTAAACAAATATCTGCAAATGCATCACAGCACAGAGCCTTTTATAGAGTTCCAGTCGGCACCACCCCTTAGAAAACATGAGCAAAGCATGGTGGGAATGCAAATGAGCCCAAATGCAAGCCTTTTGCACAACATTATTTTTCTCAGTGCTACTTCATGCATTGCTTTTTTAACCCTGGCCGTCAGTTCTCAAGGCTGCAGACAGGCGAGTACAGGTGTCCCCCGCATCAGGGATCAGCAAGGCAGTATAGTCTGGAAGCCTCATGGTTGGATCATTGGGGCATGTGTAGCAAACACCGGCACAATTGTAGTGAGTTTAAGGTGGCAAGCATGCAAATCTAGGAACTAGGCAAGGGTGTGGGTGACCCTCTACCGAGAACGAACATGGGTCAAATACCTTGTTCTGTGGAATGTCTTCTTCTCAGGAGGGTCTACAACCAGGCGTAGGCTCACTGCACCCTTCACAGAAGAGAAACATCTGTTTGGATATCCGTCTGGACCCACCCACAAGGGTGTAGAGATGCAGGTGGACACGTCATCCCTAGCTCCCGCCCCCTCACCACCGTTATACTGGAACAGCAGGAGAAGAGCCCTATGTGGGACACCAGGTATCATCCCAATACTGCATCAAGTGTATGAGAGATGATATGCACTCAGACAACCGTATTGAATGTACCCTCGCACTGAGTGGGTGGAAGGATGTCTGCACACACCATTGGACATCATAGAGCTATAAGTGAAATCTGGCAAGAGCAGAGTGACGTCATAGAGGAGAGACAGATTCACTGAAACGATATGCAAATACTCAAAGAATAAAGATGTAACTGAAGTAACACGAGAAACATGTAATCATATATGCAAAAAAGATAAAGGAACTTGCTGATCAATAAATGTATATACGCAAACATGAAAGGTAGATGAGACATATAGAAGCTTGCTGCAGAGGAAAGCATAACATGGCTAGAGTGGCCATGATGGAAAGATGGGCGTCAGACTCGTATTGCAACCATTCAAGCTACCTCAGAGACAGACCAGGGCTGCAGAGTCAGGAGACGCTGGAAAAACAGCTTTGTGTGAGGAATACAGAGGAGTCTATTGGATTGGGATCAAGGATGCTACTTCAAGGAATAATTGCAAAGCACAAGGGGAGTCAAAAAGGATAAGCCATATACGTAACACATAGTTCTCTTAGATTAAGCACAGAAGAAAACTTCTGCAAGAGCCAAGTATTAGACAATAACAGATGTGGGAAACCTGTGTTAGATGGAGAGGCCAAGAAGTGTAATGACACCCAGCAAAATTGAATCAAATAGCAGTAAATAGAAGATCAAGATGGACAAAGTTGTGGTCTCCTCACACGCGATTCAGAAGTTGAAAACAAGGGCTAGTCATTAAGCCCAAATGTAGATAATAGTGTGCCTACACTCCCTTGAATGTCCCAGAACAGAGAGCAGGCTTCAAGGTCAACTACAACAGAGAAACCTTGACTTGGGGCCTGACCGATGAGCGACGATGGACTAATTGGGAAAGTGGGGAGTAGTCTGACGTTGCTTGCGGCACCTGAGTTTCGTTTTACTTATGTACTGCTAACAAGCTGAAAGTCCAAGGTTGGGAAAGCATGGCAACCAATCTGAGGCTCTATGTAGCAACATGCTATACAATGTTGCAGAGACCAAACCACTGCAATTGCTTCTGCTATAATCTGTATTATATGTATTTAGAGGTAGTTTGAGGCGTGCCCACCAGCCAATGATGTTATTAACACTTATTCATACTATAGGTACATATGTTCCCCTAACCAAACCCTCCGTTTAAAACCTTTGTATAATCACATATTGGATGTGAGTGTGTGAATTACTGCCTGTTATCCACCAGATTGCCCTACTTTATTCATGCTGATAATAAAGTATTCTTTGAGTCTGTCCGGTTATTTGGGTCCAAGATCATTATTGGTAATTCCACCTAGCACATGAGACGCTTCGGGGTGCTAGAGCAGAACGGCAGTCTAGCACCAAAGTGCTAGGCAATTCTCCTCTGTACAACCCCAGACATGTGTTTTGGCCTTGTTGGGCATCCTCAGTGAGGTGAATCTGAGCCTCTCTAAAGCACAGTGTGCAAAGGGTCCACGTCGGGATTACCCTGGGTAACTTAGGGCGGAACTCCAAGTTTCACAAATTAAGCATGGGTGTGGGAGCCCCTCTACTGAGAATGAACATGTGTCAAATACCCTGTTCTATGGAATTTCTTGCACTCTGGAAGGTCTACAACCACGTTTTAGCTCACTTCATCCTTCACAGACAGGAAATATCAATTTTGCGTATCAGTCTTATCCCAGCACAAGGGCAGTCCAGCATTGAAATAGTAGCCAATTCTCATCTGAACAAGAGTACCATCAGCAACCCCAGACATGTTGCTTAGCATTCTGGTGCTGGACTGCCCTTGTGGGTGCCACCAGACTGATATGCAAATGTATATTTCTCCTCTGTGAAGGGTGCAGTGAGCTAAAACATGGGGACCCCACCCATTGGAAGACGGCCTTTCCCCACATGCCTCTTCGTTCTTTCTTTACTTTTACATTTGTAAAGCGCACAAAACCCTCAGGCATCAAGGTGCTTAGGGATGGTTTCATTCTTGGTTGGCCCATACTAATCTCTCCCATAGGGATCTCCTCTACCAGCAAGCTGGGTAGTTCAGGAGTCCCATAGGATCCAGGATTTTCTAGTGGTCCTTTTTCCAAGCTTGGATTAGGGACACTGCCAACTACCTCAATAGATGTTGTAGGTAAGACAGGCGGACATTCTAAGTCCCTCTGCCTCTTTTTCTGACTCCCTGGCCTTTGAGTTTCCCCTTTGGCCCAGGCTTTCCCTTAGACCTGGATAGGGAAGCCTGGTTCTGAGACCCGGTGCTTGAAGGACCTGGAGAGTGTCATTCAGGACCTAAGTCTTCAAGACTGATCTCACCCCAAACTCTTCTAGAAACAGTTCTCCTAACATTGACAGATGCCCAGACCATTTCACTACTCACAGCTCTAATGACCGGTGCTACTGCAACATTGGGGGGGCCTACCAACCAACTGAGTATCCCACACAGGAACTCTGGCAAGAACCTGTGGGTTTACCATGGAGGAAGCTACATCAGTAGGACCGGGCCCAGAGTTCCTAACAATAGAGGTACTTACACCTGCTACCTGAACACTAGTTTCAGAAGAAACATGACTAAGTGACAGGATTGGGATGGGAGCAGAAGCTCCAGCACTACTAGGTTCCAAGGAATCAAGACTAACTTCAGATTCTTTAGTTTTGGGGAAGAAATCTAAAGGGAAAGACACCCCTGCAAACGTCTCTTCACCTGAGGAAAAGCCAGACTTGCAGAGTGGACCCCCAAGGTCTTACCCTTACATTTGGGGTCCCCTGACCCACTGGGTCTTGAAATAGGGAGGCTCAGAGAAATCACCCCAATGCTTGGGAGGATTAGTCCTACTACCCTGACCTTACTCCTGGGGCTTCCCCTTTTTAAAGTTTGTGTGGGCCTTCGTGAACAAAATTGTATCTGTTGCCCCACCCTCTTTCTCCTTCTGCTTCTTTCCCTCCTCCTGCTTACTAGAAGTGGGCCTGTTCTTATGGGACACTAAATGCAATAGGTCAGCAGCAATGGCTTACTGATAGGGACCGTTTTTCCAATTTAGGGCTTCATAAAACTGTATCTAAGGCAGTACAAAGCTCCACTCTTAGTATAAGGCTGTACCACCTGAGAACATTTGGTAGCGTAGGCAGAGCAGCCAGGCTTATTTTAGGAGGGAGAGAGGGCTGTAGGAAAGTACAAAGAACTTACAGCATACATGTGGTTCAAAAGAATCACTTACACCCAGAAGTACTGTAAAAATTAAGGTTTATTTTAAATACAAGTAGGCCAAGAGATTTCTTGGGGGAAGTAAGTACTGTGTCATAAATCACAAACACAATATAAAAAGCTGTGCCAGTGCTTATGGTATGCAAACCAATGCATACACCTAATTTAGAAGAACAATCAGTAATTCAAGGCAAGTCAAACCTAGTCTAACACCTTTAGAAGAACAAAGACCTATTCATGAGGAGTAAAACTACATTAGTTACTTTTAGATTACTTTAAGTAATCCAAGGGCAGTAGACCCTACTGGTCATAACCTTCAGTGTTTTTCAGTTACCAGAATAAAACAGTTATACCACATTGTTTCAGGTGTACACCTTGCAACCTATGTAGCTTATTATGCTTGAAGAATGGATCCAGTTACATTTAGATTACTTTTCAGAATAGTAGATTACAATTCCAAGATCAGCAATAACTTGGGAATTACTTTTCAGAGCGACAATAAGCACTTCTTGGGTAAGAAGTACATCTATCTGATATACATATATATTTATATATATATATTTGTGAAAGTGTGTTCGTATGTTCAGGGTTGGCTCCAGCCCCATAACAGTTGGTTGGCTGAAATTATGGCCCACGGTCAGCATACCAGTCTGGGGCGTACTGGCGATAGTGAAATCTGAAAACCCCACTCATTCGCCCTGCACAGGGGTGGAGTGGGGACCGGCCTTGTGCCATCAGTATAGGCGATTTCAGGAGATTGACGATTTTGCAACTTTTCCCATAATAGGAGGTTAGGACAGAAGGTCATCATACCAGTCTGGGGTGTGCTGGCGATAGTGAAATCTGACAGAAATTTAAGAAAATCCCACAAATCAGCTTCCTTCCCTTACCGCTCAGAGTGAGCCGACCTAGATGTATGTATTATCCTCACCCACTCAGCCCCTAAAAAGAGGATTATTGTAGCTCACGTAAAACTTGATAGTGAAATCTGACCAACCCACCAATTCGCCCTGCACAGGGGTGGAGCGGGGTCCGGCCCTGTGCTATCAGTAAAGGTGATTTCAGGAGATTGATGATTTTGAGATTTTTCAAAAGTAGGAAGTTATGACACAATAAAACATACACTATGCTATAGCAGACCCCCACGTGCTTGTCAGTTACAGACCCGAGCAACGCCTGGTGGTAGCGCAAGTTTAGAATAACTTTAAGTTATACAAGATGAGTAAAACCTATTTGGCCATTAACTGTTACAGTTATGCCGATGTTGCTTTTCAGATATGGTGGAACATAGACTAAGGTATGCAATAACTCCATACACTATTTAAGAAATGCACTAATGCAGTTCAAGGTAAACAAAACCACAGTAAAGACTATTTTAGAAATGCTCTAAAGCATACTAGGGTAAGCACAAACCAATGATACACTTTTATAATGGCACATAGCTATTCACATGAGTCAGACCCAGTTGGTGAACTTTTACAATTATACTTTTACAGATATAATCAAGTGAAGACAACTATATTACTTTTTAGAAGAGAGGCATACAATCCACTGACAAGTAAGGTAACCTTATATATGTTTTAGAATGGCAGAACACATCCACAGGTAAGTAAGAACGTTTGTAACTCATCCTATTAGAGAGATACAGTTACCAAACCAACTCATACAAGTAAGTACTTGTTCTGTTTCAAGGCAAAGGCCCAAACCTTGTACGTCCTTCCCTATTCTTGGAGCATGAGTGTTCTCAGTGGCAGAAGGGGGACACTAGTGGTCTAGTGGCCAACTTTAGGCAGGTCAGGATAGCACAGGATGTAAAAAGTCAGAGTTCCAGAGGATATCTCTACCAACAAGTAAGCACAGACTATAGGATTACCAGAAACTGTCCAGGGACTTCATAGAAGGCCCCTTAGATAGGTTCTATTGTTAGGCATGGGTGAGCGGTATGGCTGAACTCCCAAACACACGACTCACCCACAAGACTACATGGGATTCACACAAGACTTAAGGTAAGTATTATCCAAACCAACACATTACCTCAGCAGAGAAGAAGAGCTTGGAGTCGCAGGCCTTCAGGATGCAGCAGCAGAAGAGCCGGTCTGTGGATTCTTGGTTGGTGTGACTGAAGAATGGACACTGGGAAGGAACTTGCAGCAGCAGTTGACAGAAGAGGCTACCAACAAAGGATTGTTCAAGGCTTCTAACAGTTCTGTAGTTTTGGCACCCTTTATTTACCGCTGATCGGGTTCTCCTCTCTAATCTGGTCCAGCACTCTGGTGAGGGGACTTCTAGGGCTCGAATCTTGCTTCTGGAGGACCATGAGCAGACCAGCAAAGTTTCAACGAGAATCAGACTTCGGAAGACGGTGCACTGCACACAGGCTCAAGGTCCCCTGGTATTGTAATCTCAAGATTAGTGATTCTCACCAGCCTCTAGGAGTCGTCCTTTTCGGGACTCCCAGGTGGCAAGGAAGGAAAGATCATATCAGGCTCCCGATACACAGTAGGCTTTCCAGTCGCTGGAAACAGTTACAGACGATGTTTCTTCATCTTCTTCTTCAGATTTAGCTCCGGTGGTCGGCTATCTCTTCAGCTTCCACAATAGGAACTTTATACTGGAACCCAGCCAATCAACAGGCAAGCAACATTAAAACCTGGAGGAGTGGCTGTCCTTTCAGAACTGCCAACCTCCCAGTTGGAACTGGTTCTAGGCAGGCATGCCAGAAGACAAAGGGCTGAAAGAGCTGCGAACTCCTCCCCCATTTCCTGTCTTCTCAGACACTCTGGAGCCTCGGTGGGAAACACAAAAGGTTCCTGCCAAAGACAAAACTTCAACCAGCATCTCCCCCACATAGGATGGCAGAGAAAGACTGAAGAAGGAACAAGCAGACTTAAAATGGTGAAAAAAGAAGGAGCCCAGCATTCTAGCAGAATGGTGACCACCCCCTGTCCATTATCAAGGCTGATTTGACAGCTTGCAAGTAATATTGACTAAAATTCACTAAAGTAGATTCCCGGCCACCAGTCATTAAAGTTATCTTGTCTTTGTAACAGAAATGCTACCAGGTAAGTGAGAAAGGGGATATATTGTATCTCTCCAGCACTCCACATAAGGTGGGGTCTGCTGGCTCACTATATGAAATGTAAAGGGGATGCAAATCCCACTTTACTCTTGGGAACAGTAGTTCACCCAAGATATAGTAATAAAAATGTAGAAGGGACACCCAAACGCATCCCAGCAACACTGCGCTTAAGATGCTGTGGGCTGCCGTGGGAAAATACAGCATGCCCAAAAGATACAGGGAACTATATAAACCACACACACTATGGAGAGACATAAAACGCCACCCATTAAAAGAGTAAAAGAAAGTGGAAGAGGGGAAAAAGATTCCCACTCACCCAGAAACAAGGACAAATAATTACCAGGTTCAGCACAGTGTTCTGGGGATGACACTGGGGAGGGAGATGTATCATAATAATGGACATCCCTAACACTATTAGAATTTTACTCCTTAGCGTCAACCAATTGTTGCTTGAGCTCTGGGGAACAAGAGGCAAAAATGTACTCAAGCATGACCAAGTGGATCGCGCCCTCAAAGGTGGTTACCAGATAACCCTCAACCCAGCCACACACGTTTTTAAAGGAATCTGCAACAAAAGTAACCTAAGTCATACTTTCTTTTTTCTTGAACTCTCTAAATCTCCTCAAGTATTGGACAGGAGTCTTTCCAGACTTTAAGATGAGAGTTTGCTTAAGTTTTCCTCTCAGCTTTTGCCATTTCCATATTGGCACTGCAGACAGAATGGGCAGTCTGCTGAGCAACCATGCAATTCTATCAGCATCGCTCATTCTTTGCACTTCACAGGCATACTGAAAAGTCACAAGCCAATCAGTGATGTCATTCTTCCCATAGACATTGAGCAGATCTTTTGGGATACCTTGGCTGTCAGGAGGACGCTGAACCATCTCCAGATCCTTTGGAAGAACCACGTGAAGCCTGTAACCTGGCAAGCTCCACCTGCCTCTCAATTCTCTCAAAGTCCAGTCTTGCTAAGTTGAACTGCGTTCCGATCAGATTCCAAAATACAAGCAAAAGGTTTGGGGTCCATAAAGATGGAGGGGAAAGGTGCTAAAAATAGAAATCATTCCCATCAATACCCTTTCCTGTTGTTTTTCAAACTGTTTGTTCTGTCTATTTATAACCATATGCAGTTTATAAATGATTGGTAAATAATATATGTTTAATGCACAATCTTGTAAACATAGTCCTGTACACAACTGCACAAAGAAGCAGCCATTGGAGCCATAATGAGCATTACAAAATAAAATCAGTAAATAAATATTTCTCACCTAAAGTGAAAAATAGGATCTGCCTATCAATGAATGAAGTTAAACAAATATATATCTAGACCGATTGCAGGAGAGAGATGTTTTTCCAAAGAAAAATGGGTGCCATTTTTCCCACTCTCTAATTTTAACCCTTTGGTGTAAAACTCATTATGAACTAAGCCATACTCTCTTTTGATGTTCAGCATTTGCATAGTCACTGCCACCATTTTATCTAACCGCCAATTTGATTTCCCTCTGCTCTAAACAGAAACAGAATCAATGAGACCACAGAGACTCTGACCCAGTTGGAGGTTGAGCTGACCGAGGTGCAGGATGAAAACTTTGGCGCTAACTATGAGCTGACCGCGCTGGAGAGAGATGCGCGAGCGCTCAACACGTCTGCCAAGGAGCTCTCCCACCAACTCGACGTGCTGAAAAACTCCAACTTCCTGGGTAAGCCGCTCAAAGGGTAAAACGTATGCTGAAGTGGGGCAAAGAGAGAAGCTAAAAAGTCCATGTTTTATGGAATTAGAAGTTTAAGGAATGGCAAGGTTCTTCCGTTGTGTGCTAGAAGGTGTGACAGAAAGGTCTGACAACGATTAGGATGGCTGGACTTTATACAGGATCAATGCGGAAGAGGGGCAGGATCAAAAGTCACAGCCATTGGGGTGCATGGAATTATATGAACACAGACTGGGTCCAGTAAATTATGCAAACTAAAATCCTGACAATGACTGGTCTAAAGTCCATCCTATGTCACAATGAGGCCCAGTGTTCTCCTCCAGCAAAGTCCCCAACACTAGATTTCATGCAGGATGCAGTCTTGTGTGCATGTCTGAAATCCCAAAATAAGAACAGACCAAAAAGCACTAAGCTTACTTGATATGATATGATAGGTTATTTATAACGCGCTTAATACCCAGAGGTTTCTAAGCGCGGATCTGGGGATCGAACCTGTGTTGCTTTGCGTCGTCTTGCTTCCAAGGCGAGCACGTTGCCCCTGAGCTATCCTCACAAGACTTAAAACCAAGCAATTAACTGTGGCAACAAAACCGAACTAAAACTCGAGAAAATACACAAGGGTAAAAGATATATTTATTCATGCATTTATTTTATTTGTATATCGCGTGACAAGAACCCGGAGCCATAGTTGCGCTTAGACAAAGACATACGACAAAAAACAGGAAAACGGATACCAAATCAGATCAGAGAGCAATAAGACTGGGTCTAGGAGAACAGAGCAGTATGCATTTGAGAACAGAAGACACTGTCCCCATGTCTCTCTTCTAATGAAGGATGGATTTGGCCAGGGAGCTAAGGAAGGTTAGACACACCGGGACAGAAACAGGTCCTGGATGTTTGTGGGCGTCTTAAGTTAGGACTTCCCTGTGGGCTATGCAACTGCTAGCCGCCATGTTTGGACTCATTCGTTCAACTAGTATCTGGTGCGTCTTGTGAGCCCAACTAGGACACACCCCGGTGCCCTGGCCCAGAATATATTGCACACGCAGATAAATAAATCACTGTGATAGGATTGCACCCATTTGTGTGTTCTTTCCTCTTGGTGCAGGGCCGCTCCATATTAGATGACGTGACTAAGGGCCTGGAACTTTTGGTTCCCTGGGCGTGTTACACAACAACTACTTTCAGCCCAAGCCAGGCATCATGGGAGTCATCAAAAAAATCTGGAGAGCCACAGGTTGTGGGCCCGTAAATGTCTACCACCCCCCCATAGATTTGTATGTATTGAATTCATAAAGCAATGTACATAATAAACGGTACAATTATTAAAAATGGACATTAATTACATACACTTAAAAGGTTACATGAAAGAAGAAAGACAATGCTCTTGAAGATGAAATTGACAAGCAGAAAAATAAAGCAAAGGAAAACTAGATTGATCCAGAAGCCTCCAGTTCTTAGGAGTGAGAAAGAGCAGAAATGAGAACTGAGCAAAGGGAGGTTTAGGGACAATGAGGAGAAAATGAGTCTGGGAGCAAAGACAACACAATGGTCTTTATTTCGGGATAATGGTGGAAAGATAAGGGGGCATGATCATGGACACACTTAAAGACAATGCAGAGGAAATGAAAAGGAAGTTTAGTTTAGTTTAGTTTATTATTTGTATAGCGCCGCCTGGCCCTGGGGCATACAGGCGCTTGGCATGGATACAAATTTGCAAAAATAGTACAAACAGGGTCAGTAAATAGAAATTACAGGTAGTAAAGAGATTATCTAAACAATTACTAGTAGTATAGACATTATAAAGTATTTACATGGTTTGTAGTTGTACATATTGTGCAGGCAGTATATGGGCATTCGCAAAGGTTGTTGAGAGCATTGTTGTTGCGTTACGGTTCAGCAATACATACAGGAGGTTGCACAGTATAAAATATATACATTTGTGTGGCTAAGTAGTTAGTAATAGGTTGGCGTTTTAGGCTTCTTTAGTATCAAAAGGAAGACAAGAAAGAGAAGCACAAGAAGAAACACGAGGCGCAAGATCAACAAGAACATGTATATCAGAATTATAAATTTAGCTAAGAGGTGCAAAATGACAGGTGGGAAGACGAATCAGGAGCAAAGATCCGTAGTCAAGGCGAGGGAATATAGAAGACATGATTTCCCTCCTCTTGATGCTAGCTGGCATGTAGCCCATAGGTACAGACTGTTCAACCTTAGGAAGTCTTCCTACCCCCTAGAGGC
Source organism: Ambystoma mexicanum (assembly GCF_040938575.1). NCBI lineage: Eukaryota > Metazoa > Chordata > Amphibia > Caudata > Ambystomatidae > Ambystoma > Ambystoma mexicanum. The sequence continues at coordinate 76,085,747 of NC_090923.1, forward strand.
CCCCTGGCCCTCTAGCATTGACACCCTTCCCAAATTACAAGGCACTGGTGAAACGCAGGGGGAAAAGGGACCGAGTGAAACCCCAGGGAAAAGATTCCATTTTGGGGGCATAGCTCCTGGGATGATTAAGATCTCTGTGTGTAATACGAAGAGTTGACTTTGTTTTCTGGAGTCCTAGAAAAGATGCTGTAAAATGTACAGTCTGTTAATGTGTGACTGTAACATTTTCTTAACACAGGCTTAAGGGGTTTTACTATGAACCACTTGCAGAGGATGAGCTACTGGAGCTCTTTAAGAAATAATGGGCTAAGAACCTGTGCCACTCCTGTGTGCTCCCTTAGCTCCACATAATGCTTGTTTGCTGATAAATCTCCACTGTTCTGCCTTGGTATAGGATTGGTCTGCTTTGTACATATGGGAGGAGATTGCACCTTTGAAAAAAGGGTCCCTGTCTTTAGTCCCCTTCACCCTACTACCCATGACATCAAAAGGTCAGGTAAAACAAATGTATTTTGTATCCTGTTCTAGGAGCTTATGACAGCATCCGCCAGTCTCATGCTAAGTCCCGCGAGGCAGAACGTCAAGCCAACGCCTCCACCCTGGATGTGCCAAGTGCCGTGGGGGACTCGGCCAACACACGCGGGAAGGCCAACGTGATGATAGGAAAGAAACGGGATGACTTCAACAAGAAGAATGCGGCCAACCGCCGGGCGCTGGTGGATCTGTCAGCCAAGGCAGACATGCTGGACATGAAGAAGATCAATGAGAAGGTGAGGATATGTGTGATCATTCAACGCTCGGGCTAACATATCCATGTCTGTCAATTGCAGAGGTCCACCAATAACTGGAAATACCGAAATGAGTTCATGGGGATACTTCATATCCAGAAAGGTCCATGTCCTGAGGTCTTGATCACTAGAAGCACTGAAACCCTCACTTAGACCTGAGTGGCAGCAAATCTGGTCATTTCAAATGGGATTTCTTTACCTTCTTGCCCATATCAGTGAGTCCCTTATGAGAAGGTACATCACTTTTTACCACCATCACACAAATCAGATGCATTGCTCATGCACCCAGCATCAATAAAAAAGTACTTCATGTGTACGTGATAATTACACAAGATTTACCGCCCTTTTAAAATAGTCTTGGCAAAGAACCTTAAATAATTGTGTATTTCCCCACTACATACTAATTATAATAGGATTTTGCAGAGCTAAATTAGGTATCACACTTAAGGAAAATAAACAGTGTATTGTCCTATTACCATCATGAAAGCTTGGTGGCTAATGTAATATATTATCCCAATCACTCACTGGTAATCTTTGTTACTCCAGTTATCATTGTTTACTCTTAAAAGGTGAGTACTGTGACAGAATCACATTTCACCTACAACCTCCCCAGACAGCAGAAGCCAGGCTCCAATTGATTTATGATGAAATTCAGAAGCTGCTAGGTCTACGTGCCATCAAATGGTCATAGAGTCAATGGTCGTCCCCGATCATGCTGGTGAGCACACCAGATGGCAGCTAGCGTTTCTGTGTTGACCTTAAGAAAGCCAATAATCCCTCATTTCAAAGCATACAAATGAGAAAATCAAGAAAATAAAAGACTCCACTTACATCTCTATGCTAGCTTTCATCAGGGGATACTGGCACGTTACCTTAACCATAGAAGGCAAAGAGATAATAGTGTTCGACAACCAAGAATGAGTGTTACACTTAACAATGCACCGTTTTGGAGCCCCAAACAACTTACAGCTACATATGGATCACTGGCAGTGACCGCATCAAGAATAAACAGTACAGCACTGGCATATATATATATATATGGCAAAGAACCTAAAATAACGTTAGATATACACAGGCCATAGATGGGTGGGGCTTAGGGTGAGTGGACAATTGTGAACTTTAGGGGTAAATGTTTAAATGGGTGAAGTGCATTTGCATTAGTCCATTTGCATCTATTTTTTAAAAATGGGATCAGCCACCGTATTTCCCCTTTTTTTCTACATTACCCCTTCACCCTTCCTAAACCTACCCTAAAGAGCACAATTGATATTAATGTGCATTTGCATTTTTAATCTTGAAAACAGGTAACAATCCTTCACATACCATGCTTTTTTGACACCAATATAATTTTTTATGTATATCTGTTTTGCTTGTTCCTTGAAAAAGGAGCTAAAGCGGTGTAAATGCACCGATTCAAATCCATACCGAAGTATAACTATTATGGCAATTTTTTAGTGTTGGAGTCGGGTGTTCAGGGTCTAACTCTTTGGCTGGAAACAGCTTTATCACCTCACCCTGTTTTGCTAAAAATAGCGTGACTTATGACTACCATGATATTTCTCATCTGCTGGCACTCAGAGAACATTTTTTGCAGACCGCTCGGTGGTTTCCTAACTTAGTTTGGGTTATATACCCCATCCGCAGATGCCAACATAAGAAGGTGACATTTCACGCTTGATACTTGTCCTAACGTTAGTCCATGTACTTATGATGCATATCTAGTTTCACATGAAATGAAGATCTTGTCACCCAGCTCTAAAAATTCCTCGTAACACTACATCTCTCAACTGAGTGGAGGAGATGATATCGTCATACCTTTCATAGTGCTTCAGGCAGGATTCCTCCCAACTCTAAGTGCTGTATTAGCAAGTGTAATTATTCCCAGTTTTTCCTGGGACTCAATTTAGCAGCCTCTGTAGGATGTGGGGCACAGTCAGTCCTGCTGAGAGATGTACTTTTTTGGTTGCCCTTGACTCTGTGCATCTTTTCAAGTGGGAAGGTATACAATGTTAGATGCCTCACAGCGCTTTGTTATATGTTAGTTGTATCCTTCAACCTGAAAGGTAAATGCAAATGGTAAGCTCATGTGTATTTGATATTGCTTTTTTGATCAATGTTAGCAAATACCTCTAACCGTGTCAGTGGTGGGTGTGGACATTTTTAAATGGCGGGTCGTGGGTTTTGTTCCCTAATTGGAACCAGTCTTTTATTATTATTGTTATTATTATTATTATTATTATTATTATTATTATTATTATTGTATTTATTGAGCGTGGAGACCTAGCTTCGAGAAGCAACAGAGCGCTTTACAGATGTATGCAACAATACAGATACACAACGCAGTGCTTTACAGAGGTATACAATAGTACGGATGCTGTTAGAGTGGAACCCAAGGCAGGCCGAACCGTGCTAGGTGTCCGCGAGTGCCAAACATACAGAAGGCCTAACTCCTTCTTCTGTCCAAAAGAATGTACGGTCCACACAAGTAGCAAGGTGCAATATTAGGTTTATTACACCTCACAAACTACAGGGATTATATGCGCGGCGGGAAGTCCATGCACATCTCAGCGAACCCTAGCAGCCAGGCCAGTTTTGATGACGTGTGACGTCACAACTTGCATTGCTCTTTAGGCCCTTGCTGAGTGGTAGATCCCATATAGGAGCCTATAGAGAAGTGGTGTTATTGGACAAGACTGCGTCGGGTGTTATGCTTGGACCATCCCCAAAAACTGTTACTCTGGATTTGTTACAGTGAGCAGGCCCCTGATTGATCAGTAACCCCCGCTATCCACCCCTAGGGTCCTGGATTTTGGTTGGCTCAGCCGCAACCCCCAAGCCTGGGACAACCTCTGTTCCCAGGCCACTGGTCACATGTGAACAGTGCATGTGCAATTATGTGTCTGCAAGGTGCAACTATGTGTCTGCTTCACAACCATGTATAAACCATAGCTGCCATGAGAGCGCTCCATTTCTGTTGTGACTTGAAGCCTGCGTGGATTATAATGCCTCTGTCCCCAAGCACCAGTCAGAGATGAGTAAGGTACTCACTGACCGGTTATTGGGGCCGCAGGAGATAGGCAGGAACAGGAAGCACCGGGTCCCCGGATGGCTGGAAAGAAAAGCAAAGTTAGAATGCAAGTCTAAGAATACCTCAATGATTAATGGTGAAGAAGAGAATAATAGTCACCTACCCCAAGGATAACTGGTGCTAGCGTGGGACCTAACTGTTCCTGCCTGGTTGTAGAGGTTGGGCTGAACACTTGAATCTAGGAAGGCAGTAGTACCAAAAATGTTCCAAGAATGTGAGAAAACCCACAACTAAATGTTCAAGGCAAACAATCCAAAGGTTAATCTAGGTAGCAGTCCAATTTAAGCAGTCCAGTGGTCAGGCACAGTTCCAGAATACAAGGGTCAATGGGCAAATCCAAAGCAATCCAGGTAAGCAATAAACAAAAATCTGTGAATCCAACAAGAAAAGGTCCAGATAGTGACTCGCCGGCGAAAACAGCTGAGAAGCAATGAGGAAACGGACCAACGCTCTTTTTAAGCGTTTCTTTTGGGTCACGTGACTGCCACCTAGTCATGTAACCGAATCTTACTTTTCTTCTGGGTCATGTGACCGCTAATCGGTTCCCGTGACCATCTGCTGCGGTGCGCTAGATTCCTGGGGTGCCCATGTCGTCTGAGGGCACCTCTGCGCACTCTATAGCGCCAAGGCAAACCCCAGGACCGGCGGGCACAGAGGCTCCAAGGGTGACGTGCCGCTGAAGGCCAAGCGGAAGGGATCCGCGGCCCGTGCAAGCGCCGGTGCCCCAGCCAGGTAGGTAAGGAGAAGGGGGCCGCGGGCGGAAGATGACAAGGGAGGCGTGACAGAGCCCCACCCCAAGGGCACACGTCCTCGTGGGCTGAGAGGATTATCCCTGTGGAACCGAGCAACCAGCAAATGGGCATTAACTTGACTAGCGGGCTCCCAGGACCTTTCCTCCGGGCCATACCCCAACCAATCTATCAAATAGTATAGACAACCACGAACGACACAGGATTCCAGAACAGCATTAACCTCGTATTCGACTGAGGTTCCTTTCAGGACTGGGGAAGGAGGCAGAACTACCCGCATACTGTCTGGACATGGTTTAAGAAGGGAAGTGTGAAATACCGGGTGGATGCGCCAAGAGACGGGCAGTGAGAGTCGGTAGGCTACTGGATTGATTACTTGGATTATTCGATATGGACCAACAAAACGGGGCAGGAGCTTGCGGCAGTCCGGTAACAGAAGATGCCTAGAGTGTAGAGAGGCGCCTCAGCACGCCTCTTGTCAGCTGCTTTACACATCTTAACCTGTGATTCCTGGAGGTGTAGTAAGGTCTGTAGTGTATTTCCCTTAGGTTGGTAACACATGAAGAAACAGAGGGTGGTAGTGTGGGTGGTAAATCAGGAACAGGAAATATATGAGGATGTTGGCCATAAAGGGAATAGAAGGGTGAGTAACCTGTGGATGAATGGGGTGCATTATTGTATGCAAATTCGGCCACATGGAGTATCTGGTACCAAGACTGCTGATGTTGTAAAGAAAGGGAACATAGATATTGTTCCATGGATTGGTTGACACGTTCGGTCTGCCCGTCTGTCTCAGGATGGTAGGAGGATGAAAAACGTGTGTCAATTCCGAGTAACTTGGTGAGTGACCGCCGAAAGCGAGATGTGAATTGTGACCCCCTATCGGAAATCAGAATAGAAGGTAACCCAAAAGAACAGAAGATGTGATGAAAAAAATGGCTAGCCAGGGCAGGGGCTGTGGGTATTCCAATGCAGGGAATGAATCATGCCATCTTTGTAAAGGAATCCACCACCACCCATATCGTGTCATAGCCCTTTACTCGGGGCATGTCTGTTACAAAGTCCATGGTGACAGTGTGCCAGGTTCTCAATGGTATGGGTAATGGTTGCAATAGTCCGAGGGGTCGACACTTTCTATTCTTACACTGAGCGCAGACCGAACAGAAGGCCACGCAGGACGCTGTCTCTCTACTCATAGAGGACCACCAGCACCAACGCTGGAGCAAGGCCAAGGTACGTTTCTGGCCGGGATGACCATTGACAACTGAATCATGGGACCATTCCAAAGCTAATGTGCATGTGTCTGGGGTAGACAAGTACCGTTTGTCTTGTATGAATGGTAACCCGTCATGTATGTCCAATTCCCATTCGCGTAAAAGGTCTGGATGCGTGGTAACCTAGTGGCGGAGTGTAGTTAATAGATCCGCTGGTGGTGTGCATATACAAATTACATGTTTGCTGTCAAGAAGGGTTTCAGGAAAGATTGGGGAGTGATGTGCCCACGGGAATGCGTGACAGGGCGTCTGCTTTTCCATGTGCGGTGCCTGGATGGTGTTTTATGACGAAATCATAAGCAGAAACAAACAAATGCCAACAGACTTGTCGGCTGTTAGTGCATTTAAACGTTGCCAAATCTTGGAGGTTACGATGATCAGTGTAAACTGTTACCCGGTGTTTAGCCCCCAATAAATGGTGTCGCCACACCTGAAAAGCGTCCTTAACCGATAAGAGTTCCTTTTCTGTGACCGTGTAGTGACTTTCAGTTGGAGTAAATTTACGTGAATGGAAAGCGACAGGGTGTAATAGACCAGTGGTAGGACACATCTGGGACAAGATGGCACCCATGGCATAAAAGGAGGCGTCGGCTTCTAGGACATAGGGTAGTTCCGGGTTGGGGTGTTGTAGAACGGGGGCAGTGGTGAAGGCCGTCTTGAGGTTTGTGAATGCGGTCTAGTGCAAAGAGGTCCATATAAACGGGGTGTTTGGACTTGTAAACTGAGTTAATGGTGCAACAATAGAGGAGAAACCCGCGATAAAACGTCTGTAAAAGTTGGCGAAACCAAGAAATGACTGTAGTTCTTTCACGGCTTTTGGTACGGGCCAATCCACCACTGCTTGGACCTTGGTGGTGTTCCTAGATAGCCCCCCAGAGGCGATATGGAACCCCAAAAAGTCTACTTCATGGATATGGAACTGACAGTTCTCTGGTTTGGCGTAAAGATGGTGTGTACGGAGTCGGTTTAGGACCTCCCGGACATGTAGAATATGTTCTTCTTGTGTCTGTGAGAATATCTAAATATCATCCAGATAAACAACCATGAAGGTGTCAATGATATCGTGGAAAATGGCATTCATGAATCTTTGAAATGTTGCTGGTGCATTGCAGAGCCCAAAGGGCATAACAGTGTATTCGAAAAGACCGTACTTGGTGCAAAAAGCTGTTTTCCATTCATCACCCTTACGGATGCGTATGAGGTTTTAGGCTCCGCGTAAATCAAGTTTAGTAAAGACTGTAGCTTTGGCAAGGTGATCCAGTAAAGGAGTGAGGATGGGAATGGGATAGCGATCTTTGACAGTAACATGGTTAAGGCGACGATAATCAATACATGGGCGGAGGTCGCCTTCTTTTTTAGGGACGAAGAATATTGGGCTTGCAGCAGGGGATTGAGACGGCTGAATATGCCCTACTTGAAGGGATTGGTGTATGTATTCCCTTAGGATAGCATCCTCTGGAGGGGAGAGGGAGTATATCCGGCCACAAGGTACTGCAGCCCCAGGAACCAAATCTATGGGGCAGTCGTAAGACCGGTGAGGTGGCAAATGTTCAGAGGCTTTTTTGTTAAAAAATTCTAAATACTCATGGTATTCGAGAGGTATATTGGTGGTAACGAGACCGACTACATGTTCTGAGACGTCCAGCTCCATCGGTTGTGGGTCATGTATGGACATCTGGGCCATGGCGCCCAGTACTTGGGCGGGTGTGGTCACTGGATCCAGAAGGGTAAGACAATGTTCTTGGCAGTATATTGACTCAAAAAACACTAAACATTGGGACCAGTTAATGACAGGGTTGTGTGTACATAGCCATGGGATGCCAAGGATCAAACCATATTGCGGGGTCGTAATCAGGTCAAAAGTAAGGACTTCTTGATGTGGGTCTTGCACGAGAAGGGTCATGGGTTCTGTTTGTTGTCTGATCGGACCCGAAAGCAATGGAGACCCATCCACGGCCTGTACGGGTTCAGGTTTTAGTTTGTTCTGTAAAGGCAGGTTAAGTGACGCTGCTAGTGAAATGTCAACATAATTACCTGTGGCTCCGGAATCTATGATCAATTGAACCTGATGTTTGATGTTATCAGCAGAAATCAGACCAGCTGAGAGAGACAAAGGCTGTGTGACTTGCGACAAGGGAGGGGGCATAGGATACTGTGTTGGCGGGCACGTCCGTGTTCCCTGCTCTAGGGACGAGCCTTCAGAAAACCCATAGACTGTTGTTTGGGCCGTCTGGGACATTCTTTAACAAAATGGCCATTCAGGCCACAATAGAAGCAGGTGTTGGCCTGTCCGCGCCTTTCTCTCTCGGTAGGGGATATGGGACTACGGACACCGCCGATTTGCATAGGTTCAGTGTGCGATTCAGACGGGGTAGGATGCGAGGAGGATGAGGGACTAGGTCTATTGGATTCTGTCTTCCTTTTAGAGTGTCTTGCATCTACTTGTAGTGCTAAATTCACTAATTCATGGTATTGTGTAGGAAGTGAGGGAACTACATCAAGGGCATCCTTCATGTGATCACTTAGACCTTTATAGAACATAACTGCTTTCTTTTCTTCTGGCCAGGCCGTCTCAACTGATAATTCATTAAACTGTGTTATGGGTTCAAGTAGGGTGGTTTTTCCTTGTGTTACATCAAGGAGTTCCAGGTCCCGTGTCTGTGCCTTGTGGCGTGTGTCAAACACCTTAGTCATTTCTTCTACTAGCCTGTCAAAGTCATACAATACAGGACTATCATTTTCCAGTAACGGGTTGGCCCAAGTGGCGGCGATGCCTGTAAGATGAGATAAAGTAAAAGCAGCTTTGCTGGTGGAATCAGGGAAGGCTTGGGGATGGCACAAAAAGTGTAATTTGCATTGATTTAGGAAGGTGCAAAACTTCCGAGGGTCTCCATGGAATTTCTCAGGGGCGGCTAATGGAAAGGGTGTAGGTACATAGAGCGGAGCTGGAGCGGTTGGTGCTATGGGGGTTCTGGCTGGGAAGGGGCGTCTCCGAATTCTTCATCAGGAGGTAGGGCATGTCTTTCGCTTTGAATTGTATCTAATCGCTGATGGATGGCTGCAGTGGCTGCCGTTAAATCAGCTCTTAGAACAGTGATTGCTTGGACAATGGCAGCCACCAGGTCCCCAACGGAGGCATCCATAATCCCGTGGGAGGTGGCTTCTCAGTCTGTTGTGACTTGAAGCCCATGTGGATTATAATGCCTCTGTCCCCAAGCACCAGTCAGAGATGAGTAAGGTACTCGCTGACCGGTTATTAGGGCCACAGGAGATAGGCAGGAACAGGAAGCACCGGGTCCCCGGGTGGCTGAAAAGAAAAGCAAAGTTAGAATGCAAGTCTAAGAATACCACAATGATTAATGGTGAAGTGGAGAATAATAGACACCTACCCCAAGCATAACTGGTGCTAGCGTGGGACCTAACTGTTCCTGCCTGCAGGAACGGAGGGCAGGATGCTGGCAGTGAAGGTTGTAGAGGTTGGGCTGAACACTTGAATCTAGGAAGGCAGTAGTACCAGAAATGTTCCAAGAAGGTGAGAAAACCCACAACTAAATGTCCAAGGCAAACAAATCCAAAGGTTAATCCAGGTAGCAGTCCAATTTAAGCAGTCCAGTGGTGAGGCACAGTTCCAGAATACAAGGTTCAATGGGCAAATCCAAAGCAATCCAGGTAAGCAATAAACAAGGTAAAAAATCTGTGAATCCAACAAGAAAAGGTCCAGATAGAGACTCGCCGGTGAAAACAGCTGAGAAGCAATGAGGAAACGGATCGACGCTCTTTTTAAGCGTCTTTTCCGGGTCACATGACTGCCCACCTAGTCACATGACCGAATCTTACTTTTCTTCCGCTAATCGGTTCACGTGACCATCTGCTGCGGGGCGCTGGATTTCTGGGGTGCCCGTGTCATCTGAGGGCACCCCTGAGCACCCACAAGCGCCAAGGCAAACCCCAGGACAGGCGGGGACAGAGGCGCAAAGGACGCCACAAGAGGTGACATACCGCCGAAGGCCAAGCGGAAGGGATCCGCGCCCCGTGCGAGCGCCGATGCCCCAGGTAGGTAAGGAGGAGGGGGCCAAGGGGGCGGAAGATGACAAGGGAGGCGTGATAGTTTCCCAATGCAGAACTGTAGTGTGAGTGTAACAACTTTATTGCAACCATTGTGTGTCGGTAAGACGGGTTGCTTTTCTCAGCCACCAAATCTTGGCAGCTCCTCAGCTTAGACAGATCACGTGCTTGGAGACCACGTTTGTGAGCACATGATCTCTGAATTATTCTGTATTTGTCGGAGAGTGCACCTCTCCTGCAGCCAGTGTTACTTTGGTTCAGGGTGAGGAATGTCATTTGCAACAATGCGACTGTGGCAGTGGCTTTGCTCCTGCGGCAGTGGTTCTGCTTTCACAGCATTCTGTGAGGCATGGGATCCCTCTAAGTCGATTGTGGCCTACTAGATTTCCTAAGACATGGTCTGGCTACTACTATATGCGTCTTCCATAGTGTCCATAGGTTAGTGTGTCATGGCTGTCAGGTCCCTCGAGTGCTCCTGCCATACCCTGGGCACGTGTACTTCATGTCTAACGTAGCTATGTCGTTGTGGTGTCTCTAACGACTTGAAGCATGGCTTCTTGGTGCTTTAGTTGATTCTGTCCATGTAGCTGTCTCCAGCTCCATCTTGTGTATCTTCGTCCACTCTGGGTAGAGTTTGTACTGCTGCAGGGTTGTAGGGCCTGCAGAGGGGGTACCTTTCATGATAGTTGTCCATCGTACGAGCAGTGGGGATTGATGTGAGCTCATATGATCGGCGGCCATATTGTCTGTGGTGCTTCTTCTGGTTGGAGAGTCTTTCGGGACGGAAGGTATATTCTGACCTTCCCTCTTCAATGCATAACAGAGTGCTTTTCAGAAGTAATAGAACTGATATACAGCAGAGGGTAAAATACGAAGGCACACAGAGGAGGTGTACAGCTGTACAGGGTGGTGGGAAGGAAGGAGGCGGATGGCTTTTAGTGAGTCAGGTAGCACTGCGGGGTGATGTGATGGCCTAGGGATTGAGGAGGAGAGCCTCCTTGAAGAGGTGCATATTGAGTTCTTTTCTGAATTAAAGGAGTGAGGGGGCAAGTCTGAGGCTGGCGGGGAGGAGTTTCCATGGTCTTGGAGTGTAGGCAGAGAAGGTTTGTTTTCTGGTCCTTTCCTTTAAGAAGTGGCATATTTCAAGTCTGCACGTGTCCTGGCTCCTGGTGGTGCACTGTCCACCGTAGATGCTGAGTTTCACTGCGACGTAGCTGGGTGACTTGAGTGCGACTGCCTAATAGATGATGCAGTAAGACTTGAAGGTGATTCGTCCATGTAGTGGGAGCCAGTGAAGATCGATGAGGGCCAGGGTGATGTGGTCGTATCTGCGTCGATTGATGAGGGTGTGGCCGCATGTAGGACACTTCTCTGGGGCACAAGGGAGGATGACCAGTACTTGAACGGTGGATCTATAACTGTCCAGAGGGAGGGATATTGTTGGCATTGTTGGCATGTATGATGTTGGCAGTGTGCTCTCATTGTTTTGTCTGCCAGAGGTAGCCTTCCCGCTGTCTTAATTGCCCGTTCTGCTGCTTCACAGGTATGCTGTGAATATGGCACCATCTTAGAATTCCCTATGAGTGTTTTCACTGTTCCGTAATGCTCCGGGGATGCTTGTGTTCATTGGTTGAGCTGGTGTGGCATTCTCGCCTGATGGCATGGTTTACAGGGTCCTTCTTATAAATTAAGCAGGTTCTACCAAATAACCACACATGGGACAGAAGAACCCACACATAACATTTAAGAAATACATAGATACAGCTCCTAACAAATATCTAGGGGTAATGGCTGCTGTGATACAACCAAGAAGCACAATAGATGCATCCTTGATCCGGAGCCCGCCCTTGCCGATCCATGATAGATTTAATGCCTATTCAAAACAACTTCCTGCCAAGAGCCGGCAGGTGACGCAGGCCTCCACTAAAGGCCAACGCTTAAGGCCTCTTATGGAAATCCCTGTCTGGCCCGCCACAAGAGGCTTCCCACTGCCCTCCCAACCTACAAGTTATTTGCAGTCATGCTATCTGACTGATACTCGCAAAATTGCTGTACCGCCTTGTCTAATGCACCATGATTCTGTACCCCCTCAAAACCACGCTGCCGTCTGCGCTGCCGAACCTCGTCTCCTACGTCCACCTTCTGCCCTGTGAAGTCCTCGGAGTCCGGCTCCAAACTCCCTAGGTGCATAAACGCAGTACTTCCTATCGCTGCCCCCCCCCTACAACTGGATTGAGAGATTTCTCTTTTTTACTTCACCCACGCATTATAGCTGAGGCCGGCTTAGGCGCCTCTCAGTAACACTGCCTCCCAATGCGTACCTCCAACCCCAGCCAGTACTGCACCGCGATTATGAGCTTCCTGCTCACCCGCATAACAAAAATCCTGAAGGTTACTTTTTGCTACCTTGTCCGGGCCGTAAAAGATTATAACGCCTCTCAGCACGTACTTTTTGCAGATGAATCAACTTGCAATCTCTTTGAACCTCAGGCAAACTGTCAGGTCCCAGCTTCTAATCTTGCAGAGGCTGAAGATGAACCCCACTAACCCCTTCGAGGTCATGAACTCCACAAGTTTAGTGACTTCTGCTGGGTCCACAACCTTGGGTGAAAAGGGGAAGTGGATAAAATATCAAATGACAGTATTTCGCTTAGGACCTTCTTTTTCAATTTTTCCAATCATGAGCTGCGGACCTAAAAATCAAATACATAGCATTAACATTGTTTCCTCACCTTTCGTTCACTCTAACACATCTTCTTAACCTATTTTCTATGGTTACCTGTCTGTATCATCCCAGAGCTAGAAGGCACCTTCTGAGTCCTCCTTCAACTTCTTAGACTGGACTGTTTGCGATATTCCTTGTCTATTTCTGCCAGAAGGAATCACTGATGTCTTGTTAAATCTTTTCATTAAAGAACTGGCAGTGAATGTCTTTGTACTTATTCTGCATTCCTTTTCTTCAGTGGAAACATTGCTTAGATTGCTATATTATTCTGAGGTTTCTTCTTGGGATCTCCTTTATTTATTTATTTTTTTTATTTATTTATTTATAGAACGCTAAATGCCCAAAGGCAACTAGGCGCTGATACAATCTTAAGAGACTTTAACTTCCAATCTTTAACTCCCACTAACATCTTTAGTTTATCTACAGATTTCTTTTTAACTTTCTTAGGGTCAATGGGCCTCATTACGACCCTGCCGGTCCGACAACAACAGTGGCGGTAGGCTCACTGGCACCATTGTTACCGGACTGGCAGAGTACAAGTCTGCAAGCCGTATGCCTTTCCGCCCACCAGGTCTGACCTGGCGGACGGAACAGCACCCGCTCGCAGACTTTCACAGAAGCACCGTGCAGGTGCTTCCATCCTCTCCATTACCATTGAGTCCTATGGCACTTGAATGGTAATGGGGAGTTACTTTTTCTGGCACCTTGCTCCCTGGGACCGACGGGGCTGTAATGCCCCGGTAATTCCCCAAAGACAGGTGCCGGAAAAAACACAACTCTGGCGGCAACCTTTTTTACCGGCACGGCAACCGCCGGGGTTGTAATGAGGCCCAATGTCTTTGTATTTGGCAGATTTAATCTCATGAATGACTTGCAGTTATTATTTAACCATTTATTACTCAGGCATCAATGTGTCTTCTTAACAACTCCTAAATTAGTTACATTGCATTACTAAATTGTCTGTGGGCCTCATTAGGCAGATGGGGAGCAGGTGCAAGTGGATCTAGGTCACCTGGCCTAAGCCCCGCCCACCTGGTGCCTTCCTGCCTGCCGTTCTTTTTCACCACTTAGCAAGCCCTGCCCACCTGGTGCCTTCCTGCTTGCCGCTCTTTTCCACCACTTAGCAAGCCCCGCCCACCTGGTGCCTTCCTGCTTGCCGCTCTGTTTCCCTACCTGAGGAGTCCTCCAGCCTCTTTTCCTTTGCAGATGGGGAGCAGGTGCAAGTTGATCTAGGTCACCTAGCCTAAGCCCCGCCCACCTGGTGCCTTCCTGTCTGCCGCTCTTTTTCACCACTTAGCAAGCCCCGCCCACCTGGTGCCTTCCTGCTTCCCGCTCTTTTTCACCACTTAGCAAGCCCCGCCCACCTGGTGCCTTCCTGCTTGCTGCTCCGTTTCCCTACTTAAGGAGCCCTCCAGCTTCTTTTCCTTTGCAGATGGGGAGCAGGTGCAAGTGGATCTAGGTCACCTGGCCTAAGCCCCGCCCACCTGGTGCCTTCCTGCCTGACGCTCTTTTTCACCACTTAGCAAGCCCCGCCCACCTGGTGCCTTCCTGCTTCCCGCTCTGTTTCCCTACTTAAGGAGCCCTCCAGTTTCTTTTCCTTTGCAGATGGGGAGCAGGTGCAAGTGGATCTAGGTCACCTGGCCTAAGCCCCACCCACCTGGTGCCTTCCTGCCTGCCGCTCTTTTTCACCACTTAGCAAGCCCCGCCCACCTGGTGCCTTCCTGTTTGCCGCTCTTTTCCACCACTTAGCAAGCCCCGCCCACCTGGTGCCTTCCTGCTTGCCGCTCTGTTTCGCTACCTAAGGAGCCCTCCAGCCTCTTTTCCTTTGCAGATGAGGAGCAGGTGCAAGTGGATCTAGGTCACCTGGCCTAAGCCCCACCCACCTGGTGCCTGCCGCTCTTTTTTACCACTTAGCAAGCCCCGCCCACCTCGTGCCTTCCTGCTTGCTGCTCTTTTCCACCACTTAGCAAGCTACGCCCACCTGGTGCCTTCCTGCTTGCCGCTCTGTTTCCCTACTTAAGGAGCCCTCCAGCTTCTTTTCCTTTGCAGATGGGGAGCAGGTGCAAGTGGATCTAGGTCACCTGGCCTAAGCCCCGGCCACCTGGTGCCTTCCTGCCTGCTCCTCTTTTTCACCACTTAGCAAGCCCCGCCCACCTGGTGGCTTCCTTCACCATCACCGCCTTGTGGCCAATGCTGGATTTGACTTTTATGGACTTCATTCACGGTGCGTCACTCTTTCTCAACTCTCATGCTGGACTTCCTTTGCATCCTGTACTCATGGTAGCCCTGAATCATGCTGTTCCCATCTTCATCTTGTAACCTGGCTTGCAACATTATATGTTACTACTGACTTCTGCAATTGTATTCGCTCTCCACTCTTGCTTCTCCACTCTTCTTGACTGCTTACTCTCTGTTCTCTCCTCCTTTCCCTTCTCCCTTTTCCTATCTCCTCCCCTTACTTTCTTCTATGCACTTACTCTATCAGAATTGTCCCTGGAACTAATATGATAGCAACCTCGTCTGTTTCCTCCACCCTCCCATTACTGCTTTTTTCCTCCCCACGACCCCTCCAGCACTATCTGAAATGTCGTCAGGCCTAGTATGATAGTCGCTTGTTTTGTTCCTCCCCTCCCTTTCTGCACCCCTCTCCCTCGCCTTATGTTTTTCTCCGGCTCTACCATAAATGTCGTCAGGCCTAGTACGGTAGTCGCCTGTCTGTTTCCATTTCATTCCCACTCTCCCCCTCCCCTCCTTATCTATGTCTTAGCTCTTGCACTATCTGAAATGTCGTCAGGCCGAGTAAGATAGTTAATTTCACATCCTTACTGTTCATGGCCTGTAAGAATGTGGTTGTATTTTCCCTTGTTCCCTCCCTTGCCTTGAAGCGCTTTGAAACACATTGTGTATAGGCGCTATATAAATAAACGATCATATCATATCATATCATTACAACTGTGCCGGTCTCGAAACACCGGTGCCAGTAAGCCTACCGGCACCGGTGTTTCTAGACTGGCACAGTTCGACTCTGCGGGCGGGTGCCATCCCGCCTGCCATGGGGCAGACCTGGCGGGCGGAACGGCACCCACCCGCAGAGGTTCACGGAAGCACCGGCATTGTTAACGGTACCGGTGCTTCTGTGGTCCCCATTCCCATGGAAGCCTGGGAATAGGGAATTCCAGAATTACTGGTGCCTGACTTCCCGGCCGCCGGGGTCAGAATACCCCGGTGTTACCGGGAAGTCAGGCGCCGGTAATTCATTATTACGAGTCCGGAGGTAACCTGCCGGTTTTACTGCCACGGTTACCGCCAGACCCATAATGAGGCCTAATACATTCTGCATTCTGCGCTGCTGCGCCTCCATACTGTTTTCAACTGATTTAATTATTTATAGTCTCTCGCTAATTTTTCTCACACTGTTGTACCTCCATTCTGTTCCCTGCAACATACACTATTGTAAAACTTCCGTTTATCGCGCAGGCGTGCCTCCGTTCAGTTTCCTGCTGATTTGACCTTTCAGTACAATTGCCCATCACTCCTGCATTTTCGCGTTGCTATGGAGCTTGACCCTATGTCACCATGCATACGCGTGCATTAAGGTCCTTTCCTCAAATTGCTTGGCCTCACACTTCAGCACCGTTGAATGTCTTCACACAGCTGATAGCTGATCTTGTGCCTGTAATCTGCCTAAATCAGCTGCTTCGACAAAATACTTTGCGCTCTAACAGTCAAACACCTTTTGAAATATATTTACAATGGCACACTGAATTAAATATATCTATCTCACTGAGGTTTTTAACTTCTATAGAAAACCTTGAGAAATAAGTCTGTAACTAATTACACTTAGTTTATGGGTTCTGGTCTTGCTAACAGAGATTTCTTCTTCTGGATTTTCTTCGTTAAATTCAACTTTTCTCTGCCTATTCTGGAGTCCATGTTTTTTGTGACCTGCTCTGATCATGTTCTTAATGATAAGCATTTTAGAATATTGCCAAACATTCCAAGCTCCCTTTCTATGCCCAACACCAATAATCTTCTAAGAAACTTAATTTTGGAATTGGGCAATTCCTGTCTCCTGATGAAGACTCTGTTAGGGAAAAATAATTCTTTGTTAAACAAAAACACTAACACTCATTCCAAACATTTCACAAATGAGCAAAACATCCTCCAACCTTAAGAGCCACCTCCCCCTTCCTGGAGAACCTTTCCTGTAAGACTCTGGCACCTCACTACCCAGTACTGTCCTCAACTCCCTTCTCCAAACCTGGTGCACAGGCCCTCCAAACAAAGACCCTGCCACACACTATGCAAAACAATGGCGCCAACCTACCCATTCCACAACCTATTCTATCAGCCCCATTTCTAAAAGCATAATTATTTCTATGGGTGCTACCCCTGCATCAAATAAATGCTTGCCTCCAAGTTCACTGCCCATTGGAAAGTAATTTCCCAATTTACCTTCACTGGTGCTTCCCCTAATACTGAATACTACCACCATGCAGTCTAGCCACCAAATAATACCCAACCTCAAATGCATGTAGCGGACCCCACTAACACCCCTCTAAGAGACCTACCTGACACCATGATTAGCCCCTTGGGTACCCATGCCTGTGATTACAACATCTTCACTGGGGATACTGCCCTATGAGCACAAACTTACAACACCAACACCTCTACCACATGCCCCTCAGCCATCTCATGCAAACCCACCAGCAGCCCCTCAACCTTATCGGTAATGGGTGCACTAGTAAATGCCAGATCCATCGCTTACCACCCACCTATCTCCAAATCATGGCTCCACTCTGCCTCGGCCCATTCCCTGTCTATAGCTATACCACCCAACTACACCATTTTCAGGACGGAGTGAGAGGATGCTAGAGGGGGTGGTGTGGCCCTCATAGCTAGAGATACCCTACCTCTTAGAGAGATCTTAAACACCACCCACTCTACCGGGGAGCTCCTGATTACCAAGCTCAATATTTCCCACACTTCCACGATAACCATCCACCTGATCAATCGAGCCCCAGGACCTATCCTCTCCATCGAAGAGTATATCCTCCATCTCCTCTCCAATTGTAAACCCACATTCAAAACCTTTGATCCTGGGTGACCTTAACCTTGGCTCTAATGACCAACCCGACTTGAATGCCCTCTCCCTAGACAACTCCCTCAAGGAGCTTGGCTTCGCACAGCTCATCCTTAACCCTACACACTCCAAAGGATAAATCCTTGATTGGCTGGTTGACTTGAACTGCAGCATCTCCGTCACTTCCAATCAGCCTTGCCCGTGGATTGATCACAACATAATTTCTTTCACCTTACCAGTCGCTAACCCTCCTCAACCCCCCACAACGGCTCCCCCTCTCCCATCCATAGCCACACACAGTGCCAGAAACATCACCAAAGCCAGCATCCTGCATCTACTGGGTGAGCTTCTTCTCGCACCCATCTCTGTCAGCAACCCAGCCTCACTGGTTGACAGCTACAATTCTATACTTAACCATGCCATCAACACTGTGGCTCCTCTTACTCAGAGAAAAGCCAAACCAGGCCTGCGCCTTAACTCTTGGTTTTCACCCAAACTTAAAACCCTTTGCCTTATAAAATGTGAAGCCAAAACCATGTGGAATGTGGACACCACAGAGCAGAACAATGCCTGTTTCACCCTTGCAGCCTGTACCTACAAAAAAGAAATCCTTCCTGGTAAAGAAACAACTTATAACACTAAGATTGAGAATGCTAAATTCAGCACCAGAGAGCTTTTCACCATCATGCGTAAACTAGACTCACCAGTGCCCACACCCTCCAACTGCACACAGGATAGTACCTGGGCGTGTTAACATCCAAAAAGCCTTACTATTCAAAATTGACTTGCTCCAAAAAAGACCACCAGCAAAAAAAACTCTCTGAGAACTGGAGCCCAGTTTTTTACTATCCCATGCCTTCCAACCTTCCCCTCTTCTGCTACATACCTATTTCCGAGATAGAGCTTATTCATATCATCAAAGGCCTTAAGCCTTCCCGCTGCCAGGGAGACATCTGCCCTGTAGCTGTTATTAAGGACTGCGCTGAACAACTCAGACTTTCTTGATCACCCTGATCAACTCTTCCTTCACCTCATGCTCTGTACACTCCAGCCTCAAAGATTCTTGGGTCCTTCCTCTTCTAAAAATAAAACCACCTTAGACTCCAACATCCCCACCAACTACTGACCAATCACCACAGTACCCGTTCTGCTGAAAATTCTAGACAGCGCTGCATACTTGGAAATCCAGAGCTTCATGGAAACCATTAATCTCTTGGGCTTCCAGCAATCTGGCTTCCGCCCAGGCCACGGTACGGAATCAGCGCTGTTGGGCTTGAAGATCAGACTAGATGAGATTAAAGACCCTGGCAAGTCTGCCCTCCTCCTGCTTGTAGACATGTCAGCAGTCCTTGATATTGTAGACCATCAAATCTTGTGTCATCACCTGCCGTCAGCTGCTTACTTTGCACCAGACCCTATCTCTTGGATCTCATCATTTCGTTCCGAGAGAACCATGAGGGTGTTTTCTGCCAGTGCTGCAGGCCCTCCGGCCCCTGTCACATGCGGTGCCCAGCAAGGTTTGTGTGCCTCTACCAAGCTTTCTAACATATTCACAAAGCCTTTGTTTGAGCTTCTGGATGACAAAGGTATTGCCTACATGAACTATGTGGATGATACGCAGATCTTTCTCCCACTGACAGGAAACTACACTACTGACTCTCTCAATCTTCACTTAATCTATCTAGCCCTGGATGGCCTCTCATCACCTTTGTCTCAATGATGAAATGCAAAAATCCTACTGATCGGCTCTCACACCTCCCTCCACAAGATCGGACCAGAATACAAAGCCTTCATCATTAAGGGCATCAGCATCCAGGTCTCTAAGAGCGTCAAGACCCTGGGTGTTTTCCTGGATTCCACCTTGTCCCTCTCAAAGCAGGTCAACGCAGTCACCTCCTCGGCCGCCCATGCTGTGAAACGTATTAATACTTGCAGGCCCTTCCGGACCCCAGAAAGCTGTGTCACTATTGCTAGAGCCCTCATAGGCTCTAGGCTAGACTAATGCATTGACTATTTGCAAGAAACTCCTTGCGCAACATCACAAAATTACAAATCATCCACAACAAGGCCCCCTCATAGCAGCTCTCAACATACCAAGAAGCTAACACATCTCAGTACCAGGAAGGAGCATTCACTGGCTACCCATCAAAGAATGCATCATCTTAAAATCCCTAGCCATCACGCACAAATGTCTTTTGAACATTGCACCAAAATACCTCTCACTAAAATTCTTCAAATTGCATCCGACAAGACCTACCCGCTCTGCGTATTCCTGACCACCTCTCAATTTAGGAGGAAGAGATCAGGAGGGCTAGCTTCAAACTAACCGCCTCCAAGAACTGGAATGCTCTCCCCTTACAACTAAGATCGGAACAATCTTACTGGTCCGTCAGGAGACATCTTAAAACTGTTAGATCTGTGTCCTGTCATTGGTTTCTGTGCCAGTTTGAATCTTCTCATTACACCTAGACACTGGTTAGGAGCTGTATCTATGGTTTACAGATGGCCTGGAATATGTGTCCTTCTTCCCTAGTAGGCTTCCATGTTGTTTTTAGCAAATACTGTGCCTATGATATGATATGATATGATATGATATGATAGGATATTATATGATATGATATGATTGGTCTAGTATTTATCTTCACCCTGCGCTCTGCTGTGGTTGGGGATACGGATGCTTGTGCTTGTAGTCTGTACTACAAGTCCAAGCAACCCATTAAAGGGTCTTTTAACTGTTTCTTGGAGGGAGTGATGAATCCATGGAATACCTCTCCGTCCACCCTCTGGGAGGCACATTGGGTAGTGGCCAGGCCAATCCAGTCCCCAGTGTTTCAGCCTCCTCATAGCAGAGGATGGGGAGTGTCTTTAACTCTCTGCACTCCAGGATTGTAGCTGTGGGAAATTATTGCAGGACCAATAATATCAAGGTCCACTACCTGAAGCAGCACCCCCTAAAAGGTTTAATTACACTTTACAGTCTATCTTATCCAAAGGTTTTGAAATAAAAAGAGCAGACTACCATGCCAACATAAATGGGCATATCGCTTGCCACTCAGGAGATTCACAGAGCGACAAGGTTGTTTAACACAGAGTGCCAGGATGTACCAATTTGGCGATGGAGGGTCACCAACTCTGTTTCTCTGATTTCATTGAGGCTTCGGTGCATAAGCGGTGAAGACTCCTAGGGCTCTGCAAAGACCTGGCGTCACTTACTGTGGCCACTTGAGTGGGGTATCCTACATAGAATTGAAGTACATTACCAAAAGAAAAACCTGCTTTTTGTGTTTCTTAAAAGAGCGGAGGAATAAACTCTTAGAGTTAGTGCACAGTTGGGTGGTCTGAGTGGGTTACTCAGAGAAATGTCTCCACTGTGCTTTTCAGTGCTGATGGTCCTACTGGGAAATGTGTCTTTTTTTAAAATTTTATTTCTATTTTTTTAATTTGGTTAGTTCAATTCATTGAACCTTTCAAATATTTACATTTAAAAAAATTTACAAAATAAAATCAACTTTTCAGTTTGCATATTCTAAATCAACTTAAAATCTATATATCTATATAGTATTAGATTATTACAAATTTAAATACTCTTACTTCATTTTTTTGCATCACCGTGATATAACAATTAGCAATTATATACTTATCACACTGTATTCACCATATATACAATAGCATTTTCCATTCCATTTAGCTCTCTATATTTCTTGATAAACTTTACATATTCAGTCATCTTCAGGTTTAAACAATTTATTCAAAAATCGAACAGTAGCAATTTGTACCGATAAGTTAGGGGTCGAGAATAACCATTTCCAAGCATCAGACTGATTCATAGGGAGTAATTCCGAGGTGACTCTGGAGAAATATTTCTTTCGCAAGTCACCAAGATTCGGACATTCTATTACACAGCGCTTCAAGGTTTCTTTTTGAGATTCTACCCTACACCATCTACAATAATTTTCATCCTCTGGTATTAGTTTCCTTCTTGCTAAAACTGACCTAGTATGCCATAGGTTACATCTAAAGCGCAGGTATTGATTACGCATATGCAGTGAGGGATATTTCTGTAAATAACCAGCCATGGTTCCCATTTTTTTGTGACCAAATGTGTCAAAGTCTTTCATTCTGGAGCATTCCTCAATCGTGACAATCCAGTCCATTTGGAATAACTTCAACTTCGCTCTAGCAGGATTATGAAGCAATATCTCTAAGGAGATGTTGGAGTCTGCAAGAATATTTAAAACATTCTGCATCCATATCTTGGAAAATGTATCATTTGTGGTTGCCAGATAAGAGGCTAATATTCCAACTACATTAGAAGAACCAATATTTAACAGGCATTTTCTGAAAAGCGCACATCTTTTCCATTGATCTTGTGAAAACATAGATGTTAAACCCAGTTCAAACCGTAATATTGCTTTCGACATGGACATAGGAAGACTCAAGATTTTGTTTTCCAAAACTTAGATTTGAGTGCATCCCAGAACTTATGCTGTTTGGGTAATGGAGTTTCAACCCCATATGTAAGAATAGGAATCACCTTCTGTTTGTAAAATAATAGTATATGAGAATAGGAAAACTTTGCATATTTATACATTAATAACCTCTCCTGAGCGATCAGAGGAAGTAGTTTCTGTGTGATTCCAGCCTTGTTATCGTTTTTTCTTATAGAGTTGGAAAAGAAAACTCCCAAATATTTATACATATTAACTTTTTCCAGTTTTTCACTTCCCAAGTACCATTGATAAGAGTTGACCTTCAGCTGCGTCTATGGTTTACACACTAATACTTGTGTCTTGGCCGTGTTAATCACCAAGTTGTTTTTTGATGCATACAAGTTTAATGCATTTAACATGTTTTGTAATCCACTGGGGGTTTTGGATAAGAGAATGAGATCATCTGCATAAAGCAGATAATTGATCAGATGGGTGCCTATTTTAGGAGCGTCACAGATTATATGTGTAACTAATATCTAGGATGAAGAGATTGAACAAGGTTGACGCTAGAATGCATCCCTGTTTTAGTCCTCTCTGTGTACGAATATAG
This sequence comes from Ambystoma mexicanum, assembly GCF_040938575.1. Classification (NCBI taxonomy): domain Eukaryota; kingdom Metazoa; phylum Chordata; class Amphibia; order Caudata; family Ambystomatidae; genus Ambystoma; species Ambystoma mexicanum. The sequence goes on from NC_090923.1 coordinate 76,108,559, forward strand.
GCAGATAGTATACAAGTTAGAGTCAATCTCACTTGCATATAAGTGTTTGAATGGAGCAAGCCAATTAAAGCCAATAGAGTATCCGGGCAATTGTAATGCCTTAATTTTTGATAAAGGAGTAATCGATCCACAGAGTCAAAGGCTATTCTGAAGTCAACGAATGCGAGATAAATTGGTTGCCCAAGTTTTACATACTTAGCCTTGATTAAGTTCAGTATCATTATATTTGGTATAGTGCCCACGCCAGTAACAAAACTTGCTTGAAGAGGATCCAATAAATGTTTGTCTCTCACCCAATGTTTAAGTTTATTTAAGATGAGACGCGTAAAGATCTTCCCTGGTGCGTCTAGTAATGCTATAGGGCGATAACTATTAGGAGCCTGACGGTTACCCTTTTTGTAAATCGGCTCTGTGATCGAGTGTCTCCACGACTGGGGAATGGATTGATATTCATTTACCAGATTAAAGATATTAAACAGAATTTGGGCCTACATATTAGGGTTCTGTCTTAACGTCTGATTGGATAGACCATCTGGACCACATGCTCTTCACCGACTAATAGATTTAATGCATAATTGGATATCTAAAAGATCAAATTCCAAGTTGAATTTGGTAGGAAATTTGACTGTATCCAAACTTTCATTATTTGTTGGATGAGCATACAGATTAGAAAAATAGGATATCCAGTCAGACTCCATAACACTATTGGCTTGGATAAGTCCTTGTGCTCCATTCATAACACCATTCATAATTGCCCATGTTCTTAAAGAATTTTTAGATTGTATTAATCTGAACATATTTTGACCATCTATCTGATATAAATTTGCCCGCCTAGCTCTTAACCAATTTTTATACTGGGTCTTAATCTTAGTCAATATGGGCCCTCTTAATACCATAGGTAATTTTACAGCATTTCTTTTTTCATTCCTATACACGGTTTTTTGCTTTTTCAGTTCATCATTATAAGTGTGCAAAGATGGTTTCGTGAGTATGGATTTTCTTCTCTTATCAAGAAAGTAAGGCATCATTGCATAATAGCGGTCGTTCGACAGGTCACCCTTTCTGGTCAACCCCACGCAATTCTGTATATAGTCATGGAGTTCACACAGCTGCTTATCTGAACACCATAGTCTGGTGCTTCTCGCATTTGTAGATTTGATAGAGAGAGCACCCCATCTATCTGTCTTGGTGGAATACAAGATATCCATTTTGTAGTCAGCTAATCGTGATCGCTAAAACTAGATTGCACAATACAACAATCAACAATACCTGGGAATAACGAGGTGCTCACATAAATATAATCAATCAGAACTGCTGATTTCCCTCGACTCCATGTTGGTTGGGCTGGCATATCAGAGGCACACAAACCATTGAGCATCACAAGATTATGACATTTTGTGAATTGATTCCAAGCTCTAAGTCTTGGTTGGGACTTCACGGATTTGACACATAAACATTTCAAATTTAAATCCCCTCCCATAATTATGTGCCATATAGATTTATCTTGGGAGATCGTTAACTTTAATTCGCTCAGATCCTCAAGGAAGAGTGTCTCTATAATGCCTGCCGGGTTCCAATACAAATTGATAACTGCAAGTGAGTACACTGGATTTGTAACATTGACCATCTGTATAAATCTATTTGGATTAGACAATGGTTCTATAACAAAACCTGAGGTCGTTTTAATTGCAATAAGAAGGCTATTTTGGTTGCTGTGCTAATAATGGAGGCAGTCATGAGTCCGGCGGTAGCTGTGCCGGTAAAAACGTCATTATTTTTCTGGCGCCTGGCAATGGGGACTTACCGGGGCATTACGGCCCCGGCGGTCCCGGTAATTGCCCATTGACGGAAAATATTACTCCCCATTCCAATTGGACTCAATGGGAATGGGGACGATGGCTGCACCAGCACCCTTCATGAATGGTGTCTGTGCATCCGTCACGGTCTGCCTTTTGGCCTGCCAGGTGAGACCTGGCCTGCAGAAAGGCACCTGCTCGCAGAACTCGTAGTTTGCCGGTCTGGAAGCAAGTTTACCGGCACTGTTATTTCCAGACCAGGAACCTTGTAATGGCCCCCAGTGAGTGGTTGGTGTTTGCTTATGTTGGAGTGAATTTATTTATAAGTCTGTCCTTCTTTCTTTTCCCTTGATTTTTAAAATGTGTTGGTTTTTTATAACACTCTTAATACCCGAGTTCAGATTCTAAGGGCGGATTCAGGATTCGAATCTCTGTTGCTCTGTGTGGTGAGCTATCCTCCGTCTTGCTATCCTTGTCCGTTCTTGTACCACTTTCCTCTTGTCTGTTCTTGTACCACTTTCCTTTCTATATGGAGTGATATTATTGGCTTGTTGTATTGCCGCTGTAGGTAAAAGGGATCTTTTTGTGCGGTCTTTGAAAATAATGGATTCTGTTTTATCTTATAAGTCATACATTTTGTGCATTGCAAGCCAACAAACAAAGTTGAAAAAAGACATAAACGTTTGCCTGCTTAAATGAAATATGGGCCTCATTACGACCCAGGCGGTAAGTTACCGCCTGGGCCGTGACTTTACCACCATGGCGTAAACTACGTTTACGCCATGGTGGTTGGCGGACTTACCGCCCCATTCCGACCTTGGCGGGGCGGTAAGTCCCCAATCCCCATTTACCCTTCCCCATTCCCATTTTTGCCCCATAGGGCATAATGGGAGTGGGGAAGGCGTTAATTACGCCACCGTAAATTACGGTGGCGTAATTAACTCCATGGTCCCTTAGCGCCATGGATTTTAACACCTGCTAAAAGCAGGTGTTAAAAGCGCCATGGCGCTAAGGGACCTCGTACTCAGGCGGTAAGGGTCGGCGCTGTTAACGCTGCCGTTAACCCCTTACCGCCTGGGTCGTAATGAGGCCCTATGTCTTTTAGTCTGTGTTTGGCATGAGGAGGTTGTAAATGTGTTTAGGAGAACACTGAAAATAGCTGCAGCTTCTTAAATGACATGCCACTGGCTTGAGCATGGAAGATTGAGGGTCTTGCCCTTTGGTTAAAAAAAGGACCAATCTAAATTAGGTACTTAATGCATGACAAGCGTCCTATAGAGCGCAGTAATGTGTTTACGTCAGAGTTGGCGGAAGCAGGGACAACAAGCTATTTAAATCCTGTTTAAAGCCCAGGAGAGCCTGCTCATCTAAACCGCGGATACTTTTGGCTCCAAACAGTTACTGTCGCCATAATAACATTCTACAGCTTTCCTCCACTGCCACAAGTACTGTCAGTGGACTCCTGGCGCGTACAATATGATCCGTTTCGCTGCTTCTGTTTTAATGTTTGTATCATGAAACAAATCAAACTTGAGTGCAGTGAAAGTTACCAAAGGATAACACCTGAAAAGCCTGGTATTTGGCCGCCTTTAACGTTCCCAGACTAGGAGTGGGTCTCACTGTCTGAAGTACACTGGTTCCAGAGGATGTGATCTCTGATAGCGGAAGACAGCTCTCCTAACATGGAACAGCAGATTTAGTGCATCGGATTAAAAGGTGAGGCAGATAAAACATGGATCTGTGCCTGACTTGGAGGGCACCTTTAGCATTCTGAGGCGAGGTGGGGGTTGGGGCAGTGGCAGCCAAATATTTGAAGATAGGGGTCAGGGCTATAAAGTAGGCCCTCACTCTGGCAAGCAACACGAGCAGCTTGAACTGGGTCTGGGTGACATGATCAAATTAGAAAGACTCGCTACTGTATTTGGAAGAACATGAATTTTGCAAACGAGGCACACTAGAAAAGATCTTTACTTATCCTTAGAAATAAGCTGCTCCACCGTACACAATTCCCCCAGCAGTCAAATGTGTAACAAATGGAAAGGAAAGAGCTGAAGATCACAGCTCTGCAGAACTGCCCTTCTCTCCCCTGTTTCCTGTAGCCTTCCCAGCTCCTCTGCTACCCCTCGTATCCTGGGGTACCTCCTATGTACCATCCTCCACCGCCTTCTACCTAGGTTAGCGCTTTATAAATCATGCACACACCATTAATCCTGCATACCTGACCTTTGTCTAAGGATACAAATTAACTTTTCTCCATATACAGAGGCACAGGTCACTGTCATTCTGCCAGATACCAGTGGTGTTGATTACAGAACAAAAAGCAGGAGAGTGTAACGAATCCTGCGACGTCGTCACTAATTCCCCGGTGCTGATCTCCTCCCACATGGCCAGGGGACAACAGTCGCTACCTGACCCTGAGGGGTGGGAAAATGAGGGAGGATCATGTGGTAGGGGACGACTGCCGGGAGGAGGTGATGACTCCATTGAAAGAGATGCAGCATCCCCCCCTTTCTTATCAACCTATGAAACCTGAACTTCTGACGGCATGCTATCATACCATCCATACCTCACACACACATAAAACACACCTAACATCTCCTGTTTTTAATGTTGAACACGGCAATGGGGCAGTGCGCGCTGCATTCGAAGCCTGCAAAGCCCAGGCCAGACAGGCTGCCATGTACGGGGCAGGGCTTTGGGGGCAGGCAAACACCCCTTCATTGTCAGCGGTAGAAATTACATTTCTGATAAATGTTCTGGGGTTGCCTGCAGGCAGGCCAACAGTGCCGCTGTTACTAGAGGCTGGCATGCAGCGGGTAGCACCCATTTGCCGGATCCGCCCAGTGGTATACTGGGTACGCCTATGGTCAAATGGAGAACTTTTTAAATACAGAGATGCTCGAATTGATGTTTTGTCACAAGAAGGGGGTACATCAATGAAGTGGGCTGTGCATGTTAGGAATTGCTTGAGGGAATTGGATCTTGGCTCGTATTGGAGCAACCCGATTGGAATTACCTAACAGTCGAAGGGCATTGTCAAAGAAGCTACCCTTGTTAAAGCGCAGTGAGATGTTCTTGAGAAAACTCTTGGTTCCGTGCCCCTGGCACAATACATTAGTATTAAAACTAAGGCAGGCTGTGAGGAGTACTTGGACTATGTGACCATAAAACATGAAAGAGCACTGTATATAACAATTCGCCTAGGTATTTTACCAACAGCCTCACTCAAATATAGTTGGCAGAATGTTGTATCACTGATGTCTCCTCTGTGCAACAACGCCACAGAGGACTTAAAACATTTTTTATTGCTATGTCCAGTTTCACTGCCACAGAGGAAGAGGTTATTTTTCACAACCGTGGTTGCAGAAGAGGAGGCCATGAAGATGTGTTTAAACTCAACTGATAACCCTGATGCATTTGCTGCCTGTAGATTTCTCAGATGGGAATGGTGTTTACGTATGAAAATGTTACCGGAGCTCCCTTGCTAACTATGCTAAGCTAAAGGACAGTGAAACTGAGAAGAAGTCCTGGTGAAGGGAACACATAAGACAGTGAACATTTTGGGGGAAAATACCTTGTAGAGAAGTATACCAGGGAATCTGCAAGACCACAGAAAGGGATTCCGGGCAGAGGAGTATACCAGGTAATTCACCCTAAATATATGGAAGTTATAAGACAGTATGGGAAGATACCTGGCAGGAGAGTATACCGGGAGACCCATGAAAGATATTACAAGGAACTTTAGGGTGGAAGTTCTCATTTGAATAAGATCTTCCTTTTATGAACTCACTGCAAAGAAACCTAGGAAAAGCTACCTGTTCTGGAACATATTGCTTGCACAAGAACTTTCTGAACTGAGTATAAGGAACCAAAAGGAACTATTGTTTGAAAGAGACACTTTTGCCATCCTCAAGAAACGGTTGTTTGAAAGAGACATTTAGCCACCATACCAAAATATCCAGGGGAAGTGAATCACCCTCTGTGTGCCAGGATTTCTCCTTGGAAAAGACTGCTTTTGTTGAATTTATCTATTTGTTTTTATTATTAACACTTTTTGCCAAGCATAAGTCAGAGACATTACCTTGCACCTTTATTTATTTATTTATTTATTTATTTATTTGCATTTGTTAAGCGCGCTTGCAGCCCATAAGGCATCGAGGCGCTGTTACAGAGGATAAGAAAACTTAGGATTACAGACAGGTGCCAGGAGGGCTCTTAGTTACAGATTGGTAGGCATATATGCAGTGGACGATACAGGTTCAGGTTAAACAAAGAGTCTAGTTTTGATAGCCTTACGGAAGGCTAGGTGGGATTGAATGAGTCTTAGGTGAGGTGGCAGAGCGTTCCAGTGCGTGGCTGCTAGGGTGGGGAAGCTGGAGCCACCAGCGCGCACTTTCCGAGTAGTAGGCGTGACGATTGTGTTGGCATAGGGGGACCTGAGAGGTCTCTTGGCGGTGTGCCTAATAATTCTGTTGGTCAGGTAAGGAGGGGCAAGTTCGTGAAGGCATTTGTGTGTGAGAGCAAGAGTTTTAAAAACAATTCTCTCTTTGACAGGGAGCCAGTGTGCTTGCCTTCTGATTTCGGAGATATGGTTTCTTCTAGAGGTACCGGTAGCTGCCCTTAGCGCATTGTTCTGGGCTAGCTGCAGTTTGGCCAGGTTTTTGCTGGATGTCCCCACGAGGACATGTATTTATTTATTGAGCATTTGTAAGGCGCCTATACAACCAAATGGTGTTTCCAGGCTCCACAAGACAAAAGTGGGGAGGGAACACGGGTAGTAAATTAAACAATAACAAAAACAGAAAATAATCAAACAATCATGGTCCTACTAGGCCTTGTGACATTCATACGTGCAAGTGCAGTGGCGAGGAGTACAGGGGCGAGGGAACGGAGGGGAGTGGAAACGCGTATGGGCAAGTGCTCAGTGAGTCCAGGAGGGGAAGTGCAAAGGGGATCCAAGGAAGGAGGCCACTGGCCAAGTGCGAGTGCTTAGGGGTCCGACAGGGGGAGCATAGTCACCCTGCTCGGTGCCCAGAGAGATGGCTGAGTGGGGTAGGACTCATGCAGCACCAGGCCGCCAGTCTCAGCGGCTGTGGTTAAGTGCAAGGGCGGAGGGGTAGTTGATCATTTCTAGTGTGAAGGTCGGATTAGTATGTTTTGGACACAAGGACAGTTTAAATGTTTGACAACACCTCTCAACTCACTCCGCTAAGTGTTGGCATTCCACAAGGATCTTTCTTGGGTCCTTTCCCCTTTACACACTACACCTCTACTTTTGGGGTACTAATCTCCTCCTTTGGGTTCTCACACCAACTGTTCGTGGACGGCACCCAAATCTTTTTCTCTTTTCCCTAACTTTCCTCGATCTCTCTATCAAAATTTCAAACTGTCTCTCTGCCATTAAATACTGGATTGCTTCACACTCTTTGGTGTTAAACTCCATCAAAACAGAGGTTCTCTTCTTCTCTGACAAATACTCTCTCACATCTCTTCCCCTGCCTATCCAGTTTACACCTGACACTCTCCCCCTCTCCTCTTCAGCTAGAAACCTTGGCATTATCTATGACTCTTCTCCCACCTTGTCTACTTTCATCTCCAAAACTGCAACGGCGGCTCACCTCGACCTCCTAAATATTACGAAAATCAAACACCTCCTTCCTTTCAACATTGCCAATCATCTCTTAACTACTCTTGTGTAACTGTGCCAGCATACTCTTTGGTCTCCCCAACTATGCTTTCTGTCCTCTTGACAAGATCATTAACTTCCTTGCCAGGGCTCTCTTTGAGCTCCCTCACTTCAAACCTACGTCCTCTGACCGTCACCACGCTGGATGGCTGATGATGCAAAACAGGGCCAGATTCAAATTTCTTCTCCTAGTTCACAATTTTATCCATGGTAAGGCCCCACTTTATCTATCCTCCTCTATCCAATTCTACTCGATTACGAGTCTTCTCGTAATCTTTGCCATGCCTCCTGGACTACCCTTGTAGCTCGTTGCCCTCCCTGTGCGTCCTCTCATCTCTGCTCTTTCTCACTTCTTGCTCCACTTGCATGGAATTCTCTTCCCCCGGACATCTGAGGAACAGTCCACACTGATCTGTTCAAAGCCAAATTAAAAGCCTACCTCCTCTCCTCCAAGTTGCCCTCTTAACCTACCTCTCAACTGTCTTCAAGAGAACGCTTTTTCCTCGCCACTTAGCTGCCTCGGCCCCTTACTTTCTCTACCTACACTCTATCACTTCATCCATCATGGTCATAGCCCTAAAACAGTTGGGCGTATCGCCTACCTGTCCCTGGTGACTGTTCCTTTTACTCCCAACCACAACCTGGTCAGAATGTCACTTAAACTCACCCCATTGTAAGAAGCTCACTGCTTCCCATCAAATCTGATATCTTTTTTATTGTATGTTCTTTTGCGATCAAAAGAGCATTGTTCTTCCCTGCATATAAATAAATAAATATATTAATGGTTCTATGGGATTGGCAGAATTGTGATGTGTTATTCAGAGTTGGACATTCCTAGAACTAAAAAGCGGTGACAGGTTCTTATGGCAGTGTTACCCTTTGATGTGGGGAAAGGTGATGACGGAGAAGAGAGGTTCATTAATTATAGGTTATATGGTTGGTTGGAAGAAGTAGGTAGACACTTGAAGGACATTTGTACTGGTGTTTATTAAAATAATCAAGAAAAGGCCTATCTTTCCCTATTGCTAGAGGGTTACTCCAGCCTATATAAATAACTAAAGTTGCTTGTCAGTCATCAGAACTTCCACAATGGATATCTCCACAGTCCAAAACTAGTTCCAACTGACCCTACCACTACTTTAACTTAAATTACACTAGGAGAATATCTCCCCTCTCCGGGTATTCCCTTATGGCAAAGTCTCTTCAGTCAAAAGTCCCCTTCAGTAAGATATCTTCACACCTTCTGGACTTATATTATGCACTTGGGCTTTGGCTCCCCTCTTGGGACAATTGTTCAACAGTTCTTTTTATCACTCTTTCTTGTACTTTGATCCAAGCTTACATGCCTTTCTGCTTCTTGCAACCCAGGCCTTATTATGTTAGATATCCTCTGTAAGGACTTGACCGCCCCACTCTCCTGGGGCTGCTCAGTTAGCTTAGCTCTCCTCTTATCTGGTTCTCTTGATTATTTGTTCTTGGTTCTTCTCTCTCTGGTTTCCTCTACTCTTTATTTCTTAAACCATCGGGTACTTTTCCCTCTTCCCAGGGTGTGTGTGACCAGTTCTGAACACCTTCTCTTTCAAGCGTATTCTTCCTCCACTCTTTATTTCATAAACCATTGGGTACTTTCCACTCTTCCCAGGGTGTTTGGGCCCAGTTCTTAATACCTTTCATTCGGGCTTATTCATTATTCTCTTTTTCACAGCACCACAGTTCCTCTTAAATGGCATTATATTTAGTATCTCTTCATTTTCGCTGGGATGAGTTTCTCGTGCTCCATAAAAATTCCTCAGCAGACTCCCGGTTCACACGTTCACCCTGTTACCGCTGGATCTGCAGGGGAGCGCTATTGGGCACGGCACTCGCTCAGGTCCTGCTCCAAGTTTCGTGCTCCTCCTTGTTGTCGGTGTCCCACCCTCGGCCCTCTCTCTCATTGCGGCTGGGTCTGTATGCAGGTTTTAGGGCATCTCGTGGGCTCCCCAGCTCGGTGGTTTCAGCACTCTTCAACATACGCAGGGCCCACCACGAAGTTGTTGTGGTCACACCACCATCGTGCTAAGGATCCCCTTCTCCTCAGAACCCCTCTACTCAGAAATACCGGGCCTCCACCATTTCCCTTTGGCTTCTTAGGACTCTTCCAAAAGTCGCCGGCAATGCGACTCTTCTCAGAAACTCCTCCTTGCCCTGCCACTGCTCATTTCTCTGGCTCGGTGCTTCGCCTTTCCTCTGAGTGCTCTCCTCGTTCCGCCTTCTTGTCTCCGTTAAATGTACGTCTCTTTTTAAAGAGACAGTTACTCCTCCTTGGTCATAATGGGGTAGTTTAGTTTTGCCTTCAGTCAAGTCTCTGTATCTTATAATGTTATTCATATCTGATAGTTCCTACATGCTACTATAGTGGATGGCCTAGGGAGTTCCTCAAAGGAGCGTGAGTCCTCGTCTCCTAAGGGGGAGTCTCCCCCAGTGAGTTCCACTTGCCCAGACCCCTATGGAGCGTCTTACGGAGCGGGCTCACCTACCAAGCTTCAAAGGGGGGGTCCCCCTTGGGGAGAAGGGTTGAACACCCACAATTGAATTTAAATCTGCTTTATTATGGTTGTACACCATAAAAGCAAAGCAGACAAGCATATAAAATACTAAGAACAAGACTTTTTACAAAAATAACTAAAGTAGTAGAAGTAGGGAGCAATTCAAAGGCACAGTTTCATTAAAATGTACACTCATATTGCGTTTGTGACTGTAGGTGAATTATCCATAAGCATTATAATATTTGCACCATGGAGATGGAGAAAACAGTTCTCTTAGCAGTTTTTAACAAAGCTCTACCGTTTTTTTAAAGCCATGAATAAAAACATAGAAACCGCATTAGAATTCAGTGACAGACATAATTTCATAGCAATAAGAGCATCTCTCCGGGTGTTAATCGTCTGTGGAATTAGTAGTGGCCTCAACCATTTGGATGTCAGGTCTTTATAGAGCGGGCACGACAGCATAAAATACACCTCATCTTCGAATGAGATGGGGCACGCTGGGCAATGAGCAGACAACCCCTTGCCCCAATGCCTCATAAATTTCGCCAAGTGGGAAAATTTAGAGAGCAAGGCTTTCTTTTTTCTTCCCACCGGGTAATCAAGGTAAGGCTCCATAGCCGTATCACATTTATACACCACGTAGCTAGCAGAGAGTCTGCCTGCATAACAAATATCCAGTCTTCTTGTCCCTGTGGCCCACTCGTAGAAATTCGTCTTCAGCAGATTCTTTGATTGGCCTTTTATACTGAAAGGGTCAAACCATAAAGAGTTGGGATCAAGCACCAAGAGAAGATGTTTGACAAGCTTCAGCCACGATATGAATTTTACACCTTCCATTTTTAAAACTTCCACAAGGCCTTCTCTATGTGGATCAAGTTTTGCCGTAGACCAGATCTTTATCCGGCAAAAGAGGGGTTTCAACACCACCTCATACCTAATTTGTACATGGTCTTGTTCTAGGGCCACTGGGGCCGGTGGAGCACTGGCCGGGAGACCTAAGAGATCTTTCAGGAATTTGTTTTCCATTTTCTTTAGTGAATCAGTCGAGGTATGCCCCCATCATTCTGCACCATAGACTATGGCTGGGACTGCCTGGGTCCTATATACCACCATTGCTGAGGACACTGATCTACCTCCAAGATGAGTTGTTAAGGTGGTCACTGCACCAGTTTATCTAGCCCCCTCTGCATACACCACTCACATACTGCACTAAAACAACCAGAATTCCTCAGCACAGCAAAGCACACACACTTCACAACACTGCACCAACAAGACACAGCACACACAACATTGCACAACACCCTATGACGTCTGCCTCCCGAATCACGCACCCAAGCTCAGTGAACAGAACATCCAAACTGAAGCTGCCAACAGCACGTCACAGCTCCCTTGCTCTTTTCTCCCACCCATCCCAGTAACCTATCCCCTTCTTTTTTTTCACAGAACCACCACAGCGCCTAGAGACCATGCAAGTGACACCTGTGTGCGCTATATAAACCATTAACATTAACATTAAATTACTTTTTTCAACTATTGGCCCATTTCATATCCTTCATAAAAGATATCCCCAGGTAGTCAAAGTTTTCCACAGAGGTTACTGGAGAGAAGTTCAAATAGAATTTTGGTTTGAGCCTGGGTGGGCTAGTGGAGGGGTAACACATCATAGTATTTTTTTTGCTGGGTTTATGGTCACGTTTTTGGTTGAACAGAGCAACCCATACATAGGTTGTTGTTGGCCCTTGGGGCTTTTAACCAGAAGCACAGCGTCATCTGCAAATAGCAGAAGGCTCCATTTAACAGAGCCCAATTTTGGTGTAACCAATAATGACATTTGCATATCGGCAGCAAAGCTGTTGATGTCCAATAGAAATAGAAGAGGGGCCAGGACACAGCCCCGACATACCCCTATCTCGACTGCAAATGGATGTGTCAGTTCTCCCCCTTCACATCATCTTATACATGCATAATTACTAGAGTTTAGGGCCATAATGGGTTTGGTAAATGACAGAGGGACCTGGAAGTCCACCAGGACTTTCCACAATTTGTTTCTGGGCACAGTTTCAAAGGCTGTCTGGAGATTCACGAACGCCATGTAAATTGGCTGTGATCGTAGCGTGACACATTTTTGGAGAATAAGGTCCAGCCAAAAGGCCTGGTCGATAGTCGATGCTCCTTTTCTGAACCCTTCCTGTGCACTAGTCAAGATGTTAGGTTCTTCAGCCCAGGTTTCAAGGGAATGGAGTAAAACCTTCGCATAAATCTTGGCAAGTGAGTCGATTAGTGATATAGGTCTATAATATGCTACAAGATCAGGTCTTTTTTTATGGATCGTAATTATTGGTTCTCCCTTCTAACTTTGAGGGAGGACGAGAGAGGTATTAACTTCATTGAAGAATTTTGTTAAACAAGGGAACGCTATGCCTAAATTGCTCTTAAAGAGATCTGCCAGGGTGACATCCAGTCCTGGGGCTTTGCACAATGGTGCTGTGAGAGAACAGCTCCTTCAACTTAACTGGTAGAAAAAGAAAGCACAACCTGGGCAGTCGGTCCACGGGCCTCGTTTGTCTCGGTCTCACCGATGCTCATAGCCTCTATATCCTGCTCAATTTCATCCTGATTTCAAGAGTATAATGATCCAAAGTGCTTTACCCCTATCTCTGGTGCAATAAGGCCCATGTATGGTCTTTTATTTGGGATTGGGCCGGGTCTCAGCATTCACCAAGATTCCTTCATGTTTCGTGTCTATACTGTGTAAAGCAGTGCTGCCCATTGCTCCTCCATATATTTAAACCTGTTGGTATCCAACAGGGCCTTATATTCGTTTCTCAGGATGCTCACTTCATCCTTATTTCTGCCGTTGTGTTTTTTTAAAGCTTTCACAGTGGCAGCTTTTGCTTGTCTACATTCTCGGACGAGCCGCGGCCATTGTTGTTTCTGGGCTATGATGTTCCTAGTTAATAGAGGAGACAACAGTTCCATCAGCAAATTGTAGAAGTCAATATGATTAAGGCTAATTTTAGGATTTACATATTGTTCCAGGTGGGGAATTATGGCTTGGTAAAGTTTTGGAAGAATTTCCTCACTAAAATCCTTTGTCCATCTAATTGATTTCAAGGCTGGGGTATCACTTTTTTTTGGATGGATTTGTATGGGATCAGAGGAATTATACCAGTCAGCATCTTTGTTGAGAATTAGAGAGACAATGGATCGTGGTCACTTTTCACATGCTCCACGATCTCACATTTTTCAATTTGGCCCCAGAAATTCAGAGACACCAAAGCATAGTCAATACTGCTGGATTTATCCCAAAGCCGAAAAGTGGAATGGGCAGGGGTATCATTGGCAAAACGTCCATTGCAGGCCTGTAAGCCACGTGTGTACATAACAAGATGTAATTCCCCTGCAAACGGATACGAGTGCAGGGGTGGACAGGAAAGCAGAGCCGGGTTCCCTCAGGCTTCACCCTCTAGGGTCATATCTGCTGATAGCACACTAATGTCTTCAAATTGGACATTGAGGACGCACAATACTATGAAGGCACTATTTGAAGATCTCTTTATAAGTTCGGAGACCCTATTCAGGGTCTCCTCTAGATAACAAATTGCAGATTGATTTAGTCTTAGATACACATTCTCAACAAAGTCTTTGAGACTCCCCATTAGACCTGGCTCTGCACCTGGTAGATCCAGGGACTCAACTGGGATCTGTTTACAAGGTATGCCCAATCTTCTATGGACCCACGTAACAAGCCCACCTTTTGATCTACCCCTAGTGGATTTAGTGGCTGAGCAATAGAAGGTGCGATAGCCCACTCTATACATGGGCTCTTGGTAGTTTTCCTGTGGTAGTGACTAAGCATATAAAGGCCATAGGTGGGGGAAGTTAGAATGGGATGTAAAGTGGGGGGATGAGATTATAGAAGTTGGTTGGTTAATTCGGAGAGGAGAGGGTAAACAGACATAGGCATAAGGGCCTTTCCGGGCCGAGATTGAACATGCCTGCCAGCAGCAGCAAATAAAGCAGTGTGTTACATGTTTTCGGTGGTAATTATTAGGTCCCCTTTTGGTTGCATGGAATTAGATTTTTGTATGTCCTTTTGGTACGTTAATCGTGGGGAGGGACGCGCGGGACTAGGGGATTTCTGCCGTTTTGATGGTGCATTCAGTGTGGTGGTGTGGGTCGAGTAGGTATATGGTTCGGAGTTTCGATGGTGATCTCACAATGGAGTTACTGGAGAGCCAGGTGGCAGATGCTGTATTATGCATGGCAGATGCTGTATTGTGCACTAGACAAGTCTGTTCCCTAACTCGCTCACACCATGTAGTTTTGCAGATCTCAATTCGCTGCACTGGGATCTGAGAGCCAGTCACTGTATCAATGATACTGCCAGGTCCCGGCACCAGTCTTGCAGAAGTTGCTATGCCCACTAACCCTCTTTTGGCATCTTACCTGCCACACTTTCAACACTGTGACATCCAAGACCCCCCCAGGGGAGAAGGGGAAGTGGTTAAACAATAAACTTCAGGCAGCGAAATCCTCGCCTCCTAACAATTGTCCTTCTCGCTTAACCTGGAAAACATATGCACATATCTGTAAAATCATAGTTGTTTCCTGGCCATCCTCATGAATTCTTATTCCCCTAAAGAAACCCTCCCATTACCTGAAAGTCTCTGCTGAAGTGCCCAGAGACTATACGAGTACTTGAATACAGTACCAAAGCTTTTTCAGACTTTCTATTAAACTGCTGCTATTCATAGTAGGAACCTGGTTTTAGGACCACTAACTTTCGTTTTCATTTTAGCTTCTTCTGTAGCCTAAAATCTATTTTACTAACTAAAGGTAATGATAAAAATGTACTCTGCCCGTATTCTGAAAACTGCTTAACATGAACTGCAGTACTTATAATAACGTATAATAACTAATCCTGAAAATAATCTAAAAGGTTTCTTAAAGTTCTTCAACCAGTCTATTAACAAGTTTTTGTTTCTTGTCTTCTTTCAATACTTTTCTCTTTTCCTCGATGCACTTGTGTAACAACCGATAAGCGTTGTCCGCGATGTGATCAACTTGGTTGTTGGCAAATCTGCCGGCATTGCTAGATGACCCTTCTTTCCAGGCTACTAACCAATGCTTTCCGGTTTGGGTCTATTTGACCTAAAACATTTGACCTAATCACATTTGATTCAATTTATTTGGCCTTTTCTGTGGTCTAAAATGCAGGGGGAGATCCCCCCAGCAAACCTCCCCACTTCCCCTCAACCTAATCCATACCCTTACCCTCCCCCATATATATATTTATAATTAAATTTGATTGAAAAAGGTCAATAGAATTTGATCAAATGTTTTAGGTCAAATGTTTTAGGTCAATTATGCTAATACCATTCTTTCCTCACGCGGTAGGGTTCATGCCTTTAATGTGGATGCGTGGATCTTCTCTCACATACACCAAAGGGAGCTCTCCTGTAACCGCGCGCCGACAGAAACAGTAGACTAATGATCGCAACATCTTGCATCTCACTGCACTTCCTCTGAATAGTACGAATATCATGCTTAATGAAATCCATGGTGGATAAAGATAACAGTCCATGCAGGTTTCCTGTCTCAAACTGACCTTTCTTAGAGATTGTGATGACCTCAAATACCTAGACCTGACGAAGACACTCACCGACCTGACCAGTTTCTGGAGAGCCAGATGGCAGATGCTGTATTGTTCCCTCACTTGCTCACATCATGTAGTTTTGTGGATCTCAATTTGGTTAATTGGGATTTGAGAGACAGTCAGAGGCTGAAGGATGCATCGCTCGCTACGGGTATTCTATACCAGTATGGTTCTTGCCAGCCTTAACATAGTGCCAACTCTCCTATTGTAGGTTTGTGGAGCTCCAGGAGATGTGCCATGCTCAGAAAGCCCCTGCGGAGGAGCCGGCTGCCGAGACGACGAAGGGAACCGACACTGTGGGGGACTCACCTGCAACGGTGCAGTGGCCACGGCAGACGATGCACTGAGCCGGGCACGCCAGGCAGAAGACGAGCTGCGGAAGGCCATGGGGGAGGTGGAGGATCTTTTCCAAAAGGTAAGAGATGTTCATTCATATATGATCTGTGATCTCTGCACTTCAACCAAAGCCAATCATGAGATCACACTCTTTCCCCATCCTGTGCCTTCAGTGAGTAGAGCAATTATGCAAATGTTACACCTACAATCAACACACAGGTGCTCCAAAGAAGTACTGTAGAAACTACAGAAAATACAGAACACAGCGGCCAAAAGAGTAGTAAAAGAGAAGTGCTTAAATCTGACTGTAGATCGTGGTCAAAAACGCGTTTCAAGCTACTGACAACAATATACACAAACATCATTCCAAAACTCTTTCTACAAAAAGTAATAACGTTTGGTATCTTAGCACCCCCAGCCATTGCACCACTCATGTGGCATTTTTGTGATTACCTTCCCAGAATCACACCCAACAGCACCCATTTTTCCAGAAGCGCTCCTACTAGACAAGTCTTGTCTTGCAATTCATCCCAATTCAAAAGTTTGTGTAGAAACCCGCAGTTACATTAACCAGGGACTTCATACCAGTACATCCTGGAGGGGTGGCATGACATGGCCACCTGAGCCTGGTGCACTTCAGCTCGGGCAACGCGTTTGACGTAATTACGTCCTTTAGAGGTGCTTTACTTTACAACCAGCAAAACAAAACCACGGTCACAGCATTCATGGACTGGTGTTCCGCTCCTTAGGAAGCTAAACCCACCTTCAGGATATAACATTGGGGCGTGTAGGCGTGTGTACCTGCGCTTCCGACAGTCCATAATGTCTCCTTCAGGCAGGGATGGACTGGCCTCTAGGGAACTCTGGAGATTTCCCGGTGGCCCTCTGCACTTTGGGCCTCTTTTGTGGGGCATTTCCAAATTTTCTCATAGGAAAAGGATTGGGCTTGCTGAAAATGTGTCATATGGTGCCACTTTGAACATTATTTCCAGGGCCTCTTTTGGGCCCGAGTAATTTTTTCCAGGGCCTCTTTTAGTTGCCAGTTCACCCCTACCTTCAGGGCCCACCCTGCAGAACAAAAGGAGAGACGCATACATGGCGGTGTCCAGACATTTGGTCGACCTAAAACTGGTCGAATGACATTTGGTCGATGCAATTTGGTCGAAAACCAAATGGTCGAATTTTTTTTTTAATTATATATTTATTTTTCGGGTTTTCGTTTTTTACAAAAATGGGTTTTTAGAAAAAAAAAGGGGGTTGAGGGGGGACCCCCCCAAAAAAAAAAGAAAAAAAGGTGAAAATAAAAAAAAAAAATAATTCGACCATTTGTCTGGTCGACCAATTTTTTTCGACCAAATGTCTGGTAACCATACATGGCCTGTGCTCTCAGCACACTAGGCACAGAATCCTGTGTCGCTAAGTGGGCTTTGCCTGTTACCATTGGTGTCCTGTGATGGAGCAGGGATTGATTTGTAAAGGCTGGGAAATTACTTTTTAAAGATGTTTCTTTGTTGTTAGCAGGGCCTATGCTAATATGTAAATGTTTAAGTAATTGGAGTTCTGATGGAACGTTTTCGACTGAAACCTGGCAACCAGTCCAGTTATTAAGCAATGAAAGCGAGCAATAATAAAACTCCCCTTCCAGAGATTAGTTTACAGCTATTATATCTTTTAGTTTGATACGCGAAAAAGAAAGTCTCATTTAAAATATGTATACAAACTTTCTTAATACAATGCATAACAAAAAACTGGATGTTTGTGTGAAAGGATCTCAGATAAGCTGCTTCATCAAAGGGTGTGCTCCTTGGCACATCATTAATCTTACTGGGCATTGCCTACAAACAGGGTGTGCTTAAAAGGGACCTGTGACCAAGGTGCCAGGCCAAAAAGGCTGGCGTCCAAAGCGCTGTTTCAGAATGTCCGGCTTCGTAGCTTGTCAGTACCTGCACTTCTTTTTACCATTTAAAGCACTGCTTGTACGTATGGTAATCTTACGTCCCGACCCCTTTCCTCCAGACTCATGGGACATCCCTCGGAACAGAGACTGGATATGGAGCGTGCTGCAAAGCAGCCATAGAATCTTTAGGCATGGGCCCGCCCTGCCAAGCCCTGTACGTACCTCTGCCACGTGCCCCACCCAACTGTCAGTCATTGTTTCTGTGTTGGATGGGGACAGCGTTGAGTGATCAGCTGCACCAATTGTGCTACAAATCATTATTTTGACCCCGCAGCACATGCCCAGCAGGTTCCACCGGTGTCGCAGGTGCCTCCGAGTCAGGGCTTCTTCACTTTATAAATTCTAGCATAAAGAAATCAGGCCTTGCACATTCTTAAAAATCCCATTAGACCTGCAGGACGAGTTCCTTAGTTTACATACTCAACCTAAGAGAAATGCACTGGCCCCAAGCTTACTGGTGACAAAATATTTACCAGTGCTTCTTGTAAAATGGTGCATATCGCCATAAGCAGACTTCATATTTGGAGCAACGCTGTCAAGCATGCACAGTGAAACTTATATTTGCCATTTACTGCAAACAAAGTGTGTTTGCAGTAAATGAAAAATACGTTCTAAACATCCCCATAATAATCAGCAACGTCGAGTATCATGCAAATGGTACTTGCCCTTCATAAAAAGTACTAGCCAATGCAAGTGGGCTAACAGATTTTGCGAGCCCTGGATATATATGTACAGTGATACGTTGCTTCCAAGGTAGGTTTGCACCAGATACAACTCCAATACAAATGCAGGAGCTTTAATTTCATAGCATCCTATAACTTGTTGTTTCTGATGAAGAACACAATAAGTGCCCTTCAAACCTAACATAATCATTCACAAAGAAATCAAAGTCTTATCATGTTATTGCGCTACTCTTGTGAGTACAATTATGTGTTGCCTTAGCAGGCTTTTATCCAGGTGTTGTACCATGGAAGCGCTTCCTTATGGTGTAATTCTGAAGGCAATAGTGAGTCAGAGGAATGACCAACATATTTGTACTTGTACTTCTTCCATGTACTGCTCAGATTTAGTTCCTGACCTGTTCCTTGCACGCAGGTGGCCGAGGCGAAGGTAAAGGCTGAGGAGGCCAAAGGGAAAGCTCAGTCTGCCCTCGATAAGGCTAACGACACCAAGGGCCGCGTGGAGAGGTCCAACAAGGAGCTACGGGAACTCATTAAACAGATCAAGGACTTCCTTAACCGTGAGTACCCAATGACAGGCGGAAACGATGCAGGTTGGTGGGGTGGCAATGAGGCCGTGCTCTTGTGCTCACTGAATGTGGACTGTCCTTTGGGAAAGTATGACTTCCCAACATGGTGGGGCCTTTAAAAGGTTGGCAGGGTTGGAGAAGTTTCGCTGGCACAGCGGATATAACCTGAGAGCAGAGGTGTTGCTGGGGGGGCGCTGAGGGGACTATGGCTCGGGATAGAAGCTCAGGGGCTACAACCAAAAGATTAGCTAGCCTCAAGTCCTGACTGTTTCAACATTAGCGTAGCCCCGGATCTTTTCCAGACCTTTTTGCAAAATATCGATAGGATTTTCCGTCCAACCACCTCTGATGAGCCAAACCTCCAATCCGTTCTTTCAAAACGCGAGGCAGTATGACCACGGCTGAAGGTTTCCCTCCCATCCTGCAGTTTACGGGTAAAGTCTAGTTAGTTGGCAGTGCATCCCGTAATTGTGTTTGGTGCTCAAGCTTCTGCACTTGGGAACAGTAAGAGCCAAAAACTGCTAAATGGAAAAAAAAGAGAAGCCCGCTGAAAAAACAGCAAATTCTCAAACAAAGTGAATCCATACCACTGTAACTAATTGAAGATGTATAGTGATTAAGTCAGGGGTTTGTATAGAAAATGCACATTTCTGTTTCTGAAAACTTTAAATGAAAATGAGTGTTAAGCATTTTCTCTAAATTATACCAGGTTTTGGCTTCAGAAATTGAAATCTGTTACAAACTTGCAGCAGTGTAAGCCTCATCATTGGATGAGGGTGGAGGCGCATTGCCGCAGTGTGTGGTGGCTATGGTGGCTCTTCTAGTGATCCATATGCATGTCGCTTTCAATTTTGGTAACTTCAGATCCATCTTTTCATATTTTGTGGCGGGCAGATAGTGGTGGGTCGATTGCTAATCAGTCATTCATTCTCTGGATTAGTTGGTTTCTGTTTATTTTGATTGAGAATGCTTCAAAGCACCTTGTTTCATAGTTTAAGATAAGGTAATTTAAAAATCCACTGTGATGTATAAGAGAGACCTAACTATATAGCAGTTATAAGGGTTATTGAGCACCCCATCATCAAGCATAATCTAAGTCAGGTATACAAATCTTAAGTGGAACATGCCAACTTTTCTGACTTTTTAACAGTTGCCAACGAAAACTAGTCTCAGAAAAAGGCCATGATCTGCCTGATCCCTGACAACACTGTATGTCTTTGTTCTGCAGAAGAAGGAGCGGACCCCGACAGCATTGAGATGGTGGCCAGCCACGTTCTGGACCTATCCATCCCGGCCACCCCACAGCAGATCCGACACCTGGCCGAGGAGATCAAGGACCGGGTCAACAGCATCTCCAACGTGGACACCATATTGGACCAGACCGCCGGAGACGTGCGGAAGGCGGAGCAGCTATTGCACGACGCCCGCAGAGCAAGGTGAGTAAGTCGAGGAGCTAGGGCTGCCTCCTCTGGACTTCTTAGGAATTCCCCGCCCCTTGAAGAAGAAGCCCAAAGGTATCAGCCAATCAAAGTGATTTGCTTCATTTATTGACCATATATTGGAGAGTTGGATATCACCCAGTACTGACCTGGTGAGCCTGCATACAGTGAGCGTGGTTTTGGTGTCCTAGATTGAGGAATTACAGAGAATAATGCATCGAAGATTACTGATGATATTGTTAGTCATTAATTTACCGGGTTCGGAAAATGGGGTGATCAAGGAAATTTAATTAGTTAACCACTCTCTTTGGGTATCAGACCGGTGAGGGGGGAATGATTTAGATACATGAGACAGAAAAGAAGAGGGGGAGGGGGATTTGACAGATAGTAGATAATAAGTATTCTTTAACGATGATGATTTGTTTTTCATATATCGCTTATTACTCAGCGCTGTACATAGAACATATTCACATACATTTGTCATCCCAACTAAAGTTGATACTCATTTAGCGAGTTCAGAAGGATGAAAGACTGAGGTAGCCTTGCTGGGATTCGAACCTGCGGCCTACAAATCACACAGAGCTCGCAGCAGCAAGTGCTCAAACCACTGAGCTATCTTACCGACTAATAAAAGACTAGACCATGCTTGTTTGACCAGGAAATGTTTAACACCAGGGAGGTGTCCTTTGTGGCAGTGTCATGTTATAGGTGTCTGTGTATCACACC